>NW_027411644.1:159415284-160760284 GCF_047663935.1 Musca autumnalis
TTCCCCAATTTTGGTCGACACCTATTGTTAATTTTTATATGGGATTCGATAGTAAATATATTGAAGCAAGGGGGAAAAAAATTGGTCAAAATAGTGGAAAAACGACAATTTTTCCCAATTTTGGAAAAAACGTAATTTTTGCAAAGTTTTGAGAAAGAAATAGCTATTTCTCGGAAACTATAACAGATATTTATTTCATTGTCTTTTTGTAAGGTAGGTCTAGGATGTTTGTCTTTAAGAACCGTTTTAATAAACTACGGTAGCGTTTACACGAAGTGACCTATTTTATTTTTCCTCAGGTACTAAATTTTAGTGAAATTCCAATTTTAGTGGACTATACATTTTAGGGAACAGCATGGAACGGAATAATGCCTGAGAGTGTCCATTCTCAGCACATATGTATATACTTTTGTATCCGTCCCGTTCCGTCCGTTTAACACATTTTTTAAATCTATTGAAATTACATGGGTAAAAATTTGTGTTTATACCCTACACCACACTGTGGTAAGGGGTATTGTGTCTTTGTGCATTTGTATGTAACATACAAAAGGAAACTAGATAGACCTATAGTACCTTCTCGGCATATATGTACATAGAATCACTTTCTGAGTCGATTTATGGATGTCCGTACTCCGTCCGTTCACAACGTACAGGTCGCATTTATTGCCCGATTCAGTTGAAAATTGGGGAATATCATTTCTTTAGCTATAGGAAGAATGCTATTGCTTCAGGTGAAAATCGGTTCAGATTTGGATATAGCTCCCATGTATATATTCGGCCGATTTCACGTATTTGCTGCACCAAAGACACTGTATACGTCCGATTTTGATCAAATTTGGAATGTGAGACTAAATTCGGTCGAAAAATAAATGTACCAATTTATATCGAAATCGGCTCAGATATGGATATAGCTCTAATATATATTTTCGCCCGATTTCAATTTTGATGAAATGTTGTATGTGTGACGTATATTCCATATATATTTTACATATTCACATTGGTGTTGGATATCATAAAGTCGGTCCCGCCCGTCTTTGATCCATTCCTTACTGGTTTTGAATGGATTGGGTCACATGAAAAACTCAAAAACACTCATATTCTGATGCAAAATATGAAAAACTGAATATTTTAACTTTGTCCTTGCAATCCTGATGCATAACATTGTGTTTTCTGTCGACCAAAAGAAAATTATGACAAGTATGAAAGTATCAGTCAGCTGTGCTGACGGAGATATACCCTAAGCCTATGAAGCCAACACAACAATTATACCGTATATAAAATATATTAATTTTGCATCACGAGTTTGCTTCAAAAAACGTAGAATCTGTAAGTATGGAAATGTGGGGCTATACCAAATCATTGACATATTCCAACAATTTTTAGTAGGCAAACTTCTGATTCAGAGAGAACTCGAAATATTAAATTGCGTTAAATTAAGTTTGGAATAAATATTTGATTGTTTTAAGAGTTATCTTGCACAATATCGATTTCAATATGTGCAGGCAGGGGTTGTTCTGGAGCTTTTGGGCCATTAACCCAGTAAGTATGGACTTACTCGGAAAAAAATTGTACCGTTGTAGTAGGGACCATAAAAACAACCTTCAGATAAATCCTAGACGAATCCTCAAACTAAGAACGGGACCGATTAGTCCATATTCCAACCTGATACATGAATGGATTAAGTAATATGATGTGCAAATGTTGGACCAATCAGAAACTCCCTACTAGAGTTATCTTGCGGACTTTCCATCTTAGTTGGTGCCATCCGTATTTCTGGGAGCTTTTAGGCCATTATCAAAGGAAGTATGGACTTGCGCCCGAAACCAATTGTACCGTTGTAAAGAAGACTTCTGAAAAAATTTCAAAACAATCCGAGGGAAGCTCTTGAGATTCACGTTATCCGAATTTTGTGTGGGAGGTACCCGAAGGAGTGGACCGATATAGCCTATATTCGAACCCGAACTATATCTGGAAGGAGTAATACGTTGTGCAAACTTTGGACCAAATCCATTGCTCCCTTCGTGTGTTATAGTTCACGCCATTTTACAGAAAAATGTTGAACTTTTGGGGAGGAGGTAGCCCAAGGAGTTGACCGCTATGGCCCATCTTCGAACTTAAACTAAGTTTGGACAACATATTACGATATCCAATATTTTGAATCGGTTGATCCGTTCGAGAGTTATCGCGAGCACAAACCAGACAGACGACTTCAAATTGTCTGAAGCGAATTTCGTCCAAACATGCTTGGGGTTTAAAACCGTTATTTTGATGAAGCACATTTTTGGTCGTATCAAAGTGTATATACCGTTTCTAGCCTAAAGGCTGAGGGTATAAAATATCTCTATCCGATTCTGAGCAATTGTGCGAAAGAGGTGATAGGAAAAATTGCATGGATATTCGCTTTAATTAATAATTTTCATTTTTTAGGATACTCAAACGATGCACCATGCCAAAACGTGGATCTGTATTGAACAATCTCTGTTAGGAGGTTTTCTCCACACTGAGAAAAATTGATTATTATAAGCAATTCAGATTAAATTTTAAAAAGTACACAAAAATGGAAAATGTTTCCAAAAATTATATTTCATTTCTTTATATAGAGGATAGGGCGGGGCGATTTGTATGGAAGGAAAAAAACCTTAATGGGCCCTTCGCGTTTCTGATTCCTGGGATTGAATTGAGCAAAAAAGTCCACTAGACCATAGGTCTACCGCGAAAATCGAGCCTCCCGATTTTGACTTTAAGTTTTTTATCCACGTTTTTTTGGACATTTTAGCATAAAACGGCCAAACCATTGAGATTATTGACAAAAATTGAGATTAAAGACAAAAATTGTAGCCAAGACAGTGATTAAGAACTCTCTAATTCATCGCAAAAGCATTGGGACGCTCCATCAGGTAGTTTTGGCCTTCAGAAGGTGCAAACTTTTTGGAAAATGTCGATAAATGGCACTGTGCTACAAAAAGTTGACCAGAATAATATTCAAGCGTTCTGATGCAAAATTCTATCGTGTTGGAATCCATGGACAACGAAAATGCCTTTAGTTCTTTTGGGTCACTTCGTTTTATTGTTTTATGACGGTAAAAGTAGTGAAAATCTGGGTTCTTACATTTTCAAATTTAAACGGGCATATCTTCTTTTTTAAGAACGGATTTCTATTGGCCCTTCTTCCTTTTAAAGGGGTGAATAACATATATTATTATTATTATTATATATTATTATTTTTAATCGGTTCACAAATGGCTAAGTTATAGTGGTCTATGTCTGAAACCCCCCACAAAAAAACTATGTATTGTATTGGATCGATAATCTCAATGGTTTGGCCGTTATATGCTAAAATGTCCAAAAAACGTGGATAAAAAACTTAAAGTCAAAATCGGGAGGCTCGATTTTCGCGGTAGACCTATGGTCTAGTGGACTTTTTTGCTCAGTTCAATCCCAGGAATCAGAAACGCGAGGGGCTCATTAAGGTTTTCAAATCGCCCCAGCCTAATAGAGGAGTTTTAGACTCTGAATTTGCTATTTATCTGTAAAATACCTTAAATTGAGAAATAAATCATATAAAGACTCCATCAAATCATATACCAATATTGATATTTTTTCGCACAGAGATTCACTATTCATTGAGATCTCACAATGTGTTGGTAACAGTAAAATACTTCAAACTAAAATGATTTCTAAATTGACTCCAAATTGTTGTCCCAGTTTTATATTTAAACGTTTTTAAAATACCTTGATTTGGGATAACAAATTAAAAGAAACGTGATCATTCCCCATTAACCACCCACGATTATCATCACTTAAATATGGATGCCCAACGTTTGCACTCACTTCAAAAAATTACTCAAAGTATACTCCAACGTTTATCATATTAACCTCACAGTGATTAAAGAAATCTGTTTTTCTTCACATTTTATATGAAGAATATTTAATTTTTTTTCTTTGTCAAGAACTTTCAATGCCACGAAATACATAAACAAATATAGAAGAATAGAAATTCTTAAGATTTTTAAGGGCAACAAAGTTTGGCGGCATTACCCAAATGTCTGTCTAGTCGGAATTAAGTCATAAACAATATGAATATGAAAACGTATTAGTAGCGAGAACGGAAAAACTCAAAACGAAATCGATATTTCAATTGTAGACGTCTTAAATCTTAACAAATACCCACAAATGTGAATAGTAAATCATGAAGAACAACTGCTTGAAGATATCATCATTATCAGCAGCATCATCATCGTCATATACAATAGTAGAGGCATTATCTAAATATTGTTTCTTTCTTATTTAATTTTGGAGAGGTTGAGACAAGTCGCCCATTCATACCTCATAGAGTATGGGGTACTAAATCCATGTTAAATTTACACATTACATACTATATTGTATACTGCTTGAGTATTGGAAACATGTGACATTTGAATTTGTTGGTCGTGGCATTTTCTCATGTAATTGATCAGTTCGAGTGTTGCTGTGCTGCTTCTGCTATTTCAAGATGGATTCCATTTTGTTCAAAATTCAGATTAAATAAATACATTTGTGGCTGTGTACTTTTGTCGTTTTTCGGAATATGTCAACATATGTAGTGAGTAAGTATTGCATCCGCCTGCCTGCTTGATAAAATATGGAAGGATATGCATTAGGGGTGTCTTAGTATGAGTGCCTGTAAGAATTAAGTAACAACGAAAGAAAAAATGTAACACATGTGATACGGCGACTCCTTCTTACACGACGTAGCAAAGTATTTGCTGAAAAAAACTACCATCTATGAATGGCTGCATGCATGAATGATCGCTAACGATTGAACTCGGAGTGCAGTCAGCCAAACCTCTTAAAATAGCATAAACCACTGAATATGGTTTCAGTTTTCATTTAGTTTTGAATAAATCATGTGGTTGCAATAAACTATATACTAGAGAAAATTTGCTACTGCATACCATGGTTAATTTTTATTATAACCATTCAAAAATTTTAGTTTTTTATATATGTCTTAAAGTAACTTTGTTGCTATAGCATCACAGAAGATGGACTTAGAGATACTCAAAATAATCATATTTTGTTTTTTTCTCGTGTCATTCAGATAATTCATGTGATTATAAACCTGAATTATCTGATTTAAAATGGGAAATACCAAAAACTACACTACCCCACAGCATTACCCTGAAAAGATGAAACCATTGAATCGCTCAGGAGATATTTACTCATCACGGGATATCAGGGAATTCAATTGCTTTGAATACAACTGGAATACCCACCCTCAACCATCGTAGGGAACTAGGTAAACATTTTGTGTCTTATCATACGCAAGTCTCCCTAAAATGTTAGGAAAACTTAAATATCACACACTAAGGACGCTGTTCTGGCACTAACAATATTAAGACATGTGTAATCGCAGGATGTACTAACCCTAACAAATTTTAGCTTTTCTGATGTTTCGTCATGTATTCTAAAAATACAGAAACCATTTCTGCAATTTCCGATTTTTTTAGCAGGAACCAAATTTGTATTTGATACCACTACAATTAACTTACACAAGACAAACTCTTCGTCTTAGCCTTCATTATAAGTTTAACAAAAATTTCGAAACTTGTTATCGTAAATCCCATCTTGGCTAAAGAAAATTGCATTGAAACATGCATTATTTTATAATCGTCAATTACATTACGAAGAAGAGAAAAAACATACATCTCATTATTCACAAAATGTGAAATTTTCTTAAATTGAAACCAAAAAAATCAATCAATCAGTCAGTAACAGAATGAAATAAACAGGTTATAAAAACGAAGCTCAACTAAATTGATGTTCATGTTTTAAAATTGATTGCTATGGAGGCCAGGGTTTATCAAAATGGTATTACAGCAAGACAACAACATCACCAACAACAACAATAACAGCACCAATACATGAATTTGTTTCAGAACAGTGTCTTGGGAAGGTATGTTTGAACGAAATCTGTTTTAGATAAATTGGAGTTGATTTATCCATGTCCGTCCGTCTGTCAGTCTGGATGGCTGGAGCGCACGATAACTCTCGAACGGATCTACCGATTCGGCTTTCATAATATTTTGCCCAAACTTAGTTTAAGTTCGAAGATGGGTTTTATCGGTCCAATCCCTCCGGTACCTCCCCCAAAAAAGTTCGAAAATGTTTGGAACGCTGACTCTTGAAGAGTGTAACCAATTTGGTCCATACTTTGCAGATCGTAAAATTTCTAGCAGACTTAGATGAGGTTCAAATATGAACTCAATCGGTCCACTCCACACTGGTCCCAATCTGCGACAAAAATCGAAAAATCGATATCAGCAAATCTCTGCGACAATTCAGCAAATTTTCTCTAAACATATTATATTTTAATATTCCAGCACTGTTTTTGTAATTTATAACGGTATTTAACAAAACAAGACAGAAGAAGTTGACATTTACGTATGATCTCTTAAAAACTTTAATAACATCAGTAAGGTTGTGACTTGTTACAAGGCAAGAAACTCAAAATTGAAAGGACAAAATTATTTTTGTCGAAATGGAAGTTTTACTACAAGGATTTCTAATTACTTTTACTTAAAAATGTGTACACATTATTCCCATAAAATGGGCTGGAAATCACATTTTTTATAATACTTTTTTGTGGTTTTTTTTCGAGTCTTAAAAATTGAAGTGAAGTTTTACTAACTTCGCCATCCTTCGCCACTCTCCAAATTTTTTGAAGAATGTTCGAAATAGTGTCAAGTTTACAAAAAATTTGGTTCCAGCTGCATACATTTGCATTTCCGTGTGTGACATTAAAAATACTGACGATGCCTCTGGTAGTTTCATTAAATATGCCATATTACTGTATTCTTAGTTTCTTCTTTGTTTTGTGTTTTAATTGTTTGTTTTGGGTTTTTTCTTTAAAGATTTAGACATTTTTGTTTTGGGATCTAATTATGAGTGTATTTTTTTACATTTGTATATTTTTGATATATGTATGTATGATGCTACATATAATATGAAAAACAAGTAAAAATGTAAAATTCGGTCGCACCGAATTTTTTTATGAAATATTCTGACCTCAATGGAATAATTTGTTTCCTTTCCCCTCCACGATACCAGTCGGAGACGTTTTTTGACCAGTAAGAACTCCAAATAGCAAATTACAACCGAAAATGTAGAGAAAAAACTCAAAATAACTGAAGTAGGGAGGTACCGTAATATGAGGGCTATGCCGAAACCTGAACCTAAGACCACCATTTTTGGCGCAGAGGGTTTCTGATCATTGAGAACCCCACATGGCAAATTACAACCAATTCGGGCCGAAAATTTTGATAAAATCTTTAAAATACCAGAAATCGGGAGGTGTCGTAATATGAGAGCTATACCAAAACCTGGACCTAAGACCACAATTTTTGGTGCAGAAGGTTTCTGACCATTGGGAACCCCAAATACCAAAGTACAGCCAATTAGGGCCGAAACTGTAGATAAAAGCTTCAAAATACCTGAAATCGGGTGATACCGCTACATGGGGGCTATAGGAAAAACTGGATCCATATGGATGATTTTTGGGTAAAGTATTTTTGACTTATTTTTAGCATATACTGAAAAAATCAGATTGATCCGACGATTATAAATATTTTTGTCGCACCTTCCCATACAAGTGGGACCACTGTGCACTCTTTCGGGTACCTCCCACACTAAATTTCGGAATAGTTCAGTTTAGGACTTGCCGTTGTGGCTAAAAAACGATTTCTACAAAAAATTTTGAAAATCGTATGGGATTTTGATATAACTATATAGGGATAACACCCAAAATCGGACAAATACGCATATTGGAGCTATATCAAAATCCGATCCGAGTTTCAAAATATTTTGTAGAAATGTTTTTTAGCCACAATAATGAACTGGTAAAGTTTTTCATCGATCGGACCATAATTGTGGCATTTAGAGAATTTTGGTGAAAAAGCGCCTTTGGCCCCATACTAATTACTATGGAAACAAAGATCGCTAGGTTGGCACGGGTTAAAGTTAACCAATCGTCATAAAATTTCATATATAAAGTTTTTGAATCAAATGGAAAAAATTTCGGGGGTAAGAAATCCAAAAAAAAAGAAATTTTGTTTTTTTGGTCACCCTAATGTACATGATCAGATACCAGAGATACAGCGTAATATATACAGAGATCCTACAGCTTTAATTGTGGGAAGTATAAATATAATCAAGCTAGATGTCGCAGTTATAGTTCAATACTGACAACTTTTTACACTAGGCAAGAGGTTTGGTCAAGGAAAATGCCAATAACACTGTGTGTAATTTTTTGAGTCATGTTTTATTAACCACCATATTCTGAGTACACAGTGTGATAGACCACCAAAAAGAGAAGACACGCGTCTCGCCGTTTTTCCCTATCTCATTAACATTCGCTGTTATATGCCTCCAAAGGTTTGAGGCTTTGATGTAAAAAAGGGTAATTTAATTACAACTATATCTTCCAAACCGTTAGGAAATTTGAATTTATCTCAGAGGCAAAGTTGTAGCTCTTAACGAACAAAAATTGTGAACACATATAATACATCAAACTTCACCTGCAAGGTCGAAATGGCCAAGGTCAAAATTCTTTTAAAATTTTTTTCTCGGGTTTTGGTCTACAGCTATCAAACCGATCAAATTTGAAGCAAACAAGCAACTACAAAAATGTACCTTAGATCTCTATAAACATCTTTCTAGAACATACGAACTATGTATAGACGATTCTTAATGGTGAAAATAGCAAAGCAAATGGAATTTTTATCCTGTTTTCTCTGGTTCTGGTCCACAGATACTAAACCGTTCAATATTCAAGAAAACAACCAACAACAATAATGTACCAAAGGCCTCAATTAACAACTTTCTGGAACATGCGAAATTTCTATGAACGATTCTTAATGGTAAAAATAGCAAAGATCTTTTGAAAATATCCTATTTTTTACTTTTTTCTCAGACTCTGGTCCAAAGATACGCAACCGCCCAAAAATTAAGGATACAGTCAACTACAAAATTGTACCTTAGATTTCAATAAACAAGTTTCTAGAATATATGAAGATTCTAGGGGCTATAGAAAGAAGTCGACCTGTACCAAAAAATTCAAGTGGAAAGTTTTATACCCCAACATGTATTAAATACAAAATTTCAGCCATTTTTGTAGGATATTCTTATCCTTCTTCTTTATTTACTCATCCGTTATCCATATATAAGTGATCGTAAAATTCATTTTGTAGTATTATTAAATACCTAATAATCTTGTCTTTAAATGAGAGAATTTTGAAAATATTAATTTAAAACAAGTAAGAAAAGTCTATAGTCGGACGGAGCCGACCATGGGATACCCTATACCACTATCCCTGGACAATCGCTTTCCGCGGAACTTCTTTTCAATGATTGTGAAAATTTATTTATCAAATATCAGAGATGTAATGTATAATACTTATGACCAAAACCAAAAAAAAAGAAAAATTTAGTTCACACAAACTAAAATGTAATGAAACCCACTTATGTAGTACTACTACTTCCGTTGTTTAACCGCTACGTTATTGAAATTTTTACCAATTTCACACAAAAGTTTCAGTCCATTTAACCCGCTAAGTATTATCTGATCTTCACGTTGGTTTGTACGCTTCCTCTTCATCATAAACTCAAACTTTGTTTAAAATTTTGCGGGTTATTATTTTTATCTACAGAGCCGCTACAAAATTGGTTAAATTTTTTTTTGGTCTATTTCATCCCCTGAACATTTCACGATCATTACCAAAAACTAATCATAAAATTCGTTACAGTCGGTCCATAATTGCGGCCTTAAGCTTGTTTACAATTTTTAATGGACGGACACACATCGCTAAATCGCTTTATCTCGTCGAGATATGAATTTCGGCATACCAAATAAAGAGTCTAGGACGAATATTTCACGGTGTTACATAAACTTTTGGAGAGAATAAGTAGCATGGGATAAAAATGTGGTTCTCTACACAGAACCCATTATATATTAGGCAGTAGGCCCGTTATCTAGCAAACACTTTATTGCAATTTACATCAGAGGAAAGGTCAGTAGTTTTTTTTCCATATGTAAGCTACTTTGCGAAATATATATGTCCTTAAGGATTTAAAATATCGACCAAAAATAAAATTTTTATATTTTTCATACAAAATTAATGGTCCATTTCACCCGTTAAAGAATATCAGATCATCATTCAAAATTGTAGGCATCTTTTTCGACCTATACTCCTATACTCTTACCATGTGCAAAATTTCGTGACTATTGATGTATAATTGCGACTTCTAGCGAGTTTATTATTACACTAGAAACAAATAACTTATTATATTAGGCTGTAACTCTGTTATCTGATCATGCACACCAACATAATTGGCATCAATTGAAAGGTCAAGCATTCCACTTTCAAGTATATCTCACTTGTCCGGAATGTCACTTCCAGGAATTAAAATATAAGCTGTATATTAAAAATTTTCACAATTTTCACACAAAAGTTGTGGTCCATTTAACCGTTTAAATATTATCCGATCGCCATCTCAAATTGCAAGCTTCTCCTTTGTGATATACTCTTACCTTATTTATTATTGAGACCTACAGAGCCGCTAGAAAATTGGATAAATATTGTGATTTTGGTCTATTTCACCCGCTAAATATTTCACGATCATCACCAATAAGAATAGGGATCTATTCTGATCTGAACCCGACCTCCATACAAAATTTCGTGACGATCGGTCCATAATTGCGGCCTGGAGCGTGTTTACAATTTATAATGGACAGACGGACGGGCGGACGGATGGACGGACACACATCTCAAAATCGCTTTATCTCGTCGAGATATGAAGATTGGTATACCACATTGGGGGTATCCGACGAATATTTCGCGGTGTTACATTTTTACCAAAACAAACTTATAATACCCTTTTCCACATTGTGGTATAGGGTATAAAAAGAAAAATTGTTGGATTGGCAAAGTAAACATTTCCATTTTTACTAAAAATGGACAGTTTTCTGGCAATAAATTTTTACAAAAAAAAAGGAATATAGAAATCCGTGATGAAATGTACCAGTTATGTCATGTCATGTTTCTCTTCAGTTACCGTTATAAAATCACTTAACGAAGTGATCTGGAAAAACCATAGGTATTTCCGTCTTCCATGGACTCCAACTCTGTCAGGTAGCAACTTTAGTTTAGTATTTTTTTTTACAAAACGCGATTTATAATGTTGGAAACAGTTCTCAGGGTAAGAGATCTGATTTCACCGAACTTTCGGTAGGACTTACTAATATTATAGATTAAAAAAAGTGATTAAAAAACAAAAAAAAACGGATCTGAGTCCTAGATCGGCTTACTGAAATGTCCTATATTGGACCACCTACATAAGCAATTAAGCTTATGGTCACTTCATTTAATCAAAAGCCTAAGATTATTTCACTTTTCTTCTGGCGGTTTGAAAAGTGTACACTCCTTGCAATAAAATAGGGTGTGGAGTACTTTTTTTGTTATTTTTTTTGGCGTGCATTAAAAAATTCTAAATTTAAACACTGTTTATTTTAAAATTCCCGAAATTCAATGAACTCTTAAATAATTATAGCATTCAAGGTAAGAAGTAACAAGTGCATTATTTCAGTCAGCATTCCCCATCGAACGATGGCAAAATGTAAAGTTGGTCATATTCCGATTCACATACAATATTTATATGGGCGAGTACAGTACATAAGTATATGTACATACATACATATGTATATAAACATGTGGTTTCGTGTAGCATGATCGCCTTGTACTCATACCGGTAACTTCAATATGGCGTGTCAAAGCTTGTACTGCTGACTCTTCTTTGCCCCAACTTCAAAATGTTAACCAACTTTGAAGAAGCAACTGGTTTTACCTCCTTTCCTTTGGAGTTGTAGTCTTGGTTTTACTTGTTTTCTTCTTTTTTGGCAAAACCAACCAACATTCTTTACAATTACTCCCCAATCAATGTCGATGTGCGTCGTGTGTCTGTGTCGTCCGATGAAAGAATACCACCGTGTATCCTTCAGGTTATAATACAACAATAACAACAACAGCAACAACAAGGAAAACATTATGAACTCTGTGTTCTCTACCAGACGTAGAAAGGTAGCGCGTTGGTGGTGACGGGTAACGAACGGGTGACGGCAGCAGCAACTGATTCTACACCGATACAATTCAGTAAATTACACTTTTGATTTTAGTGGCCGTAAAATAATCGTAAATGTCGCAGTTATTGCAACCAAAAGTGTCGATTTAGTTTGGCTTCCCTCAATGATTTTTCCCTCAGTGTGCTGCTTTGCTGGCTGCTGCTCCTTCCTGCCGCCTGCCGGTGGCTGCTGTTGCACAATGGTTGTCTGCGGTGGAAACACGTTGCTACGTAATAGTAGAATTTAGAATCATTGGTAAATGTTTGTTGTATCTCAGTCACATTGTTCTTGTTGTTGGTAGTTTGGAGCTGATGATTACTAGAGTTGTGTGTTCGAGTGGATGGATGTTTGAGTGCCTGATGTCGTCTTGTGAATTGGCAATATTGTTGGTTCCCGGTTGGTCTGGGTGATTGGATGGATGGATGACTGGTTAGAAAGAGAGTTGGCAAAGACGTTGTTTTTTGTTTCTTGCACTTGCCGTTGTTAATAAGTTGTGTTGTTGTTGTTGCAAGTTTCTTCTTTTTTTCGATGACTTTGGCGCTTTAAGTTGATGGGTTAACAAAGCCAAAGCTGTTTCTCTTTTTGTTCGTCATCATTTCCTTGCATCCTTTACACTTTGGCTTCATTAAATTGAACACAAAATAAATGTTGACGTTGTTATTGTTTGCGTTTTTTTATGTTTTTTTGTTGTCCTAACCTCTTCTCAATAGTTTTTAGTTTTTGTCCTGTTATTTAGGTATTTTATTTTCTATTAAGGAAAAAGATTTTTGGCTTTTTAAGGTTACAGAAATAAAACAACTAAAATGATGAAAATGCAATTGGTTAAAGTTTTGTATGGACAGTGTTTTTCGGTTTGCAGTTTTTTTTATCGAAAAAGAAGTAAGAATATATTTTAAGAAGTAATGCATAAAATCAGTCTGATAAAATGAAAGAAAATAGGTAAGCAAATTTCGGTTTAGCTGAAAGGAATATACCCTCAGTCAACGACAGTTAAACAATTCTACCTATGGACAGGAACAACACTGACAGTCGAATAAAAATTCTTAAAATATAACAAGTAAAAAGTATCAGTTCCCAGCAAAATAAATTGGAAGTAGTGCAATGTGGACTAGTTCTTTCACGGCATGTTTTGATGCAGTTCAAACGGAGTCGTGAAAAAGGCACTCCAGTCCTCACATTTTAACCGCATTTGGATGCAATCCAAAGAATTACATCCAATTGTCACATTTTAACAACATCCGGATGCAGTTCAACGGAGTCGTGAAAAAGGCACTCCACTTCCTCACAATTTAACAGCATCTGGATGCAGTCCAAACGGAGTCGTGAAAAAGGCACTCCGTTCACTACATTTTATTAGCAGTTGTTAGAGATCCCTACACGTTCATAAATCAGTGTATACATCTCTACAGGCAGCGGCAAACATTTTATAAAAAGAAATAAGCGTGTTAAAATTTCCAAAAATTTGCTAATACAAACTAAAAAATATTTAATTTGTGAACATTTTTCCGGTAACTCACGAGAAGAAAATTTCCCAATGGAGTGCTGTCGGAGTACATGTCGAAATCTTAACTGGTGATGGCAAGACAATATCAAACCCAAATAGCAGATGAAGCATAAACAATTAAGCTTGGATTAAATAGAGAGTGGAGGAAACACGCATGTTTGCGATTGAATTCAATGGAGAATTTTCATAATTTGTGTTAATGTAATAAAGTTCTTAATATTTTTGTTCTCCATAAATAATAAATGCATTTTATTTGTTCTGGGTATTTTGTAATGGCTTGCACAAAAACACGTACTTTGGACTGCATCCTATTCTACCCCAAAAGGGTTAGTTAAAATGCAATGCCAAAGGGTCAGTTAAAATGCAGTGCCAAAGGGTCAGTTAAAATGCAGTGCCAGAGGGTCAGTTAAAATGCCGTGCCA
Organism: Musca autumnalis; assembly: GCF_047663935.1. Taxonomy (NCBI): domain Eukaryota; kingdom Metazoa; phylum Arthropoda; class Insecta; order Diptera; family Muscidae; genus Musca; species Musca autumnalis. The sequence continues at coordinate 159,429,362 of NW_027411644.1, forward strand.
ACGGGTCAGTTAAAATGCAGTGCAAAGAGGCACTCCATTGCAGTAGTCACGCTCTTGTAAAAATCATGAGTGAAAATGCATAATTTGATGCACTTCCAGATCACTTGTACATATCATTTAACTGCCTCTTTGGAGGCAAACTTTTTGCTGGGTTAACATTGCCGGCAGAGATATACCCTCAGCCTATGCGAGTTTAAACTATCATCTACGGACAGATCGAATATATTTAGGGTCTTTTCAGTATTTTGTGGGCCTTTTGGACATTTGAGCTTACCGACAAAAATGTGGATTAGGATTAAAGTTCAAAAGTGTTAGATGTACTTAAAGGAATGGAACGAATTGGTCCATTAGGGGAGTGGATCTTTTTTTGGGAGTCATATCTTTTCGATAGATATCGCATAACTTTTGGACCAGTATGCCAGGAAGCATGGACTTGTCCACGGAAAACTTATATCGCTGTAAAGAGGACCACATGGAGTAACATCGGTATATATACCGATGTATACGTTTCTGTATATGTATTCCTTTTCAAAGTATTTTCGAACAGACCATAAACTGCACTTGGACAGAAATGTTGAACTTTTGTGGGGGAGGTACCTTAAGGACAGGACCGATGTGGGCCATTTTAGAAGTCAAACTAAATTTGGACATAATATTAGGAGATCCAAAGTTTGGACCAAATTGGTTGCCCCATCCAAGAGATATCGTGCTTACCATTTTAGTGACATTTTTTTAAATATTGGGGGAAGTACCGGAAGTTGTGGACCGGTATTGCCTATCTTCGAATTGAAACTAAGTTAGGACAAAATATGATGAAGGCCAAATTTTGGACCAAATCGGTTGATCAAGTCTAGAGTTATCGGGCTGTTTTCTCAGGAAGTATGGACTTGCCCCTGAAAAACTTTTACCGCTGTAATTAAGGCTGCGAATACAAGTTGTTACAACAAAAATCAAAGCAATTCGAGAGCAGGTCCTAAACTGCACTCTTCCAAAATGTTGTGTAGGAGGTACCCGAAGGAGTGAACCGATTGAGTCCATATTGTAACCTCATCTAAATCTGGTAAATATTTTACGGTGTGCAAAGTATGAACCAAATCGGTTACTCCCTTCATTTTCCAACCTTTTCGGACCGAATCGGTTATCCGTTCGAGTGTTATCGTGCGCTCCAGGCAGCCAGACAGACGGACGGACGTGGCTAAATAAACTCCAAATTGACTGAAACGGATTTCGTTCAAACATACTTGGGTTCCATTATTTCGATAAGTTACATTTTGTCCGTATGGAAGTGTATATACCCTCGTTAGCATAAATGCTGAGGGTGTAAAAAGTAAGAACGACATTAAGTTCCTTGACGAACTTTTTATATCCTCCACCACAAAATGTTTTGAAGTAAAATATAACAATTCATTTCGTTTATGAAAGTACTAAAAACCTCCGTTACGCTAATTGCAGGAAGCTAAATATGAGCCTATTGATCATTTTCTCCGTGGAGCTTTTCTACCCATTGAGAATCCGAAGTACTATATTACAGTCACGGTAGACTAATCGCGCAAAGACTCCACATCGAGCAGTATCGTAATACGTTCCAATCTGAGAACCCACACTACATCTTTAATGGGGGCTATACTAAAACGTGTATCTACACTTACATTTCTCACTAGGAATGTTTTTACCCATATGGATTTTTAAATACCGAATTTCAGTCATTTCGGCGAGATAAACCTTCAAATTCCGAAATTCGGGATATACCACTCTATACCGATAATTCTCTGCAGGTATGTTCCACATCCCCAACGAATGTTGTGCCAACAAGTGGTGCCATAAGACACGCCGTTCGGACTCGGCGATAAGCAGTAGGTCCCATATCATTGAGCTAAATATGAATCGGGGTGCACTCATTGATAGAAGAGAAATCTCCCTTGTCCCGTATGGGATGTTGTGGAACAATATTTTGTTTTTGTAGGGGCTCTAACAATACGGGTGTCTATACCGAAATTTCTTTGCATGAATGCTGTATATCCCGAATTTTACCCACTCCTGTAGGAAAATACTGACAAATTTTTAGGAGAAATTTTTGTAGGTGTAAAGAAACACAATTAACAAATTTCAACCATTTTGGTAAGATTATGTGGCCAAAACCTTCAAAACAAAGAAAATCGAAAGGTACCGTTCTATGGGTGCTATTCAAAACGTGGATCGATAAAGCCGATTTTCAGTACCATATATCCTATGAGTAATAGGAAGTTCTGTACCAAATTTTAAAGCTCTATCTTAAATATTGCTTTACCTTGTGTTCAACAGATGGACGGACATACGGCCATGGTTATATCGATTTAGAATTTTATGGTGATCAAGAATACTTTATAGGGTCTAAGACGAATATTTCGATGTATTACATGCGAAATAATAAATTTAATTATACCCTCGATATTATGATGGAGAGTATAAAAATACTCCCCCTAAAGGTGACCTTTCTAGGACTATGTTCTGCGAATATGCACCTGAAATGTACAAAGCCGTATGTGAAATACGATGGATTGATAAACTTTAGTTGCGAATTAGTGGTAAGTCGAATTCTTAAACATATAGTCTCCAATTTTATTCCGGTAGATGAAAGACTTTCTACGATTCGCTGAATTCCTCAACATCAGAATTATTCGAGCTGGCCAAATATATATTTCATGAGCACTTAGAAAAAAAAAAACACAAGACCGGTGTCCTGCAATGACATTTAAATTTCAAGCAAAATTGGAAGGGAGAATACCTTTGGCCCAACAGTCCGCAAATTGAGTCTCTACAATAAAAAGTATGACAACGATATGAGACTGATAGACGTCGCAGCGCCAAAAAAAAAACATGAAATTTAGCAGCATCCGAGGGTGTTTGTCGACCGGCGGATAAGAGGAGGAGCACGATCATTATAATACCTTTGTTTTAAACTAGGAAAATCACCTGTGATAAGACCTGTTTCGGAACAGATTAGTGTGATCACCTGCCTCAGGTGTGTTCCCCTAAAACAAAAAATCACACAAAAATCCACCAAGGACCAATGGTATGACCATGCGTGCTGTGCTGCTACCAGTGAGAAGTACCCTGCTCTGCAATCAGTACCAACGCGCAGCGATCGAGTGAGGTATCGGGAGAAATAGGAAAGGAGAAATGTCCGAAAATTCAACCGAAGAGTTAAATATTAAACAGAGCCGTGCAAGGTAATCTGGTAAATGGATACCGATAGCGTGCTCAGTCTATAGAAAGAAACCAGAGATCCAATCCCACACTCAAAGAAAAAATGATACCATACGTGGTCAAACTGTCCCCATCCGTTGTCGATAGTGTATCAACACCGTTTGTGGTCGAAATGATCACGCTGCACAGTGCGAAATATGGGAACTTTAGTGGAACTTTACTCAAAAATTAAAGTATATAAAAAGAATGAGATTATTTTTGAATTCTATTGCTAAGTATCCCATGGCAATTGCCTCATATTAAGTTTTGCGATTTACCCGCGAAACAACAGGAAATGTCCTTAAAATCAGATGCTTTTAGATGATAAACTCATTTGCAGAACCGTGTAATAAGATAAACATATCCTCAATTGAAACTTTCAATTTTTAAAAAGTATGTCATATCAATGATACAATACTAAGAATAAAAATTCTCAAAAACTTATATTTTTGATATTTATTTGTTAATGTTTGTGGATGTTTGGAGGAAGGGCGGTTAGGGCCAAAACAAGGATCTATGCTGTAAATTGTTTTATTAGAACATTTTCTATTCAACGAATACAAATTTTTAAGTAAACTAAACTCGGTTTGGAATAATTACCTAACACCTTCAAAATATCTCAAATGGGGGACCGCTCATATTGGAGCTAAAGCAAAATGAGAACCTACGAGAGTGTTTTGGAGAGCTTTGGAGAGTTTTGTTTACAAGTTTTTGCAAAGAAAATTTTTCTTGTAAGAACTTACAAGTTTGATCAGCTGATTTAAATTCGAATGTTTTGTGGCGGACTTCTTGGCATAAACATAAACAAACGTGTGGTTATTAAAATAAATAGAAATAAAAAAGGAAAAAATTATTCAATAAATTATGGAAAACGATAATGTAAACAAAATAACTTATTTTGTAGTTTGTGGTGAATACTTTTTTTAATCTTTTCCGCCAACTTCTTCTTCAAATCACCTGACTTCTTGCAAGTTTTTGCAAATTGCTGTTCGATAACAATCTGCAAATTTTTAGCTTCGAGAGAGTAAAATTGGTGGAGAGACGTTACTGAGAACTTGCTAAGTACTTGCAAGTACTTTCCACTTGCGAAGTTATCGTACAGACCTAATACCAAAGAACAGGGGCCTAATTACGACATTCGATTCGATCGAGAATTTGCTCTTGAATGAGCAAATCGAACTATGAAGACCTACGTGTTCTCCAAAGAACACTAAGAAGGTAGATGGTAAAAAATTTGTTTATTTTAAAGCAAAAACTAAAAAACAAAATTATTAACGAAAAAATATAAATATTTGTTGAAATCGTTGAATAATACTTTGGGTAATAATTTCGGGATGAAGATGTGCTAGAAAATTATACGAAATTATTTATTTTTGTAAAACTTTTTGACTTTGTTGTAACAAAATTCTAATGCATATACCTTAGTAAATGTACAGTTGGTGGCGCGAATATGTTTTCATAGTTTGATTTTTTCATTCTCGAGCAAATACTCGATCGAATCGAATGTCGTAATTAGGCCCCAGGGATGTTTGAGAGAAAATCCTGGTATGTACCGCCTATACAGCGACATTGGCATATTTAAACGTATCGGTTTAACACGACTGCGTTGGCTAGGTTATGTCATAAGAGTTAGCGATAATGAGTCATGGTGCGCATGGCGGTAAACGCAGAACGGGAAGTCCAAGGCTTCTATGGAGTAAGCAAGTGAAAGACGATATCACAAATCGTGATATTCCAAAGTGGTTTCAAAGGATTTGCTTCATAACCACTGTCTATCACCGTCGACTTCATTGTAGATGATTCCAACAATGATGCCAAGGATGGTTGAGATGACGTTGGACTTCCTTAAATTCTCTTATTAAATACGATATGCTATGTTGTGTGTATGTATGTAAACTTATTCTGAACCCAAAAACTAAGCAACTCGTTTAGCCATCAACTACGTCGTCAGTAACTACATACCTTCTTCAACCAAGTGACTACAGGAACGTCGTCGTCTACTTATATTGAACAAGATTCTTGTTTTTGTTGTATTGCTTTCATTATGTGTTGCATGTTTTCGTTGCAACTTCATGTGAATGTTTCCCCAGCAGTGTTCGCGTGTATATGTGTGTGTTTATAAACATTTTTACCATGGGGATTTGTGCGATTGGATGGCGGTGCTTTTTTTCTGGGTGTTTTGGAAGCGCAACTGGTTGTTGCCTTTATTTGACTTTTGTCGATTTCTATTTCGTTAATTCTCAAAATGTTCATTTTTATGACGAGTTCAATTGTTTTGTTACCGTTACGTGGCAATTGAGATTATTATCCCAATTGCAATGAGGTGTAGAATTTATTTATTTTTTGTTACTAACACTCCAGGGAATTTTGTTTTTGTTTTGGTTGTTTTTTTGCTTGCTGATTGGTGCTATGAATTTAATGAATAGGTTTTTTACGGGAAAAAAAGAAATTGATTTAAACGGTTGATGCAATAACTGATTAGTTTAGATTACATTTATTGGCAAAAAGTATACTTCTCGCTTGATATTGACAATTAGATCATTTAAAGTTAATATGAGGTCAAGTATTTTAAGGAACATTTTCCAACTAAATCTGCTGTGATATGGTACTTTGAGTTGTCTGTGGACAGGAAATCTAATTGCAAAAAATTGTTGGATTTGGGTTAAGCAACATTTTCCAACCGACTAAGCTGAAATTCGTTATTACAAATTTATTACAGAAAGAAAATTGCATTGTCAAAAATAAAAAAACAAAAAGATATCTACCGATATCTCACAGATTCAACAAGATCTTCCAACGGAATCACTTGCAATTTGGTATTTCGAGTACTTCATAGCATCTCACCCCGTCAAATGTCAGGATCTCTACAGAGCAAGTGCAGTTTGCGCATTGGCGGGTGTACTTGGTAAGTACAAAGCTAATATTATCGCCTTACAGGTAGTGCGATGGAACGGGGCAGATGTACAAATCACAAACTATTACGCACTGTATTATAGCTGACATGAAACGAAACATGAGCTAGATGTTGTTGCCGTCTCCAGCTTCACTCCTGTGAGAGAATTGCCACAATCCGTACAAAAGCAAAGTTTTTTAACATCAGTCTCAGCTGCGCCCATGCCCCGACCGAAAAGAAAGATGAACAGACTAATGATATATTCTACGAGCGCCTAGAGAGAGAGCATATGACCGCTGCTCTGGTCATGACATTAAGATTGTTCTAGGAGATTTTAGTGCTAAAATTGGGAGGAAAATATCTTTGGTCCCACCGTCGGTAAATTCAGCCTTCAACGGAATGAGGTTGATCGATTTGCAGCTGCAAAAAAAACATGGTAGTGAGCAGCACTGGACCCACGAAAGACAGATCGACACCTACCACCTGTTCGTCGACTGTAAGGCCGCTTTCTACAGCCCAATTCGATCAAAGGTGTACCAACCCAAGTCTGACTTTGGCATCCCTGCAAAACTTATATGCGGGATGACATTGGCTAACACAATATCACAAGATAAAATAGGAAAGAACCTCTCCAAACCTTTTGAAGCAAAACGAGGTTTCAAACAAAGTGACAGTCTACCGAAGGAGAAGCGAATATACATATATATGGATAGAGATAAAAATAGCACTGTATACAATAAAGATATAATGTTACTGGCCTACGCAGATGATATTGACATAATTGGTCAATCAACTTGATGCGTAACAGCCACCATTGATTTTGAAGAAAGAGTCTGCCAAAGCGGGTCTGGCAGTCAAGACGATAAGTTTATTTCCACAACACGAGATCACATGTGATCAAACGGAACCGGAAAACATCGCAAACATACCACTTTTTTCCACTGAAGAACTACAAACTGCCTCTTGCAGTCTCAAAAACAAGAAAGCAACCGGCCCAGATGGAATACCAGCGGAGGTCGTAAAAGAGATAGCGCTATCGCGCCCGGAAGTGTTAATTACTATGTATAATAAGTGCTTAACTGAGGGTATCTTCCCTGACATATGGAAGGCACAAAAACTGGTCCTAATAAGCAAGGGAAAGGATGATCCTTCATCAGCATCATCATATAGGCCATTATGCATGTTGGATACAGCCGGTAAAATGTTTGTGCTGTAGAAAGCGCAGCACAAGGAAATCACTATTCAAGACCGATTATGTTGCTAGCAACGTTAGATGTCAAGAATGTTTTTAACAGCTTGCGATGGGTAGACGTGTTAGAAACGCTGAGCAAAATCTTCAAAGTTCCGAAGTACCTCAAGAATATTATACGAGACTACCTCAGGAACCGCATATTAATTTATGAAACCAATCAAGGCACGAGAAATGTGCAAATTACCTCTGGTGCCGCAAAAGATCAATACTGGGACCTGATCTGTGGAATACGACGTATTACGAAATTCTAAAAATAGAGATGCCGGAAGACTCCTTCCTCGTGGGATATGACGACGAAATTGCGGCCGTGATAAAAGTGAAAAACACTGAAGAGGCGCAACGGAAGCTCTGGCAAACAATGGTCCGTACAAAAACCTGGCTAGAATCTCACGGTTTGCAACTGGCAATGCAAAAAACCTAAGTCCAATTGCTTACAAAGCGACATATCAATACTGATATCGAAATCGATTTAGGAGATAAGCCATGGTTAAAGTATTTAGGAATGAACATTGACACAAAACTCACATTCTCTAAACAGATAGAGAATTCAACAGCAAAGGCGACCAAAATAACTGCGCAACTCAGTAGACTGATGGCAAATATTGGCGGCCCCTTGCCTAGCAGGTGAAAAATATTAATGGAGGTGATCAACAGTATACTTCTCTATGGCTCAGAAATCTGGGAAGCAACGTTACAAAAGCAGGCTCGAGCAAAAAACTACTGTCCGTCCAAAGAACAGCCGCGCTCCGAGTGAATTCGGCGTATCGTACAGTTTCCTCAGAAGCAATTCTAGTAATAACAGGAATGATTCCTATAGACTTACAGGCAATGGAACGAAGGAAGGCTTTTATGACCAGATCGCAGAGTGCAGTCTACTCCGAGCCGATGTCACCGTTAAGACGGGAAACAATGGAGACTTGGCAAAGCCGGTGGTCAAACGATACAAAAGCCAGATGGACGCATAAACTTATTCCAGATGCTCTCCGGACACGGCTACTTCCGAAAATACTTGTACCACATGGGGAAATGCAGTTCGCCGTATTGCATCTATGAAGAAGAAGTTCTTGATAATGCTGAACTAATTTTTTCCACTGTGTACGCTGGGAAAATAGGCGGAATACTATAGAAGGTGAGATTGGTTCCCTTACTTGTAAGGCGGGGCCTGGACGCAGGCATTAATCGAAGCAGATTTTGTTGAAACAAACAGCGATCAGGGGATCCACCTCGAAGTAATGCGAAAGCGGTTCCGAGGTGGTTTCATATCCCCGGGGTGAAAGTAGGTGGGTTTTTAGCCGGTATGAAGATCGAGTCAAATGCGTAACGTATTTTACCATCCCATTATTATTATTATTCCCATTATTATTATTCTTATTATTATTATTATTATTATTATTATTATTATTATTATTATTATTATTATTATTATTATTATTATTATTATTATTATTATTATTATTATTATTATTATTATTATTATTATTATTATTATTATTATTATTATTATTATTATTATTATTATTATTATTATTATTATTATTATTATTATTATTATTATTATTATTATTATTATTATTATTATTATTATTATTATTATTATTAATAATATTAATATTATTAGTCAGGAATCATGTAAATTCCCACGAAAAACATTTTATCGATTCTTGTACCGCCCTTAAACTTAACCCAAAATGGTGAACTATTCAGAGGGAGGTATCCGAAGATGTTGTTATAACTTCATTACGATCTGAGAAGAGAGTAAACAGGAAGGAGCTGACCGATACGGTCCATATTCGAATCTGACCTATGTACGGGAGAAAGATTACGCTTTACAATGTTTGGACCAAATCTGGTTCTACATTCGAGGGTTTTGGTGTGCACCATTTAAAAAAAAATAAAAAGAAAAAATATTAACTTTTGTAGGGGAGGTAACCAAAGGAGTACACCATATGGCCCGTCTTCGAACTTGATCTATGTTTGGACAAAATAATACAAGAACGAAATTTTGGACCAGTTTGGATCAGTTCAAGATTCTGCCAGCCAGACAAACAGATAGACGGACATTTCAAGATCGAATCTAAATTGTCAGAAACGGATTTCGTCCAAACATACTTGGGCTATCGAAGGCAATGTTATTTTCTATTTCTTTGGTCTTCTCTAGAATTCGACATAGGGTATTAACGTAGCCAGGGGGCACCCCAAGAGGTCCACAAAACCAAAAGTGGAAATTGTGTCCATTGACATTTTTGTGTGTTCGTTTTTGCTTGTTGTGTAGTTTTTACGGTAGCTTGGGAGGAGTAGGCTATTCTTTGGAGTGAAGTGTCGTCTTCCAACAAATTGGTGAGGTGATCGGAGTTGGTCCGTGCAATCTGTTGTGTCTGCAGCTTTTCGACATCGACCTTTAGTACCATGCACTTTTACCGCAAGATTAAAACTATGACCTTTTAACCCAATAAAGAAGAACGGTGTTAAGTTCGGTGAGGCCGAACTTTTTATACCCTCCCCTAAGAGTTGTATTGAAGTAAAATGGAACAATTCGGAAAAAGAACAAGAGTTATTTTCAAAGAAAAGAACTGATTTACATCAATTATTGCGGATTCTGAGACAGCAATGTTCATAGATGAAAAAAATTCAAAAGCAAGAAAAAATCACTAGAAGAATTTCGGAATAAATCGCGGTCAAAGTTCACATTTTTAGGTTTATTTTAGGTTTTCAGGATTTTTTCTTAGAAACGACAAGTCCTTTCGAAATAGGACTAGAGAAAATGTTGTAGATGATTTTCACTGCTACAACATTTTCTTAAGTCCCATTGCGAAACGGCTTACAGCTTCAAGCGAAATCCTGAAAACCTAAAAATGTGAACTTTGACCGCGATTTATTCCGAAATCCTTCTAGCGATATTTTCTTGCTTTTGGATTTTTCTCATCTATGAACATTGCTGTATCAGAATCCGCAAAACTTCCCAGGTGTAAGCGGTGTTCACGTAAAGTTAGTTAAGGTGCACCCTTCATGACATTGTTCTGTAAGGAGACGATAGAATCAGTGCATTGTCCCCATTTGAACTTCTATATCCCAAAAATGGTAAGACCTATGAAAATAACATTAAGTTCAATCTTGTAGAGAATTTTCACTGCTACAAAATTTGCTCTAATCCCATTTCGATAGAACTTGCGGTTTCCAAGCAAAATCGTGAAAACATAATAAATACCTAAAAATTTTAAGTTTGACGGCGATTTTTTTCGTCTTTTGATTTTTCTCATCTATGAACATTGAAGTTTCAGAATCCGCAAAAACTTCCCAGGTGTAAGCACCTTTCATTTAAAATTATTTAAGGCGCACCGTGAGCCTTGTTTTAGGTTGAATTTCATTAAAGTAAAAATTATTGTACATGATGTATTTTCCCATAGAATTAATAATTTTTCTTGTTGGATTTAAATAAAGTAAAAATTGTTATAAGTCTGAGATTTTTACGAATTATCAATATTAATTTTAAAATTTCTGATTCAAAGGGTATGTTCAACATGTTTTCTTAAGAAATCACATATTGTAGTTGTTCAATAAATCGCAATCAATTACAATTCTTCAGCTTTAATTCTAATTGGAAACCTATAAGAATGGCTAATGTCTTTATTGGCCTTTAACATTTTTCTCATTCATAAAGCAGCATAACATACAAGCGCCATAACAGCAGAGCAGATGTTGTTTGTAGCATAAACATAACATAAGTGTGTCGCAACGCGCAATGTTATGCAACACGTAGTAAAGACACCAACCATACCAACATAACGACTTGGTAGCATTCTTCGTTTCCGGCGGATATTGCATCGAGAGCCATCTAAATGACTTCGTTTGAAGTTCTTGAAAAGAATTGGCACAACTTGGGTATACAAACATAACCGAATGCAGATGACGTCATTGACATTAAAAATCACGTTCCAAGATGACATAACAGAAAATAAAATTGATTATTTTATGAATTTTGCAAAAATTCATGACAACGACTTGTTCGTAAAGCAAGGAAATCCTTGTGTTGTGTCGATAAGATAATTTGTAATTTGTAATTTTTTTCCTGGAGTTGCAAAACTAAATTTAGCAAATCCTCGTTCATTTTTAATTTTTAATAGCTACAAAAGTTTATGTTGATTCTCCCGTGAACTTTAGATGAAATATTAATAATTTAACAAAATTTAAGCCTAAATTTTTTCGGTAAGAATATATAATCGGACGGACACTCGGATGGCTGGTTGGAATCTTGTGTTTTTCGAATATTTTTAACGTCTGCGCTGTTTTAATGTTAAACTCGTAATGATGGCGTTGTGGCGGAGGCTACGGTGCCACAACAATAACAGCCAAAAAGCAAGAAATGAAAATGAATTGTATGGATGAAATAAAGCGGAATCCAAAAATGAGTATAACTGAGCTCAAAAACACACAACTATACGAACACACGAGAAATAGAGGAGTGGTGGGGTGTATAATAAGAATGAAGTACGTCGCCAGCTAACATTTAATCATGATGATGAACGTCATCATCGTCTTCATCAACTACCACCACCATTATGTTTTTACCACATGTACGAATGAACACTTACATTAACACACAATGGGGTGTATACATTTTGAATGAGTAAATTTTGTTGTTGCTTTTGTGAATATCTTGATTTTATTGTATTATAGACCGGTATACGGCATTGTGTAGTATAACACCGCAGCACACAGAATCGGAGCATTCATCAAATTCCAGTTAAAAAATATGCCAAATTTTTTTATATGGGTTGTTTTTTGGTTTATTCTTTATAAGAATAAGATAAAAATAATACAGGGTAGGTCCATCTATGTCCGGCAAGTACCAGTAGTCGGCATCTTCTGTGTTTGAACACAAATAACTAAAATTTTCTATTACAAAATATGAAAATGATTTTAAAAATGTTTCAACAATATTGTCAGCAATCTATGTATGTGTGAAATTTCATTGAGCTTAGATCGATATTTAACTTTTTGTTAGTGAGTGTTTTTCACCACAGCCGAAAATACATGTATCTTAAGAGAAAAATAGTGGAGACGTCAACATAATAATGTCTGAAATTAAATTAAAATGAACAAATTTTCAATAGAACATTTTAGAAAACGAAATGACAACAAAAGGACAACAAAATTTAAAGTTTGCCAGAAGTCGGCATGAGGTACAAAAGGTGTATTTTGACACCACATTAATTATTTGTGTAAAAGTATGTTTTTACTTCCGTTTGTAACGCATTAAATTACTCATTTGTGACCCTATAAAGTATATATACATATTCTTGATCAGGGTAAAATCCTGAGTCGATATATTCTATAATTTAACATTCAGTGTTCTTAAGCGTCCGGATTTTTAGCTAACATTAGCTACCCGTTGAGGTTCCCTGCAGTCACAAATTTCTCTATCAAAAATTGTCGACATAGATCCGTTAGACTGGTTTTAACTCAAAGGGAAAAAATCGATGTCTGATTTTTTATGCGGCACCGTCCTAAAATGTTTAGTTTTGTTAAAAATTAAGATTGCCAAAGTTTAAGCTCAATCGGAATATGTTAACACGTGGCACTGGGGCCTCAATGATTCCATGGGCCCTTTATATAGCTAAAATTAAAATCTATTTTCAAAATTTTTGTAGGATTACCTGTTTAGCCGCTACAAAGAACTGGTAAACTGTTTTCATCGATTGGACAATAAATGTCCCAGCAAAATGTTCGATGCCAAAGATGCCATTCAATCATGGGTGCAAGTGATCTGGCATGTCATCTTTTTAGCATCTTCATTGATGAATTTTATATGAGCGTGGACCCCAAAAGATGCTATTCATTTTTGGATCCAAAGCATAGCATTTACACCAATGCTTTGACATGTCATTTTCACCAATGCTTGGGCATGACATTTGCACCAATGGCTTGGCATGTCATTTTCACCATATCATTACGACGAGAGTTTTAACAACGTTGGTTGTGATTTTGAATCTCCGACAACATCAAGCCTATTGTAAATAATTAATCTTATATATTTAGAAAAATGTGTATAAATGAAAACACAAAGTGCATCTCTATTGGATCGATGGAATGGGTTCAAATGCTTATGAAAAGATCGGATCTTTCACGACTTCCTTTGCATGGGTTCAAATGCTGATGAAAAGATTGGATCTTTCACGACTTCCTTTGTATTGGTTCAAATGCTAATGAAAAGATCGGATCTTTCACGACATCGTTTGAACCAATGCAAAAGATGCCATGAAATCACGTCATCGCACGTCTTTCAAATGTTGCTGGGGTGGTGTAGAGTGATTTCGTGAAAATTCGGCTTTGGTTGTATAGGGCTAAAAACGAATTTTTCATTTGTTGGCCGAAGTTTCTGCAATTTCAAATTTGAGACCTAACAATAATTCTACAACAGAAATGGTTAATATAGGTCCATACTATCGTATAGCCCACATATAGCGGAACCTCCCGATTTTCGGTACTGCAAGGATTCTAGCCACAATTCTTAACCGAACAAGCTGTTATTTAACATCTGAAGTGTCCATTGATCACAATCCACTAGAAATATTCAGCATAGGTCTAAGTTTTGGTATAGCCTCCATATAACGTTACGTACCTATTTTCGGTATTTTGAGGATTTTAGCTACAATTTTTAACGGAACTAGGACTTATTTGTTCGCAAAACTTCTTCACTAAAATTGTCAACATATGTAGGTCGGTGTTTTCGTACAGCCCCCATATAACGGTACCTCCCGAGTTTCGGTATTTTGAGGATTTTAGCTACAATTTATAACAGAACTAGCTAGAATTTGTCCTACATTTTCAACAGAACTATTAGTAATTTGACATTTGAGATTCCCAGTGGTCACAAAACTTCCACATTAAAACTGTCCCGATTTTTTGGTGCTACAATTTTTAGCTGAACTAGATGTAATTTGTCATTTGCGATTCCTAGTTATTACAAAGCCTCTCCACCAAAAATAGTCAACAAACATTAGTAGATATAGGCACTAGATAAAAGTGCCGCCCGAATGAAGACATTTAGGTACATTATCCGACATTTTTAGATACCCACTCAATTCATTCAATTTTAGTTCAGAATATTTTATTTCGGCCCGGCCGAACTTATCGCTTTTTAGTTGTTGTTATTTAAAACAATAAAAAATAATATACTTATAATATTTTTTATTAAAATACAATGTGCCGACTACTGGAACATGTCATGCCGACAACTGGAAAATGGTGCCGACTACTAGCAAAAAAGCACTATTTTACTAAATTCGAAAATTTTACAAGTTTTATAAGAAATAATTCAAAATTTTTTTATATCATCATAAAGTAAACTAAATTTCGAAGCAATCAAGCTTCTGTTCATTGGAGTTGGAAAAATTTACTAAAATTTACGAATGATAGAAGTTAGACTAATCCTCAAAATTCCGACTATTGCACGATGGGGCCAATGACAGGTTTTCGAGGCAACAAATCACTGGGGCAAGCTAGACCTTCCAAATTTTGTACAGATGTTTGTAATGGGTTTAGAAACTAATATGCCAAATTTGGTTCATATCGGTTCATATATACATATAGCTCCCGTATATATGTTCGCCCGACTTCAAGCAATTGATGGACCAAACACGCAAGTTCTGCCCAATTTTTATGCGATTTGGAAAATACCACGGAATTAAGACTACAAATAAGTTTGCCAAGTTATATTGAAATCGGTTCAGATTTTGATATTGCTCCCATATATATTTTCGCCCGATTTTAGGTATTTGGTGCACCAATCCCGCTGTGTATGTCCCATCTTGATGAAATTTGAAATGTGTGACGGATTTTGGTCTAGAAACATTTTTAGCAAATCATATTGAAATCGGTTCAGAATTGGATATAGCTCCCATATATGTATATGTTCGCCCGATTTCAGGCAAATGATTGACCAAGCATGCAAATTCCTTCAAATTACAATAAAATTTGGAAAATGTTACGGAATTCGGACTACAAATAAGTTTGTCAAGTCATATTGAAATCGGTTCAGATATAGAAATAGCTCCCCTACATATGTACATGTGTTCTAATTTCATGGTTTTGTCTGTGGTTTGTTATAAGTCAATAAAAAAGGTTCCAAATTTAGTAAAAATCGGCTAAGATTCCGCCACAATATCTTTGAATTTATATATTATTATTATATATTATTATTATATACGTCTATTAAATTTTTCCGAAATCCAATTGATAACATTAATGGGTTTCCGATTATTCGCCAACCAAAACATAAAATGTCCATATTTTTAAGTATTACGACATCTGAAATCAGATTTTTATGAAAAGGCGCAGCTAATTTTCTCACAGAATGATAGTACATATTAATACCTTTCACCACATATATATAATATCCTAGATCTACCTAGATCTCAAAAGTTATACTCCAGAGAACACATGGATAACAAAGCAAAATACTTCAAAAAAGACATAACATCTTAACTCAAAATACATTTACCACACATAACATTTTTATTATTTGTTAACACTATCTTATTTTACATACCCATTGAAGACCTTTCCATGCTTAAAAAATATAAAAATGTTGAAATGTTTTTTTTGGCGCCTTAAATGCTTTCACTACTTTTTTATAATGAATGTCGGCAAATGATGCATAAGAAAATATGTCACCATTGCCAGATCAGTATGTCGCTATGTGATGTTACCAGATTGTTTTATTTTTTTTATTTTTAGTGATTCAGAGTGTTGGCAATCGAAATCCGTTATTATTTTTTTCAAATTGTTCACTTCAAAAATTGACTTTTTGCCTCGAAAACCTGCTAATGGCCCCATCGTGTATTGGTGCACTTACCCTATTATACTTTTTTATAGGAAAACTCGCTATGTACATATCGTCCGCCTCGTAAGTCCTGTTTTAGAAGTTTTTTCAGGAGGAAGAAAACACATTCTAGCGCTTTCTATATTAAATATATTATCTTCTTTATTCCGCTTCAATACCTGTAGTTTGTTTGATCAAATTTCATCGCGTTTAGGAGAAAATTGGATGTCTTTGGACTTACAACCTTTTCTTTGTAAAATGTTTGTCTTTTGCTGGGACTTCGATCTTTTCCTTCAATTAACGCTTTATTAAATAATTTACATATTTGTTGTATATACTTTGAATGCTATATCCTCCACCATAATATTGAGTCTAAAATTATATTTGTCATTCCGTTTGTAACACATCGAAATATTCGTCGGAGACCCTATGAAGTATAAAGGTTCTTGATCAGCATAAAATTCTAAATCGATATAACTATGTCTGTCAGTCCGTCTGTTGAAATCAAGATACAGCTCGTAAAATATAAGATAGAGCTCTATAATTTGGTACAAAAGTTTCTTTATCGACCCACGTTTTGATATAGCCCCCTTAAATCGGTAGCTTCCCATCGCACCGAAATGGCTGAAATTTGGTATTTGGTATGCGTTGGGGGTACAAAACTTTCCACCTGAAATTTGTCGGTATAGGTCCAAGTCTTTATATAGCCCCCATAGAATGGTCCTGATTTTCGGTATTTTGAATGTTTTAGCATCATTAAAAAAACTGAAATGGATGACATTTGGTAGTCTTCGATAGGGGTATAAAATATTCTAGAAGAGAATTGTCAGTATACACTTTCATATAGCCCCCATAGAAGGGTACCTCTCTATTTTGGGTGTTTGATAGTCGTGGACTCAATATCCATCCGAAACGGCTGAAATTTCTCATTTAGTTTTCATTGATGTCTTCCAAACATTCCCCTGAAATTTTTCGGTATATGTAGGTGCACGTTTAGATATAACCCCCATGGAATGGTACCTCCCGATATCACTATGTAACACTGAAAATGCAAACAACTTCTAGTATGCATTTTTTGAAAGCACATGTTGAGACTACAAAAACCTTAGTAGGGGTTTGTCCTCTCAGATCCAGTTCGAATTTTATGGCCTCGTCTAAACCGGTCTAAAATTACAGTTTTGGCCTTGCTGTCTTAAGCAATATTGTTGCCCTAAAGTAGTAGAACTTATCTTTCAAGAAAAACTCAATCTAAGGCATCAAAATCGATAAAATATAAAAAATTTTACAAAATTGCTGAAATTCTGGTCTGTATCAGCTAAACTATTGGGAGTTAAACTCCCAAAAAATCTTCCAAATAAAGTTCTCAGCAATTCTTCAGAACATTCTGAAACTACTACTACTACTTCATTTTGTTTCAGCGGTATTTTGCACACATTTTTTATAACACGTATTTCAAACACAGTTCACACCAACAGTTTATTCTCGCGTTTCGGATTTCACCACATTATTGACGTATTTATTAAATCGTCGAAAACAACGTGAAAGAGAAGATTTTACAACAATGATATGTTCTGAAGGGCTGAGCATTACATTCCAGCGAACATTTTTCCAAAAGAAAACGTTAAGAAAAAAATTAACGGTTTTGGAGATATGGTGAGATATGTATACAAATTATGGAAATTTTTGATATTTTATAAAATTTAAGGTAATAGATGTAGTTTTTCGAGTTCATTAGTTCTCCAAATATTTTATTCTTGCCCTTATCTACAAATTTGCTTCAGAGGTCAGATGAAGATTCAGATAGGTTTTAGAGATATAGCCCAGAATTGCTTTAAAAAGTCAATATTTAACCATGTTTAGATGGGGCCATAAAATCCAAGCTGGATCTGAAACAACAAAACCCAACTAGGGTTTTTGTCTTTTGGGTCTGTACTAAAAATCCTCAGCTGAAATTGTTTGCACAAGATTACCTTAAAAATGTTGCACAGTGTAATTATATTTGTCATTCCGTTTGTAACACATCGAAATATTCGTCGGAGACTCCAGTATAAAGGTTCCTGATCAGCATAAACTTCTAAATCGGTATAACTATGTCTGTCCTTTCGTCTGTTGAAATCAAGATACAGTTCGCAATATTTAAGACAGATCTCTATAATATGGTACAAAAGTTACGTTATCGACCCACGTTTTGATATAGCCCCCATACAACGGTACCTTCCGATTTTCGGTATTTTGAAGGTTGTGCCCTCCATATCTCACCGAAATGGCTTAAATTTGGTATTTAGGCTTCGTTGGGTGTATACAACTTCCCACCAGAAATTTGTCGGTATAGGTCCAAGTCTTCATATAGCCCCCATAGGACGGTAGCTCCCGATTTTCGGTATTTTGAAGGTTTTAGCGTTATTACAAAACCGAAATAGATGACATTTGGTAATTAGCATTAGATAGGGGTATAAAATATTCCAGAAGAGAATTATCAGTATAGGTCCACATTTTCATATAGCCCCCATAGAAGGGTAACACTCGATTTTAGGTATCCAATATCCAACTGAAACGGCTGAAATTTCTCATTTAGTATTCATTGGTGGCTTCCAAACTTTTCCCCAGAAATTTTTCAGTATAGGTCCACATTTAGATATAACCCCCATAGAACGGTGCCTCCAGATATTCGGCATTTTGAAGATTTTAGCCACATTATCTCACCAAATGTCTAAAATTTGGCATTAAGTCTTCCTTGGGGCTACAAAACTGTCCCCCAGAACGGTACCTCCCGATTTTCTATATTTTGAAGGTTAACCGCATTATCTTACAGAAGTGGCTGAAAGTTCTCATTTAGTATTCATTGGGGTCTTCCCAACTTTTCCCTAGTAATTTGTTTTGCACCCGTATAAAGCAACCCTCCAATTTTCGGTATTTTTTGGCGCTATAAAACTTTTCCCCAAAAATTTGTCAGTATATGTCCTTGTTTTGATATAGACCCACTGAACAGTATCTCCCGATTTTAAAGGTTTAACCGCATTATCATAGATCAGAAGTTAAATTTCGGTATATAGCCTTCGTTGGGGATATACAACATTCCTGCGGAGAATTGTCGGTATAGCTCTACGTTTTCATATAGCCCGGTATTTCCCGATTTTCGGTGTCTTGAAGGTTTTTGGCAGAAATTTGGTGTTAAGCCTTAGTTGTACAAAACGTTCGCTGTAGCGACTGTTACTTGGCATTTCGGATTCTCAATGGGTAGAGAGAGAGTATCCTCAATATGAAGATGGGTAGAGTATCCTCAATATGAAGGCCTTCCATATTTTACGTAGTTTGAAGGTTATACACGCATCCTCCAAATGTAATGCCTGCAACATGATATTTCGGATTATGAATGGGTAGATAATGTGGATGTCTCATTGGTATTAAACCTTGTTTTAAACAAAGTGATATCCTTCAGTTAGTATAATCCACTTCTCCTAGGAATAAGCTTAGACGTGGCGACCTAGTACTTCAATATAACTCGTAGTGGAGGGTATAAAATTGTAATGGCGAATATCTCATCTTTGGTTGCACACAATTGCGTTAACAAAAGTGGTCAATTGCAAGAGATATAGAAAAAGACGCCCAGCTATCCCATTTCCTAATTTCTGGAATTTAATTTCCAAAGCGGATTTTTAATATTTTAAAACTTTTGTTTTAATGAAAAATATCTCTGCATCTATTTGGTGTATACGAAAAAAATTATCCTGCTAATCAAGAAGATCTAATCTGCGCCCATGTTTTGACTGAAGATAACGATTAGACGATTGGACCAATGATAGATTTTAGAGCATCTTTCTATGTCCCAACCATAACGTTAAAATTAGGCGTATGCGATTATAATGCGAGAATTGAAAAGAAAAATATCTCTGGCCCAACAGGTGAAATACATATTTAGCATTCACAATATCCTACAACATCAACACCAGATTAAACTACCTCGATATACATACACTCCGTTTCATGTCAATAGCACATTTCAAATTGCTTTTTGTTACTTCAGTTTAGTCGATATCCGTGGAATAACCTCGGGAATGTATATATATCTTGGTTTGTAATCTTATGAATCTTTCAACAAAAAGTATGGATTCGATAACGTAGCGTTATATTTTTTTTAATTTTCTTTCAAAAAGCCCAAAATTTGTACGGTTTAAAGAGTTTCATCGGAATAGCACATTCTTTAATAACTTGAGTAAAAATGCAAATTTTGAACATTTCTATTACTATTCTTTAAAATTGGGACAAATAAAAGCTATTTTAAGTTTAAAACGCTAAAATTGGTCGAACCATGACTTAATAAAGGGGAAATAAGACCTTATGAAAGCTGTGGACTTTAATTGTCTATAATACGTTAAAAATTTGGCATAAGTTGGCAGTTTCTTGTCAGATTTATAAAGATTAAGGAAAAATGAATTATGGAAGACAAATAGTGCAAAATAAACTTGAGCTTCTACTGAAATTTGGGTAATTTCTTCCTGAAACTTCAAATTCCTATGAACCCTATTGCATAATAGGGTTCAATGTTGGCCTTAAGATAATTTAACCGTTAAAATATTGGGCGATTTTTATTGCTCTAGGTCTGAGCCAATATACAATAAAGAAAAAACCACATCCTTCCTATTCACATAAAGAAAATAGTTGGAATTTATGGAACAGACATAAACTGGAAATATTCGTAAATTTATTACAGTAATATTTTGTACCGTTCAATTCCACGAGGTGACCAACTCGGCAATATTGAAGGTCTATGTAGTTGATCTCTTTCCGGAGATGCAAGAAGTAATAGATTTTGCCATCGGAAACCTGCAAATAATGATTAGTTGCTTCGGGAAACGAATACATGTTTTCCCTTATAATATTCATTATAGCTGCCTCAAAAATTCCAACTATTTTCTTTCTGTATACAGGAAGAATCTAGTTTTTTCTTTATAGTATGTTGGCTCAGACCCAAAGCAATTAAAATCACCTGATATTTTAATGATCAACTTATCTTAATGCAAACATTGGACCCCATTATGGAATAGGAGTCATAGGAATTTGAAGTTTTAAGAAGAACTGTAACCAAATTTCAGTAGAAGTTCAAATTTATTTTGCACCATTTGTCTTCTATCATTAATTTTTCATTAAATCTTTATAAATCTGACAAGAAACTGCCAACTTATGCCAAATTTTTAACGTATTATAGACAATTTAAGTCCACAACTTTCATAAGGTCTTATTTCCCCGGTATTAAGTCATAGTTCGCCCAATTTTAGCGTTTTAAACATAAAATAGCTGTTCCAATTTTAAAGAATCGTAACAGAACTATTCAAAATTTGCATTTTTACTCAAGTTATTAAAGAATGTGCTATTCCGATGAAACACTTTAAACCGTACAAATTTTGGGCTTTTTGAAAGAAAATTAAAAAATATATAACGGTACGGTATCGAATCCAAACTTTTTGTTGAAAGATTCATAAGATTACAAACCATGATATATAAACATTCCCGAGGTTATTCCACGGATATCGACTAAACTGAAGTAACAAAAAGCAATTTGAAATGTGCTATTGACATGAAACGGAGTGTACATAAGGCGACACTGCTGTCACCAGATCAACAATGTTGTGATAGATGGAAGATATACGTGGATTTTTTTATATTTTAGCAATTGAAGATTTATCTCATTTAGTGGTAATTTCAAAAATGATGTATGATGTAGTATTAATTAAACTTCCCATTTACCTCCTATGATCCAAACTTTCTCTCATTACTAATAAACCCAAATATATTTCTATTTTTTTTTTTATATATGTATCTTTAGTATTCACTAATAAATTATAATCCACTAACTTAAATATAAGAGATATACTAATTATTTATATCGATAAAAAATTAACCTTCTTTCAACTCCAACAAACAATATATTGAAGGCATTATCCGGAATGAACTAAATCTTCATTGGCCACCGTGTTAAGTGGCCCATGTAAAAAACAACTTAAAACAACTAATTACATGCATACGAATTGCACATAAACTCAACAATTAAGATCAATAAAAACTCACATAAAACACATTGAAGCGATAGGGCATTGAAAGAACGACCCATTATCATCATCAAATGAATTGAACTTCCAACATTAAAGACGAGACAAGTCATTTAGAACGGCACTAAACGATGGCCCATGTCAATAACCTCCAACAAAGTGCCAGTACTGCCTTTTGTATGTGCACAATGAAATGGAAAATATATCAGAGAAGACAAAACAGGAAAAAAAATAAACAAAACATAACAAAAAAAACTAAAGAAAACATCCCAAAAACAAGTCAAGAGGTTTTATAAAAAATATTCAAAGCAAATGACGAAATTGAATAACGAAAATAAACATGAAAATTCTTATACACGAAAAAAAGACTAAAAACAAAAAACAAGCGATCACAAACCATCTTCTTGTTAAATAAAAATATTAATGTAGTAGAGTAGTAGTCAACACACACATAGTACATAAATGTATGTATGTGTATGTCGATACATTCCCTGTCGGACTTTTATTAACCAGTTGATCAAATGATTGATAATAGATCGATAATTTTTAAACTGACTAAAAACTGGCTGAAAAGTTATCTAGAGATGAACCACTTTGAACAGAAAAAATTTTCGGCAATTGTCCATGTCTAGATAACTTTTCGACCAATAAAAAGTTAGTCGAAAAGTTATCTAGAGATTAACCACTCTGAAAACAGAAACATGTACCGTCTGTAAAGTATTTGTGTTTGTCGAAGAAATTAGGCACAAATGTATAAATAATTCGCACTTGCTTTTTCTTAATATTCTTCGTATAAATGCAGCATCCAGTTATAGAATACAGTGTTGATGGACTGAACATATTCGTACATATTACTCGTATTATTCTGGAATTAAAAAGGAACACAAAGGAAATATACAAATTTGCCCCTTCTTCTCTCTAACAAAAAGAGAGAGAGAGAGAGAGACAAAGAGAGGGAGAGAGAGAATATGAAAAGTCAAAAATAAAAAACACACAGAAACAAAAATTGTTTTTTTCACATTATGTTTTAAACTGACTAAAAATAGGCAAAAAAAAGTTAGTTTATTATCAGTCGAAAAGTTATCTGGCGTTGGACAATACTGACCACTCAGGCGCTCATCGCCTTGTAAAATTAGTCAGTTGGCATAAGGCAAAATGATCGATAAAATGCCACTTATGTTTAAAAAAAAGCCAACCTTAAGTGAGCTTTAAATCGGCCACAGTCCCTACAGGGTTGTATACATTCAATCGTATATAAACTCTAGGTATGTGCAGCTGATAACACTTCTTATTTCGTTAAAGATAATTTGGTTCAATAAAAAAAAAAAACAAAAAACAACGAGGGTAGGTGGGAAATCTACATTTCCTATACTAAAGGAGCGAAATACAAGACCCTGAGAACGTATTACATTCAGAATTAAAGAAATGAAATAAGAACAAAAATCGAGCAAAATTTATAGAAATTTTGGCTAAGACAACCAAATTGGAGTCAATTCTAATTGTTATGATGTCATACAAACATAGCTTTACCAATAAGTAGATATAAGCCGTTTACTGTAGAATTGCGTCCTGATTAACCCCGATTAGCAAAAGACCAAAACTGTACCTCATTGAAATAATTGTTTTATACCTCAAGTATATGAACGAAATACGACAATTTGGATTTGAATATTCACTAAATCGGTATACCTCTTTGTGTACCTCCGATACAAAATTTGGAAAAAGTAAAGTTTAACAACTCGTCTCGGATAGTTTTGAAATTGTTTGCAACAAGTTTTGCCCTGTTAAGACAGTGCATTTTTTTCGGGGCAAATTCATACTTTCTGAGATAATGGCCCAAAAGCTCCAAAAAACCTGGACTTGGTATTACGTAGGATAAACCTCGAAGGGAGAAACTGTTTTGGTCCAATCGTTGTACATCGTATTATTTCTTACAGTCTCAGATGTTGTCTTTCGGGTACCTCCTACACAAAGTTTGAAAGAGTGCATTTCATGGAGTCGTCTGGAAACGTTTTTAAGTTTTTGGCAGCATTTTGTGTATGCGGTCTTAGTTACGTCGGTACATTTTTTTTCGGTGAAATTCCTGAGAAATTGGCCCAAAAACTCTAAAAACACCTATAAACGTCTGAAGTATAGTGTTTACTTCTTTTCTTTAGGTCCGAGGCTAAAGGTATATCTCTGTTGGCACAGCTGACCAATACTTTTTTTATTCTTAAAGGAGACTCTTAATTCTTTTACTAAACGACCTATGATGCCATGTCGTCGGCATAATCAAAAAACGTGTGGTTTTTTGTGAAATTTCTTTCCAACGAAAGTATGTCTCTTGTCTGAAACCTCTTTTAGTATTAAGGTGCTAGAAGATGTTATTTTTTGATTCTTGACTTATCTGCAGAAAGAAATGCCGTTCGGGCTCGGCGATTGAAAATGTTCCCTTATCTTTGAGCCAAAAGTATAGTTGGGATTATTGAAGTGAGAGAAACTCGTATACAAACCTTCGATCTTGAATAAACTGCAGGCTGCCTAATGTAAACGTATTGCTAATTTCCTCAAAGAGTGGCATAACTCAAAAAAAAATGCGTTTTCTTATCTTATCTTTTTCATATCTTATTTTATCTTGTGTCAAATTTTATGCTGATGTCTCTAAAACTCAACGAGTTACAACTCATTTACTACGAGTTTGGCATAATTCAACAAAAATGTTTTTTGAGTTTATAAAACATTAAAACACTCCATATCATGCTTGATCTTGCACAGAAATTTAGCGCTGATATCTGGCTTGCTGTTTCCAAAATATGGTCCAAGTAGTTATTTTAGTTTTTAAGTTAGGAAGGCAAATTTTTAATCGTCAACATAAAACGCCTTTTTCTCGAAACTGTATTTTTTGAGATGTTTCACTCTTTGAGTAAATGAGCGATATGTAAGTGACATTTTGGGTAATGAAACACGACCTGGGGAAACTTAGCACAAGATGGGAGAATCTGATGTTAGAAACTGGAGGGTGTCTGGAAAGAGTGTTTTCTCGGATCTCAGGAGAACATAGGCAATAAAAGAAAACAGAAGTAGGTGACTTTTATGGTGTGCAGACGGTGAAAGAAGTCGAGACAGCTAATGAATGGTACATAATCACAAATGCTTTTCCTGGATGAAAGAGCTAACAACTTTTCGGAAAACGCGTTGTATGGAGGGAATAAATTAAGCAGATAGATTTCGGAAACAATATAAGAACCCTAAGTGCATAGGATGTAATAAACGTTATGACGATAGGTTGACTAGAGAGGTCCAGGACCAGAGATTCTGGACCTCCAATCGGGAATAAATTTCCCCATACAGAAACGGATCTAATGGAACAATTGAGAAGCAGTTCACGGTTAGTATGGCCGATTAACTCTTTTCAACCTTAAATTTTCTTATCGAATGATTAATATAATTTTTCTTCAATGATAATACGACCGCAACGAAATTCCCATTCAATCCCTAGATTCCGGATAAAGCATAAGGGAGATAACAAAAAATACAAATTTCTGGGCGAAAATTTTATAGCACCAAAGAAGACTTAATACCAAACTTCAGTCATTTGGTAGGATAATGTGGCTAAACTCTTTAAAATACCGAAAGTAGAGAGGTACTGTTCTATGGGGGCTATATCAAAACGTGGACCTATACTAGCAATTTTCTAGGGGAAAGTTTTGTAGCCCGCAAAGAAGGCAGAAAAGGATGTGCAGTAAATGGAAAGATTGAGGAGCTGTTCAATGATTGTATGGGCGATTAACTCCTTTCAACCTTAAATTTTCTTATCGAAGGTACACTTGGTGAATATCCTCAACTAAGTTCCGTGAGGAAAATCTCAGAAGAGGCACTTCACGGGGGGAGTCCTTTCACTCCTACTGTTGTTTCTGGAGTTAAATGAAGTTCTTGTGCGTGTCGAACAGATTAGACTATGGTGACAGCGTATGTTGAAATTGTTGAAGTACTGACAAGTGTTCTAACGCAGCTGTCAGACTGGTTCAATGACAAGATTTTCTTCTGAAGCTAAATGGAAAAGGAATAGGGAGGAGCGGACAACGTGAGATCTTATAGCACTCTACTCCTGAAGGAATATGACTCAGATATAATGTATATAACACTATGCAACACTGAGAATGCAAACAACTTCTAGTATGCATTTTTTGAAAGTACATATTTAGACTACAAAAATCCTAGTAGAGTTTTGTCCTGTTAGATCCATTTCGGATTTTATGGCCTAATCTAAACCGGGCTAAATCTGCACTTTTTTGCATTTATCAGGCCTTTATCTCAGAAACGAATAGGAATTTGGCCTTGCTGTCTTTAGCAATATTGTAGCACTAAACTAGTAGAACTTATCTTTTGAAAAAATCACATAAGAAAAACTCCATCTAGGGCATCAAAATCTATAAAATATAGAAAATTTTACATAATTGCTGAAATTGTGGACAGTATCGGCTAAACTATTGGGAGTTGAACCAAGTAACCTTTTGCAAAAATCTTCCAACTAAAGTTCTCAACAATTCTTTAGAACATTCTGAGACTCTAAAATGCTTACTTTATGTTGTATCAGCGGTATTTTGCATATATCTTTTACAAAAAGTATTTCAAACACAGTTCACACCAACAGTTTATTATCGCATTTCGGATTTCACTACATTATTGACATTTTTATTAAATCGTCGTTGAAAAATGTATTGAAAACAACGGCATAGATGCATTTTAGAGTTGTGTATTACATTCCAGGGAATATTCCTCCAAAAGAAAATATTCAGAAAAAATTAACGGTTTTGGAGATACGGTGCAAAATGTATTTTGAAATTTGAAGCAATAAATGTAGTTCTTCGAGTTCATTATTTCTCCAGATATTTTATTCTTGTCCTTATCTACAAATTTGCTTCAGAGGTCAGAAGAAGATTCTCATTTGTTTCAGAGATATAGCTCCGAATTTCTTTAAAAACTCAATATTTAACCATGTTTAGATGGGGCCATAAAATCCGAGCTGGATCTGACACAACAAAACCCAACTAGGGTTTCTTGTCGTTTGGGTCTGTACTTTCAAAAAATCTTCGGTTCGAATTGTTTGCACAAGATCACCTTAAAAATTTTGCACAGTGTAATAGAAACTTATCTGGCGACACACGCTGGGGCATAAGACACTTCTGAACAAACGCACAGAGGGGAAACATAGGCCTAAAGCTGCTCAAAACTCAAAATATGAAAATCGTTTTTTTATGAAAAAATGTTGATAAACGGCAACCAGACTCTTTTCTACATTTGCTGTAACCATCCTCGACTTTGTAAGATTAACCAATCCAATGCAGCAGTCGATTGAACTCAGCCATACTGAAAACAAAAATTAAATTTTCGAAAACTATGAAATTAGGTGAACATTAAAATGACATTATTTTCGCGAAAATTTATATTTTTCAAGATTTATTGTTTTTGTACCGTCTCCGAACAAGATTAGCATTTAAAATTTTCAGATTGATTTTACATCTTTGCTCTTTAATAATGGTGATACATATCCTCTTGATGAAAATTTTTTATGATAATTTTTAAGATTACTACAATTTCAATGGTGAAAAAGTCTATTTCCCCGTCGTTTCCCGACCATAGTTTCTTCTAATGTTTTATGCGCTTGAGTCTCAAATATCAGATTCAATCATAAAAAATTGCGCATATTTGCGCCATTCCGAAAAAATCTAATTTTTCTCAACTAAAATATGAAATATTTTTATATGAAATTGCAAGGTTTTTTCTCACTTAATTTTGCTCCGCCTTATAACCGGGGCTCTTATTTGTCAGACTAAACCAACACCTATCAAATATGTTTGCATTATTCAGAAACATTCACGGCTTTTCTCATGTGAATTGAGAAAAATTTAATTTAAGTAAGTTTCAAAAAATACAATTTGGAATGAAATATATGTGTATGGGACCATATATATATCTGTACCGATTTGTTTGAAAATTGGCTCAATGTTTTTTTAGGCTAGTTCAGGTTGCATGTGTCAAATTTCAGTGATTTTGGTGCATTTTTATCTCATATCAGATGCGAATATATATGGAAGCTCCATCCAAATCTGGACCGATTTTCATTATTTTCTATAGGATTAATCCTTGTACAGAAGATATGCTTTGTGCAAAATTTTATATCAATCGGACTATAAATGAGCTTTCTAGGGCTTTTGATCAACTTTTAACACAAATTTCCCCTCTGTGAAACGGTCAAATATCCGAAGCGATAAAAAGAATTCTTCAAACTTCACTGAGCGTGATCTTCGGCTTCGATTGTTCTGTGATTTGACATGATACTACGAAACCTTGTAAATTCACCTCACACAAGAAATGGGAAATTCTATTATCCATTTAAAAAATTCGAAGTGGGCATGACTAAAATCATTTTTGAAATAGAATTCACTAATATGCCAATAATACGAGACTTACTTCGAAAAAATACAAATACAAAAATAACACACATTTTAACATATGTTATAATATTAATAAGGTTGAACTTAAAGTTCCAAAATATTTATATCCTACACCACAATGTGGATAGGGTATTATAAGTATGTTCTTCCGAAAATTCATGTAACACAGCGAAATATTCGTCGTGGACCCCTAATGTAGTATACCAAAATTCATATCTCGACGAGAAAAAGCGTTTTTGAGAAAAGTGTTCGCCCGTCCGTCCATTCAAAATTGTAATCAAACTCGAGGCCGTAATTATGAACCAATAGTCACGAAATTTTGTATGGAGGTCGGTCTCAGACCAGAACATATGCTTATTGTTATTGGTAACGATCGTGAAATATTTAGCAGGTAAAATTGACTAAAAACAAAAATTTTAAAATTTTAATTCAGAGGTTTTGTAAAGGGTTTTGATAATTAAGTTACAACTAGAATGTGTCCACTTCTTCGAGCCAGCGTTATTTCATTTTATGGAGACAAAAATCTTCATCAGACATTCCAGGCGTTAAATATCAGACTACATGGATAATCTTCATTTGCTACCTTATCGAGGGACAATAGGTTAAGGCTCAAAGCCTGTGGTATTTCCTTCCTTTAGTAACCTGTTACTCTAATTGTAGTATATCCACAATATACCGACACCCTATATTCGAATTAACTAGTTTTGGTTTGGCCCCGATATAAAGGTAACGCCATATGTATTCGAAATTGCTCAAATTAACCACGCCTCCACTTGTTTCTAAAAATATTTTCAAACCTTTGCAATTGATTTTCTACTCGTGAACTGATTTCATACAGACCACTTCCGAATTTTACTACTTATACCTACCTCGTTACAAGAAGTCTTTTAAGAAAAACAAGTAAAAAGTCGTTAAGTTCGGCCGGGCCGAACTTTTTATACCCTCCACCATAAAAAAGTCTTAATTAAAATGGAATTATTAGGGTCCTTTTACAATTTTAGGTCTAACAACTTTTCGATACTGGTGAGTATATTAAAAGCCCCGAAGGACAGATGCGCCGTGAGTCGAACTTCCGCGTTATGGCGTGATGAAGTTTTTGCAAGAGACCTAGTAAGCCATAATGAATTAGCATTATATCTTTGTTTGTTGTTTTTGTAGAGCACTTAAGCAACAGTGAACATAGATATAACGCCTCCATTTTGTTGCACAGTGTTATCTAATCTAATCTAAACAAGTGAGCCACGGCTATAGTCGGGTCGGGGCCGACTATGTGATACCCTACACCACTACCCCTGTTCATAAGCTTTTGACTAATAAAATTCAAAATATTAAAATTGGGATAGCTTAGCGCCTTTGCTCTGACTGTCTACATTAACACCAGTCAATTTTTTTGAAACGCATTTAAGTGCATCACAGTACAACCCAAAAAAAAAATTGGAAAAGTGGGATGTATGCCAACCATCAATAGGCTTCTTTCTGTGTTAGACCCCCATCAACCCCCAAAATTTCGTGAGGATCCGATCAAAATTTCGTAGTGTGATTGCACAAAAATGGAAAAAGGGATGCATTACCGACTATTGCGATATCTCTGTTGTTTGACCACTTTAACAACCTACTTCACATCGTTGTAAAGGTGATATTTTCTACTTTCCTTGCCAGGTTTTGCTTTCGATATACCTCCTACAGAAGGGAGATATTAACTTTGAAATAAAACGTTGGCCTTTTTTCCAAATATTTTTGTTTGTCACATACCGACCCCTGAATAATATCCGACCAATATCAAAAATCAAAAGGTTTTTTCCTCTGTGGGACCCCCAATAACACCCAAAATTTCGTGACGATCCAATTAAAATTGCGACCTGTAGCTTGATTTCCAAAAAAGTGGAAAAATGGGATGTATTACCGACTATTGCGATATCTCCGTTATTTGGATACCTACACCAACCTGCTTTACATCATTGTAATGATGGGATTTTTTACTTTCATTGTCAGACTTTGCTAAGGTCCGGAAACAAAGCTGTGATGTTCGTCATTATTATTAAAATCGCAAAAATGAAAAGTTGTGTTCTATTAGCGGCTTTTGCGATATCTTCGTTGTTTGACCACCTACGACAACCTACGTAACATCGTTGCAAAGGCGATATTTTCTACTTTCATTAGCAGGTTTTGCTTTTGATATACCCCTTTTAGAAGCGGAGATATTCGCTTTGAAATAAAACGTTGACTTTTTCTCCAAATAAGTTTTTTGCCCATTCCGACCCCTGAATATTATCCGACCATCACCAAAATCAATAGGCTTCTTTCTCTGTAGAATCCCCATTAACCCCGATCCGATCAAAATTGCGACCTGTAGCGTGATTACAAAAAAATGAAAAAATGGGATGTATTGCCGACTATTGTGATATCTCCGTTATGTGGCCACCTACGGCAACCTACTTTGCATCACTGTAAAGATGGGATTTTCTACTTTCATAGTCGGACTTTGTTTTTGGAAGATTCCTAACCGAAGCTGTGATATTCGTCATTATTATTAAAATCGCAAAAATAAAAAGTTGGGTTCTATTAGCGGCTATTGCGATATATTCGTTGTTTGATCACCTACGAGAACCTACTTTACATCATTAGAAAGGCGATATTTTCTACTTTCATGGCCAGGTTCTGCTTTTGGTATACCCCATATTGAAGCTGAGATATTCGCTTTGGAAAAAAACGTTGTCTTTATCTCCAAATAAGTTTTTTGCCCATTACGACCCCTAAATATTATCCGACCATCACCAAAATCAATAGGCTTCCTCATCTGTGTGATCCCCATTAACCCTCAAAATTTCGTGACGATCCGATCAAAATTGCGACCTGTAGCATGATTTCCAAAAAAGTGGAAAAATGGGATGTATTACCGACTATTGCGATATCTCCGTTATTTGGTCACCTACGCCGACCTAATTTACATCATTGTATAGATGGGATCTTCTACTTTCATAACCAGGCTTTGTTTTTGGAAAGTCCCCAACCAAAGCTGTGATATTCGTCATTATAATTAAAATCGCAAAAATTAAAATTTGGGTTTTATTTGCGACTATTGTGATATCTTCGTTGTTTGATCACCTACGAGAACATACTGTACATTATTAGAAAGGTGATATTTTCTACTTTTATTGTCAGGTTTTGCTTTTGGTATACCCCATAAAGAATCCGAGATATTCGCTTTGGAATAAAACATTGTCTTTTTATCCACCTAAGTTTTTTGCCCTTTCCGACCCCCTAAATATTATCCGACCATCACCAAAATCAATAGGCTTCTTCCCCTCCGGGACCCCCATGAACATGCAAAATTTCGTGACGATGCGATCAAAATTGCGACCTGTAGCGTGATTACAAGGTTTAGATGGACAGACGGACAGACGGACAGACGGACGGACGGACTGACGGACGGACACACATAGCCAGATCGACTCAGCTCGTCGAGACATTCATTTTGGTATATATAAGTATGGGCCTACGACCATTATTTCGATGCGTTACAAACTTTTTGGCCAAAACCAACTTATAATACCCTCCCCACATAGTGGTGTAGGGTATAAAAATGTGTTCAGCTAGGTGAAAGGTACCACCTACGGGGCTATATCAAAGAGTTAACCTATCTTTAAATTTTTTGGCGGAAAAGTTTTATAGCTGCAGGGAACTTCAAGAGTCAAATTGAGGGTAGTTTCATCAAAACAATGTAGGCCCTCAAAAATGGGCCCATGTTGACGAATTTTAGTGAAGAAATTTCGTGACCACTGAAAATCGGGAGGTAAAGTTATATGGGGGGATATACCAAAACATGGACCTATATTGACGATTATTTTTAAATAGACAAAATTGTAGCTAAAATTCTCAAAATACCGATCATTACAGCTAGTTCGGTTGAAAATTGCAGCTAAAATTCTCAAAATACCGAAAATCGGGAGGTACCGTTATTTGGGGGCTATACCAAAACATGGACCTATGTTGACGATGTTTCGTTGGAGATGTTTTATGACCACTGAGAACCTCAAATGGCAAATTACAGCTAGTTCAGTTGAAAATTGTAGCTAAAATTCTCAAAATACCGAAAATCGGAAGGTACCGATATATGGGGGCTATACCAAAACATGGACCTATGTTGACGATGTTTCGTGGAGATGTTTCATGAGCACTGAGAACCTTAAATGTCAAATTACAGCTAGTTCGGTTAAAAATTGTAACTAAAATGCTCAAAATACCGAAAATCGGGAGGTACCCTTATATGGGCGCTATACCAAAACATGGACCTATGTTGACGATGTTTGGCGGAGATATTTCATGACCACTGAGAACCTCAAATGTCAAATTGCAGATAGTTCGGTTACAAATTGTAGCTAAAATTCTCAAAATACCGAAAATCGGGAGGTACCGTTATATGGGGGCTATACCAAAACATGGACCTATGTTGACGATGTTTGGTGGATATGTTTTTTGACCTCTGAGAACCTCAAATGTCAAATTGCAGGTAGTTTGGTTAAAAATTGTGGCTAAAATTCTCAAAATACCGAAAATCGCGAGGTACCGTTATATGGGGACTATACCAAAACATGGACCTATGCCCATATCGTTTGGGATATAAGTTTGTTGATCATTAGGAACCCTAAGTGCCAAATTATAGCTAATTCGGTCTGCAAATGTGGCGAAGAACGTCAAAATACCTTAAATCCGGAGGTACCGTTATATGGGGGCTATACCAAAGAGTGGACCGATATAGCCCATCTTCGAACTTGACCTGCCTATGGAAAAAAGACCCTCGGGTGCAAAATTTCAGCACTCTATCTTAATTATTGCGGACGCTAGAGTGATTACAACAGACGGACAGACGGACAGACGGACATGGCTAGATCGTCTTAGAATTTTATCCTGATCAAGAATATATATACTTTATAGGGTCGCAAATGATTAGTTCGATGTGTTACAAACAGAATGACAAACTTAATATACCCTCCATACTATGGTGGAGGGTATAAAAAAAACGTGGATGATTCAATGCTATTTTACGTTTTGTATGCAAGCACCTTAAAAATGCTTCCATGTTCATTTAAATGAAATTTATAATCATCGAAAAAATAGAAAACAACCAAACGAATCAACACCATTCATATAAAACGAAACAACAAAAAAAGAAACAAGAATTTAATTATTAAGACATATCGGCCTTTTTGTAGAAAATTTACTTCTGTTGAAACTGAGGTATGGGGTATTGTATCTCGCGAATTGTTGTAATATACCATAACTTTTGAACGCATTTAGGTAAAATAAACTGTTTTAGCACGATTCACCGATGGATTTCTTAAAATTATAATTTTAGCGGAAGCTGTGGTCATATTAATGTAAAAAAATAGAAAAAAATCGTTGAAGGAAACGAGTTTTTTTAAGTCAATTTATATAATTAGTGGCTTTACAATACAATGTATAGTATAATGTTCAAAGAAGAAGTTAAAGAATACACTTCAGAGATGAAGTTTCTAATGTATGATTTTTTAATATAACCACCGCATCAATCTCAAACGGATGCTGACATTTTGAAGACTGAAAAATTGGGTTTTTTGAATTTTTGCTCTAATCGGAACGCGCAACTGTACTCGTTTAAAAACTGATTACGAGATTGTAGTACTCGCGATTACGCATTTTTTAATGTATAACTCGGGCGTGTAGCCTTCGAAGGTTCACAACAATCTCAGCTTAAAGTCGAAATTTTTGTGCGTAATTTTTTTTTAAAAACCAGTTTTTTGGATTCAAAACTTACAAATGCCTTTCGATTTCAGTGGAAACCCGCGTGAATTTAGTTTTTTTGCATTCTGAATCTAACAAGCCTTTGCGCGTCTAAATCCATCCACTAGATCGGCGGATATGATACCCCTCAAATTTCGAAAATATGCAATAAATATTTTTGAAAATATCGCGTATTTAGACGCGTTTTAGATGTGTTATTCCTACTTAGATAAATAGAGCGAAACGCATATTTAAAATGTGCGAAAACAGATATTGAAAAACGTTCGCGAATCCGGAGATATAATAGATTTTTTCTAAAAACTGAGTGCGATGCTACATCCACGGTTCTTGATGGATCGCATTGAAATGACATAGGATGATGTATTTTTTAATGGTGCTCATTGAAATCGGATGCGCATAAAATGCAAATGTACTTCGTGGAAATTATGGGCATTTTACTGTTTTTTGCACCCTAACATGCAACTGATGCTACATCGTGGTTGTCAAATGGAATTTCACAAAGTGTATATCAAAAAGGAGGGATTGATTCGCTGTTTTGGAAAATCGGATGCGCATCTTGTGATTTCCACTATTACGCGGTTTCTATGCGGTTCAAATGTTGTAATATTGAATATAACATTATTTTAATGTTATGCCACAATTGGAATTCCTTGTGATTTAATATAATGTTCTAAAAATATTCGCCAATAGGAAAACTATAAGTGAAAAAGTTGTTGCAACGGAATATCTTCATTATTGCGTGAAATTTGGACGAAAATGACGAAGAACTCAATCATTTTTTCTACAACATTTCCTATAAAACCATAAAAAAATAAAATTAGAATAACATAATTTTTATTTTTTCGTCACATTTTCATTGTATTTTTGCAAATAACACGAATACTATAGCTCCAAACTTCTCCACTTAGGTTTCATTTTATTCCTCACAATGTCTGGATGCTGCTATAATTTTTTTATATATTTTTTTGTAAGTATAAGCGCTATTGTTTCAAAAATATGTTTGTAAATACGTGAAATTATTTAACAAATTTAATTTTTCGCGAATCCATTGAAACTTTTTGAATTTTTTTTGCATATTCTCAAAGGGTGCGAATTCAGTTAACGACAATTGGATATAACAGCTTACTATATTAAGCCGCGATTTTTTTAGAATTTTTTCTAATTAGCATAACTAAAACGGTCATATCTTTTGCGCGCAACAATCAAAGTTGGTAACGAAAACAGATTTGGAATGACGATTTTTTTCTTAATCTATGTACCAAAAATCATAGATGTAGTATCAAAATTGTTTTTTGATTTTTTTGAAATGGAAAAGACGATTTTAGAAATTTTTGCTGATATGCCAAGAAGTTGTCTATGGTGGATTTACTTAGATACGGATGTGAAGGTAAGTGAAAACGAACATGAATTCATATGAGAAGCATTTATATGTACGTATGTACGTACAATAGGTACGTATTTTTTCTTGTTGTCAAAAGATGCCATAGAAATAGAAAAAAAAACTCACACACAACCTACTAGATGTATGAGCCGACATACAGACAGATAGTATCAAATATGGGGATATACCGCGGTGGCATTGAATGAACGTTTAGATGGCTGAATAGATTTTTTTCACATGTCGTTCGTTGTATGTAGTCAGCCAGCCATCATGTTTTTGGTAGTTTGCATAGAACACTACAATATCGACAACAACAACATCATCTTTGAATAACAACTTAATTAAATTTATAGAAAACAATGCTCAAGGGAACCATTCTAACATTGTCTTAAGATATTCTAGCTAGCTACTGTCAGTTGTTCGATTATAAAAAACAAATGTTACCGCCTTCCAGTATTTGATCCTAGCTGCCTGCTGCAGATGTTGTGTTATGTTCACCGTTTTCATTAGGTTGATGAGAATTTAATTCAAATTGTCTTGTTTCTAATTTTATGCCATACAATTTATGTTTATCACCGCTTTTTTAATCAACTAAGTGTACTGAAGAATATACACCGTTTAGTTTTGAAAAAAAAACAAGATTTTTTTCGAAAAAATAACAAGTGTGTGAAATTAATATTTTCATTTAGTTTTACAACACAAGGAAATATGATTTGTCCTGGATTATACGATTTTTAAGAATGAAGAAAAATACAAGAAAACAAACACATCTCTTGTTTTATTTTGTGATAAATTGCAAATAGTTGTGGTAAAAATGTCAGAATTTCTGCAAAAATGAGTTTATCGACAAGATTAGTTGAATAAATATAACCCACACAGTTCAATAAGAGCAAAAATTAATAATTACTTATTCAAGATGTCAAACAAATATTTTCAAAATGTAATAAATGACCGTTCGAAATTGTAGTAATGCAGCAATCTTAGCAGAATGACAGCCTAGCTTAAATGTCGCTTGCTTGAGACAGTGTGACCTCCATGTTTGTCGGTACATGCACATCTGGTTGTTGGGCAGTCTGAAATGGATTCAAAACTCACTGACCGCTTAAAGAGGGCATTAGAAGGAAATTAAGAGAGCTGGACTTATACATTTTTTTTCACATAAGAGGCATAATTTTTTTCATATATATCACATTATCTCGAACAATTTTCAAGGAAGATTTTCTTTCATTAACATTCCTAAACTGAAATTTTCAGCTGATGTATTCCAGATATGTTCCTAAATATAGCCAATCCGACTGGAAATTGCTATAAAATATTAAAAAATCGCAAAAAATCGAGCTTGGAACCTTAAAGTTTTTTACGAAATTTTGGTATTGTTTTTATTTTATGCAATTCTGGTTTACGTGAAAAACCGTCATTTTGGACAAAAAATCGCCAAATCGTAATTTTAAAATTTTGGGCCAAAAAATCGTCAAAATTACGATAAATCGTAAAATTCGGCAACACTGACCAAGTCCCATTATAGGTAAACAATTCCTTCTACTTCTCACATCAAGAATGTATGAAAAATAAGAGTTTTCATAAGCTTTTGAGGCACAAAGCTAGGGTTGCCAGATCGACTGAAAAGTATCAGGCCATATTACCGGTAAAGAAGGTAATAAAAAATACAACTAGGTCTCAAACCAGGCCGAAGAAGTTGATTTCTAAACTCAAAATAAGTAACAACGGCGATGAGTTCGCTCGGTGCTCTTGAAGCAACTTTAAAGGGAAGGTGCTTACACCTGGGAAGTTTTTGCGGATTCTGAAACTACACTGTTCATAGATGAGAAAAATAAAAAAAAATAAAAAAAAAATCGCCGGAGCGCTTTTTAAATAAATGCCGATTCAAGTTGACATTTTTAGGGTTTTTTAGGTTTTCACAATTTTGCTTGGAAACCGCAAGTCCTATCAATATAGGACTAAAGAAAATGTTGTAGCTATGAAAATGTTCTACAAGACTGACAGTTTTGGTAATTTCGTAGGTTTTACCGTTATTGTGATATAGAAGTTCAAATTGGGACAAATCATTGACTGTATCGCTAGTTATAAAACAATATCATACATTTTGCGCCTTAACTAACTTAAAGTGAAAATCGTTTTGAAACAGCAATGTTCATAGGTGAGAAAAATCCAAAAACAAGATAAAATCGACGGAGAGCATTTTAAATAAATTGCGATTCAAGTCGGTATTTTTAAGGGTTTTTTAGGTTTTCACGATTTTGCTTGAAAACCCCAAGTCCTATCGAAATGGGTATAAAGAAAATGTTGTAGCAGTGAAAATTCTGTACAAGATTGACCTGCATAATATTTTCGTAGGTTTTACCGTTTTTGAGATATAGAAGTTCAGATCAATCATTCAGATTTTTTTCTCGGGTCTTCAGGATTTTGCTGGAAAACCACACGTCCTATCGGAATGGGAATAAAGAAAATATTGTAGCTGTGAAAATTCTCTACGAGGGCAGTTCGGAAACTTCTTAGCCTAGCACAAAAAGCGCGGTGTAAACAGAAAAAAGTTAAGTGTTTTGGAAACTTCCATCTCTGTTATGAACACATGTTAAATTTTGTTTCGATCTGGCAACTCCTTCATATAGAAACAGGTGTTCAAAAAAAGACGCATCCGCAATTTTTTTACAATGGAAAAATTAGAAATGTGTGCTGTCATTAAATATTTACACAAAAAAGGTTTATCGGGACAAGAAATTCATAATGATATGGTGAATGTGTTAGGTGAAAGTGCTCCTTCATATGCAACAGTAAAAAATTGGGTTGCTGAATTTAAACGTGGTCGTACAAGCATTGAAGATGAACCACGTAGTGGACGTCCAAAAACAGCAACAACAACAGAAATTGTAGCCAAAGTGCATTATATGGTATTTAATGATCGACGAATAAAAGTGCGTGAAATTGCTAATATCATGGGCATCTCAAATGATCGAGTCCATTTAATTTTGCATGAAGAACTACAGATGAAAAAGCTTTCTGCAAGATGGGTGCCGCATTTGTTAACAGTTGATCAAAAACGCATAAGAATGAACATTTCTCAAGCTTGTTTGGACCGTTTTAAGCGAAATAAAATGGATTTTAAGCGTCGTTTCATAACTGTTGATGAGACATGGATCCACCACTATACTCCAGAGACAAAAGAACAATCCAAACAATGGACTGAAGCTGGAGAAAGTGCCCCAAAGAAGGCAAAAACAATTCAATCGGCTGGTAAGGTTATGGCAACGGTTTTTTGGGACTTCAAAGGTATTTTATTGATTGACTATCTGCAAAAGGGTAAAACAATAAATTCAGAGTACTATTGCAACCTTTTGGATCAATTAAATGTACAAATTCGAGAAAAACGTCCTGGCTTACAACACAAAAAATATAATTTTTCATCAAGACAACGCACCAGCGCACAAGAGTGTTTTAACAATGGCTAAAATCAACGAATTAAAGTACGAGTTGCTTGACCACCCACCTTATTCTCCTGATTTAGCTCCCAGTGACTTTTACTTGTTCCCAAATGAAGATGCAATTACAGTTGTAAACCACTATTTTCAAGACCTTGAGGAAAACTATTTTAATCAAGAATTGCTAGAAAAGCGTTGGACTAAGTGTATTGAAGTTTCAGGAGATTATATTGAAAAATAAAAATATTTTTGAAAAACTAACTATTCTCCATCATTGATAGGCTAAGAAGTTTCCGAACCGCCCTCGTACGAGACTAGCTTTCGTATCTTTTACCTAGGTTGTACCATTTTTGAGATATATAAGTTTAATTTGGGAAATTGCAGTCATGACACTGTTTTATAAGGAGACGATGTAGTCAGTGCATTGTCCCAATTTGAACTTCTATATCTCAATAACGGCAGAATCTACGAAATTATCATAAATGTCAATCTTGTAGAGAATTTTCATAGGTACAACATTTTCTTTAGTCTCTTGTAGTTTCAGAATCCGCAAAAACTTCCCAGGTGTAAGCATCTTCCATTTAGAGTTACTTCAAGATCACCGTGTTCGGCCTGGCCGAACTTTTTATATATATACTTCACCACGAGTTGTATTGAAGTAAAATGGAACGTTTATTTTTCTTTCGTTTATTAAACTTCTAAGATCTTCCGCCACGCTTTCTTTTAAACAAGTTTTAATACTAATTAGACTGTATCGTACTACCTTCCAATCTGAGAACAAAACAAGTAAGAATGGCGTTAAATTCGGCTCGGCCGAACTTGTTATACCCTCCACCACGAGTTGTATTGAAGTAAATCTGAACATTTAGTTTCCTTTCGTTAATGAAGAACACTAAATACCAAATTCCAGCAATTTACGTAAAACAATCTGGCAAACTTTCAAAATACCGAAACTCGGAAGGTACCGTCCTATGGGCGCTATATGAAGACGTGGACCTGTGCAGACAAATTTCGGGGGAAAAGTTTTCTACAACCAACTAACAAAACTAAATACCAAATTTCAGCCATTTCCGAAGAATATTGAAGACACAACCTTTTAAATACCGAAAATCTGGAGGTACAGTTCTATGGGGGCAATAAGAAGGCATAAACCTATACCAACAAATTTCAGTTCTGCACCCCCAACAAAGACTAAATATCAAATTTCAGCCATTTCCGTGGAATATTGAGGCCACAACCTTGAAAATACCGAAAACTGGGATGTGCCGATCTATGGGGGCTATATAAAGGCGTGGCCCTATACCGACGTATTTAGAGAGGAAAGTTGAATACCGCCAACGAAGACTAAATACCAAATTTCAGCCATTTCGATGCATTATTGTGGCCATAACCTTGAAAATACCGAAAATCGGGAGGTACCGTTCTATGGAGGCTATATGAGGGGCGGACCTATACCGACAAATTTTATATGGAAAGTTTTATAACCCAAATGAAGACTAAATGCCAAATTTCTGCGATTTCGGTGGTATATTGAGGCCACGACCTTCAAAATGCCACAATAGTCCGGTCAAAATAGAAATTGAAATAGCAAAAATTCCCACAGAGCTGAATTTTGGTGGAGAGCTAGGGTTTGCCATTAGAAGCAATGTCCTAAAAGTACCCATCGATCCCATGTGTGCCAAAAAAATATTCGGGGTCAAAGGTCAAATTTTAAGGGTTTTTAGGTTTTCGGATTTATTTTTTGAAAACGGTTGATCTAATCAAAAAGTGACTAAAGTAAATGTTGTAGACCGAAAAATTATCTACAAGTTTGACCTTTATAATTTTTTCCTAGAAGGAACCATTCTTGAGATATAGCTGTTCTAAAAAACACATGATTTTTATGCACTTATAAGGGAAATATGCACATATTCAGACGAACCGAACGAAATAAGCGAAGTAATCGGGTCTGTCCCCCCAAAAAATATATATTTTCTTGAAGAGCGAAATTATAGCTATCTTCTAAAATCGGAGCGTGTTTAGTAGAGTTATTCAATGTTAGGATCATTTTATGCAAAAATAGACATTTAACCCACATGTATAATCGAAAGCCCAATGGGAACGACCCCAACGAAAACTCTCCGATTTTTTTCAAGTTTTGTCCGAAGATAGGGATTGTTGCGCTGATTAGGGAAATGTATAATTTTCAGCGGTTGCGGATCCGGTTCGCCGGTTATTCGACCAGAAAGGCCAAATTTAAAAACCGGGTTAGACCCGGTTCTACTCAACCGATTACTGCAAAGTGGATATCGTTTGAAAGCTTACGGAAGTATATAACACATAGTGTCGTTACTTTAACCGGTTCGCCTCACAATGTACTTACGCGGCTAATTTTTTATTTGACCTTTACATCGCGATATCTCGAAAATGGTAAGTCTTTTTTAAGAATCATAAAGACCACTCTTGTAGACAATTATTGAATCTACAACTTTTACTTTAGCCGGCTTTTGCTAGGTCTTACCGTTTTTGAGAAAAATTAAAAAAACTGAATAATGCCTACAAAAATTACCTTTGACCCCGAATAACTTGTTTTGCACACATGGGATCGATGGGGACTTTTAGGACGTTGCTTCTAATGGCCAACCCTAGCTCTCCACCAAAATTCAGCTTTGTGGGAATTTTTGCTGTTTCCCCCTTATACGCATGTCTATTTTGACCGGACTACAAATCACGAGGTACCTTCTATGGGGGCTATATGAAGGCGTGGAAAGTTGTATACCCCAAATGAAGACTTAATATCAAATTTCAGCCATTTCGGTCATTGAGGTCAAAACCTTCAAAATACCGGAAATCTGGAGGTACCGTTCTATCGGGGCTATATGAAGGCGTGGATCTATACCGACAAAGTTCATACGGAAAGTTTTATACCCCAAATGAAGACATAGCAACTTTCGGCGATTTCGGTGGAATATTGAGGCCACAACCTTCAAAATACCACAAATCGGGAGGTACCGTTCTATGGGCTATATGAAGGCTTGGGCCTATATCGACAAAATTTCTCGGAAAAAGGTTTATAACCTCAACGAAGACTAAGTACCAAATTTCCCGATTTTGTTTTTAATTTTTTTTTTTTTGGCTATAATGGTACCTTTCCATTTTCGCCCGATTGAAGACATTTTTAGATACAATAATAACTTCTTTTTCACACATGGGATCGATGGCGACTTTTGGAAATTACTTCTAATGGCAAACCCTAGCTCGCCACCAAAATTCAGCTCTGTTGGAATTTTTGCTAATTCATAGACTATTTTGACTGGTCTATATCATTATTTTAACGTTTTTGATATGAGTATCCATTTAGACTTCGCAACCAAAACAACATTTGTGTATTTAAATTCTGATCTCCAGTCATCTCCAAACTCTGGAATTTAAACTTTTCGAAAATGGGGAACATAAAAATTAATGGATCAAAAATTCAACTAAAATAATTTCAACTTCGTTTAATATTTTAATTTGATAGGCCTGTTGAAATATTCGTTACGCCACTCAGTAAAACAAATTTGAATGTTGCACATAATATGCCATTTGAATTGAGCAGCAGCATCATCAAACAATCGTAGACATTTATTTGAAAATGGTTAGAACAACAAATTGAAACAAGTTTTCATAAGCGTGTAC
This sequence comes from Musca autumnalis, assembly GCF_047663935.1. NCBI lineage: Eukaryota > Metazoa > Arthropoda > Insecta > Diptera > Muscidae > Musca > Musca autumnalis. The sequence goes on from NW_027411644.1 coordinate 159,472,293, forward strand.
CAAGCACAAAAGGACAAGCCGGAATATATTGTACACTGTACATACATACATAGATATCAAAAGATTCAGAGGAGGGAACCTCTCGAATCGACAAATAAAGTCATCATCATTGGCGAATCTTATAATGACCCATGTTACAATTTAATTTCACGCTAATGTGAAAAACGACATTTGGTCATTACAACATTTGGTCTAACATAAATTCGTTGTTTCGTCTTTGTTATCATCCTCAAGGGAGGAATTGAAATTTATATGTTTTTCTATGTCTACTAAAAGAAAGACCACCATAAGCGAATTTTTCTGTGATGGCGTCAATAGTTCTGGCATCATAGACAAAGAAGAGTTCTCGAGAAAAACCAAATTACTATTTTTAAATTAGTTGGGTATTTTCTCAAAATTGAAAATTTTAGGTAATTTCTAATGTGTCTCATATATTATGGAGTAAGTATATAACCCCAGGAGCGAGGGCCACCAAAATAGAAGCATCTTTATTAGACAAAGAACGTGAACAATAAACTCGATTAAAAAACAACAAGAGCCAGAGGAGCAGGCAATTTTTTACAGCAGTCGTCTTGGGTCGTTTCGATGATAAATTATTTTAAGACCTCAATAAGCCCTTTAAGAATGGAATACTCTACAACCCCTAAAAGTCAACTTCTGATGAAATATTAGACGCTGAACAAGTTCACAATACAGCAGCCTGTCTGCCATACAGCAGCAGCTATACAAATATTCTCGGCATCTACGCCGAACAGAAACAACAACAACCATAAAGAACAATATCACAAAATTGGAAGGAATAACGAAGAAAAGAAAAACAAATGGGAATAGATAAATATGTACATAAAAATGAGTTACGACTTCTGCCATTTTTTCTAAATTAAGCCGACACACAAACAGGGGATGGCTGGCTGCAGCCAACGGTATCTAGCACATGCACGCGGTCTCTTAGTTGGTTCCTTGCGAGAATGTGTTTGTGTGTTTGTATTTTTTTTGTTGTATTTAAGATATATATTTATTTCACACACACTCCAAGTGGTGACACAAAAAGGTCAAAGGATAGCATCAGCAGGAGCAGCCATTCTCTAAACAAACAAAACAAAAGAACAACAAAGAATGCCAAGTATTTCCACCCCATTGCCGATGTTAAGAAGACAATCCTCTGGTATGCACTCACACAGCCAAACAGAGGTTCACACACGGTATCAGGGGTATCTTCGAACTACACTCTACCACCACCACCAAGTATGAATTTCCCCTTCCATTCCAGCTGCCATAACTTATATTTATTTCGTTGATTCGTTTATTTGCTGCAATGTCAGTTGCACAGTGTTTGGAATCGATTAGGAACTACAATATTATGTTATACATCAGTTATTACCAGATGTAGAGATATAAGTTTCGAAACGTTTTTTTATATAAAAAATTAACTAAATTGATGTATTCTATAGTAAAACTTTGCTGAATTTACGTTTTCTATAGAAAGAGATTTCTGAATCGTATATTTTTATAGAAAATTCTGTTGAATTAGCAATTTTTATCGAAAAGTTTTCCAGAATTGACTTTCCCTATAGAAAAAGTTTGCTAAATAGACTTTTTCGATAAAAAAAGTTTGCTGAATTAAAATTTTTATAGAAAAAGTTTGCCGATTTGACTTTTTCTATACAAAAAATTGCTGAATTGACGTTTTCTATTGAAAAATATTGCTGAATTTAGTTTTTATATAGAAAAGGTTTGCTGAATTGAGTTTTTCTATAGTAAAACCTTGCCGAATTTATTTTGATATATAAGTTACCGGAAGTGACAACAGTTTGCTGTGTTGACTTTTTCTTTGGAAAAAGTTTGCAGAATTGAAATTTTTTATAGATAAAGTTTGCTGAATTAACTTTCTCTAGGATAGCGTTTTCTGGATTGACTTTTTCTATAGAAAAAGTTTACTGAATTGACATTTATATAGGAAAAGTTTGCTGAACTGACTTTTTCTACAGTAAACGATTTAGAAAACGACCTTTTCTATAAATTTTCCTTAGAAAAAGTTTTACGAATTGACTTTTTCTAAAGAAAAAGTTTTGTGGATTTGACTTTTTCTATAGAAAAGTTTACTGAATTAGCTTTTTATACCCTCAGCATTTATGCTAACGAGGGTATATACACTTTCATACGGGCAAAATGTGCCTCATCGAAATAATGGTTTAAGACCCCAAGTATGTTTGGACGAAATGTGTTTCAGACAATTTGGAGACGATTGAGGAATGTCCGTCCGTCTGTCTGTCTGGCTGGAGCGCACGATAACTCTCGAACGGATGAACCGATTCGGTTCAAATTTTGGCTTTCGTAATATTTTGCCCAAACTTAGTTTAAGTTCAAAGATGGGCTATATCGGTCCACTCCTTCCGGTACCTCCCCCACAAAAATTCGAAAAGGTTCGGAAAATTTGTGCGCACGATAACTCTTGAAGGGAGTAACCGGTTTGGTCCATACTTTGTCCATCGTGAAATGTGTACCAGACTTAGATAAGGTTTCAATATGGACTCAATCGGTCCACTCCTTCGGGTACCTCCCAGACAAAATTTCGGAAAAGTTCAGTTTAGGGCCATCTCTCGAATCGCTTTGATTTTTGCTTTAGCAACTTGTATTCACTGCCCCCCATACGACGGTATAAGTTTCATCAGGGGCAAGTCCATACTTCCTGAGAAAATAGCCTGAAAGTTGAAAAAACCCCTATGACAGCGTGTGAGGTGGTTTGAGCGCAAGATAATTCTCGAACGGGTCTGCCGATTCGGTCCAAAATTTTGGCTTAGTAATATTTTGTCCAAACATAGTTTAAGTTCGAAGATAAGCCATATCGGCCCACTCCTTCAGGTGCCTTCCCCACAAAAGTTCAAAAATGTTCGGTGAATTGTTCGTACGGTAACTCTTGAAGGGAGTGGCCGAATTGGTCCACACTTTACACTTCCTAATATATCTACCAGATATAGATCAGGTTCAAATACGGACTATATTTGTCCACTCCATCCGGTACACACAAAATTTTGGATAAGTTCACTTTATGACACTTTAAGTTCACTTTAGTATCTCCTCCGCAAAACGTTTGATCTTGAATACTAATCAACATTTGTGTCTGTTCAAACGCACAAAATTTTTAAAACACCTAAATACATGCGTTTTTTGGGAAAAATTGTTTCAATAAACACAGGCTGACGGTATATCTCTGTCGGCAAAGCCGACTGATACTTTTTTAATTGTTTAATTTTTTTATAGAAAAAGGTTTACTGAATTGACTCTTTGTATAGAAAAAGTTGCCTGAGATGACTTTTTTCTATAGACATATTTGCTGAATTGACTATATCTATAGATTTTATATAGAAAAAGGTTGCTGAATTTACATTTACTATATAAAAAGTTAACTGAATTGGCTTCTTCTAAATAAAAAGTTTTCTGAATTGACTTTTTCTATTGAAGAAGTTGTCTGAATTGGCCTTTTCTATAGAAAAATTCTCTGAATTGAATTTTTGTAATGAAACATTGTCTCAATTGAATTTTTCTAAAGAAAAATTTTCTGAATTGACATTTTCCAATGAAGAAATTGATTGAATTGAATTTTTCTATAAAACAAGTTTTCTGAACTGATTTTGTCTAAATTGACTTTTTCTATAGAAAAAGTTTGCTAAATTTACTTTTTCTATTGAAAAGTTTGCTGAACTTTTTCTATAGAAACCGATTATAAATGGATTTTTCTATACAAAAAGTTTTCTGAAAGGACTTTGTCTGAATTGACTTTTTCTAATAAAAACGGTTTTCAGAATTGACTTTTTCTATTGAAAATGTTTTCTGGATTTACTTTTTTCATAGGGAAAAAATTCTGAATTGTCTATAGAAAAAGTTTGCTGAGTTGATCGTTTCTATAGAAATAATTGCTGAATTTCCATATTCTGAAGAAAGTTTGGTGAATTGAATTAAAATCGTTTAAATGGGTGTTTAAACTTTCAATAATATCTTCACAATAGGACCCGAGCCATGACGTGGCGAGGTCCCACATAATCCGGCGCCGGTTCTTGTTAACTCAACGACTAATGGCGGCATGGCGTCCATAGTTTTCTTCTAATATACTGGTTGCTGAATTCATGTATGAGTAATGCTACCAGAAACTTCACTTTTAGGACTTCAAGTGAAATCAGACAATCTTTTTTGATTTTTTCCAGACTTCTTGAACGATAAAGGCGGCTATCGACTTATTTAGGATTTTGGTCGAATAGTTGACTTCCATGGAAGTTCTGTCCAAAGTTTTGGACTTAGCATTTCTATAGGTTGACCATTGCCCACAATTTACATTTTCTGATCCTCTGTACCAACAATGAGGAAAGTGTGGCACTTAGAGTTGGAAAAGTTGAGTAATCTGTGTAAAGGAATGGTTTCAGTAAAACTGATTTACCGCAAGAGTTTGCCAGAGAATTTGTCACTTTCTGAATGAAGGCAAACTTTGCCCGATGATGTAGAATCGCAATTGTAAGCCCGTTTTGTTCATACTGCCAAAAAATCTTTAAAATGAAGAATCTTTGGGTGGCCCTTAAGACAATATATGAGGGCAAAATTAAATCGTGGACCTATTGCAACAATTGTCTAATTCGATAATGTGGTAAATTCCTTCACAATACTAAAAATCGGTCGATACAGTTCTATGGAGGCTATATAAAATCGTGAACCTATGTATAGCAATGTTCTGTAGGAATATGTAATACCCCTAGCGGAGACTGAATACCAAATTTCATTTAGGTAAAAAAAATGTGCTTAAACCTTCAATATTTCAAAAATCGATAAAATTTCCTTGAGAAACTGTATGAACGTACATATGTATGTACAATATATGTAAATAGGGCCCAAAATGCCTAAAACCGGCCTATCGGAGCTTTATCAAAATCCGATCCGATTTTCACAATTTTTCGTAGGATACGTTTGACCATAAATGCGGGTTTTAGAGAGTTTTCGTGAAAATGCACCCTTGGCCCCATACAAATTACTATGGAAATAAAGATCGCCCGATGGCAGTGATTAACGTTACCCGATCGCAATAAAATTTCATATGTAAGGATTTTGAATAAAAATGAAAAAAATTAGGGGGTAGGAATTCCAAAATTTTTGTTTTGGTTTAGTGTAATGTACATTCATATATGACTTAATGACGTACCATACACACATTATTTCGCAAACAAAAATGTTCTCAAATAAAAATATCGAGACACTGTGCGAACGTATTGGATTACAATAGCCTAGCACTTGGCATGAGAGAAAATGAATTTTACTCCATGGAATGGCAATGTTGACAGACGTAAATCTTTTGAATTATAGCATTAATATACCACACGGATGTAAATTTGTTAAGGCACCACCACTACTCCTGAACACTAGATATTTACAAGGCAATGGATAAAAAAAGAGATCCAATGAATGAGACAATTGCAATTTCCAAAAAACGAGCAACACAAATACATACGCATATAAATGAAGCCATGTTCTAAATAATACCGGCAATACTTTAGAATTATAAAGGATTCATTTGATTATTTTGTTATACAAAAAACGAAATATTTTTTGTTAACGAAAAAAAAAACACAATGAATTGCTGGGATTATTGTACTCAACAATAGCAATAGAGAAGAAAGGATGCTTTTCACACCCTTTTCCGGCAAATGCTATTTATATGCAAAATATTTGGTTTCATTTTCAATTCTCCATCAGAGAAAGGTAGAATTTCTTCAAAAAATATATAAAATTCTGTTGTTTTTTTGTAATATAATATTTCATAAAAATGGATTTAGATATTCTGTAAATAAATGAAAAACCATTATGTTTTTACCGTTTTTTGTTATTCCTGAAAGGGTCTCTTTACCCTCGTTCATTTTATTTTTGGCACATAATTTTTGGTTTTCTGATTAAGTTATAAAATTAGTTTCACCTTTTTGAAGGGATGTTCTTTTGGGGTGAAATAAAGGGAATACTGTGTAAAAAACAAAATGAAAAAGGAAATTTTAAGGGTTAAATATGGAAGAAATTTAACAAGCTGTGCGTTAAGTGATATATTGATTTTTTATCATTTTAATAGCATTTAAGGGTAAATAATATTACTTTTTGATTTCTTTGAAAAATTCTAAACCTGTTATTTGTATATTTTAATCTATATATGCATAATTCGTAATATCCACTGAATTAAATTTAATACTAAAAAATATATTCCACGGAGGCAAATTGAATTTTTTGATAGTGGAAATAGTACGTTTACCGTTTAAACTAGGTTGTCAAACTACGGAGATATCGCAACAGTCGCTAATCCAACCCAACTTTTCATGTTTGCGGTTTAAATTGTAATGACGAATATCACAGCTTTTGTTGCGAACCTTCCAAAAGCAAAGCCTGACCATTATATTAGAAAATCCCACCTTTGCAATGATGCCGAGTAGGTTGGTAAGTAAATCGGTAATGCATACCATATCCCCATTTTTATACGCTCCACCATAAGATGGGGGGTATATTAAGTTTGTCATTCCGTTTATAACTACTCGAAATAACAATTGTAGACCCCACAAACTATAAACGATTGATCAGCGAGCAACAATGCATCGATATAGCCACGTCCGTCCGTCTGTGGAAACACTCTAGCGTCCGAACGGATTAGAGTAGGTAGATGGAATTTTGGTAAAATCTATAAAATGTACGTAATGCTTTTGGTATTGAAAGCGGGCTATGTAGGTCCACGTTTACGTATAGCCCCCATACAAAGTGACGCGTGACGCGTCGTCGTTTTAAGGAATTTTTAAGATATTTGTCCCATTTTAACACCGAATTGGTTGTAATTTGGTATTTTGTGTCTCCAGAGGCTCAAAACATTTCTACCAAAGTTTGTTTATATAGGTCCACGCATTGGTATAGCCCCCATATAACGCCCCATATATAGTACGCGTCACTTTAACATATGTTGTATGTATTAGACCCATTTGAAATCAGAATCGGTTGTAACTTTGTATTTTGTGTTTTCAGAAGCTAAGAAACATTTCTATCACAGAATGTTTGTATAGGTCCGCGTTTTGATATAGCCCCCATAGGACGATATCTCCCGATTTTCGGTATTTTGAAGGTTTTAGCCTCATTATCACACCGAAATGGCTGAAATTTGGTATTAAGTCTCTCCCCCAGAAATTTGTAGGTATAGGTCAATGCCTTCATATAGCCCCCATAGGACGGTTCCTCCCGATTTTCGGTACTTTAAAGGTTGTGGCCTCATTAAACCAACGAAATGGCTGAAATTTGGTATTTGGCCTTCATTTGGGGTACTTAACGTTCCATATGAAATTTGTTGGTACAGGTCCACGCCTTAGTATAGCCCTTATAGAACGGTAATTCCCTATTTTCGGTATTTTGAAGGTTGTGGCCTCAATATTCCACCGAAATGGCTCAAAATTTGGTAGTTTGTCTTCGTTGGGGGTATACAACGGCTAGGCCGACAACAATGCCGCTTTTACTTGTTCCTATTTTTTTTTTTTTTTTTTTTTTTGAAATACTGAAAGGCGTATCTCATTCGTTGTTACCTGAATAGTTTCAATTTTTTTATATTGAATTTGAATTCGATATTCCATTAAAACATTTTTCGAACAGTTAAACCTATTCCATGTCACATACAAGACGAAATGTTCTTAGAGTTAAATATAATTTTCTACAGTATAAATCTCAATCAATTCAACTCTTCGGCGTTATCATTTGTAAACTAAATTGTTTGTAGGACTCTCATATGTAACAAATAAATTATGCAATGTGTCAAGTATGTTGAGAGTACATGATAGTACCACTAATGTTTGTGTACATAATATATGGTGCTAGTACGTACATACGCATGTGAGCCAATTTATTCATACATGCATTGCACACAATTTTACAACACTTCAGTGTTGTTGACCATAAAACATTTAAAACAGAACGTTTTTTCCACTTCCTCCTGACCTTTTTTGTTGGTTTCTCGATTTAACAATAAAATGCATATAAATTGTTTTTGTTGTGAAAATAAAGTCATGAAACAGTTATCAGGACACTAATAAAACATAGCAGTCTCATGCATGACTTATATATTACGTCCTTGTTGTATGCAATACATAATCACAAAAGCGATGAACATTTTCTGAAGTGTTCAGATATTTTATTTTTAAAATTTAATTAATTTTTATATATTATTTTAGATATAAGTATCTATGCCCCCTGCCACACGCTGTGGTGGGGAACTCGATCTAAAAACGCCTATAAAATGGGAACGTTTTAGTGCAAGTTTCACCAGTGGCATAATACTATATTATTAGAATGAAACAAAATGAAAAACTTTACAAAAACTTTAATACCTATGAAAAAATATATTCCTATATTAAAATTTCAAGGAAACACTTCTTCTATCTAAAATATTGACCCTAATACTTTAATCTAACATTTTGATTGTGACAATTCAGTTTTCATGTTACAACAAAATCATGTGTTGGAATACACAACCATGTATTTATGTGGCCTTCACATGAACCCTGACAACATATGAAATTATGACCAGTACTGAGTATGTTGTTCATACATGAATATATGGAACACTATATCATGGAGAATATCCGCCTGATATACGGATATGATGTCTATGTATTGGAATGCATTTGAAACGTTTCATATGCATACACTTGTTATGTGTGTTCACTCACTCATATACATTGTATGCTATGTATGTATGTATTTCCGGGCAGGCATCATAAATTATATTTGTTGTTCATCCTGATGTTGCAGTTGTGATGTATTACGAATATAAATGAACAATGGCGAATGCAATAGGGTCTGATAAGATTGTTTGTTGAAAAGCTTTAACATAAATTTAATGACAATTTTGGAATTTTAAACAAAACATGTACACATTTCAATGTCTAGAAAATACCGTAAATTGTTGAAAAATCGTGACTTCGAACCTGCTTTTGGAACTATTTAATATTTCATGTAGAAAGGTGCAAGATGAAATTCTGAATTGTAAACCATGAATGTGGTATGTACATTGCTCATTGCCGTTGTTATGTTGGCCTGATTCTTACCCTCGCTAAAATCAGTATAAAATATGCTAATACAAACTATCAAGCACATATATTAGTAGACTTGAAGTGACGTTGTGAACATACTGCCTCAGGAAAACCCCTATAGTCCTGAAACGGTAGAAATGTAACTCAAAGATGAACAGACTGGATTTGTGCATATCGCAGTTGACTGGTAGTAGTCGGTCGAATGGACACATTCTTTCGCTTATTTACATGAGAAGCCACTGTGATTCAATGATCACTTCATTTATTAAGAAAAGTATGTCACCTAATTTCCAACGCTTCTTAATTGTGTTTTATTGGCCAGAAATCTGCAACTTATTAGCGGAAGACGATGGATCCTTTGTGACAAATGTCATTTAAATTTTTTTCTGAGGGTTTTGTCATCGGAGGCTAAATTTATTCAATTACCTGAAATCTGAAACCTATACCAAATCGTGGATCTAATGTAGAATAAAAATTATTCCTACAACTACTCCCCAAATCAAAACCCGTTTGTTGCTCTCAGATGACTTAAAACAAAATTCGTTGTAGTATGATCTGGGAACTTGTATGGGGGCTACACTGGTTCTTGGACCTATAGCGAAAGTTGTTGCTGAGGTGGATAAATATACACAGAGAACACTATATACCAATATACAGCCACTTTGTATAATGTGCTTTAAAACTAAATATTCTATGAAATGGTTTATATACCCCCAAATGAAAACTTTAAACTACAGCTGCAAATAAAAAACCAATTCAAAAAATTTTCATTCTGAATTCCTCAGAATCACCGATTTTGACAAAATTAATTTTGCGGGAAAGCGTAAAAAGTCACCTGTCAAGCGACGATTACAGCATTTTAATCGATTCTGTAGCACTGTTCGGCGGAGGTTAGTGTTCAACCCGTGAGTCACACCTCGTCGTCATCCATCAATCGTGAGACATTTTCTCTCACAGATATGGGCGCATCGGCATCTGTGGTTGAATGTATTGCTACAAGCTCATATCTTACTTCCAAAAAAGGGAGTAGGAGACATAGAAGCTAAGGGGAGTTTATTCTTGAACCACTTATCAGAGACCAGGAACGACTCTGAATCTGAATCCGACTCTGAATCCGACAACAGCACACGAGATAGTGGATAAAATGATCGGGATTATCGCAATGTCCACAACAGAAAGGAAACAACTGCCAAGCGGCCAACGAAGAAAGTTTAAGAAGTACCTGGCGCATCTGAACAAAAAAGGCAGGATATCATAGACACCCCCCCAATTCCTCGGAAGTGGTGAAGACGATAAGATCTCCCTAAGAGCAGAAAGAACACTGCAAAACCATCGAGAAGAAATGGAGCTTTCCACCTTCAATTGCCCAGAGTAAACATCATCAAGACACAAGCAGAGAAGACTTTTCCGAGAATATTTTTGCAGAGGCCGTCACAGTGAACATGTATATGAAAAGGGTGGGTCCGACCACTGAATCTTCTAGAAAGTCTGTGGATTCTGAAAGGAAATTCCGACCATTCATAAGAGGAAGATGTCCACAGAGACGCATGTTAGTTAAAAGGTAATACAGGGACGAACTTTTATGTTATGATCGACACCATCACAGAGTCTGGTTGGCTACGAAAGGAGGGCCAGGAAACCATAGAAAAAATCGTAAACAAACTATTGAACCACATTATACAAGTGCGAGGATCAATAGCAATCATAAACTGACCAACAAAGGCTGATGTCATGAGGTATTACGTCTCAAATGTTATCCATTTCAAAATTGACAGGTCAAGACAAGGATGACAAATACAACATCTAGAAGGTTAAAGCCCCGATCGACAAAACCATCAACGACTCCCAAGAAGCCCGTTTACCGAAGGAACTATGATTGAGGTCACACAGGTACACCTCAATCGAAGTGAAACGGTAAATATAGCCCTTATAAATGAAATAATAACGGTTATATTTATATTGGCTTAATCTAGGAACCTTGGACCGTGAAGATCAAGGTTTCTGGATTAAACCAATAAAATGATCAACGTTTTACACTATTACGGAAATTCGATCGATGATGCTAACTTACACCACGTATCCTAATTACCATAAGAATTACCACCACTTTCGTTAATAGAAGTAGGAAGTAATTACTAGACATAGCAACATGTTCAGAAAAACTTTTAAACGAGGTATATGAGTACAGAAACCCTCCTTCTCCGACCATAGGTGTATTAGATTTAAAGAATCGAGGCCACCACCGAATACTATAAGCTTGCATCCAAAGCCAGTTGGACCTATTTTAGGAAACCAAAATAAGTCCGAGGAATAAACAGAAATGTTAACAAACTAACGGAGGCAGTAGTAAAGTAAAAGTATCAGACGGCTTTGCCGACAGAGATATACCCTCAACCTATGGGAATTGAAACTTTCATCTTCGGACAGATCAAATAGCGGCTACAAAACTAAAATCCTTCTCCACACTATTATGTATTAAGGAGGATTTTAGAATTTTTTTGTCCGTTTTGAACATTAGATCTTGCTGACAAATTTATGGTCAAAAGTGTTGCGGATAGGTACATAAAAGAATTGATCGACGTAGTCCGTTATGGAAGTGGATCTTATTTTGGGAGCAATTTCTTTTCGATTGATATTGCGCCCACAGTAGGTCACCATATAATTTACAGTTTTTGAACCATTATATCAGGAAACATGTACTTGACTACAAAAAATAGTAATAATATCTCTGTAAACAGGGCCACTAAACATTTTCAAAGGATCCTCGAATTGAACCTTAACCGCACAAAAAAGTTGAACACTTGTGTAGGTGGTACCTCAAGGAGCGGACCGATAGGGCCCACTTTTGAACAAACAAATATTTCTAGATCCAAAGTTTGGACCAAAACGGTAGCTCCGCTTATGAGATAAATACTGCGATATGCAAAGTGTGGACCAACGCACTTATTCGGTTCGAGAGTTGTCGTGAGCACCATCCACTACACATGCTGGCCGTAGGGGGTTTTTACATCTATCGGGTAAAAGGGGCTTTGAGCGCAATATGTTGCATGCAAGAAAAGTCGAAACGATTCGAGAAGAGGTCTTTAGCTGCACTTAACCAAAATTTTGTATGGGTGGTACCCGAAGGAGTTGTCATATGTATATAGTCCATATTCTAACCGAATTTATGTCTCGTAGAAACATTACGATGTGCAAAGTATGGATCAAATCGGTTACTGCCTTCGATAGTTATCATGCTAACCATTTTACCGAAGGACCGGAACGATATGGCCCATTTTAGAACCTGTTTTAATTTTGCGCAAATTATTACGACTGCCAAATTTTGTACCGAATCGGTTATAGAGTTTTACAGCTTTCAGGCTATTTTCTCAGGAAGTATGGATTTGCTCCTGATGAAACTTGAACCGTCGCACAGTGTTGCCACTTCCATACAAAAGTGAACAAAAATAGAAGGCGTTGCACAAGTACTTTTGAGGGCACAAGAATGAAAAATATCAACTTTGGTCCATATCGGTTCAGATTTGGATATAGCCTCCATATATATCTTTTCCCGATTTTGCTACAACTCGTTCTATTTAGATCGAAAAGCCTTAAAATGTAATATGTGTTATTTTCTTAGGCCCCCGAGTAGCTACACCGATTTTCACAAAATATCGGTTCAGATTTGGATATAGCCCCAAATATATCTTTCACGAGTTTTTGTTATAACTCGGTCAATTTTAATCGGATATCCATCAAATGTTACATCTGATATTTTCTTATGCCTCTGAGTTGTTTTACCGATTTTCGATTTGGATATATCTCCCATATATATCTTTCCCCGATTTTGCTATAAATCGCTTAATTTTTGATGAATAGCTTTTAAATTTAACATGAAATGTTTCCTCAGGCCACTGTTCGGTTTTACCGACTTTGATTTGATTTCGCAAAAATCGGCACAGATTTCGATATAGCTTCCATATATTTCTTTAACCGATTTTGCTATAAATCGGACAATTATTGAAAAATATCATGGGATGTTTTCTTAGGCATTTTTTTGACAAAAATAAGTTTATATTTGGATATAGCTCTCATATATATTTTCGGCCAATTTTATTTATTCGATGCATTAAACACGCAATGTATATGAAATATTGATTAAATTAGCAAAATGTGACATAATTATTCGTAATTGAGAGACATCGGGCGAAATTATATATGGAAGCTATATTCAAACCTGCACCGATATGGACCAAAGTTGATATTTTTCATTTCAAAAATTGAGCGAATTATAGCAAATTTGGGGGCTATATCCAAATCTGATAAAAGTAAATAGTAATGTAGTTTGGTGTCTTCTACGCAGGCTAGAGCACGAGGGAAAGCATTTTCCTGTTTTTAATGCGTTTTTGTCACACTTAAATCACCATAAATTAACCGTTTGTTACCCGATTTTTAAAAATTATGGCTTGTTCACCTTTTAAATAACAAGTTAAAAAGTGTCAGTCGGTTTTGCCGACAGAGGTATACCCTCAGCCAATGTGAATTGAAACTTTCTTCTACGGACAGATAGAATGTATTTAGCGTCTCTTCAGAATTTTGTGGCCCTTTTTCAACATTTGAACATGCCGACAAATATGTGGATTAGGAATTAACATAATAACCCTTAGGGAGGACCGATATGAGCCATTTTAGAAGTTAAACTAAATTTTGACAAAATATTAGGAGATCCAAAGTTTGGACCAAATTGGTTGCACCATTCAAGTGATATCGTCCTTACATTTTAGTAACATTTTTTAAATATTGGGGAGAAGTATCAGTATTGCCCCATAAAACTAAGTTTGGATAAAATATGTTGAAGACCAAATGTTGCACCAAATCGGTAGAACAGTTCAAGAGTCACCTTTCTGGATGTTTTCCCAAGAAATATGGACCTGCTCCTGAAAAAGCTTTTACCGTCGCAATGGAGGTAGCGAATGCAAATCGCTTCAACAAAAATCAAAGTGATTCGAGAGCAGATCTTAAAGTGAACTTATGGATTACATCAGTCACTCCCTTCAAGAGTTATCGTGCGCATATTTTTTCCGAAGATTTTTGAATTTTTGTGAGGGAGGTACCTAAAGGAGTGGACCGACATGGTTTATCTTCGAACTTAAACTATGTTTGGACAAAATATTACGAAGGTCAAATTTTGGACCGAATTGGCAGATCCGTTCGAGATTTATCTTGCGCTCCAACCACTACACACGGTGTCATAGGGGTTTTTGCACCTTTCAGGCCATTTTCTCAGGAAGTATGGACTTGCCCCTTATGAATCTTGTACCGTCGTATAGGGGACAGCGAATACAAGTTGCTACAACAAAAATCAAAGATTGAGTCCATATTTAAAGTTCATCTAAGTCTGGTAGAACTTTCACGATGTACAAAGTGTGGGCCAAATCGGTTACTTCCTTCAAGAGTTATCGTGCGCACAAATTTTCCGAACATTTTCGAACTTTTGTGGGGGAGGTGGACCAATATAACCCATCTTCGAACTTAAACTAAGTTTGGGCAAAATATTACGAAAGCCAAATTTTGAACCGAATCGGTTGCTCCATTCTAGAGTTATCGTGCGCACCAGCCAGACAGACGGACAGACAGACAGACGGACGGACATGGCTAAATAAACTCCAAATTGTCTGAAACACATTTCGTCCAAACATACTTGGGGTCCAAAACCGTTATTTCGATGAGGCACATTTTGCCCATATGAAAGTGTTTTTTACTACATTTACCGTTATAAAATCAAAAAACGAAGTGACCCAAAGAAACCAAAGGTATTTTCGTCTTCCATTGACTCCCACAATACCGAATTTATGCATCAGAACCCCTGCAAATTTTCACTGTAGCACAGTGTAATCAAGGGCCTATGAAAATATCACACATTAAATTTGAAGGCTATTCTATTAAAATTGACCGAGTTATAGCAAAATCGGGGAAATATATAATCAAGGGCCTAAGAAAATACCACATATTAAATTTGAAGGCTATTCGATCAAAATTGTACAAGTTGTAGCAAAATCGGGAAATATGGGGGCTATATCCAAATCTGAACCGATATATCATATAATGTTGCAGGGGTGGGCAGAATGTTGTTACACATTTCGCTTCGGAAGAGATGTGCAATTAACGGAAATTAAGAGCCAAGGTGGCAATAGGTGGTAATCAAAAGATATACTCAACGAAATATTAAGAATTTATATATTTTTAATCAAATTTAAATGTTTAATTCTTGATAACGGTACTTTGCCCATGTCTAGTTGATGTCAACTTATTGTACTAAAATGTTATATTTATAGCCCACCCATAAAATCCCCATCCAAAAATTTTAATATTATCAGCAAAATTTTCAGAAATAAATTTTTAAGTGGTTGTCTAATTTTCATATGATTATCGCTTTAGATTACCAGGGAAATATTTTTCATATTTAAAGAGCTATAACTTCGTTATGGATGCACATATCGACAAAATTCTTTCAGATTCGTCGTATCTGATGTGTTTACTGTAAGAAAGAAACATAAACATAAAAGTTAACATCACATTTTTCGATTTTTGTCCACTGTGGCAACATATATAAGTTTATATCACAATGAATACTTTCGTAGTATGTGGGGCAGTGAATACAAGTTGTTACAACAATAATCAAAGCTATTCTGCAGCAGCTTCTAAACTGAACTTTTCCGAAATTTTGTGTGAGAGGTACCCGATAGAGTGGACCGATTGTGTCCATATTGGAACCTCATCTAAATGTGATAGAAATTTCACGATGTGCAAAGTATGGACCAAATCGGTTACTCCCTTCAAGAGTAATCGTGCGCACAAATTTTCCGAAAATTTTCGAACTTTTGTGATGGAGGTACCGGAAGGAGTGGACCGATATAACCCATCTTCGAACTTAAATTAAGTTTGGACAAAATATTATGAAATTCGGTTGATCGGTTCGAGAGTTATCGTGGGTTCAAGCCAGACAGACAGACGGACGGACATGGCTAAATGAACTCCAAATTGTCTGAAACTGGTTTTGTACAAAGGCACGGATTTCGATGAGGCACATTTTGCCCTACAAAAGTGTATATACCCTCGTTAGCATAAATGCTTAGGGTATAATGAGATATGACGATGAAGGCGAAGTTGGAAACAAGTGTTTGCAGGCAGGTCAAGTTTGAAGATGGTATATATTGCTTAGAGCTACATTTTCTGTCTTAATTAGCTATAACTTGGCATTTAGGGTTTCCAGTGATCGAGAAACTTCTCCGCCAAATGATGGACATAGGTCCACGTTTTTGAATAGCCGCCATGTGACGGTACCACCCGATTTCAGGTGTTTTTACGTTTATAGCTACATTTTCCGGCCGAATTTGCTGTAATTTTACATTTGGAGTTTGATTCCACTCGATTTCAGGTAAAAACTTATCTACCAAAAAAATAGACATGTTTTGGTATAGTTCCTATATACCGGTACCGCTCGATTTCATGTACTTGAAAGTTATGATATTGTTCGTTCCTTAGTAGTTAGGAATCCCAGAGATCAACAAATTCTTCATTAACAATTGTGGAGATGTGTCCACATTTTGGTATAGCCCCAATAAACCAATACCGCCCGATTACAGTTACTTTTTTAAATGCTTATCAATATTTTCGGTCTAAATTAGTTGTAATTTAGCATTAAGGGTTCGTAGTGACAAAAAACGTCTCCGTCAAAAATAGCGAACATGGGTCCACGTTTTGGTATGGTATTAACGTTTTACTTTGGTATGGTATTAACGTTTTCTACATTTTCGACCAAAGTCAATGCAATATTGAATTTATGGTTCCCAGTGCTTAAAAACTTCTACATCAAAAGTTGTGAACATAGACCCATGTTGTGGTATAGCTCCCATATAACGGTACCGCTCGATTTCAGGTATTTTTAAGATTTTAGCTGACCGAATTAACAAAAAATAGGTACTTGTTGTTTCACCTAAAATTGTGCACATTGTTACTTTCCTAACAGAAAGGAAACTAATTATTCCATATAAGTTCAGAATACTTCAATGTGGAGGGTATAAAAATTCGGCCCGGCCGAACTTGATGCCTTGGTATTTGTTTTACTTTCAGTCGACAAACCCGACTTTCTCTTATAATAGATTGGTCAATTTTTCCCAGGTCCAGTCTTAAAGAAGTAAAAACCGAATTTTCAATGTTATTACATTTTGAATTTCAGCTGATATTATGAATAACTAATATATCTACATAAGCACATAGGCCAGTTGGTCAAAATCATAAAATATCTGTACATACACATTCATATATGAATTTAGGTTTTGTAGAATTTATGCAAATATAAAATTTACTGTGCATTCATACGCAGTTATGTAAGAGGATATATGCAAATGGACGTATCCAGACAATACATATGTACCTATGTATACCAAAACATAAGGGTATAATTTGTGCCATTGCCCTTTATTCCTGTTTTGGATTTCCATTCGGTTTGAATTTTTAATTTGTGCCCGGACTGGTGGATAGATAGTAAATCCAGTTTTCAAATATAGGTGAATACATGACGTCCTTCTAGTTATACTCCCCCAGACGTGTGGATGTGTAGATGGTCAAAGATAAGAAGAAAAGAGAATGAACGAAATATCAAATACTGAAACTGACCACCACCACTGGGCGTTTGTTATCCAGAAATGAAAAAAAACGAAGAAATGCCGTACTACGGCACACTTTGAAAGCTCATTTGCATATTCTGCAAAACCCTTTGGAATATAAGGGAAAGTTATTTAATGGCCATGCGTTCGCCATGGTTGGTCCAATTTCCCTAACCATTCGTTTCTTCCATGGTGCACAGGCATTTAGACTTGACACACTGAACCTTATGGCCCATCGTTTGAAAAAAACTGTTCAACTGTAAAAGTGGTCAATGTTAGATGCAAACGCATGACCATCTGTGACCATGGTTTTTTGGGGGTATGTTATTATACATATATGTATGTATGTGTATATATTTTTTCATTTCGTTCCTTCCTTTCATTTGGCCTCGCGTTTTTATAAAGGCAAAATATTAAACAATAATTAACGAGCTTAGCAAACAAATTTGTAAATTTATTTAAAGCCCATAATTCATAACGCTTTTAAATAAAAGTCACTGTGATGTGATATTAAAGTCATTAAACGCCATATCCGACAATCATCAAATTAACAATTTAAGGGCAATAAACGAAGAAATAAAAAATGTTGTTATACATATTTAATTGAATTTCGTATAGCATCATTATTTTAAGCACACTTCACAAAAACCAAAGAGTAGTCGAAGGGTGGTGGTGTGTGAGCCTCTGTAACGTTTTCCTTTGTTAAAATGTTTATTTTTATTTAAATGCTCTACAAAAAAATAGAATTTTTATTAATAATGAAATGATGGGTTATTAATAAACCACCATGAACATGTATTCTCTGCGAGTGTCGCCATTGGCTATTGTACATAAGCTCATGTGAAATATGATGGTTAAGGTTTTTGACCACATTCATTATATTTTTGAATTCGAATATCAGTGACCATCTTTTGATGGGTTAGTTTATAAACGACCACCCACCACCCTCATTTGATTCACATGTTTGGCTAGAATATGTTGTTCTTGTTGTTGTGGTTGGCAGTGTTATAAATTATTGAGTATATTTCATTTCACAATTCATGAAATTATTAATAAAATAAGAATAAAAAATTAATAAAGAATGAATGGCTTGACCATAATAAAATGCTTTATTAATGCAAGAACAACAACAGCAGCTGTCAAATGTCATAAATTCATTGAGAATCGAATTTTTAACAACAAAGAAAACACGGTGCTCTTGAAACAATTTTAAATGGAAGGTGCTTACACCTCGAAAGTTTTTGCGGATTATGGAACTACAATGTTTATAGATGAGAAAAATCGCCGGAGCGATTTTTAAATAAATCGCGATTTAAGTTGACCTTTTTAGGGGTTGTTTAGGTTTTCACGATTTTGCTTAGAAACCGCAAGTCCTATCAAAATAGGACTAAAGAAAATGTTGTAGCTATGAAAATTCTCTACAAGATCGACCTTTACGGTATTTTCGTAGTTTTTACCATTTTTGAGATATAGAAGTTCAAATTGGGACAATGCACTGACTGTATCACCTCCTTATAAAACAATGTCATGAAGGGTGCGCCTTAACTAACTTTTGATGAAAACCTCTTACACAGGGAAAGTTTTTGTGAATTCTGAAACAGCTGTGTTCATAGATGAGAAAAATCCAAAAACAAGAAAAAATCGCTGTAGGGATTTTTAAATAAATCGCGGTCAAAATTCACATTTTTAGGTGTTTTTTAGGTTTTCACGATTTTGCTTGGAAACCGCAAGTCCAATCGGAATGGAGCTAAAGAAAATGTTGTAGCTGTGAAAATTTTCTAGAAGATTGGCGTTTATCATTTGTTCCCAGCCTGTACCATTTTTGAGATAAAGAAGCTCAGTTTACATTTTTAGGTTTTTTTTGTTAGGGTTTCGCGATTTTGCTTGAATACGGCAAGTCTTATCGGCATGGGACCTGAGAAAATCTAATAGCTTTGAAAATTCTCTACAAGATGGCTTAAGTAACTTATCCTAAGTTGTAACAGTTTTTTAGATATATAAGCTTAAGTTGGGAATTTGCAGTCATGACATTGTTTTATAAGGGGGCGATACAGAATTGAATTGAATTTGAATTGTCCCAATTTGAACTTCTATATCTCAAAAACGGTAAAACCGACGAGAATACCATAAAGGTAAATCTTGTAGAGAATTTTCATAGCTACAACATTTGTTCTAGTCCCATTTTGATAGAACTTGCGGTTTCTAAGCAAAATCGCGAAAACCTAAACAACCCCTAAAAATGTCAACTTAAATCGCGATTTATTTAAAAAGCGCTCCGGCGATTTTTTTTGTTTTTTGATTTTTCTCATCTATAAACATTGTAGTTTCAGAATCCGCAAAAACTTCCGAGGTGTAAGCACCTTCCATTTAAAATTGTTTCAAGAGCACCGTGAAAATATTATTCTTCGTTAAAAGAATAGGGTAATGCCTTACAAATTGCAGAAATGAAGTGAAGCAATTTTAGGTCCCATAAAAGAATTAGACACACAGCTGATTTAATAGTTTAACATGTCAAAATTTGCATTGTCTCTAAAAAAACAACACATTTGACAGCACACATTTAAATGTCAAAACACACAGTAAACAGTGGTCAAGAATACCAATTATTTTGCCCAAAAATAATTATTTTTCTCGACCGACAACTTTTTAATAGTTAAATATTAACAAAAAACAAGTAAAAACTCGGCCGGACTGAACTTTTTATACCCTCCACCAGGAAATACTCCGATCGGTCAGTCGGTACCGTTGTATGGGGGCTACAATAAAACGTGGACCTACAGTGGTCACAAAATTAGAACACCCCACTACCATAATTTATTTTGCCTAAAAAGACCTTTGAAATTAGTTGCATTAAATTTGCATTAATATATTCTTAGTAGTATACCTAAAAAACATAACGCAATATATAAACTGAAACATAACTGTTAATTTGAATAACCTCAAAAAATGTAAACAATGCCCTAGATTTACTTAATTAGCACACTTTCAAAGAAATCACTAATTTTGCGATAATTTTTAATATTTTTTATCCATATTCAGTTTTAAATCCCTTTCGTTTCGAAATAAATTCCAATCGGATGGTTTTGTTCTCGACCAGTCACCGAAATTTTAGTGACAGAAGAGAATTATATGGGGAACAAGGACGGATCATAAGGACTGATAAAAATTTAACATTTTTATTGTTTTTACCAGGGCTTCGGAGTCGGAGTTGAAGTCGGAGTCTGGAGTCGGAGTCTGGAGTCGGAGTCTAGCAAGTTTTGCTGGAGTCGGAGTCGGAGCCGGAGTCGTGAAAAAAAGCTCGACTCCGACTCCGGGCAACAATCTGTTCTACATTTATCAAAATTTGTCAAATCAATGTTAATTATTTAAATGATCATAATTAAAAAAAAACTCTTAATCTCTATTTTGACTACACAATGCATATCGAAACATTTTTGGGTCAATTGATTGGAATAATGTTTGCATGTTCCAAATATACTTAGGGAAGATCTTTTAGAAGATTTACAGGCCATTTTATAGAAGACTCACTGGTCTTCTCTTGTGGTTTTTTATTAGAAGCCATTTATGTCTGCTGTGAAAGTACTTTAAGGGAACTCAAACGAAAGACCTACTAGGCTTCTTGCTGAATTTGTATGAGAAAATGTAGAATCTTCTTAAAGACGATGTTCCGGCTATTTTTTAAACGACATATTCGGTATTTTGAAGAACCATGCGCTTTTATAAAGAAGTCTGCTTTTTTATATTAGATTAGTGTGTGGTTATCTATAAGGAAACCTACTTAACCATTTCTCTCTCTATTTAAGGGGATATTCCTATGCTATCCTGTTGTTCTTCGATGAGAAGAGATCAAAGGATTTTTCGATTAAGTCATGCATCTGGGATAAATTTGTCAATATATTTATGCTGAGGAATGAAAATTATTTAACAAATTGACGTTAAATTATGAGCATTACCTCTATAGGATGGTGGATATATAAATTTCTAGAACTATTTAATCATTTCCGATTGTCAGTTCGATTCAGTTAGCCGTACTAAACGTTGGTTTTACTTGTGTTCTTTTTAAGGTGGTAGACAAAAGACACTTTCCACCATAAGATAGTAACTTGTCATTCCGTTTGAAACACATCGAAATATTCGTCGGGAACTTTATAAAGTATAAAGATGTAAACTTGCAGGTGTAGGTTTACGATTTAGTATAACGGCACGGCCCGATTTTATGTATTTCGAAGGTTTTCTTTTGTCACATTACGTGGTGCAATACGTAAAAAATAACTATGGACGGACAAGAATCCGAGATATTGTCATTGAAGATGAAGAGTTATGTAGACAAAGGCCAACAAGTGTAAATCAAAATTCTTAACTGTTTGAAGAAAATGATCCCTTTTGACATAAAGGCTTCAAGTTGCGGTGTTAAAATATCGTTAATTTTCCATAACTCACAAAATTACAAAGAGTGTTACCGGTCAGTAATTATGGTAATTTGGTATTTCGAGTCTCATTGGGTACGTAAGACAAATTCGGAAAATTGTAAATATATCGTATGTCGGTGTTTAGGTAGAGAAACCTTGTAACGATACCGTCCGATTGCAGTTGCTTTGAAGGGTTTTGCTACATGTTCTGAAGTGTGAAGTATTCTGAAGAGCTTGTTACTTCGTATTCCGTATTGTCAACGAGAAAAAACGAACAATATATGTAGGTCTGTGTTCTGGTATTCTCCCAATGTAATGTATCTTGAAAGTTCAAACTGAGATGACTGTAATTTAAGTTGTGAATTTTATTTTATCTATTTTCGGAGTCGACTCCGGAGTTGGAGTCGGAGTCGGAGTCGAGAAAAAAATTGGACTGGAGTCGGAGTCTGACCAAAAATGGCTCGATTCCGAAGCCCTGGTTTTTACCGAACTTTGCAGATGTACACAAATTGATTGAGATATGCAGTTCACAGTGATCTATTTAAAACATCATAATCTTCTTCAACTTAGTAGTTCTACGAATAGTGAGGTGGATCCACCAGCAGTATGGACCAATAGAGTCCGTCTAACACATAATTTGTCATTAGAAAAACTGTAATTTGATGGTTTAAGCTATTGATTTTGTAAATTCTGATCCGTCTTGACTTAATGTTAATTATATGTCATGCTGTATATCACGAAAAATCTGTGTTCATCTTTATGTGACCTATGCCCATTTTAATAACTTTCAAAACATATGGCGAATAGAAGATAGTTTAGATAGACAGCAATATAACATTTTACCCGGAGCTCAAAACGATTAAATTTAAAATCAATAATCCAGAAAAAATGTATCTTCAATAGTATATGCCTAGCAAACCTCAAAATTCTTTATGGTCAGAAAGGGGTTATAAAGGGGTTTAAACATACCCATGTGCTACGTGTTCATCTAGTGGTTAGTTGGTAGTTTTGTAATGATAGGTCCTTGGTGTTATTCGTACGTGTAATTTTGAATTTTAAATGGTGTTATAAGTTGGTCCTTCTTCACATAAGGGTGCAATTTATTGATCTTATTTCAATAAACCCCTTCCAAATCGATAATTTTTTGAATGAATTATCGACATTAAACACTTTTTGAAAAGTTTTTGCACTTTATATTTAAATTTCGGTAATCGGTTAACAATACCATTAATTTCAGATCAAATTGTACATTTGTTTTTAAAGTTTTGGGGACTTTCTGAAGTTTAAGTGTACATTACGAAATATTGTCCACTATTGGGATATATTTTGAGATTTCGTGGTGATAAATTATTTTTTCGTTAAAAAAAATGATTTGTTCAATACCTTGTGAATAAGAATTAACTTCAATATAAATTAATTTTTGTATTGTATTAATTGAATTAAATTAAAAAATTATAGGGTGTGGTAATTATAGCTTCGTTCCCGTACTTTTTAATAGTAAAACTCGTAAAAGAGAGAACTGTAAAAAATGTTTACTCACACAAAAGTTTTTTGAAATAGTTCGGGAACGGAAAAATCGAAAATACGTCAAAAAAACTGGAACAAATGTCAAAATCGGCGTATCAGCCAATCAGACGCCGGCAACCATATTACTATTTTTTACACGCTCAAATTTGTCGAGTAGAAAGTATTTAAAGAGAGCGCCATTCAGCGCCATTTTTGTTTAAAGAGAAGTGAAC
The DNA here is from genome assembly GCF_047663935.1 of Musca autumnalis. Taxonomy (NCBI): domain Eukaryota; kingdom Metazoa; phylum Arthropoda; class Insecta; order Diptera; family Muscidae; genus Musca; species Musca autumnalis. Next base: position 159,496,172 of record NW_027411644.1, read on the forward strand.
ATTTTACAACTTTGTTTTTGTGTACGGGAACGGGTAAAATGTGTAAAAGTTGTAAAAACTTTTTGGTTCATATATGGCCCCTTGATAGCTTGTGTATCTTCACAAAACTTTTTTTTCAAAAACCGCTGATACTATTCACTTATATCACTAATCTTGGGTGCTGCAGTGGTGCAATAGTATGCACACCTGCCATGCACACATAAGGTCGTGGGTTCGATTCCCCGGCCAGACAACACCAACACACTTTTCAACGGTGGCAAAATACCCCTCAGTAAGTAATTTCAGCCATGTAAAACTTCTCTACAAAAGTGGTGTCTTAGACACGCCGTTCGAACTCGGCGATAAACTTTAGGTCCCATATCATTGAGCTTAATATGAATCGGAGTGCACTCATTGATATGAGAGAAGTCTCCCTTGTTCCTTATGGGATGTTTGTGGAACAAATATATATATATTATATATCACTAAAAGGATTTTGTTTATAAAAAATTCAATTTGCCTTACAATAAGTCCATAATTTTTGTTGGAGAAGTTTCTTGATCACTGGGAACCCTAAATGACAAATTATAGCGAATTCGGTCTGCAAATGTAGCTAAAAACGTCAATATACTTGAAATCGGGCGTTACCGTTATATGGGGGCAATACCAAAACGGGGACCTATCTTCACCATTTTTGGTGCAGAAGTTTTTTGATCTCTTGAAACTCTAAGTGCCAAATTGGAGCCAATTTGGGAGGAAAATGTAGCTAAAATCCTCCAAATTACTTAAATTGGAAGGTACCGTTATATGGGGACTATACCAAAACGTGGACCTATCTTGACAATTTTAAGTTAAGTCAATTAAGAATCACAAATTTCTGCTAGTTTGGTCAAAAATGTAAATAAAATCCTCAAAATACCTTATATCGGGTGGTACCGGGCATACCAAAACGTGTACCTCTATAGCCCATCTTCGAACTTGACCTTCCTATGGAAAAAAGAAAATCTGGTGCAAAATTTTAGTGTTCTTACTCAATTATTGAGGACGCTAGAGTGATGACAACAGACGGACATGTTTAGATCGTCTTATAATTTTATACTGATCAAGAATATATACATATACTAGAGTGGTTTTAAACAAGTACAAAAGTATCAGTCGGTTTTGCGACAGAGATATACAATTTTTCCCAAAAAAAAGTATGTATTTAGGAGGTTTTAAAAATTTGGGCGTTTGAACCAATAAAGATATCGATTACGATTAAAGATCAAAAGTTTTGCGGAGGAGATACTAAAGAATGGATCTCCAGCCACTACATATGGTGCCATAGGAGGTTTTTACACCCTTCGGGCTGTTTGCCCAAGAAGTATGAACTTGTCCCTGAAAAAACTTTTACCATCGTAATAAAGGCAGGGAATGCAAGTTGCTTCAACACAAATCAAAGTGATTAGATAGCAGGCCTTAAAGTGAACTTATCCAAAATTTTGTGTGGGAGGTACCGGATGGAGTGGACAAATATAGTCCATATTTGAACCTGATCTATATCTGGTAGATATATTAGGATGTGTAAAGTGTGGACCAATTCGGCCACTCCCTTCAAGAGTTACCGTACGAACAATTTTTCCGAACATTTTTGATCTTTTGTGAGGGATGTACCTGAAGGAGTGGACCGATATAACTTATCTTCCAACTTAAACTATGTTTGGACAAAATATTACTAAGGCCAAATCCGTTCGTGAGTTATCTTGCGCTCCAACCAACTCACACGGTGTCATAGGGGTTTTTTGCAACTTTCAGGCTATTTTCTCAGAAAGTATGGACTTGCCCCTGATGAAACTTGTACCGTCAGCCAAAGCCAAAATTTGAACCGAACGGATGGTTCATCGTGCGCTCCAGCCAGCCAGACAGACGGACGGACATTGCTCAATCGACTCCAAATTGTCTGAAACAAATTTCGTCCACACATACTTGGGGTCTAAAACCATTATTTTGATGAGGCACAATTTGCCCGTATGAAAGTGTATATACCCTCGTTAGCATAAATGCTGAGGGTATAAAAATCGATGTCAGATTTTTTTTATGCGGCACCCTCCTAAAATGTTTAGTTTTGTTAAAAATTAAGATTGCCAAAGTTTGAGGTCAATCGGAATATGTTAACACGTGCCACTGGGGCCTCAAAGTTTCCATGGGACATTTTATAAAAAAAATGGTCAAATTTGAGCAGTTTTCTCAGGACATCGTTAAGTGCCTAAAACAAAGCATAGTTGCACCAGATGCTTTGCAGAACCGTGTAATAAGATAAACATATACTCAGTCGAAACGTTCAATTTGTAAAATTTATGTTATCCCCAGCAAAAATTCGGATCCACTAGTCATTACATAACTCATTACAAAGTAATGTAAACAAGCTTCTTTTCCCATTACAAGTAATCTGAAAAGTAATGGGATACTTCTTAAAAAAATTACAAGGCAAGCCTACTTACTTTGCTCCTCACTAAGTAATGAGGACGGTGGCAAAGTGAGTGTGTGTCCGACTATAAATCCTAGGGTTGTGTGTTCAACGCTCACCGTCGGCACGGGAGTTTTTTTTAATTAAAAAATAACAGTTCGTGGTGTACATGTGCACTGCACATTTAAGTTCTTAAGCAACCCTTAACATTCGTGTGCGTGGCATAGTATGTAGTGTCTTTGGCTAGAAATCAGAGGGTTCGTGTGTTCAACTCGCATAGCGAGCGAAATAAAATAAAGTAAAATAAAAGTAAGAAATGTGATGAAATTAAAAAAAATCTCTACATTAACTGTTCTAAAAATAGAATTTTTTCAACTTACTTTTCAACTTCTAGTGGCCACAGAATAACTAGTTATTATAGTGGTCATAATGTAACTGCAAACTGAGTGCGACATGCCCTTGTAAAAATAATGGGGAAGAAAGGGGGTTTGCGAGTAGTTACGGCTGCCAAAAATCCCTTACAAAACCCATGATTTTGGAAGGACTTTTTTACTGGGTACCAATGAATTATACTAAAAATAAAAAATTGCAAAAATTTATTTTTTTTTATTTCCATTTACTAATGTATGTGAGTGCTTGGGGGGGGAGGGGCCAAAGCAAGGATCTATACTCTTATTTTTTAGAATATTTCTATTCAATGAAGACAAATTTTAAAGTAAACCAGGGTTTCGGAGTCGAGGTATTTTTGGCTCGACTCCGACTCCAGACGAGTTTTTTTCACGACTCCGACTCCGACTCCGACTCAGACTCCGGGTCGACTCCGAGTGTGAATTCCTGAATTCCTATACCACTAAAAATGAATCAAATGTTCACAAATTTTTATCATTTTCCTATATATTGGTAAAAATAGTAAAATGTTTATAGGCTAATGCGTTAGTTTTTCGTTACATATTCATTGGAAAGGGCATTCATTGGAATGCATTCGAATATTACATTGAAAAATAGCAAAGTTAGAAAGGTTTTGTCGGTTTTCCTTTTTTTGCAAAAGTATATTCTGATGGAATTCTTCCGCGTGAGAAAATCTTTAAACTTTCAAAATATCTGAAAATGGAGGGGCAATAAAAATCATAAGGACTACATGCAATAAAAATTATAAACAATTCATGACCGAGTTTCAGATCGGATGTAAGCCAACATTTTAGTGTGCTTAGCCTTAAAGGGAGACCCCCATTATAAAGCTCAATAAAAGCCATTTTTCTTGATTTTTTTTTTTCGAGAAAACTACGTAACTTATTGGCAGATTTGTTTCTTCATCTAAAATAGAATAATATTACGAAGTTTTGAGGCCGTCTACGAAACCCTGTTTTTATTAAAACATTTTATGTGCCAATTCTAGCTTGAAAACTAATAAACCACTTGTGATATATTTTTGCGGCCGATTGCGAGAAAAACACCGTTTATATGCCTCATACATAATAAAATAAATTGTTCCCATCCTACGCTCATACTAAGGCAATATTGTTCCGATCGACTTAAAAATTTGAAATTTATAAGTAGGGATCACCCCTTAAACTAAAATTCAGCTCCTGCATTTTAAGCGTTGGTGTGGAGTGGATATTTTATTGAAATATTTGTGTACACCATCCAGCACGAAGGCAGATGGATGTTTTCTGGAACTGAAAAATTCGCACACGATGAGATTTCGTGCATGAAAATATTCTACAAAAATGTTTCTAGGAAAATTTTATGTAGGACGAGAAATCGATATGTTTTCATGTTTTCATTGTCTTTTATCACTTTTACCCGATCCTTTCTTATGAAAACATTATGATTATGTATTTAATTGAATTTCGTGCATGCTGGCGGGCGGATCCGGTTATTTGAATGTCTGCATCTAAAGCCCTCATTGAGTATATAATGAATCCTAGAAGAAAGATTCGCCGTTTGTCAGACTTCTGAGTTATGGCGAGATGAATCTGTCGTTGACCAACAACGAATTTATGATGCTCTAATTCAGAGGCGTAACCATCCGAATTTCATATATAGTTAATAGATTTTGCGAAATTTACCGAAATACATAAACATACGGTTTTTTGAGAAAGTAACGAGTAAAACTGTTAAAGGGCTTTGAAAACGTGACAATATCGATTTCTTGGATAAGGGAAACCTAAATATAATTTTCGGTGGAACATTTTTGTAGAAAATTTCATTTTGTTTTACTTTTTGAGTTCAAGAACAAGAGGGACGTGGAAGGAACTGAGCTAGAAGGACAGCATATTCGAGAGAAAGGTTCCTCATTCTATTTAACTGAAAACATGTCATCTAAACATTACGAAACAATATCTCAATGATTGATGGGGGTCGATCAACAAATTCATTATGTCATAACTCAGAAATTCCAGCTATGACATCATTTGGGGCTCTCAATTCGGGCTTTCTTGACTTCCATTTTGTGTCACAGGGTATTCAGTAAGATTTCCATAGAGACCATAATGTCTTTAATAGAAGACAAGGATGACTCATCAAAAAAAGAAGATGAGAATACTAATAGCCCTTTGTGAGAAGACCAGTAAGACTACTGACGAAAGAGGTAAAGGTCCAATCTAAATTCTATTGTCATAGAATTTTACTATTGTTTGCAAAACTGTAAGGAATCAATTGGATCAACAAAATAGGGTTGAATAGACTACACTTCAGAGGATAGTAAATATCCTGTGAATGGTCCTTTAACTTAGTATAATATACCGTTTGAATATATGTTTTCTTATACCTTTCTTTCAAAATATATGTATGATGATTTAAAAAAATGTTCTTGTTCCAAATTGAATGTTATATTTCTATAACGTGGAAAAATTTTTGCCCGGAGTCGGAGTCGAGTTATTTTTTTCGACTCAGACTCCGACTCCGACTCCAGCAAAATTGCTCGACTCCGACTCGTAGACTCCGACTCCGACTCCGAAACCCTGAAGTAAACCAAACTCGGTTGGCAATAATTACCTAACACCATTTAAATATCCCAAATGGGGTGCCCCCCTCATATTGGGGCTATAGCAAAACGAGAAAATACGTTGCTGATACGGTTTTCTACCTACGGAGAACATAAAATGCTAAAATGCAAACAAATAGATTGGTAAATGTGCTTGGAACCTTTAAATATGTTATATTGGCCGGTACCGCTCAATGGGGGCTATACCAATACGCGAACAGATATTAACAATATTTTGTACATATATTCTCCATCCACTGAAACCCCAATATACCAATTTGCAGCATAATCGGTTGAAAAATGAACCTAATACGTAAAAACGGTCACCACCGATATGTGGGGGCTATAGGAAACCGCAGGTCTATGTGGCCCATATTTATCCACATACGACCCTCAACTGTAAGAAACATTTTTGGAAAATTTTAGTAAGCTACGTTCTTCACATTAAAAGTTATGAGTAAAGTTCCACTAAAGTGACCATATTTCGCACTGTGTGGTGCCCACTGTCGCCCAAAAACGGATGATCCGATCTTCATATGTTTTTGTGGGATTATTATACACTTTAAACAAATTTGGTATATTTTTCAATTAAAATTGAAATTTTGAATTTGACAGTTCACCATTTTTTTAATATGGATATTTTTTAATTCCGTTTCGCTTAAGGACAAGATTATTAGGTTCTTAATGATCCCACAAAAATATGTATATGCTGATCGTTTTCGAGCTACAGAGGGCACCGTAAACTGTTATAGCAAAAACAGTGTTTCGTAGGGGGCAATTTGTAAGAATACTGTGCAATAATTTGCAACAACAGAAATTCCGAAAGTAGATCAATGTGTGACCTTTCAGATGAAAACAAAATCTTCTAAAAAAGTTTGGCAGAATTCTTGTAGAATTCGTCATGAAAATTTGCTTTTTCGTGCTCAATAAGTGACCATAACCCCTTAATGATCGAAGATTTTTGCAAGTGAAATTTGAAACACATTGCATTTGAAAAATGATGACAGAGAAGTCACTCCATAGCCGATATGTCTGATGAGCTGCCTTATCAACAGCGAAACCAGTTCACATAATTTGGTGGTGTGTGACTTCGAAAATTCAACTTTCCTTTTTAAGTTGCAAAAATAATTAAGTTCGACTCCAAGAAGAAATTAATTAAAATAAATATTATTTCTTTAAATTTTACCAGGCAAACTACCGATGCCTTATCGTATGTGTCGAACTACAACGCTCTTTAATAAGAACAAGTAAAAAGTTAAGTTCGGCCGGGCCGAACTTTTAATACCCTCCACCATAAAATATTCTGATACTAAATATGGAATATTATTTGTTTTCCTGTCCACAATTTTAGGCGGAAATATTTTGTGACCACGGATGCCTAACTAAGGTAAAAATGCATCCAAAAATGTCTTCAATCGGGCGGCACCTTTATATGGGGTCATATCAAAGTGTGGATCTATGTTGAAAATTTTTATTGTAGAAGTTTTGTGACCACTGTGAATCTCAAATGTCGAATCACAGATAGTTCGGTTAACAAATGTAGCTAACTCCTCAAAAAACCTAAAATCGGTTAGTAACATTATATGGGTCTCTATCAAAACATGGACCAATATTGATAATTTTTGGCGGAGAAGTTCTGTGACCATAGGGTAATTCAAACGTCATATTACAGATAGTTTGGTGAAAACATATAGTTGAAATTATCAAAATACCAAAACATGGACCTATGTTGACATTTTTTGGTGGATATATCTTGTGATCATTAGGAAACTCAACTGTCAAATTACAGGTAGTTCGGTCAAAAATTTTAGCTAAAATCATCCAAATACCGAAAATCGGGTGGTACCGTTATATGGGGGCTATACTAAAACATGGACGTATGTTGACGGGTTTTGCTGGAGATGGGGGCTATACGAAAATTTGGACCTATGTTGAAAATTTTTGTTGCGGTCGTTAAATTACAGGTCATTCGTATAAAAAATGTAGCTAAAATATTCAAAATACCGAAAATCGTGAGGTACCCTTATATGGAAGATATACGTGAACCTGAAACTATGTTGACAATTTTAGGTGTAGATGTTTTGTGGTCATTGGGAATATCAAATGTTAATATACAGGTAATTCGGTCAAAAAATGTAGCTAAAATCCTCAAAATACCGAAAATCGGAAGGTACCGTTATATGGGCGCTATACCAAAATTTGAACCTATGTTAACAGTTTTTGGTAGAGATGCTTTGTGGCCATTGAGAACATCAATTGTCAAATTACAGGTAATTAGGCCAAAAAATGTAGATAAAATCCTCAAAATACCGAAAATCGGGAGGTACCGTTATATAGCCAATATACCAAAATTTGGACCTATATTGAACATTTTTGGTAGAGATGTTTTGGGACCACTGTTAAATAACAGGTAATTCGGTATAAAATGTTGCCAAAATCCTTAAAATACCAAAAATCGGGAGGTAGCGTTATGTGGGGGCTATACCAAAATTTGGACCTATATTAACAATTGTTGGTGGACTTATGTTGACGGTTTTTGGTGTAGAAGTTTTGTGACCACTGGGAACTTTAAATGTTAAATTGCAGGTAGTTCGATCAAAAATTTTACTTAAATCCCCAAAATACCGAAAATCGGGAGGTACCGTCCGTTGAAGTCAAGATACAGCATACAATTTTTAACATAATTTGGTACGGAAGTTTCTATAAATCCTAGAATATATGGTATTGAAAATTGGCTATATCGGTCTACGTTTTGATATAGCCCACGTTATATATAGTTGCCAGAAAAATTAAAAAATTATATGTAAATGATACTTTTGATACATTTTAAGCACGTTTTTCTGTTTGTCACAAATCGAACTAATTATTTGTGACCCTATAAACTATATATATTCTTGATCAGGATAAAACTCTAAGACGATATAGCCATGTCCGTCTGTTGTAATCACTCTAGCGTCCGCAATAACTGAGCTAGAGCGCTAAATTTTTTTCACCCGAGTATCTTTTTTCCATGGACAGGTCAAGTTCGATGATGGGCTATATCGGGCCGATATCGATCAAGAATATATATATATATATATATATATATATATATATATATAGTTTATAGGGTCACAAATAATTAGTTCGATGTGTGACAAACAGAAAAACATGCTTAAAATGTATCAAAAGTATCATTTACATATAAATTTTTAATTTTTCTGGCAACTATATATAACGTGGGCTATATCAAAACGTGGACCGATATAGCCAATTTCCAATACCATATATCCTAGGAGTTATAGAAACTTCAGTACCAAATTATGTTAAAAATTGTAAGCTGTATCTTGACTTCAACGGACGGACGGTCATGATTATACACTGAAAAAAATTACGTTGTATCAATGAAATTTGTCATTGATTTTGAACCAACTTTAGACTTCATTGTATTAATGTTTCATTATTGTTTCATAGTATTGGTGTGAAAATTTCATAGCAATAAAAGAATTGTAACTTCTACCTACTTCATTGAATAAATAAAGAATTGCATAATTGAGGAAATTTCATTGGAATAATGAAGAAACTGATTATTGTTATTTAATGAAACTTTTCATTTATTCAATGAAACTCTACGTTGGTTCAAAATTAATAAAACATTTTCTTTCAGTGTATAGACTTAGAATTTTATGCTGATCAAGAATATATGTATGTATATTGTTATAGGTCCTCCGACGAATATTTCGATGTGTTACAAACGGAATGTTAAATTTAAATATACCCACAATATTATGGTCGAAAGTATAAAAAAGATGAAGCTAACTAATAGCGATGAAAAAATTAGTAAAACCAACTGAATTTTACGCAGCGTCGAATCCGGTAACTGTGATATTATATATTTTCTGTAGAATTTAATCTATCAAACTTCCCAAATTCCAAAACCGTGTCTAATCATTTGTATATAAGACATGTTCGAATAATATAAATTGCCACTCACTCAATAAAAAGACGATCATCTAAAAGCGATATGCCTCTTCGAATAGCAATCTAACAATTACGCCAAATACATATGTATGTATGATATCGTATTCAACTCTAATCAAAATCGCCATAAATTCTATTAAATGGCAAGAATTTACACATTGTTATATATGATTTCAAATTGCCATATTTATGCCAAAATGTGTTATTTAATTGCGCACAGAGACAAGAATTTAACTAGCTATAATGTCAGACAGCTCATAAACAAGAATGTTTTATTCAGCAGTGACATGCAGGATGTTGATTCAATAATGAGCTTATGAGAAAATATCAGTAGCAAAAAAGAGAAAAAAAATGAAATGGAGTCAGCTTGTACATATTTATGTAATGTCGTTATAAACAGGAATATTTTCAGCCTCTATACAAAATGGTCATAAGTTGTAAGTTTTCAGTTCATAAACCATGTTAAGGGCTTGAGATATGTACAGTAGAATCTCAATAATTCATACTCCAAAGGACCAGTTATCGAGGTTTTCGATTTAGCGGGGTTAAAAAGCGGAAGAAATGGCTTCAAGGGACCGACAGCTTATACGAATTATCGTGATTTTCGATTTTTCGAGGTACGAATTAACGCAATTCTACTGTATGGTTGTTGTGAAGGAAGTGTACTATTTAATTTAAGATAATTTTTTGTATCTGATAACACGAAGATTAATATCCTACACCACACTGTGGTAATGGGTATTATGTCTTAGGGCATTTGTAACATGCAAAAAGAAACGAGATAGACTTATAGTTCCTCTTAGGGATATACATAGAACTACTTTCTAAGTCGATTTACACATGTCGGTCTGTACGTCAGTCCAAAGTAAAGGTCGCATTTGTAGTCCGATTCGCATAAAAATTGGGGAGGCCCAAGGAAGAACCCTATTTATTTTGGTAGGAATCGGTTCAGATTTGGATATAGCTCCCATATATAATTTTGATGAAATTTGGAATGTGTGACTGAATTTTGTCTAGAAAAAAGTGTGCCGAGTTATATTGAAATTGGTTGAAATTTGGATATAGCTTCCATATATATCTTCGCCCGATTTTAGGTTTTTGATGAACTAACCTCGTAATGTATGTCCAATCTTGATGAAATTTGAAATGTGTGATAGACATTGTTATAGAAAGCAGTTTGCCAAATTATATTGAAATTGGATCAGATTTAGATATACTTCCCATATATATGTTCGTCCGATTTTAGATAGTTGCTGCACCAAATACGCAAATTCTATCCAATTTTGATGAAATTGGGAAAATGTCAACGAGTTCGCACTAAAACTCGCAATGTATGTCCAATTTTGATAAAATTTGAAATGTGCGACGAAATTTGCTACAGAAAGAAGTTTGCAAAATTATAATGAAATCGGTTCAAATTTTTATATAGCTCCCATATATATGTTCGTCAGATTTGATATATTTGACTCATCAGACACAAAATTGGACAGACATTTTAATGAAATTTAGAAAATTTTACACAATTTATTCTAGAATAAATTTCACCAAATTATATTGAAATCGTGGTGGTGTAGAGTATCACATAGTCGCACAGTGCAAAATATGAGCACTTTAGCGGAACTTTACTAATAACTTTTAAAGGAAAAGGTGTAGATTCCTAAAATTTTGCACAAATGTTTCTTATGTTAGTGGACAGTGTGGGGCTCAAATTGGGCCACATAGGCCCGCGGTTTCCTGTAGCGCTCATGCAACGGTGGCTGCCGTTTTTACGTTTTACATTCATTTTTCAATAGATTTTGATGCAAATTGGTATATTGAGTTTTCAGCGGATAGAAAACTTATGTACAAAATATTTTCAATATAGGTTCGCGTTTTGGAATAGCCCCCACATGCCGGGTTCCCTCATATTGGGTATTTTAAATGTTAAAGACAAAAATTGCAGCCGATTTTAATGCAAATGTAAATTTTAAGATGTTAGCGAATAAAAAACCTCCTCACACAAAAGATGTCAACATAGGTCCACTTCTGGGTGAAGCCCCACAACCCTACACATCTATTAAGGAGTAAAATGTCAATATTTCTTGTTTTCATTTGTATCTATAATGTTTATTGGTCCATTCAGCAGGTCTGTACCATTAATTTTGTTAATAATGTCTTTCAGATCAAGTTCAGGTCTGCACTGCATTACAATTTTTAACGTATTTTGGAATTTGCACCGCAGCATCTAAATATGTTGCACTATATGTAAATCACCAACATTTAGAGGTCAAAACTATGAAAAACTGCGATAGGTTTCTTAATTTTACAGAAATTATCATTGTTAGAATTAGTGTGTCCATTTCTTTAAAACACAAGTCAACAATAGCGTTCATTGTCGCGTTTACCTTCTACTTTTGGAAAATGCAACTAAATGAAATTCCCGAAGTCTTTTTAGAAAATCCTGAATATCTCCAAAGACCGCGCGATACCGCAGCAGTTTTATAGATTTGCGAACAGAGGAGAATCCAATCTTTCAGATTATATATATCTTAACACGTGAATGTACGTAAATCACTTTTGAAATGTCCACGGAAAATAAAAAAATATAATTTTGAAAACTTCAAAAAATCACTTCTTTCCGACTAAAATTGCACGAAAACAATAAGGGTTTTTTGCATTTTTTAAAGGTGTAAAATATCATAATAGTATTGTAAAATATTAAGAAAAATAAATCATGGCATACTGACTTACCATATGTCCGCGCCACGCTATTTTTTTAATAAATCCAAATTATATTTCTTAGAAAAAAAAAATTATGAAACAAAAGTGCAACTTTAAGTGAATTTTTTAGTCGTTCCGTGGAGTAAATCGGCAAACTGAGTATCGACCATTTGCAGTGGAGTACTTAGCTAACGAATTCAATAAAAGTTAATTAATTTCATGTACTTTGAAAATCCCTTAAAGTTCCACTAAACTTCCCAAATTTCGCACTGTGAGTCGGCCCCGCCCGACTTTGAACCTTTCCTTACTGGTTTTATTTTAAACATTTATAAGAAATATTGAAACAAATATCAAAAACAGAATGGAGACTGCCTACAAAAAATGCAAACAAAATATAACCCTCAAGGACTAATTTTGAAATTTTTTGCATTAGCCTTGTTAACCGTTGCTAAATACCTACTGACCGACTACGCTAAAATGTTTTATGCTATAAAATCCCATTTCAAAAAGGTGTCTTTAATTTTGTAAAACAACTGACCTGGCCAAAGGTTTGCGAATAGCAACAAAACGCCAGAGAAGGATACAGGTCATTATGTTTTTTTGCTTGTGTGTGGTTCTGTTGTATGTTTATTTTTTCATTTTTTCGGACAACACAAAAAAGTCATAAATAAAAAAAACGAGAAAAAAACAAACAACTTTTTGAAGTAGTCACATTGTTGTAGTTGTTCCATTCTAGGTAAGTGTACCTATCCTGCTGTTTCTCAACATTAATGTTTATGAGCGGATATACATGAAGCATTTCAAACGACTACTCTCAGTCAGCTTGACCACCACTTGCTCGAACAAGCCATGTTAAAACAAATACACACAAAAAGTTTTAGTTTTTTGTACGAGTATCCCTAAAAAAACATTTCGCTGTTATTTCGAGTTTTTTTTCAAACGACAACACATGGTGTTCTAACAACAAAACTCCACTAAATTGAAAATACAACTAAAAAGAAGAGAGTTGTTAAAGGCTACAAGCAGACAATCCAGCATATGGTCAACAAACTGACCGTTTGCTTGTTTAGTTAGTTAGTGCACCATCGACTGTGGGTATGATGTATCCCGTTGACATTTACTCCTTTTATCCGCTCCCTTGGTGTGGCACTGGACACTGCTGTACCTAAAAGGATACGATTTATGATATGACACGTAATTGCTACGCTATGCTGCAACACAACACTGATTCAACATTCTTGACAATGCAGCATAGAGAAAAGGAAAACAAAAATAACAATCTCCAAGTAGAGCATGCTGCGTTACCAATGACTGAATCCTTTCATATTTTTTGCAGTGCAGTTATGCCATTAGTGTCCGTCGTTACAAAACGACAAAAAAGAAGCATGTATCTAGAAAAATCAGCTCTTTCAATTATTTTTGTCCACCATTTTCCACGGTCAGTGTGAACTACAATTTTTCTTTTTTCATTTTTTTAGTGTTACATACCCACAAACCCCTGTCGCTCGCATATCCTTTCATATTCATTCGCTATTTTTGGTATTTGTTAAGTAACTCTCAAAATGATCATTTAATAGACTCTGTAGTTTAGTTGCACCATTCGCCATTCAAGTTGTGTCACTACGCTCAAAATGACATTATTGTGTTTTATGACGTGGACACTGATGTGAAATGAAATAATGAAAGGATTATTGTGTTGAAAGGATTGCTTTTTGACTTCTTTTCCACACTTAGTATGCGGTCTGATAACAATGGTTATAGTACTAATCACGTTTTATTCTTTTTTGAGATGTTTTGAAAAAGAAATAATTTTGGCAAGAAAAGCGAAAGAATGCTCAGTCGTCATTATCAGGAAGGTTTTGGAAAGGATTTGAAATTTAAGCTACATAATTATTAGGGTTAATTAGTAGAACATTTCAATTTGTTGGGATATTATTCGTGCTGATGCAGTGAATTTTATTTTTTATACCCTCCACCATTATCAAAACTTTTTAGTATATTTTCAGATTTTTTTTTTTTTGAAAAAGTCAAATTCTGTAAAAACTACGTGCAAAGGAAAACTCATAACTTATTTAATATTGGTCCAAATAGAAGAAATCTAACGCATCGAAATAATGGTCGTAGACCCATACCAAAATTAATCTCTCGACGAACTGAGTCGATCTGGCTATGTGTGTCCGTCCATCCGACTGTCCATCTAAACTTTGTAATCACGCTACAGCTCGCAATTTTAATCCTCTAAACTGATCGTCACCAAATTTTGGGTGTTGATGAAATTCCCGGTGGGGAAAAAACCTATTGATTTTGGTGATGGTCGGATAATATTCAGGGGTCGGAATGGGCAAAAAACTTATTTGGAGAAAAATTCAACATTTTATTCAAAGCGAATATCCGCTTCTATACAGGGTATATCAAAAGCAAAACCTGCTAATGAAAGTAGAAAATATCACCTTTGCAACGATGTAACGTAGGTTGTCGTATGCGGTCAAACAACGAATAATTATAGAACCCATCTTTCCATTTTTGCGATTTTAATAATAATGACGAATATCACAGCTTTGGTTGGGGACCTTCCAAAAACAAAGTCTATGAAGGTAGAAATATATACAGTTGAACCTCGATTATCCGGGAACCTCCATTATCCGTGATAGAAAAAAATTTTGGACTTTTTTCCATTTCCTCTGTTTTTCGTTATAAACTTCATTACCCGGGAGTAAAAATACACTTTCCAATTAATTTGATTAAGCAAACAAACGGTAAGCAAACGAAAACTGGAAATTCTCCCGTATTCCACAATTTGTGTATTTATTGTATCACAAAAACTATGGGACAAAGTCAATTCAGATGAATCTGATGATGATATTACGTATCCTTTTAAAATTTGGTGAATTGTCGTAACAAATTTAATAAAAATTGCAGATTTTCATATTATTGTACAATACTATGCCATTTTTACTTAAAATTTGTTCAAAAACTGTATAAAAGCATTGCCACCATTATCCGGAAAAATCGATTATCCTTAATGCCTCCGATCCCGACCACTACGGATAATCGAGGTCCGACTGTATATCGAAAGCAAACCTGGCAAGGAAAGTAGAAAATATCACCTTTACAACGATGTGAAGTAGGTTGTCATAGGTGTTCAAACAACAGAGATATCGCAATAGTCGGTAATGGATCCTTTGGTGCAATCACACTACAGGTCGGTCACAGAGAAAGAAGCCTTGGCGCACTTGTTTTTAAATATGTTATATCCCCAATACTACTGAACCGATTTCCATCAAATTGGCTGCAAAAGCTCAATGTTTACCGTTGTTATGTATATTTTATAAAATTCGGAGGAGGTTGGGTTCCTTCCCCACGCCTTATTTTTAAATGTTATATGTATAGGCCAAACTTATGATTATATCGGTTTCAGCATAAATTTGGGGAGCCAAAATACAGGACCACGCCCACTTTTTTAATGATGTTATATCTTGAAAACTGATGACCACGCCCACTCTTCGAATATTTCGAGGGCATATTGCTTAATAATCGCTATATTTGCTAAACTTATGAGTGCATTATTGCAAATTAATTTTTGAGACAGCGGCTGTTGGCCCCCGATCAAGAAAAATGATGTACAGTATATTCTCGATAATCCGGACACCACAACTTTCGCCGGTAAACGAAATCATATTAAGCAAATATCACGGATTTCCAGTCTGTTGTCTGAAACTTCTCTACAATTGGTCCATATATATTCACAGTTTTCTTTTTCAGTTATATAAAATTCGTAGCCCCTGTAAATATATTTACTTCCCGTGTTCAAATGCAGCCATCTCATTATGAACATTAGCAAATGACTTCATCTAGTCGTCGAATCAAAAAAGAGATATTGTTTTATATAGATGTTATGTTATATATTGTTTTTATTAAACAAAATGGAATTTAAGTCAATTGTTCGCATAATTACGAGAAGAACGGAGAATTTGATTGTCACAGAAAAAAAATGCACCACCGAATTGTTAAAAAATTTATTGAAATTTCTCTACTCGTTTCTTCATTCAGCTTTAAATTTCAATAAAAACTAAGATATTAATCCCACCGCTTTAAATGTTTTGAACATTTATAGCTAAGATGTCCTTAGAACTAGGCTACGTAACACTAGGTTTTAAATACTGTTGCTTACCATAGTCAGCTACAATTGTTGGACGGTAGAAAAATCGTTCGACAGATAGTCCCGGTCCACACTAGTGTGATTTCATTGAAAAAATTTGATGAAATTATGAGTCCAAAAAATTGCTGTACTGAGGAACTCGGCCCAAGAACTCCTAATTCCATGTATATTTTCCAATGATATCGCTCTAGTGTGGACCGGGACATAGTTAATTCCAAATTGATTGTATGACTGAGTCAACAGTGCACTACTGTGGCAACCCAGAAAACATTGAAAAATTATTTTTTTCTTATTTTCCACCAATTTCTATTGCTAAGAACAAAAACGCCAATGAAATAAATGAGGATCTAATGATCCAAAATAGGAAAAATTTTGATGTCCGGATTATCGAGGTCCGGATTATCGAGACTATACTGTATTTACAAATTTCAACACGCATTAAAAAGTTGGTATTATTATTATTTCTACTCGGAATTTAATATTTTGTCAATACTATTTATTGGCCTTGAAGGCTTTTGCATTAATATATGGATTGAATAAATAAATAGATAAATAAATAAATAAATAAATAGATAGATAAATAAATAAATAAATAAATAAATAAATAAATAAACAAGTGAGCCAAGGCTATAGTCGGGTCGGGGCCGACTATGTGATACCCTACACCACTACCCCTGTTCATAAGCTTTTGAATAATAAAATTCAAAATATTAAAATTGGGATAGCTTAGCGCCTTGCTCTGAATGTCTTGATTAACACAGGTCAATTTTTTTGAAACGCATTTAAGTGCATCGACAGTACAACCCAAATAAAAAATGGAAAAGTGGAATGTATGCCAACCATCAATAGGCTTCTTTCTCTGTTAGACCCCCATCAACCCCCAAAAATTTCGTGAGTATCCGATCAAAATTTCGTAGTGTGATTGCACAAAAATGGAAAAAGGGATGAATTACCGACTATTGCGATATCTCTGTTGTTTGACCACCTATGACAACCTACTTCACATCGTTGTAAAGGTGATATTTTCTATTTTTTGCTTTCGCTTTCGATATATTAACTTTAAGATAAAACGTTGGTCTTTTTTCCAAATATTTTTTTTTTCACATTCCGACCCCTGAATAATATCCGACCATTATCAAAAATCATAAGGTTTTTTCCTCTGTGGGACCCCCAATAACACCCAAAATTTCATGACGATCCAATTAAAATTGCGACCTGTAGCGTGATTTCCAAAAAAGTGGAAAAATGGGATGTATTACCGACTATTGCGATATCTCCGTTATTTGGATACCTACGCCAACCTGCTTTACATCATTATAATGATGGGATTTTTTACTTTCATTGTCAGACTTTGCTTTTGGAAGGTCCCGAACCAAAGCTGTGATATTCGTCATTATAATTAAAATCGCAAAAATGAAAATTTGGGTTTTATTTGCGACTATAGTGATATCTTCGTTGTTTGATCACCTACGAGAACCTACTTTACATCATTAGAAAGGTGATATTTTCTACTTTTATTGTCAGGTGTTGCTTTTGATATACGCCTTTTAGAAGCGGAGATATTCGCTTTGAAATGAAACGTTGACTTTTTCTCCAAATAAGTTTTTTGCCCATTCCGACCCCTTAATATTATCCGACCATTACCAAAATCAATAGGCTTCTTTCTCTGTAGGATCCCCATTAGCCCCCAAAATTTTGTGACGATCCACAGAGGGGAAATTTGTGTTAAAAGTTGATCAAAAGCCCTAGAAAGCTCATTTATAGTCCGATTGATATAAAATTTTTCACAAAGCATATCTTCTGTACAAGGATTAATCCTATGGAAAATAATGAAAATCGGTTAAGATTTGGATGCAGCTTCCATATATATTCGCATCTGATATGAGATAAAAATGCACCAAAATAACTGAAATTTGACACATGCAACCTGAACTAGCCTATAAAAACATTGAGCCAATTTTGCAAACAAATCGGTACAGATGTAATGTAGTCCCATATACATATATTTCATTCCAAATTTTATTTTTTGAAACTTACTTAAATTAAATTTTTCTCAATTCACATGAGAAAAGCCGTGAATGTTTCTGAATAATGCAAACATATTTGATAGGTGTTGGTTTAGTCTGCTAAATACGAGCCCCGGTTATAAGGCGGAGCAAAATTTAGTGTGAGTAAACCTTGCAATTCCATATAAAAATATTTCATATTTTAGTTGAGAAAAATTAGATTTTTTCGGAATGGCGCAAATATGCGCAATTTTTTATGATTGAATCTGATATTTGAGACTCAAGCGCATAAAACATTAGAAGAAACTATGGTCGGGAAACGACGGGAAAATAGACTTTTTCACTATTGAAATTGTAGTAATCTTAAAAATTATCATAAAAAATTTTCATAAAGAGGATATGTATCACCATTATTAAAGAGCAAAGATGTATAACCAATCTGAAAATTTTAAATGCTAATCTTGTTCGAAGACTGTACAAAAACAATAAATCTTGAAAAATATAAATTTTCGCGAAAATAATGTCATTTTAATGTTCACCTAATTTCTTAGTTTTCGAAAATTTACTTTTTGTTTTCAGTATGACTGAGTTCAATCGACTGCTGCATTGGATTGGTTAATCATACAAAGTCGAGGATGGTTATAGCAAATGTAGAAAAGAGTCTGGTTGCCGTTTATCAAAATTTTTTCATAAAAAAACGATTTTCATATTTTGAGTTTTGAGCAACTTTAGGCATATGTTTCCCCTCTGTGCGATCCGATCAAAATTGCGACCTGTAGCGTGATTACAAAAAAATGAAAAAATGGGATGTATTGCCGACTATTGTTATATCTCCGTTAAGTGGCCACCTACGCCAACCTACTTTGCATCACTTAATTAATTAATTAATTAATTAATAAATAAATTAATTAATAAATAAATAAATAAGTAAATAAATAAGTAAATTAATTAATTAATTTCCTTCAATGGTGAGGTTCAAAAGTCCCAAAAAGCGGGAGAATTCGACTTAACCATTTTTTTTTTTAATTTTATAAGTAGATAGCTTTAGGATAAAGACAGAGGAAATGGACGATAATAAATCCTAAACAGCATTAATGGGCGAAAATTCCGACAAAGTCGGTAAGAGAAAAAAAGGGTTAAGACAAAATCTATTGATAAATTTAAAATTCTCCTCGGTTTGACAATGGACCGAAGAAGTGAGGTAGAAAATACCTATTTTTGAATTGTCAGGCATAAAGTCCATAAAAAGTTGTCATTAAAACTCATTACGACGGGCCAGCAACGCGGACCGGGGTCTGCTAGTCTATAACTAAAGTGGAAGAGTTATGAAAAAATAGTCTTAGTAAATATTGTGAAAGCACTATCACCCATCAAGATGCGTGTCTCTTGTTTTCATTGATAACAAGAATGTTAACACTTTAGTTTTTTCTCCCACAAATATATAGATACCATTCACACAATTTTCTTTATTCTTATTTTGGTTTGTTTTCCAGATACAGAGGTGTGTCATAAATCAATAAAAAGTCTCCATTGTAATTCATTGAAACGCCTTTATTGTGACAAACACCCAAATATTCTGTTTATTTTTTTCTTAGGATGTTTTCCATCTTTGTTTCATATATAAAATGAAAGTATCATTCAAAAAAAGCTGTGTCAGCGGCATAAGCCATAGTAGACGAAAAACAAAAAATAAAAAACAAAACTGACAAACCGTTGGAAGCCGGATAACGTAACGTTTGTGTTGTGTGTTTTAAGTAAAATCTTAAATCATCTGAAATTTAAATCTTGACACACAAAGAAACTCAAATGGAATTTTACGACTGGTATAGGAATTGAATTATAAATACAGACAGTATTATAACAACAAAATCCTACATGTTTGCATGTTTGTCAGTATGTATGTGACAAATGTATGAATATTCATATTTTGTACTGTATATTCCTATGAATAATCACTGTGTGTTGGTTGGTATATCTCGTGACTGCGAGTGTTCGTTCGTTCACTAAAGTTGACATTTTTTGTGTGCTCGATGAAGATGATTTAAGGTGTGGTCATAAATTTATTTATAACATTTCTTAACCTTTTGCTTGTCTTGTCTACATCTTTGTGGTGGTAGCTGTTGTTTTGCCTTTATCTCCATGCTTCATTTGAACCAATGGTGTTCTTAAATAAACCAAACAAAATACGTCATTTCTTTTGGGTGATTATTTTCCAAAAATAGTTTGTATTCCGTTTTTTTAGTTTTATTTTTTAACATATAAGCTTACAATAACAAATTTGAGTTATATATAATTTCACATTTCTAAATATAAAATATTATATACCTATTCTACAAAATAAAACCGAAATTTCCAACAGTTGTTTGTACATAATTTTGGTGCTGCTGTTGTTGTTTCTTTTTCAAGTTGAGCACACCCACGACATATGAATGTCGTATACAAAAAAAAAAATGGATTATTTCTGCCACAAAAAATTGTAACAAACGTTTGTAAACATCATAAACAAAATTGAGTCACATAGTGGGTCTGACATGTTCACAGACTAAATGGTGCCATTGCGATTTTATTTTAGTCAGCAAATTGTATTTTCTACAATCCGGCCTTTTTTCTATTTTGATTCAATGTACCATACATGCGATACAAGGAACAAATATCTTAACGATATTAAATATAACATTTTACAATTTACTTCCGTGATGGAATTTTGTTAGGGAGGATTTGTGCTAAGAACAATTTATGATGTTTGATATCTAGATTTTATTAAAGATTTCAATATTTTCGTTATTTTTTGTTCAAGAACATTTTTCAACATGTATGTATGTAAATGAGCTGTGATTGTGAAAATTGAACATTTTTGTATATTTAAACATTTTTATACAAGTTTATATAGAAGAGTGTTACCGTGGTGAAATGGTATCACAACCGTCTTTCACACCGAATGGCCGTATTGATTCCCAGGCCAGACAAATCCACATTTCCAACGGTGCAAAAATAGTCCTCAGCGCATATCCTGGATATTTCAGCAATGTAGAATTTCTCCACAAGTGGTGCCTCTGCGAAACCAGTAGATCTCATATTATTGGGCGATGTTCGCGGTAAAATAAGTGTGTTATCGTACCAGCTGAAGGAATATGAAATGTCAAGAAATTAAATTAAAACCAAAATATCAAAATTAGTTAATAATTTCCAGGAAAATGTGAGTTGTTGGCTTAATGTTGCAATTAATGTGTTGTAACAATGTTCGATGCCAAAGATGCCATTCAATCATGGGTTCAAGTGATCTGGCATGTCATCTTTTTACAATCTTCATCGATGAATTTTATGAACGTGGACACCAAAAGAAGCTACTCATTTATGGATCTAAAGCATGTCATTTACACCAATGCTTTGACATGTCATTTTCACCAACCCTTTGCAATGACATTATCATTACGACGAGAGTTTTAACAACGTTGGTTGTGATTTCAAGTCTCCGAAAACATCATTGTAAATAATTAATCTATATATATGAAAGGGCAGTGAGGTGAGGTATTCACTGACTGACTGATTCATCAGCGCCCAGACGAAACCGCTGAAGCTAGAAAGTTGAAATTTGGGGTGTAGGTTGCTGTTGGTGTGTAGGGGTGAGATAAGGCTGGGTTTTTGGAAATTCGACCTAGAAGTGTACGAAAAGTACTAAAAGGTACTAAATATGGTACCCTTTGTATTAGGCAAACGGTAAGAGCTAGAATTCTTAAATTTGGAATGAGGGTCACTGATGGAGAGTTAGAAAGATATACCAAAGGGTTATTGGAAATTCGAACTATAAGTGTACGAAAAGTACTAAAATTTAAAAAATTTAGTACCAATTGTATATTTTGAACGGATATAGCTAGAACCATGGAATTTGGTATGGAAATCAAGGTTGGGAAGTGGCGTTGATGTAATGAAATGGTTTTGGAAAATCGTACTAATGTGTACGAAAAGTACTAAATGGTACTAAATTAAGTACAACTTGGATTTGGGTGAACGGATAGAGCTGGAATGTGAACGGATTGAGTTGGAATCTTGAAATTTGGAATGAGGGTCACTAATGGAAAGTAACAAAGAAAAGTTTTTGGAAATTCGAACTGTATGTGCACGAAAAGTACTAAATGGTACCAAATTTAGTACAATCTGGATTTGGGTGAACGGATAGAGCTGGAATCCTGAAATTTTGAATGAGGGCCACTGATAAAGAGTAACAATGAAAGGTTTTTGGAAATTCGAACTATAAGGGTACGAAAAGTACGAAATGGTACTAAATTAAGTACAATTTGAATTTGGGTGAACGGATTGGGTTGGAATCCTGAAATTTGGAAAGCGGGTCACTAATGGAAAGTAACAAAGAAAAGTTTTTGGAAATTCGAACTATATGTGCACGTAAAATAATAAATGGTACTAAATTTAGTACAATTTGGATTTGGGTGAACGGATAGAGCTGATATCCCGAAATTTGGAATGAGGGACACTGATAAAGAGTAACAATGAAAGGTTTTTGGAAATTCGAACTGTAAGGGTACGAAAAGTACAAAATGGTACTAAATTTAGTACAGTTTTAATTTGGGTGAACGGATTGAGTTGGAATCCTGAAATTTGGAATGAGGGTTACTGATGGAAAGTAACAAAGAAAAGTTTTTGGAAAGGAAATTCGAACTGTAGGGGTACGAAAAGTACGAAATGGTACTAAATTTAGTACAGTTTGAAATTGGGTGAACGGATTGAGTTGGAATCCTAAAATTTGGAATGAGGGTCAGGAATGGAAAGTAACAAAGAAAAGTTTTTGGAAATTCTAACTACAAGTACACAAAACGGATTTGGGTGAACGGATAGAGGTGGAATCCTGAAATTTGGAATTAAGATTACTGTTGGAATCTAGAATTGAGATATGGAGGTAGCTTTGGAAAATCGTACTAATGTGCACGAAGCAGTGGTAAATGGTACTAAATTCGATACAATTTGTATTTGCGTGAAAAGATTACTGTTGGAGTGTAGGATTGAGTTAGTTTTGGAAATGCGTACTTATGGAAAAGTGCTAAATTGAACTATATTGCAGATATATGAAAGTAGTTATTTTAAATAAATAGATGAGTATTTTTTGAGCTTGAGGTCATTATTCAGGGTTTTTTATTTATTTATTTGTACCAATATTTCGCAATAGTTTACATTGCATCTTCAGGGTATATATTATAAAAATGTTTCTAAATAACTAGTGTCAAGTTCACTTAAAGCTACGATAGTCTATTCTATCATCGTCGAGTAGAATAGACTATCGTAGCTTTAAGTGAACTTGACACTAGTTATTTAGAAACATTTTTATAATATATACCCTGAAGTTGCAATGTAAACTATTGCGAAATATTGGTACAAATAAATAAATAAAAAACCCTGAATAATGACCTCAAGCTCAAAAAATACTCATCTATTTATTTAAAATCAATAAAAAGGTCGAATAAAATCCACCATGAAAGTAGTTATTGGAAAGTCGTGTACGAAAAGTGCTAAATGGTACAAAATTTAGTAAATTTTGGTATTTGCTATATGGTACAGAATTTTGTTCAATTTGTGACCTTGTAAAGGGGTAGAACTGGAATTTTGAAATTCGGTATTAGATTAGAAATTGGTGTTTAGAGAGGAGGTTGAAAGGAGGTTTTGAAAATGCTTACTTATTTATACAAAAAGTACTAAATAGTATTATAATTGGTTTCAGAGGAACAGATAAAGCTGGAAAAGTGAATTGCGGTTGGTATTTATGTTGAATATTAGAAGTAATTTTTGAAACGTTTGCCTACATATGTGTACGAAAAGTTTGGTAACATGTTGGTACCAAAACCATTTTGGTATTGTGTAAACGGCTAAAGTGAAAAATACATTCATAATATAGGGGAAAGAAAAGTACTAAATGGTACTAAATTTGGGTTGTGTGTAGGAACAAAGCTTGGATTATATAATTTGGACAAAAAACTACGAAATGGAAAAATATTTGTTAAGAAGATCATTCTGATATTTGAGATAAAGTTCGGAGTTTGAAAAATTTTACTGAATATTGTTCTATTGATGTTATGCTAACGCGAAGGTGTTTCTAAATAATGTACTGGAAGTATGTAGTTAAACGTGAAGTATCTTTTCAATTTTTTTTTTTTTTTTTTTTTGATTTTTTAAGTTGATTTGAAAACGTGGTTCAATGCGATAATTTTGTTAACTAGAAGGTTATTAATCCCTGATAATAAAAAGGCTTAAATTGAAATGCATCAAAAAATGTACCGTTATATACGGTTAACATACCCGTGCACATTAAGTAAAATTTTTTGTAAAATAGTTTTTTTCTAACCTTTCTTGCCACAAATTCCGAATTTCGGCCGGAAAATGTGCATAAAATCTTCAAAATACCCTAAGTCTTCAAAAGATCTCTTCTAATAAAAGTGGATTGAAGTAGATATTTTTTAAATGAAACTTTTGTATCCTCTTAGTATACAAGGACCAAATTTAAAGAAAATTTGGCAATATAGATTTGTTCTATTTTTAAAATACACTAAGTCGAGGGGTACCGTTATATGGTGATATACGAATTTTTGTGGCCATTTTGAATTCCGAAAATTAGGTTCGTAGAATTTTCGGTATTCGTAGAATTTTTGGGTTCTTGGCGAAACCGCTGAAGCTAGAAGCTTGAATTGAGATAAAGTTTAGTGTTTGGAAACTCGTACTGGGAGGGAATGCTGTGTTAGTGAAGGGGTAAAACCAGAAGTCAAGTCTGAAATTAGTAATATGAGTAGCTGTTGGTGTATATCTGTGATATGAGGTCGTAGTTTTGGTAATTCGAAATAAAAAATATAGTAGGGGTGCGATACGGCAGATATTTTTTTGGGGAAATTCTAACTACAGTATATCGAGCCCTTCCCGCGAAAAAGGTGTAAGCGACAAAAAGATAATTTTACAGGAGACGGAAATTGGTTCCCTTCGCATTATTTATGGGTCAATTGTGAACTAGTACCACTTACCTCTAGTTTAGGACCATTTAAATTGCGACAATTGGAATTGCTGGCGGGTAGAGAGAAGAAGAGGGCGATTTGCATATTTCCTTCGTATTCCTTTTTTATACCAGAAGAATATGAATAATATGTACGAAGTTATTCAGTCCATCAACACTAGCTTTTAAAGTTATGAAGAAAATGTTAATGTGAATTATTTATACAACTCGTTGTTTAAGTTAAGATAATTAAGTCGCAATTGACGCCTCCTCGTTTACTTGGGGATAAAAAGATGACAATTGGTTCCCTTCGCATTACTTAGGGGCCAATATTAGTACTAGTACTGATTAGAACTATTTCTGGACTACTTAAATTGCGACAATTGGAATTTTCGTCGCAAGCGGGTTGTGACTCACAAGAGAGACCATTTGCTCTAAGTGAACGTGAATTGGTTATCGCTCACAGCCTGTATATAGCATCGATCAAATTAAATCTTGATAAAGGGCCATCCTAGAACACTATGAAAAACTGGTTCAATAAATTCAATCGTTGCCGAGACTAGCTAAAAAACGAAGGACGCCCAAAATCGGCCGTTGTACGAGAAAGAAATAAGCCGTGTGTGAACGGATAATGAAAGATCGCCATGTTATATACCGTGAGATAGAGGCATCTTTGGGCATTTTTACCACCAACTAACATTTGATATTGCATGAAGACCATATAAGAAGCACTTCGAAGCAAATGGTCGCCTGTTTCTTCAGCAAAACGGACCGTATGGCTTCAGAAATGTATGAAGGTTAATTCTGAGTGATACACTACAATTTGTTTGTCACAATTCTCCTGAGAAATTGGAAAAACGAACAAGAAAAGACTTATCATTCTGCATCATGACAATGCGAGCTCTCACACATCGTTTCAAGAAGATCTAATAAAAGCGTTCAAAGCCCATGTTTTGGAGGTGTCTTAATCGGAGTGGAAAAGGGGATTCAACAATTGTTCTGAGCGCATGAAAAATCATATAAATCATGCTGGAGACTACTTATGAAAACAATAAATCTATTTTTGATGGTAAATATTCGCTTTTTATTGTTAGGCCAGATATGTATCGTTCAGCCCTCGTAAAATAAATCTATTCATTCAAAGTTACATAATTTATTTCTGTAAACAACGATTCGTAATCTTTTCGTTAGATCCACTTGTAATATCATTACATATTATATTATTTTAACAAATAAATATGTATGTATATTAGGGTTATACATTTTTTGCATTTTTTGCAAATATCAAAAATACCGCCGCATAGCCGTGTAGAGCATGAAAAACTACTATGAAATACGTTGTCATTTTTTCTCTATCGCGAAAACTTAATATGAATCCATTGATATAAGAGAAGCCTCCCTTGTCTTTACTGGGATGTTTGTGGAAAAATATATAAATTATACACTTCTAAAAACTATTCGAAAATTGGAAAATTCGCATTGATTAGCCCCTTGTACCTCATATATACGTCGAAAATATTTCATATTGTGATATCAAAAATATATTTTACACCGGTAGAAATAACTAACAATGAATAGAAATTCAAAAATGTTGCATGCAAACAAAATAATAAATCCCAAAATGATTCATATTCAATTACACACCAAAGAAGATAGTATAAGTCAGCTGCGCTAACGGTGATATAACCTCAGCTGCTGTATAATAATATATTTATTTTGTAACACGAGTTTGCTTCAAAATACGTGGAATCTGTAGGCATCGTAATAGGGGCTATACCAAATCAATTTTAGTAAGCTAACTTCTGAGTTTTGGAAAAGTTTGCAAAATTATAGACATTTTCTTTTACCTAAACGCTTACCTCGTGCAAAATTGCACTATAATTGCGACCTCTAGAGTGTTAATTACTACACTACAAACAAAAAACTGGATATATTAGGCTGTAGCTCTGTTATCTGATCACGTACATTAGCGTAATCGACATCAGTGCAAAGGTCAAGAGATCGTCTTCCAAATATAACTCACGAAGAATGTGTCCTTCAGGAAAAAAGATATAAGCTGTATATTAAAATTTGTCACAATTTTCACACAAAAGTTCTGGTCCATTTAACCCTCTAAATATTATCTGATCGGCATCTCAAATTGCAAGCTACATCTTTCTCATATACTCTTACCATATTTAAAATTTCGTGTTGAGCGGACTATTATTTCGACCTACAGAGCCGCTACAAAATTGGATAACAATTATGTTTTTGGTCCATTTCACCCGCTAAATATTACACGATCAACTCCAACCAAAATAGGGATCTATTCTGGTCTGAACCCGACCTCCATGGAAAATTTCGTGACGATTGGTCCATAATTGCGGTCTGGAGTTCGATTACAATTTATAATGGACAGACGGACGGACACACATCTCAAAATCGCATTATCTCGTCGAGATATGAATATTGGTATACCACATTGGGGGTCTCCGACGAATATTTCGCGGTGTTACATGAATTTACCCCTCAGTAATGTTGGCGACATTTCCTGAGTATTTCAGCCTTGAAAAACTTCTCCATAAGTGGTGTCTTAAGACACGCCGTTCGGACTCGGCGATAAACAGTAGGTCCCATATCATTGAGCTAAATATGAATCGGGGTGCACTCATTGATATGAGAGAAGTCTCCCTTGTCCCGTATGGGATGTTGTGGAACAATGTTTTTTTGTTTTTTTAACATGAATTTTTACCAAAACAAACTTATAATACCCTTTCCACATAGTGGTGTAGGGTATAATTTGTAGATTCATAGATCATAATTAACTTCAATATCAACTATAAATTATGTACATATATTTAGGGATTTTCAACAATTTCATATTTTAGAATTATATAAAATTTAATTGAATAATTAATTAAATAAATTGAGGACATTTTTAAAACGTAACGTAAAACATCACGTTATGTGTCATATTATTCATTACTATGTTTCACATGCCAATGTAGTTAATATACACTAAAAGAGTTCAACTATCTAAACCTACTTCACACCTTGTTATCTTCTTGTTTTATTTTCTAATTTAAATAAAATTACTTAACACATAATACATTTAAAGCATAACATAAATCTTAAACCTCTGTATCTATCTATATGAAGTAGGTATGGTATTAGTTGATAAAAACAAGTTATTGCTGATAAAAATGCTGAACGCTCAAAATATTCATTCCTAGGAACCATATGCTGAGTTTAACAGGTTTGTCTATTGTGTGTAGCAATTTGATTTAATATTAAATAAGTATAGCATATTGTCTATATTCAATTAGAAAATAAACAAGTTTTCTATTTTTCAATGAATTAAAAACAACAACTGAGCCAATAAGAATTTCAATCTGAAAAACATTTACCGACGGTGGGTGGCAGTGGACGCGAGAAGCATGCGAGCAACCATACAAATCCCATTTTTAAAACTAAATCGACCATATAACAATAACAATAACAACTATACACATACATATATGGACAAAAAATCCAATACAATTGAACTGAGGGTACGATTATTCGCTGTATTCGTCGTTGCCTTACTTACCGACGACACGACAAACAAAATCTCAAAGAAAATCCCCCCACTAAAATAGTAGGAAAATGAAAGCAATAAGAACAACATACGATTCAATTAAAAAAGTTTTTGGCACGCACTAAAAGCTATAAAAACCATAAAAACCCGCATAAAAACTATAAAACGAAAATGAAAAGAATATTAAAGAAGATACCGGAGACACCGTCGTTCCACAGAAGGAAAAGAGTACGTATACACATTGAGTGAGAACGCAAAATTGAGCCAAAGTTTTCGATTAAAACACAAGAAAAAAAAACTTATTTCAAATTACAATGAATGTTCGTTGGAGGAGGAGGCATTACAATCGAAATGAATTTCCATCCAACTCAAACCATTTTCGTCAGACATCAAACTAACACACACTCGCCAGAAATGAAAGCACTCAATTCTTTGGGCACGTTTTTTATTTCATAGAACTCCAAATTTCTAAAACATTCAAAAGGGCAAACGTTTCAACAAGGGGTTCATCGCAGTACAGGCTATGTCTACCGAAACCCACCCACTGGGGTTCTTTTTTTAGGGAAATCTAAACCGCTGACTATTACGTCAACTGCAACCGTGGCAGTGAAGCCGTTCATGACGCCAAACATGATGAGATTTCTATTTGCGTTGTTTGTACGCCGCCCGGCTTCGTTTTTTTTTTTCAATCACTGCTGGTTAAATGATGATTTTTATTTTTATGCGCACAGTTAACGATCTCGTTTCCACTTACTTAAATCTACGTTTTTACGGCGCATTTTACATTTTATGTCGCATTCTGCCATTCGGGAAGATTTGGGCCAAACAAAGAGGTGTGTTGTAGCTAGCAATCCAGGAGATATTTAAAACTCTCTCTTGCATTTGTATCACTCGCAAGATACAACATAGTATACACATGCTTATGTGCAAAATGTAGTCCTGGTTAAGGCATACCCTTAAGAATTGAGTGCAGGAAAACTCTCTTTGGCCCATTGAAAATTTGCAAGAGAAAAATCTCGCCTATAAAAGTTTCACATCGTGAATTTGGCAGTTTTAGGGTAATAGAAAAAAAAAACAACCATAGCAAACCAACGAAATGTATTCATTCTGCTTTGTTGTCTTATATCCCACAAAAACATTCATTTCACTCTCTTCGAAATGGTTATTTTAACCGAAAACGTACACACATTCATTGCTTGCTCGGTTTACTTAATTAGAAATAACATCAAATGAAGTGTTATTTAATTGAAATTATTATTGAGCCACCGTTCAGCTGTGAATAAAAATGACAATGTTTACTATAGATTATATTCAACACTGTGCCATCATAAATTTTCGTTTTTATGTTGTTCGCCTTTTTTGGTGTGGGAAGCACTATATAATATGTATGTTGACGTACTTAGCATACATTGGTAAATTAATTGAGAAAAATATTGTTTATTCTTTATTCTAAAAAAATCTTTATTCTTAAAAAAAATAAAATCAAAAATTGCAATTTGCATGAATTCAACCAATAGAACCCCTGCGAAGGCAGGAAAATACATAAATCGCGCTGTATTTCGTTGAACTACTTCTTCAATCATTATTAGGAATTAACAATATCATGACATTATATCGACGCCTCCAAACAATAGTATGCTAAGTCGACTTAGCATGTTTTCAAGTTCTTTGCATTTTTAAATTTTACGTCCTTTAACTTAAATTCTGTCAAATTTTGGTAATGATCGGTCAATCCGAACAGAAGTTATAAACAAATGTTTACTCAGAATAGTAGTGAAGGTCAAAGAAAACTGTAAACTTTGAGAGCTTCTCCTGCAAAACTCACTTTTCAGACTTAGCATACTATTATTTGGAGGTGTCGATATGAGCCGAGTTTTTATAATTTCTTATACATTTGGGTGAAAAAACAAATGATTCTCTGACTGTGTAAATTATTTGTAGTTGATTGCAGATTCCAATCGAAATATGGGAAAATAAAAAACCATATATGTAAAACAGCCAATTGTTATTTAAAAAAGCTTATAGCCGAACAATACCAATAATAATTTATAACTACTTATGGGTACTTTACACGGTATGTTTTTTTACATATGAGTTGTCATTTTGCATATACATTTTGTATGGGAGAAGTGACAACTCATATGTAAAAAACATACCGTGTAAAGTACCCATTAGTAAGTAAAAATAGTCAAAATACTCAGCGGGGGATTTAAAAGTGACTAAATTGGAAAATTGCCGAAATTGTCAAACAACGAATATATCGCAATAGTCGCTAATGAAACCCAGCTTTTTATATTTGCTATTTTAATTATCACCCCAGCTTTGATTGGGGTCTTTCCAAAAGCAAATTATGACTATGAAAGTAGAAAATCCCATCTTTACTATGATGCAAAGTAGGTTGGCGTAGCACACTGGTCGAAAACACTGATCTAGCGGCGCAAAAGTCAAAAATTCAAACTATAAAACTGATAAATGTTTTCCATTGTTTTCAGACACTCTGGTGACTAATATTTTGTTTTACTTTGTTGTTGTTGTTGTTGTAAATATTCTCTCAGCTATTCACTATCCTGCATCAGATTTTAAGAAAATTGTTGCAAAATATCTATCATCATATTTGTTTAATTAATAGAGGAGGGTGTAACTTAAATGGAAAACATTGTTTTGGGCCTGGAGTTACATAGTTATATAGCAATAAATTTTCAAACATTATTATTTTTCTTGTGTTTATTAGTGTAATATACTTTTGTTAAATGAAGCGTAACTGCAAAAGTTCTCTAATGTCCAGTCCAATTCTTTTTCGACAAATTAAATTGGACTTCCTAGATTCCGAATAATCAACTTTTGGCTGCAAATAGCCACAAATCTTGCTGATAAATGCATGGAAAATGTTGCTTAAATCCTTAAAATACCAAAAGTCGGGCGGTACAGTTATATGGGGGCTATATCAAAACGTTGATCTATGTTCACAATTTTTGGTGCAGAAGATGTATAACCAACGAGAACCTCCAATGCCAAAATTCAGCTTATTTGGTCTGAAAATTTGTACAAAATCCTCAAAATACCAAATATTGGGAGGCGCCATTATATGGGGGAATATCAAAAAGTAGACCTATGTCCACAATTTTTTGTGGAGAATGTTTGTGATCCCAAAAACCAAATTACACCTAATTTGGGCGGAAACGTAATTTAAATCCCCAAAGATACTGAAAATCGGGAGGTACCTAAAAAGGGGTCTATACCCAAATGTGGACCTATATCCAAAATTTTGTGTGGAATGGTTTTGTGAACACTAGAAACCCTAAGTACCAAATTGCAACTTATTTGAAAGGAAATTATTGCTTAAATCCTCAAAATACCGAATATCAGAAGGTACCGTTATATGGGGGTTACACCAAAATATTAACCGTCGTTGTTCATATTTAGTCCATTATTACCCATGGACACATACTATATTTGTGCAAAATTTCAGAAACATATCTCCATTCGTTTGCAAGTTATTAATTTCGCGCCGCAAGATCAGTGATTTCGACCACTGTGCGTAGGTGGCCCAATAACGGAGATATCGCAATAGTCAGAAATGTATCCCATTTTTATACCCTCCACCATAGGATGGGGGGTTTATTAAGTTTGTCATTCCGTTTGTAACTACTCGAAATAATCATTGTAGACCCCACAAACTATATATATTCTTGATCAGCGTGCAATTCTACATCGATGTAGCCATGTCTGTCCGTCTGTCCGTCTGTGGAAATCACTCTGAACGGATTGAAGTAGGTGGATGAAATTTTGGTAAAATCTATTATATGTATGTAGGACTTTTGGTATTGAAAGCGGGCTATGTAGGTACACGTTTTCGTATAGCCCCCATACAAAGTGACGCGTGACCCGTCGTCGTTTCATAGAAATTTTAGGATGTTTGTCCCATTTGACAACCGAATTGGTTGCAATTTGGTATTTTGTGTCTCCAGAGGCTAAAAAACATTTCTACCGAAGCTTGTTAATATAGGTCCACGTTTTGGTAGAGCCCCATATAACGCCCCATATATAGTACGCGTCACTTTAAGATATTTTGAATGTATTAGTCCCATTTGACCACAGAATCGGTTGTAAGCTTGTATTTTGTGTTTCCACAGGCTAAGAAATATTTCTACCATAAAATGTTTATATAGGTCCAGGTTTTGATATAGACCCCATAGGACGATATCTCCCGATTTTCGGTATTTTGAAGGTTTTAGCCTCATTATCGCAGCCAAATGGCTGAAATTTGGTATTTAGTCTTCGTTGGGTGTATAAAACTTTCCCCCGGAAATTTTTATGTATAGGTCCACGCCTTCATATAGCCCCCATAGGATGGTTCCTCCCGATTTTCGGTATTTGGAAGGTTGTGTCCTCAATATTCCACCGAAATGGCTGAAATTTGGTGGTTAGTCTTCACTTGGGGTATAAAATATTCCATGTGAAATTTGTCTATATGTAGAAAATCGGGAGGTACCGTTCTGTGGGGGCTATATGAAGACATGGACCTACTTCATATAGCTCGCACAGAACGGTACCTCCCGATTTTCTACATATAGATCGTTCTCCAGCAAAATAGCTGATATTTTGTATTAAGTTTTTGATAGAGGTATGAGACATTCCACCCGAAATGTGCCGGTATAGGTCGACGTCCTCAAATACCCCCATAGGACCGTACCTTCCGATTAACGGTACTTTGAAAGTTGTGGCCTCAATATACCACCGATATAACTGAAATTTAGTGTTTAAATTGCCATGGGTGTATAAAATATTGCAGAAGAGAATTATCAGTATAAGCCCTTTTCTTCAAATAACACCATAGAAGCTGTACTTTCCGATTTTCGGTATTTTAAGGTTGTGTCATCAATATCCCATCGAAACGGATGAAATTTAATATTTAATCTCCGTTGGTGGTATAAAACTTCCCACCTGAATTTCCGGGATTGTTCCGTATATAAAAAACCCCCCAAAGAAAGATCCCTAC
Organism: Musca autumnalis; assembly: GCF_047663935.1. Taxonomy (NCBI): domain Eukaryota; kingdom Metazoa; phylum Arthropoda; class Insecta; order Diptera; family Muscidae; genus Musca; species Musca autumnalis. The sequence goes on from NW_027411644.1 coordinate 159,529,948, forward strand.
CATTTTTTGGTATTTTGAAAGTTTTAGCCACAATATTCAATGGGAATAACTGAAATTTGGTAGTTGGTCTTCGCTGGAAACTTTCCTCCAGAAATTTATCGGTACAGGTTAACGTTTTATACAGCCTCCAAAGAACGGAGATCCCGATGTGGTTAACTATCCAAATCCAGTATATCCAGGTTTAGGTTTTGCCCAATTTTATGTATTTCGCTCAATTCGGAAAATTGTAAATATTGGTCCATGTTTTGGAAAGAACAAAAATGTCGCCCCATATTAACTGTTTTGAAGGGAGTATTATCAGCTGAGATATATGTATGTACTACTCCTGCAATAAAAGGAAGAGTTTAGTACTTTCATAAACGAAATAAAACTAATTGTTCCTATTCACTTCAATACAGTTCGTGGTGGAGGGTATAAAAAGTTCGGCCTGGCCGAACTTTACGCTTTTCTTACTTGTTTCATTTTCTTAATCACGCTACAGGTCGCAATTTTGATCGGATCGTCAAAATTTTGTGGGTTAATGGGGGACAAATGGAGGAAAAAGCCTATTGATTTTCGTGATGGTCGGATAATATTCAGGGGTCGGAATGTGCAAAAAACTTATGTTGAGAACATTAAAAGTTTTATTCATATGCGAATGTCTCCGCTTCTAGAAGGAAAGATTTTCTTTACATTGTTGCAAAGTAGGTTGGCGTAGGTGGTCAAACAACGGAGATATCGCAATAGTCGGTAATAGATCCCATTTTTTCATTTTCTTAATCACGCTACAGGTCGCAATTTTGATAGGATAGTCACGAAATTTTTGGTGGTTAATAGGACTCGCAGATAGTCCGAATGCGCAAAAAACGTATGTGGACAAAAACTCAAAGTTTTATTCTTAAGCGAATATCTCCGATTTTAGTAGTCGTATTCCAAAAGAAAAGCCCGTCAATGGACGAGGAAAATATCACCTTTGTTATGTTGCAAACTAGGTTGGCGCACATCCAACTTTCCCATTGTTATAACCTCCACCATATTATGGAGGGTAAAATTAAATTGTTCATTCCGTTTGTAACAAATCAAAATATTCATCGGAGACCCAATAAAGTATGTACATATATTCTTGATCAGGGTAAAATTGTAAGTCGATATAACCATGTCCGTCTGTTGAAATCAAGATACAGCTCGCAATTTTTAAGATAGAGCTTTGTAATTTGGTACAGACGTTTATATTACTCCTAGGATGTTTGGTATTGCAAATGGGTTATACGGGTCCACCTTTTGATATAGCCCCCATATCGTACCAACCGATTTTCAGTGTTTTGAAGTTTTTAGCTTATTATCACACCGAAATGGCTGAAATTTGGGGGGTATAAAACTGGTCCACGCCTTCATATAGCCCCATAGAACGGTACCTCCCAATTTTGGGTATTTTGAAGTTTTTGGGCTCAATATTCCTTCAAAATAGCTGAAATTTGGTACCTACACTTCGTTGGGGGTATACAATTTTCTTCAAGAATTTTGTTGGTATAGGTCCACGCTTTCATATAGCCCTCATAGAACGGTACCTCCCGATTTTCCGTATTTTGAAGGTTGTGGCCTCAATATTCCTCCAAATTGGCTGAAATTTGGTACCTAGACTTCGTTGGGAGTAAAAAACTTTCTTCAAGAATTTTGTTGGCACAGGTCCACGCCTTCATATAGCCCTCATAGAACGGTACCTCCCAATTTTCGGTATTTTGAAAGGTTCACCGAAATGGCTAACATTTGGTATTTAGTCTTCATTTGAGGTACAAAACTTTCCATATGAAATTTGTCGGCATAGGTCCACACCTTCGTATTGCCCCCATAGAACAATACCTCCCGATCACGGTATTTTATTGTTTGTGGTTCAATACTCCTCCGAAATGGCTAAAATTTGGTATTTAGTCTTCGTTGGTGGTATAAATCTTTTCCCCGACTGAAATTCGTCGATATAGCCCCCATAGAACTGTACCTTCCGATTTTAGTAATTCTGAAGGTTATGACGTCAATATCCCACCGGAATGACGGAACTTTGTTATTTAGTCTTATTATGTCTTCCATGGGGCTATGTCTACGTATTCCTATATCCCCCGTACAAACGTACCTCTTTATTTTTGGTATTTTGAAGGTTTTACCCACATTTTCTTACCGAAATATCGGATGTTAGTATTTAGTCTTCTTTGAGTCTAAAAACTTTCCGCCAGAAATTTATCGGTATAGATCGAAGTTTTGATATAGCCCCCATAGAACGGTACCTCCCGATTTTGAAATTGCTTAAACTTGGTATTTTGAAATTCGTGGTGGAGGGTATAACAAGTTCGGCCCGGCCGAACTTAATGCCGTTCTTACTTGTTTTATTTGAATTGTACTGATGAGTATCTCAGCTTTGGTTGGATGCGTTTCAAAAATGAAGACATTCTGAGCTTTAAAATAGGTGAAAAAAAGTAGTATCTCCCTAAAAGAAATTTTTACGAGTGAAAATCTTATGAACAGGGGTGGTGGTGTATGGTATCACATAGTCGGCCCTGTCTCGACTATAGCCTTTGCTCACTTGTTTTAAAGTAATATTGTGTAAACAATTTGAACTGCGGATTTTTTGAAAGTACAGACCTAAATCACAAAAATCTTAGTAGGATTTTGCTGTGTTAGATCCAGCTTGGATTTTATGGTCCCATCTAAAGATGATTAAATATTGACTTTTTCAAGCAAATCGGGGCTATATCTCTGAAACCAATACGAATCTTGCTCTGACCTCAGAAGCAATGTTGTAGATGAGGACAAGAATAACATATGTGGAAAAATAATGATTTCGAAAAACTACATTTATTGCTTCAAATTTTATAATATATCTAGATATTCCACAATTGTATAAATTTCACACTATATCTCCAAAACTGTTAATTTTTTCTTAATGTATTATTTTAGAAAAATATTCGGATTGTAATAAACAACTCTTCAGAACATGCCACTGTTGTAAAATGTATCTATCACCTTGTTTCTGGATTTAGGGTTGTAGTTGGTCGAGCACCCGAAGTACTCGTGTACCACGACTGATTATGTATTCGGCATTGATGATTAACATTTTTACTTTTTTATGTGTTGAGTAAAGTTCAATTTTGGTAACTTGTAGAGTTCCTTGAGAATGTCATTTGTGTGACTTCTCAAAAGATCGGATAGGCTGCTGAATTGGTTGAAACTGGCACGAATGTAATTAAATCTGGAGCATTCAAATATCAAGCTATTCTTGTCTTCTATAGTGTCGCAGACTTCTCAGAGAATCGTACTTTAAATAGGTATGATCTTAAGTAAGAATGACCCGTAAGAAGTCGGTTTATGGTCTTGATTTCATCCGGTCTGAGCGGCGACACAAAAAACCAGTGGAAATTTGTTGGCTCCGGGAAAAATTGTGAGAAGTATGTACCTTTTAATAGAGATAATGTTTTATACTTGCTAACCCATTCATCCCATAGGGTGTTGCTAGATGTGTCGGAATTGGACAACCGGTCTCAACAGCTAGTTTCGCAAAATAATCTGCCCTTAGATTTTGAAAAAAAATACGATGGCGGTGTTTTAAAAGATGTTTATAAGATCGTTACAAGCGACGAATCATGGATCTATGCGTATGAGCCCGAAACAAAAAAGCACTTCGAATCAATGGTAGCCTTTTTCATCGGCAAGCCCGACCAGTTGGGGACTATTCCGCTTGAGCAACGTAGGACGGCCAATTCTGAGAGGTACACCACAATTTGTTTGACAGACGTTTTCGAGTTTCACACATCGGCTCAAACCAGCGCTTTTTTGAACGTCCAAAACGCGGAATTGGTAAGTCATTCTAATGGAAAAAGTGTTTCCAAAATTGGTTTGAGTGTATGCAACAGTGTATATATAAATCATGATGGAGAATACTTTGAAAAACAGTAAAACAATTTTTAATTATAAATATCAGCGTTTTTCATTATTAGGCCAGAAACTTATCCCTAGTATCAAATCGTGGTCCTGCACCCACCATTCTCTGTGGTAATGCTGTTTACCCCCAATGGTATGCACCGTGGTGCAATGGTATGCATGCCCGCCTTGCACGCAGAAGGTCGGGGGTTCGATTCCCCGGCCAGGAAACATCATACATTTTTCAACGGTGGCAAAATACCCCTCAGTAATGTTGGCGACATTCCCTGAGTATTTCAGCCTTGAAAAACTTCTCCATAAGTGGTGTCTTAAGACACGCCGTTCGGACTCGGCGATAAACAGTAGGTCCCATATCATTGAGCTAAATATGAATCGGGGTGCACTTATTGATATGAGAGAAGTCTCCCTTGTCCCGTATGGGATGTTGTGGAACAATGTTTTTTTTATAATAAACAAATACAAGTAATTTGTCAACAATTTTCTCAGAATATGTTGCAGAAAAAAATTTCGTATTTAAGGAAATATTGTTATGATTTTGAGCTAAAACGTATAAAAACTAAATTTGGGCAGTTTTAAGCACTTTCTAACAAATAGTTTTTTTTTCTTACATTATAGTCCCCATCGTTTGTAATTGAGAAAATGCTCCTGCTACTTCCCAACAATTCCATACAGTTCTGAGAATATATGAATACCTATAATTAAATATTTATATTATAATTTCCAAATTGATGGTATAGGTATAAATAGGTATTATAAAAAATTTAAAATGTGCACATTGAAATCCACGAATAATCACGTTTACATCATTGCCGTGTGCTCATTACCATCGGTATTTTCTAACACCGGTAAGGACAAAAGGAACACGGTAATATGACAATCTACGACAATTATTTAATAAATTAATTATAGAATTATTAAACATACCATAAAATACAACAGGGCAACCTCAAAACATTTTTTAGAAATACAGAAGAAAAAATGACATTTCCGTGGGACAATTGTCATTACCGTGGTTTTTAAAATCCTTAAAATCCATAAATATACATGGCCCACCGCTAATAAATGCATAAAATAGTCTCATACAACAGTATAAGCCGAAAAATATTTATTTAAACCCATTTTCGCACTTCGCCGTTTTCGACCCCCAAAACCAGTCATTTCACAATATTCACCCATATATGTGTGTATTCTGGAATTTTAAATTCAGTATTTATTTATTTTATTTATTTATACCTGCACTACAAGACAGCGTCTTATAAATTACGGTACAGGTTTATAAGTACATTATTTATTTTATATAAATAGAGGTTCTACAGTTTCTCACATTATCACATAAAAACATTATAAATACCAATATATTACACAATATATAATATTACGAAAAATTCCCGTCGGTTCAAAATTAATTGGAATGTGAATGAAAAATGTAAAAACTATAGACTTTTAAAATAATTATGTTTATGTTATAAACACCTAAAAATGAAATTTATACCGAATTCCTACATTACTATTACGATTATATCGGTGTAAAAGTGTTACAACTGCTAAATTAGAAAACCAAAAGCCCAGATCTGGACATTATATAGAAGTCATAGCCTTACGATCTCAACGACATCTTGTTGCAACCAAAATGTCGTAGCTAAGCCAAGTTTTTCCACTCCAGAAGCTGTTACACCCCAAACCATAACACCACCATGCTTTACCGTGCCAAGAAGATTTCGTTTTTCAAACGCTGTTCTAACTTTTCTCCATACTATTTGACGTCCTTTTTTTCAAACATACAGAACTTGCTTTCGTCCGATAATATATCTTATTTCTAGAATTTTGGAGGCTTGTTTATGTTATCATTAACAAATTCAATACGCCTCTGCCTGTTCACTAGTGATATGTACATATGTGTGTGTCTTTCGCCGTGCGACTCTACCATGATATCCAGCTTTATGTAGTACTTTTCCGGTGGTTTCTGCACAAATACTTTTTTTGGTTGCCACTTTCACATTTTCAACAATTTTGTGAGTAGTTATCGGACGTTTGTTTTAACTATATTAATTATGTTACGCTCCTCCCGTTGTGATAATATTTTTGGCCGTCCAGATCTGGGCTTAGACCGTTAAGATCAGGACTTTGACGTAAAAAATCTGGTTTGTTTATATTTAATTGTCACTCTCTGTATGGACTAATATGTTCTATCTACAGTTTCACCAATATTTCGATAACTTTTCCATAATTTACCAAGAATTTTCCTCTTAGTACCTATAATGTTTGAAAAGTAATAAAGTGAACGCAGACTTTCTGGGCTATGTGTATGTACATAATCGAACCAGAAATACCAACAATATTTTATTAAACATTAAATTACCACAGATTATTAAAAATATATAATAATTTACATTGTAAATTTTTTTAATAATCTGTGGTAATTTAGTGTTTAATAAAATATTGTTAAAGTGAAAATATATAATTATATAAGTCAGAAATAGCAGGACAAATTTCCCGTGTGTGTATAACATTCTAGTCATGTTCGTATCTAAGTAGTAGTTTCGATTTTGTTTTCGCTGAATTTACAAAAAGAGCAGTTCTTTTGGCATCTTCACAAAACGAGTTTCTCGCTGCAGAACAACTACAAACCACGACGAAGAAGATGAAAAAATCCCAACATACAGACCAAATAAGCTTTTGCGCAATTCCAAACAACAAAACAAACAATAAAAGAAGTTGTAACGCACAACAAACAAACCATTAAAACAGCAATCGACGGCGTCGGTAAGAACGTACCAAGTGCTGGCCGGGCATTAGCAATTTTCTCACGACCTTAATCACAGCACTAAAATCGATTATACTCAATTTTTATTAAACTTCCCACACTGTAAATATACATTTTTATTGATGACGCGTGTCCGTTGGCATTGTGTGCAAGGTTGGATTTACCCACAATCTGAGAGAGTCCAAGACATTTGCCAAAGCGAGATACCCGATATTGCCATCTCTTGCCAACAACACATATCGAAAGGTAGAAAACAACCATTTCACTCAAAACAAATTTCTTTAATGGCTGCTCTGGCTGCTCTTAGTAGGTCCGCTAGTTTGCACAGCAACAACAATAATAATAAAACACATACCCCATATATGTTCTCTTAAAGATAAACACTCAGTTGAATGGTTATGTTATCATACTGTCTCTTTTTAATGTAGCGCCATTAAAACTCTCATTTGAAATGGTTTCATGAAGTTTCCTATTGTTGTTGTTACTCTCGATGGCAGTTTATTTGAGTTATTGGCAATTCTCGTTAACAGTTATGGCTTCCGTATGATACACTCAGATCTCACGTGGTTGTTTCTGCCCTTCACGACACGACGACGACGTAGGCAACCAGTTGGGGTAGTTGTTGACGTTAGGCTGTGTGAGAGGTGTGCGCTGTGCTGTGTTTGCGGTATTCACTGTCTTCCATATTGTGTCGGGGTTCTTATTTTTCTGTTTTAAATGAACTCAGTTTCGTTAGCCGACGCTATTCGCATACTTAAATGCCTCTTTCACTCACATGATGGTCCACACTGAAGGAGGCGTGGCCTAATGTAGTAGCATTGTTTTATTATGATTTTATTGTGATTGTAATGGGTTGTTATGCGCCGTTTTCTCAAGTGTTGTTTGCAGCCGCTGCTCATTTAATGCCTCCCTCAAAAATTCTAGTCATTTTTGGTGATGTTATTTCAGAATCCGTCGGTAAAATACAATTCTAAATGAATTTTATGATTAGAAATGACACTGTTGCTCGCTAGTTTGACGTGTCGTACTTGTTGTCATGTTTGTACATAGACTTGACTATAATAATTATTTGTATTGTTATTAGTTTGTTGCAACAACTATAAACATATTCTTTATGATAATGATTTTAATGATTTTTTTCACTGCTTATTTGTTGTTTGGGTGTTTCGTTGAAATTAGGTTTGTTGTACGGTGATGATTTGAAGATAATCAAGCAGAATCAACATGCTACATTTTATTTGAAATGTTAATGTCAAATGTTTTTAGTTTTGACCTTGAATTGTGGTGACAAATAATAAATTAGACAATGTCACAATAATACCTTAAAATAGAAAATCTTTAAAGATGAAAATAAAAATCAGAAAGCTCCAAAGAAAAAATTAATAGAATTTCTAATGAACTACAAATTATGAAGGAACTTAAATCAATTGTTGTGTTTGAAGAAAGTGAACTTTTAAAAATTTCTATAGCCTGTAATAATAGTAACTAATTTTTGGCTTTAAACTCAAATAACTAAATTTAAATTTATTTAAATTTTTGTTTTTGCATGTCTCTTAAGAAAATATTTGTGGGGACGTCAACATAATAATGTCTGTGATTATATTGAAATGAAATTTTTTGAACAAAATGTTTAGAGATGGGAAATGGGTAAATACCCAAATGGTAAATACCCATTATTTTGGGCATATTGGGTAAAAATGGGTAAATACCCAGGTACAGTATTTCCCGGATATAAGCACTGTGGAAATTGCAAGCAAAGCAGTGCATATAAGCGGGGGATTCATATATCGAAATCCCGCTTATAAGCACTAACGGTGCATAAAATATAAAAATCCCCCATATACAAATTCTCATTGTAATTTATTCGTTTTTAATTAATCTTCTTTGTATGCTTGGAAGTTACGTATATTTAAAGAGAGAAGAATCTTAATTATTTTTATTCCTAATCGTTCGGCCGGGCCGAACCATGAAACATTCTGACCTAATATAGAATAACACTATGCAACACTGAAAATGCAAACAACTTCTAGTATGCATGTTTTGTAAGTACATATTTAGACTACAAAAACCCTAGTAGGGTTTTGTCCTGTCAGATCCAGTTCGGATTTTATGGCCTCACCTAAACCGGGTTAAATCTACACTTTTTTGCATTTATCAGGCCTTTATCTAAGAAACGAATAGGAATTTGGCCTTGCTGTCTTTAGCAATATTAAAGCCCTAAACTAGTAGAACTTATCTTTTTAAAAAACCACATAAGAGAGACTCCATCTGGGGCATCAAAATCTATAAAATATAGAAAATTTTACATAATTGCTGAAATTCTGGTCAATATCGGCTAAACTATTGGGAGTTGAACCAAGTAACCTTTTGCAAAAATCTTCCAAATAAAGATCTCAACAATTCTTTAGAACATTCTGAAACTCTAAAATGCTTACCTCCTGCTGTTTCACCGGTATTTTGCATCATATCTTTTACAACACAAACACAGTTCACACCAACAGTTTATTCTCGCATTTCGGATTTCACTACATTATTGACATTTTTATTAAATCGTCGTTGAAAAATGTACTGAAAACAACGGCATAGAGGCATTTTACAACAATGACATGTTCTGAAGAGTTGTGTATTACATTCCAGGGAATCTTTTTCCAAAAGGAAATATTCAGAAAAAATTAACGGTTTTGGAAATTGTGGAAATTTTGCATATATTTTGAAATTTGAGGCAATAAATGTAGTTTTTTGAGTTCATTGTTTCTCCAAGTATTTTATCCTTGTCCTTATCTACAATTTGCTTCAGAGGTCAGAAGAAGATTCGCAATGGTTTGAGAGATATAGCCCCTAGTTTTTTAAAAACTCAATATTTAATCATGTTTAGATGGGACCATAAAATCCGAGCTGGATCTGACACAAAAAAACCCAACTAGGGTTTGCTGTCGTTTAGGTCTGTACTTTCAAAAAATCCTCAGTTCGAGTTGTTTGCACAAGATCACCTTAAAAATGTTGCACAGTGTAATTAGTTTTCATGCTGTTACGAAAGTACCAATGTTCACAATTTTAGGCAAAGAAGTCTTTTGACCACTGAGAACCTCAAAATACGGCTATACCAAAACTTGGAAACAAAAATGCAAAATTGTAGCTAATTCGGTCTGAAAATGTAGATGAACCCCTCAAAATACCTGAAATCGGCGGGACTGTTATATGGGGGCTATACCAAAACTCGAACTGCAAACAAAAGACTTATTTTTCCAAAATTTCAGCATTCTATCTCTACTTTTTTTTGTGGATGCTAGAGTGATTACCACAGACGGAGGAACGGAAGTGCATAGATCGAATCCGAATTTTACCCCGATAAAGAATATTTATACTTTATAGTGTTGCAAATGATTACTTCAATGATTTACAAACGGAAAAACAAAGTTAAAATACCCTTCATTTATGGTGGAGGGTATAAAAAGTCCCTTATTTTTGCCTGAGCATTGTCTAAAATAGAACTGATCTATATTTTCTACTGCATGAAGAAATTTATTGGCTGGCAAGACAGCCTTATGAATAATACTTATTAAATTTATAGCTTCTTTTTTCGAGGAACTCTCATTTTCTGCACAATCGTTTTCATATAATTCATTATTCTCCGACATAACTTCTCTGACTTCCCCTGGATCTCCATAACATTGTAGGTTGTTACTGCTCGTCAAAAATCACATCGTATGTAAATACAAAAACATTCCTTTTTAACTGAGTAAACAATATTCATTGATTCTCTAGATGGAGTAAATGGCTTATTAATTTTTATTGCAATTAGCTCAGCTTTCTCTAAAAGCATATTGTCTGAAAGAACAGCTCTAAACGCACGCATTATGAAGACTGCCGGCTCATTTTGCGTTTTATATTGATTCACGAGTCTTTCTCCACTTTACTGTCCTTTTCACGTATGTATGTATACGCTTGCCATATTTAATGCCTATGAAAAATTTTACTATCATACAAATTATTTTGAACCGGTGCATATAAACGAATTTGTTTAAGGAAAATGAAAGAATGATGACCAAATTTCAAGTCCTTATAAGAGGGGAATGCATATAAGCGGGGTGCATATATCGAAATAATGCCAATGTATTTTGAACCAAAAATAACATTTGCACAAATTTCAGTGCTATTAACCGGGGAATGCTTATATCCGGGGTGAATATAAGAGGGAAATACTGTATTTACCAAATTGTGGGTAAAAACTATTATATAAGTAATTTAGGACAAAATTCAGTCTGAAATATTACATGGTCCATTTAATAGTAAATTTTATTAATGTACATTTAAACGGCATACAGAACAAGTTAAAATGAACAATTAAACATATTATTTAAACACAATATTTTTGCAATATTAGATCATAACATCACTGTCACTATCAGTATCACTCCCAATACAAATTATGGAAGAGTTAGGCGTAGAGTGGGTAATACCACTGGACGTGGATGGTGATTCATCCAATATTGGAGATAAATTTAAGATTTCCTCCTCAGGGCATATATTTTTCTGGGAATTACACCTTTGATTTTTCGCTCTATTGCAGAGATTCCAATTGTGAGATATGAAACATATTTTTGCAGCAGTATCTGCACTTAATCTGTTTCTCTTTTTGGAGTGGATAAAACTGTGAGTGCTGAATGAGCGTTCTGTGGCTGCTGATGTGCATGGAGCAGTCAAAATACGAACCGCTATCATTGTAAGTTCTTTTGTGACGCAAACACTGTTCCACCATGTAGTAGGAGATATTTCTTGTACGCAGCTCCATACAAAATCTTTTGACCATAGATCCTCTCTAGCTTTATAGTTTGCTAGATCCGTCATTACATTTACATTAAATTTTAAACCCATATCATGAATAAATTCCATCGCAATTAAAAAATCAGATGAATTTAAGTCATGCCCAACGCTATCGGGGTGAAGTAAACTTGCTGCCAAATGTATGGGTTTAATCGTTTTTTTCATCCTTTTATCAAAGGATGACAATAATTCTTTTTTTTCGTCACCATTAATTTCGTTTGTTGCTGTTAATGTATTTTGCAGCTTATTACGAATGTCTTTAAATGCAAAATTCACACGATGTATATTGTGTTGATTTGATTCGAAAAAGGTTGTCCATTCAGCTATAGGTTGGAAGAGTTGTAAATTGATGTCTAACGTGTTCCAAAAATCTTCCGAGAGTAATGATGATTTTGTTGTTGGACTCAGGGTTATTTTTTCATGAACAGCCAAGGCTTGAAGGGATACTTTACTGTTCACTAAGCTTTTTAATGAAGTAGCATAACTGCCCCATCTCGTTTTAACTGGGAGTTTTAGCTGTTCTCCAGATCCTTTTTCTTTACAGATCTTAGCAAATGTCCATGAAAGGACCTTACTGTATTTAATAGTTTTGATTATATCAATAACTAGTAAAAAATAGTTCTTCACAGTGGGGCATTTTAAAAAGTCTTCGCTGAGCAAATTAAGGCAATGGGCTACACATCCTAGTGGTACTACTTGAGGATATACCTTTTGAACCTCTTTAAATGCACCCTGCATATTCCCAGCATTATTGCCAGTGAGAGCTATAAACTTGTGCTCACCGTAAACATTCATTACTTTAATAATCTCATCGGCGATATATGCTGAGGTGTGCTTGTTGTCTTCAGTTGCCAAGCTTCGGACAAACACCATCTCGGGCTTTGAGATTAAAAAGTTGATTACACCTTCACTGCGCACATTGCTCCAACCGTCACACTGCAGATGCATGTAACTTGCTGCCTTCACTTGCTCAGTAATGTTTTTCGAAGTTTCATAATATATGTTGTTCAAGTACTTGCTGGAAATTGTCTTTCTATTTGGTAATTTAAATGAAGGATTCAATTCTTTGAAAAATTGCTGCCAAAGTGGATGCTCAACCATTGAAAAAGAAGCTCCAGATACAATAATTGCTCTGGCAAGTTTCTCTTCAAGGCTATCTTTGTAGTCATCGCATATTTTGAGGCTCGAGTTTGATGGTGGAAGGGAAGTTGATGCGCTTGAAACATCACTGTAGTGGTTCGAATTTTGCAATTGGGTGTTCTGTTCACTTGGAATCATTTCACTTACTTCACTTCTTAACGTAATTGGGCACTTGACGCAGATGACCAAATGTTTTGCCATTTTATTAACATTTGGGAATTTGTAAACCGTGTTGCAGTATCTGCAAAGAACTGCCTTTGAGTTGCTTGGATTTGTTGCAAAATGCTTCCATATTCGTTCATTTTTGGGTCTTCCCATCTTAAAAACGAACAAATTTTATTTTTCCATTTTTAACAGTCTTCACATTTTAACGCATACCTTATCAACGGATTAATCAGATAGATTAGTGTATTTTATACAGTTACAATACTTTTTTAGCGGTTCTAAATTTTATTTGAAATAATTTTTTAGCCGATTGACAAATAAAAATTTTCAATTTTGTTTTTTTTTAATACCCAAATAAACACCCTGAAAAGGTATTTAAAAGGTATTTACCAGGTATTTACCCAAGTTTTGGGTAAATACCGGGTAGAATCCCATCTATAAAAATGTTTGCTGAGATGGTACAGAATATTCAAAAGAACACATTGTAATTCTGTAATTTCTGCTAATGCCGATTTTGGGGAAAAATGTAAAATTTGCCTGAAGTCGGCATGGATTGAAAAACATGCGCTTTGTCCATTGTTTTCAGATCAATATGGTAAAAAATGTTAAAGAATTATGTATTTCAAAGTTTAAATTATAAAAATATCTGGAATAAAAACGAGTTTTATGTGATCTTAGGATATAGCATTTCCAAATTAAATGAAACCTTTTCCAAACTGAATGAAACTTTTTTCCAAATTGAATGAAACCTTTTCCAAATTGAATGAAACCTTTTCCAAATTAAATGAAACCTTTTTCCAAATCAAATGAAACCTTTTCCAAATTGAATGAAACCATTTCCAGATCAAATAAAACCTTTTCCAAATCAAATGAAACCTTTTCCAAATCAAATGAAATCTTTTACCAATTGAATGAAACCTTTATTTTTATTGAAAGAAAAAAGACAGAATAATTTGAAAAGAGAAAAAATTAAAAGATTATATGGGGTTTCAACAATTTTTTACTTAAATTCTAATCTTAAGTAATGACATAAAAGTGTAACTCGCTGCATGTTTTGCTTCCTTGAACTTAAACATTTTATAATTTTTGCGCATCGATTAAAGTTATAGCTAAAGAATACTAAAGAGAGAATTAAGGTTTAAAAAATTGCTAATAATAACAGGGGCTAATTGTATTACCTAATGGAGTGGTTCACTATTTGCTGCTTGTGGAATTTTCAATGGACATACTCATTACATAATTGAAGCAGTCCTGTTGAGCTGTTGGTTACTACACAGAAAAAAAATGTAGCCATTTGATAAAGAAATTCAAAGATTCAACCAAAAAGTTATCGATTTTCCGGCAATAAAAAAATTGTCATATTGACAAAATTCGATATAATTATTTGATCACAAAGTCAAAATACAGTTTGATAAAATAAAATTGTAATATTGACTAAAATATTTATCGAATTTGTTTATCTTGAACTGATAAAATATTTCACATATTGACAAAAATATTCCACATTTTGCTTGATAAAAACAAAATATTTTCTTGATTAAAAAAATTGTTGAATGCATTTTTTCAATCGATAAAAAAATGTTCATATTTACAATTATTTCGTTGTTTTTTGTTAAATACATACCCAAAAGCCACAAAAAAGATACATACACACATTTATAAATGATGGTGGTGGTTATTTATTTAATTAAAGCGCATAAAAATGGCAAACAAAAAGCAAGAGCACAAACATACGTACATAAAAATAAGAGATACAAGAAATAACAGATGAAAGAAAGAAAAACGGAATGGAATAATAAATAACAGAAGTAAATAATTATTTAGTGCCACACTTCAATTTTAATAAAAGAAAACAAAAACATCACTTTCAAATATAAAATACAGGGAACATCGTTGAACGCTTCTCGTTAGTTGTGAAATAAAACACATTCTTCTGCCACATTGAAAATCATCAGCGGAAAATTGGTATCTGTAATTACAAATTTATTACATAATATATTACATACATATTTCAAATATATACATAAAATGTATTGATGTTATTACCAATATCACATGCGGTTGCTTCTTTGTCCAATAAAATATTCTTATTCTCCTATTCAGATACGTGAATTCAATTATATGATGTATTGGGCATTTAATTTACTTGAAGGACACCTTTACTTTAAGAAAACACAGAAACACTGACTTATTTCTGCACTACCGATCCACACACAACGACTGCTTTAAAGGGACTGCTGATTAACCAAACTGACGGTTAAAAAATATTATCGGCCTAACTTAACCACCAAACAGAACAAAACATGAGAACTCGTACTATTTTGTCCTTCCCTCTTCATTTGTTAGGTTCATAAAAACAGTAAGAAACTTATTGTATACATACATGCCTTCACCCGAGCACAAGTAGATAAACAAACCAAATGCCAAACAAACGTATCATTCCTTCATGCCGCAAAGATGCCCATAAACATAGCAACGACACTCACATCTCAAGAAAAAACACAGCACATTGTTGTAGCGCCCTCTCTATGCCGTAAACAAGTTTTTTCTCTTGCTCTTGAGAGCGAGAACATGCGACAAACGTTGTAAACCATTTTAACAACAGAAATTCATTAATAACCATAAACAAATTTCAATAAATTATTTGTTTGAAATCGTTTATCGATCGCTTTCTAGTAACATTTTCATGTTTGATAAACATTTTCGCTATATATACGTAATATTTTATCGCCATTCGACAAAAATATGGTGATAAAGCTTTTAATCAAAATTTTCAGGGTGGCTTTTTTTCTGTGTATGCTCAATCACGTCAACGATATTACTATCTATTGTCTGATCGCGTAGTACCACTCTGTTATACAATTTTATTTTTGAAAATGCCTTTATTGGGTTCAACATAGCTGAATATGGCATTCAAAATTTCAAATTTCGCCAGTTTAATTCTTTCGTTATGTGTATTTGTTTACTTATTCAGTTATTGCATAAAAATTATCCTGAAAAAAACTTTCAAAAATAAAATTGTGTGCCAGAGTGGTACTACGCGATCGGACAATAGATCGTAATACCGTTGACGTGATTCAGCATAGTATCGAACAGCTCAATCGACAGGACTGCTCCAATTATGTAAGGACCACGTCCATTGAGAATTCCCCAAGCAGCAAATCGTGAACCACTTCATCAGGTACTACAATTAGCCCCTGTTATTACACTGTGAACTGAAATTATGGGGCAGAGATAATTCCTTTTGGCGATGAAAGCCCTTGAAAAGTAGTAAAGTGAACGCAGACTTTCTGGGCTGTGTGTATATAAATATAAATCATGCTGGAGATTACTTAAGAAAACAATAAAACAATTTTTGATGTTAAATATTCGCATTTTCATTGTTAGGCCAGATAGTTATCGTGCAGCCCTCGTATAAGATAAAATATAAGTTGTAGAAAAAATAGAAATTACTAACTTAGAAAACGCATTTTTTGAGTTATGCCACTCTTTGAGTAAATGGGCGGCGTGAACTGAAAGGAGATAATTTCTATGACATCCCCATGTAAAAATAATGAGTATTACGGTCAATTTGTAAGTATTTATTACAGCCAACATTTGCCTTATTATTCTTCAGGCGATCAACTGGCGTCCTTACCTCACTTTGACGTCGAGTGTATAACGCTATCAACCATTTAGTCTGGAATTGGTTCTAGGGTATACACATGAATAGTGTACAAAAAAATCTCTATTGTTCGTATACAAATTCCTTCATGTTTTAGATCGCATTAAAGTACATACCAAATTATATTAATGACTTTATTCTGACTTCCATGAAGTCCATATATTGTATCGTATATCTTCATACAAGGGTGCATTTATTTAGAAAATTCAATAACACGTTCATCATCATGATTTGTTACAACAATATGGAGAAACGACTTTCTTTTTTATTTTTGTAAAAGGAAATGTAAGAAAACAAGGCGTTATCTCCTTAAAAAACCCACGTAATTCCAATGAATATGGAGAGGTGATTGATTGTTTCAATCAGGGTTTCGGAGTCGAGGTATTTTTGGCTCGACTCCGACTCCGACTCCAGGCGAGTTTTTTTCACGACTCCGACTCCGACTCAGACTCCGGGTCGACTCCGAGAGTGAATTCCTATACCACTAAAAATGAATAAAATGTGCACAAATTTTTAATATTTTCCTTTATTTTGGCCTATATAGGGTAATGTGCTAATTTCTTTACATATGCGTTACTGTTTCTGCCGAATATTACATTGAGAAATAGCAAAGATGGAAAGTTTTTGTCGGTTTTCCGTTTTTTGCACTAGTATTCTCGGCGAAATTCTTTCGCGTGAGAAAATCATTAAGCTTTCAAAATATGTGAAAATGATGGGGCAATACAAATCGTAAGGACTACGTGCAATAAAAACTATAAGCAATTCACGACCAAGTTTCAAACTGGATGTAAGCCAACATTTTAGTGTGCTTAGCCTTATAAGGAGAACCCAAGTCGTAAAGCTCAATAAAAACCATTTTTCATAATTGTTTTTCGAAAAAAACTACGTAACTTTTTGGCAGGTTTTTGTTCCTATCAAACGCTCATTTTGAGGCACTATTGTTCCGATCGACTTTAACAATTTTACCACATATTATATGCTATTTATACTTTCTACTTTTTCTGAAATTTACAAATAGGGATCACCCCTTAAACTAAAATTCAGCGTTCACATTTTGAACTTTGGTGTGGGTGGAGTGGATAACACTATGCAACACTGAAAATGCAAACAACTTCTAGTATTCATTTTTTGAAAGTACATATTTAGACTACAAAAACCCTAGTAGGGTTTTGTCCTGTCAGATCCAGTTCGGATTTTATGGCATCATTTAAACCGGGCTAAATCTACACTTTTTACATTTATATTTATCTCCGAAACTAATAGGAATTTGGCCTTGCTGTCTTTAGCAATATAAAATATAGAAAATTGTACATAATTGCTAAAATTCTGTTCAGTATCGGCTAAACTATTGGGAGTTGAACCAAGTAACCCTTTACAAAAATCTTCCAAATAAAGTTCTCAACAATTCTTTTGATCATTCTGAAACTCTAAAATGCTTACTTCATGTTATTTCAGCGGTATTTTGCATATCTTTTACAACACGTATTTCATACACAGTTCACACCAACAGTTTATCCTCGCATTTCGGATTTCACTACATTATTGACATTTTTATTAAATCGTCGTTGACAAATGTACTGAAAACAACGGCATAGAAGCATTTTACAACAATGACATATTCAGAAAAAATTAACGGTTTTGGAGATACGGTGCGAAATGTTTAAATTTTTGCATATATTTTGAAATTTGAGGCAATAAGTGTAGTTTTTTCGAGTTCATTATTTCTCCAAATATTTTACTATTGTCCTTGTCTACAAATTTGCATCAGAGGTCAGAAGAAGATTCGCCTTGGTTTCAGAGATATAGGCCCGATTTTTTAAAAACTCAATATTTAACCATGTTTAGATGGGGTCATAAAATCCGAGCTGGATCTGACACAACAAAAGCCAACTAGGGTTTCTTGTCGTTTGGGTATGTACTTTCAAAAAATCTTCAGTTCGAATTGTTTGCACAAGATCATCTAAAGCCCTCATTGAGTATATAATGAATCCTATGGGATCATTTGGGGTTCTTAATTGGAAATTTCATTCCCAAAAGGAATTGTCCTCCCCCAGATCTTAACTTTCATTTTGTGTCACAGGGTATTCAGTAAGATTTCCCATAGAGACCACAATGTCTTTAATAGAAGACAAGGATGATTTCTCATTAAAAACAAGATGAGAATACCAGTTGACCTTCGTGAGAAGACCAGTAAGAAATCTGGCGAAAGAAGTTAAAGGTCCAATCTTAATTCGATCTCAGACGATAGTAAACATCCTGTGAATTGTCCTGTAACTTAGCATAATATATAATTTGCATATATATTTTCTTATACCTTTCTTTTAAAATAAATAATGATTAAAAAAAATGTTCTTGTTCCAAATTTAATGTTATAATTTATTAACGTGGAAAACAATTTGCCCGGAGTCGGAGTCGAGTTATTTTTTTCGACTCAGACTCCGACTCCGACTCCAGCAAAATTGCTCGACTCCGACTCATAGACTCCGACTCCGACTCCGACTCCGACTCCGAAACCCTGGTTTCAATGGTGTCGTAAACGTGAGTTGTTGATTCTATTGACCAAACGCATAAATGTTATATTTGAATGGCTATAATTGGAAATTTTTTTATCTACGACTTTCTTCTTTTCAAAGAATTATTCAAACTACCAAAATTTTAAGATTTATATATACACACATTATATAAATACATGTGGCTATGTAATGTAATGAAAGTCTGTATTTATGTGAAATAGTTATATGCATAAACATACATATGTAGTCGTATTTAAGTCATCCAACCTTTGGGAACGATTAACAATTTTTGTAACTCATTTTTCAATACTGCAACTGAAATCGCGCCAAGTAACTTCGTCCGTTGATACTGAGATCGTGATTGTAATTTTCCTATTAAGACTTCAACAGAATTATAATGTCTCCAATTTCGGTAAGTTTATTGCCCAGCACATAAATCCTTTGAATAATTTAAATTTTTTAATTCAATTAATTTAAGGCCATAAAATGAATTCATGGGTTTGCCGGGAATTGCCTTTCATTAAAATAATAATAACTAAATTAAGTGGCATATTCTGATGTTGGTGTTATTTTTTCTGTTGTTTTTGTGTAAATTAAAACAAATCATAATCGTAAATTTTTATTATGTGAATTTATCAACTTAATGCAAATAAAATGCAAAAATGCCTTTTTATGGATATTTTTGTTGTTCAAACTTAATAAATAACTAATTTATTAATAGTACGTTGGTTGGTTGGCTTGTTTTCAGTTGACGGCTCATTGTTGCTGGTCTCATATTATTGCGGTTGCAGAGTACGTTTGCTGATTGTTTAATAAATTTCTGTTATTGGTCGTTAAGTTAAAATTAAAAGTCACTTAATTGGCTTTTTTAAAACAATGTCTTATTTAAAATTCAATAAATGTCAATCGTTAATAAAACAATACGTGCTTCGCTTTTTCCCACAGACTGAAACCAAATACAAAAACACAAATAGGAAATACTATGAATGTGTGTTTGGGTATCGGACTATATTTTTATATATTTTGTGTACATTGACCTGCGTACCAAATTTATATATGTATTCTGCTAAGATTTTGTTGGAAGAAGAATATTTTGAGAAAACTTTATTTAAAAAACAAGTGAGCAAAGGCTATAGTCGGGACGGGGCCGACCATGTGATACCCTACACCACTACCCCTGTGCATAAGCTTTTCACTGGTAAACATTTCTTTTAGGGAATATAAACCGACTACCACCAAAAATAATATGCCTCTTTGTCTCTGGGACCCCCATAAGCAACCAAAATTTCGTGACCATCCGATCAAAATTACGACCTGTAGCTTGATTGCAAAAAAATGGAAGAATTGGATGCATTACCGACTATTGTGGTATCTCCCTTGTTTGACCTGCTTTACACCAATGTAAAAGTAATATTTTCTTCTTCCATTGACAGGCTTTGTCGTTGGAATACCCCCACTAGAAGCCAATATATTCACAAAGAATAAAACTTTGAATTTGTCTCCAAATGAGTTTTTCCCCATTCCGACCCCTAAATATTATCCGGCTATCACCAAAATCAATAGGCTTCTTCCTATGTGGGACCCGCATCAACTCCCAAAAAATTCGTGACGATCCGATTAAAATTGCGACCTGTAGCGGGAAAATGGGATGCATTACCGACTATTGCGATATCTCTGTTGTTTGAGCAGCTACGACAACCTACTTTACATCGTTGTAAAGGTGATATTTTCTACTTTCCTTGCCAGGTTTTGCTTTTGATATACCTCTTAAAGAAACAGAGATATTGGCTTTGAAATAAAACGTAGACCTTTTCTCCAAATAAGTTTTTACCCATTCCGACCCTTGAATATTATCCGAACATCATTAAAATCAGTAGGCTTCTTCCTCTGTGGGACCCCCATTAACCCCTAAACTTTCGTGACGATCCGATCAAAACTGCGACCTGTGGCGTGATTACAAAAAAATCGGAAATGGGATGCATTATCGACTATTGCCATATCTTTGCTATTTGACCACCTATGACAACCTAATTTACATCGTTGTAAAGGTGATATTTTCTACTTTCCTTGCCAGATTTTGCTTTTGATATACCTCTTACAGGAACAGAGATATTGGCTTTGAAATAAAACGTTGACCTTTCTCCAAATAAGTGTTTGCCCATTCCGACCCCTGAATATTATCCGACCATCATCAAAATCAATAGGCTTGTTTCTTTTTGGGACCCCCATTAACCCCCAAAATTTCGTGACCATCCGATCAAAATTGCGACCTGTAGCGTGATTACAAAAAATCTGAAAATTGGATGCATTATTGACTATTTCCATATCTTTGCTATTTGACCACCTACGACAACCTACTTTACACCGTTGTAAAGGTGATATTTTCTACTTTCATGTCCAGGTTCTGCTTTTGGTATACCTCTTAAAGAAACAGAGATATTGGCTTTGAAATAAAATGTTGACTTTTCTCCAAATAAGTGTTTGCCCATTCCGACCCCTAAATATTACCCGACCATCACCAAAATCAATATGCTTCTTCATCTGTAAGACCCCCATTAACCCTGAAATTTTCGTGACGATCCGATCAATATTGCGACCTGTAGCGTGATTTCCAAAAAAATAGAAAAATGGGATGTATTACCGACTATTGCGATATTTCCGTTATTTGGTTACCTACGCCGACCTAGTTTGCATCATTGTAAAGACGGGATCTTCTACTTTCATAGTCAGGCTTTGCTTTTGGAAAATTTTTAACCAAAGCTGTGATATTTGTCAATATAATTAAAATCGTAAAAATGAAAATTGGGGTTTTATTTGCTACTATTGCGATATCTTCGTTGTTTGATCTCCTACGAGCACCTACTTTACATCATTAGAAAGGTGATATTTTCTGCTTTCATTGTCAGGTTTTGCTTTTGGTATACCCCATATAGAAGCTGAGATATTGGCTTTGGAAAAAAACGTTGTCTTTTTATCCACCTACGTTTTTTGCCCTTTCCGATCCCTAAATATTATCCAACCATCACCAAAATCAATAGGCTTCTTCCCCTCCGGGACCCCCATCAACATCCAAAATTTCGTGACGATCCGATCAAAATTGAGGCCTGTAGCGTGATTACAAGGTTTAGATGGACAGACGGACAGACGGACGGACGGACACACATAGCCAGATCGACTCAGCTCGTCGAGACATTCATTCTGATATATATAAGTATGGGTCTACGACCATTATTTCGATGCGTTACAAACTTTTTGGCCAAAACCAACTTATAATACCCTCCCCACATAGTGGTGTAGGGTATAATGAGACCAAAAAATGTTCATTTATAAAGGTATGGGATATTGGACCTACCTTTTATCGCCGAGTCTGGACGGCGCACAGTGTTACCGCAGTGGACAAAAATCGAAAAATGTGATGTTAACTTTTATATGTATGTGTTTACGTTTCTTTCTTACAGTAGTGAGACTGAATGAACGTTTGTCCTATTAATGCTTAAATAACATTTATTCCATTTTACTATAAAAAAGGTTCCGCACAAATCACTTTGAATTTTTTTAAATTCTATGAAATGAAAATAATTTTTTTCTCAAAAAATTATTTCCTGTTGCCTGAATGAATCAACTTTTGCCTATTAATAACTAAAATAGTTTTTCTTCCATTTAAATTGTAAAACAGGTCCCGCACAAACCACTTTTTGTTTTTATGATATATGAAATAAAGTTATATATAATATTAAATTATATATATATATATATATATTATAAAACGATGATAAAATTAGTAAGTAATATGAAAAATATTTTCCAGTAATCTAAATGATTATTTCTGAAAATGTTGTTGATAATATTAAAAGTTTTGGATGGGGATTTTATGGGTGGGCTATAAATATAAAATTTTAGTACAATATGTTGCCATCAACTGGACATGGGCAAAGTACCGTTATCAAGAATTAAAAATTTAAATTTGACAAACAAATATAAATTCTTAATATTTCGTAGAGTATATCTTTTGATTGCCACATATTGCCACCTTGGCTCTTGATTTTTGTTAATTGGACATCTCTTCCGAAGCGAAATGTGTAACCTTCTGAGATATATCGGTTCAGATTTTATGTAGCTATATCCAAATCTGAACCGATATGGACCAAAGTTAATATTTTTCGCACTGTGCGGCGCGTCCTTAGACACCATTTGTAGAGAAGTTTTACATGGCTGAAATACTCAGGAAATGTCGCCAACGTTACTGAGGGGTATTTTGCCACTGTTGAAATTTTTGATGTTCTGGTCAGGGACTGAACTTCAGACCTTCTGAGGGCTAGGGGCGTGCTTATCACTGCACCACGGTGGCTCACTTCAGAATTACTTCTTCATATAATAAAATGAGATGTTCAATATAACATTTGTCGTAGAATTTCACTAAACTTTAAAAACACACAAAAATAAGAGTGGTTGGAATGGAATGAGTCCACAAACTGTTCATTCAGTTGAACTATACAATGAAAATTTTGATGTTCTAGATAGGTTTTGAACCGCAGGCAGTATTCAAGAAAATTGCATTTAATGATTATAATGCGCATATATTTTATCAAGTTAATATGCTTATAATTATTTATATGGCAGTTATGTAATAAAACTTCATTAATATATACAAACATATATTGTTTTTTTTTTTTTGTCAGATAAATGTGTGCCATTTTCCACAAGGTGCATTGTACTGGAATTATTCCACACACAATGTATTTAAAATAGTTCAGTTCAAGTTACATGATAAATTTATGATTACATAAAAATTCCGTATTTCCTATTAATTATTAAATTAATTATTTAAAATGGAAGCTCAGTTGGTATCATTTGTGGTTTTATTAAAAATGCTTATTAAACAAGTGCGGAGTTTTTTTTTTCATTTTTTTTCTCCCATCGGACGCCTCCCCAGGTGGTGGATGGGGGAACGCTCATCAGATATGACGGGTACCGCAGAAATAAAATATGCGGGGCGAACCAAAAGAAAAAATGGAAAACGGCAGCGTCTGACCAAAGGATTGGCGGCAGCAAACAGCGTCTGAATTCCAGGAGGAGCGACTGAATACCGAGACGGAAACTCTAAACCCTTCAGAAGGCCACGGCAAACCACTGAAGTACAATCCCTAGTAAATCATACAATTACAATGAATACAGAAAATAACATACGGCCCTCAGTCTCCGGCAATCAGAGGGTGCTAAGAATCCCCGGAGGTAAAACAAAAACAAAACTTAGGATAGGAACTTGGAATGTGAGAAGTCTTTATGAACTTGGAAAACTAGACAACACCATAAGCGAAATGGAAAGACTACAAACTGATATCCTGGGTATCGGTGAAACGTGGTGGACGGAGGATGCAGAATTTATTTCCCAGAACGTAAAAATTTATCATTCGGGAAACAGAGAGGGAATTCACAGAAAGGGCGTCGCTATTATAGTAAAAAGTCACATAGGGACCTGTGTCACTGGATACGTTCCAATTTCTGATAGGGCGATGATGATAAAAATATCTGCAAAACCAATAAACATGAATATAATACAAGTATATGCACCCACAAGCGATAGCGATAACGATGAATTGGAGCAGTTTTATTGCGACGTTGAAAAGTTATTAAAGATGACAAAACCCCACGACATTACCATAATCCAGGGCGATTTTAATGCTAAAGTTGGGCAAGAAGAAACAAACGGAATCACAGGAAAATTTGGCTTAGGACAACGGAATGAAAGAGGAGAACGACTGATACAATTCTGTCAGGAACACAATTTTAAGGTTGCGAATACTATGTTTCGCCTCCATCCAAGACGACTTTACACCTGGAAATCGCCACAGGATAATAACAGAAACATTGTTAGAAACCAAATTGATTACATTTTAATAAATAAGCGATATTCCTCTTGCATAAATAAATGTTCTACGTATCCAGGAACTGATGTACCCTCCGACCAAAACTCCATGAATACCATAACCAGCAATATCCTTGGAACCACAACATCTAAAAGAGAAGACACGTGGATGACGGACGAAATACGCGCGCTTCGCATAGAAAGGAGCAAGCACAAAAATTCTAACTATGAAAGATATTGGGAAATAAATCAAGAAATAAAAATTGCAACTCGGGCCGCAAAAAATGCGCAACTCAATAAACAGTGCCAGGAAATTGAAAGACTCCAAATCCTACATGACGATTTCAATATCCACAAAAAGTTAAAAGAGGCATCTGGAATCTATTCAAAAAGATCATCTACATTTATTTTTTCTGAGAATAATACAGCCATATACGAAACTGCAGAAAAGAAAAAACATTGGGAAAATTATATTAGAAATCTCTTTACCGACACTACAAGAACAGAAACTAATAACACAGATAGAGAAACCAATTTTAGAGGAAGACGCATTACCAAAAGCGAACTAGATATGGCCATAAATTCAATGAAAAGCAATAAGGCTACCGAGCCGGATGAAGTCCCATCTGAATTATTTAAATTATTTAAATTATTTAAATTTATGAAACAGGACAATACCCTCAAGATTGGCTGAAATCTACGTTTATAACGATTCCCAAGAGAAATAATGCGAAGACGTGCGGAGACTATAGATTAATAAGTCTTATGAGCCATGCTTTAAAAATATTCTTAAAGTTAATACATAGGCGCATATACCCAATATGCGAGTCACATATGGGAAAAACTCAATTTGGTTTCAGGGAAGGCATGGGGACTCGAGAGGCCCTACTTAGTTTGAATGTACTAATACAAAATAGCCGAGATGTGCAAAAGGATGTTTACATATGCTTTATCGACTACGAGAAGGCATTTGACACGGTCAACCATGACAAGTTGATGGAAATTTTGATATCAATTGGATTAGATGAAAGTGACCTTAAATGCATTAGAAACCTGTACTGGCAACAGATAGCCAACATTCATATAGATGGTGAACTTACCAACGATGTTCCTATTTCAAAAGGCGTAAGGCAGGGTTGTATACTATCCCCTCTTCTATTTAATGTGTATTCCCAAAAAATATTTGAGGAGTCAATATGTGGGAAAAATATCGGAATTAGAATAAATAATACATTCATAAACAATATACGTTATGCCGACGACACCACATTAATTGCAAGCAGCCTCGCAGGATTACAAAAGCTAGTAGATGCTCTTGAACATTCTAGTACGTCATATGCCTTAAAGATTAATATAATGAAGACGAAGTATATGATTATAAGTAGAAGAAATATCGAATCCAACATTCCCTTATATATTTATGGAACTCAAATAGAAAGAGTCTCCAAATTCAAATACCTCGGAGTGCAAATTAATGACCACTGGGACATATCAAAGGAAATAAAATGCCGAATTGAAATGGCAAGAAACTCTTTTTTTAAATATAAAAAAATACTAACGAGCCATGACATAACCATGGAAACTAAAAAACGATTTGTTAAATGCTACATATGGTCCGTTTTGTTATACTCGGCAGAAACATGGACGCTAAAAGCAGCAGACGAAAGAAGACTGCACTCGTTTGAGGTTTGGATATACCGACGGATCTTAAAAATATCCTGGACAGATCACATCTCAAATAATGAAGTACTGAGAAGAATGAATACCGAAAGTCAAATGATCAGATTGATAAAAGCGAGAAAAACTGCTTATTTGGGACACCTTATGAGAAATAGCAAATATAATCTTCTCCAAGCTATCATAAGAACCAAAATAGAAGGACGCCGACCAAGAGGAAGACGAGAAATAACATGGATCAAAAACATTCAGGAATGGACAGGACACCAAGATGAAATAAGCCTTTTAAGCGCCGCCAGAAACAGAGAACTAGCAATAATTGAATGAAATTTTTAATTTTATAACATATAACCAAATAACTCTGTAATAATTAACATTGTATGATCGCTAATATCCGAATACGGATTTGCAAATAAAGAAGAAGAATTAAACAAGTAAAAAAGTATTAATTGGCTTTGCCGACAGAGATATACCCTCAGCCTGTGTACATTGAAACAATTTTTTCCCAAAATACTATTTAGGGGGTTTTAAAAATTTTGGGGTTTATAACCAACAAAAATGTTGATTAGGATTAAAGATCAAAAGTTTTGCGGAGGAGATACTAAAAGGAATGGATCGACATTGACCGTTATGGAAGTTGATCTCCAGCCACAACATAAGGTGCCATAGGGGGTTTTTACACTCTTCGGGCTGTTTGCTCAAGAAGTATGGACTTGCCGCTAAAAAAAACTTTTACCATCGTAATTCATGCAGCGAATGTAAGTTGCTTCAACAAAAATTAAAGTGATTCGATATCAAGTCTTAAAGTGAACTTATCCGAAATTTTGTGTGGGAGGTACCGGATGGAATGGACAAATATAGTCCATATTTGAACCTGATCTACATCTAGTAGATATATTAGGATGTGTAAAGTGTAGACCAATTCGGCCACTCCCTTCAAGAGTTACCGTACGAAAAATTTTTCCGAACATTTTTTAACTTTTGTGGGGGGGTACCTGAAGGAGTTTACCGATATGGCTTATCTTCAAACTTAAACTATGTTTGGACAAAATATTATTAAGGCCAAATTTTGGACCGAATTGGCAAATCCGTTCGAGAGTTATCTTGCGCTCCAACCACCTCACACGGTGTCATAGGGTTTTTTTGCAACTTTCAGGCTATTTTCTCAGGAAGTATGGACTTGCCCGTGATGAAACTTGTACCGTCGTATGGAGGGCAGTGAATACAAGTTGCTAAAACAAAAATCAAAGCGATTCGATAGATGGCCCTAAACTGAACTTTTCCGAAATTTTGTGTGGGGGTACCCGAACAAGTTGACCGATTGAGTCCATATGGAAACATTATTTAAGTCTGGTACACATTTCACGACGTTCAAAGTATGGACCAAATCGGTTACTCCCTTCAAGAGTTATCGTGCGCACAAATTTTCCGAACATTTTCGAACTTTTGTGGTGGAGGTACCGGAAGGAGCGGACCGATATAGCCCATCCTCGAACTTAAACTAAGTTTGGGTAAAATATTACGAAAGCCAAATTTTGAACCGAATCGCTTTATCCGTTCGCGAGTTATCGTGCGCTCCAGCCAGACAGACAGACGTACGGACATTGCTCAATCGACTCCAAATTGTCTGAAACACATTTCGTCCAAACATACTTGGGGTCTAAAACCATTATTTCGATTAGGCACATTTTGCCCGTATGAAAGTGTATATACCCTCGTTAGCATAAATGCTGAGGGTATAAAAAAATTATTACATACATATAAACTTATCGACCCGGTTGCCGTTGGTGGCCCGTGTAATATTTCCATTAGGTTCGATGATAGTACGTATGTATTTAAAAAAAAGTGGTGGCATTGTCCTAAAACTGACATTTCAAAAAACCAAATTATAGAAAATGTAGCTAAAAAAAAACCTAAAAATACGTGAAATCGTGAGGTACCGTTATATGGGGGCAAAACGTGGACAGATATAGCCCATCTCTGAACTGAATGTGCCGATAACAAAAAAAAAAAACTTACTATAAGGGTACGAAAAGTGCTTAAATAGTACTAAGTATGATATTGGGGTAAGATAGAGCTGGAATGTGGATTTTGCGATTATAGTGAGTATTGGTGTGCAGGGTTATGTTCCACGGTATTTAGCGAAAGGGTAAATCGGTACACAAATATAAAATTTAAAATGCTGCTGCTAGAAATTCGAACTACTTAAAATTAAATGTCAATAAATATAGAGTTTTTTCAGTGTTCATCATTTCCACATTAAATATTGTTAACTAGTACTATATAAAGTACTGATACCTTGTTGTAATATAGATGAGATGCGCTTAGAAATTTATTGCATGTTCAGCAAACCTGAATAAGTATTTTTAAATACCTATTTGACTTTGACACCAAGTTTTGAGGTATTGCAATTGTTGAAGGTTAAAGGTGGAATATGCAAAAAATTGCTTGTGATATTATCTGAAATAATTTTGTTGAATCTTAATTTTGTTTATTTTTTGTTTTAAGGATCATACATGTCCTTGTAAAACAGTTAGCCAAATGTATTTTGGCACTTTATTAGGAATTCCCTGACAGTTTACCTTTGGCATATTTAAATGACCTTTTTACAAGTGAATTAATCATATCTCTGTTTTGTTTTTTTTAATGCTCAGATCTAAAAAGTCACCAAGCAACAAACAACCACACAACAATACTGAAAGGTCATTGTTTTGTGCCACACACTGCCATATTTTTTAGTTGCGTTTTTAATTGCCTTTTATCGAGTCATTAGTTCATGGCCAAGGTTGAACGATTTCCACGCATAGACAATAGTAAGATGATTTTTTATTTGTATCGTGTGCACCTTTTTTTCTGGGCAGGCAGGCTCTCTTTCTCATTGGCTGTTTCAATTAGCAGACCAACAGCTGCTGTGAGCAGCGGCACATTCAAAAACCATTACAAATTTTCATAATTTTTTTATTGATCATAATTTTGTTGAATAATATTTTGTTAATGGCAGTTTTCATGACCTTCATAATTGTGAATAATTGTTGTTGGACATTAAAAAACACAGGTGATAATGTTACGGTAACTGGTAGAAACACGACAACTGGTAAGAAACATGCAGACTCCATTTAATTTAGCTTTGGATATATTCCTAGCAATATACATACATATGTATGAAACGTGCATAAACTATTTTAAAGACATGTAGGCCTGCAATAACAGGGCACATTGTCATGTTCTTATAAGTGTACAATATACGCAACATTTATTCGTCATGTAACATTCTTATACACAATTTTTATCATTATAAATGCATAGCTTATAAAGTTATGTAGAAAATACCAGTTGTATACAATTTTTATAATGTGTTACTTCCTATAGCATAATAAAATTTCTGATCTCAATACGAAACATTTTTTGGAATCCTCGCTGTATACACACATTCTTATATGTATTTATATAACTATAACTTATTTGTTATAAATTGGCAATGATACACAGGAAACAACAGTATTCAAAAATGTAAACAAGCGTTTCCATTTACAACGAATAAATTCAAACTGACACTGGTGTCGCGCTGTCATGCTGAGTTACTGCGATTGAAATTTACAACTGTCTCATTGACTTGGAATGTCTTATTTTTTGGTGCCAACTAAAAAAAGTTATTGAATTTTTGTGTGACTAAGACACATTTATTGACTTCACAGCGTCGTAAAATATCAAATGTCAATATTTGCAATATACGGAATAAAAAGTTAAAAAATAAAACATTTTATAACTTATAATTAAATTTAGAGTCAGAACCACATTTGAGGGTACTACTTGTTTAAGAAAATTTGAAGATTTGTTTTATACGCTGAACTAAAGCAAATATTTTGTTTAAACTGGTCTTTCCAACGGATTGTGCTCTTTTCCACCTCACCATTATATCGATGTTAACCGATTAGTTCAAATTCGTACGTCCAAGTTAGTGCATAGCTGTTTTAGTTTGTTATTCCTCCATACATATGTACATTATTAGGAGGTCATAAAAAAACAATTTGATGTTTTGTGAGTAAAATATAAAAAAATGTCTTAAAATTAGCATTTCCCGGCCCCCGGTCCTCCCCGGGCTACGTCGGTGGTATATACACGTTGATACGTTAAAAATGTGCCTCATAGAAATAATGGTTTTAGGCCCCAAGTATTTTAGGACGAAATCTGTTTCAGAAAATTTGGAGTCGATTTAGCCATGTCCGTCCGTCTGGCTGGCTGCAATGCTCGATTTGCTCCAAAATATCAGCCTCCACACCTTCGGGTACCGTCCACACAAAATTTCAAAAGTTTAGCACAAGTGCCGTTTAGGTACACTTCTCGAATCGTCATAACATTTTTTGCAGATGGTTGTGCTTAGACGGTAATTTTTTTCGGGGGCAGACAATTCCCGAAAGTTATAAATAACCCTGCCGCTACAAACTCAGATGACTGATGAACACGAAAACTTACGAATTGAGTATCCGATTTGGCCGAAACTCTGCACATTGTAAAATTTCTTCCAAACGTACATCAAGTTCTTCGGGTACCTCACCCACATTTTTGCTTAAGTGCAGTTTTGAGGCTCTTCGAGGATCGCTTGAAGATTTTTAGCAAAAGTACTTCCAGTAAACATGTTTACAGCGATATAATATTTTTCGTGGACAAGTAGATGATACTGACGTAATGGTCCAAAAGCTCCAAAAAATTAAAGGCAGTCACCTCAATTTCCTAATGGGCACGACTACCGAAAGGAGTGATTGATTGATATTGTTTCGAATTTTTTACATTTTTACACTTAAATCATGTTCGAATATTCCACACTTTTGGGTATCTCCCACTCAAAATTTAAAACCTTGTCGCTAATGTCGCAGTGTAGTGACAAAGCGATGATTGTTTTCAAATTTTTACAGGAGGTAGTCCCTGCCGAATGTGTAATTTTTTTATCGGGGTAAGTCCATTCTGACTGAGATAATTACCCTAATGCTGTAACACCACTTACTTACTTACTTACTTAGCTGGCCTTTTACAGAACATTTGTTCCATAAGCCGAACTAAGAAAAAATCTCCAATCCTCTCTGTTTGCTGCTGTATTTTCCCAATCTGGGATATGTAACTTTCTGATATCTCGTTTCACTTGTTCGCTCCAACGAAGCTTTGGCCTTCCAGATCTGCGAGAACCTCCATGCGGCCCGTATTTATACGCATTTTTTGCGGGTTCATCATCACTCATTCTTATAACATGGCCTAGCCATCGCAATCGTTGTATCTCGATTCGTTCAACTACATTGATGTCATTGTATAGCTGATACAGCTCGTTGTTCATACGACGCCGATATTCGCCGTCAACACAGATTGGCCCGTAGATCTTTCGAAGAATTTTTCTCTCGAACACACCAAGCACTGCCTTATCTGCTTGAGCAAGTACCCATGCTTCGGAACCATACATTAGCACGGGTAGTATCAGTGTTTTGTAAAGTGTTACTTTTGTTTGACGAGAGGTGGCTTTATTCCTAAACTGCTTACTCAGCCCAAAGTAGCATCTGTTAGCCAACACTATTCTTCTTCGTATTTCACAACTGATGTTATTTGTTGTGTTTATGGCGGTGCCGAGGTAGACGAAGTCCTTTACTACCTCAAAATTGTAGGTACCAACATTCACAGATGGTGCGGGGTTTGTGGACATATTACGCGTTGATACCATCAACTTGGTTTTTTCGCCGTTTACTGCCAGACCAACCTTAGCAGATTCTCTTTCGACTTTTGCAAAGGTGTCAGTTACTTCCTTTTCCGATCGACCCATGATGTCAATGTCGTCGGCATAAGCCAGTAACATATGGCTGTTCGTGTATATCGTTCCATTTCTTTTGACCTTCGCGTCTCGTATGACCTTTTCCAGCAGGATGTTGAATAGATCACACGACAGGCCGTCTCCTTGTCTGAAACCTCTTTTGGTAATAAACTCTTCGGAGAGGTTCTTTCCTATTTTAACTGAGGATCTCGTCTCAGTTAATGTCATTCTACAAAGCCGAATGAGCTTTGCAGGAATACCAAAATCAGACATGGCTTGGAACACCTTTGAACGTATAGGGCTGTCGAATGCTGCTTTATAATCGACGAAAAGATGGAAGGTGTCGATCTGCATTTCTTGGGTCTTTTCCAGGATTTGTCTCAAAGTAAATATCTGGTCAATGGTGGATTTGCCAGGTCTAAAGCCGCACTGGTAGGGACCAATAATTTCATTGACCATAGGCTTTAGTCTCTCACACAATATGCCAGATATTATCTTATATGCAATAGGGAGCAGACTTATGCCCCTGTAATTGGAGCACACAGTCTTATCACCCTTCTTGTGGACTGGACATAGGATGCTCACGTTCCAATCGTCGGGTACGCGTTCTTCCTGCCAGATGGTGCTAACTAGCTGATGCATACACCTTATCAGCGTGTCGCCTCCGGTTTTGAACAGCTCGGCTGGTAGGCCATCTGCTCCTGCCGCCTTATTATTCTTCAGCCGGTTTATTGCTGTCCTTACCTCATCTTGGCTGGGCGGTATACATTCAATACCATCTTCTGGGATTGGGTCTGTGGTATCTTCGCCGTCTTCACTGCTATCGGATACCAACAGTTTGGAAAAGTGTTCTTTCCATATCCTGAGCACACTATCTGTATCAGTTACCAAATTTCCTTGTTGGTCTCTACAGGAGGACATGCCTGTACCAAAGCCATCAGTTTGATGCTTCACTCTTTGGTAGAATTTTCGAACTTCGTTCTGTCTCCTGTACATCTCTATTTGTTCACACTCCCTCTTCTCCATCTCTCTCTTTTTCCTGCGGAAAAGACGTTTCTCCTCTTTCCTTTTCTCCCGATACCTCTCTCGTGCGCTACGCGTTGCTACTGATTGTAAAGTAGCCCTATATGCCGCATTTTTTTCTTCGGTAGCAGCACGGCACTCCTGGTCATACCATGGATTCTTTGGTGGAGGTCTCTGGTATCCAAGTACTGATTTTGCGGCTGTTTGCATGGAGTGGGCAATGTTTTGCCATTGTGCTGATATGTTATCGGGACGAGAAGCGCTTTCATTAAGCAATTGGGTCAGTTGAGTGGAATATGCTGTGGCTATCTGTTGTGTTTGCAGCTTAGCGATGTCCAACTTTCGTGTTGTGTCCGTCCGTGCTTTATTTGCAACGTTTAGACGGGTACGTACCTTTGCTGCAACGAGGTAATGGTCCGAATCTATGTTTGCTCCTCGGAACGATCGTACATCCAACACGCTCGATGAATGTCTTCCATCTATCACAACATGATCAATTTGATTTATTGTTCTTTGGTCTGGAGACAGCCAAGTGCCCTTATGAATATCGAGATGCTTAAATCTGGTACTGCTAACTACCATGTTTTTTGCCGCTGCGAAGTCTATCAGCCTCATTCCATTGTCTGATGTTTCACTATGTAGACTGAATTTCCCGACTGTTTGTCCAAAGATATTCTCCTTTCCAATTTTGGCATTAAAATCGCCTAGAACAATTTTAATGTCATGGGCAGGACAACGGTCATATGTTTCTTCTAAGCGCTCGTAGAATATATCTTTGGTCTGTTCGTCCTTATCTTCGGTTGGAGCATGAGCGCAGATTAAGCTGATGTTGAAGAATTTTGCTTTTAATCGAATTGTAGCAAGTCTTTCATTCACTGGAGTGAAGCTGGATACCAGATGTTTTAGTCTCCGACTAACTACAAATCCGCAACCAAACTCATGCTTTGTGTCATGGCAGCTATAATACAGTGCGTCACCTTTAGGTGTTGTTGTGACATCTTTGCCAGTCCATCGTATTTCCTGTATGGCAGTAATGTCGGCCTTGTACTTTTCAAGTACATCTGCCAGCGCGTAAACTGCACCTTCTCTATAAAGAGTGCGAACATTCCAGGTGCAGATTCGCAGATCATGGTCCTTAAAACGTTTGCGGGGTTCGTCAACTTTAGAGGGGTTTGTTTTTCTTTTCTTTCGTTTTTTCATAGTAGACTGTTTTTTTCTAGGGATGGGTTACTAACCCGACGCCCAAACCCAAGTTTTTAACGTTCTTATGGGAGAACGCGCGGCACATGTTAGCTCACTACCTTTAACGGGTGTTAAAGGCAGTTCCCCAGGTGACACCACGGGGAGGTCAGTGTCCACTTGAGATGAAAGAGGGACCAAGATAAATCCTGGGCTTTGCCATGTTAAAACCGGTCAGGACCGTTCCTTGGTATCTTCCATCCCCTACGTCCCCTACGTAACACCACTAAGGCCACTAAATATAGCTCTCAAAGTGAACATTCATTGAACATCGTAAAAGCTAATTTATGAAACAAAGGACTATTATTAACGCCTTAACTTAAGTTGAATCATTTAGTAAATTTTCTTAGCTTCATTTTTCTAGTTATGAGAATTCTTCTAAATTGCGAGGCTTGCCATATATTTTGTTTATAATATCGGTCAAAATGAAAATATTTGATATAGTTGTATCGATTTCCTTAAAGTTTAAGTTACTTTCCAAAAATTCGCAAGAATGGCCACTAGTACCAAATTGAAGCCTAGCGCCTGTTGATTTCAAAACTGTATAGACTTTTTGCGGAAATTTGGTTTTTGGCAGTAAGGACCAAAAGTTTAACTCCTTTTTTAGTTGCTGAATTTATATTTTTTGGAATATTTTTAAGCAATTTTACTATCCTTTCTTACATTTAGTTTCAATATAATGTTTTTTGTGCTATTAGCGATTTCTATGGTCATGGTATCTTAGAGCTGCAATGAAAACTCGCGAAAAAAATTGGGGGGTATTCACTTTACCAAATAATTTATTTTATTTTTGGGACACTCTGTTGTGGACATTTTCCCCGCACTGAGAACCAGAAATGAATTATTACAAGTAATTCTGCAGACAAATGTGGTTAAATCTAATAAAGTAAAGTACCAAGGAAAGGATGGTAACCCTTTATGGAGGCTGTGGTCAAAAGTGGGCCGATATGACATTTCTTTATAAGATGGTGTTTTGAAGTCTGAGTTCATTATAATAACATATTCGCTTAGAATATTTGGTTGATATCTGCCTAAATAAATCGATATAAAAATCATATAGGGCGTATACCAAATAACGGACCAATACTGACAATTTTTCGCAGAGAGGTTTACAACGCATTGAAAACTCTTGCTACCGGTTACAGCAAATTCGGTTGAAAAATGTGTTGGTAACAGTAAAATAATTCAATTCAGAATGATTCATTAAATGGATCAATCATGACGAACCGTTTTTTCGCAAGTATTAATATTTAAAAAAGTGACAATTTGCCACACGAATAAAAATTGTTTGAACTTGTTTTTAATTTTAGCATATTGTGTTGCAGCAGAAATTTTTTGTTGGAACAATTTACTGATACATCTACCTTTATTATAGCATAATGGCAGCAACAATAAAAATATCAACCCTGCTTTTGACAGAATAGGCCATAATAAGAAAAAAAAAATTGTTATCAGCTGTTAGTTGTGGCCTACCTGTAATTATTCTACCATGGATGTACGTATGTTTGTTTGAAATTTATGGACTCGAAAACCGCTGAACAGATCTTACTGAAAATTTGAGGGTATATTGCAATATCGCCTGAAAGTAAAATAGGCTATATGAATTTTTGAAATTCCGCGTCGATCTGGAAATATAGCCTTAGGATCGGAGGTTTCTCCAAAAAATTTAGAATTTGCATGCTGATATCAAACGAAATACAGTCTCCAAATTTGGAATAAGTAATGGAATTTGATCTAGAAATAAATTTGCAAAGCTGTAATGAAATCGGTTCAGATTTGGATATATGTAGCTCCCATCTATATTTTCGGCCGATTGTCAGGGAATGTACAGGGACGGCCCCCGGTGAAAATAGACTACACATTTTCTTGAATTTCGGAAGGGGCGGAGAACTTCCCCTATACTCTATTTTTTAAAAAATATTTATTTACAATAATTACGAATGTATCCGTTTGGAAATTAATTTGCTAGACAATTGTGATTGTGTCTCCGATCTTACTTACTTATTTGTGACACAAAGACTTGACCACGCCACCGTACCTCGCAGTTTTCGGTATTTTGAAAGTTAGCCACATTGCATTACCGAAATTGCTGGAATTTGGTATTTTGTCTTCTTTATAAACGAAAAGAAACTAATTGTTCAGTTTTACTTCAATACAACTAGTGGTGGAGGGTATAACAAGTTCGGCCGGGCCGAACTTAGCGCCGTTCTTAATTGTTTATTTTCCTTTCATTAAAGTCTGTTGTGTGTTTCTTGTATTTGGAATATTGTATATACCTATGCGTCCGTTGTTGCTTTTGTGTTTGGTATTTCTATGCATTTCAATAAAAGAAGCAACCACCACCAATGTGTGTGTATTTGTTTTTTTTGTGGCTTTGGGTTTGTATTTATATATTTGTTTGCACCCAAACATATATTTGTTTGCAGGGCCCAAACATATGTTATGTTAGGGACAGCTGCTAACATATATGGCGAATAACAAAATTCCTTTACAATTCCATTTGAAAAAAATTAAAAATTTTTTTTACGAGCACATCTACGATTTTTGGTACAGAGGTAAAGGAAAAAAATCCGGTTTCAAATCTGCTCGCGTTCACGAAATTGGCCAATGCGCGCAAAAGTTATAGCGGTTTTTATTCTCATATAAAGAAAAAATATTTTAAAATAACTTTTTTGTTGTTATGAGAAAATGTATGCATAAATCGTTATCAGCATTCCATATCTATTCGTAGATGTTTAAATAGTTATTAAATTTATTATTATTTTCGCGGAAAGTCAACAAATAATAAAAAAAATTGAAGTAAATCCAAATTATCCTGTCCCAGAATCCGTACAAACCCTCAAAAAATAAATTAAAGAATATATGCGGAATCTAGACAATGCGTAGAAAAATAAATACCAAATTTATAGAGATTGGGTACATAAATTGCATATTATAGCAACAACAAAAGAGAAAAACTTATTGTTGGAAAATATTGTTGCAAATATTTTTTTGGTTTGATTCTAAAAAATAGAAAAAAATCTTTGGGAGTTCTCCAACTATTTTGCAAAAATCCCATAGAATAATGAATTTATACAGTTAAAACTTCATCAAAACATATGGTTTACCATCGCGAGAGTTTAACTGATTACTGTGATAACTTATAAGGGTAGGAAATTAAGAGTAATATTGAAATTACAATCATTCAATTAATATTATAATTAAAAAGCCTGTTATTCGCGAATTAGTTAAAGTCGGTTGATGCGCATCCGTTTTTGGATACAGCGAATCAATCTCTGTCAAAATTTATGCATATTTCGATGTTTCACTCAGGGGCCATTGTGTGCCACCAGTTGCATCATACACTGCAAAAAACCTTAAAGTTGGTAAAAGTCGCGCAATGTGCATACGATTTTGATGCGCATCCGGTTTCGTCAGCGCCTATCAAAAATACGTCCAAATATATCAATTTTAATTAGATTCTTCAAGAACCGCGGATGTGCCTCCACATTCTATTTTTGGTGAAAAACCCATATTACACGCGAATCTCTGTAATTTATGACACGCGTTTTCGCAAATATTATAATCGCGTATAAAGGATTCCATTTACGTAAAAAATTTTCAAGAAAATCGCGGTTTAGTACGCGGATTTGTCGAAATAATTTTTTGCTGCTTTTCCTATTTTCAGGGTATCTATATCCGCGGTTTTAGTGGAAGGTCTCATTAGATCCGTCGCGTAAAAAAACTAAATTCACGCGGGGTACAAAGGAAATTCAATGGCACTTGTAAATTTTAAACGCAAAAAATAGGTTTTTTAAAAAAAATCACGCATCAAATATTGGCCTTTAGACTCCAATTATTAGGATGCTGTAAGGAGCACACTCATGAGATATGCATTAAACGACGTAGAATCACGAGTTTTATAATCCTAATGTGAGTTTTGAATATTATCTTGTTGCGCGTCCGAATTATTAAAACAAATCAAAAAACCCCGAAATTCCGGCTTCAAAATGTCAGCATCAATTTTAGGTGGATGCAGTGGATATATCGAAAAATGATACACTAGTATCATATTGCCCATGAAGTATTCTTTGAGTCTTTCTTTGGGTATATGTCTATAAAATGTAAGGTTAAGCCTAAAATCGGAAGGGAGCATAAAAAAACTTGTTGACTTCAACCCATTTTTACCTATTTTTCTACATTGATGCCAACACAGCTTCCACGTAAATTAATTTTAATGGTCGACCTTATGGGATTCCTCCTAAAACACTTCAGTTTAAAGAATGTATATCATACTATAAAGAATATGTTAACAGTTCGCGAATTCTGAAAGGGTGAAACTCGGATTCATCGATTGTAAAAAATTTTTGTTTTTCGCCATATATGTTTGCTGCAAAATATATTTGAGACATATGATAGAGAGGCCTTTTTTCCTCCGTGTAGCTATACATATTTCAAAATTTAGGCCCTTCAGGCCATAACGAGGTTTTATTTGTTTCCTTATTTTAATAGTTTTGTTATTATTGTTCTAAGTTCATAAATTGCTTTTAGTCTCGAGCTACCAGTGTGTATATATCCCTCAAGTCAAGTCATAAACAACAAGTATTCCAATTTAATTACATTACTTCAAACGTTGCAAATGTGCATACATCCAGCAAGTCTCCATTGAAAGTTATATGACAAACAGGATATTACATCTGATTATGGCTCATTAATAAATTAAGATAAACTTCGACTACACTTATCATAATTATCCAGCAATTATATCATTTTAAAGTAATTTCATAAATTGCTTTGGTGATGTCGCCTTCTCAAACTTGTGATTGTAAAGTTCATCTTGCATCCAGCCATGCCCGACATCATCAATCAGGTGAAACCCGTAGGGACAATGTTGCACGACAAAAGTTTGCATGTGACCACACACACATACATATGTATGTCTTTCCAGTTTATGTAAGGGCCATCTCGTTTTAGATACTGTTGCAATGGAAAATTTCCCTCCACATTGTAACACACCGATGCTTCTTCTGAATGTGTGTTCAGTTAATTGTTGACCGGTCTTTCTCTTGTTCTCAGACTTTTATTTATCATTAATTATTTAAAGTGCTTTTTGAAAAAGAGCTAAACTGAGGTCCATGTAATGAAATTCATGATGTGTTGCACTTTAGTGGTCAATTGTCGATTTTGTGTTATTTTTCTGTAGTCTACTTGACTTTCGTGTTGCAATTAAAATTTACACGAACAACATGTTGTTTGTTTGACCAACAGCATGTTAAGCTAAATAAAAACAAGGCAGTTCCTATAAAACGAACTGGAAAATGTGGGATTTAAAATATTGCATTTATTGAAATTTTTTTTAAAATAAATTTGTGTAAAATAATTTTGGTTTTATTATGTCAAAACTTTGCAAAACAATTATTTTTATATTAATTAATTCTTGTTAAGCTTAGGAGTCTACCGAAGTCCCACACATCATCCAACCATTATGCTACGTTTCACGGATGGTTAAGTCCGATATAGTATATATACGCAGTTCATTCGATAAATGCAAGTTTGGTTTTTCAATTAACTAACATAATTTCGCATTTGTTATCGAATGAAGTGCTTATTTATTCTAGTTACCAAGCTGCCACAAAAACAAAATACTAATATGCTTGATGATCAGATTCAACCACCTGTGAAACGTAGCATAATGTTTTTTTTAAATGATTTTTCTTTGTTTTGGGTTGTTCATAGCCATTTTTATTAAAATAATTTTTATAAGTCCATTTAAAATATGTTCACGGAAATGGACAATGTTGCAAAATATTTTTTTTTTAAATCCGCGCTCCTCTCCTTTACATCCTTACATTCAGTTCATCTGCCTTTTCTCCGAAACAAAATTTGAAGCCAACATTTGCTCTCTGAAAAGATAACAAAAAATTTGATGCTGAATTAATAAGTTTCATGTTCGTGTTGGCCAAACATATAATTTTGACAATTTGTGTAATTTGGAGGTACCTTCAACATTTACATTTTGAAGCTTCATTCACCACACCGAAACAGAAACAAGAAGTAATTTTGATCAAAAGTAACAAAAAATCGATTACAAAGCATCAGGTTTGGCCCTATGATTATGACACTCATCTGAAGACAAACAATGCTATAATGGTTTTTTCCATAAGCCAACCAACTACAAGACAAAAGGAGCAGCACAAGGAGGTGAAGTTTAATGTAGTTTTACATAAACGTTATTGCCAATTTCAATTTTGCAAACAATGATTTTCTGATGCACCATCCATCATTCAGCAATTTCGTGTTAAGTGAACATTTCGATTTTATGCCTTTTTGAAAAGCATAATTGTGGACGTACTTCAAGGGAGAATCAAGAAAAAGTATAGAACTTTTGTAAAGAACAGGTTGAAGAAGCATATTGAAGGTCGTCTTGTGGTGATCATGATGGTAACATTAAAAAGGTTTGTACTGAAATAAGTATTTTTACAGAAAAAAATCGATATAATGTGACCGGATGCCAATAATTACTTCTGTTAACTATAATCTAATGGCTACTGTATTGAGAATTATAGAATTGAAAAATATGGTATTTTTAAATTTAGTAACAATGTCATGTTACAGAATGGTTAATTATGTCCGTCTGTTGTAATCACTCTAGCGTCCGCAATATTTGAGCTAGAACGCTATATTTTTGCACCCGAGCAGTTCAAGTTCGAATATTGGCAATATCGCTACACGCTTTGCTATAGAACCCATACAAAGGTACCTCGAATTCCACCGAAGCCGGTCCCAAGCCCAGTTCAAAAAGAAGAAGGAATTGTCGCGAGGCAATTAGGTGAATTGACTATTTTACAATTTTGGGACGAGTGGCAATGTATATATCAGGTAAAGATCTTCTATGCCTTAACACTGGGGTCTTAAACGATCACGTGACTATCTGGTTTGTATTTGAACCGAGACTCGTTGATACTTGGGAACCTTCACGAGTATTAGGATAAGTTGTTAAGCTCTTCTCGTGGTAAGGAAGCTATGCTGCGATTAAATTCAGCCCCCCCATTCATCGATATTTGATGGATATACGAACTTTTACTAGAAATCTCAAAAATACCGAAAACAAACCTTCGACTGATGTAGTTCTACAAGTGCATCAACCTTATGGTCGTGGCAGCTGACACTCCTCAGCTGCGATAGATGGGAAATGTTCTTCGAGGTCCGCATTCACACGATAGTTGTTTATGATATTCTTCATAGACTTGTTGATCTAAGGGTTCTATATTGTAACGCTGACCTCTTTTTATGCATCATGAAGGACCCTCTTGACATACCTGGTTGGGGTCCTGTCCACCATAGCCTAATAGCACTCATGGTAACAGCCGAGCAAATACTGCAACGAGGGCATGCCTCTTTGTTGTTGTACTGGACATGAGAAGGTATCCTGTTGCAGTATCAGGGTCACATTCTGACCGTATTGCTTATCACAGATCGACCTATAGCGTTATGTGCGATCAACAAAGTTTTTTATCTGCACCCCTAGTGCTGCCGGCTAGGGAATTGAGGGCATTGTTCCTAATTCTCAGCTTGTCGCAGATAGGTTTGGCTTGCGCGGATAACGTGAACATGCTGTCAAAATTGGTGGTGGAATTCTGCTACCATCACCATTCTATTCAGTGCTACCCTCCATGTGGGGACCAGAGTGGCCAAAGATTTAATAGCGGACATTTGCATATACCTCGTGTGGAAAAAAGGTGGTAAGATCAGAAAAATAGGATTTAGCCTTTCACAAATGGCGTCGACAATCATCCGCATACGCTACGATCTGGACGGGGTGGAATACCGGAGAGGTGGAGGTAAAACAGTTCCGGATATATCAACCCACCTTGGGGTGATATCTCCGTGGCTGAGGTCTTATCTTACTCCTTTCCAGGGTTCGAGAGTGACTTAACTGTTGCCCACAATTCACTTATGCCGAATCTAAAGTTCTAACTCTTCAGATGAGTTAACCACTTGTTCCCCTTTTTTGCACCGTCCAACCTGTTAACTTCCAGCTTAAACTCCATGACCCCGGGGTCACCGCGGTTGGTACGACGAAGCTCGTCACCCTTATTTGCTAATCCCGTCGCCTTTGCTGAGAAATCGGTCCCATTTCGGGTATTCGACCAGCAGATATATGGCGAGCAGTTGCAGCAGTGAGGGTGTCTCGAAACGGCCTTTCTGCTACCCGAACATCAGAACGGTTGATCAGATCTCCGAAGCTGAAACTAGGCCATTTAGCTTTTCCATTACTGATGAAAGTGCGGCGTTCAGATGTGATGAAATCGGACGATCTGCTAATGGAGATAAGTATGGGGAGAAGGTCTGACCCAAAGGAAACGAAGATAGTTACGAGGGCGGTTCGGAAACTTCTTAGCCTATCAATGAAAGAGAATTGTTAGTTTTCAAAAATATTTTTATTTTTCAACAAAATCTCCTGAAACTTCAATACACTTAGTCCAACGCTTTTCTAGCAATTCTATCCCTTGATTAAAATAGTTTTCCTCAAGGTCTTCAAAATAGTGGTTTACAACTGTAATTGCATATTCATTTGAGGTAAAACGCGTGCCAGCAAGGATTTTTTTTAGATTTGGGAACAAGTAAAAGTCACTGGGAGCTAAATCAGGAGAATAAGATGGGTGGTCAAGCAACTCGTAATTTAATTCGTTGATTTTAGCCATTGTTAAAACACTCTTGTGCGCTGGTGGGTTGTCTTGATGAAAAATTATTTTTTTGTGTTGTAAGCCAGGACGTTTTTCTCGAATTTGTACATTTAATTGATCCAAAAGGTTGCAATAGTACTCTGAATTTATTGTTTTACCCTTTTGCAGATAGTCAATCAATAAAATACCTTTAAAGTCCCAAAAAACCGTTGCCATAACCTTACCAGCCGATTGAACTGTTTTTGCCTTCTTTGGGGCACTTCCTCCAGCTTAAGTCCATTGTTTGGATTGTTCTTTTGTCTCTGGAGTATAGTGGTGGATCCATGTCTCATCAACAGTTATGAAACGATGCTTAAAATCCATTTAATTTCGCTTAAAACGATCCAAACAAGCTTGAGAAATGTTCATTCTTATGCGTTTTTGATCGACTGTTAACAAATGGGGCACCCATCTTGCAGAAAGCTTTTTCATCTGTAGTTCTTCATGCAAAATTAAATGGACTCGATCATTTGAGATGCCCATGATATTAGCAATTTCACGCACTTTTATTCGTCGATCATTTAATACCATATCATGCACTTTGGCAATTTCTGTTGTTGTTGCTGTTTTTGGACGTCCACTACGTGGTTCATCTTCAATGCTTGTACGACCACGTTTAAATTCAGCAACCCAATTTTTTACTGTTGCATATGAAGGAGCACTTTCACCTAACACATTCACCATATCATTATGAATTTCTTGTCCCGATAAACCTTTTTTATGTAAATATTTAATGACAGCACGCATTTCTAATTTTTCCATTGTAAAAAAATTGCGGATGCATCTATTTTGAACACCTGTTTCTATATGAAGGAGTTGCCAGATCGAAACAAAATTTAACATGTGTTCTTAACAGAGATGGAAGTTTCCAAAACACTTAACTTTTTTCTGTTTATACCGCGCTTTTTGTGCTGGGCTAAAAAGCTTCCGAACTGCCCTCGTATATCTGGCGAACTATGAAGCTCTCCGCTAATTCTTATAGTGCGTGCTCATTGATCGTGCAAAACAATCTGCTCATCCGACACTCAGGTCATTTCCGAGGACCGAATGCCACAACTGGTTATGGGCATAAAAATACACCAAAAATGGAGAACAAAGGTCCACGTTT
This sequence comes from Musca autumnalis, assembly GCF_047663935.1. Classification (NCBI taxonomy): domain Eukaryota; kingdom Metazoa; phylum Arthropoda; class Insecta; order Diptera; family Muscidae; genus Musca; species Musca autumnalis. The sequence goes on from NW_027411644.1 coordinate 159,574,336, forward strand.
CGGTATGGCTCCATACAACGGTACCAATGATTTCAAGTTTGTATCTACATTTTCGAGGAAAATTCCATGTCATATAAGGTTCGTCAAAAAAAATTTTCAAAATATGTCCATGTTTTAGTATAGCGCCCACATAACGGTTCCTCTCGATTTTACTTATTTTGAAGTTATTAGCTAAATTGTTAACCGAACTACCTGTAATTTTACATTTGGGGTTCCCAGTGGTTAAAAACTTCTACATCAATTTTCTGGACACAGGCCCACCTTATGGTCTAGCCTCAATATTACGGCACCGCCCGATTACAAGTTTTAGGATGACTCGTATTTTTTCTTCAATTTTTTTATTCTCCTTCGTTTGCCATTTCTTAAGACATGTATCTTTTTGATTTGATATTCCGTAAAAGGAGGCCATTATTTAACCAAAAATCGTGTTGATAAACCGTTTCACTTACAACGTTTATTGGCCACTAAGTCATTTCCCAGAATAAAACAGGTCATACAGGCAACATAAATATGTAGGTATGTTTGCACTTTATGCATAACCAAATAAAATCATTGGAACGAATACAAAACCAAGTCATTGACGTCCATACTCAGCTGGGCCCCAGTAAACACAAGTATAGTAGAAATTTCAAGTTTCTTTTTTAGGAGACGAAACAAAGAAAGGCCACAACATGGCAGGCTGGCATGCTCTCAACCAGACTATTTCGTTTCAATTACAAATGGACATGGAATTGCCTTCGAGCAGAGTGGCAAGACTCACATATAAAATTTATCAATCGAAAGTGTTGTTAAATTACGTTTGAATTGCTTAATTTTCAATAATGAAAATGAAATAAATGGTCATTGTCTGGTCTGCGGCAGACAATCGACAAGACAAACAGTCTTCATATGTATGTCTTGAATTTTAAAGTCGGAATGAAAACACAAAAACAACAAAAGAAGTAAGCGGAACAAAGTTTTCTGGAATACGCAAATTGTGTGGAAGGCATAACCAAATCAATAAAAATTTAGCCGACAGAAAAAATACCAAAAACAAACAAAAATACGATTCAAGTAATGAAACGATTTAATTCGACTATAAATATACACTACTTGCTAAATACATAAAAGCGACTGTTAATTCCCAAAATCGAGTTATCATTTTAAAAGGCAGCGTAAGGTGCGTAAAGATTCCCTATATTAACAATAAAAAGCTTTATCTCGATTTACGTGACGTAAAGTGTTTGACAACATCTTTCAAACAATTTCAGATTGAGCCATTATCAACATAACGATTCTAGTTTAAACCTAATCGTAGCAGCTTTTAGGATAAACCTGACATTAGATCGCTTTCATAGACCTACTCAAATAATATCCGTCAAAAAATAGAAATCAAATAAGGATTTCCCAATTCTAAAATTCAATTAATACTTATTCTAATTTAGTAATAGTACATACTGTAAGGTACATGATGACTAAGTGGTAGCACGTGCAATCTGCGGTTCGGAGGACAATGTAGCCAGACATATTTGTTTTGGAGATCTAATAATGAACAAAAGAAAAATATTTGTTGATTATTTTTCTTACGTTATTGTTGTTAGCAACGCGAAAACAAACTGAACGACAAAAGCGTATTGTCTGCAAAGCCCCAGCTATGTATACGAGTATATGTATGTATTGTCAAACTTGTAGGTTTAAAGACAACAGACTAATACGTTTGTAAAGGTGTACCCTATACCCTGCATTTGGAACACGAAACGAATAATTATGTACTGCCTTCCGTAAATTAAACGGAGTCAGTTTAAAGTTGTTGCTATGTTTTCAAGCTGCTTACTTAGTCCAATATAACATCTGTTGGGCAAATATTCCACATTTTAATCAAAGCTGAGGCTGTTTTATTGATGACAGTGCTGACGTAAATGAAGCAATTAATTACCTATCGAGTAAGCAAGATCTATCGGCATGTGATACCCAACACAACAACTTCACACTCGACAGATGCTGCTGGAAAGTCATCAGCGATCGCATCCCACCCACCATATAGTGGTTGAGTATCCATCCTCTTGGCACATCCGGAAGTACATCCGGCGTTACACCCTCGACATCCAAGTAGGAGAAATTGGAATGACATTTGTAAAAATTAGGCCCGAAAAATATGATTTTTAGAACAATTTTCGTATTTGGATACAGATTTCTATGAAGCTGTGTAGGCTACATTGACGACACAGCCCCGACATCCAAGATGTCATACCAACGGACATCGAACGAGTGTCACTGGCTGCTTTGCGGAAGACGCTGAACAAACAAGTCAGTTTTTTTAGTCAAAAATTTAAATTTTGTTTTTTGTGTCCAACATTTCCGTAAAACCTAATATTTTTTCTTAATATGCTCAATAAGTGATCAAACCCCCTGACCACTTATTGAGCACGAAAAAAAACATTTTGCATGAATTTTTTACAAGAAATCTACCATAATTTTTTAGAAGATTTTGTTTTCATCTGAAAGGTCACATATTGAGCTACTTTCGGATTTTTTTTATTTTACACAGTATTCTGACAAATGGCCGCCTACGAAACATTGTTTTTACTAAAGCAATTTGCGGTGGCCACAGTAGCACGAAAACGAAAAAGGCAATCAGCATATGTATGTTTTTTGTGGGATCATCAGGAATTAAAAAAAAATCTATTAAAAAAAATGTGAACTTTCAAAGTCAAAAGTTTGATTTTAAAAATGGTTAGTTCTAAGAAAAATCCGTCAACAATTTAAAAAAAAATCGCTCGCTTAAGGACAAGCTTTTTATATGCATAATAATCCCACAAAAATATATGAAGATCTGATCATCCGTTTTTGAGCTACAGTGGGCACCGCACAGTGTTGCCGCTTCCATACAAAAGTGGACAAAAATAGAAGGCGTTGACCAAGGTTGATGAATTTTTGCACGAGTACTTATGAGGGGGAAAGAAAAATATCAAAAATATCTATATCGGGTCAGATTTGGATATAGCCCCCATATATATCTTTCCCAGATTTTGCTATAACTCGGTTGATTTTAATCGAATAGCGGTCAAATTTTATACATAGGCCCATGAGTAATTTCACCGAATTTCAAAAATATCGGTTCAGATTTGGATATAGCCCCCATATATAAAAAATCGGTACAGATTTGGATGTAGCCTCCATACATATCTTTCACCGATTTGGCTATAAATCGTTAAATTTTTGAAAAATAGCCTTCAAATTTAACTTGGAATGTTTTCTTAGGCCCTTTTTCAGTTTCACCGATTTTGAAAAAGATTTGGATTCAGCCCTAAACACGCAATATATGTGAAATAATGATTAAATTAGGAAAATTATTTGTAATTGAGTGACATCGGGCGAAATTATATATGGAAGCTATATTCAAACCTGAACCGATATGGACCAAAGTTGATATTTTTCAGTCCTGTGCCCTCATAAGTACATGTGCAAAAATTCATCAACCTAGATCAACGGTGAAACTGAACAGGGGCCTGAGGAAACATGCCATGTTAAATTTGAGAGCTATTCATCCAAAATTGAGCGAAATATAGCAAAATCGGGAAAAGATATATATGAGAGCTATGTCCAAATCTGAAACGATTTTTGTAAAAAGAAAATAACACATATTAAATTTGAAGGCTATTCTACCAAATTCGGGAAAAGATATATACATAAAGACTATATCCAAATCTGAACCGATATATCTCAGAACGTTGCAGGGATGGGCAGAGTGTTTTTACACATTTCGCTTCGGAAGAGATGTCCAATTAACGGAAATCAAGTGCCAAGGTGGCAATAGGTGGCAATCAAAAGGTATATTCTACGAAATATTAAGAATTTATATTTTTTTATCAAATTTAAATTTTTAATTGTTGATAACGGTACTTTGCCCATGTCCAGTTGATGTCAACTTATTGTACTAAAATTTTATATTTATATACAGAAAATGTAGTTAAAACATCAAAATACCTCTAATCGGGTGATACATTTTTATGGGGCGTATTCCGCAACATATGTCTACAATTTTTATTTGGGAAATTTTGTGTTTTGCTGTGCTCTTCGATGTTTTACTATTCGAAAAAATGGATCAAAGGAGATGTTGCTCACTGTTTTTTCGATTGCAATGGTGTGGTGCATCATGAATTCTTGCCACGGTGCCTAACATAAAGGTAGTATTTCTTATTGAAATAATAAGATAAGAAAGAATAAGAAATACTACCTTTGAGTTAGGCACCGTTTGCGCGAAGCAATTCGTTAAAAACGCACAGAAAAACCAACCACGGATTTTGCACCATGATAACGCAACAACTCACACGTCGATGATTGGCGTGAGTTTTTGGCCACACAAAAAAATTGTTATCACGCCTCAACCACCGTATTCACCGGACTTGGTCCCCGCTGACTATTTCCTCTTCCCAAAACTGAAGACAGCGAAGAAAGGAAAGCGTTTTGCTACCATTGGGGAGATAAAAGAAAAATCGAAACAAGAGAAAGCGCGTTTCAGAAGTATTTCGAGGATCGGAAAAAACGCTTGCATAAGTTTTTTTAGGGGGATTACTTTCAAGTGCACAGATATTTATTGATAAATAAATAAATACTTTTGCAAAAATTAAAAATAACTATTATTTCTTGATCAGAAGTTTCTTTACCACCCCAAATTCCAAAAACCTCAAATTCCAAATTATAGTTAATTCGGCCTGAAAATTTAGCTAAAAAAATAAAACACCTGAAATCGGGTGGTACTGTTATATGGGGACTATTCCAAATATATATCCACAATTTTTAGTGGAGTAGTTTTTGGACAACTTCGAAACTTAAATGCCAATTTATAGATAATTCGCTTTGAAAATGTTGCTAAAACCGTTAAAATACCGGAAATAGGGCGGTACGGTTGTTATATGGGGACTATAACAAAACATGGACCTACATATGTCCATCAGTTTTTGAAGGAGAAGTTTCTTCATGACTTGGAACCCTAAGTCGAATATGGTATATGTATATGTACTTGGACAGATAAACCCATCTTTGAACTTTCTAAGTTGGGACCAAAGCCACATGTGTTAAAAATGTTAGTGCTCTATGACAATTCAGCTTCGGCTGGACGGACATAGGTAAATCGACTTAGAATTTTACACTGATCAAGAAATTATATTTTGGTCTAAAAAGATTACTTCGATGAGTTAAAAACGGAATGACAAACTTAATATAATCTCCATCTTATTCTGGATGGTAAAAAAATCTACCAAAATGTTTCGTAGTTTTCTTGGGAAAATTCAAGAAAAATGGTTTTTATTAGATTTTACATATGGAGGGTCACTCCTTAACAAGAATGCGTGTGCTTAAGGTATGGTAAATACAAGTCGTTGTATACACACATCTCTTCTCACTTCATTTCGTTTTTAAAATGTTGTGTTTACGAACAATTTATTGTAGTTTTTATTATTTCTTTATGGTTTCATTTGCGATATTATTACAGAATATTTATGGGCTTTTAAATAATGTGCAATTTCAAGATAAACTGATGGAGGAAAAATGAACGGACAGACGTTGCTCTGTGTTTCCGCTATGATTTAGTGTATTCTTTTAAACTGCGTTTTTTACAGTTAGCGATACAAAGTTGTGTGGACACAATGTCTGCTTGATGATCCGTTGAGATTAGCGGCGTCAAATTTTGCTTTTATTTAACATTTTCGTTTACACTTTGTTTTACATTTCCCTAACGTAGTATGATGGGGACACACGACGTCAACACTTATTTACGTTTCATACGATTTCCGGGAAATAAATGTATTTTTTAATGTAATATTTTCAAAATAATTTTTTATAAACCTATTTCAAAATCACAAAATTTTCTTTGGTCTTGCCAATCTACAAACCCAAATTTTAAATTCATTCCCATGCTACTAATTCGGCCACTCTTGAAGCACAAGCAAAACGATAACAAATCTAAATACTCTTGGCATTCTGTTCGGTTTGGCTAATTTTCATTTGCTGCAAAACCCATAAATCTTGGGACAAACTTTTAAACAACATGGATGACAATCTTAAATCTTATGTAAAAGGACAGGCAAGATGGAGTGACAAACACTAAGAACGTTGCTGAGGTAGTTCTTACCTAGCTCATTGTAGTTGTTGTTTGTTGTCTTTGTTTCCTTAGCTGTGCCATGATAATAAAAAAGAATAATGTCTGCGGTCAATGAGCTAATGGCTTTACCAACAGCCATCATAACCCAACAACAAGAAAGAGTCAGGCGGCCAACCTACGTTTTGTCCAGTCATCCATCCATTCAAGCAAAAGTTGTCATATGTTTGTATGTGTTTATCTACGTTAGCATGTTACTAACTCTACCATTGTCAGTCCGAAAAAGGAGTTGTGCGTGCAATGCGTGTGATTTCATTTCGTTGTTGTTTGTTTCTGTAGTCCAAAGGTTAGCCATATTGCAAAAGAACCGGTTGAAGTAGGTAGACAGACAATTATACAGCTGAAAAGAGACCTCGTTTCTTATTTTTTTTTTTTTTATTTTTAGTTATAATTCCTCTGAATCTTTAATTTTCTGTTGAATAGGGTTTGAGATTCCTTTGCTAAGCAGTTTTTTGAGGATTTTTATGTTTTGTTGTTGTTGCTGTGTTTTTTTATCTGTGATTTTTATTCTGGTTGAAAAAGAGCTGTGTAGTTTTGTGATGCTGTTACGTATTCTTTCCAGGTACATATCACCACAAGAAATTTCTTTTTTGGATTCGCGTGGGCGAAACCTTGGCCCGCTTGCAAATATTTCAGAAGAAAAACTTGCAACATTTCACACAAATAAAAACATGAACGAACATTTTGCACTTTTATTTAATACATGAGAAATTAAGTTTTGGGTAAATAGGATTTACTCATAGGCAGGAAGTATGGAAAACCTTAACTGTAGAGCCATAAAAAATTTGCCATTTTTTATCGAAAACAATTTTCTATAATATAAGCATGTATCATCCCAGCAAAAATACTCATTACAAAACCCCCTACTAACTCATATTAATAAGGGCATGTCGCTCGAAATAAACATTATAGTCCCGTCAAAAGTGACAGGAGTATATAGGAACTTATTAAAAAGTTCTCACGGAGCTTTGTTAGCGGTAGGATTTAGCATTCTGTACTTATGCTTTTTGGGTCGTTGATTTCATAGGTATAAATTTTATATATCCTCCACCATAGTATGGAGGGTATAATTAGATTTGCAATTCCGTTTGTAACACATCGAGATCGTCGATATCCTATAAAGTATATATGAGGAGCTCAGCGCCAAGACGGCCTAACCCACATGCCCAAAAAAAAATCAAACAGACTATAAAGATCTAATCAGAAACTTTTGAAATAACGATTAAAAAATTCCATATTGCATTTAATATTAATAACACTAGGTAATACTACATTCTAAAATAATGCAATATGGATTTTTTAGAATTTGTTTCAAAAGGTTTCAGTTAAATCTTTACAGACAGTTTGATTTTTTTGGGCATGTGGGTTAGGCCGTTTTGGCGCTGAGCGCCTCGTATTAGGGTTATGAATTTTTGAAATTTTTCCTCAAAAATGATTTCCTGTAGTGAGAATGAATGAACTTTGTCCTATTAAAGCCTAAAATAACATTCATACCATTTTATTATGAAAAAGGTTCCGCACAAATCACTTTGAAAAATTCTATGAAATGAAAGAAAAAATGTTTTCTCAAAAAATGATTTCCTGTTGCACGAATGAATGACCTTTTGCGTATTAATGACTAAAATAATTTTATTCCACTTACATTTTACAAAAGTCCCGCCCAGACCACTTTTAATTATTATGATATATGAAATAAAGTTATATATAATACTAGTAGAATCCGGTGCGCTTTGCTACCCCGACTAAGATAAAATATAAAGGAATGACTATAATTATATTAACTTAAAGGTTAAAGGTAAACATTAATAAAATATTTAAATATATAAAAACAGGATATACGAATGCGTTTTCAGTCCGTTCTGTGCTGTAAAGGAGTTTATAAGGTATATTGCAGAGGTAACCCTCTTTTTATATCCTTTCCGACTATAAGTACTCCTACGTAAGTCGACTCTCCCATTTAAAGGAGAGAATTAAATTGGGAACAACACTAAGTTTAAGTACCGTATGTTTGATGACACTTGTAATTTATTTTTATTAATTGAATTAATTTCTTCTAACCAATTGTGACACCTTAAATTACTCTTAGGATAACTCCCACTTGTGGGTTCAAATCCCAGCCGGGCTCAGCCTGTTTTTTGCAATTTTGCCCGTTAGGGCGAAGATAATTTTTAATGATTTTTATTAATTTTCTCTTTTAGAGTTAGCGCTTATCATGAAGAAATACAATTCAACGGGCAAATATCCGTTATTGTATAAAACACATTTGCATTTGAAAAACCAAAAGTTCTAGGACAGAGAAGTCATTCCACAGTCGATATGTCTGAAGAGCTGCTCAACTAACAGCGAAACCAGGTCACATAATTTGGTGACTGTGTGAGTTCGAGTCCTTGGCTTTCCTTTTTTACTTGCAAAAAAAAAATCGATCATCAATAAAAAATCATCATTAATAAAAATCATTAAAAATTATCTTCGCCCTAACAAGCAAAATGTCAAAAAATTAAAAAATTATATTTCCTTTTTTTAGAACAGTTGAGGTGGAATTTGTTTTCAATTTCAACACACTTCATATTTTTTTTATTTTTTTTTATACCCTCCACCATAGGATGGGGGTATATTAAGTTTGTCACTACGTTTGTAACTACTCGAAATAATCATTGTAGACCCCACAAAGTATATATATTCTTGATCAGCGTGCAATTCTACATCGATATAGCCATGTCCGTCCGTCTGTCCGTCTGTCCGTCTGTGGAAATCACTCTAGCGTCCGAACGGATTGACGTAGGCTGATGAAATTTTGGGAAAATATGTTATATTTACGTAGGACTTTTGGTATTGAAAGCGGGCTATGTAGGTCCACGCTTTCGTATAGCCCCCATACAAAATGACGCGTGACGCGTCGTCGTTTTAAGGAATTTTCAAGATGTTTGGCCCATTTTACCACCGAATTGGTTGTAATTTGGTACTTTGTGTCTCCAGAGGCCAAAAAATATTCCTACCAAAGTTGGGTTATATAGGTCCACGTTTTGGTATAGCCCCCATATAAGGCCCCATATAAAGTACGCGTCATTTTAATATATTTTGAATGTATTAGACCCATTTGACCACAGAATTGCTTGTAATTTGGTACTTTGTGTCTCCAAAGGACAAAAAATATGCCCACCAAAGTTGGGTTATATAGGTCCACGTTTTGGTATAGCCCCCATATAAGGCCCCATATAAAGTACGCGTCATTTTAATATATTTTGAATGTATTAGACCCATTTGACCACAGAATTGGTTGTAATTTGGTATTTTGTGTCTTCAGAGGTCAGAAAACATTCCTACCAAAGTTGGGTTATATAGATCCACGTTTTGCTATAGCCCCCACACAAGGCCCCTTATAAAGTACGCGTCATTTTAATATATTTTAAATGTATTAGACCCATTTAACCAAAGAATCGGTTGTAACTTTGTATTTTGTGTTTCCAGAGGCTAAGAAACATTTCTACCAAAAAATGTTTATATAGGTCCACGTGTTGATATAGCCCCCATAATACAATATCTCCCGATTTTCGATATTTTGAACGTTTTAGCCTCATTATCACACCGAGATGGCTGCAATTTGGTATTTAGTCTTCTTTAGGCGTATACAACTTTCCCCCAGAAATTTGTAGGTATAGGTCCACGCCATCATATAGCCCCCGTAGAACGGTACCTTCCGAATTTCGGTATTTTGAAGGTTGTTGCCACATTAATCCACCGAAATGGCTGAAATTTGTGGTGGAGGGTATAAAAAGTTCGGCCCGACCGAACTTAACGCTTTTCTTACTTGTTTTTACTCGCCCTCTCCCGGATTTGAACACACGAACTTTTGCTTTGTAGCCCAACACACTACACACTCGGCCACACACACGACAATTAGGAGTTGTTTAATGACTTTCATGTGCTTACATGTGCACCACCAACTTTTCTTTTTTTTTTGAACAAAAAACACACGGCCTGCGGTGAGCGTTGTAGTCGGACACACAAGCTCTGGTCACCGTACTCATCACTTAGTAATGAGTAATATAAGTAGTTATTTTTGTGTACATTACTTTGTAATGGGTTACATAATGACTAACGGATCCAAATTTTTGCTGGGTTTGGTTATGTCGTGTGCCCCCATACATTGTTTTCAGTGAAATATCTGCTTATAGTGACTTCAAAAATATTCAAAAATTCTGAAAAATAAAAACATTAACAGCCACTTTCTGTATGTCGAAAGAAGAATGTGAGCGAATGAAACACGCCCGAACTTTAGTTTTTGAAATAATTTTACATTTGCTTTTGCTTCAAAACAAAAAAAAAGAAATGAAAAACACACAAGAGTTTGGACGTTTTTCATTCGCACACATTCGTCTTTCGACATACAGAAACTGGCTGTAAAAGTTTGTTGTGCGGAAGCTTTTTTATAATTAAGATTTTATGCAATCTTAGGTAAAAACTCATCAAAATATCATACAGGGATACGAGGTTGTAAAAAAGTCATAACCCTAGTATACATATAAGAGGATTTCTGAGTGAAATCGGTTAATTTTGCAAAAATGGTTTTTGATTTTCTTTATTTTTTGCTATGTTGATGCTGCTCCTCAGCAAAACTTGTCAGTATATTTTCAAATTTTTTTGACTAAAGGTTTCAGATAAATCGCGCCTTGAAAATGTCGAATACTTTAAAAGTCTATATGCAAATAAATATTCATAATTTCTTTAATACTTGTGCAAATAGCAAAAATCTTTTTGTATTTTTTGTTTTTTATTAGCTGGTCTGAATGCAATTTAATATCTAAAATCAATTTTTATCAATGATTGTACTCTTCGATTTTCTTGAATTTTTTTGTATTAGACTACGATCATTTACAAAAATGTTAAGTCCTATTTGGTAGTAGGATTGGAATAATTACTATTTCTTCTTAGTTTTTTAAATTAGTCAATACAATTTTTCAATTATACCAGTGTGAAACATTTGTTATTTTAACAAAAAGTAAACTTCTTAATTTTTCGATTTTGGAAATGGTTTATCAATTATTGTACCAGTGTTGGTGGCTGTTACTGAATGAAGTTGTTTGTGCTCCCCATAGGTTTAGTCACTGGAGCCCTTAGTCAAAAAATCTGAAAATATACTGAAATATTTTGCTGGGGAGCAGCAACAAATAAAGGAAATCAAAAATCACTTTCTCAAAAGTGACCAATTTCTCTCAGTTCTCCCTATATATTTTTGATCAGCATAAAATTCAAAGTCAATACCCAGCAAAATTTGACGGAAGGGGTTCTTTGCGATGACGTGATTTCATGTCATCTTTTGCATTGGTTCAAAGGAAGTCGTGAATGATCCGATCTTTTCATTAGGATTTGAACCAATGCAAAGGAAGTCGTGAAAGATCCGATCTTTTCATCAGCATTTGTACCCATTCCATACATTGCAATTTTGGATGTAAACTTTTGAAAAACTAAACTGATAAATTAATTGTAGTTATTTCATGAATTCGTTTGAATTAATAAAGAGTTTTGTTTTTCATGAAAACCATATTTCAATACAGCATTTCCATTTTTCAAACAAGACATGAAAATTTCATGCCAAGGGGTTGGTGAAAATGACATGCCAAAGCATTGGTTAAAATGACATGTCAAAGCATTGGTTAAAATGACATGCTTAGGATCCAGAAAATAACGTCATCTTTTGGGGTCCACGCTCATATAAAATTCATCGATGAAGATGCTAAAAAGATGACATGCTAGATCACTTGCACCCATGATTGAATGTCATCTTTGGCATCGAACATTTTGCTGGGATATAACCGTGTCCGCCCGTGTGTCTGTTGAAATAAACAGCTTGCAATATTTAAATATGGCTTTATAGTTTCGTATAGATGTTTCTATTATTCCTAGGATGTTTGGTATTGAAAATGGGCCACGTTTCCCATAGAACGGTACCTCCCGATTTCGGTATTTAAAAGGTTGTGGCCTTAATATACCACCAAAATCGGTGAAATTTGGCTTTTAGTTGTTGTGCCCTCAATTTCCAACCGAAATACCAGAGATTTGGCACTTAGTCTTCGTTGGTGGTAATATATAGTCCCACGAATTCATATAGCCCCCCTAAAACGGTACCTCCGGATTTTCGGTATTTTAAAAGTTGTGGCTTCAATATCTAATCAAAATAATTGAGATTTGGTATTTAGCCTTCTTGGAGGTACAAAAATTTAAACCTCGCAAGTATCAGACGGTATAGATCCCCTCTTTAGTAGAACCCGTATAAGATTTTTTAGGTTTTATTCACATTTTCTACCGAATTGGTTGTTAATTTAAATTTTGTGTACCCAGAAGATAGAAAACTTACTCGCTAAAACTATTCATATACAGTCTGTCGTAAAAGTTAGTATGCAACATTGAAACCAAAATGTATTAGAGATAAAAAGCACTATAACTTATTGAAAATAACAAAGAAATTCTTTTATTTGATAGGCACGAAGGTAGTCTTCGGTGATAACATTGAAAAGCGTGTAATATATGCATTCATAAGTAAGTATACGGTTCGGAACCCAAAAAGGCCAACATTTATATATTTTTGTGAGCTTATTTAGAATTAAGTTCTAGTCTTTCATCGATCGATTTTTTTTTTCAAATACGTCTTTGGTCTACTGGTCAGCCGAGTTCGAAGATGGGTTATATCGGTTCACGTTTTGGTATGCCCCCCATATAACGGTACCGCCCGACTTCAGATATTTTGACGTGTTTAGATACATTTTCGAACCGAATTATAATTCGGTATTGAGGAGCGCCCCTACAACACATAATGGTAATAATGTAAACAGTCCGAAATCAGTTTCGCTCATGGTTCAAACTCTACTTTGACATAAACAATTTTGCTGTGAAATCCATCACGAAAGTTCTGTCCGGATTTATATCGCAATCCTTATTTTGCTTTCAAAATAGTCTGGCTTAATCCCACTTTTGTTGTTTTATTATTTTAAATCAACGAATTTATTAGTGGATAAAATGTGCCATTGTTCGCTAATCACGGTGTGCCTTAACCAAATTTAAATGGAAGGTGCTTACACCTGGGAAGTTTTTGCAGATTCTGAAACTACAATGCTCATAGATGAGAAATATCAAGAAACAAAAAAATCGCCGGAGGGATTTTCAAATAAATCGCGATTTAAGTTCACATATTTAGGGGTTCTTTAGGTTTTCACGATTTTGCTTGAAAACCGCGAGTCCTATGTAAATGGGCCTAAAATAATATTGTAGCTGTGAAAATTCTCCACAAGATTGACCTTTATGATTTCTTCGTAGGTTTTACCGTTTTTGAGATATAGAAGTTTAAATTGAGACAATACACTAACTGTATCGCCTCCTTATAAAACAATGTCATTACTGCAATTTCCCAAATTAAACTTATATATCTTGAAAATGGTACAACCTATGAACAAATAAATCATCCAATCTTGTAGAGAATTTTTACAGATTCAACACTTTCTTCAGTCTCATTTTGATATGACTTGCGGTTTGCAAGCAAAATCTTGAAGATTTAAGATAAAAACCTAACAATTTGAACTGAACCTCTATGTCTCAAAAATGGTAAAAACTACAAAATCGTGAAAATCGCGATTTATTTGAAAATCCTTCCGGCGATTTTTTTGTTTCTTGATATTTCTCATCTATGAGCATTGTAGTTTCAGAATCTGCAAAAACTCCCAGGTGAATGTATCATTATCTCAGAGATTAGATATACACCTGTAGTTGTGGAGGGTCGATAAAACGTCATTAAAACACCTTTTCAATATACAGATTAACTTCTTTAAAACGAACTTTTCCAAAATGAACATTCCTAAATCGAACTTCCCTTCCCTTTAATGAATTATTTTTATAGGGAATAAAAATTGACAATACTATTTTTAACTATAACGAACATGTAGATAGGACAACTCTGCTTTACAGCTGATAATTTTTCACAAAACCCTGTTTCTCCTGAAAAATATCATGTTTCGATAGTGGTTGTGAATCCAAATTAATTTCCAAAAATTACAACGATTTTTTGCGATTACCCGCAAAACCCGTAATATTACTACAAAACGTATCATAAAAAACACTCGGTATTACCAATGCTTAGAACATAAGTCAACTGTAGTGCCTATAACAAGCTCCAAAATGAAAACATTCAACAGTGTGAAGCCATTTTTTTTGTTTGGTACCGAACTCCAAGATGCTGTTTGTTATAAACAACAAAACCGGTATTTATAAATAAATCAGTTGTTTGCTCTACCAAAATTTACAAGTACATAAAGACCAATTCATTTTACGATCGTTTTATTGTTTTTTTACTTCATTTTAAACAGCCCGTGTATTGCCGCCAGCCAGTAACAACACAAACAAAAACAAGTCGGTCGGCATGAAACCACAAATTTTTCAAACATCAAGTATGGCAATAAAACAAACATAAAAATGAAATAAAATTGAAATAATCCGTCAAACCTGGGGGCCACAAAGGCCCGGCCGCCCGTCCGTCAAGTACTAAAACAGACATAAAATTAACAACCAACCACAAAATAATGAACAACAATCGAGTAGCTGCTAAATAAGGTGTCTAAATGGTAGTAAAAGTCGTCAAACAAATAACCCAAACAAAATACAAATGTTTATTTAATTTTCTCTAACAATTCATAACAATTCCATTTTTACGACATTTTGATGGGAATTCTCAGCAGCAGTTGTTGGTAGACAACAAACAGTTCAGAGCTGTTTCTACGCCATGATATAAACAAATCAAATAATGGTTTCTAATGTTTGGGATATTCAACATTAACACAAGTAGCTAATTCTACTCAATGTTGATTTGAAAATGCTCTTAAAATCGCTAGGTATGAGGGGATAAAGTAACCCTTAATACTAAATCCTTCCCCCAGTAAGGAACATGTTATCGATTTCGATTGTTTAAGTTTATGAGCAATTTATTGATCGTAAAAGTAATTAGCATTAAATTATTGCAAAGTTTAATTGCATTGTGGGAATTTGAAAACATGTCAATTGTTGTGCTATATATAATAATGGAATAGTGTATATCTTGCATTGGCAAATTGTTTTATAAATTGTTCTCCAGTAATGCCCACGTGCAAACCTTCATAATTACGGGTGTAAAGTTACGAACAAATATTGAACATTTTATTTAGTCATAAAAACATTCAGAGAATGCAGCTCTCTCAGAGTTTGGAGAAATGTATAATGCAATAAACTAGTGAAAATACATCCAGATTGTTTCAGGCCTAATTTGTTATACCTTCCAGCAGAGATGGAATAAGTTTTTTTTAGCTTATTTACGGTCAGAAAATTGTAAGTCGAAAACGTAATATACCCGTAAAAACGTGTAATGATTAACTACTAACAAGTATCAACAATATTAGTCATATAATATCCCTACTAAGAGGGTTACCATATGGACCAAGGGGTACCAGATCATATTATATGTAAACAGTGTCCTATAGATCTCAAAACGGGGATATTTGAAAAGTAAGACGTGCTACAGTGTTATCATGGAAAAACATGGAAGCCAAAAAAAAAAAAAACTTTGAGAAGTCCCCGAATTGGCTGCAAATAGTTAAAATCGGATGTCTATTACAAGATCAGTATAAAGTGGCAATATCTTACATATGCATTTCTAAGCGATTTTTGTACTTTTTTGTACTATTTTGGATTGTTTAGGGGAATGTCCTTAACCCTAATTCAGTTTCAGTTTAATAGACCACGCTTAGGCTCTGGTGGTTGGTATCGTTTACTGTTATTATGGCCTGGTACTTTTTTATTCGATCTGGCAACCCTCCCGATTGAGTTCTGCTGAAGTTAATATTTATTGTCATTAATGACAGTCTATCCTGGTGAACTTAAAAACGTCTTAGTTTTCAGATATTCACGGTTCGAGACCTACAGCAAATTATTTACATGTAATAGGATCTGGTACCCATTTGGTCCATATAGTAACCCTCTTAGGATATTCTATGCTTAATATTGTTGATGCTTGTTCGTAGTTAATAATTTTTAGGAATAAAATTCATATAATGTCATGATTTTTAAGTATTTACCGAAAACATGGGGTATTTCGGAATCTTCATTACATTTTGAAAACATTTCTTTGACACCTTGAATTACATGTTAAATATTGGTTCTGGCTATTATTGTTGAACTACGCGGATTAATTCTTTATTTATACATTCAATCTGGCCTTAAACAAGTCGACCAACTAATTTTTGCAAAAAAATCCAACATTTCACTAATTAATAGATAAAAAGTGTCAGTTTTCGTAGTTTGAAAACAATTACTTGCCAAACTGTATATGACCTACTTATACGTCGTGTAAAACATACGTTGACAACCTCATATTAAGAATAGTGTTTCATAACGCCGTTGTTCTTGACAGCTGCGAAGCTATGTATTTCAAAACGTCACAGTTGCGCATTTTTGACGCAGTAAAAAAGCAAATATATATCATTTTTATTTGAAAATTTAGCCTATTAGGCGAAGGTCATTTTTTATTAATTTTTTTAATTAATTTCTCGTTAGAGACGAGCTTACTGACCAAGATGCTTTTTGAAAAAGGAAAGCCGACGATACGAACCCACACAATCACCACTGTGTGACATGCATGTTTCGCCTTTGGTTTAGGAAGGCTCCTCAGACACATCGACTGTGGGGCGGCTTCGCTATCCTCTAACTTATTTCCTCTTTCAAAATGCAAGTTGTTTTTTTACAAAGTTGAATTTTTTGTTCAAATCTTTGTATGGCTTTCATGACAAACGCTTAGCGTAGCCTTTGAAAGTTATGAGTTTGGTTCTGAACACTAACACGTCGTGACAACACTTTTTTCCATGTGTTTTTCAAGGACGTGGGTTCGAACCCCAGCCTGGCTCAAGCTGATTTTTATTTTTATTTGGGGTTCGAACCCACGTCCTTGAAAAACACATGGAAAAAAGTGTTGTCACGACGTGTTAGTGTTCAGAACCAAACTCATAACTTTCAAAGGCTACGCTAAGCGTTTGTCATGAAAGCCATACAAAGATTTGAACAAAAAATTCAACTTTGTAAAAAAACAACTTGCATTTTGAAAGAGGAAATAAGTTAGAGGATAGCGAAGCCGCCCCACAGTCGATGTGTCTGAGGAGCCTTCCTAAACCAAAGGCGAAACATGCATGTCACACAGTGGTGATTGTGTGGGTTCGTATCGTCGGCTTTCCTTTTTCAAAAAGCATCTTGGTCAGTAAGCTCGTCTCTAACGAGAAATTAATTAAAAAAATTAATAAAAAATGACCTTCGCCTAATAGGCTAAATTTTCAAATAAAAATAAAAATCAGCTTGAGCCAGGCTGGGGTTCGAACCCACGTCCTTGAAAAACACATGGAAAAAAGTGTTGTCACGACGTGTTAGTGTTCAGAACCAAACTCATAACTTTCAAAGGCTACGCTAAGCGTTTGTCATGAAAGCCATACAAAGATTTGAACAAAAAATTCAACTTTGTAAAAAAACAACTTGCATTTTGAAAGAGGAAATAAGTTAGAGGATAGCGAAGCCGCCCCACAGTCGATGTGTCTGAGGAGCCTTCCTAAACCAAAGGCGAAACATGCATGTCACACAGTGGTGATTGTGTGGGTTCGTATCGTCGGCTTTCCTTTTTCAAAAAGCATCTTGGTCAGTAAGCTCGTCTCTAACGAGAAATTAATTAAAAATATCATTTTTATTTCTAATGCATTGGTAGTTGAATTTTGGAGGAACAATGCATTAGTGTACAACTGAAATATTTTGACGAAATCTAAGAATTGCAATGTTTGAGAGATACCATCTTGAAGAAGAATATACACGGTGCTTTTGAACCAAATTTAAATGGAAGGTGCTAACACCTGGGAAGTTTAAGCGGATTCTGAAACTACAATGTTCATAGATGAGAATAATAAAAAAAAATCGCCGGAGTGCTTTTAAAATAAATAACGATTCAAGCTGAAATTTTTAAGGCTTTTTTGGTTTTCACGCAAGTCCTATCCTATGGGAACTAAGGAAAATGTTATAGCTATTAAAATTCTCTACAA
Source organism: Musca autumnalis (assembly GCF_047663935.1). Classification (NCBI taxonomy): domain Eukaryota; kingdom Metazoa; phylum Arthropoda; class Insecta; order Diptera; family Muscidae; genus Musca; species Musca autumnalis. Next base: position 159,592,561 of record NW_027411644.1, read on the forward strand.
GATTGACCTTTACGATGTCTTCGTAGTTTTTACCATTACTGAGATATAGAAGTTCAAATTAGGCAATTGATTGACTGTACCGCCTCCTAATAAAACAATGTGAAGACTGCAATTTCGATAGGAATTTCCAAGCAAAAACCGTGAAAACCTAAAAAACCTTTAAAATGTCAATATGAATCGCGATTTATTTAAAAGAATCCGCAAAAACTTCCCAGGTGTAAGCACCTTCCGTTTAAATTTGGTTCAAGAGCACCGTGTATGGTTATTGAGGCTAAGAGAAAAAATATTTTCTAGTTTTTAGTACATTTATAAATAGATTTTACTATTCCGAACAACCTCCTTTTAAACAACCTCCTCCGATCTACCGAACAACTTCCTGCGAACGACCTTCACCGACTACCTTCCTCCGAACTTCCCCTTGTCAACCTTCACCTTCAACGGAACCCCATAACCAAATTACAGCCAATTTAGGCCGAATATGTAGATAAAAACTTAAAAATACCTGAAATCGGGTGGTACCGATATATGGGGGCTATACCAAAACTTGGACCTATGTTCACAGTTTTTGGTGGGGAAGTTTCTGTACCATTGGGAACCCCAAATGTCAAGTTACAGCCACCTCGTGCTAAGAATGAAGATAAAATCCTCAAAATACCTGAAATCGGGTGGTTATATGAGGGCTATAGGAAAAAATGGACCCATATTGGTTTTGGTTTCATATTCATGTATTGTCATCCAAATCTGAAGAGCGTGCAAAGTTTTAGTTCGATTGGTCAACTGCAACTGTGTGGAAAATGGAATTCAATATTTGAACGGAATAAACGTTATTTTAGTCATTAGCATGCTTAAGCTTATTCCTTTGTGCAACAGGAAAGAATTTTTTAGAAAAAAAAAATTAAAAAAAATATATTTTTTAAAATCTATTTGTGGGTGAACTTTGATATCTATCAGATATTCGATATCCGTCGTTATACATATATAGACATACAGTAAAAGATATTGATAAATGTCCTTACTAAATATTGATTATTTCTTGCACTAGTTTGGGATGTTGCACTCGGTTGGGGATGTTGCACTCGGTTGGGGATGTTGCACACTGTCACATATATTGTCACACTTTTAATTGTAAATATTGTTCATAGACATGATATTTCATTTGAAATGTGGTTTCTATACTTGAATTTTATTTTATTTGAAACTGTGAAACCCCCATTTTTGATATCATATTGAACTTAACAAGAACGAAACTAATTCCTAATTTGCATATTCATCTTTTAATTTCCAATGTATTATAAAAAATAATTTTTGTATTGAATTTTCTTAATAATATTTTCTTTTTCCACTTCCCTAATTGTTTCGTTGTATTGATATTTTTCCTTTGTTATTAAAAATCACACATGCTGTTTTTATTACGTTTTCAATTGTGTTATTATTATTAACACACCATCGAAAATATTTTGTTTGTTTTGAAGGTAAATAATATCAAAAATTCTGATCCCATTCTCGTAGTCATTAAAAAACAATTCAATGCTTCATAAAATGCTTTGATCTTCACATTTTCGTTATAATTGCAGTCAATAACAGTTTTTTTGTTTTGTTATTTTATGAAACTTCCAATAAATGTTTATTTATTTATTCTAAGCATGAATGTTCTTATTTCTAAATAAAATTCGAATGAACAGTGGGTAGGGAATAAGTAGTCCAAATAAACATTAAGAAATACATAGCTGCAATTGCTGAGTAGAAAATCATTTAACAATAAGATTTTTAAACCACTTGGACGTTTTAATGCTGAAGGACGGTACATTTTCTGGAACAAAAGGATCAAAAAGATCCTGTGCTATTCTACTACCCTGATCCCTGGGCTATCATCCTGCGAATCAATATTTTTGTCAATCATTATTCAATACATGCATAACAATAATGTTGAGACACTGGATGATAGTACAGGGTTCAGGATAGTAGAAGAGTATACAATCTTTTTGATAGAATCATGTCGTATCTTCGGATGAATATCCTGGCTTCATCAAAAGCAGACTCCGAAATCAATGCAAAATATAAGAATATTTCAATTCATGCTTGCAGATTAGAGTTTATTTTAATAATTAACAAACGGATGGAGGACTTGGTTCCTGTCAGAATAAACGTCCATAGCTTTGTTGTTTACTTATGATTGGATCAAATTATATTTTGAAATCAGCATCAGATAACATTGATATGGAAAATACTACAATATATTTGCTTTACAATTGGTAGCTGAACGTGTAACTACTGAATTTCCCGAATAAGCATTTAACAATTTTGACCAATATCGAGTTTTAATGGTATATTCATGATATTGGGTATTGTGTATATACATCAGTACATATGTTTTATGTATTCGAATAGAATTGTTCTCCATAATGCAGAACCCACTTTGCACTAATTTGGTTGATAGCAACAAAACTCGTTCAAATCACTTTGTTTAATTTGAATGTCTTATCTTTATACATAATTGTTTAATTTTTTAACCGATCTTGTTATAGTAATCTTTTGTAAAGTTGGGTTTTCATTTTTATTGTTTGAGCCGGTTACTGAAATTCGTTCAAAAACAATTTCCATCTGAGTGGCGAAAAAGAGAAAAACATGACAAAACGAAGGATTGGTTTCTTCGGAATTTTCCCGGTACTATTCGCGCCGAACGAAAATCATATCCTCAATCAAACCACGTCTAAACTTGCGCGACGAAGAAATCACACTGAGTCTTGTTTACAAAACAGCGGCAATTTTTTTTCTTCTAAACATGCTGTTAAAATCTGTTTAATGGGTTTTTTAAGTCAAAACAGTAAAAAAACGAAGAGCAACATTTACGCCAGAACCTCCTTAAAAATAAAATAAAAGGATCAAGCGGCGATGTTTTGTGCATTTTTTTAAAAGGGTCAGCATAAATCATAATTTACAAAACTAACAACAAGAAAACTCAACACAAGAAACTCAGAAGTATACACAAACAATGCAAATTTAAAAATTCACGGTTATGGTTATTTAAAGAAGCCTTAAGAAATGAGTGGTAGCTTCATCTTCTAAATCGCAGTCAAGAAATATGAAAACAGCGTAACTCTACTATTTTTTTTAAAGATGAAGGCACACACACATTTTATTGGAATAACTCAAGGTCACTGTCTAACAAATCGAGGCCATAAAAAATGTGAATCCTTCAAGGCAGCCATAAACATGCACACGTTTATATTTCCCTACCTTGCTAAACCGTTTAAAAAAATGTCTAACCTGTGTCTATAGATTTTTTTAATTGTGTTACTTCTACAACAAAAATTGAACCAGCCATCTGGGTTAACCTGTATGACCTTTATTTAATTTTTGGTTGTGTTACAATTATGAATGCACATAAAAAATGTCATAATTTCATAAATGTCAGTCAAGGTCATAAAAAATTTTAATTGCTTCATAATTAGTTTGTGGGCATTCAAGAGTAAAGTAAGAGTATGAAAGTGCATAAGATTTTCCCAATCATATTCATTTTTTTGGCAGGTGAGTGATATTAATGTGACCTTCATATCTTTCACGCAAAAAAATGAATAATAACTAATATTAAATGCTGTACACATTTTTTATTGTTGACGAAAAAAAAGTGTGCTGTTCTACTTTCTAATGTCAAGGTTACTTAGTTACTTAATAAAATTAGTTTGAATAAGATAAGATTTACCTTGAGTGCGAAGAAGATAATGTGCCATCAAAAATAATACCAAGAGAACCAAGAATTTTCGAGGAAGTACTGAACCACAAAGAGATAAATACACAGTCTCTCTTTAATATTTCAACTATTTGTGGGGTTTTAAATTTTTCAATGACTTGGTACACTTTTTTGTATCAAAATGTATTAAGTAAGCGTAACTTTTTGTTTGGGGCGACACAACAAATTTTACGAGTGAAAGAAATGTACCTTGAGCATATTACAGTTAGACAACAAATGTATTGCAAAGGCCAACATTGTAAAAAATTTCACATTATTTGTTCGTTTATGGCAACAAATTATGTAAAAACTATACGGTTTTTTGAGCAAATCTCTTGCTATTGGTCCCCAAAACAATATCCCGTCAAAATATGCAAAGTTTATTTGCGATTTATAAAAATACGGTCAAAAGTAAGAATTAACTACTAGTTGGAGGTGACAATAAATGTATTGCAAAAATTACCAAATCTACGGTTTTTTGGAGAATTACCAAAGTTATGTTCCTTAATGAGTTGTCTATCCACTTTGGACATTCATTGGAGCAGTAATGAGTTTGCATTGGTCCATTATCCGACAATACATATTGAGTCCAATATTCATTATACCCTCCACCATATGGAGGGTATAATTAAATTTGTCATTCCGTTTGTAACACATCGAAATATTCGTCGGAGACCCTATAAAGTATATATATTATTGATCAGCATAAAATTCTATGTCGATTTGACCATGTCCGTCTGTCCGTCCGTCCGTCAGTCCATCCGTCTGTCTGTTGAAATCAAGATACAGCTCGCAATTTTAAAGATAGAGAGTCAAAATTTGGTACAGAAGATTTTATTACTTGCAGGATGGTTGGTATTGAAAATGGGATATATCGGTCCACGTTTTGATATAGCCCCCATAGAACGGTACCTCCCGATTTTCGGTATTTTTAAGGTTTTAGCTTCATTATCCTACCAAAATGGCTGAAATTTGGTACGTAGTCGTCTTTAGGGGTATAGAACTTTCCCCTAGAATTTTGTCGGTATCGGTCCACACCTTCATATAGCCCCCATAGAACGGTACCTCCCGATTTTCGGTATTTTGAAGGTTTTAGCTTCATTATCCTACCAAAATGGCTGAAATTTGGTACGTAGTCTTCTTTAGGGGTATAAAACTTTCCCCCAGAATTTTGTCGGTATCGGTCCACAACTTCATATAGTCCTCATAGAACGGTACCTCCCGATTTTTCATATTTTGAAGGTTGTGTCTTCAATATTCCACCAAAATGGCTGAAATTTGGTATTTAGTCTTCAATGTGATATAAAACTGTTCGTCAGAAATATGTCTGTACAGGTCCACGCATTCATATTGCCCCATTTCTGACTAAAATTCGTCGATATAGGTCCACGTTTCGATATAGCCCCCATAGAACGGTACCTCCCGATTATCGTAATACTGAAGATTGTGACGTCAATATACAACCGAAATGGCTGAAATTCGTTATTTCGTCTTCCAAGAGTTATAAAATATTCCAGAAGAATATTAGAAGCGTACTTCTTGATTTTCGGTATTTTTTAAGTTTTAGTCACATTCTCTTACCGAAATATAGGAAATTTGGTATTAAGTCTTCTTTGAGCCTAAAAACTTTCCGTCAGAAATTTGTCGGTATAGATTGACGTTTTGAAATAGCCCATATAGAATGGTGCCATACATTGGTTTACCGAAATTGCTGAAATTTAGTATTAAGTCTTCTTCATACACGAAAGGAAACTAATTATTCCATTTTACTTCAATACAACTTGTGGTGGAGGGTATAACAAGTTCGGCCTGGCCGAACTTAACACCGTTTTTACTTGTTTTTGCATACTTACACTGTGCAACATTTTTAAGGTGATCTTGTGCAAACAATTCGAACTGAGGATTTTTTGAAAGTACAGACTAAACTACAAGAAACGCTAGTTGTGTTTTGTTGTGTCAGATCCAGCTTGGATATTATGGCCCCATCTAAACATGGTTAAATATTGAGTTTTTAAAGAAATTCAGGGCTATATCTCTGAAACCAATGCGAATCTTCTTCTGACCTCTGAAGCAAATTTGTAGATAAGGACAAGAATAAAATATTTGGAGAAATAATAAGCTCGAAAAACTACATTTATTGCCTCAAATTTCAAAATATATGCAAAAATTCCACAATTTTTATACATTTCGCACCGTATCTCCAAAACCGTAACTTTTTTCTGAATATTTTCTTTTGGAAAAATATTCCCTGGAATGTAATACACAACTCTTCAGAACATGTAATTGCTGTAAAATGCCTCTATGCCGTTGCTTTCAGTACATTTTTCAACGACGATTTAATAAAAATATGAATAATGTGGTGAAATCCGAAATGATGGAATAAACTGTTGGTGTGAACTGTGTTTGAAATACGTGTTGCAAAAGATATGATGCAAAATACCGCTGAAACAACATGAAGTAAGCATTTTAGAGTTTCAGAATGTTCTAAAGAATTGTTAAAAACTTTATTTGGAAGGTCTTTGCGAAAGGTTCCTTGGTTCAACTCCCAATAGTTTAGCCGATACTGACCACAATTTCAGCAATTATGTAAAATGTTCTATATTTTATAGATTTTTATGCCCTAGATGGAGTTTTTCTTATGTGGTTTTATCAAAAGATAAGTTCTACTAATTTAGGGCTACAATATTGCTAAAGAGAGCAAGGCCAAATTCCTATTCGTTTCTGAGATAAAGGCCATAAAATCCGAACTGGATCTGACAGGACAAAACCCTACTAAGGTTTTTGTAGTCTAAATATGTACTTTCAAAAAATCCATACTAGAAGTTGTTTGCGGCCGATTCGTCATTGTTTATTGTCAATATGGTCTCATACGTTTTTTACCTGTCTGAAGACTCTCCACGTCGGTTTTTATTTTACCCTCAGCATTTATGCTAACACTTTCATACGGGCAAAATGTGCCTCATCATTAGACAGCGGAATCCTATGGAAATGCATATATGGTTAGGATGGTCGTAGAGAAAATATGATTAGACAGAAACTCGTTTTATTACAAAATAAAAAGAATTAGGCCCAGAAATTTTTGCATATTTTGCATATTCTGCATATCGTGCATATTTTGACATATTTGTACATATCTGCATAAAATTAGCATATGCAAAACCATATGCAAAAATATATTCAAGGATTTGTGGTCTAAATATCCCACCAAAATGGCTGAAATTTGGAATTAAGTCTTCGTTAGGGGTATGCAACTTTACAACTGAAATCTGTCCGCATATGTCCACGTCTTCATATAGCCCCCATAGAACGGTACCTACCGATATTCGGTATTTTGAAAGTTGTAGCCTCAATATCCCACCGAAATGACTGAAAATTGGTATTTAGTCTTCGTTGGGGGTATAAAACACTCCACCTGAAATTTGTCGGTGTAGGTCCACGTCTTCATATAGCCCCCATAGAATGGGACCTCCCGATTTTCGGTATTTTGAAGGTTGTGGCCTTAATATTCCACCGAAATGACTGCAATTTGGTATTTAGTTTTCGTTGGGGGTATAAAACTTCCCACATGAAATTTATCGGTATAGGTTCACGTCTTCATATAGCCCCCATAGAACGGTACCTCCGGATTTCTGGTATGTTGAAGGTTGTGGCCTCAATATCCCTCCGAAATGGGTGAAATTTGGTGCTAAGTCTTCCTTGGGGGTATAAAACTTTCCACCTGAAATTTCTCGATATAGGTCCACGTCTTCATATAGCCCCCATAGAATGGTACCTCCCGATTTTGGGTATTTTGAAGGTTGTGGCCTCAATATCATACCGAAATGACTGAAATTTTGCATGTTGTCTTCGCTGTGGGTACAAAACTTTCCACCTGAAATTTGTCGGTATAGATCTATGTCTTCATATAGCCCCTATAGAACGGTACCTCCGGATTTCTGGTATTTTGAACGTTGTGCCCTCAAAATCCCTCCGAAATGGCTGAAATTTGGTACTAGGTCTTTGTTGAGGGTATAAAACATTCCATACGGGCAAAATGTGCCTCATCATTAGACAGCGGAATCCTATGGAAATGCATATATGGTTAGGATGGTCGTAGAGAAAATATGATTAGACAGAAACTCGTTTTATTACAAAATAAAAAGAATTAGGCCCAGAAATTTTTGCATATTTTGCATATTCTGCATATCGTGCATATTTTGACATATTTGTACATATCTGCATAAAATTAGCATATGCAAAACCATATGCAAAAATATATTCAAGGATTTGTGGTCTAAATATCCCACCAAAATGGCTGAAATTTGGAATTAAGTCTTCGTTAGGGGTATGCAACTTTACAACTGAAATCTGTCCGCATATGTCCACGTCTTCATATAGCCCCCATAGAACGGTACCTACCGATATTCGGTATTTTGAAAGTTGTAGCCTCAATATCCCACCGAAATGACTGAAAATTGGTATTTAGTCTTCGTTGGGGGTATAAAACACTCCACCTGAAATTTGTCGGTGTAGGTCCACGTCTTCATATAGCCCCCATAGAATGGGACCTCCCGATTTTCGGTATTTTGAAGGTAGTGGCCTTAATATTCCACCGAAATGACTGCAATTTGGTATTTAGTTTTCGTTGGGGGTATAAAACTTCCCACATGAAATTTATCGGTATAGGTTCACGTCTTCATATAGCCCCCATAGAACGGTACCTCCGGATTTCTGGTATGTTGAAGGTTGTGGCCTCAATATCCCTCCGAAATGGGTGAAATTTGGTGCTAAGTCTTCCTTGGGGGTATAAAACTTTCCACCTGAAATTTCTCGATATAGGTCCACGTCTTCATATAGCCCCCATAGAATGGTACCTCCCGATTTTGGGTATTTTGAAGGTTGTGGCCTCAATATCATACCGAAATGACTGAAATTTTGCATGTTGTCTTCGCTGTGGGTACAAAACTTTCCACCTGAAATTTGTCGGTATAGATCTATGTCTTCATATAGCCCCTATAGAACGGTACCTCCGGATTTCTGGTATTTTGAACGTTGTGCCCTCAAAATCCCTCCGAAATGGCTGAAATTTGGTACTAGGTCTTTGTTGAGGGTATAAAACATTCCACCTGAAATTTATCGGTATAGGTCCACGTCTTCATGTAGCCCCCATAGAATGGTACCTCCCGATTTTCGGTATTTTGAAGGTTGTGGCCTCAATATCATACCGAAATGACTGAAATTTTGCATTTTGTCTTCGCTGTGGGTACAAAACTTTCCACCTGAAATTTGTCGGTATAGATCCATGTCTTCATATAACCCCCATAGAACGGTACCTCCGGATTTCTGGTATTTTGAAGGTTGTGCCCTCAAAATCCCTCCGAAATGGCTGAAATTTGGTACTAGGTTTTCGATGTGGCTATAAAACTTTCCACCTGAATTTTGTCGGTATAGGTCCACGTCTTCATATAGCCCCCATAGAACAGTACCTCCCGATTTTCGGTATTTTGAAGGTTGTTCCTGTGGTTATACATTTCTCTATTTTATTGACTTGTCTGAAGAGAATTTTAAACAGAAAATTTTTAAACACAAACATTTTTGTACCTATTATTGAAATATTTGTTGCATAAGAAAATATGTAAACTGCATAAATTTTGCATATGCAAAAATTTATGCATTTTGCATAATTTTGCATATGTCATATGTTTCGATTGCAATGTAATCAGAAGCCAAAAATATGCCCAGTCTCAAAATTTGACATGAATCGGATCAAAAATAGGGGTTGCATAAAATTCCGCTGTCTACTCATCATGGAGTTGATTTAGCCATGTCCGTCCGTCTGTCTGTCTGGCTGGTGCGCACGATGACTCTCGAATGGAGCAACCGATTCGGTTCAAAAGTTGGCTTTCGTAATATTTTGCCCAAACTTAGTTTAAGTTCGAAGATGGGTTATATCGGTTCACTCCTTCCGGTACCTCCCCCACAAAAGTTCGAAAATGTTCGGAAAATTTGTGCGCACGATAACTCTTGAAGGAAGTAGCCGATTTGGCCCACACTTTGTAAATCGTGAAAGTTCTACCAGACTAAGATGAAGTTTAAATATGGACTCAATCAGTCCACTCCTTCGGGTACCTCCCAGACAAAATTTGGGAAAAGTTCAGTTTAGGACCTGCTCTCGAATCGCTTTGATGTTTGTTGTAGCAACTTGTATTCGCTGTCCCCCATACGACGGTACAAGTTTCATAAGGGGCAAGTCCATACTTCCTGAGAAAATAGCCTGAAGGGTGCAAAAAAAAACCCTATGACACCGTGTGTAGTGGTTGGAGCGCAAGATAAATCTCGAACGGATCTGCCAATTCGGTCCAAAATTTGGCCTTTGTAATATTTTGTCCAAACATAGTTTAAGTTCGAAGATAAACCATGTCGATCCACTCCTTCAGGTACCTCGCTCACAAAAATTCAAAAATCTTCGGAAAAAATATGCGCACGATAACTCTTGAAGGGAGTGACTGATGTAATCCATACTCTGCACATCCAGATATAGATCAGGTTCGAATATGGACTATATTTGTGCACTCCTTTGGGTACCTCCCACACAAAATTTCGGATAAGTTCACTTTAAGACCTGCTCTCGACGGTAAAAGCAGGTCCATATTTCTTGGGAAAACATCCCGAAAAGTGTAAGAAGCCCTATGTCACCATATCTCGAACTGTTCTACCGATTTGGTGCAGCATTTGGTCGTCGTCATATTTTATATCCAAACTTAGTTTCATGGGGCAATACCGGTCCCCACCTTCCGGTACTTCTCCCCAATATTTAAAAAATGCCACTAAAATGTTAGGACGATATCACTTCAATGGTGCAACCAATTTGGTCCAAACTTTGGATCTCCGAATATTTTGCCAACATTTAGTTTAACTTCTCAAATGGCCCATATCGGTCCTCCCTAAGGGTACCTCCCCCACAAAAGTTCAAAATTTGTGTTAATTCCTAATCGGTAAGTTCAAATGTTGAAAAAGGGCCACAAAATTCTGAAGAGACGCTAAATACATTCTATCTGTCCGTAGATGAATGTTTCAATTCACATTGGCTGAGGGTATACCTCTGTCGGCAAAGCCGACTGACACTTTTTTACTTGTTATCACTAAACTTTATGACATTCAATACTATTAATCCATTATTAGCCGCAAAAGTAAAAAATGCATAATGACTACAAAAATGTTTCAAAAATTATTCGTTTATAGTACTGCTTTCCCCTATGCAATACATTTATTGTCACCTCAAAGTAGTAGGTAATTCTTATTTTAGTCTGTATTTGTTATAAATTGCAAACAATTTTGTATATTTTGACGGAGTATTGTTTTGAGGGCCAGCAGCAAGAGCTGTGAACAAAAAACCGTATAGTTTTTATACCCTCAGCATTTATGCTAACGAGGGTATATACGCTTTGGACGAAATCCGTTTCAGACAATTTGGAGTCGATTTAGCAATGTCCGTCCGTCTGTCTGTCTGGCTGGCTGGTGCGCACGATAACTCTCGAAGGGATGAACTGATTAGAACCAAATTTTGCACTTCGTAATATTTTGCCCAAACTTAGCTTAAGTTCGAAGCTGGGCCATATCGGTCCACTCCTGCGGGTACCTCCCCCACAAAAGTTCGAAAATATTCGGAAAATTTGTGCGCACGATAATTCTTGAAGGAAGTAACTGTTTTGGTCCATACTTTGCATATCGTGAAATATCTACCAGACTTAGATGAGGTTACAATTTCGATTCAATCAGTCCACTCCTTTGGGTACCTCCCACACAAAATTTCGGAAAAGTTCAGTTTAGGACCTGCTCTCGAATCGCTTTGATTTTTGTTGTAACAACTTGTATTCACTGTCCCCCATACGACGGTACAAGCTTCATCAGGGGTAAAACCATACTTCCTGACAAAATAGCCTGAAAAGTTCAAAAAACCCCTATGACACCGTGTGTAGTGGTTGGAACGCAAGATAACTCTCAAACGGATCTGCTGATTCGGTCCAAAATTTGGCCTTCATAATATTCTGTCCAAACTTAGTTTATGTTCGGTCCACTCCTTCAGTTACACTGAAATGACTGGTGGGCGCGATAACTATCGCAAAGATATGACTCCAAAAATAAGATCCACTTCCATAAAGGACTATGTCGGCCCATTCCTTCATGTACCGCCTCCGCAACACTTTTGAACTTTAATCCTAATCCACATTTTTGTCGGCAAGTTGAAATGACCAAAAAGGGCCACAAAATTCTGAAAATACCATAAATGCATTCTATCTGTGTCTATATGAAAGTTTCGATTCATATCTTCATTCATATATATGTATATGGTAATATTCAAAAAAAATTTTCAATCGTTGAAGTTGAGGTTCACCATTTAATAAGTCGCGAACTGTTAATATATTTTATAAAATATGAATATATTTATATTAATTGAAGTGTTTTAGCCACGATCTCATAATATGGACCATAACAAATAATTTTCGTGGAAGCTGCGTTGGTGGTAATACTAAAAAATGGGTAAAAATGTGTTGAAGTTTACAAGTTTTTTTGTGTTCTTTCTTGATTTCTGGCCAAACCATGGAAAATTCAGACATAAGCTCAAAAAAAGAATTGAAGAATACTCCTTGGGCAACATGGTTCTAATGTATGACTTTTCGATATATACACTGCATCCCCCTAAAATCGATTCTGACATTTTGAAGTTTTGAAAACTGGGTTTTTCGAATTTTTCTTATAAATAGTGGGTGCAACTAGATAATAATCCAAACTAGTTTATAGGATTGTAGAACTCGCGATTCCACGTCGTTCGATGTATATCTCATGAGTGTGCTCCGTACAGCTTCCTAGTAATAGGAGTCCAAAGGCGAAAATTTGGTGCGTAAATTTTCTGAAAAAAACTATTTTTTTGGCTTTAAAATTTACAACTGTCGTACAGGTACCCCTGAACCCCGCGTGATTTTAGTTTTTTTACGTGCCGGATCTAATGAGCTCTTCCGCGGTCGAATCCATCCACTAAAACGCCGGATATAGATACCTTGAAAGTAGGAAAATCTGCGAAATATATTTTGACAATTCCGCGAATTGAACCGCGATTGTCTTTGATTATTTTTGCATAAATGTAATCCTTTATACGCGATTATAATATTTGCCAAAATGGTGTGTCACAAATTACAAAGATTCAGGAGTAATATCCCTATTTATCCCAAAATAGAATACGGTGGCACATCCGCAGTTCTTGACGAATCTGTCTAAAATAATTTATATTGACGTATTTTTAATAGGGGGCCATTGAAATCGGATGCACCTTATCATCATATGCATATCGCGTAATTTTTGCCCATTTGAAGGTTTTTTGAATAGTAAGATGCAACTGATGGCACACTTTGGCCGCTGAATGAAACATGGGAAAATCCATGCATATTGATAGACATGGACTTCCTGTATCCGAAAAGCACATGCACCTCAACCGATTTAAACCAATTCGCGAATTATTCGGTTTTTAACTTCTATGTTTTTTCTTTGATTGTAATTTCAATATTACTCTCTACTTCTTATTTCTATTGCTTGTCACAGAAAGCAAATATACTTTCACGATGACTAATTACTTTTCTCGTAGCAGTTTAAGCAAAATTCTTCAGGATTTGAATCGAAATTTAGCGAAATAATAGAATAACTCCCAACATTTATTTTTAAAATTTTTCGTATTTAACCAAAAATATATTTTTGAAATAATTTCCAACAATAAGTTTCCGTTCTTTGTTGTTGCTGTAATTGCAAGTTATAAGCGCGATATTTTTAATTTTGGTCTCACATTTTTCTACGCGTTGTCTAGATTCTGTACGTATTTTTAAATTATTTTTTTAGCGATTTTTTGGACTCTGATTTAGAATAAATAAAATGTATTCCAAGATTTCTTCAATATTTTTTGATTTTCCGCGAAAATAAAAATAAATTTAGCAACTATTTTAGCATCTACGGATAGATATCAAATGCTGCTAACGATTCATATATACATGTTCATATTACAACACAATAGGAATTTTTAAATATTTTTTCTTTACAAGAGAGTAAAACCGCATATAACTTTTGAGTGCAGCATCCAATTTTGTGAACGAGAACAGATTTGAAACCACGATTTTTTCGTAACCCATGTACCAAAAATGGCGGATGTGCTCGCCAAAAAAGTTTTTAATTTTTTTTCTATGTAATTGTAAAGGAAATTTGAAATTTACCATATCTCTGTCGGCAAAGCTGACTGATACTTTTTTACTTGTTACATAATTTGTTGCCATAAGCGAACAATTAATATGATTTTTTTAGAATTTTGATCTTTGCAATACATTTGTTGTCAAACTGTATATTTTACATCTAAATTTAGAGCAACTATAAGTAACTTGAAAAATCTATATACGTATATATAAAATTCTTCGAGACTGCCATGATGTTCCTCCGAAACGGCTGGACCGAATTTTATGAATTTTTGTATGTGAGTTTTTAGGTCTGAGAATAGGTCGTTTGCTATATTTAATAGGGCTAAGGGGCCGGGGTACCTCCCCCACAAAAATTTAAGAAAATGCGAAATTCAAGATATTATCGTCATATCGGAAGCGGAATATCGCGGTCAGCCCAATTTTTAAAAATCTATAATTATATGTAATATCTAGACAGCGGAATGGTCGGAGAGGATGGTCGTAGAGAAAATCTGATTAGACAGAAACTCGTTTTACCACAACAAAAAAACGGAATTAAGCTCAGAAATGTTTGCATATTTTGCATATCGTGTATATTTTGACATTGTAACAACACCTTTTCATAGGTTGTATGAGGACATACAATAAAACGCCAAATCGTTAGGTTTTAAAAGAATAATTATTCACTCTCTATATTGCGGATAATATTCAACATATTTTTACATATTTGCTTAAAATGAGCATAGATGTATATTCAAAAATATATGCAAGGATTTGCGGCCTGAATATCCCACCGAAATGGCTGAAATTTAGTATTAAGTCTCCTTTGGGGGTATGAAACTTTACGCCTGAAACTTGTCGGTACAGGTCCACGTCTTATATACCCCCCATAGAACGGTATCTCCCAACTTCTGGTATTTTGAAGGTTGTGGCCTCAATATCCCACCGAAATGACTGAAATTTGGTATTTAGTCTTCGTTGGGGGTATAAAAATTTCCACCTTAAATTTGTCGGTATAGGTCCACGTCTTCATATAATCCCCATACCTCCTGATTTCTGTCATTTTGAAGGTTATGCCTCAATATCCCTCTGAAATGGCTGAAATTTGATATTAACTCTTTTTTGGGGGTAAACAACTTTCCATCTGAAATTTGTCGGTACAGGTCCACGTTTCTAGTATTTTGAAGGTTGTGGCCTCAATATCCCACCGAAATTACTGAAATTTGGTATTTAGCCTTTGTTGGGGGTATACAAATTTCCACCTGAAATTTGTCTTCATATAGTCCCCATAGAACAATGCCTCCCGATTTTCGGTATTTTGAAGGTTGTGGCCTCAATATCCCACCGAAATGACTGAAATTTGGTATTTTGTCTGCGTTTGTGGTATAAAACTTTCCATCTGAAATTTGTCGATATAGGACCACGTCTTCAATAGCCCTCCGAAATGGCTGAAATTTGGTATTTAGTCTCCCGTGGGGTTAAAAAACTTTCCACCCAAAATACTTTTCTCTATTTTATTGACTTTTCTGAAGAGAATTTTAAAGAGAAAAATGTTACACAAACATTTTTGTACCTATTATTGAAATATTTGTTGCATAAGCAAATATGTAAAATGTTTTGCATATGCAATGCATTTTGCATAATTTTGCATATTACATATGTTTCGATTGCAATTTAATCAGAAGCCAAAAATATGCCCTGTGCCAAATTTTGAAATGAATCGGACCAAAAATAGGGGTTGCATAAAATTCCGCTGTTTAGTAATATCCTTTATACTAGTAAGCGTGACTACAAAAACGCCACATTTTGGAATACAGTACAACCCCGATAATATAAAATGCCGCTTGAAGAAAATTAAAAGAAAAAGAAATTGATTGAGAAATGAAGCAAATATTAATTTCAATAATAATTTGATGAAATTTTGTGTGTTGGTTCACTAGGTGTGAGAATACAGAAAAAATGAGTGGGTGGGGGACCCCCCCAACAACGGGTATTAACAAAACGCGAAATCTCAGAGATTATGAAACGTATTGGGTTTCAATTGTGGCCTCCATCATTAACGGGTGTTTTGGGCGCGATTGCGTCCAATTTTTGAAAACTTTCTACTTACAGATTCGATTTCTAAATTTAGTAATTAGGATCGCAAACACGCCATGAACATTGACTTCAATGCTTGAAATAACTCGATGAAGACCACGTTTTTTAATACAGCAAAGTCTATATAAATCCAACTAGCATTTTGAATTAATTTTTTATGAATCACTGGGTTTTCATGTTTAGGAGTGTAATATAATAACGTGCTCAATGAATCCATCAAAAAGTAAGAACAGCATTAAGTTCGACCGCGCATAACTTTTATACACTCCGCCATAAAATATATTGAAACCAGATTTCAGACATTTCGAACGAAATACTAAATCCAACAAATATCGAAAATCGGGAGGTACCTTTCTATGGTAGCTATATCGGAACGTGGTCCTACATATACCAACAATTCTCTGCAGAAATATTTTTACCTCCGATGGAGACTAAATACCAAATTATAGCCATTTCGGTTGAATAATATGGCTAAAAATCCGACAGTTCGTAAGAGTCCGGCTAAAACAATGAAAATAACGAACAGTTTTATAAAGGCTATATAAAAATGTAGACCGATATAACCCATTTTAAATAACAAAAACCTACGAATACTATAAACTTCTGTGACAAATCATAGACTATTGAATGAATAGACAGAGAATTCGTAATGTGTTTGTTTTTTTGTAGGGGCCGCCACCGTTGCATCGATAATTAATTCGCATGCCGATGCACTCATAAGTTTAGCAAATGTAGCGATAATAAAACAAAATTAAAATTAATCCGTAAATTTTTAAACCGATACATGCCTATATTTTTGTACCCTACACCACCTTGTGGTAAGGGGTATTATGTCTTTGTGCATTAGTTTGTAACATGCAAAAGGAAACGAGATAGACCCATAGTTCCTTTTAGGGATATACATAGAATCACTTTCTGAGTCGATTTACGCATGTCCGTCTGTCTGTTCGTCTGTCCATGTATTTTTGTAAACAAAGTATAGGTCGCATTTATTGTCTGATTCGCGTGAAAATTGGGGAAGATAGTTTTTTTTTTTGGCCAAAGGACGAACGCTATTTATTTTGGTAAAAATCGGTTCAGATTTGGATATAGCCCCCATATATATCTTCGCCCGATTTAAGGCATTTGGTGCACGAAACACGCTATATGTGTCCGATTTCAAAGAAATTTGGTATGTGCGACGGTATGCAGTCTAGAAATAAGTGTGCCAAATTATATCGAAATCGGTTCAAATTTGGATATAGCTCCCATATATATTCTCGGCCGAATTTATGTATTTGATGCACGAAACGCGCTATATATGTCCGATTTCAATAAAATTTGGAATGTTTGCTGGGATTTGGCCTAGAAATAAGTGTGTCAAATTATATCGAAATAAGTTCAGATTTGGATATAGCTCTCATATGTATATATTTAAGGCAGATTTAAGGTATTTGCTGCACGAAACACGCTATATTTGCCCGATTTCAATGAAATTTGGAATGTGTGACGGTGGTTAGTCTAGAAATAAGTGTGCCAAATCATATCGAAATCGGTTCAGATTTGGATATAGCAACTATATATATTTTCGACCTATTTGAGTTATTTGATGCACGAAACACGCTATATATGTCCAATTTTGATGAAATTTGGACTATGTGACGGAATTTGGTCTACAAATAAATGTGAAAAATTATATCGAAATCTGTTCTGATTTGGATTTAGTTCCCATATATATTTTATATATTCGCAGTGGTGTAGGGTATTATATAGTCGGCCCCGCCCGACTTTGATCCTTTCCTTACTGGTTTTAAAATATCGCATAGGGAGGGTACCCCGCTCCCTCTGTAATTTAATAAAATATGTAGCCTGTATTCGGGGGCCATTCCTGTACGTTCCCTGATAATTTTAGAAAAATAGGTTCAGTAGTTTTAGCAGAAAAACTTTAAATTGTAATGAAAATTGAAAAAATTGGGAGCGGTAACATTTTCTCTCCATAAAAACCTAAGTTGGGTTATGACGACACAAGTAAGCAACCGCCTTGCACGCTGAATGTCCAGGGTCGATTCCCATCAAATTTTCAACGGTAGCAAAATACCACTTAGTGTTGGCGATATTTCCTGGGTATTTCAGCCATTTGCGGCGTAAGTACAATCTGCTGAAAAAAAAATTCAAAACCATTCGAGAGGACTCTTAAATTTCGCTTTTCCGAATTTTGTGTGGGAGGTACCCTAAGGGTGTGGGAGGTACCCTAAGGTGTGGACCGATATAGTCTTATTCGATCTATATCTGGAAGGAATACTAATATATGGAAAGTTTGGAGAAAATCGATTGCTCACTTCGCCAGTTATCGTTCACACAATTTTTCGAAAACAATTTTGAACGAAGTATAAAATTTGGGTCTAATCGGTAGATCCGTTCGAGAGTTATCGTGCGCACCAGCCAGCTAGACATTAAGAGAGACAGATGAACGGACTGAGCTAAATAGACTCCAAATTGTCTGAAACGAACATACTTGCGGTCTAAAACCAATATTTCGATGAGACACGTCTTTGGTCGTATTTTGTTTGTATCCCTTTTACCCTAAATCCTGAGGTATAAAATAGGTGACAAGGCGACCCCATGTTGCAATATTTGTATAAAAACTCCAATTTGACAACTGATCTGAAAATTTCTTTGTCATGATAGAGACAATTTGTAGCATGGGAGGAAATTGTGGTTCTCTACACACAACCCATTATATATTAGGCAGTAGGCCCGTTATCTAGCAGACACATTATTGCAATCCGCTATAGGGGAAAGGTCAGTAGTTATTATTACATATGTAGGCTACTTTGCCGGTATATGCCCTCCAGGAATTAAATGGACCAAAAATAAAATTTGTATATTTTTCATACAAAAGTAATGGTCTTTGTCACCCGCTAAATAATATCAGATCATCATGCAAAATTATAGGCATTGTCTTCTACCTAAACTCTTACCTCGTGGAAAATTTGGTGACTATTAAGCTATTATTGCGACCTCTACAACCAAAAAAACTGGATATATTAGGATGTAGCTCTGTTATCTGATCAGTGATGACGTACATCAACATAATCGACATCAGTACAAAGGTCAAGAGATCGTCTTCCAAATATAACTCACGAGGGAAGAATCTGGCTTTCAGGAACAATGATATAAGCTGTATATTAAAAATTTTCACACAAAAGTCCTGGTCCATTTAACCCTCTAAATATAGCATTTCCAAATTAAATGAAACCTTTTCCAAATTTAATGAAACTTTTTCCAAATTGAATGAAACCTTTTCCAAATTAAATTATACTTTTTCCAAATTAAATGAAACATTTTCCAAATCAAATGAAACCTTTTCCAAATTGAATGAAACCTTTATTTTTATTGAAAGAAAAAAAAAAGCCAGAATATTTTAAAAGAGAAAGAACTAAAATATTAGATGGGTTTTAACGATTTTTTACTTAAATTCTAGTCTTAAGTAAGGACTCCCTCCATGTGTTGCTTCTTTGAACTTAAACATTTCATAATTTTTGGGCATCAATTAAGGTTACAGCGAAATAATCCTAATGATAGAATTTAGGTTTAAAAAAATCCTAATAACATTGTGACACAAAATGGAGGCGAAAATCTGGGGCAGAGATAATTCCTTTTGGGGATGAAAGCCCTTGGTGAGTATATTAAGAATCCCGAAGGACAGATCCGCGTGAGTCGAAGTTCCGACTTATGGCGTGATTAAGTTTCTGCTGTAGACCATGTAAGGCATCTGAAATTAACGTTATATCTTTGTTAACTGTTGTTTTAACTTATTTATGAGATGACTTGTCTTCAGTCAAATCGAATGAGGATTATTTTCGTAGAGCATTTCGACCTTCTAACTCGCTTCTTTCAAAGAAGTCTCTTGAATGGCTACGATATCTGGCAACTTTCCAAACATCGAAATTTCATTTTTAAATTTGTTAAACTTCTCTATAGACGAAACACTTCTTACGTGACGTTTTTCAGCTTCGAAATGTTCTTCAAAAATGTCGCTCAGAAAATGTTAGGTACGACCCTCATTGACAACTAATCGATTTTGTCGCGCTTTCGTGGCCATTTTTTACAGTTAACCTGTTTTGGTTCAGAAATAACTATATTTTGTGTTTTTGTATATTCTACATATTCGAACAACCAATAAATAACGAATATACAAAAAAAAAAAAACAAAACAAAAAAAAAACCGGGTAAATGCACAAAAGAACCATGAAAACGAGACAAAATCGATTAGTTGTCAATGAGAGCCGTACCTACAATTTTCTTAGCGACATTTTTGCAGAACATTTCGAAGCTGAAAACGTCATCTTGTGGTAGTTTTATAGCGGTTCTTAAAATAAGGGACGAAAAGAACATTGAAGGAAGCGAGTTAGAAGGTCGAAATGCTTAAGTTTTTGCTAAAGACCCTCAGCAAAAACTTAATCACGCCATAACTTGTAAGTTCGACTCACGGCGGATCTGTATTTCGGGATTCTTAATATACTCACCAAGGCCTTTCATCCCCAAAAGGAATTATCTCTGCCCCAAAATTTCGGTTCACAGTGTAATAACAGGGACTAATTGTAGTACCTGATGAAGTGATTCACGATTTGCTGCTTGGGGAATTCTCAATGGACATGGTCCTTATATAATTGAAATAGTCCTGTTGATTGACCTGTTCTATACTATGCTCAATCACGTCAACGGTATTACGATCTATTGTCCGATCGCGTAGTACCACTCTGGCACACAATTTTATTTTTGAAAATTTTTTTCAGGATAATTTTTATGCAATAACTTAATGAGTAATCGAATACACATAATGATAGAATTAATCCGATGAAATTTGAAATTTTTAAAGCCATATTCAGCAATGTTGAATCCAATAGTAAAGGCATTTTCAAATATAATAAAATTGTGTGATAGAGTGGTACTACGCGATCAGACAATAGATCGTAATATCGTTGTCGTGATTGAGCATAGTAACCAACAGCTCAAAAAACAGGACTGCTTCAATTATGTAATGAGTATGTCCATTGAAAATTCCACAAGCAGCAAATAGTGAACCACTTCATTAGGTAATACAATTAGCCCCTGTTATTATTAGCAATTTTTTAAACCTTAGTTCTCTCTTTAGTATTATTTCGCTATAACCTTAATCGATGCCCAAAAATTATAAAATGTTTAAGTTTAAGGAAGCAAAACATGCAGGTATTTACACTTGTATGTCATTACTTAAGATTAGAATTTAAGTAAAAAATGGTTGAAAACCCATACAATTTGTTATTTCTTTCTCTTTTCAAAATAGTCTGGCTTTTTTCTTTCAATAAAAATAAAGGTTTCATTCAATTTGGAAAAGGTTTCATTTGATTTGGAAAATGTTTCATTTGATTTCGAAAAGGTTTCATTTGATTTGGAAAAGGTTTCATTTAATTTGGAAAAGGATTCATTTAATTTGGAAAAGGTTTCATTCAATTTGGAAAAGGTTTCATTTAATTTAGAAATGCTATATTATCTGATCGGCATCTCAAATTTCAAGCTACTTCATTGTCATATACTCTTACCATATATAAAATTTCGCATTGATCGGACTATTATTGCAACCACAGAGCCGCTACAAAATCTTATAAAAATTATGTTTTTGGTCCATTTTACCCACTAAATATTACACGATCACCTCTAACAAAAATAGCTATCTATTCTGGTCTGAACCTGACCTCCATGCAAAATCGCTTTATCTCGACGAGATATGAAGATTGGTATACCCTTTCCACATAGTGGTGTAGGGTATAAAAATAGGGTATAGGGGAAGTACACCGCCCTTTCGAAACCAAATTTGTAGCCTATTTTCACGGGGGACATCCCTGTACATTCCATGACAATTTCAGGAAAATCAGTTCAGTAGTTTTTGTAGGAAAGATTAAAATTAAAAACATGGGCGTGATCACATTTTCTTTGCATAAAAACATAAGTTGGGAACATTTCAAAAAAATTATCCAAATCGACCCAGCCGTTCTTAACTGATGCCGTTACCAACGAAATACATTTGATTTTTATTTACATAAATTTCATAACAAGGTACCATCTTATTTTAGCTAGGAGACAGGTCCTTTTGTTTCCTGAAAATGTATCAAAAGACCATTTATGACCTCTTGATCCATGTTTTTCCCTAAATATGTTGTCTTACTTTTAAGCAAAATGTAATTACACTTTTGTGCATGGGCGGAGTTTATTTCCTTTTATTATACCTGTTGTGGTTCTCATGGTTGGCTAATAGGAATTACCTGAAAATTAAAAAACCTTAAATATTGACTTTTCTATGTAGAGAGTCAGGGTGACGTAGGGGATGGAAGATACCAAGGAACGGTCCTGACCGGTTTTAACATGGCAAAGCCCAGGATTTATCTTGGTCCCTCTTTCATCCCAAGTGGACACTGACCTCCCCGTGGTGTCACCTGGGGAACTGCCTTTAACACCCGTTAAAGGTAGTGAGCTAACATGTGCCGCGCGTTCACCCATAAGAACGTTAAAAACTTGGGTTTGGGCGTCGGGTTAGTAACCCTCCCCTAGAAAAAACAGCCTACTATGAAAAAACGAAAGAAAAGAAAAACAAACCCCTCTAAAGTTGACGAACCCCGCAAACGTTTTAAGGACCATGATCTGCGAATCTGCACCTGGAATGTTCGCACTCTTTATAGAGAAGGTGCAGTCTTCGCATTGGCAGACGTACTTGAAAAGTACAAGACCGATATTACTGCCATACAGGAAATACGATGGATTGGGAAAGGCGTCACAACAACACCTAAAGGTGACGCACTGTATTATAGCTGCCATGACGTAAAGCATGAGTTTGGTTGTGGATTCGTAGTTAGTCGGAGACTAAAACATCTTGTATCCAGCTTCACTCCAGTGAATGAAAGACTTGCTGCAATTCGAATAAAAGCTAAATTCTTCAACATCAGCTTTATTTGCGCTCATGCTCCCACTGAAGAAAAGGACGAACAGACCAAAGATATATTTTACGAGTGCTTAGAAGAAACATATGACCGTTGCCCTGCCCATGACATTAAAATCATTCTAGGCGATTTTAATGCCAAAATTGGAAAGGAGAATATCTTTGGCCCAACAGTCGGGAAATTCAGTCTCCACAGTGAAACATCTGACAATGGTATGAGACTGATAGACTTTGCAGCTGCAAAAAACATGGTAGTTAGCAGTACCAGATTTAATCATCTCGATATTCATAAGGGCACCTGGCTGTCTCCAGATCAGAAAACAAGAAACCAAATTGATCATGTTGTGATAGATGGAAGACATTCATCGAGCGTGTTGGATGTACGATCGTTCCGAGGCGCAAACATTGATTCGGACCACTACCTTGTTGCAGCAAAGGTACGCACCCGCTTAAACGTAGCAAACAAAGTACGAGCAGACACAACACGAAAGTTAGACATCGGTAAGCTGCAATCACAACAGATAGCCACAGCATATTCCACTCAACTAGCCCAATTGCTTAATCAAAGCCCTCCTCATCCCGATAACATATCAGCGCAATGGCAAAGCATTGCCCACTCCATGCAAACAGCCGCAAAATCCATACTTGGATACCAGAGACCTCCACCAAGGAATCCATGGTATGATGAGGAGTGTCGTGCTGCCACCGAAGAGAAAAATGCGGCATATAAGGCTACTTTACAATCCGTAGCAACGCGTAGCGCACGAGAGAGATACAGGGAGAAAAGGAGAGAGGAGAAACGTCTTTTCCGCAGGAAAAAGAGAGAGATGGAAAAGCGGGAGTGTGAAAAAATCGAGATGTACAGGAGCCAGAATGAAGTCCGAAAATTCTACCAAAGAGTCAAGCATCAAACTGATGGCTTTGGTACAGGCACATCCTCCTGTAGAGACCAGCAAGGTAATTTGGTAACTGATACAGATAGTATACTCAGGATATGGAAAGAACATTTTTCAAATCTGTTGGTATCCAATAGCAGCGAAGAAGACGAAGATACCACAGTCCCAATCCCAGAAGATGGTATTGAATGTATACTGCCCAGCCAAGATGAGGTAAAGACAGCAATAAATCGGCTGAAGAATAATAAGGCAGCAGGGGCCGATGGCTTACCAGCCGAGCTGTTCAAAACCGGAGGCGACACGCTGATAAGGTGTATTCATCAGCTAGTTAGCACCATCTGGCAGGAAGAACGAGTACCCGACGATTGGAACCTGAGTATCCTGTGCCCCGTCCACAAGAAGGGAGATAAGACTGTATGCTCTAACTATAGGGGCATAAGTCTACTCCCTATTGCCTACAAGATCGTGTCAGGGATATTGTGCGAACGACTAAAGCCAATGGTCAACGAGATTATTGGACCATACCAATGCGGCTTTAGACCTGGCAAGTCCACCATTGACCAGATATTTACCCTGCGGCAAATCCTGGAGAAGACCCAAGAGATGCAGATCGACACCTACCACCTTTTTGTCGATTATAAAGCAGCCTTCGACAGTCCGCTGCGCTCAAAGGTATTCCAAGCCATGTCTGAATTTGGTATTCCCGCAAAGCTCATCCGGCTTTGTAAAATGACTTTAACTGACACGAGGTCCTCAGTTAAAATAGGAAAGAACCTCTCCGAAGAGTTTGGTACCAAAAGAGGTTTCAGACAAGGAGACAGCCTTTCGTGTGACCTCTTCAACATCCTGCTAGAAAAGGTTATACGAGAGGCAAACGTCAAAAGAAGTGGCACAATCTACACCAATAGTCACATGTTACTTGCTTATGCTGATGATATAGACATCATGGGTCGATCAGTAAAAGAAGTAACTGATACCTTTATAAAGGTCGAAGGAGAATCTGCTAAAGTGGGTCTGGCGGTAAACGGTGAGAAGACCAAGTTGATGGTGTCGACGCGCAATGCGTCCATTGAGCTCGGACCGACTGTGGAAGTTGGTTCCTATAATATTGAGGTAGTAAAAGACTTCGTCTACCTCGGCACCTCCGTCAACACAACAAACGACATCAGTTGTGAAATAAAAAGAAGAATTGTATTGGCCAACAGATGCTACTTTGGATTAAGTAAGCAGTTTAAAAACAAAGCCACATCTCGTCAAACAAAAATAACGCTCTACAAAACACTGATACTACCCGTGCTGATGTATGGCTCCGAAGCCTGGGTACTTGCGCAAGCAGACATGGCAGTGCTTGGTGTGTTTGAGAGAAAAATTCTTCGAAAGATCTACGGACCAATCTGCGTTGACGGTGAATATCGACGTCGCATGAACCACGAGCTGTATCTGCTATACAACGACATGAATATTGTTAAACGTATCGAGATGCAGCGATTGCGTTGGCTAGGCCATATCATAAGAATGAGCGATGATGAACCCGCTAAAAAGGCGTATGAATACATGCCACATGGCGGTGCACGCAGAATTGGCAGGCCAAGGAATAGATGGCGCAAACAAGTGGATGTTGAGATGAAAAGGCGCGGTATTCCAGAGAGCAAAGCAACAAATAGAGAGGAATGGAGATCTCTTCTTAGTTCGGCCTATAGAACAAATGTTCTGTAATGGGCCAGCTAAGTAAGTAAGTAAGTAAGTATGTAGAGAGTCATAAGCGCGTTTTAATAAGGTAACATTTTGTTCGGATTTTGTTGTCTTTTATAAGGATCAGATAAAGGTGTAGAAATGCAAACTAATTCCCTAAATACCTATGAATGAAAGATTCCATGAATAAAAAATTGTCTGAGAATTCAAAAGGCTTTTGGGAGTTTTCTTTTCTTGCCTAGTATCATAACATCTTTTTGGAACTTTTAATCACCCAGACAATATGGGTTGGGAACGTGGATTTCAAATTCCTTTTTGGGGTTTGCTCTTCTGACCTACTACCATCACCTCCATTTAGATTTTTTATGAGTCCTATACCAAAATATCTACCTACATACATATATTAAAAATCTTCTGCAGGAAGGTTTTATACTCCGAAAGAAATCAAAATACAAGTCCAAGACCCTCGAAATCAGAAGTTACCGTTATAGGGCGCTACTCAGAAATATGGACCTACTTTGAAAAATTTCTGTGAATAGATGTTCTCCCCCTAGAAGAAGAAGATGACAAATTAGAGCCTATTCAATTTGAAAATGTGCCCAAGACCCTCGAAATAGCGTAAATCCGGGCGTTCCTTTATTTGAGTGATTTTTTGCATAGCTGGTTTCTTTTAACTAAGAACTCGAAGTACCAAAATTTGGCGAAATTAGATTGAGAATATGGGTAAAAATTAGAAATACTCGAAATCGGGGTATACCTTTATATGGGGGGTATACCAAAATATGGACCGACATGAACAATTTTTTGTACCAACAACTCTTAGGTATACGAGTATAACTTACTGCTTAGTAAACTCCCTATCATATTTTTTAAAGCAGAACAAAAAAAGAACACCACACAAAGGCTCCAAATAACCGCAAATTTAAATCATTTTAATTTAACAGTTTTTGGTAGAACATAAATTTCAAGTCTAAGCCTAGACTAACCACAACAACATCAACTTACGTTCCATACGAATTTGCGATAGAAAAACTATTCAAATTTGTTTCCTATGTGGTTTTGAAAATTAATGGCCAACATGTAACATTTTGAAGGTAACAATGTTACAAACGTTGAAACTGTAGGTTTCTGCAGCTTGTTGTTGTGGCCGGACAGTCAGCCGGCCGACTGGACGGCTTAACATTTTCATATGCATGTAGTTGATCCTGAAATCATTGTTGTTCTTGTTGTTGCTATTTTCCTGTGGTTACACCATCTGATTTATGTCGTGTTAAATGTAAATCACTGCATTATATAAAATGGCCATTATTAAGGGAGATAGGAGACATGAAAGCCTGAATGCAACAAAAGTGACAGGAAGAACAAGAGTAGGAGGAGGAGAGTGTGGTTTTGTTATGTGGACCTGGATGTAAATTTGGTCAATATTAGCCAATGGCTGTAATACTGCAGAACTGTTGTTCTTGTTGTTGGCTTTTGCATGCCGTACGTATCGTGTCACAAAAACCACAGATTGTACAACATATGGACCATGGTTGGATATTGTTGCAGCAGTACATGATGCTGTGGTGATCGCCACATAAAGTCTGTAATCGCTTGATAGTGGACACATACATGTGTTTAATGCCTTTTACATTGGAGTCTGGAGTGACATCGAGAGCCATAAGAAAAAAAAGTAAACATTTTATGCGGCTGGCAAAGGAAGCCAATGACCAAAGGCGAAATTAATCCATTTAAAGCCATCAGGGCACACGTTTCTCCATGATTTAATTTCTAATTTATTGCCACGGACTGTTTGGTGGTTTGGTTCGCTTCATAGCGCTCGCATATTTTGTAATTTCAACATAGCCACGAGGATGGATTAAGTGCTGCATTGTGTCATGTTGAGATTCAGAGGAAAAATGTCGTTCAGATTACTTTAATCCTTGGCAGCTTGCATTGTGTTGGACTTTTAATGCATGCAAATGTTGGATATCAATCTACTTCCCTTAGTTTAATTTGTTAACCCTAAATGTAGTACATTTCAGCTTTTAAATCGGAAACATGAATAAGAAATACTTTCTTATATAGAGATCTATAAAAGAAATTTTGTTTTATCCTGCTTCGATCTTCAGTGCATATTTAAGTGACGCCACTTTCGACATGTTCTCTTTTACTTCCCAGTAAAATCTTCGATGAAAAATCATGAGTGAATCATGGGTGCAAGTGATCTGGCATGTCATCTTCTTGAATTTTATATGAGCGTGACCCCCAAAAGATGACGTTCTTTTTTGGATCCTAAGCATGTCATTTTAACCAATGCATTGACATATCATTTTCACCAATGCTTTGGCATGTCATTTTAACCAATGCATTGACACGTCATTTTCACCCATTCTTTGACATGTCATTTTAACCAATGCTTTGACATGTCATTTTCACCAACCCCTTGGTATGACATTTTCATGTCTTGTTTGGAAAATGGAAATGCTCTATTGAAATATGGACAAACACTCTTTATTAATTCAAACGAATTCACGAAATGACTACAATTAATTGATCAGCAAAAAGTTTACATCCAAAATTGCAATGTAATCACCACTGCTGTAACGCAAAAGATTACTTCCTCCGTTCTCCGCAACTGATATTCTTTCATCTTACAAAAGGTTTTTTTATTATCTTCCCTTCACCAGTTCAGATTTCGACATGGACTCCAAATGCACTCCTTTAAATATTTTTATTTCGTAAATTACTTTTATTTTATAATTTTGTTATTTTATAACAACATTTTGGGAATTTATACTCTTTTGTTTAGTGACGAAAATATGTTGGGATCTACAACCCGGCTTGCTTTAGGGATCTCTAAGAACAACATGTAACGAACGGGCAGGAGAGACTTTTTCTGGAAAATACCATTTATGCTTAATTAATTTATTTTTAATTGTTTCTTTCCAAAAGTCGTTTCTCATTTATTTTCAGATTCGTGTTCCTTTTCGTTTCGGACTTTTTTTCAAATTCCAAGAAGCGAGATTTGATTGATTTCGTTCTATGTCAGATATAGAACAGCCAAGGGAACTTTTAAAATAGCAATATGTGTAGATCGATTCTATTTTTAGCTCGATGATTGGGACTTCATTTTTATTGCAGACATTTCGAGCTTCATACAATACCAATAGTTTAGAAGTTTTAGTTGTCTGATATGCAGGAAATGTAAGACAAGATCACGACGACAGTCCTAACAACTTTGGTCTGTTCCAGAACCTGCAAGAATCTACTAATTTTTACTACGATAACAATTTTTTCTTTATGTTATCGCAAAAAATAGTAAAAATTAGTAGATTTTTGCAGTACTGGAACATACTAAAATGTAAATAAAAACACAAACATCATCTCTATTGGATCGTGGGAATGGGTACAAATGCCGATGAAAAGATCGGATCTTTCACGACATCCTTTGCATTGGTTCAAATCCAAATGAAAAGATCGGATCTTTCACGACTTCCTTTGAACCAATGCAAAAGATGACATGAAATCACGCCATCGCAAAGAACTCCTTCCTTCAAATTTTGCTGGGTTAGCACTATGCAGAACTTGGTACAAGAACCCTAGTTGATAATTTTGTGTTACGTTAAAGACTCTTGTCAAGTTTGTTTGAAGAACAAAACCAGGAGCAAAAATTCTACGACGGATCTAACAACGTGATTTAATACTGTTCTGGCAACACCTAAGGTAGACAATGGAAAATAGCAATCACAACAGACAGCTAAGGCTAGGTGCCTCGTCCTACCAATTACTTGATGGAAGCGCTTCTCATCCACATAACGTATAAGCACAATGCTAATTATTCAACGCTCCATGCAAACAGCCAATAAATCCACAATTGGCTACCAGAGGCCTACATCAAAATATTGTTGGTACGACAAGAAGTTTCGCTCTGCTATCGAATAGACAAGTAAGGAAATGACTGCGATAGTTCGCCTCACATACCCATTGTGTAACCAGGTCAGACGAATGATGTGAATTGGTTATCCGTAATTTCCTAGGGTCGGACTCCTTCCTATTAATAAGCCAACCAGCCTCTTAACTTTTGAATGCCGTACTTACCTCAATGATGGAACAGGCAATTGACAAGCATCCAGAGGATTCACTTATCAATGCTGCACAAAACTGCATAATGCCTCTGATATTCGGGCAGCAAAGAGAAATTTCCAAGACATCATTACTGTTGCAGCCGCTCGCCATATTACTGCATACGGAAGATCTGATCTAAGACCTAGGAGCACCCCGGGAGTGGCAGGTCAAAAAGATGAGAACACCGTCGTCAATTTACAAAGGCTGATGTTGCAAATAGCATCAGGAACGCCAAATCAAGTGTTAGGCACTGCCGGTAATTCATCCACAAGCGAAGAGGAAAAGAGAAAAGTGGCATGAATTATTTTTGTTATTTTTGCGAGAAAGACATTTTTTCTTCAGTTTCCCCAAGGCAGTCGTTGAATAAAGACGGTAATGTCAGTGAATAAATCAGTGTTTGGGTTTTCTTAAAGAAATGGTGCTTTTTAGTAAATTAAATGCCCAATACATTTTATAATTGAATCAAAAAGGTGAATGGAAATATTTTATTGGACAAGGAAGAAATCGCATTTTATATTGGTAATAATATTAATACATTTTTCATATACCTGCATATATATGAAATATGGATGTACCTATTTATTACATTATATAATCATTTGATTTCAGATGCCAATTTCCTGTTGATGATTTTAATTTTGAGGAGAATGTGTTTTATTTTAAAAATAACGATAAGCGTTCCACGATGTTTCTGTATTTTATAATTAATAGTTTTTATTTGTTTTTCTTTCTAAAAGTGTGACACTATTTCTTTTATTTGAAATTTATTGGTGTCTACGCGTCTGTTGTTGCTTTTGTTATTTGTATTTCTATACATTTCAATAAAAGAAAAACAACCACCATTTATAAATGAATGTATGTCGGAATAAGGTAATGGGTCTCCCGTGAGCGTAAATTAACTCTCGGTGACCATTAGTTATAACTAATGAGACTAAGACTCTATAGAGTCTACACAGGTTGCGAGCGAGAGTAAATTTACGCTCACGGGAGACACCTTGCATTACTCTCGTGTATGTGTATGTGTTTTTGTGGATTTTGGGTTTGTGTTTATATCTCATTTAAACAAATATAGCTTTAGTCCTTTACTTTTTATACCCTCCACCATAGGATGGGGGTATATTAAGTTTGTCACTACGTTTGTAACTACTCGAAATAATCATTGTAGACCCCACAAACTATATATATTCTTGATCAGCGTGCAATTCTACATCGATATAGCCATGTCCGTCCGTCTGTCCGTCTGTCTGTCTGTCCGTCTGTCCGTCTGTGGAAATCACTCTAGCGTCCGAACGGATTGACGTAGGTGGATGAAATTTTGGGAAAATCTATTATTTGTACGTAGGACTTTTGGTATTGAAAGTGGGCTATGTAGGTCCACGCTTTCGTATAGCTCCCATACAAAATGACGCGTGACGCGTCGTCGTTTTAAGGAGTTTTTAAGATATTTGTCCCATTTTACCACCGAATTGGTTGTAATTTGGTATTTTGTGTCTCCAGAGGCCAAAAAACATTCCTACCAAAGTTGGTTTATATAGGTCCACGTTTTGGTATAGCCCCCATATAACTCCCCATATAAAGTACGCGTCATATTAATATATTTTGAATGTATTAGTCCCATTTGACAACAGAATCGGTTGCAACTTTGTATTTTGTGTTTTCAGAGGCTAAGAAACATTTCTACCATAAAGTGTTTATATAGGTCCACGTTTTGATATAGCCCCATAGGACGATATCTCCCGATTTTCGGTATTTTGACGGTTTTGGCCTCATTATCACACCGAGATGGCTGAAATTTGGTATTTAGTCTTCGTTGGGGGTATAAAACGTCCCCCCTTCCAGAAATTTGTAGGTATAGGTACGCGCCATCATATAGCCCCCATAGAACGGTAACTTCCGATTTTCGGTATTTTGAAGGTTGTGGCCACATTAATCCACCGAAATTGCTGAAATTTGTGGTGGAGGGTATAAAAAGTTCGGCCCGACCGAACTTAACGCTTTTCCTACTTGTTTAATGGTAAAAACGGTAAAAGAAAAAACTGTCAAAATTGCTTTCTCTTGAACATTTTTACGAAACCGTGGTAGATCTGGTAGCAATGTCAGAAAGAAACATAAAAATTCAAATTTCTTCTTTTATTTCACAGATTTTAATTTTGTTTTGTCAGCGTTCGCCATTTTCTTCTGTTTTTCGTTCATTTTTTTCTTCATTGTGAAATAATCGTCAAATAAATGTCGAAAAATCAGTTCTGCCATTTTTACCAGAAATTTATCTGGTAGCCTGTGTTAGAAGAGAAAGGCATTTGCGATCTCTCTTCTCTCTCACTCTCTTAAAAATTTCTGCCAGTTTTACCACTTTTTGGGGTTAAGGAACGCAAAACTTAAAATGAATACTTGGACCATATTTTGCAAACAGCTAGCCAGATATCTCTGCTAAATTCCTGTGCAAGATCCAGCATGATTCGAAGTACACAGTCTTACATAAGTATACGTACGCCCCATAAACCGTTATTTATATTATGGAATATACTTTTGTTGTATTAAATATTGTTTATTAGTGAGACGAAATAAACCTGTGTACTTGGAATTTCATAAATATCATACTTTTTCTAAAACCCGAGATTTGTGGGGCGTACGTATACTTATGTAAGACTGTGTATTTTAATGCTTTATAATCTCAACAAGCTTTTGTTTTGAATTATGCGAAACTCGTAGTAAATGAGCTGTAGCTCGCCGAATTTTAGCGATATCGGCACGAAAATTTGACACAATATAAAGTAGAAGTCGTAGAAAAAATAGAAATTGCTAACTCAGAAAACGAATTTTTTGAGTTATGCCACTCTTTGAGTAAATGAGCGATATGTTAGAGAGGCCTTTCTCCTCCGTGTAGATTTGTACGTAAGACGTTTATAAAGTAATAGTCTCGAACAAGTGTGAGATCAATGTGGGGTGGTGACTTGAGTATGGATTCTTCCTCCTTCAATCGATTTGGGAGAAGTGTTGCCAAAATTTTACTACTTTTTGTTTTGTCCAAAATTGAAAAATTACGATTTGACGATTTTATGGTCCAAAATGACGATTTTTCACGTCAGCCAAAATTGCATGAAATAAAAGACAATAACTATATTTTGGCCAAAATTTCACGAAAGACTTTAAGGAAAACAAGTTGAGTTTTATGACCTTTTGTAGCAATTTCCTGACGTATTGGCTATATTTAGGCACATATCTGAAAATTTTCGTTTATGATCGTTAACGGTTGAAAAGTTTTAGAGATAAAATTGAAATAATAATGTCCTCTTTATGCTGTATTTCAGTTCTGAATGACAATTTTTATCGTTTTCCGACTGCCTAATAACCAAATTGTACATGTACATTGACGGTCACAAGCGGTATTTGAGCTAAGCTCTCATTAAAAACTGACAATAGCTTCGTTCCAGAACTGAAAAGTTTTTACAGATTTATAGACAGCGGAATTTTATGCAACCTCTATTTTTGGTCCGATTAATGTCAAATTTTGGGGCTGGGCATATTTTTGGCTTCTTATTAAATTGTAATTGAAACATATCACATATGCAAAAATATGCAACAAGTATTTCAATAATATCTTCAAAAATGTTTAAATTTACATTTTTTTGTTTAAAATTCTCTTCAGATAAGTCAATAAAATAGGGAAATGTATGACCACGGCCACGACATTCAAAATACCATAAATCGGGAGGTATCGTTCTATGGGGGCTATATGAAAGCCTGAACATATACCGACAATACGGAAGTTAGTCGAGAAGCAGAACGTCGGTCTTCAGATGTAAAGGTATACATACATACATATGTTCCCACAACATCACCGAAATGACAAGGGAGACTTCTCTCATATCAATGAGTGCACGCCGATTCATATTGGCTCAATGATATGGGACCTACTTTTTATCGCCGAGTCATGTCTTACGACACCACTTGTAGAGAAGTTTTTCATGGCTGAAATACTCAGGAAATGTCGCCAGCATTACTGAGGGGAAAATTTTGCCACCGTTGTAAATTTGATGTTGCTTGGCCTGGGATTCGAACCTAACTATTGCACCAATAATTTAATTCTTGTTTCTAATTACGGAAGAGGTGACATCAGAACACATGAAGTGAGGGCGGAGTAGGCCTGTCCTCGATCTACATGCTGTACGAAGGCCCGACATACCAGGCAAGATCACATAGGAGCTGTTGGTTGAGCTGGGGAGCATGGGTCCACTGGAGAATCAGCGACAACAATATCGGAGGTGAGTTTATGTATATCCAACTTTATCTTACAAAATATCAATCAATTTTCTCTCACCTCTGCTCTGGTTTTTGGTCATAAATGAAATTCTGGTGTACTTCAACAGACTGAAGACGAAGTTGGTGGCCTACGCTGCTGGTGTTGTAGTGCCCTGCCTGACCTTGTGCAAAGTGCTCAGGTACAACTGGCAAGCTGGGCCCATGGTCTCAGAAAATGGAACTTGGAACTCGAAATTCCGGATTTCGAGCCTCTAATTTAGGGCAGAGATGTATTGGCATCCTGGAGGCGAGGACCAAGAAAGAAGTTATTACATTTTACTTCCGCAAGAACTTTTTTGGGAAAAGTAGGAGACTGTTATCACAAGTCGTACACTGGCTTTGTGTAAAAGTTGTCTTGCCCATCATTACCCCGTTGGACTTGTCTTTTGCAAGCACTTGGAAATTAAGAGTTACTGTCCACATTATTAATTGCCCGAGGACTGCATCTTTACTGATATCGGCTCAATTAAAGACACTCCTCAGGTCCCATAAATTCCACGTTTTTAAGTTTCTGCCTTTTTAGGGCGAAGATTTTTTAGAGTAATTGAATTAATTGAGCTATACTCGTATGACCTAAGGAGATTATATTGAAAAAATTATATCTAGCGAAGTCCGACACATCAACCACTATGCGACGATGGTTTCGTTGACTTGTTAGGTTTATATCATCAGGCATATAAGATGTTGTTTTTGGTAGACAAAATTCGTAATTTGGAGACCCTATTTGCATTTGTGAATTTTAAATCAAAGCTTTTTATTTCCAAAGACGAGTAATTTGTCCCCTTTCTTTACTAGAAATCAATTTTGGCGTTTTTTTATTGTTGGACTGCAGAATTTTACATCTTTGTGTTTATTTCAGCTTGAGTCCATATTTTGTTGTAATTCAATTGTTTGAATAACAACAAAATATTTTAAAAGTGGATATGAAATTGATTAGTTGCGGGCGAAGGGTAGGGAATACAATAGTTTCAGTTGTCACCAAACAACTTCATCAGTTCCCTTTTTCGCCGACTCTGTATCGATAAACACGTCAATAAAGCCATCTAGCAAATTAAACAAAATGAGAAATTTGCTGTATGGCCCTAAAGCTGTTTACCCTACAATTTGAGTCGAACTAAATAATTTCATATCCACCACTGTTTTTATGTCGTCTTTGCTTCGCAAAGAATACGAACATAGGAACATAGGAATGTTGCTTCTCATTTTGTTTAATTTGCTAGATGGCTTTATTGACCTGTTTATCGATACAGAGTCGGCGAAAAAAGGGAACTGATGAAGTTGTTTGGTGACAACTGAAACTATAGTATTCCCTACCCTTCGCCCGCAACTAATCAATTTCATATCAACTTTTAAAATATTTTGTTGTTATTCAAACAATTGAATTACAACAAAATATGGACTCAAGCTGAAATAAACACAAAGATGAGAAATCAATTTTTTAATATTGCATCATATTACAATCGACAGCTTTTTTCCATCGTGTTGTAGTATGTATTTCATATCGAAAGATTTTAAGAGGATTGTGGTTTAGAACGCTAAGACGTCAACAACATTTTCTGTTGGTTGATGACGTCTTAGGTTCAAATCCCAGCCGGGCTCAGTTGAATTTTTATTTTCAAGTTTTTGCCTTTTTAGGGCGAAGGCCATTATTTGTCCGGTGAAAAAGGTGCTGGTTTCAATCGATGTGTGAGGGTTCGCATTGCATTGGTCCATGTTTTGATATAGTCCCCATAGGACAATACCTCCCGATTTTCGGTATTTTGAAGTTTGTGGCCTCAATATCCCACCGAAATGACTGAAATTTAATATTTTATCTTCGAGGGTATAAATCTTTCCACCTGAAATTTGTCGGTATATGTCCACGTCTTCATATAGTCCCCATAGAACGGTACTTCCCGATTTTCGGTATTTTGAAGGTTGTGGCCACATTAATCCATCGAAATGGCTGAAATTTGGTACTTGGTCTTCATTTGGGGTATTAAACGTTCCATATGAAATTTGTCCACGCCTTTATATAGCCCCCATAGAACTTACCTCCCAATTTTCGGTGTTTTGAAGGTTGTGGCCTCAATATTCCCCAGAAATGGCTGATATTTGGTATTTAGTCTTCGTTGGGGATATAAAACGTTCTCCCAGAAACTTGTCGGTACAGGTCCACGCCTTAGTATAGCCCCCATAGAACGGGGGGCTATTTTCCAGATTTTCGGTATTTGAAGGTTGTGACCTCAATATACCACCGAAATGACTGAAATTTGGCATTTAGTCTTCGTTGAGGGAAGAAAAATTTCTACCTGAAATTTGTCGGTATAGGTCCACATCTTCATATAGTCCCCATAGGACGATACCTTCCGATTTTCGGTATTTTGAAGGTTTGAGCCTCATTATCACACCGAAATGGCTGAAATTTGGTATTTAGTCATCGTTGGGAGTACAAAACCTTCCGCCAGAAATTTGTAGGTATAGGTCCACGCCCTCATATAGCCCCCATAGAACGGTTCCTCCAGATTTTCGGTATTTTGAAGGTTGTGGCCACATTAATCCATCTAAATGGCTGAAATTTGGTATTTGGTCTTCATTTGGGGTATTAAACGTTCCATATGAAATTTGTCCACGCCTTTATATAGCTCCCATAGAACTTACCTCCCAATTTTCGGTGTTTTGAAGGTTGTGGCCTCAATATTCCCCAGAAATGGCTGATATTAGGTATTTAGTCTTCGTTGGGGGTATAAAACGTTCTCCCAGAAACTTGTCGGTACAGGTCCACGCCTTAGTATAGCCCCCATAGAACGGGGGGCTATTTTCCAGATTTTCGGTATTTGAAGATTGTGACCTCAATATTCCACCGAAATGACTGAAATTTGGTAGTTAGTCTTCGTTAAGGGTATACAACTTTTCCCCTGAAATTTGTCGGTATAGGTCAACGCCCTCATATTGCCCTCATAGGACGATATCTCCCAATTTTCGGAATTTTTGGAATTCACTTCAATACAGTTCGTGGTGTAGGGTATAAAAAGTTTGGCCCGGCCGAACTTAACGCTTTTCTTACTTGTTTTAGATTTAAATTCGAATATTTCCTAAATAAAGACCAAAAGTTATGACAGTTGCCGGTCGTCAATCACGTTCCAGTCGAACTTCTCTTCTCTGGGCGCAACTAAGTTCAGATTCATGCTTAGATATTACAACAAATTAAAAACCAAAGTAGTGTTTATATATCACCTCACCAATCATAACCTTCGAGCAACTTTGCAGACGAATATCTTGGACCCGCAACAATCCACCGCTATATACTGTCCAAAAAGTTCAAAATGCTACGGATGATCTCAAACCGAACTAAGAAGGTTCAATGGAATACTCCCTGAAGTAAAATTACAGATAACCAATCACGAAGCGGAACCGAGTTAAACGACAAAACAGAATATCAATAAAGACGACTATGAGTCGCTTCATCGAACAGTGATACCTTTGAATGCCATGTAGATCAGGGCTGTCAGATTTGTTTCTACCTACATCGCCAAATCAAGTGTCAGAAATCGCCAAAAATCACCAAAACTAAAATTCATCAGTTTATGTTAAAAGTTATACTGAATTTAGCTTTTTATACTAAGTTTGTGCTTTCCGTTGCACTATAGGTAATTTGCCCAGATTTTGAGGCAAAAAGTCGATTTTGCAACTTTTAATAATAATAATTTTTAAGTTGGCATTGAAAAAAGAACATGTCAAAATTTATTAAAATGAATGATATTTTTCAAAATAACGTCATTATCGCGGTTTAAATTGAAGTCAAAGTGAGAATTTCGAAGAAGAACTAAAAAAATATATATTGTAAGGCATATTTCAATGTATTTAAAACCGCGGAAAAATAAACCAAATATAAATATATGTAAAATGGAATAGATTGGCAATTGTGAGAGGAATTTGTTTAATATATAATATAGATTAAACATTTTGGGTAGCGACCAAAAAACACAAAAAGTCAGAAATAAATATTTTATTTTTCTTTTACTCACTTCATATAGACTTATACTAAATTGGCCGTGTTTGGCCGTGATTTTGCCACCTAGAATACGTTACTGAAAGTCTTCTGCATTGGCATTACTAGGTTTCAAAACCCGATTTTGCCCGTTTTTTGATATTTATGAGATTTTATTAGGTTACTTCTCAATAAAAAGTCTTAAAATTGTGGAAGTTTGGTTTGAGGAAATAAAAAAATAAAGTAAAAAATATTGTTGTTTACAATTTCATTGCAAGTAAAATAAGTAATGGCGACAAATTTCGGTATATCCGTGGTTGTTGCGGCACGGGTTAATATGAGCCGGCTTTTAAATAAAAGAACAAAATTTCTATGAGCACTCCGTGTGCAAATATTTCACTTTATTTTACAAATTAATAAAATTAGCAAAGAGAGCGAGCGAGCGCTTTAAAACAATTTTGTCTTTGACCGTGCCTTTTAACCGACTAAATTTACAAAGTTAATAGTCTATGCTTATTTCTGTCGTTGGGCATTTTGCCTACGTGACACATAGACAAGGACCGTTACTTCTCCTTAAAAGATCAAAAACAGTAACAAATACATATGGTCAAAGAGGAATAGAAAAATAGAAATATATACAAGTAAAAATAGTGTGTTTTTACATAAGAAGAAATTTACTCTAAATTGGAAGTATGTACATATTTGCAAATTATAATTTTTTGGGAAGATATCCCCATTCAAATAAATGACTCAAATGAAAATTAATAAAATAAAAAATAATGAAAATAATATTTAATATAATTGAAATTTATGACACCAAGTAGGTAAACGGCGGCAACAGTGGTTTTCTATGAACGGTGCGGCAGTAGTAAGCTTTTTTTATCTCTCTATTACATACTAATCATTGATACGGTTTAAGGGAGTACTAAACTTGTCTTTATTAACGTATATTTAAAAAATATACAAAACTGTGGTAACAATTCTTTGGAAAAAATTTTTTTTACTTACTACCGTGTTGTGTATAAGAAAACTAATGAAAATGGAATTGGAAAAATAGCTTTGTTCGTTATACACATAGTTGCTTATAACCGTTGTTCCTTATATCCGAATTTATCTGTAAAAATTTTTGTTTTATCTCACTTTTACACATAAATAATTTAAAAAGTTAAAAAACCCTTTATTCCGCTGTTATTAATTTTTGCCTCAAAAACAGGGCAAATTACCTATAGTGCGTTGGTAACGACCCTATAAAGTATATCAGGTTGAAGTTCTGAGTCGATCTATGCATGTCGTCCGTTCGTCTGTGGTAATAACTTTAGCATCCAGACAAACTGAGATAGGACACTAAAATATTGCAAAGATGCCTCTTTTGTTTGTTTGTTCGAAGGAGGGCTATATTGGTAGACGCTTTGGTAAAAGAAATATGTAACAATACTGCCCTATTTTATATATTTTGGAGTTTTTTCGCTACATTTTCTGACCGAATTAGGTATAAGTTAGCATTTACAATCCAAGTAATCAAGAATATTCTCAATCAAAAATTATGGATATAGACCTAAATTTTGGAACAGCCCCGTTACCGCCCGATTTCAGGAATTTTGAAATGTTTTAGCTACATTTCCTGATCGAATTAGCAATAATTTGCGATTTGACCACTGGGACCCCTAAATAAAAAGTTATAACTAATTCGGCTAGAAAACATGTCAAAAACTAAAAAAGAACTGAAATCGGGCGGTGCATTTATATGGGGCAATAGCAAATATTCGAATTTGACCTGTCTGCAAACAAAAGATTATGGTCCTTGATGTCAAAACGGATTATTTTCTCAGGCTCATATCTTCCAAACTGTTAAGAATTTCGTTTTACTCTCAAAGGCAAAAATGCACTGTATTATTATTGTTGCGTAATTATTTACAAAACTAGTTAAAAATTAGTGAACATGTACTCATTTATGCAAATTATTACCCCAATGCATTATGAACTGTAAACCAAACTTAAAATACCCTCCCTACTATATAACTATAGGTTACAAAAATATGTTAACCCATATGAATTAAGTATTTACCGTCACAAATACAAAAAATTGTTTAATTAATTAAAAAGGGTAAATTTCCTAAAATTAGCCAACGAAATCGCCAACTATTTTATAAACCACCAAAAATTCGCCATGTCGCCAAGTTAAAAATTAAGTTGCCAAACGTGTTGAAAAATCGCCACGTTTGGCGAGAAATCGCCATATCTGACAGCCCTGATGTAGATTATTTCACTGGCAGCTAGCGACTAGAGCAGCCTCCGCGATAACGAGGAAGGAACAGAGTGGATCGAAAACTAAACAAGCATAATACTCCAAGGCATTTGTCAATGCTTAGCCCACAACTTTTTTTCATTTTATACAAAATCTTAAATGATTACTGCTTGAGCCATTAGTTTCTTAGCTTCAGTCTCCTAGAAGAACAGTGATGAGATAGATATTTGTTCCTGTATCTTATCTAACGTAGACAACAAGAATATGTACGTATAATGAGTTATTTTTATTTTCATCAATAAATGACAATATTAAAAAGTAAATAAAATACATTTTAATCAATGAAAAATGTGATCTAAATTTCGAAACGTATAATATCTGCTCATGAATTAACATACATATCAAATCAATAACGCTTTATTTTGAATTTAATTTGGTATTTTTAAATTTATTTCAATTAAAATATACAATCTATTTCAGCAATAAATCCATCTGACCAATGATTAATTTCCCCAGCATACACTCACACACATACAACGCTGTCGGCATAACACGAGAAATAAATCCAAACTGTATTCAAGGCATGAATAAAATTGATTTATAAATCGAATTGGAATTAACTTTGTGACACTCTACAATAACTCATTTAACTCTGAAGCCGTGATGAGCATTGCAATTATGCAAATTGTATATGTCGTACTCAGCAGCTACAGCTTTACCAATGAATGGAGGAACAAACCATTGACAAATATCGCGATGCAAAAATGTCATGTCCCATAAAATATGAAACAATTCTGTTTTGTCCCGGCCGAAAATGAAATTCGAAAAAAAAAACAATTCTACAGAATGAAACTGCAACAACGTTTCATATAAAAAGCAAAATCAATCGCAATTTCCTATTTTATTAAAAATCGAACAGAAGAAATATGGCCTACGAGTGTGGCATTTGTAGGATACCACACCACCATCCACCATGATGATAGTGAATGACAATAATGGCACCACAAATATATTGTATCAGGACCACCACCATTGCCCAAAGAGGCTGTAGCCTTTGCAACGCCATACAGTGGCAGTTCGTAATGCATTTTTATAATCTGCATAAATATTTGCATTCTGTCGGAGATGTTTAAATTTATAACTGACTAGGTTCATTCATAGTTTGTTTTTCCCGCTTGCTTTATGCAAAATTGTATTTTTTGCAGCTGTCTGTTCGGAGCAATGTTTTTTCGTCAGAATAAAAATTGTACAAAATTATATATTAACTTAATACAATTGATACAAATGAGGTGGAAGTTAATGCTAGGATCAAAATGAGAACTGTTGATTAATTATAGAATTAATCATTTCTTAGAATCATCAGTGTTTCAAAACATTAAATGCTTTATTTGATGATTCTTTGCAATTGATTGTTAATACCTAATTTTTCTGAGATTTATTAATCTACTGTATATCTGAATTATTTAACATAATATCGGCATCTAGAATTTCGATATTTCCAGCTTACATTACAGTCGTGATGCGAAATTACAGGAAAAGGGAAGTTGGGGTGAATTAGCATGGAAGGAATAAGTGATCACCACCAATCATAAACTTGGAGCAACGGACGGACAGACGGACATGGCTATGTTGAATCTGATCAGGAATATATATACTTTATAGTGTCGCAAATGTATATTTCAATGCGTTACAAACGGAAAAACAAACTTACAATTGCGGGAGGGATTTTTAAATAAATCGAGGTCATTTTTGGAGTAGTTTCAAAGTAAAACTGTATATATTATTAGTACACATTTTTCATTAGTTTTAGTTTCTTAGTCTTAAATTATATTTTCGAATAGTTTATCCTTTATTTGGTTCAGCAATTCTTATGCATTTTGTAATTTACTCTTATAGGATGGTTGGCTTTGAATTACAAGTTAAAATAAATTGAATTGAAATTGAATTGAATTTTTAGTTTTTTTTTAGGTTTTCAGGATTTTGCTTGAAAACGGCTTTTCATTTAAAGTTAGTTAGGGGGTTATAGGTTTCCGATTTGCTAGCATGTAAAGAAAATGTCAATAATGGTAATCTCTGCATGCGACACTATCAAATCTTCTGTGTTTTTGTACTGTAAAAGTGAGTATCCATACATCAGAACCTCTTCCAAAGTGACGTCTACCCTTTGTACAAAAATAATAAGTGTGTCTGCGTACTCGATAATTTGTAATAATTATTACAAATTATTACTGAATGTTGTTTTTTTACACAAATGTTCAGTAAATGAGAATGAATTGAGAGACTTGTTTTGAAATTTTTACTACTGAGAACTTATAATTTTTACTGAAGGAATTTTGTTCAGTAACATTTTGTAGCTTTAGGCAGTTGTCAAAAGATTAAAATATGCAAATATCATAA
The DNA here is from genome assembly GCF_047663935.1 of Musca autumnalis. NCBI lineage: Eukaryota > Metazoa > Arthropoda > Insecta > Diptera > Muscidae > Musca > Musca autumnalis. The sequence goes on from NW_027411644.1 coordinate 159,635,142, forward strand.
TCGTAAATATTAATCAAATTGAAAATTTTTACTGAATGTTGTCTTTTTACTTTTTTAATTTATTCCTTTGAAAGAGTATAAAATGCTTTACTCTCTAAAAAGAAGTCACTGAGTAATACTTACTGAGAAAGTTCAAGGACAAACCTAATATTTTCGATATTTGTAATAATATTTGTTGTCAAAAGCTCGAGCTTGAATTGATTTAACATTTCAGCAGAATATTTTGATAAATTTGGAAAAGGCCAAGGAAATCGTATAACGGGAGAACATAATCTAGGATCATCCTTAATGGTAGCTTTTAGTTGTATACGAAGCCTATAAAACAAATATTTAATGAAGTTGTTCACCTTTTTGAGTAATTTTGTCGGCTGAAGTTCATAAAAGGGGGGTTTGGTGTGAATAACGGTCCCAAACCGGGCTTATTTATGGGGTTCCTTAAAAAGACAGAAGTGAGGGAGGAACAGCTATAGTTTCATTCTCGCCATCAGTTCTCTTTTTTTGTTTGCCCAAGTTATTTTTCCACAACTCCTTCAACAAATCGTCGCGCAGTGGTCGAAATCGCTGATCTTGCGGCGCGCAATTAATAACTTGCAAACGAATGGAGATATGTTTCTGAAATTTTGCACAAACGCAGTATGTGTACGTGTGCAATAACGGACTAAATATGAACAACATCGACTAATATTTTGGTATAGCCCCCATTTAAGTAATCCTTTCCTTCCAAATTAGTTGAAATTTGGTACTTAGGGTTTCTACACGCAGAAAATATATGTTAGAAATATGTTTGGATCCAAGCAAATATTTGTTTGGGACTGATTGCAAACAAATATATGTTTGGATCCGAACATAATTTGTTTGTGTCCAACATTTTGTAACATATCTCAATTTAATATTTTTGGGTACCAACATATTTTTTATGTTAGAACATATTTTTATGTAGGAAATAACATCACACCATCACATTGACAATTTATCATCAAACCACAACACAACCCCCACCATCGTCTCACGATAACATTGAGACTTTATCAACAAACCACACACACACACAACAACTCCGCTGTCGCAACAATTGTTGTTAGTTTACTGACAAACCGACAAAGCAAACAACTACAATGCGTTTGGTGTCGAAAAAAACAAAGTTCGTATAGTCAAATACTTCGCAACTACAAATTTGTAAATTCTTTAATATAAAGGCAACATCTAATATCTCAACCTAGCGCTGATAGACTCAATATGTATGTACATATGATTCATATTGTTCTGCTATGCTTACAAGACGATAACAACTACAGTGAAAATCTTTATAGTCCGGTCAAAATACACATGCGTATAAGGGGGAAATAGCAAAAATTCCCACAAAGCTGAATTTTGGTGGAGAGCTAGGGTTGGCCATTAGAAGCAACGTCCTAAAAGTGTCCCCATCGATCCCATGTGTGCAAAACAAGTTATTCGGGGTCAAAGGTAATTTTTGGAGGCATTATTCAGTTTTTTTAATTGTTCTCAAAAACGGTAAGACTTAGCAAAAGCCGGCTAAAGTAAAAGTTGTAGATTCAATAATTGTCTACAAGAGTGGTCTTTATAATTCTTAAAAAGGACTTACCATTTTCGAGATATCGCGATCTAAAGGTTAAATAAAAAATTAGCAGCGTAAGTACATTGTGAGGCGAACCGGTTAAAGTAACGACACTATGTGTTAGATAATTCCGTAAGCTTTCAAACGATATCCACTTTGCAGTAATCGGTTCAGTAGAACCGGGTCTACCCCGGTTTTTAAATTTGGCCTTTCTGGTCGAATAACCGGCGAACCGGATCCGCAACCGTTGAAAATTATACATTTCCGTAATCAGCGCAACAATCCCTACCTTCGGACAAAACTTGAAAAAAATCGGAGAGTTTTCGTTGGGGTCGTCCCCTTTGTGCTTTCGATTATCACGGTGCTCTTGAATCAAATTTAAATGGAAGGTGCTTACACCTGGGAAGTTTTTGCGGATTCTGAGACTACAATGTTCATAGATGAGAAAAATCAAAAAACAAAAAAAATCGCCGGAGCGCTTTTCAAATAAATCGCGATTCAAGTTGACATTTTTAGGGGTTGTTAAGGTTTTCACGATTTTGCTTGGAAACCGCAAGCCCTATCAAAATAGGAATAAAGAAAATGTTGTTGCTATCAAAATTCTCTACAAGACTGACCCTAATGATATTTTCGTAAGTTTTAAAACTTTTGAGATATAGGTGTTGAAATTGGGACAATACAAATTCAATTCAATTCTGTATCGTCTCCTTATAAAACAATGTCATGATTGCACTTTCCCAACTTAAACTTATATATCTAAAAAAATGGTACAACCTAGGAAAAATCACATAAGCCAGTCTTGTAGAGATTTTTCACATCTATAAGATTTTCTCAGGTCCCATGCCGATAAGACTTGCCGTATTCAAGCAAAATCGCGAAACCCTAACAAAAAAACCTAAAAATATAAACAGCCTGAGAACAAATCATAAACGTCAATCCTGTAGAGAATTTTCACAGCTACAACATTTTCTTTAGCTCTATTTAGATTGGACTTGCGGTTTCCATGCAAAATCGTGAAAACCTAAGAAACACCTAAAAATGTGAATTTTGACCGCGATTTATTTAAAAGTCCCTATAGCGATTTTTTCTTGTTTTTGGATTCTTCTCATCTATGAACATTGCTGTTTCAGAATTCACAACAACTTCTCCTGTGTAAGCGGTTTTCATTAAAAGTTAGTTAAGGCGCACCCTTCATGATATTGTTTTATAAGGGGGCGACACAGTCAGTGCATTGTCCCAATTTGAACTTCAATATCTCAAAAATGGTAAAACCTACGAAAACACTGTAAAGGTCACAATTGCCATAGCTTTCGCATTTTCTTCAGTTTCATTTTGATAGGACTTGCGGTTTCTTAGCAAAATCGTGAAAACCTAAACAACCCCTAAAAATGTCAACTTGAATCGCGATTTATTTGAAAAGCGCTCCGGCGATTTTTTTTTGTTTTTTGATTTTTCTCATCTATGAACATTGTAGATTCAGAATCCGCAAAAAATTCCCAGCTGTTAGCACATTCCATTTCAATTTGATTCAAGAGCACCGTGTTATACATGTGGGTTAAATGGGCTATTTTTGCATAAAATGACTCTAACATTGAATAACTTTACTAAACAGGCTCCGATTTTGTTGGAATTTTTTTTAGAAGATAGCTATAATTTCGCTCTTCAAGAAAATATATATTTTTTGGGGGACAGACCCGATTACTTCGCTTATTTTAGCCGGTTCGTCTGAATATGTGCATATTTCCTTTATAGGTGCATAAAAATCATGTGTTTTTTAGAACAGCTATATCTCAAGAATGGTTCCTTCTAGGAAAAAAATTATAAGGGTCAAACTTGTAGATAATTTTTCTGTCTACAATATTTACTTTACACTTTTTGATTAGATCAACCGTTTTCAAAAAATAAATCCGAAAACCTAAAAACCCTTAAAATTTGACCTTTGACCCCGAATAATTTTTTTTTTTGCACACATGGGATCGATGGGGACTTTTAGGACATTGCTTCTAATGGCAAACCCTAGCTCTCCACCAAAATTCAGCTCTGTGGGAATTTTTGCTATTTCAATTTCTATTTTGACCGGACTATTTAGAAGGAACGGTAAGTTACAATATTACAAAATAAAAGAATTAATAAATAAAAAGCTGAAAAATTTGTCCTCTGCTTTGTTTGGTGGTGTGTGGTGGTTGTTAGACAATAAAAACAAAAACTCGCCAAAATAGTTTTTTTAATCTCTCAGAAAAACCACTATTTTTTGCTTTATGAAAGGCGTTGTTATGTTTGGGACTGCTTGCAAACAAATATGTGTTTGCTGCAAAATATGTTTGGGACATATGTTAGAGAGGCCATTTTTTTCTGTGTGTAGTGGTAATGTGACCATACTTTAAGCCAATAAAATGAACATGTTAAAAGCTATTCATTTATAACTTCCTACAGTTGGAAAGTATTTTGGAATGAAAATAAGACGAAGTACAGACAATATGTGTATAAATGTGGATCGTCACTGCCTTTAGTGAATTTTCTGAAAAATTATTTGTAATTGTCGAAAATCGTCCTACGTATCCTCAAAGCAACTAACGTCCATAGTAGGGATATTATTTTTGGAATTAAATGTAAAAATAATCTGATAAAGTGAATTAAGTAAGACCAAATCTTTTGGAAACGTGCGAAATAACCACTTTTATGGATTGGCATGACCTTCCTTTTTGTTGTCTACAAGTTTGCCAAAGATCAAAAAATGAAAATCCAATCGGTCTCCGAGATATGAAACCAACAACTTATAAAAATAAACTAATATTAGCCGACTGTAGATGAAGCCAAAGACAAACCCAATTTTATTTTAGCTATCACCAAATATTTGGAATGCCAATGGGAAACCCCCTTTCCCCCACAATAGCAGATATAGTCTTAGATGATCTACTTGACAATGCTATACATGAATTAAGAGAAAAAAATATACAAATTAAATACATAACGAAATATGTAGATGACATTCTTACTATAATCAAATTGCAAGACTTAAATGAAATTTTAAATACCTTCAATAATTATAATACAAAAATTCAATTTACATTTGAAATGGAAACTAACAACAGCATTGCATATCTAGACACGAGGTTACAAAGATATGGCAACTCAATCAAATTTGACTGGTATAAGAAAACAATGGCATCAGGTAGAATAATGAATTACCATACCACGCAACCAAAGTCCCAAATAATAAACACTGCAAAAAGTTTCATCAGTAGAGTATTACGCATCAGCGACGAAGAGTTTCATAATGGCAACATCAAAGAAATAAAGCACATACTAATAAACAACAGTTTCCCAATTAAGTTAATTACCCAACTTATCGCAGAAACTAAACAAAAATTGAACAACCCACATGGCAACCCTAATACAAATTGTGATAGTAAAAGATATTGTAGCATTAAATACATCCCTGGCCTAACAGACAAACGAAACATGGCATCAGCAATTAAAGGAGAAAACATATGTTATGCGTACAAAGCGAACAAAACAATCAACAACATATTTTCCAACGTAAAAACTCCAATAGAAAAACTACAACAAAGCAACATTGTTTACGAAATAGGATGTAAGGGAAATGACGAACAAAGCTGTGATTTAGTATACATAGGCACAACAAAAAGATCATTACAAACGAGATTAGGAGAACACAAAGCAGACGTCGAAAAGGGAACTCAAAAAACAGCTTTGGCGCAACACATTACAACAACAGGACATAAAGCAAACTTTGACAATGTCAAAATTTTGGACAAAATCAATAGAGAAAGAACAAGATACACAGTGGAAAGCCTGCGAATACAAGAGAAGATAAATAAGACGATGAACGTGAAAGAAGACACAAACAACATTAGTATTAGTTACCGCGCTGCAATACAAACTCTGTGATATAGATTTAAGTTGTCTCTAAAATTAGAATTTGTGTTATTATGTGTGCTTATTGACGAAGAACTTCATGTGAATATATTCTTAATTATTGTAAGTTCATTTTATATTGTCATGAAGATTAGATAGATTACTTTGATGTTTTTAATAAAATAGACGAATCCCCTGAAGATGTTAACAAACATTGACGAAACGTCGGGAAGAATGAAATAAAAGGAATTTTATTTACACAAACTTAGGTCTACCTAGCTTAACAAACAATATAAAAAACATCTGTTGGACCAAAACAAAAACAAACCTCAACAAAAATCGGGAAGCCTGCCGAAAATAAACTATTTATTGAAAACATTAAATAGATCCAAAATCAATAACCCAGCACACAAAAGAAATGAAGAACTATTTCCAACACATCAGTCTAAAATACGACGAGGCAACTTGCAGAACCATGAAAGACTATTGCAACGAAACAAGAAGACTAGTACAACAGACCGAACGACTAAAATTCCTTCTCACGTGTCGAGATTATGGAATTATACCTCAACATACAAAAGGATTGACAACAAAGGTAAACCATCTTTTTAAATGCAACAATATCAAAGAGAAGTCACGCAAAATAGAAATTTTTAGGCAAATCGTTTGGGAAATGTGGGCAAGACCCTCGAAATACTTTACATATTTATCAGGAGGTATTTTTATATGGCCACAACTCTGAAACACGGACCAACATTGAATATTTTCTGCAAAAAGTTGTGCTACCCCCTGAGAAACGAAGATGCTAAATTAGAGCTTCATCAATTAGAAAATATTGGTCCTTATATATGAGGGCTATATCAAAACTTGGACCTACATTGATAAATTTTTGCATAGATAATTTATATTTACTAAAAAACTTAAAATTACTGAAAATCGAGGTATACCCTTATATGGGGGCTATACCAAAAATTGGACCCATATTTTGTACCAATGAAGGTATATGTAATCCAAAGGTGTCTATCAATTTTCAAAGCATTATCTTTAATTTCGCGAAGTATATCTCATAATATTGGGGACTCATTGCCTTTGGTTAAAGTTATATAGTGGGAGTTCTGAGACAACTCCCACAAAATGTGGTTTTTGATTTTCTTTATTTTTTGCTATGTTGATACTGCTCCTCAGCAAACTATTCAGAATACTTTCAGATTTTTTGACTAAGGGTTCCAGATATATCGCGCCTGGAACAAGTCGAATTCTGTACAAACTATATGCAATGAAATACACATAACTTCTTTAATATTGGTCCAAGCAGAAAACATATTGTTTTTGTTTTTTTTGTTTATTTTCTTTCAGCTAACTAATCAAAATTTGCTTTTCTTGCTTTTCAATATTAAAAGTCAAAATCTATAAATAATTTTACTCTTCGATTCTCTTGATTAATTACATTTTAAGTTCTATTTGATAGTGGGATTCGAATAATTAGTATTTTTTCTAATTTTTTTAATTTTTCAATACAATTTTCTCTCTATACCAGTGTGAAACATTTGTATATTTTTATGAGATAGCTAAAAAAATATATATACAAAAACAGATTTTTTTCTGTTTGGACTAATATTAAAGAAGTTGTGAGTATTTCTTTGCATATAGTTTATACAGAATTCCACTTTTTTGACTGGAAACGTTAGTCAAAACAAGTAAAAATGTATCAGTCGGCTTTGCCGACAGAGATATACCCTCAGCCTGTGTATATTGAAACAATTTTTCCCCAAAAAATGTATGTATTTAGGGGGTTTTTAAAAATTTTGGGCATTTGAACTGACAAAAATGTTGGTTAGGATTAAAGATCAAAAGTTTGGCGGAGGAGATACTAAAAGGAATGTATCGACATTAACCATTATGGAAGTGGATCTCCAGCCACTACATATAGTGCCTATGGGGTTTTTACACCCTTCGGGCTGTTTTCTCAAGAAGTATGGACTTGCCCCTGAAAAAACTTTTACCATCGTAATTGAGGCGGCGAATGCAAGTTGCTTCAACAAAAATAAAAGTGATTCGATATCAGGTCTTAAAGTGAACTTATCCGAAATTTTGTGTGGGAGGTACCGGATGGAGTAGACAAATATAGTCCATATTTGAACCTGATCCATATCAGGAAGATATATTAGGATGTGTAAAATATGGACCAATTCGGTCACTCTCTTCAAGAGTTATCGTACGAAAAAATTTTCCGAACATTTTTGAACTTTTGTGGGGGAGGTACCTGAAGGAGTGGACCGATATGGCTTATCTTCGAACTTAACCTATGTTTGAACAAAATATTACTAAGGCTAAATGTAGGACTGAACCGGCAGTTCCATTCTAGAGTTATCTTGCGCTCCAACCACCTCACACGGTGTCATAGGGGTTTTTTTGCAACTTTCATGCTATTTTCTCAGGAAGTATTGACTTGCCCCTAATGGAACTTGTACCGTCGTATTGGGGGCATTGAATACAAGTTGCTAAAACAAAAAACAAATCGATTCGAGAGATGGCCCTAAACTGAACTTATCCAAAATTTTGTGTGGGAGGTACCCGAAGGAGTGGACCGATTGAGTCGATATTGAAACCTTATCTAAGTCTGGTACACGTTTCAGGATGTGCAAAGTAAGGACCAAATCGGTTACTCTCTTCAAGAGTTATCGTGCGCACAAATTTTCGGAACATTTTCGAACTTTTGTGTGGGAGGTACCGGAAGGAGTGGACCGATATAGCCCATCTTCGAACTTAAACTAAGTTTGGGCAAAATATTACGAAAGCCAAAATTTGAATCGAATCGGTTCATCCGTTCGAGAGTTATCGTGCGCTCCAGCCAGCTAGACAGGCAGACAGACAGACGGACATTGCTCAATCGACTCCAAATTGTCTGAAACACATTTCGTCCAAACATACTTGGGGTCTAAAACCATTATTTCGATGAGGCACATTTTGCCCGTATGAAAGTGTATATACCCTCGTTAGCATAAATGCTGAGGGTATAAAAACCCTAAAATATGCTGAAATGTTTTGCTGATGAGAATCATCACCACAGCAAAAATTAAAGGAAATCAAAAAACACTTTTTGAAAAAGTGTCCGATTTGCCCATATATAAGGGGCTCTAAAACGTTTGGCCAGAACACCCAAAACCCTTTTGGGGTTTTGATCTACTAACCAAATATTATCAGCTCCACTTGGAATTTTCCACACCCCAGATCATGAACGAAAATTGTTGCACAGTGTTATTTATAGTTGTCACAATATTGCCAATTGTTGAATAACATCTCGTCTTCAGTCTTTTATTTTGAAAGGACTTTACTTGCGCCATTGGGCTGCCATTATAGAGCTTTGGAGCCAAACACTTTTAGTTAGAATAACCAAAAATAGGGCATGTACACCCGCCTTGCATGCTGAATGCTCAGGCTCGATTCCCAGAATAGGCAACATCAAATTTTCAACGGTGCAGTATCTTAGCCATTTAAATCTTCTCTACAAGTGGTGTCTTAGGACATGCCATTCGGACTCGGTGATAAACATTAGTTTCCATATCATTGAGCTAATATGAATCGGGGTGCACTCAGTGATATGAGAGAAGTCTCCCTTGTCGTTTTTGGGGTGTTTGTGGAACAATTATAACCAAAAATACTGCCGAATCTTACGCCAGCATACAAAAATTTATCCAGGCGATTGGCCTAGCTATATTAGTACGGTAACTAGCGTCGTACGTTTTTATCCTTGCAGTACGGATTTTCAAAAACACATCCTTATTTTAAACCACATTCCAAATTTCAAGGTTATAATTTCAGCGGTCTGGGCGTTGACCTATCAGTCAGTCACGCACCAACATAAAAAACAAGTAAGAAAGGCGCCACGAGTTGCATTGAAGTTCATGAAGAAGACTAAATACCAAATTTCAGCAATTTCGGTAAAACCATGTGGCTAACCTTCAAAATACCGAAATTCGGGAGGTACCGTTCTATGGGGGCTATGTCAAGGCGACGATCTCAAAGAAGTCTAAATAGCAAATTTTCGATATTTCGGTTGGATAATGTGGCTAAAATCTTCAAAATGTCAAAAATCAAGAGGTACGCTTCTATGGAAGATATAGGAAGACGTGGACCTATACCGATAATTCTCTTCTGGAATATTACCCCATGGAAGACAAAATAACAAATTACAGTCATTTCGGTGGGATATTGACGTCACATCTTTCACAATTACGAAAATCGGCAGGTACCGTTCTATGGGGGCTGTATCGAAACGTGGAACTATACCAACGAAATTCAGTCGAAAAGGGTTTTACTCCCAACGTAGTCTAAATAACAAATCTCAGCCATTTCGGTGGATTATTGTGGCTACAACCTTGAAAATACCGAAAACCGGGAGGTACCGTTCATTGGGGGATTTATGAAGGCGTGGTGGACCTATACCGACAACTTTCAAATGGAATGTTAAGTACCCCAAATGAAGACTAAATACCAAATTTCAGCCATTTCGGTGGAACATTGAGGTCACAGCTTTCAAAACACCGAAAATGGGGAGGTACTGTACTATGGAGGCTATATGGAGGCGTGGACCTATACCGACTAAATTCTGGCGGAATGTTTAATAGCCCAAATAAAGATTAAATACCAAATTTCAGTCACTTCGGTGGAGTATTGAAAATCGGGAGGTACCGTGCTATGGAGGCTATATGAAGGCGTGGACCTATACCGTCAAAATTCTGGGGGAAAGTTGTATACCACCAACGAAGACTTAATACCAAATTTCAGTCAATTTGGTGGGTGGCCACAACAAATACCTAAAATCGGAAGGTACCAATCTATGGGGGCTGTATGAAGGCTTGGGCCTATACCTATACCTAAAATCGGAAGGTACCAATCTATGGGGGCTGTATGAAGGCTTGGGCCTATATCGTCAAAATTCTGGGGGAAAGTTGTATACCATCAATGAAGACTTAATACCAAATTTCAGTCATTTCGGTGTGATAGTGAGGCTAAAACTTTCAAAATACCGAAAATAGGGCGTTACCGTTCTATGGGGCTATATCAAAACGTGGACTGATATAGCCCATTTGTAATACCAAAGATCCTAGTAGTAATAGAAACTTCTGTACCAAATTACCAAAATCCACAAATCCACCATAGTTGACCACTTGCATCATAAATGTTGGAAAATTGGTCTGGCAGAATGTCTCTTCGACGACAATAAAGTAGAAAATTGTAAATCAAATTCTAAAAATTCTAATTTATCGATCCTAGTAATATGGCTAACACTTGGTATTTGCTTTCTGACAATTTTCGAAGCTCAGAAGAGATCTAACGAAATCAAAAAGTCATTCAAAGCAGGTTTATAAAACGTTTTTGTTGAAATATTTCTTGATTTTATCTGAAAGTTCTTGGCAACTTTTCCAGGTTGAGTATTAAACCCACGTTCCTAATTAAGCTGGTCAAATTTGTTGAAGGATTTATCAGAATGTTCCATTTTACTAAACTAAGCGAAACAAACTGCGCAATATTTGCATGGGTAGTACAATTTTTCAATTTTATTTAATTCAAACCTATTCTGATGATCGCAAAAAATTGACACTTTTTTGTATATCTTTAATTATAATTGGGATATTTTCCGAAAATATGGGAACACCGTTAAGTTTTTTTTTGTGAATGTTGGCATAGTATAGGACTCTCAAGAACTAAATAGTATCGATCTGTAATACGAACACATCAGAAGATACCTTAACATATTAAAAGAAAAAATGTCAAACCTATTCAGATGATCGGGAGTGTATTTTATATCATCAATTTAATGCTCCTTTATAAATTACATGCAAAATATGAAATTTTAAAGATGACTGCAATTTAAAGAATGGCTTCATTGTCTGAAGTTACTTTTAAAGACCAGGTCCGATTCTTCGACCCGTATTTTTTTATAATACTTTCAGCTTCCAAAATTGACAAAGGGGTTATTTACTAACAACCTAAATAAAAATTTGGCATTTTAAAATGATTTTTGGACTCAAATAATTCTTTCCCAAAGATGTCTCATGGATATTCCATCCTAATTTGAGGTAGATTTGTTCTCTGTACACCAAAATTATTTCGAACTGATAATGTCCCACATTGCCCAATCTTTTATATAATTAAAAGTTTTTGTATAAAACTTAATTTATTCCAATATCACCTTAAAGGATTCTAGAAAATGAGGGTTTCTTCAAAAACACACTTCATATGTCATCCTATGTCATGAAAGAATCGCATATAGGAAAGAGAATGGACCACTTATTCAACTCTGATTCTATTCTGTATATATAATGCAAAGAAAGTTGGGAAAATAACCCTTAACGACAAATACTTGAGAAGACTTATGGACGTTTCCATTGTTTTTCCAAGGCTGGTTGAGTAATATATATTTTGCAGAATACGTTTTAGGTATGTTTTGCTGAATGAATATATATATATATATATATATATATATATATATATATATATATATCATATTGTCAATTATTTCATATTCCATTTCAGAAAAAAAGGATAAATTTTTTTCGCGCTACATCAATGATTTTAGATATGTAGGTTAAGAAAAAAATTCCCAGTACGAATCTGGTCGCGAGCCAATTTTTGGTTGTTGCGGACAAAAGTTATGGCGCTTTTATTTCGCTTTTTAAGAAACAAAATATTATAAAAACGCTAATTATTTTAATGAGCACAATTGTTACAAAAAAGTTCTCTCGAAGTGACTTCAGCGAGTAGATTGCATAATACCTGCAAAATGTTACACAGAATTCGCGGAATGTACATAAAATTGATAAATTATTGAATATAAGTCTACTTTTTTCAAAATTAAGGCCCATTTAGTGGTCATAAAATTACATAAAAATTTGTTGTAGATCAAATCTTCACGGCGAATCAAATGAGACTACAATCATACAGATTGGTGTTATAGTTTCGATGTTACAGCCAAAATAAGCATATATTTTGGTCAAAAAATAATTTTTTGTTTGAAAAAATATTTTTTCACATGCATTATGTAGTAGAAAATATTGTAAAAATCTATAGGAATACTTCCTTCATTTTGCTTAAATCTCCCAATAAAATAGACGGAGTTTGCTTTATTGGCATTCATATTAAAGCTTTCCCATTAGGGAAGATAATTGAGTTGATGGGGATATATCTCAAAGCTTCTGAAATGGAAATGGAGGTCAAATAACTCATTTTAATTTATATGCATTTTAAAATACATGTAAATCGCGTAATTATCAATATCATTTTGTCCGCATGTGATTTTTATGTATAGCAAGACCATATCTATTAAGTCGTATATATTTTTCGAAATATAATTTGGACTCTAAGATGTAGCATCGGCTGCATCTTAGCATTAAAAAACATATAAAATATCGCTAATTTGCGCAAAGTGAATACAATTTTTGTCCGCATCCGATTTCAGTGTCCACCATGAAAATCTACATCGATATATATCTATTTGAAGGCGATCAATCAAGAACCGTGGATGTAGCATCACACACTATTTTTTGGGATAAAATGAATGTAGCTTCCTTATCAGTGAAGTTTTCAAATCTCTGTTTCCACTAAAACGAAAATGCTGCACTAGTTTTTTCATTGCAGTGGAAACGATCCGCAGAAAACGCGATAAAATACGCGATATTTTCAAAAACAATTTTAGGTGATTTTTCTACTTTGGAATTTCTCGTAACTCGCGTTTTTGTAGATGGATTTTCACGAGGAAAGATTTATTGGATCTGGAATGTAAAAAACTAAAATGTGCAATGAAGTACGAGGTATTCTAGAGACAATTGCAAATATTAGACCCGAAAAATATGATTTTTAGAAAAATGTTCGCACAAAATTTCCGTATTTGGATGCAGATTTCTATGAAGCTGTGCAGACTACATTCACGACATATATATGAAATAACTCAAAATCGCGAGTTCTACAATCCTATATATAATTTTCTGAAAAACCTGTTTGTGGAATGAAATGAAAAAATCAAAAAACACTGTAAATCTGGCTTCAAAATGTCAGCATCATTTAATGGTAGAAGCAGTTCAAATTTTGAAAAGTAATACATTAGTGAGATGATCCTTATTTAGATAGCTTCTACTTTTATTTTGACAGGAAAATCGAGAGAAGTGTGGTTTACTCGCAAATCGAGAGAAAACAAAAAAAAGACATGTTGGCTTCAACCCATTTTTACCCATTTTTTAAAATAAATATAGCCACAGTTTCCACGCAAGTTATCTTTTAAGGCCAATATTTTTTGCCACGTCCAAAAACATTTCATTTTATCCAAAAATATTTAATTTGTATAATATACAATCACTAGTCGCGTGTTCTAAAAGGGTAAACCTTGGCTTCAGCTATGTTAAATTTTCAAAAATATTGGTGATATATATATATATATATATATATTATTTCGTATTGAACTTTAATTTTATACAAAAAATACAGTTATATTTGACTAATTAATATATGTAGTTAGTCACAAATTATTATATTTAGTTTTCTGAAAAAGTTTCCATTGATATGTCCAGCACTATGCCTTAAAATTTCCTATTTTGCTCCCAATTTATGTTTGTCTTTATATAGTTTATTTTCAACTTAAGGAAATGCTAAGAATTTAATATTTCATTATGAATTATCACAAAAAATTAAAATCATAGTGTAGTTGTTTAAAATCTATTAATTGCTTATGTTTAATTATATTTTTATTACAATGCCGTAGTTAATAAAACTATGCATATTTCATTATTTCGAAGCACACTTGCGTGTTTTATTATTTACAACACTATCTTACTATGTTGCAAAACATTTACCACGCAAATTCTATGAAAAAATACATCGTCGATGTTTTCGCACAAAACGAAGCCAACAAGAATTAAATAAAAAATAAATGAATTATAAAAAACACTACACATAAATTGATGGCCCGAATCAGATAAGAAAATTCAATTAAAAATTGCTCCGGCTGCAGTTGATGGTTATGGCAGTTGGCTCGGTGACGGTAGCTGCCACGCTGATGCATTATGTGAACAACAAAAACAATATGGTTTCATTTATATTTTTATCTTTATGTTGGAATCGTTCTCCATTCATTTCCATTGGCTAGAAGAGGTATTCTTCATTTTAAAGCAGATTTTCCATCTTAATGTTTATTAAACATCAGTTTTCCAACACATATTAACCACACCCCACAACATTTGGTATCTGGTTGCACCATCAGATTGTTGTTGCAACATTGGCAAAATGGGTTTTTAATTGTAACAACATTGCGAAAAAGTGTATCGTTGAACGTTGTCTTCATGTCGAGACCTGTCTTCTGTCACGTCTGACCTGAGGCGTTGAACATTTCGCGTTTATGTTTATGGTAAATTAACTAAGCCACCACCACGCCACATCATTGGAACAGGACGGCGACGCATATACCAACTATCTCATGATTAGGTGGGAGCTTTACAATATGAACGTAACTTTAGAATATGAGAAGTCTTTGATTTAGTGCAAACATTGGCAGATCCTATCTTGCCCTAGAGCACCACGAGACCAGGTATAGTCATTTCATAGAAATGGTAATGAAAGAGTGTAAAAAAATTGGAGTGAAGAAAATTTTATACAAAAATAATTTTATACTAACATTTTTTAATCAATAATATGATTCCCTGTCGCTGTATTGATCTTGATTTTCGCATTCAAAATTTTATTGTTCAAATGTAGACAATGTGGAGGAATTCTGAAATCATTAAGCAAATATGCCAAACCATGAACTTTTTGTTCAAAAATATTTACTAAAATATGCACACAGTTTTCAATTCTATTTTTACATGAAACGAATTTCAGCAGGTATGCAAAATCTGTATATTTATCACGCCAAAAATTCCCCTCTATATTTTTCATTTTCACTCCCATTCACGTGCACAGACATCCCCTTCAGGTATCTAAATCCATTGTAGTTATTTTTATAACTAAATTATATACGCTACACTCGTAGTTGTGGCACTTGGTTTAGTTGAATTTAGTTTCACTGCCGCGGCATCATCCGCACTATTCCAATGGAAATAAATAAATGTTGCTGCTTCGAAGACCACTTGAAGATGGCAAACTTTGCTTAGCACCGGGAAGTTAATGCTGCGGCATGGATCACCACAATTTTAATGTGTCGGTTTGGCTCCAGCAGTTCCTTAACTAATTTATGATCGCACAAGGAGCGCTAAACCATAAACAGCTTTTATGGGTTTCTACTGGATTATTGTGAAATGGCGGATTTGCTGTGATTTAAAGCTCCAGATAAATATGGATACATTTTCAATACACACAACAACAACGACATTCTACTATAATAACATGTAGACAAAATTAAACCCTATTTGTAGAGTTTTTTTCCTGTACTGTACGAAGATGAAGGTTAATTTGATAGTCCATACCTGCCATGGAAGTAAGAATAAATTTAAAGTTGTTTTCTACTTTTTGGATTTGCAATTTATTTGATTAAACATTCGTGTTCGTAGATCGCCTATCATGGGACATGTTAATGTTTTTTATTTAGTTCTTAATTAAATTTAAAAATTAAAAAAAAATGAAACTTGAAGCTGAAGTCTGTTGTATTGTCTTCATGGAATTAAAGAGATTGCATAAACAACCTATGTGGAATACAATGTAATGACTCACCATATATCGGATCATTTTTTTTTCTTTGGGGAAAAAATCATCGAAAGACTCGGGCAGCCTAAAAGAATGCCAAGTGTGCGAGACTTTAAAATAACCCCAGTTCACTATTCCACAATCCCTACGGTACCGCCGTAAGAAAGCATTTCTTCACAGGGTGGAAAAGGTTCTAATGACTCCAACTAATAATTATATCGTTCTTCGAATCTCATTTAATCGTTTCAATTCCAAAATTATAGTCTTGACACATTCACATACATAATTCCAATTTTGTTGGGACTCCAGCATTAACAGAACTATGTTCTCTGCATTTAGTTCACTTCCAATTTGCCACTCCAAATTCATCCTTTCAGCAGTAAATCTAGGACACACAAATAGTACATGTCTGGGATCCTCTACATCCATCGAATATAGTTCTGTATGCACAACACACACGAAGTGCTACAAGCCTATATACAGAATTTATCTTATCACGGTACGATTTGTGTCTTAAGGATACTGCCCATATAGGTGCTACATATAGTATTATATTTTTGACCACTCCTGCTAACATCTTTCTTCTTAGGTGTTTAGGTTCCCTCGTATTATTATTCGACATAGCGCCGCACATGGTTTGCCCGACTTTAGCTTAAAGGATAGACGGTTATCTATCATAACTCCCAAGTAATTTAAACTTCCTGCGGTTTTTAGTATACTTCTTATTTGGAGTTTAGTGTACTCTACATTTTTACGGCT
Organism: Musca autumnalis; assembly: GCF_047663935.1. Classification (NCBI taxonomy): domain Eukaryota; kingdom Metazoa; phylum Arthropoda; class Insecta; order Diptera; family Muscidae; genus Musca; species Musca autumnalis. The sequence goes on from NW_027411644.1 coordinate 159,652,027, forward strand.
TGTTATAAGGATAGCTTCCGTTTTATGTTCTGCTAATTGCAGTCCCGCCGAGTTAAGCCATGACTTTGCGATATATACAGCGGTTTCTGACACTGTTTTCGCCTCTTCTGTTGTCTTTGCTACTATCACCAGCGCAATATCATCCGCAAAACCGATGATATTACACTTTTCGGGCAAGTTTGGTCGTAAAACGCCATCATAAGTACATAATATTCCACAAAAGCGGTCCCAGAACCGATCCTTGTGGTACTCCTCCTGTGATTTTATGTTCTTTGACTCCTTCGTCCGTATCATATATTAGAATTCTTTTCCGAAGTAGTCCTTGATTATGGTTATCTGGTAGGGAGGGATGTTGGGTTGAATGAGTGCATTCACGATGTTTTCCCAGTTCGCTGTATTAAACGCATTTTCACGTCGAAGTCCCACAAACCCAACCAATATGCTACCATCGTTTCGCTGGTGGTTTTATTCAGCTCCTCATGTATATCGGATGTGAATGGCTAGAAGACAAAGGCTGATTTTGATAACTTCTATTTTTAAAAACATTATTGCAAATTTGTACAAATCGATGGGGACTTCCTTCATGAATTCTAATGCCTTCCATTTCGAAAGTTTGGTATGGTAGATTGACAGTGGCTTCGAACGCTAAGACCTCGACAACATTGTCGGTCTGTTGGAGAGGACCCAGGTTCAAACCTCAGCCGGGCAGCCGGGCTCTGCTGTGAATTTTTATTAGGACGAAGTTCATTATTTCTGAAATTTTTGTATTTATTGAATTTATCGAACTCACATGACCTAAAGAGTTTTGTATTGAAAAAGTGAATTCTAGCAAATTCCCACCAATATGATAAGATTGTTTCGCTGGTGGTTTAGTTCAGCTCATGAGGCATATCGGATGTGAATTGCTAGAAGACAAAGGCTGATTTTGATAACTTCTATTTGTACAAACATTATGTAATGTCGATTTAGCATTTTATGCTGATTATGAATATGTAGGGTTATGGTATTTTGTGCAAACATAAAAATACCACCACATAGAGCATGGCAAATTATTAAGAAATATGGTTTCACTTTTCCCCTGTGTTAAAAAAGTTCCCTCACCTATTGCATGGAAATTTTCCATAGCAGTTAATATAACCTATTTTGGATAGAACCATAATTCGCGTATTCGCCATTGAAATTCAAATATTCGACATTAAATTAAAATCCCTACGATGGTATTCCGTATTAGTATTCAATTGTTTGACTGAAATATCACGTTCAATGGTGAAAACTAGGATTTCAGGAAACCATGAATTACGAAACGAATATGGACATTATGATATTACTTTGCTTCCACTGTGTCACCGAATATTCTTATTTATATCGCAAAATGTGTTATTTGCTTAAAAATATATTTTAGTCCCGATTTACCGTTTCCCAATTTTCTCGCAGCGATTGTCATTTGCCTCTCAGTACGCTATCCTTTCGACAAACTGACAATTGTCGGAAATACAATTGTCTAATGTGCATCTGCTTCAAAGATCGTCCTAAACAGTTCAAAACAAAGAAATATTTGCAATTGAGGTGATAGCAATAATAGTATTATAGGTTTGAACCAAAGCCATCAAGTTCACATACCTAACAGACTGCGAGACGAAGTTCGCCGGGCCCACTAGTTTAACTATAATTTACTTATGTATGTCGTTTACTCTCCGGTCGCAATCACAATGCCGGGAGTCAGAACTTCAACGTTCAAATCTACACCAAAGCTCTGGAAGAAATGCTCCAAATGGCGGTTTGAATGGAGTTTTATTACGTGTGCACAACTGACTACCTACTGCTCACACAATTCTCTTTGAGTTCTGCCAGTTTATTGGATCAACTACTGGATTATACAGCTTCAGTGAACAATTTAATTATGACAATTGCCTATGCCAATAAAAAATAAGAGTCATAACATTCCCTATCATATACATCAGTAGTGCGATTCATTTTTTGAGTTACTGACAAAAATCGGTAAAATTAAAATGCTTATAAATTCGGTAATTAACGATATTTTTCGGTAAGTTAGCGATCGAGAGAAAGTAGTCGTAAAGTTCTATCGTTAGCAACAGTGTTCTCAACTTTTATTTGAACTTTTCATTCATAATGTTGCGTTTTAATTTTACCGACATTTGTCGTTAACTCAAAAAATGAGTTAGAGAATCACACTACAGGCATAAGTTTGACTTTAAATTCTCATGTTTCATTATACAAAATCTTTGATTCTAAACGGCACATGGGTGACATACGTCCAAAACAGAAATGACCGTAAAAGTTGCTTCATCTAAAATAGCGACCACCCATCTTGAATATTACCAATTCACTCACGCGTTATTAAAATTAAAACACATGTTTGATATAAAATTAAACCATTGAAAATCTCAGCGTTTATTCATTTCCGATAATATTCATAATTTAATCTCAACGGAAATCGTGGACCCAATAGCTACCCATATTAGCAACAATTGCTTGAGTTTGCTTTAAGCTGGTAAATGAACTCTATCGAACGGTGATATTAATTTGCATCAACTGTTCAACTAATTTTAACAAATTTAAATCGTACATGCAAATAAATAGCAAGACTGTCCGTACAAATACGAGTAAGAGTTTCCGAATATAGAAAATTGTCTAACCACATCTAATATGTATGTCTGATGCGATAAACCTAACCAGTTACCAAAACGATCGTCTCTTAGAAGTTGATGTGTGATACACATCTCTTACCTAGATACCATGTTTTTAATAAAAACTATTTAGTTCATATGACTCAATTAAGTACATTAATTAAAATCTGATGAATAATAACTTCGCATAATTGGGTAAAAATTAAAAACAAGTTCAATTTTCTATTTACTTGGAAAATATATCTTACTACATCAAAGATTCTAAATCGTCTCTCAACCCAGCGTGATAGTAATATTAATAATGTTTGATTTTATATCACCAATTGCATGTAGAATTCGGCAGATCGCATATAACAGGGAATTTGCACGAGAAGAGTGTCATTTTTGTACACCACAAAGTCAGGAAGAAATTTAGACGAATAATGAAGGTGGTCACCACAAAACGATCGGACTTATCTTTTCTGAAAAAGTTCCAAAGTGAGCACTTGAATCACGGTTCTTGATTCTAACTTTCTAATCGATTCATCAAAAATGTTTAATGGAAAAATCCAAGATAGCGACTACGATTATTGATAAGATTCAATAATCGCTCATACCGCGTTGAAATTCAGTTAATTATAATATACCATTGGTATATTATTATTATTAATGGTATAATATACCATTGAAAACGCTAAAAGTTGTAACAATTTTATCTCAACGAACCTTTCTGAAAACCATCGATTGTGAAACGAACATGGCCGTGATGATATAACTTTGCTTCAACATTTTAATTTACATCTGGAAATGCATTATTTACTCAAAAATTGTATCTTAACCTTAATTTACATTAGGCACCTTCCCTAACGGTAATTGTCAGTTTACAGGAGAGAGTCGAGGAAAACGGAAACACTTTACCTCTTAATACCCTTTCTCTCCGACAGACTGACAATACACACAAGTAAAATTGCTCAATGTAAAGATTCTAAATCGCCCTAAATTGTTTTGGTCTCGGATACTCTGCAACGTGATAGCAATAATTGTATTATAAGTCTGAACAAAAGTCAACAAGTTCAATACCTAACAGACTGCGAGACGAAGTTCGCCGGGTCCTCTAGTATAATATAAAATGATATATATGTTATAATATGATGATAAAATTAGTGAGAAACAAACGGTTATGTCATTTTGGTTATGTCGTGTGGCCCTATACCTTGTTTTCAGTTTCATCTTCAAAAAATTGTCCAAAGTTTTGAAAAATAGAATCATTTTATAATTAAGATTTTATGCAATCATAGGTAAAAACTCATCAAAATATCATACAGGGATACGAGGTTGTAAAAAAGTCATAACCCGGTTGGACAATGCGGTTGAACCATTGAAAATACCGAAAATCCGGAGGCACCTTTCTATGGTGCTATATCAAAACGCGAACCTGCACCGACAAATTTATGGAGAACAGTTTTGTAACCCCAAAGAAGACTTAATACCAAATTTCAGGCATTTCGATAGGATAATGACGCTAAAACCTTTAAAATACCGAAAATCGTACCTCCCGATTTTCGCTACTTTAAAGGTCAAATGGGGGCTATACCTAAACATAGGTCTATGTACCTATTTTTTGAGTGAACTACCCGTAACTCCCTGCAGTTATGAAACTTCTCCACAATTGTGGACAGGAAAGGAAATTAATTATTCCATTTTAGTTCAGAATGTTTTAAGGTGTAGGTATACGTAAAAAGTTAGGCCCGGTCGAACTTAACGATTATTTACTTGTTAGTATACAACACGTTTTCCTCGAAGTTGAAATCATCAGCGGGAAATCGGCATCTGGAATCAAATGATTATAACGATTGTCAATATGAACATTACTTTTATCGGCAAAAAATCAATCAAAAATTAATCAGATTTTTAAATTTTTTTATCAAATGGTTACAATTTTTTCCTGTGTAATAAGTAGGTACATCCATATTTCAAATATACATATGTATGCATGTGTAAATTTACTGATGTAATTACCAATATTAAATGCGATTTCTTTCTTGTCCAATAACATATTTCCATTCACTTTTTTCAATTATAAAATTTCCAATTATAAAATGTATTGAGCATTTAATTTACTAAAAAGCACAATTTCTTTAAGAAAACACTGATTTATTCACTCACTTTAACGTCTTTACTCAACGATTGTATTTAGACAACTGAAGAAAAAAGAACAACATAATTAATACCATTTTTTTCTTTTGCTCTCCGCTTGCTACGTTGGCTAGCAACAACAAAGCACGAAACACACATGTTTGGCCAAAGCGTCTCATATTACACCATACACACAGCTCTTTATTATAAAACAGCATTCCGCAGCAGCGAGAGCCGTGTTATTACTCTCTTTGACAAAACTCCTCTCTCCACCCATAATAACATAAAAAAATATGTTGGTACCTAAACAAATAAAATTGAGATATGTTACAAAATATTGCAAACATATATTTGTTAGGACACAAACAAATTATGTTTGGATTCAAACATATTTTGTTTGCAACCAGCCCCAAACAAATATTTTTTAGGATCCAAACATATTTCTAACATGTATTTTTCTGCGTGTAGAGTGTTGTCATCTTTTATTTTAACTTTTCATTCATAATTTTGATTTCTAATTTTAACGACTTTTGTCGGTAACTTAAAAAATGAGTTGTAGAATCGCAGTAGGATAACACTTTCATATGACCAAAATGTGCCTCATCGAAATAATGATTTTTGACCCCATGTTTGTTTGGAGGAAATCCGTTTCAGACAATCTGTAGTCAATTTAGCCATGTCCGACCCTCCGTCGGGCTGGCTGGAGCACACAATAACTCTCGAACGGATCAACCGATTCTGTCTAGAATATGGCCTTCGTAAAATTTTGTCCATACTTAGTTGATGGGCCATATCGGACCACTCCCTCGGATACCTCCCCTAAAGATGTTCAAAAATGTTCGCTATAAAGGTGCGCACGATAACTGATTTCGAGTAACCGATATGGTCCATACTTTGCACATCGCAATATTTCTACCAGACATAGATCAGGTTCGAATATGACCTTCTGGTACCTCACACAAAAAATTTCGGAAAAGTGCAGTTAAAGACCTGCTCTCAATTTTTTTTTTTTTTTTTTTTTTGCAAAAACTTGTATTCGCACATTACAACGGCACATGTTTTTTAAGGGGTAAGTACCTACTTCCTGAGAAAATGACCCGAGAGCTTTAAAAAACCGATGCGGCCATCCTATGTGCTGGCTGGTGCGCACGACAACTTTCGAACTGTATACTGGGTTGTTCCAAACTTTCTGCAAATCTTAGACAAAGTTCGAAAATGGTACTTAATACTCTGAAAGGTATATGAAATTCTGTCTTTTGAAAAAATTTTAAGTGTAAACCTTTAAAAATAATTCTGATTACAAATATTACAAGCATATATTTAAAGCCAAAGTCATGTGTTCCCTTTCATAAAATTTAGGTTATTTATATAACGTGTATTTTATGCGTCACTTAGACTAGACACTCGTATTTTTACATTCTTTCCGCCCACATTTCCTTCTGGACAAGAAAATTTATTAAACTGAAATCTCGTTGATCGTAAATCTTGGCGTTTGACTTGGGGCTCTGTTAACGCTAAGCATCCAAGCGGGTATTTTGGCATGCCTTAGTATACCATGATGCTAACCATATTTATGAACGGTACAGAAGAAAAACACAACATACTGGTCTGACGTAGATGTAATAAAAGCCTGTATTTCACACACATAAATACATGTACATATGTAAGTAAGCTCATTTTACTTGTGTGGTGGAAATATCCTCCTACCAAAATCTCCCCAATAATCAACATTCAGCATCCAGCCCATTTGAAATGACTTTCATGGCTGGTTCTATGGAATATTTTGAATTGTTTTTGTAATGTAATCATGTATGTATGTGCATATAGTACGTATGTACAAATTTATTATTTTACTTTGATTTACATAAGTGCAGTAAAACCTCCAACATCCTCGCAGACAATTTCTTCGCTTTTTATTTGACATGTATTAAAAATCGTACTGTCACAAATGAAGAACTATCTGAGACTAACTCATGCAATATAGCCCTCTTTTCTGTTTTTAGCTAATGTACTTTGGAAGCATTTTTATCTGAGTTCTACTGTTCATTCTCATTCTTTATCATTACCGATGTTGCTTTTATTTATTTTTGTTTTTTTTTTCTTTTGTAAGTAGTGAATTTGATTCTATGCAAAGAAATAACACGCTAAGTTGGCTCATGCAAAATTCATGTTAAATTTTGGACGAAACTTACATTCCTGCAAATCCTAATGCCAAATGTATGGCTTAGTGTTTACGAATAAATTTTGTACGGAGAGACATAAACATTAGGGTTATAACGAAAATAAAATACAACGTCAAAACAATGTGACAAATGTTGTTCTGACAATAAAAAATCTTTTCTTTGGTTTCTAAAGGACTTTTTATATATTCTTCTTTATAAAACTTTAGATATAAAGTTTTGGAACATACATGTATGGGTAACATGAATTTGTTCGGTGGTGGAACAACATTCACGATAAAGAAAAAAATGACCCCCAACAGTTATTAATTTTTTGTTCGTGGTTTACGCACCTTTGCAGTGATATTATTCATATTTCATATTTGCGCAAACTGCAGAAAAGTTGTTACCCTAATGTATATTTGTGAAGTTGCCTTGAAAGATTTATAATTCATGAATTAAATTCCTTCCACCTATTAAATTGGCATAATTTATAGCCTTATTGGAGTTTTCGCAATGTGATAAATATATTTTTGGCGGAAGATTCAATTGTAAGCGTAATTATTATAACAAAGTCATTAGGAGGATACCGAAATTCTTAACATATCTTAACGTTATTATTTTCTACAACAACACGTTCTTATTGGCAAGCAAATAGATTGGACCAATGCACAGTGGATCCACTTGTATGGAGAAAGTGGCCAAAAATATTTAGAGTGTAAAAATCAAGCCAATACGCCGGTTACAGCTTTGTGCTGCTGCGAAGACTTTTTTAAGAAACCACGAGCGTAACATTCTCCCCCCTTTCCCCTCTGGAGGGGTTATATGGTAAGAATTGCTTAATGATGTTAATATAAAATGACATGTACAAAGGTCCCGATTATCTTATCTAAAAAGCAACATAAAATCCAAAAAATTTAGCAGATTAAAAAAATCAAAATTTTTGTCTGAAAATTGGTAAAATTTTTATTATAGATCTTATAGCGTTCTTCCTGGAAGTCACTTACCGCCAACGTAAGGCAAATTTGGAAGAAGATTTCTTCATCTTGCCACTGATGCCAATTATGTTAATGTACGTGGTCAGATAACAGAGTTATACGCTAATATATCCATAGAAACCCTATTCTAGGGCAGCTTTAGTCAGCGACCCACCATTTATAGTCTGGCACTAGATGGCAGCTGATTTTAATACTGAATAATCTTAAACCCATGACCTACTTTGGAAACTTATTCCCGAGGTGGGCACTGGTGGGCACCATGACTAAAACCTTAGGTCAAATTTAAGTATATGATCGAATTGGCATTAGAAAATACACTAAGAAAATATGCAGCTAACTAGAATTCCACAACACGCTAAAACACTATTTTTATACCCTCAGCATTTATGCTGATGAGGGTATATACACTTTCATACGGGCAAAATGTGCCTCATCGAAATAATGGTTTTAGACCCCAAGTATGTTTGGACGAAATGTGTTTCAGACAATTTGGAGTTGATTTATCCATGTCCGTCCGTCTGTCTGTCTGGCTGGCTGGTGCGCACGATAACTCTCGAACGGAGCAACTGATTCGGTTCAAAATTTGGCTTTCGTAATATTTTGTAATATTTTTTGTAATATTTAGTTTAAGTTCGAAGATGGGTTATATCGGTCCACTCCTTCCGGTACCTCTCCCACAAGTTCGAAAATGTTCGGAAAATTTGTGCGCACGATAACTCTTGAAGGGAGTAACCGATTTGGTCCATACTTTACACATCGTGAAATGTGTACGAGACTTAGATAAGGTTTCAAAATAGGCTCAGTCGGTCCACTCCTTCGGGTACCTCCCACACAAAATTTCGGAAAAGTTCAGTTTAGGACCTGCTCTCGAATCGCTTTGATTTTTGTTGTAGCAACTTGTATTCGCTGTCCCCCATACGACGGTACAAGTACCATAGTGGGCAAGTCCATACTTCTACTACTTCTACTACTACTGAGAAAATAGCCTGAAAGGTGCAAAAAAACCCATATGACACCGTGTGTAGTGGTTGGAGCGCAAGATAAATCTCAAACGGATCTGCCAATTCGGTCCAAAATTTGGCATTCGTAATATTTTATCCAAACATAGTTTAAGTTCGAAGATAAACCATGTCGGTCCACTCCTTCAGGTACCTCCCTCACAGAAATTCAAAACTCTTCGGAAAAAATATGCGCACGATATCTCTTGAAGGGAGTGACCGATGTAATCTATACTCTGCACATCCTAATATATCTACCAGATATAGATCAGGTTCGAATATGGACTATATTTGTGCACTCCTTTGGGTACCTCCCACACAAAATTTCGGATAAGTTCACTTTAAGACCTGCTCTCGAATCACTTTTATTTTTGTTGAAGCGATTTGCATTCCCTACCTCCATTACTACGGTAAACGTTTTTTCAGGAGCAGGTCCATATTTCTTGGGAAAACATCCCGAAAAGTGTAAGAAGCCCTATGTCACCATATGTGTCTCTCGAACTGTTCTACAGATTTGGTGCAACATTTGGTCTTCGTCATATTTTATCCAAACTTAGTTTCATGGGGCAATACCGGTCCCCAACTTCCGGTACTTCTTCCCAATATTTAAAAAATGTCACTAAAATGTTAGGACGATATCACTTGAATGGTGCAACCAATTTGCTCCAAACTTTGGATCTCCTAATATTTTGTCAAAATTAAGTTTAACTTCTAAAATGGCCCATATCGGTCCTCCCTAAGGGTACCTCCCCCACAAAAGTTCAACATTTGTGTTAATTCCTAATCCACATTTTTGTCGGCAAGTTCAAATGTTGAAAAAGGGCCACAAAATTCTGAAGAGACGCTAAATACATTCTATCTGTCCGTAGATGAAAGTTTCAATTCACATTGGCTGAGGTTATACCTCTGTTGGCAAAGCCGACTGACACTTTTTTACTTGTTTTAATGAAAATTAAGCTATTAACCCCTCCTCCAAAATCCACAATAATATTTTGCTATACGTATTAGTTTCGCGATATTTTGAATATATTTACTTGCAAATATTAGTCAAATGTTCCGACTTTTGAAGCTATTCTTAAGAAGATCGCGTTCGAATGAAACAAAAACTAATATATTTTTAAAAAGGTCCATGTCATAGCTATCAGAGTTGCCAGATGTTGTACCAAAATTTTGACATTCAGTTTTTATTTTTGGCCAATGGGTGGATCCACTGTGCAATGTCACAATCTTTGTACCCCGTAATAACTTCAAAGAAGGTGTATATTGGGCAACACCTCACAAAAGTTCAAAACTTTACTTAGATGCGGTTTAAGGAGCCAAAATCTCAAAAAAGTACTACGGTGGCCAACTAAAATTGGGGTTTGGCACGATAACTATCGAAAGTAATGACTCCAAGATGGACATTTTAATAGCGTGTAGTCATTGAACACGTAATATCTACTTTTTTCCTAGGGGAAGACAGTACTTTCCGAGATATGGGCCTCGAAATTACCCACTCCTTGATAAATCTACAGTGTTTCACTCTTCAGTAGACTTTCTTACAATATTATAATTTTATTCTGTGAAGACTGTGTTGATTAGGAAAAAATTCGGTCAAGCTGTAAAGTTCCAAAACTTCTTTTGTCACCCATCAAAATTCTATTTATTTTTAAAACTAGGCATCTGTTCTAGGTACATATAGGTCCACCACCATGGAAAAAAATCCATCAATTGGAAGTTGGGATACCTGGGCGCCGTTTTCTATATCTCTAGTATATGACCACTTGTGGTAACGCAATAACGGACATGCATAAATCGACTCAGGACCAACCAAAAGGAACCATGGGTCTATTTCGTTTCCTTATGCATGTTACATACAAATGCACAAAGACATAGTACCCCTTACCACAGTATGGTGTAGGGTATGAAAATCGCGGTCAAATTTCACATATTTATACCCTCTACCATAGTATGGAGGGCATATTAAGTTTGTTTTGTAACGCATTGAAATGTACAGTTGCGACCCTATAAAGTATATATGTATATTATTGGTCAGGATCAAATTCTGAGTAGTTAAAGCCATGCCCGTCTGTCCGTCCGTCTGTTGTAATCACTCTAGCGTCCACAATAAATAATAATTTGACTTTTGGGGTTCCCAGTGGTCACAAAACATCTCCACTAAAAACCTTCAACATTGGTCCATGTTTTGGTATAGGCTCCATATTACGGTACCTCCCGATTTTCAGTATTTTGAGGATTTTAGCTACAATTTTTAACCGAACTACCTGTAATGTGACATTTGAAGTTTATAGTGATCACAAAAAATCTCCACCAAAAACTGCCAACATAGGTCCATGTTTTGGTATAGCCCCCATATTACGGTACCTCCCGATTTTCGGTATTTTGAGGATTTTAGCTACAATTTTTAACCGAACTGCATGTAGTATGACAGTTGAAGTTTATAGTGATCACAAAAAATCTCCACCAAAAACTGCCAACATAGGTCCATGTTTTGGTATAGCCCCCATATTACGGTACCTCCCGATTTTCGGTATTTTGGGGATTTTAACTAAATTTTATGACCGAACTACCTGTAATTTGCCGTCTGAAATTCCTGTAGCCAAAAAACTTCTCCGCCAAAAAATTGTCAACATAGGTCCATTTTTGGTACAGTCCAGATATAACGATAACTCCCGATTTTCGGTATTTTGGGGATTTTAGCTACAATTTTTAACCGAACAACCTGTAATTTGGCAATTGAGGTTCCTAGTGTTGACAAAACATCTCCACTAAAAAACTGTGAACATAGGTCCATTTTTTAGTACAGCCCCCATATAACGGTACCTCCCGATTTCGGTGTTTTGAGGACACAGAACTATCTGTATTTTGACATTTTGTCACAGTGGTTACAAAACTTTTCCACCAATAATTGCCAACATAGGCCCACACTTTGATATAGCCCCATATAAAGGTGCAGACCGATTGAAGATATTTTTATATGGTAAATAACAAAAATGTTTTGCAATCAATGAATCCGAGTTTCACCCTTTCAGAATTCGCGAACTGTTAACATATTCTATAAAGTATGACTACAATTCTTGAAAATGAAGTGTTTTAGGAGGGATCCCATAATGTCGATCATTAAAATTAATTTTCGTGGAAGCTGTGTTGGCATCAATGTAGAAAAATGGGTAAAAATGGGTTGAAACCAACAAGTTTTTTTTATGTTCCCATGCGATTTCTGGCTTAACCTTAAATTTTATAGACCTATTCCCAAAGAATAAATCACAGAATACTCCATGGGCAATAAGATAGCTGTGTATGATTTTTCGATGTATCCACTGCATCCACCTAAAATTGATGCTGACATTTTGAAGCCGGAATTTCGGGGTTATTTTGAATTTTTTTAATAATCCGGATGCGCAAGAAGATAATATTCCAAACTCATAACACGATTATAGAACTCGTGATTTTACGTCGTTTGGTGCATATCTCATGAGTGTGCTCCTTACAGCATCCTAGTAATTGGAGTCGAAAGGCCAAAATTTCATGCGTGAATTTTCTAACAAAACATATTTTTTGCGCGTAAAATTTACAACTGTCATTCAATTTCCTTTGAAACCCGCGTGAATTTAGTTTTTTTACGCGACGGTTCTAATGAAGCCTTCCGCGATCGAATTCATCTACTAAAACCGCGGATATAGATACCCTGAAAATCGGAAAATCAGCAAAAATATATTTTGACAAATCCGCGTACTAAACCGCGATTTTCTTTAAAATTTTTTACATAAATGGAATCCTTTACTCGCGATTATAATATTTGCGAAAACACGTGTCATAAAAAACAGAGATACGCGAGTAATATGGGTATTTCGCCAAAAATTGAATGTGTTGGCACATCTGCGGTTTTTTAAAAATCTATTTACCAACGCGACTTTTACCAACTTTGAGGTTTTTTGCAGTGAATGATGCAAATGGCGGAACAGGAAATGTGAACAGGAAATAAAAAAATATTTCGTTTTAGTTCAGAAAATTTTGTGGTGGAGGGTATAAAACGCTTTTGAAATTTTGCCTGTTAAGGCGAAGATCATTTTTAATGATTTTTTATTAATTTTCTCGTTTAGAGTTAGGCTTGATGATCGGAAATTATTTGCAAGTGAAAAAGGAAAGCCAAAGACTCGAACCCACATAGTCACCAAATTACGTTACCTGGCTTCACTGGTGGTAAAGCAGATCTTCAGACGAGTCGACTATGTAATGGCTTCTCTGTCCTAGAACTTCTCGTTTTTCAAATGCAAATGTGTTTTATACATTTTCAACTTTAAACGAGAATATTAATAAAAAATCATTAAAAATGATCTTCGTCTTAACAGGCAAAATTTCAAAAAAAATAAAAAAACAGGCTGAGCCCGGCTGAGATTTGAACCCACGTCCTTGAAAACATATCAAAAAAATGTTGTCACGGCGTGTTAGCGTTCAAAGCCAAAACTCATAACTTCAAAGGCAGCGCAAAAAGCTTTTGTCGTGAAGAAAATACATTTCAGCGGCCAAATATCCGCGTAAATGTATAAAACACATTTGCATTTGAAAAACGAAAAGTTCTAGGACAGAGAAGCCATTACATAGTAGATACGTCTGAAGATCAGCTTTACCACCAGTGAAACCAGGTAACGTAATTTGGTGACTATGTGGGTTCGAGTCCTTGGCTTTCCTTTTTCACTTGCAAATAATTAATTATTAATTATTTTAGGTTTGAAGGATTTTGCTTGAAAAGAAATTTCACTGTTACGACATTTGCTTAAGTTCCATTTCGATAGGTTTACAAGCAAAATCGTGAAAACATCGATTTATTTAAAAATCCCTCCTGTGATTTTTTGTTTATGGATTTTTCTCGTCTATGAACATTGCTGTTTCAGAATCCGCCAAAACTTTCCAAGTGTAAGCGGTTTTATTTAAAGCTAGTTAAGGCGCACCGTACATGACATTGTTTTATAAGGAGGCGATACAGCCAGTGCATTGTCGAAATTTGAATTTGTATATTTCAAAACTGGTAAAACCTACAAAATATTGTAATGGTCAGTCTTGTAGAGAATTTTCACTGCTATAACATTTTCTTTTGTACCATTTCGATAGGACTTGCGGTTTTATGCAAAATCGTGAAAACCTAAAAAAACCCTAAAAATGTGAACTTTGACCACGATTTATTTAAAAAGTTCTCCGGCGATTTTTTCTTTGTTTATTTTTTATTTTTCTCATCTTCCCAGGTGTAAGCACCTTTCATTTAAAGTTAGTTTAGGTGCACCGTAATATTTATATTAAACTCATTTTTTGACACCAAATCTATATAAGCTATCTATCTGCAGAAACGACATACCTCGTGTTCTAATTTTAATTCCACGAAAAAATCGCACCATACTCTCCATATATTTTATTGAATTAATGAAGTGTGTTTCATTTTATATTTTCAACGATCCATGAGTACCGATTCCCCCTTCTAGTTCTTAGCTAATCAATGAATAAAATTACGTAAAACATCTACAACAACTGCATTTTAATAAGCGTCAATAATTTAATTTAAATTATCACATTGCTAATTGTTTTATAGCCGTCTTCAACTCTGATAGGCATTCCTAGAAGTATCAGTGGTCGTTGTTGTGCACTGCAATATTGCAATCAGACTTCACGCTATTCTACGTTACATTCAAGGCTGGTTGGCAGCATTTGATGTTATTGCCTACCCCATTACTGATGGTTGGCGAACATTTGATGAAGCCGATGGATTTTTCCCTCAGTGCAGTGAATTTTAACGCACCTAAATTATGATCCTGTGTATTATTGTTTCTTCTTCTTTTTTGAAGAGCACTTGCAATGCAAACGCCAGTTGCTGGAAACGTGTTGCTCATTTTGTATGCAACAGCTAGCTAAGAGTTGTAGAATAACTGAATTGCAGTTGCCGCTGATGTTGCATTGGCTGGCTGGCACTCGGTAGTGTTGGCTTTTATGTACAATTTAGCGTAAATTGCGTGTTTAGCATTAATTATGAAATGTTAATGGCATTTAAAAATGGCAGCACCTACAAAACATGTTCATGCTTGTTTTGTTTTTTTCAACTCCATCTCATGCTCATGTCGCCGTGTAATTCATGCAAAATACACCGTGGACTTGGTCTCGAACAGTAGCCACAGCGCCACTCCATTAAATCGAGTTTATTTTGCAAAAAGTGCAAGCGAATGCATTCAACTCATGTTGTTACAAATGTTTTGTTGCAATTTGAATTGGCGATTAATGCTTATTTTGTTGCAAATGTCTACTCACAGGCGTTGCACAGAATTGTGTACAGTCCCCAGAAACTGAATCGGAACAAATGATGTTCCAACAATTTAATTGTTGCTCAACGCAATTTCATGTTCTTTTGAATGTCGCTTTCAGCTGACGGTTTAAACACATTTCCAGTTGTCTAGAAAGTATTTCAATTTCAGCAGTGATACAAAGTAACTATCTTAGAAGGTAACATGTCGACACCAATAATTTATTTCATTGACTTTGTGCTGTACGATACCAGTATTCGTCAATTGTTTAAACAATTAGATACATATCAAATTTAAACTTATCCATCGTGCCCTTTATCGTCATTATTTTATCGGTGTGAAATACGCGTTCAAAACTAAAATGCAACAGTTTAATTGCATGCAGAAAAAAAAACGTAAAGTTAACTTAACTTGGCAATTAACGCCCATAAAATGAATTTAAAGTAAGCGTTATTACTGGCAATCCATTCAGTACTTGTTCCCAACCTTAATTATTGCCAATAAAGTGATATTAACTAGACGAATAGTTAGTGGTTTAGTTTAAACGCCTCTTAGAGGTCATCTGAAATTACATGCGCGTTTTATTTATGGCTTCAAGTTACAACAGTAATGAGATCCATTATAAATTTTTAATATGGTCACACGCGGTTTTATCAATACATATGGAGCTTAGCACTATTGTATACGGAGGATATTATATTTATGTTTCTGGGCTAGGCAACACTACGTTGCCAGGCGTCGTTTGACAATTCCATTGGAAAGTTTGACATTTTTGACTTGAAAAATCAATTTGGCAAAAAATGGAATTTTCTTGTGAACATTTTCGTCCGACCTTTTTCACAACTTTCGACGTGTATCATCACGGCAAGAGTGTATAGATAAAATTAAATAGTTGGAGATGAAGCAACATTCTATAGCACTGTGAAAAACTGGTTTAATGAATTCAATCGTCGCCGACGCTCGCCCTAAGACGAAGGTTGTCCAAAAACGGCCACTGTGCCAGATAACATTGATATCGTGCCTAAACAGATAATTCAAGATTGTCATGTGACAAACCGTGAAATAGAGGCATCCTTGGGCATTTCGTCCACCAGCATATATTCGCTGGATCCAGCAGAATTTGACAATTGTGTCGACTTTTGCAAATAATTTTTGAAAAAACACTATCACGATACTTTAAAAGACGTTTATAAGAACGTTACAGGTGACGAATCATGCATCTATGCGTATGAGCCCAAAACAAACCAGCAATCGACCGTGTGGGTCTTAAAAGACGAGCTATATCCAACGAAAATTTTTCGTGGAAGAAGCACCTCGTAGTAAATCGCCTATTTCATCGGCAAAAATGACATGTCATGTCATGTGGCGACTATTCCGCTTGAGCAACGTAGGACGGTCAATTCTGAGAGTTACACCGCAATTTGTTTGCCTAAAATCTTAGGAGAAATTCGAAAAACCAACAAGAGAGACGACCATGATATTGCGTGTGCACATCAGCTCAAATCAATGCCTTTTGGCCGGCCAAAAAAGTGGAATTGATGGGTCATCCGCCGTACAGCCCTGAGTTTGCCCCAATCAATTTTTCCCGCACATCAAGAAAAAAAGATTTGTCAACGATTTTTGTAAGCCAGCATTACACTGAGGAAATTTGCACCGCCAAAAATTTTGATGTTCTGATCAGGAATTGAACCGCCGACCTAATAAGTGCAAGACGGACCTGCATACTACGTTGGCCCCCACTGAATGCCACTTCAGACCCTTGGCAAGAATAAGCACACTTGTTGGCTCGGTTTGGCTGAAGGTTGTCGAGAATGGATCATGATCATGATCTCTGGGTCGGGAGCATTGGACAGCGACATAATAAGGGTTCGATAGTCTTAGAACTTTGAACTGTATTGGGAACTAAACAGGGAAATCCAAGTCGCTATACGCATGGCAAAAAACAATCATATAAATAAGCAATGTCAGGAGATTGAACGATTGAAAAGCCTTCACGACGACTTTAATCTCCATAAAAAGTTAAAAGAAATGGCTGGTGTATACCGCAAAACTCATTCAAAAGTACTATATAATGATAATAATGATCCTGTGTTTGATACAGAAGAAAAGAAGACTATTTGGAGAGATTATATAAAACAAATTTTTACAGATGAAAATCGAACAACTCTTGAACAACGGACTCAACAATCTCTTACAGGAAATCCCATCAGTCGAAGAGAAGTTGAAACAGCAATAAATACTCTGAGAGATAGGAAAGCTTGTGGCCCTGACGAGATTCCCTCGGAAATCCTTAAATTAATAGATGACGAAAACATCGCACTTTTAACAAAATTATTTAACCATGTATATGATACAGGTCGATACCCACAAGACTGGTTAAAATCTACATTTATTACCATTCCGAAAAAATGCAACGCAAAATATTGTAACGAACAGAGACTTATAAGTCTCATGAGCCATGCCCTAAAAATTTTTCTACGGATAATTCACTCCAGAATATACTCAAAGTGCGAAAAAGCCATGGGAACATCTCAGTTTGGATTTAAGGAAGGTATGGGAACCCGAGAAGCACTTTTTTCTATACAAACATTGGTCCAGAAATGTAAAAACGCACAAAGAGACGTATTTCTGTGCTTCATAGATTACGAAAAAGCTTTTGATACAGTGTTACATGATAAGTTGATTGACATCCTCATCTCCATTGGCCTAGACCAGAAAGAAGTGCATTGTATCAAAAGTCTATATTGGCATCAAAGTGCACAAATAGAAGTGGACGGGGAAAAGACAGATAGAATTGACATATCTAAGGGAGTGAGACAAGGGTGCATATTGTCACCTTTGCTATTCAATATCTACTCAGAAAAAATGTTTCATGAATCCATAAACAAAATCCCAATCGGCATTCATATAAACGGAACATTTCTGAACAACATAAGATATGCTGATGATACAACCTTACTGGCGCATAGCATATCTGGACTCCAGAAACTTGTGAATAAACTCGCAATACACAGCGAAAAATACGGTCTGAAAATTAACATCCGCAAAACCAAATTCATGGTTATAAGCAAGAAGAATGAACACAATAATACAACATTAAAAATTCACAATACCTATGTTGACAGAGTTAAAAGTTTCAAATACCTGGGAGTTACAATAACCGAACAGTGGCAGTCCTCGCAAGAAATAAGATGCAGAATTGAACAGGCCAGAGAAGCATTTTCAAAATATAAGAGAGTACTTACGAGTCATGACATTAATCTTGAAACAAAGATTCGTTTTATCAAAACATATGTCTGGTCAGTGTTATTATATGCAACGGAAGTATGGACAATTAAAAGTGCTGATATAAGAAGACTGGAAGCTTTTGAGATATGGATTTATAGGAGAGTACTCAAAATTCCCTGGACAGCCCATATGACAAATACCGATGTACTGAGAAGGATGCACTGCGAAAGAGAACTTATCTCAGTAATAAAAAGACGAAAGACAGCATACCTGGGGCATATAATGCGAAATCAAAAATATAAATTGCTACAAAATATAATCCACATAAAGATAGAAGGAAGACCTGTTAGAGGAAGAAAGGAGACAACATGGATGGATAATATTACAGAATGGACGGGCATCCGAGATACTACAACCCTATTATCAAATGCTAGAGATAGAAATGCGTTTGCAGACATACTAAGCAATCTTTAAACAAATATTGTATATATACGTATTCATTAAAACAAATCTATTTATAATTGTATTGGTCGCTAACATTCGGAAAACGAATTGGCAAATAAAGAAGAAGAGAGTCTCTGTTTCTTCTTCATCTTCGCATAACATGCAACAGTCAACAGTATCATATCTTTCCCGTTTGTAGGACATTGATCTAATTCAGCAGTGACCCATGTAAAAAACCCTTACAAATGTGAACTTTGACCGCGATTTATTTGAAAATCCCTACGGCGATTTTTTTTTTGTGTTTTGTGATGGATTTGTCGATTTCAATATCGGTTGATTCCGATCAATATATTATTTCCTTCTATGTTGTGGTGACCCGGGAACCAACAGAAGGTAACGATTTATTTTACCACATCCATGGTGTTCTTGCTCCGTAGAAAGGTCCAGCTATGTAATTTATCATTTATTTGATCAACTCTGCTGCTATTTTGATTGCAAAGATTTCAGCTTGGAAGACACTTTAATTTTCGAGTGCAGTAAATAGAGGGTTTCGGTGTAGATGCATACTCCTCTTCTCGTTTCCATATTGGAGCCCTTGGTAAATACCGAGTTGAGAAGGGGGGTTGTGATCCAGTGTAATTGTGGTGATATGTAATCACTGTTTACCTATGATACGAGCTGTGAATTTATCTACTTGAGCACTCTTGACTGCCAGCTCCTGCGACGTTAATTGGTTGTTCTTGACTTCATCAAGCGTCGCTAGGGTGAATGGCTTAACTTTTCTCTTTTTGTAAACAGAACAAGCGTCTACTTGAAAGTCCGTTCGAAGAGAGCTTGAGCGTTCTGGTGCATCTATGCCGTTGAGAAAGTGGATATTGGCTAGGAGATTCAGAGTTTTTAGGCCGGAGTTAGTCTATGTGCCATCTTTCCATTTGATACTTCCGATGGATTTGGTGTCCTTCGAGAATAGCCTAAAGAATCTGACTCCGTCCTGGCTCGACTCGCTAAACTCCTGGTCTTGTGTGTCTATTGACAACCTGATAAACAGACCCTCATTATCCTTGAGTAACAAGCTTCCAAGAGCTAGTCTAGAGATTTTGTTTTTATCTACTGAGTATTGTCGCTGGGTCCACAGGGGGCGGTGGCACCAATGCTGACAACAACCTTCTACAAGGGATCTCCTTCATACTAACAGCCGCTAATCGGCACTCTTTCCAGAGTTATCCAAGGCCAATAGATGACGTGTTGGCAGCAGATGGCCTTGATTCCTCTCTAGGGGGCATCGCTATCGAACTGCATGTGTTTGGGAGGTTCCTCTCGCCCGCGAACACAACCAATTAGCAGTCATTGGTATCACTGATCTTGCCTTTAGGATCAAAACTATCGATGACTGCTACTCGAAGTTGATCCGGTACCATGGTCTGTCTCTTTCTGTCCAGCTCTGCTGTCCGTGACAGAAGATCCGGAAGAGAAATTGTGGCTCAGTTTAGCTTGAGAAGCTGCTATGATGTCTTTCTGGTTCTCATTTTTTTGATAGCTGGCAGAGGAGGTATAAGGTTTGCGGTCCTCGCTAGGGAGGGTCTCTTGGTCTTGGGGTGTGGTTCTTCTGTTGATCGAACGTTCTTCAGAGCTTTACGTTAAGGTAAAGAGGCAGTTTTCGAGTCAGACTTTCCAACCCTCTGTATTCTTGATTTTAACTAGGGTTTGATTTATCTCTTTTGCCTTCAGCTCGAGAGTTATCCCGTTCAGCAAATATTTTATTTAATGCCCCAGTGTTTTAAATAAGAAATAACTTCGTTAACAAATTTATTTTTGTTTGACTTTTCTTGGGGAGGTAAACGAAGGAGTGAACCTATTTTTTTTCATCTTTCACATGATCGATTTTTGGAAGGAATTTACTATGTACAAGTTTTGACACCAGTCGGCGAGATGGACAGACGGACAACTGAAATTTATATTTGTGGGGTCTAAAACCAGTCGGAGGCACATGTTTGACTGTATCAAACTGTCTAACCCTCATTAACCATAAGACTGTTTGTTAGGCCGGGGCGATTTGACAAATTTACTGGGCCCTTCGCGTTTCTTATTCATGGGATTGAACTGAGCAAAAAAGTCTACTAGACCATAGGGCTATAGTGAAAATCGAGCCTCACGATGTTGACTTTACTTGACTCAACGTCTTTTGGACATTTTGGCATATGACAGCCAAACGATTGAGATTTTCGATCGAACACAAGGACAACAATTGTAGCCAACACAATAATTAGGAACTCTCTAATACATCGCAAAAGTACTGGAATGTTCCTTCAGGCTGTTTTGACCTTGAAAAGGTGCAAACTTTTCGAAAAATGTCGATAAATGGCACTGTGCTACAAAAGTTGACCAGAAAAATATTCAAGCGTTCTGATGCAAAATTATATCGTGTTGGGATCCATGGACAACGACAATGCCTTTAGTTCGTTTGTATCACTTCGTTTTATTTTTTTTTTTTTAACGGTAAAATAATTGAAAATCTGGGTTTATTTCATTTTCAAATTTAAACGGACATATCTTCGTTTTTCACAACGGATTTCTAGTGATCCTTGGTAAAGGGGTGAATAATATCTTTCGAACAAGTTATTATTTTTTTAAATCGGTTAACAAATAGTTATAGTGGTTTAAGTCTGACAAACCCCACAAAAAAAACTATAACTAAATTTCTCACAATTTTCAAAATAAATATTGAACAAAACAAAAAACATTATATTTTTGAAAATTATGAGAAATTCAGTTATAGTTTTTTTGTGGAGGCTTTCAAACTTAAACCACTATAACTGAGCCATTTGTTAACCGATTTAAAAAAGTAATAACTTGTTCGAAAGATATTATTCACCCCTTTAAAATGAAGAAGGATCAATAGAAATCCGTTGTGAAAAATAAGATATGTACGTTTAAATTTGAAAATGAAAGAAACACAGATTTTCACTACTTTTACCGTTATAAAAAAATAAAACGAAGTGATACAAACGAACTAAAGGCATTGTCGTTGTCCATGGATCCCAACACGATATAATTTTTCTGGTCAACTTTTGTAGCACAGAGCCATTTATCGACATTTTTCGAAAAGTTTGCACCGTCTCAAGGCCAAAACTGCCTGAAGGAGCGTTCCAATGTTTTTGCGATGTATTAGAGAGTTCTTAACTACTGTCTTGGCTACAATAGTTGTCCTTGTGTTCGATCGAAAATCTCAATGGTTTGGCTGTTATATGCCAAAATGTCCAAAAAACGTGGATAAAAAACTTAAAGTCAAAATCGGGAAGCTCGATTTTCACGATAGACCTATGGTCTAGTAGACTTTTTTGCTCAGTTCAATCCCAGGAATAAGAAACGCGAAGGGCCCATTAAGGTTTTTTCCTTCCATACAAACCGCCCCGGCCTACTGAGTGTATAAAAGCAAAAATTGTTATCACTATGCAACGATGTTGGTTTGCAGTACTTGGTAGTTTTAGCCTGATAAAACAATGACAAATTAATTTTATTTTTATATTAAAAATGTAAAGTTTTCCCCTGAAAATGCTGTTACTTATATTTTTCCTTAAATGTAGTTGATATTGTTTTCGGAAATGGTACAGTCGTTCTCCTGCCAATGTCCACTTTTAATGGTTAATACATGTTCTCATTTTTTCATTTGATTCCGAGGCAGAAAATCTAACATCATACAAACATGTTATTTCTTTCACAAAAGGTAATGTATCATTGGTAGATTCCCATATCAAATAGAGTTCGGTTTTTTACCCTCCACATTTCTTAAGATTCCATTAAAATTCATAAGACAATTTTATGTCGCTTTTCGCCTCCTAAGAAATGCCACCAGCGGAATGCTCTTAACAAAAAACTTTTAAAAAATTCATGAAATTCAGCATATTTTGACTTTTAAATGACAATTCCTAAAATGAGACAAAAGCGCTCATTGCTTAAGGCGAAAAACAATAAGACACAAAGGTGCTCTTCTGCGACATTGTATTCATCGGTTTCCATTATAATGGAAATTTGCAGACAAGCAAAAAATTTAACCATAACATTGCAATCCAATTTCGAAACACTAACAATTTTGCTAAGAAATACAGAAAAGGAAGATGAAAGAAGACAACGGCAATAACAGGGGAAACAAAGAAGCTATAGCTTGGGGTACAGTTGTTGTTTACCACAGTAAACAGAGATTGTGGAGACTATCTCCTATCGTTGAATTTAGCTTGGGCACTTTTTAGTTGTGGTAGCAAGCAAATATTTTAAATCATTATTTGACCTTTGGGCTGTGATGCATTGGAAAAATGTCATAGAAATAATTTTACCTATGACATTTTATAAAAGATATAAGTTGACCTCGAATACATATTAATATACAAAACTAACAACATTTCACAAAAAAAAAAAAAATTAAAACAATCCTCCTTCAGTTATATTTTCAGATACCACTTTTTCACCATTTACTGTTTCGCCTGGGCCATCATACATCAAGAATTCTTGGATGCGCTGGATACATGCTGTCACAATATATTTTATCTGATAAAAAAGATTCTTAAAATAGAAGACATTTTGCTTTACAACAAAGCTAGACAAAAAAGCTACAGAGACCACGCAAAAAAACAAAAGACGTAAATACAACGCCAGCCGCATCAAGACAAGATCACAATTTACGAGACGACAAAAAGTCAAGCAGTGACTCGTTTTAATTTAATTAAAACGTCTTTAAAGTTAAGGCGACTCTGCTGGAAATTTATGGCGTAAGATGCGTCAGATTCAAGCAATAAGAAAGGAACAAAGAAATAATAGCGATATTACTGAAGGTAAAACTATGACATCACTAAAAAGAGAAATAGTATCAAATAAATAAACATTTTCGCATACAAAATTGAAGGGTATTTAAAAAGTTCCCAACATCTTATTATTTGTATCATCTTATTTATTTGTATGTAAAAAATACAGACATTTAAGCAAGTAAGCCGTATTTTTCAATATGCCTGACAATTATGCGTCACTCACCTACCCATTTTCCAACTGGGCAAACATATCCAAGGCTGAATGGAAAGGATTGCGGTCTCCAAAGCTTTGGCCATACAGAATTGAACTATTTAAAAATATAAATATATTCAAGTTTATAGCTTAAATTATCAGTAGAAGAATTCGTGAGCACTAGATCACAAATACTCGTATTTGTATATGGGGATTTCCGAGTGAAATCGGACACTTTTTCAAGATGAGGTTTTTGATTTCCCTTTTTTGATTTTTGATTTTTGATTTTTTGCTATGGTGATGCTGCTGATTAACAAAACATTTTAGTATATTTTCAAAGGTATAAAGGAAAAATTGTATTGACAAATTTTAAAAAATTCAGAAAAAAATAGTAGTCGTCCGAATCCCATTACCACATAGGGCTTAAAATTTTTGTAATTGAACGTAGTTTAACATAATTTTTTTTTGAAAAAATAGAAGGGTGCAATCATGTTTAAAAATCGATTTTAAATATTAAATCCCGAAAATTGCATTGAAGCCCACTGTGCATTTTTCTTTTAAATATTTCTTTCGATAACTAATAAAAAAACAAACAAATCAAAAAAAAGGTGGTCCCATTTGGACCAATATTAAAGAAGTTATGAGTATTTCTTTGCATGTAGTTTTTACAGAATTTGACTTTTTCAAGGCGCGATAACTCTGGAACCGTTAGTAAAAAAAAAATGAAAATATACCAAAATGTTTTGTTAATCAGCAGCATCGCCACAGCAAAAAAATAAAGGAAATCAAAAACCTCATCTTGAAAAAGTGTCCGATTTCATTCAGAAATCCCCATATATAATATTTAATTTCCTCAGAAATCATAATAAATTAATGTATGGTTCATTACCTTATAGTTTCAAAACGTGGTACAAAACGATTTTTAGTGCTCCGGCACGACGATCTTTCTGCTTCATTCCACAAAAACCAAATATTGTTTTTTCATAATTTTGACCATATTTCGCAATGTGTTTAACTAATTTAAACATACATGGATGTAACAGTTTATCTTAATTTGTATTAATCAAATTTAACGAAATATTTCATTTTCCTATGAAAACATAATTCCTTTGTTATTTTTTAGTGTTCCAACACTTGGTGCACTACGATTTTTAGTGATCCGGCAGTCGGAACACTACGATTTTTAGTCCTCCGCAGTCGGAGCACTACGATTTTTAGTGCTCCGGCAGTCGGAACACTAAAATTTTTAGTGCTCCGCAGTCGGAACACTACGATTTTTAGTCCTCCGCAGTCGGAGCACTACGATTTTTAGTGCTCCGGCATGCGGTACACTACGATTATCGTTGTGTTCCGGTACAGTATCACTAAAATATTTTTTAGTGTTTGTGTTCCGGAGCGGTACACTATCGTAGTGTACCTATCCACCTTGGTACGGTACAGAACGGTACGGTACGAATCCATAGTGTTTATTTTCGAACACTGGTTTGTAGTGTAATGATAAACACGCTAGGGGTCGCAATTATAGCCCAACAATCACGAAATTTTGCACGAGGTTGGGAGTTAGGTACAGGAAGATGCTTACAGTTTTTGATGATGATCTGATATTATTTAGCTGGTGAAATGGACCATTACTTTTGTATGTAAAATACAAAAAAAAATATTTTTGGTCTATATTTTATTTATAGACCGGCATAGCAGACTGCGTATGAAAATAGAACTACTGATCTTCCCCCTGATGAAAATTGCAATATATAACGGAAATTGCAATAAAGTGTATGTTATATAACGGACCTACTGCTTAATATATAATGGGTTTTGTGTAGAGAACCACATTTTCCCATTCCCAGTTGTTGCATTATTGCAAATTACATGGCGCCCTAACGTCTTAATTGTCCAATTGGATTTTTATACATACATTGCAGCATGGGTCGCTTTGCCACTTTTTTCAAAACGATTCTCCGGCCAGGCAAAATCAAATTTTGCAACGGTTGCAAAATATCCTTCAGTAATGTTGGCGACATTTTCTCAGTATTTCAGCCATGTAAAACTTCTCTACAAGTAGTGTCTTAGGACACGCCGTTTGGACTCGGAGATAAGCTGTGGGTTCCATATCATTGAGCGTTGTCCCTTTTGGCATGTTTGTGAAACAATTATTATGTTACTATTTAAGCTTGGTGTGATACGGTACCAGAATCCACAAATTTACTTCTTACAATAAGTTTATTTGTTCCATAAAGAAATTTTGATATGTGGAAAGCTAATTCCCAAGGGTAATGGTGTAGGGTATTGCATGCTCGGCCCCGTCCGACTATAGCCTTGGCTTACTTGTTTTCGATTGTAGTCAGAATTTACAAAAAAAAATCTGAAGTATCGCATCCCTACACAACTACCATATTTTTTATTTCGAATTTCCAAAACTACGTATCATATTGCAAATTTCAGATTTGACTCCTGGTTTTAACCCTTCACTAACACAGCATTCCCATCCAGTACGAATTTCCAAACACATTTACAACGCACATTTACAATGCATGTTCTAGCTTTAGCGGTTTCGCCCAGAACCCGAATAGGTCCGTTAAATTTTCGGCATTCAAAATGGCCATAAAAATCCAAAATGACCATAAAAATCCACGTTTTTGCATATCCCCATATAACGGTACCTCTTGACTTAGTGTATTTTAAAAGATTACTTCCTTATATTCAACATATATCCTAACCCCAATTCACTTTTCCAGCTTTATCTGTTCTCCTGAAACCCATTATAGTACTATTTAGTACTTTTTGTATAAATAAGTACGAATTTTCAAAACCTCCTCCCTACCTCCACTCTAAACACCAATTGCTAATCTAGTACCGAATTTCAAAATTCCAGTTCTACCCTTTACAAAGTCACAAATTGTACAAAATTCTCTACCATATAGCAAATACCAAAAGGTACCAAATTTTGTACCATTTAGCACTTTTCGTACACGATTTTCCAAAATGTACTTTCATATCTCAGCTCTATCCGTTCACCTAACCCCAATTTATAGCCAATGTAGTTCCATTTAGCACTTTTCCATAAGTATGAATTTCCAAAACTACCTCAATCCTCACTCCAACAGTAATCTGTTCACGCAAATACAGCGAATTCCGTACCAGTTAGTACTGCTTCGTTCACATTAGTACCATTTTCCAAAGCTTCCTCCATATCTCAATTCTATATTCTAACAGTAATCTTAATTCCAAATTTCAGGATTCCAGCTCTTCAAATCCAAATCATACTAAACTCACTACCATTTAGGACTTTTCGACCCATTCCAAATTTCAGGATTCCGGCCCTATTCGTTAACCCATATCTAAATTGTACTATATTTAGTACTATTTAGTACTTTTCATATAAGTTTAGTTCGAATTCCAAAAACCTTTCATTTTTACCCTTCAACAGTGATTCTCATTCCAAATTTCAGGATTCCAGATCTATCCGTTCACCCAAATCCAAATTGTACTAAATTTAGTATCATTTAGTACTTTTCGTGCACTTATAGCTCGAATTTCTAAAAACCTTTCTTTGTTACTCTCCATCAGTGACCCTCATTACAAATTTCAGGATTCAAGCTCAATCCGTTCACCCAAATCCAAATTGTACTAAATTTAGTACCATTTAGAACTTTTCGTGCACTTATAGTTCGAATTTACAAAAACCTTTCTTTGTTACTCTCCACCCCTGACCCTAATTTCAAATTTCAGGATTCCAGCTCTATCCATTCATCCAAATCCAAATTGTACAAAATTTAGTACCATTTAGTACTTTTCGTACCCTTATAGTTCGAGTTTACAAAAACCTTCATTGTTACTCTTCATCAGTGACACTCATTCCAAATGTCTGTATTCCAGTTCAATCCGTTCACCCAAATCAAAATTGTACTAAATTTAGTACCATTTAGTACTTTTCGTATCCTTATAGTTCAAATTTCCAAAAACCTTTCATTGTTACTCTTCATCAGTGACCCTCATTCCAAATGTTTGTATTCCCGCTCTATCCGTTCACCCAAACCCAAATTGTACTAAATTTAGTACCATTTAGTACTTTTCGTGCACTTATAGTTCGAATTTCTAAAAACCTTTATTTGTTACTCTCCATCAGTGACCCTCATTACAAATTTCAGGATTCCAGCTCTACCCATTCACCCAAATCCAAATTGTACTAAATTTAGTACCATTTATTACTTTTCATACACTTATAGTTCTAATTCCAAAAACCTTTCATTTTTACTCTTCATTAGTGATCCTCATTCCAAATTTCAGGATTCCAGCTGTATCCGTTCACCCAAATCCAAATTGTACTAAATTTAGTACCATTTAGTACTTTTACCCTTATAGTTCGAATTTACAAAACCCTTTCATTGTTACTCTTCATCGGTAACCCCCATTCCAAATATCTGTATTCCAGCTCAATCCGTTCACCCAAATCAAAATTGTACTAAATTTAGTACCATTTAGTACTTTTCGTACCCTTATAGTTGGAATTTCCAAAAACCTTTCATTGTTACTCTTTATCAGTGACCCTCATTCCAAATGTCTGTATTCCAGCTCTATCCATTCACCCAAATCCAAATCGTACTAAATTTAGTACCATTTAGTACTATTCGTGCTTTTATAGTTCGAATTTCCAAAAAGTTTTCTTCGTTACTCTCCACAATTGACCGTAATTGCAAATTTCAGGATTCCAGCTCCATCCGTTCACACAAATCCAAATTGTACTAAATTTAGTACCATTTAGTAATTTTCGTACACATAAGTACGAATTTCCAAAATCACTCTCATGTCTCAATCATACACTTCAACAGTAATCTTAATTCCAAATTTCAGGATTCCAGTTCTATCCGTTCACCCAATTATAATTTGTACTAAATTTAGTATCATTTAGTACTTTTCGTACACATTAGTACGATTTTCCAAAAACATTTAATTACATCAACACCACTTCCCAACCTTGATTTCCATACCAAATTCCATAATTCTAGCTATATCCGTTCAAAATATACAATTGGTACTAAATTTTGTAAATTTTAGTACTCTTCGTACACTTAGAGGTCGATTTTCCAAAAACCCTTTGGTACATCTTTCTAGATCTCCATCAGTTACCCTCATTCCAAATTTCAGACTTCTAGCTCTTACCGTTTCCCTAATACAAAGGGTACCATATTTAGTACTTTTCGTACACTTCTGGGTCGAATTTCCAAAAACCCAGTCTTATCTCACCCCTACACACCAACAGCAACCTACACCCAAAATTTCAACTTTCTAGCTTCAGCGGTTTCGTCTGGACGGTGATGAATCAGTCAGTCAGTCAGTGAATACCTCACCTCACTGCTCTTTTATATATATAGAAGATTCAAGTTTATATCTTATATTATCAGTAGAAGAATTCGTGAGCACTAGATCACAAATACTCGTATTTGTATATATGAAATAATTCTACCTAAAATACATAGTTATGACTCTATAACTTTCTGGGCTAACAAAGAAATCGCGAATATTTACCATCAAAAATAGTTTTATTGTTTTCTTAAGTAGTATTCAGCATGATTTATACACTTTTTCATGCGCTCAAACCAATTATTGAAGCACTTTTTCCACTCCGATTGAGACACCTCCAAAACATGGGTCTTTGAACGTTTCAACAGCATCTTCTGGCAACTAAAATCGTTGACCACACTTTTTTTCTTGATGTGTGGGATTCATATGAACTCATTGGGTTCCATGCCAGGGCTGTACGGCGGATGACCCATCAGTTCCACGTTTTGTCCGGTCAAAAATGTGATGGTTTGAATCGATGTGTGAGAGCTCACATTGTCATGGTGCACAATGATTCATTTTCTCTTGTTGTTTTTCGAATTTTTCACAAGACTTCTGGCAAACAAATTGTAGTGTACCAATCAGAATTAACCTTCTTCGTTGCTCAAGCCGTATAGTTATACCGGAGAAACAGGTGAACCTTTGCTTCGAAGTGCTTCTTCCATGAACAACTTACACTGATTGATGCTATGAAACGTTCCATTAATATAACGAAATGTTTCTTTCATGCAATGAAACTTTACGTTATCTAAAATCTAATAATTTTTGGTTTCATTGTATAAACGAAACGGATTTCATTGATGTCATGAAACTTTTAATTTTTGTTACGTTAAGAAATATATCAAGCTTTTTATAGAAAATTAACTTATGTTGAAACTGAGGTATGGGGTATTGTAACTCGCGATCAGTTTTACTATACCATAACTTTTGACCGCATTTCGACAAAATAAACTGTTTTAGCCCGATTCACCGAGGGGTTTCTTAAAATAATAATTTGAGCGGAAGCTGTGGTCGTACTAATGTAAAACAAGTAAAAAAGTATCAGTCGGCTTTGCCGACAGAGATATACCCTCAGCCTGTGTATATTGAAACAATTTTTTTTTCCAAAATACGTATGTATGTATTTAGGGGGTTTTAAAAATTTTGTTCAAATTTTGATCAAGAGTTTTGCGGAGGAGATACTAAAAGGAATGGATGGACATTGACCTTTATGGAAGTGGATCTCCAGCAACAACATAGGGTGCCATGGGGGTTTTTTAGATTTTTCGGGCTGTTTGCTCAAGAAGTATGGACTTGTCCCTAAAAAAACTTCTACCATCGTAATTGAGGCAGCGAATGCAAGTTGCTTCAGCAAAAATCAAAGTGATTCGATATTAGGTCTTAAAGTGAACTTATCCGAAATTTTGTGTGGGAGGTACCGGATCTATATCTGGTAGATATATTAGGATGTGTAAAGTATAGACCAATTCGGCCACTCCTTTCAAGAGTTACCGTACGAACAATTTCTTCGAACATTTTTTAACTTTTGTGGGGGAGGTACCTGAAGGAGTGGACAGATATGGCTTATCTTCAAACTTAAACTATGTTTGTACAAAATATTACTAAGGTCATATTTTGGACCGAATCCGCAGATCCGTTCGAGAGTTATCTTGCGCTCAAATCACCTCACACGGTGTCATAGGGGTTTTTGCAACTTTCATGCTATTTTCCCAGGAAGTATGGAATTGCCCCTGATGAAACTTGTACCGTCGTATGGAGGGCAGTGAATACAAGTTGCTAAAACAAAAATCGAAACGATTCGAGAGGTGGTCCTAAACTGAACTTTTCCGAAATTTTGTGTGGGAGGTACCCGAAGGAGTGGACCTATTGAGACCCAATTGGAACCTTATATTAGTCTGGTTGAAAGTTTACGCTATACAAAGTATGGACCAAATCTGCCACTCCCTTCAAGACTTATCGTTCGCACAAACTTTCCGAACATTTTCGAACCTTTGTGGGGGAGGTACCGGAAGGAGTGGACCGATGTAGCTCATCTTCGAACTTAAACTAAGTTTGGGCAAAATATTACGAAAGCCAAAATTTGAACCGAATCGGTTCATCCGTTCGAGAGTTATTGTGCGCTCCAGCCAGCAGGACAGACAGACAGACGGACGGACATGGCTAGATCGACTCCAAATTGTCTGAAACACATTTCGTCCAAACATACTTGGGGTCTAAAACCATTATTTCGATGAGGCACATTTTCATCGTATCAAAGTGTATATGGGCAAAACTGCTTATTATTTTATATTCCATTTCCAAAAAATTGAATTTTTTCTTTTCGCGCTACATTAACGATTTTTGGTACATAGGTTAAGAAAAAATTCCCCAGTACAAATCCGCTCGCGAGCAAATTTTTGGTTGTTGCGGACAAATGTTATCGCGGTTTTACTTCTGCTTTTAAGAAAAAAATATTTTTAAACACGTTAATTATTTTATTGAGCACAATTGTCACTAAAAAGTTATCACGAAGTGACGTCATTAAGAAGATTGCATAATATTTGTAAAATGTTTCTCAGCATTCGCGGAATTTACAAAAAATGGAAAAAATTTTAAATGTAATCCGAATTTTTTGAAAATATGGCTCTATATACCCGTCAAAAATTACAAAAAAGTAACATTTTTAAATAAAGACTTCACGGGGAATCAAATGAGACCAAACTTATAATCATCGGGATAGTAGTTAGGATATTATAGCCAAAATAAGCACATATTTGTGTTACAAAAAACAAATTTTGGTTTGGAATAATAGTTTTCACATGCATTCTAGAGTTGAAAATATTGGAAAAATTCTATAGGAGTACTTCTTTTATTTTTCTTGAAACTCCCAAGAAAATGGGTGGATTTTGCTTTATCTACATTCACATAGAAGGTTTCCCATCGAGGAAAGTTATCGGGTTGTTGAAATAAATCATTAGACTTCTTAAACGGAAACAGAGTTCAAATAAACCGCTTTAACTTATATGCATTATTAAAATATGTGTAAATCGCGTAATTATCAAAATCGTTTTGTCCGCATGTGATTTTCATGTACAGCAAGACCATATCTTTTAATTTGTATATATTTTTCGAAATATAATTTGGACGCTAAGATGTAGCATCGGCTGCATCTTAGCATTAAAAAACCTATAAAACATCGCTAATTTTCCCAAAGTTCATACAATTTCGTTCCGCATCCGGTTTTAGTGTCACCATGAAAATCTGCATCGATATATACCTATTTCAAGGCAATCAATCAAGAACCGTGGATGTAGCATCACACACTATTTTTTGGGATAAAATTAATGTATCTCCCTTACTAGTGAAGTTTTCAAATCTGTGTTTCCGCTAAAACGAAGATGCTGTACTAGTTGTTTCATTGCAGTGGAAACGAACCGCAGAAAACGAGATAAAATACGCGACATTTTTAAAAACAATTTTAGGTAATTTTTCTAATTTGGAATTTCTCGTAACTCGCGTTTTAGTAGATGGAATTTCACGAGTAAAGATTTATTAGATCCGCAACGTAAAAATAAAAAATTTGCAATCAAGTACGAGTAAATCGAATGACAATTGTAAAAATTAGGCCCGAAAAATATGATTTTTAGAAATTTGTTCGCACAAAATTTTCGTATTTGGATACAGATTTCTCTGAAGCTGTGTAGGCTACATTCACGACACATATATCAAATAAATCAGAATCGTGAGTTCTTCATTCCTATATATGATTTTTTGAAAAACTTGTTTGCGGAACGAAATTATAAGAAATTTTCAAAAAACACTTAAAATCTGGCTTCAAAATGTCAGCATCATTTAATGGTAGACGCAGATCAAATTTTGAGAAGTTATACAATAGTGAGATGATCCTTATTTAGTTGCCTTCTACTTTTACTTTAACGGGAAAATCGTGAAAAGTGTGGTTTAATCACAAATCGAGAGAAAACAAAAAAAGACACGTTGGCTTCAACCCATTTTTACCCATTTTTTAACATAAATATAGCCACAGCTTCCACGCAAATCAACTTTGAAACCCAATATTTTTTGCCAAGTCTAAAAACATTTCATTTTATACAAAAGCATTTAAATTGTACAATATACAACCACCATTCGCGAGTTCTAAAGGGGTAAACCTTGGCTTCAACGATGTTAAATTTTCAATAATATTGCCCATATACCCTCCTTAGCCTAAAGGCTGAGGGTATAAAAATCGGAAAAAATCGTTGAAATAAACGTGTTTCATTATGTTATTTTCCAATTAGTGGTTTTACAACACAATGTAGAGCTTAATGCTCAAAGGAGAAGTTAAAGAGTACACTTCAGAGTTGAAGTTTCTAATGTATGATTTTTTAATATATCCACTGTATCTACCTCGAACGGATGCTAACATTTTGAAACCTGAAAAATGGGATTTTTTGAATTTTTGCTCTAATAGGGACGCGCAGCTGGATTTCCCTAAAATCATATTATTAGATTGCAGTACTCGCGATTTCGCATTTTTTAATGTATAACATGAGGGTGTAGCCCTCACAGGATCACAGTAATCTGCGCCTAAACACGAAATTTTTGTGCGTAAATTTTTCTCAAAAACCTATTTTTTTGGTTTAAAATTTACAAACGTCATTCGATTTCCGTGGAAACCCGCGTAAATTTAGTTTTTTTTTACGTTCTGAATCTATCAAGCCACGACGCGTAAAAATCCACCCACTAGATCGGCGGATATGATACCCCTCAAATTTCGAAAATTTGCCAAAATTTTTTTTGAAAATATCGCATATTAAAACGCGTTTTGGATGTGTCAGTTCTACTAAATAGATCGATACGCGTGTTTAAAACAGATATTTCAAAACTATCGCTAATCCAGAGATATAATAGATTTTTTCTAAAAATTAAGTGCGATGCTACATCCACGGTTCTTGATGGATCGCATTGAAACGGCATAGAATGATGTATTTTTTAATGGTGATTATTGAAATCGGATGCGCATAAAATGTAAATGAACTTCGCGGAAATTATGACCATTTTACTGTATTTTTCACCCTTAAATGCAGCAGATGCTACATCGTGGCCGCTAAATAGAATTTGACAAACTGTACATCAATTAAAAGGGATTGATTCGCTGTGTTGGAAAATCGGATGCGCATCATGTCATTTTCATAATTACGCGGTTTATATGCGTCTTAAATGTTGTAATATTCAATATAACATTATTTTAACGTTATGCCACAATTGGAATTCCTTGTGATTTAATATAAGGTTCTAATAATATTATCCAATAGGAAAACTATCAGTGAAAAATTTGTTACAACAGAATATAATCATTTTTGCGTGAAATTTTGACGAAAATGCCGAAGAACTTAAACATTTTTCTCCAACTTTTCCTATAAAACCATAAAAAAATAAAATTAGAATAATATGATTTTAATTTTTTCGTAATATTTTCTTCGTATTTTTGCAAATAACATGAATACTATAGCTTTAACCTTCACAATTTAGGTTTCATTTTATTCCTCAAAATGTCTGGATGCTGTTATAATTTTTTTATATATTTTTCGTAACTATTGTTTCAAAAATATGTTTGTAAATACGAGAAATTATTTAACAAATTTTAATTTTCGCGAATCCATTGAGACTGCGATTATTTTTTGCATCATCGCAAAGGGTACGAATTCAGTTAACGATAATAGGATATAACAGCTAACTATATTAAGCCGCGATTTTTTTAGATTTTTTTCTAATTATCATAATTAAAACGGTCATATCTTTTGCGCGCAACGATCAACGTTAGTAACGAAAACAGATTTGGAATGCTGAATTTTTTCCAGTGTTCGAAAATAAACACTATGGATTCGTACCGTACCGTTCTGTACCGTACCAAGGTGGATAGGTACACTACGATAGTGTACCGCTCCGGAACACAAACACTAAAAAATATTTTAGTGATACTGTACCGGAACACAACGATAATCGTAGTGTACCGCATGCCGGAGCACTAAAAATCGTAGTGCTCCGACTGCGGAGGACTAAAAATCGTAGTGTTCCGACTGCGGAGCACTAAAAATTTTAGTGTTCCGACTGCCGGAGCACTAAAAATCGTAGTGCTCCGACTGCGGAGGACTAAAAATCGTAGTGTTCCGACTGCCGGATCACTAAAAATCGTAGTGCACCACGTGTTGGAACACTAAAAAATAACAAAGGAATTATGTTTTCATAGGAAAATGAAATATTTCGTTAAATTTGATTAATACAAATTAAGATAAACTGTTACATCCATGTATGTTTAAATTAGTTAAACACATTGCGAAATATGGTCAAAATTATGAAAAAACAATATTTGGTTTTTGTGGAATGAAGCAGAAAGATCGTCGTGCCGGAGCACTAAAAATCGTTTTGTACCACGTTTTGAAACTATAAGGTAATGAACCATACATTAATTTATTATGATTTCTGAGGAAATTAAATATTATATATGGGGATTTCTGAATGAAATCGGACACTTTTTCAAGATGAGGTTTTTGATTTCCTTTATTTTTTGCTGTGGCGATGCTGCTGATTAACAAAACATTTTGGTATATTTTCATTTTTTTTTTACTAACGGTTCCAGAGTTATCGCGCCTTGAAAAAGTCAAATTCTGTAAAAACTACATGCAAAGAAATACTCATAACTTCTTTAATATTGGTCCAAATGGGACCACCTTTTTTTTGATTTGTTTGTTTTTTTATTAGCTATCGAAAGAAATATTTAAAAGAAAAATGCACAGTGGGCTTCAATGCAATTTTCGGGATTTAATATTTAAAATCGATTTTTAAACATGATTGCACCCTTCTATTTTTTCAAAAAAAAATTATGTTAAACTACGTTCAATTACAAAAATTTTAAGCCCTATGTGGTAACGGGATTCGGAAGATAACAATTTTTCCTGAATTTTTTAAAATTTGTCAATGCAATTTTTCCTTTATACCTTTGTCCAAAATATGTATTTCCTGTATTTTTGAAGCTAAGAGTACATAATTATCATTATATATTATATATTTATCATAAAAAAATAGAAAAAAATCCACAGTGGTTTTTAATGGAATTTTCGCTGATGCTTTTTCAAAATCGAAAAATGACCCAGTTTTTAAGATGTTTGAGATAAATTCATAAATATAAAATCAAAACAAATATTTATAAATGAAACTTTTATTTTTTTAATAAAATAATAATTTTTGGACAAAGGTATAAAGGAAAAATTGTATTGACAAATTTTAAAAAATTCAGAAAAAATAGTAATTGTCCGAATCCCATTACCACATAGGGCTTAAAATTTTTGTAATTGAACGTAGTTTAACATAAAATTTTTTTGAAAAAATCGAAGGGTGCAATCATTTTTAAAAATTGATATTGATATTGAATATTAAATCCCGAAAATTGCATTGAAGCCCAATGTGCAATTTTCTTTTAAATATTTCTTTCGATAGCTGATAAAAAAACAAACAAATCAAAAAAAAGATGGTCCCATTTGGACCAATATTAAAGAAGTTATGAGTTTTTATTTGAACATAGTTATTTAAAAATGCGATAATTTCATTATGCGATATCTCTGTTCCGTTGGTCAAAAAATAATTTTTAAATATACTAAAATGTTTTGTTAATCAGCAGCATCGCCACAGAAAAAAATAAAGGAAATCAAAAACCTCATCTTGAAAAAGTGTCCGATTTCACTCAGAAATCCCCATATATTTTTTTTAATAAATAAAAATTAAAAGAAAATGTGAGAAACATCTGATTTGGTTTTTGGACAATGGAGCACTAAAAATCGTAGTGTTCCGACTGTCGGAACACTAAAAATCGTAGCGTACCACGAGCCGAAACGCTAATAATAATGTTAAGATAATCGTCTGTTTATTATGTGTTTATTAAATATTTTATGTTTTTAGAATAAATAAATATGTATTTATTTATTATTTAATAAATTATTTATTAAATTATTATTTAATGCGGGTTAAGGATTGTTTGGCTGCAGGATTTTTAAATAAAAAATCTGATGTTCTGATTTAAATTTCTTTATTTTCCAATATTTCGATTCGAACCTCCAATCATCTTCAGGGAACTACAAAAGATTATTAAAACTTAACAAATTTTACATGAAACTGTTTCTTAATTGATTTACTTGAAAGAGAGTTGTGGTAAGTTTAATAAATAAAAAATTAGAAGGAAATGTGTAAAACATCTGATTTGATTTTTAGACAATGGAGCACCAAATATCGTATCGTTCGACGTTATGAGGAAAATTAAATATTTTATGTTTTTAGGATAAATAAACGCATATTAATAAATAAAAATTAGAGGTAAATGTGTAAAATATCTGATTTGATTTTTGGACAATGGAGCACTAAATCGTAGTATTCGACTGTGGAGCACTAAAAATCGTAGTGTGCAGACTGCCGGATAATTAAAAATCGTAGTGTACCACGTGCAATACGAGGGCGGTTCGGAAAATTCTTAGCCTATCAATGAAAGAGAATAGTTAGTTTTTCAAAAATATTTTTAATTTTCAATATAATCTCCTGAAACTTCAATACACTTAATCCAACGCTTTTCTAGCAATTCTATCTCTTGATTAAAATAGTTTTCCTCAAGGTCTTCAAAATAGTGGTTAACAACTGTAATTGCATCTTCATTTGAGGTAAAACGCTTGCCAGCAAGACATTTTTTTAGATTTGGGAACAAGTAAACGTCACTTGGAGCTAAATCAGGAGAATAAGGTGGGTGTTCAAGCAACTCGTACTTTAATTCGTTGACTTTAGCCATTGTAAAAACACTCTTGTGCGCTGGTGTGTTGTCTTGATGAAAAATATTTTTTTGTGTTGTTCCGGCAGTCGGAACACTACGATTTTTAGTACTCCGCAGCCGAACACTACGATTTTTATTGCTCCATTGTTTCGATTTTTAGAGATCCGGCAGTCGGAACACTACAATTTTTAGTGATCCGTCAGTCGGAACACTACGATTTTTAGTGATCCGGCAGTCGGAACACTACGATTTTTAGTACTCCGCAGCCGAACACTACGTATTATTGTTCCATTGTTTCGATTTTTAGAGTTCCGGCAGTCGGAACACTACAATTTTTAGTGATCCGGCAGTCGGAACACTACGATTTTTAGTGATCCGGCAGTCGGAACACTACGATTTTTAGTACTCCGCAGCCGAACACTACGTATTATTATTCCATTGTTTCGATTTTTAGTGATCCGTCAGTCGGAACACTACGATTTTTAGTGATCCGGCAGTCGGAACACTACGATTTTTAGTACTCCGCAGCCGAACACTACGTATTATTGTTCCATTGTTTCGATTTTTAGAGATCCGGCAGTCGGAACACTACAATTTTTAGTGATCCGGCAGTCGGAACACTACGATTTTTAGTGATCCGCCAGTCGGAACACTACGATTTTTAGTACTCCGCAGCCGAACACTACGTATTATTGTTCCATTGTTTCGATTTTTAGAGATCCGGCAGTCTGAACACTAAAATTTTTAGTGATCCGACAGTCGGAACACTAAAATTTTTAGTTATCCGGCAGTCGAAACACTACGATTTTTAGTGTTCCGGCAGTCTGAACACTACGATTTTTAGTGCTCCGCAACCGAATACTACGATTTTTATTGATCCATTGTCCAAAAATCAAATCAGCCGTTTTTCACGTGTTCCAATAAATTTTATTTTTTAATTTGTATTTATTAAAAAAAACTAGGGGACCCGGCGAACTTCGTCTCGCAGTTTGTTAGGTACAGAACTTGATGGCTTTGATTCAAACCTATAATACTATTATTGCTATCACCTTGTTCAATGGCAAATATTTCTTTGTTGTGAACTGTTTAGGATGATCTTTGAAGCAGATGCACATTAGATAATTGTACTTTCGACAATTGTCAGTTTGAAGAAGAGAGAAGGTACTGAGAGGCAAAGTGTTTCTGTTTTCTTCGACTCTCTCTCTTATAAACTGACAATAGCTGCGAGAAAATTAGCAACTGTAAATCGGGACAAAGATATATTTTTTAAGCAAATAACAAAATTTGCGATTTAAATAAAAATTTTCGGTAGCATAATTGAAGCAAAATAATATCATAACGCCCCTATTCGTTTCATAATCGATGGTTTTCTACAATTCTTGTTTTCACCACTAAACGCGATATTTCACTCAATTAATTAAATTCGTAGAAAGGAACGCGATCGTAGGAATTTGAATTTAATGCTGAATATAGTGCTTATTTAAATTTGCGTTTTAATCAATTAACCTATTCTGAGCAGAAAGACCCGATCGTTATCAGGTAACCACCTTCGTCAGCTTTTTTTCTGACTTCTCTGTTTAACGTGATCTCCCGAATTCTGCTTGCAGTGCAAGTTCGGAATTAGATGCAATGGCTCTGGTAACACGGACAAATGCGGTAATTGAATTTTGACTGATACTGTACAATCCAGTACTTGGTACATTGACCTTGTTAGCAGAGCTATTCTATTAGTTGCAGTTCTTTGGGTGTTTCGGATGCTTGAAGTCTTGTCACACTAACACGTTACTGTTGTAGATTACTTGGTCACCCTATATTTAATTTCGACGCAAATAACATAATCAAATTAATATCACAAACTAATTAAAGTTTAATAAGTATTTGCCTACTTATGTCACCCGATAAAGAACATTTGTCAGATAATTCGGTCAAAAAATCTCCAGTACCTCCGATTTCTTGTTTTTTTCAGTCTAATTTTTAATGTCATCCTTTTTCGATGTACATACATACAGTGTACCAACAGTACCAGTGTACATATGTATGTATTTGGTCATTTGTAATTGCCTTCCAGCTCTGCGGGAACTAAACTGATTGAATTCATACACCTTTTCAGTGCGGATATCATTTTTTAGTATCATGACAGGATCTGAACAGTATAAATATATATCTGGTACAGCGTAAATTATATGCCGCATAAATCGGAAGTTGATCTTTCGAATATGTTTTACTTACAGTTTAAAAGTATACATATATGCCACAACCTCACTACCAATGAAATTACCTCGGAGCTCTTGATTTTTCAAATAACCCACCAATTTTGTGGATTTGTACTTTTTTCCTCAAAACAGTGGAAATCACTTTCGGCGTTATCATCTTCATCTTTTCAATCGGCATCTGACCGAAACCACCACTAATCTTTACAAACTCTGAACTAAGCCCTCTCTTTTTAACCATTTTTCGCTGTTAATTTCCTAAAAAGACGCTTGAAAGTAAATGAAAATCGATTTGATTGTGAATAAAAAATTCTATACAACTTTCAAAAATTGACAAAACAGAGTTGGTGCATATACAATTTTCGCCAAAAACTGTCCAAATAAGTGTCAAGGTATACTCCAAACGCGAATCTCGATAGAAATTTTTGGAAAAATTAACTTCATGAAAAAATATTTTTGCAAAATTTTCGGAAATTTTCGCGATTTTTTTAGGTTTTATCCTTTTCTGCCATGAGACCATTCCGAATTGGTGCGAATTGTCAAAATCTGTTCAGCCGTTCTTGAGTTATAAGCGTAGTAACTAACATCATCCTTTTTTATATATATAGATTATAAAATATTTAATTTTCCTCACAAATCATAATAAACTCATGTATCCACAGTCAGAACACTACAATTTGTAGTGCGCCATTGTACAACAACCGAATCAATGTTTTTCATATTTTCTACTTAAGTTCCCAACGTAATTAATTAATATGTATACATACGTGAATTTAAGAGGTGTATCTGAGTTTTTATGTCTTAATTTGTACTTATCTCAAAAATTATAAATATTTAATTTTTCTCGCAAATCATAATAAACTCGTGTGTGGTACATTATCATTACGTTATTTTTTAGTGTTCCGACATGTGGTACACAACGATTTTTTAGTGCTCCGACTGCGGAACACTACGATTTTTAGTGTTCCGACTGCGGAGCACTACGATTTTTAGTGTTCCGACTGCGGAGCACTACGATTTTTAGTGTTCCGACTGCGGTACCCAACGTTTTTAGTGTACCAAAATGTGGAACACTACGTTTATCGTTGTGCTCCGGAACAGTATCACTAAAATATTTTTTAGTGTTTGTGTTCCGGAACACTAACGCTAAAAATATTTTAGTGATACTGTTCTCGGAGCGGTACACTATGTTAGTGTACTGTTTATTTTCGAACTCTGATTTTTTCTTAATCTATGTACCACAAATCATTGATGTAGTATCAAAAATTTTTTTTTGATTTTTTTGAAATGGAAAAGACAATTTTAGACTTGATATGTAAGTTTTGAATTGTAATTATATTTTCAATGTTTTTGGTTTGCTCCAAAAATTAATGAAACAGTTTCATTAAATAAATGAAATATTTTTGAAATCCCTAATACTATCTTATCTAATATTATCTTATGTATAGGTATTATCACCCTTTTTGCCCTTGTATTCTTTGTAAATCTGTTAATTTATAACATTATGTATGCATGAATATTTACAAAATATTTAACAAGCAGAAAACACGTGTAGGCTTAGGTACATCAAACGATGTTCAAGAACTTTGTTTTAGTTTGCGCTATACCACAATCAAGTGTGGATGATAAAAGTTATTATACGTTTGGTTTTTTCAACTTTAAAATTGTGATGCGTTTAATATAAAAAGAAAATGTAAATATTGTTTTTTATATATTCAGTTGTTCTTTTAAGTGAATTTTCAGTTATATTTTTCCTTGTAATGGAAGTATTCAATAGAAAATCTAAAGATGAGTGAAATGGCGGAGAAACTTTTATCATTGCCCAACGAAGCACCTCAAATTTAGGAAAAGGAAATCTTGTATTCTAACAGCGTGGAAGTGCACATAGTTTGCTGTAAAACGGCAAAAAGTAAATGTAAGTTAATGTTTAGAAAACCAGATAAATTACAAAAAATTGTTTATGTTTTTCAATTCATCGACGTACACAGGGGATGACACAGCGAGAAAAGTCGGAGGTAAGTTATTGTTTAGAAAATAAGTTAATTTGTTAACAATTTGTTTATTATTTCAATTTTACTTACAGATGACAACGCCCAATACTATCATTAATGTGGTTAGTACCTGAGGAATTAAAAATAACTTGTTGTATTAATGGTCAACACTAATTGCAATAAAACGAAATAAACATATTTAGCATTGACTTCATTTTTGTTCATTACGTGACACTATGGGCCCAATGACAAGTTTTTGAGGCAACAAGTCACTGGAAGCTGCTGGATCTTTCAAATTTCGTCCTGATGTTTATAGTGAGCATAAAAATACATATATCTGCAAAAATTGGAAGGAATCGGTTCAGATATAGATATCGAGCCCTTCCCGCGAAAAGGAGACGGTTTTTATTGAATAACTTTTGATCTAAACAAGATTTTTTATTAAATTTTGGTATAGTTCCGTTACTAAATCCTATTTACTAAACACATAAATAATTTGTGGAATATCTTCAATACAACGGTGATTTGTGTCGCTTACACCTTTTTCGCTGTCACGCAATCAGACTAGCACGTTAAGATGTGGCGGTTACGGTAAAAATTTTTTTTGAAACAAATATTTTTTTTGTATTTCACATCTACAATCTAAAAACAAAATAACTCTCTTTTATAGCAAGTTTTTTTTCGAAAAATTATAAGATTTAAGCGTATTTCTTGTAATATAGTCGAATAACTACATGGTATGTTAATGCGCAATTTTGATGTAAGCGACAATTCGCTGTCAACTAAAAATGTAAACAAAGCAAAAAGGGCGCTTACATCAAAATTGATTTTGCTCTAATTTCGTAACTGTACATGGCAGAGTTCTAAAAATTTGGGAGATGGTGTGTTGGAATATTCTTTATCAATTTCCGTAAAAAAAAGAAAATCGAAAAAATGTCGCTTACATCTTTTTCGCGGGAAGGGCTCGATATAGGTTTCGTATATATGTTTCAACCGATTTTATATTTAAGCCGCACTAAGGTCACAATTTGCATCCGATGACTCTAAAATTTGATATGATACATCCTGATCA
This sequence comes from Musca autumnalis, assembly GCF_047663935.1. Taxonomy (NCBI): domain Eukaryota; kingdom Metazoa; phylum Arthropoda; class Insecta; order Diptera; family Muscidae; genus Musca; species Musca autumnalis. The sequence goes on from NW_027411644.1 coordinate 159,695,300, forward strand.
ATTAAGAATCACGTTCAGAAAATTTGGTTCTGATCGGTTCAGGTATATATATCTACATATATATAGAAAATAATTCAGGTCTGCCATGATGTTCGAAATATAAATCCTCCGAAATGGCTGGACCGAATTTGATAAAATTTTGACTGTAGATTCTTTAGGTCTTAGAATAGATCGTAAGGTAGTTTTTATACCGAAAAATGGAGGGGGCGGGGGACCTCCCCCACAACGGGTTTTAGCCAAACGCGAAATCTCAGAGATCATTTGACGTATTGGGATACAATACAACAGTAAATGTGACCTCCATCATTAATTGATGATTTGGAAGTAGAATACCGCGATCACGTAATTCAGAGATTTTGAACATAAAAGATTTCAATGCTTGGTATAACTCGATTAAGATAATTATCAAATTTCGCGACTTGTGTCATATTGACAAGTCCCACTCCCAGCCCAATACTTAAAAATATCCAAATATTTAAGTGTCACGCTATCTGTAAGTATTTTTCTATAAGTTTACGGATCCATACTACACATGTAGTATTCACCTTCTCCCACATATATATAGTTTCGCGAATACGTCGCAATACCGAGAGTTCTATTCCAAAAACCATATAAACTACAATATAAACTACACAAAAAATACACCACAAGTCTACATCAAATATTCCTTACCAAGTCTAACTTTTTTAATTCTTAATCAGAATATTAGTTTGCATACCTTTACACGTGTTATCCACTAACAAAAACTGTTTATTATGTTAGCGGTTTTTAATTGTCGAGCGAAACAAATTTGTTCGTTTGATAGATTTTTATAAAGTTTTACAATGTAAGATGCAATATCTTTGACAGCCCGGTATGTGGTCATGAAGCGTTGCCAGGTTGAAAAGATTTTGTTTCTAAGTGGTTTAAAGTGTTAAGAATCTAATCCCGTTACTATTTTATTCAAATATATGCCTTCAAAAATAGACGTTTTGCCTCAGAAACCTGCCATTGGGCCTTTAGTGCGTGAGTATGATATGACTTCATAACAGGAATGAAATCTTACGTTACATCAATGTGTCATTGATTTTGAACCAACGTAAGGCTTCACAGCAAAAATGAAGAAGTTTTATTACAACAATGAAATTATTTCATTGCATTAATGAAAAAGTTTCATTGCATCAATGAAGGATTTTCATTGCATTAATGAAAAAGTTTCATTGCATCAATGAAGAAGTTACATTTCATCAATGAAGGATTTTCATTACATTATTGAACAAATTCGTTAATTTTACTTCAATGAAACTCAATGAAACTTTTTTCATTTATTCAATGAAGCTCTACGTTGGTTCAAAATCAATGACAAATTTCATTGATACAGCATAGGATTTCGTTTATATTACGAACCTTTTTTCAGTGTACGTTGGATTTGTCTCGATTTCTGCTTTGTTTCGGGCTCATACGTATAAATCCAAGATTCCTCTTCTGTTACGATCTTATAAACGTCGTTTAAAGCACTGCAATTGTATTTATTCACAATTTTTTGCACCAATTTACAAGAGCAATTTTCAAATCGTGCTAGATCTCACGGAAATCCCCCATTTTTGCGACCAGGTGTTCATGCAATATCAAATGTAAGTTGACCTTCATTTTTAGCGATTGTTGTCCACGATCGAGTTCTTTTTCATAGTGCTATAGGATGGTCCTTTATCGACATAAAAAGCTTTAATTTGATAGATCCACTCTTGCCGTCGAAAGTTGTGAAAAATGATCGGACGAAAATGTTCACAATTTTTTTTGCAAACTGTAAACACCCCAACACATGATCGTTAGGGTTGTGACTTTTTGATATTTTTTTCTCAAAAAATGATATCCTGTAGTGAGAATGAATGAACTTTTGCCTACTAATGCCTAAAATAAGATTCATTAAATTTTACTATAAAAAAAGGTTCCGCACAAACCACTTAAAATTTTTTTTTTTTGAAAAAATACTACGAAATGAAAAAAATTTGTTCTCAAAAATGATTTCCTGTTTCACGAATTAATGGCCTTTTGCCTATCAATGACTAAAATAACTTTTATTTTACATAAATATTGAAAAAGGTCCCGCACAAACCACTTTTAATTTTTATGATATATGAAATAATGTTATATATAATATAAAATGATATATATGTAATAATAGCACGATAAAATAGTGGGAAACCAACTGTTATGTTATTTCGGTTATGTCGTGTGCCTCTATTCCTTGTTTTTAGTTAAATATCTAATTATATTGACTTCAAAAAATGGTCAAAAGTTCTTAAAAATAAAAACTTCAAAAGCTTTTTGCGCGGAAGCTTTTTTTATCGAATCACTTTATAATTAAGGTTTTATGTAATCTTATGTAGAAACTCATCGCGCTATGATACAGGGATATGAGGTTGTAAAAAAGTCATAACCCTAAGTTCCTTCAGGCTAAAAACTGTCAATCTTTCCAAAAAATTTTAAATGGCGCCTGGCAACAACAGCGTTGCCTAGGCCAGAAAGTTATCGATCTGCCCTCGTAACTGGACGAGATTTCAATTGCAATAAAGTATTTAAGTATATCGTTGTTTTAGAGTTTAGAAAGCGCGTAACTGTCTTTCGCCACCTGGGCAGACATATCGCAAGGATAAACGGAAAAGATTGCAGTCTGTACCTAGTGTAGAAACACGTAGACGTTCCACACTTTGACTTTTTATACCGTCAGCATTTACGCTAACGGTCCAAAATTTGGCTTTCGTAATGTTTTGTCCAAACTTAGTGTAAGTTCAAAGATTCCTTCCGTTAATTCTCTCCCAGAAAAATTTCGAAAAAGTTCCTGATAATTTGTGCGCACGATAACTCTTGAAGGGAGTAACTGATTTGGTCCATACTTTGCACATCGTGAAACTTCTACCAGACTTAGAATAGGTTCCAATATCGACTCAATCGGTAAACTCCTCGAATCGCTTTGATGTTTGTTCTAATAACTTTTATTATCTGCCCCCCATACGACGGTACAAGCTTCATCATGGACAAGTCCACAGTTCCTGAGAAAATAGCCTAAAAGGTGAAAAAACCCTATGACACCATACAGGGACGTACGCAGGATTTCATTTCGGGGTGGGCCCACCTCGACCAAAAATCATGAAATTTTAAAACGTTATGTAGCGTGACGTAAAGTTATTTAAAAGGGTTTTAGGTCATTTTATATGCAATCTTGAAACAAATTGTATGAATTCAATAAAGAGAGTGCACAGTATTTTAGATACAAGCTTGAAATTTGGAACAGAGAATACTATATTAGTCTTGGATGTTTAAAATTGAAAATTAACAATATCAAACAATGTTCGGAATAGTCCCCATATCAAGGTTCCTCCCAGTATTTTCAAGATTTAAGCCAAATTCTCCAACAGCGTTGACGCAATAACTAACAAATCTTTCAAATGAATATTACCCATACAGGTTTACGGTTTGGTATATCCCAGAATTTTCAACCACATTAGCTTTTATTTGGCAATTTGGGTTCTAATTCCCCCAGAGAATTGCCAAAATAGATCTACGTTTTCGCTATCGAAAAATTTTCGATATTTTGAAGCTATTTTCCTAACTTTTAAACATGTATATCTGTCTGTAATATGGATTTTGCAAATCCATTTGGTGGGAAAACCTCCATGCAGAAAGTGGTTAAAACAGATCCACGTTTGAATACAGGGATTGCATTCGCGAATACGTCGAATAGATATAGAGATAATGTTTTAATGTGGTGGAGGATGTAAACAGTTCGGCCCGAACATAACGCCTTTTCTTCTTCTTTAATGTACATATCCAGATAATTAACTTCTGTCCCATTAAAAATGTTTTGTATTACTTTTGCCTTATTAAGTTTTCATTTGAACACATTTTTGACTACGAGGTCTGATTCTGATAAAAATATCTATATCAAAAACCTTTTACTGTTATTTCTATACCGTTAATTAATTGAAATAAATAAATCCAAAAAGAAGAATAACTCGAATTCGCGAGTGCAGATTAGACTTGGATAGAATATTTCCAATCAAAAATTCTCTACTTTGCTTTTTTTTCAAATTGATTGTATATCCAGTTATTGTAAGAAAAATATAAAAACATCAAAACTTTACTATATTACCAGAAGTGATAGAGTCCGTTGAAGCCAACTAAAAAAATAGAAAATGACATTAAGAAACAAAAAAAGAACATATTTTTATCAGAAGTTGGGAGAAACAAATTACGACACATAGACTCCGAATCCTAATCGCAGTACTGTTTGAGACTACGAAATCCATATTTGGGATTTGTAAATACATTTTTAGCAAAATTTAGCAATGTCCTGAGAAAATATTTTATATCGCAAAAACTAAATCTGATACCCCAATGGTTGTTGTTCCGGCTTATTTCTATCGTATTTCTATGGTAGGAGTAGATGTTTATGGACTCGATGACATTAAAAACCTTCCAAGGACTATGCCCAAACGTTAATCACTTCTTTCGGTAGAGCGGATGCAAACTTATGACAATTCATAACTTTGTTTTCTGAAAAACAAGCAATAAAGAGTATCAGTCGGATTTGTCGACAGAGTCATTTCGTGGCCTTTTTGGACGTAAAAACTTTCCGACAAAAATATTAAAACATTTGGGGTATATTACCTCACGATATGGGCGTCGCGAATAAATGCTTATGTTGTGCTCATAAATTTGACATCGATAAAATCGCAAAAGTTTTGCACTTTTGCGGAGATGATACCTGACAAAATGGACTGGTATATTCCATTTTGGAAGTGGAGCTAATTTCGGAATTCATTCCTTTTGATAGTTATCGTGTCAAGACTTTATTTTGGTTGGTTACCGTAAGATTTAGAGCTTTTGGACCATTGGTCAAAATATCCAATAGATCTTTGAACAGCCCATAAACTGCACTTATGTTGAACTTTTGTGAGGGAGGTATCCGAAGATGTTGTCCCATATAGACCATCTTGGTACTTGATATATGTACGTCTGGAGGTAATTTGAGGATGTTCAAAGTTTCGGTGAAATCGGATATTTGAATTTTTGTCTGGAGGTACCTGAAGGAGAAACCGATTTCGACCTTCGAGAGTTATTGTGCGCACCATTTTAGCGAAACATTTTAAAGTCTTGTGGGAAAGTTCCGGATGGACAAAATATTGCGAGATCCAAAAATTGGAACAAATAGAATGATGCGTTCGAGAGTTATCATGCGCTCGAGCCAAACAAACGGACGCACTAAGCAAAATCAACTCCAAATTGTTTGAAGCGGATTTCCTCAAAATAAATGAGAAGTCAAAGACCATTATGTTGATGATGTACATGTTTATAGTTAGTCTAAAGGTTGAGGAACAATATACAAATTACAGCAGATTTTAATACCATATAACCAATGTCTGAGCATAAATTTCGTTTACGGTTGTTTTCAGCTATAACTTTGCTAATGATAGGAAAAATACAGGTGGGTATGCTAATTATAGCAGATATCACTTTATGACCCACAACAATAAATTTTTTTTCCATTATTTTCTCCTACTATTTAGCAACAAATTTATCAAAAATTTTGATAAGGCATTGAAACAATTTTCTAATTGGTTTTAGAGATATACTCTACGGAAAACCCTTAATATATCATACATGTTGTCCAATAGACATGCCATTGCATGCACTTCTAATCCGCCCATGATACCGAATACCGAATGAGCTTAAAGTCTCAAGTCCTTTATATTCAGTACAAATTCCCGCGACCTTTTATTATTTGGTAATGAAATGCTATGGCATCATTTTGATTCTACTGGAAGTTTCTCTCAAAAGGAGTATTGAAACAAAAAATTTTAAATATTTCTTAGACAACTTGTTAATAAAATACACTTTATGTACAGAATCTTCTGAAGAATATAATTTTTCATTTTAAATTTCCAAAAATTAGAATTATTTTAGAGAAAATACGTAATAATTTGTTAATGTAGCTAAAAAAATGTTATCGTACCAAACCATAGAATGATGTATTTTTTAAGGTGACCATTGAAATCGGATGCGCATATAATGTAAATGTACTTCCTGGAAATTATTTTCATTTTACTGTTGTTTGCACACTAATATGCAACTGATGCTACATCGTGGTCGCCAAATAGAATTTCACAAAGTGTATATCAGATAAAAGGGATTTATTCACTGTGTTCGAAAATCGGATGCGCATGTTGTCATTTCCACTATTACGCGGTTTGTATGCGTTTCAAGTGTTGTCATATTCAATATAACTTTATTTTAATTTAATGTCACGATTGGAATTCCTTGTGATATAATATAATGGTCTAAAAATGTTCGCCAATAGGAAAACTATAAGGCAACAGAATATCATCATTATTGCACGAAATTTTTAAGAAAAAGAGAAAGAACTCTAATATTTTTTCCTTAGCGTTTTCTTTAAACTTTTTATTTTTTCCTCACATTTTCTTTGCATTTTTGCAAATGACATGTTGCCATAGGCTTAATTTTTTTTCTCACAATGTCTGGATGCTGTTGTAATTTTTTTTACATATTTTGTTATGCTTATACTTAAGGGCTATTATTTCAAAAATATATTTGCATATCACGGTGCGCCTTAACTAATTTTAAATGGAAGGCGGTTACACCTGGGAAGTTTTTGCAGATTCTGAAACTACAATGCTCATAGATGAGAAATATCAAGACACAAAAAAAATCGCCGGAGGGATTTTCAAATAAATCGCGATTTAAGTTCACATTTTTAGGGGTTCTTTAGGTTTTCACGATTCTGCTTGAAAACCGCGAGTCCTTTGTGAATGGGCCTAAAGAAAATGTTGTAGCTGTGAAATTTCGCCACAAGATTGTCTTTTATGATATTTTCGTAGGTTTTACCGTTTTTGAGTTATAGAAGTTCAAATTGAGACAATGCACTGACTGTATCGCCTCCTTATAAAACAATGTCATTACTGCAATTTCCCAAATAAAACTTTTATATCTTGAAAATGGTACAACCTAGGAAAAGAAAATCATCCAGTCTTGTAGAAAATTTTCACAGTTTCAACATTTTATTTAGTCCCATTTTGATATGACTTGCGGTTTCCAAGCAAAATCTTGAAGACTTAAGATAAAAACTTAAAACTTTACTGAATCTCAATATCTCAAAAATGGTGAAACCTACGAAAAAACGTAAAGGTCAGTCTTGTAGAGAATTTTCACAGCTACAACATTTTCTTTAGACCCATTTCGATACGACTTTCGGTTTCCAAGCAAAATCGTGAAAACCTAAACAAACCCTAAAATTGTGAATTTTGATCGCGATTTATTTAAAAATCCCACCGGCGATTTTTTCTGTTTTCTTTATTTTTCTTATCTATGAACATTGTTGTTTCAGAATCCGCGAAATCTTCCCATGTGTAAGCGGTTTTCATCAAAAGTTAGTTAAGGCGCACTGAGCATGATATTGTTTTATAAGGAGGCGATACAGTCAGTGCATTGTCTCAATTTGAACTTCTATATCTCAAAAACGGTAAAACCTACGAAAATATCATAAAGGACAATCTTGTGGCGAAATTTCACAGATACAACATTTTCTTTAGGCTTATTCACATAGGACTCGCGGTTTTCAAGCAGAATCGTGAAAGCCTAAAGAACCCCTAAAAATGTGAACTTAAATCGCGATTTATTTGAAAATCCCTCCGGGGATTTTTTATGTTTCTTGATATTTCTCATCTATGAGCATTGTAGTTTCAGAATCTGCAAAAACTTCCCAGGTGTAAGCACCTTCCATTTAAATTTGGTTAAGACACACGGTGATATACGTACAATTTTATATACGAAACCATTGAGACAGTTCAGGAGTATTTTGATATCATCGTAAAGGGTACAAATTCACTTAACAGTAATAAGATATAACACATTATTATATAAAGCTGCGATTTTTTAGATTTTTTTCTAAATATTAATATTAAAACGGTCATATCTTTTGGCCAATGTTATTTACAAAAACATATTTGGAATAACGATTTTTTCTTTATTTATGTACCACAAATCATTCATGTAGCATCACTTTTTTGTCATTTTTTTTTTAAAATGGAAAACTCAATTTTTCTATTTCTTGCTCATATCTGTGTCGGCTTGGCCGACAGATACTTTTTTACTTGTTTAACATTAAGTGGCTATAATTGGAAAAATTTATGTTCGCTGATCTTCATGATTTGTTTTTATCTGATACATAAGAGTATATGTGATTTAAAAATGTTGCAAAAAACAACAATAATTGCAATGGGAATAAAAATAACGACTGTCGAAAATTTCATATGAGAAGTTGTAAAGTAATATGTTTTTTAGAGTAGTAAATTTAGTTAAATTGTCGCACGGTGCGCCTGAACTAACTTTAAATGAAAGGTGCTTACACCTGGGAAGTTTTTGCAGATTCTGAAACAGCAATGTTCATAATTCAGGCGTACCGTGGTCGCTGTTGCAAAAATTTTCATACCGAAACTACGTATTATATTATTATTAACTTGTTCTGAAGATTCAATCATATGATTGCTTAAGTCTGGAGTATTCCTCCATTGGCTTAACTTCATTACTACCCAGACTTAAGCAATCATTATTATTAATTCTTAACAACTTATCGATTTTTAATGTAACGGGTAAGTTTTATTGCATTATAAAAATATATAATTGATAAAAATTGTGTTGGTGAAAATAGCTTTAAAAACAAGTGTAAAATTTTTCGGGGAACCTAGTTTCTAAATACAAATAATTGACTGCAACAAATTGCAACTTTCGGGTTTTCAGGCCGATTATAATTGCGATTCCAAGAAGTGCACTTTTGAGGTTTGGCTAGAAAACAAAAACAGTGTTGAACAAGTAAGAAAAGCGTTAAGTTCGGCCGGGGCGAACTTTTTATACGCTCCACCACAAATTTCAGCCATTTCGGTGGATTAATGTGACCACAACCTTCAAAAACCCGAAATCCGGAAGGTACCGTTCTATGGGGGCTATATGATGGCGTGGACCTATACCTAAAAATTTCTGGGGGAAAGTTTTATAAGCCTAAAGAAGACTAAATACCAAATTTCAGCCATCTCGGTGTGATAATGAGGCTAAAACCTTCAAAATATCGAAAATCGGGAGATATCGTATTATGGGGGTTATATTAACACGTGGACCTATATAAAAATTTTATGGTAGAAATGTTTCTTATGCTCTGGAAACACAAATACAAAGTTACAAGCGATTCTTTGGTCAAATGGGTCAGATACATTCAAAATATATTAAAATGACGCGTACTTTATAAGGGGCCTTATGTGGGGGCTATACCAAAACGTGGACCTATATAACCCAACTTTGGTAGGAATGTTTTCTGGCCTCTGAAGACACAAAGTACCAAATTACAACCAATTCCGCGGTCAAATGGGTCTAATAAGTTCAAAATATATTAAAATGACGCGTACTTTATATGGTGCCTTATGTGGGGACTATACCAAAACGTGGACCTATATAACCCAACTTTGGTAGGAATGTTTTTTGGCCTCCGGAGACACAAAGTACCAAATTACAACCAATTCGGTGGTCAAATGGGTCAAATACATTCAAAATATACTAAAATGACGCGTACTTTATATGGGGCCTTATATGGGGGCTATACCAAAACGTGGACCTATATAACCCAACTTTGGTAGGAATGTTTTTTGGCTTCTGGAGACACAAAGTACCAAATTACAACCAATTCGGTGGTAAAATGGGACAAATATCTTAAAAATTCCTTAAAACGACGACGCGTCACGCGTCATTTTGTATGGGGGCTATACGAAAGCGTGGACCTACATAGCCCGCTTTCAATACCAAAAGTCCTACGTACATATAATATATTTTCCCAAAGTTTCATCAACCTACGTCAATCCGTTCGGACGCTAGAGTGATTTCCACAGACGGACAGACAGACAGACGGAAAGACGGACGGACATGGCTATATCGATGTAGAATTGCACGCTGATCAAGAATATATATACTTTGTGGGGTCTACAATGATTATTTCGAGTAGTTACAAACGTAGTGACAAACTTAATATACCCCCATCCTATGGTGGAGGGTATAAAAATGTGGCTTGCTAAATTGTTATATAATTTAGCAAGCCACATTTTTTATTGATAATGACGTTGACTACGCACAGTGGTTCAGGAATCGATTTTCTTGACCGAAATCCCAACTTGTTGTCGTCACCGATTGTTTATTTCTATATGGGATTCGATAGTAAACATATTGAAACTATGGAAACCAACAAATTTGGTCAAAATATAGAAAGGTGTGTGGGTGGAGGAGCACTCACGAAATTTTTTTTGCAATTTTGGAAAATACTTAATTTTTACAAATTTTTGGAGAAAAGAAATAGCTATTTTTTTTGGAAACTATAACATTGTGTTTTTGTTAGGTAGGGAAGCGTTTACCGTACCTCTTACACGAAGTGAGCTATTTCATTTTTCCTCAGGTACTAAATGTTAGTGAAATTCCAACTTTAGTGGACTCGAAATTTTAGGGAACAGCTTGGAACAAATTTACGTTTTCACAGAATGATGCCCGAGAGTGTGCTCTTTGAGTCCATATATACTTCGTTGCCGACCCGTTCCGTCCGTTTAACCCTTTTTAATTCGTTGAAATTACATGGGTAAAAATTTGTGTTTTCCATGCCGTTTCCCATATAAATTGTAGCTTTTTTAGACAAGTGAAATAAGAGTACTTTTTGAATTTTTGAAAAAATTAAATTATAATTTTTTTTTAAAAAATACTTTAATTTTTTTTAATTGTTTCAATTTTTATGGTTTGTTTACTGGCGTTTGACCTTTTTTAAATAGTTAGAACATATGAAAACCTTGAAAGCACTCATATTTTGATGCAAAATATGAAAACAAACTCAAATTTTTAACTTTGACTTTGAATTCCTCTGAAACTGCTAGACGAATTCGAATGTTTTTAATGCGTCGGAAAGCTGATTATGTTATCTATCCAACAAATATGAAAATATCTCTATCCGTTCAAAAGTTACAGAGTTTGGACCAGGAAAACACGATTCTGAACCACTGTGCTACGCAAAATTAAATAATTTTTAATCACTTTGTGTTACCGTTTTAATTAAAAATGGGCTTCAGCGTACCGAATAAAAACCTTCTTTATGTTTGACCGACTACTTCCCAATACTGCCAAATACATCGACGATGGCGAAACTCGTTTACCATTACCGGTGGTACCGTTGTATAATGCTATATCAAAACGTGGACCGATATAGCCCGTATTCGGACTTAACCTGTTTTTCGAAAAATACACTTGGTTGCAGCGTTCCAGATTAAATAAACCGGACCTCCTGATAGCAGGTAAACAGATTGGGAAGGATTTAGATACCAAATAGGTTGCAATAACATTTTGTTGCCATATAGTTATCTCTTTTATAATTTTATCTACCTATTTTACATCCTCTCAAAGACAAATGTGGTTAGCATCCCTCAAATTATGCCCTTCACTGTAAATCCTAGACAAAGAATTTGTATTCTCTATTCGTTGATTTCATTCTTCTTCCAGTTCATAAAATTTCATCAAATGAAACTATTTTAAGTTTTTTGTCGACTTATTTTATCAGAATCTATTTCTTGGGCAAATACATAAAATTTACCAGACACAACAATGAATGCGACATAAAACTAAAATAAAATCCAAGCCAAGAGCAAAAAACCACAGAAACGTGGTTGACGTTGTTAACCTTAACAAAAAAAGAAGCAAATAAAGAATTATAGTTTTCCTTTGAGTTTTTGTTTGCCAACTCCTTAAAATATGTAAATGAAGAAATAAATATCAATCCTTTTTAGTTCTGTTCAATATCCAACAAAGCTCGCATATAAAGTCATATATTCTCATACAAACACACTGAAAATAACAAAAAAAAGGAAAAACCAACAAAAGACGTATCAGGGTCTGAAGTTGTGGTTTCAACTTTATGACCCACCGGCGGTATTTCACTCATGTTGTCGTTGGGTACATACTCCTTAACCTGTAGTCGTCTTTGTTGTTGTGCTGTTTTTCGTTTAAACTTGCGTATTGTCCGTTAATAAATGACTGGAAGTGTATAGCGAAACCGTCGCAAACTAACGCATTGAATTGTATACGTGGCAAAGTTAAGCAAAAGCATTGACTCCATTGGTTCCAACGCCACCGACGCCATCGCCAGGGCCATGTCAAAAGATTAAGACACCAAATTTTTTATTTGTTTAAATGCAAATAACATTAAATTAAATTCGCTTTTTTCTTTTGCTTTGCCTCTTTGAGAGAAATAAAAGGAATTGTATGTACGACCGAACAGTTCTTTCGAGGATTAAGTTTCTTTGCGATTTCCTAAATTTAAATGTAATTTTGAAATTTATAGATTTTCTGAAATGAATAAATTCAGGATTAACTGCAATAGCTTCATTACGTTTTGATGTCGTTTTATGGTTTTTTTGTATGGTTTGTTAAAAATTTCTTTTGGGATTTTTTTGGATATTAACAAAATCAAAAGTTAAATTAAATTTATTATTTTTTAATTAATTTCTCGTTAGAGACGAGCTTACTGACCAAGATGCTTTTTGAAAAAGGAAAGCCGACGATACGAACCCACACAATCACCACTGTGTGACATGCATGTTTCGCCTTTGGTTTAGGAAGGCTCCTCAGACACATCGACTGTGGGGCGGCTTCCCTATCCTCTAACTTATTTCCTCTTTCAAATGCAAGTTGTTTTTTTTTTTTACAAAGTTGAATTTTTTGTTCAAATCTTTGTATGGCTTTCATGACAAACGCTTAGCGTCGCCTTTGAAAGTTATGAGTTTGGTTCTGAACACTAGCACGCCGTGACAACACTTTTTTATTATGTTTGGACGAAATCCGTTTCAGACAATATGGAGTTGATTTAGTCATGTCCGTCCGTCTGTCTGGCTGGCTGGAGTGCACGATAACTCTCGAACGGATCAACCGATGCGGTCCCAAATTTGGCTTTCGCAATATTTTGTCCAAACTTAGTTTAAGTACGAAGATGGGTTATATCGGTCCAATCCTTTCGGTACCTAACCCACAAAAGTTCGAAAATGTTCGGAAAATTTTTGCGCACGATAACTCTTGAAGGGAGTAACCGATTTGGTCCATACTTTGCACATCGTGAAATATCTACCAGACTTAAATAATGTTCCAATATGGGCTCCATCGGTCCATTTCTTCGGGAACCTCCCACACAAAATTTCGGAAAAGTTCAGTTTAGGAGCTGCTCTCGAATCGCTTTTATTTTTGCTGAAGCAACTTGTATTCACTGCCTCCTTTACGATGGTACAAGCTTGTCAGGGGCACGTCCATATTTCCTGAGAATATAGCCTGAAAGGTCCAAAAAGCCCCTGTGACACTGTGTGTATTGGTTGTAGCGCAATATAACTTTCGAACGGATTTGCCGATTCGGTCCAAAATTTGACCTTCGTAATATTTTGTTCAAACTTAGTTTAAGTTCGAAGATAAGCCATATCGGTCCACTCCTTGAGGTACCTCCCCCACAAAAATTCAAAAATTATCGAAAAAATGTAGCCACGATAACTCTTGAAGGGAGTGATCGATTTGGTCCACCCTTTACACATCCTAATATATTTACAAGATATTGATTAGGTTTAACTCCTTCCGGTACATCCCACACCTTTTTGTTGAGGAAACTTAAATTTGCTGCCTCAATTACGACGGTAAAAGTTTTTGTCAATGGCTAGTCCATACTTCTTTAGAAAACAGCCCGAAAGGTATAAAAAAACCCTATGGCATCATATGTAGTGGCTGGAGAGCACGATAACTCCCGAACCGATCAACCAATTTGGTCCAAACTTTGGATCTCCTAATATTTTGTCTAAATTTAGTTTAATTTCTAAAATGGTTCATATAGGCCCTCTTCTTAGGGTACCTCTCCCATAAAAGTTCAACGATTGTGCTTAAGTGCAGTTAAGGCTCTGTTGGAAGATCGTTTGTAAATGTATACCGATGGGCTTCGTTGTGGTCATGTCTAGAACGATATTGGGGGTTATAATGAACGGCAATTCCCCGTGAATTTTTTCGCTTTCTCCCTTAAGTTGCAACGGCGGAAAGATAAAACTCACGGGGAAATTTCATTCATGATAACCCCCATTATGTTTTCCGTGGACAAGCCCATGCTACCAAACATACTGGTCCAACATTTATACGATGACCTACTGAAATGACTAGTGTGCGCGATATCTATCGAAAAGATATGACTCCCTTAATAAGATCCACTTCCATAATGGACTATGTCGGTCCATTCTTTTAAGTACCTCCTCTGCAGCACTTTCAACCTTTAATCCTAACCATCATTTTTGTCGGCAAGTCCAAAAAGAGCCACACAATTCTGGAAAGACCCCAGACATAGGCTGAGAGTATATCTCTGTCGGCAGTGCCGACTGATATTTTTTACTTGTTTTAATTAATTTCTAATTGGAGTCGATCTTAATGACCGATGATTTTTGTAGAGTTGTGTAGTTTCGGAACCAACTAGTTCCAAGGAACTATTCCGAATAAGGGACTATTGGAACTACATCCAGCTCTGGCTTTTATATAGTTCCTTTAGTTCATATAGTTCCTTTTGTTCAACTCGTTCGTCGATCTTTTTTCGTTGCGCTGCAATTCATATATTCATGTATTATTATTCATATATTATTCCACCAAACGATGAAAACAAAAGGAATGATAACTGATCAATTTCGCTCTCGCAACTATTGGGAACGAAGGGAACAAAAAGAACGATAATTCAGAAAAATTCATGGAACTATATCGCCCTAGGAACTATTTGTAAACGAAGGAAACTGAAAGAACGATGAAAAAGAAAGATTCATTGAACTATATCGCTCTCGGAACTATTTGGAACTATGGAACTATATTAAGGAACTAGTTCCTTTTGGTAAAAGGAACTAGAAAGATCGATCCGCTCCGGGAACTAGATTGCCCAACTCCAGATTTTTGCACGTGAAAAAGGAAAGCCGTTATAACGAGTGGTTTTACCAAAGGCTGAGGTTAGCTCAGCCGCTGCCAGGGTCGACTCAAGGACCCACAAACCTTAAGTAAGATGAGACACGATGAAACTGTGCTTCAGAGTTTTATTTATATAATTTCGTAAACATAAGTTTCAGATAGTATGAAGATTTGTTGATGTTGTAGTATATGTTGGTAAAGTTGGGAACAGCCTCGGTTGGAATCGCTTCGAATTGGTCGGTATAAAGAAGGTGGAAATCGGCGGATACAAGATGGGGTTGGTCGTTGACAGTCGGTCATAATACTCGGCTCGGCAATAGTGAAATCGGCAATCTTCTGATTGTCAGATTGTCAGGATTGGTAATGGGTCGGTAGTTCCCGTTGTTGGGGTATCGGACGGCTCCTCGTTATTCGGATTGCTGTCGGCTCGGTAGTCTTCGGGTGTTGAGTTCGGCTCTGTAGTCTTCGAGTGTTGCTTTCGGCTCGGTAGTCTTCAGGTGTTGAGTTCGGTTCGTTCCTATTCGGATTGCTCTTCTGTAAAGAAAAGAGTCGGATATAGTTAGTTCGAAGAGAGCGAACGAATCGACAGGAGCGAACGAATCGACAGGAGCAAACAAATCGACAGGAGCGAACGAATCGGCAGGAGCTAACGAATCGACAGGAACGAACGAATCGGCAGGAGCGATCGAATCGACAGGTGCGAACGTATCGCAAGGTCGATGGCTGATGTAGTCTTCGGTTGAATCGAATAGGATTGCGGACAATGCCACACGTCTTCTCTTTCACGTTAATGCCAGCACTCGGCCAATTCAGCGACGAAAACTAAACATCTTATCCATCTGGGTTTACGGAGTGAATGAGAATTATTGGTAAGGCGAGAAAACCAGGAAATATACTGAAGTTTAAATGGAGTTGTAATTATGCATGAAGTTGGGATTCTGTAGTTTTGTATTGATACTGGATGTAATATCGGAGGGGCGGTTTTGCAATGTAGCGATCACGTTACACCGTAGACTCGAACCCGCACAACCACTATGTGACATGCTTCGCCTTTGGTAGAGGCTCATCAGACATATCGGCTGTGGAGCGGCTTCGCTATCATCTAACTTTTTCTCTTTCAAATGCAATTTTTTTACTATGATGGATATTTGTCCATTCATTGTACGGCTTCCATGAAAAACGCTTAGCGTAGTCTTTGAAAGTAATGAATTTGGCTTTGAACGCTTACACGCCATGACAACACTTTTTTCATGTGTTTTTCAAGGACGTGGGTACAAACCCCAGCCTGACTCAAGCTGATTTTTATTTATTTGCCACGTCCTTGAAAAACACATGAAAAAAGTGTTGTCACAGTGTGTTAGTGATGTCGGTGCGAATGTAACAAACAATTAAATAAACAAAAACAAACAAAAAAAAATAATAAAATCCCCAGAAATCTTAAATACGTATATTACTTCCCCATCTCTTTTCACGAATATTATAACAGCTTGAAAAATATTATATTTATGTAAAAATATTCCAAGGAAATCGCGTTTAGTACTCGGAATTGTCAAAATATATATTTTTTTTTAAATTTTATTATATTCATCCGCCGTACTTTATCCGCCGGTTGGATTCGATTGTTGCATGGGGTTCAAGGGTACCTTAATGACAGTTTTAAAAAATTGTACCCATCAAATTTTCGACTTTGGACTCTTCCTTTGCCAAATCATATGTGAGATCTTAAATCATATCTCACATTTAATTGCGTGCAAATATTGGAACCGCCTCATTGAACACACATCTACATACTTTAATTTAATATGGATATTAAATTTTCTCTTCCCACATATGAAATATTTAAAACTAAAAGTTTAAAATGCGATTTGTGACATTTAGAAAACTGCATGCCTCATCTAATCTTAAACATGTACACAAATCAGTATGTACTCATGTATGGTAGAAATTTACATTTAAATTACTCCATTGCACGAAAAGTTGTTTAAAAGTTGTACAAAACTTGTAGGCAAAATCCCAACGGCTTAAGGGATGTTTGAAATCTAAACTGCAAATGTTCCAAAAACAAACAACAACATTTTTCTAATTTGAATCGATGCATAAAATAGCTTCTTGTACACCAGTCACCCTGGCCCAGGGGAGGAGGGAGGAACTTTCATATCAAACACTAAAACGAACACATATAAAAAGCCATTAACGAACATTCAAAGTTTCCGATAATAACTTAATATGGTTTTTAATACGAAAATGTCACCATCATACCCAAAAAGTCTGTAAATTTCTTCAGTAGACGACCGATGATTAAAAATGATAAAATTGTTTGATGCTCACGGTAATCATACCCGTGGGTATAATAAAGTGCTATATAC
The DNA here is from genome assembly GCF_047663935.1 of Musca autumnalis. Classification (NCBI taxonomy): domain Eukaryota; kingdom Metazoa; phylum Arthropoda; class Insecta; order Diptera; family Muscidae; genus Musca; species Musca autumnalis. Next base: position 159,712,699 of record NW_027411644.1, read on the forward strand.
ACATTATAAAATGGCCAAAAGGATTAACAAACACCGCACCAAAGGATAAATGCGATCCTTACTTTTTGGGGTTGTTTTCGAGAGAAAGCAAGTAGATGTTTGTTGTGAGGGAGAATTCGAAACGGCATTGGTCCATCACATGCGTACACACATACATATGTGTGTATATATGGATATGAAATCGTAGCAAAAAATGATTTGAAATGATTGTTTGGCTTTAAAGCATTTGATGAAAGATGGGGGAATCTTTTTTGGAATGATATAAATTTAAAATTTTGTGGAGTTAAACCCCCTGTTTTGTAAAATGTTTTATTTTTTTCACACGAATTGTCAAATGTTGTAGCTCGATTTACTCGTATTAGCGCAATTGTAGAGCGCTGATTTTCAAATGAGGAATTTTTAACGACATATGGAACAGGTAAATTAGGTATGTATGTCTTCTGGAGGCTGAGCTATTGATGCCTAAATTATTTCCAATATAGACGAGCGAACCAAAATTAGTTACAGAAACAGGGGGTAAAACCCATATGCACTCTTTTTTAAGGTACATATGTATAGGGTTTTGGATTTTCCCGGTTTTTATCACTCCCGGGAAACGGGAATCATCAAATCGTCATTCCCGGAAATCCGGGATTTCCCGGGAAATTTTAAAATACGAGAGTGGATCATTATTTCCGTGATTTTTTTATCGTTTTCGCTCTATCGATTAAAAACAAAAAAATATGGAAAAATGCACCATGTTGCCCGGATTTTGCCCCCACTGACTATTTCAATTATTTAAAGCTAAGGAAACCGCTCTATGGAAAGTGATTTGGCTCAAACAATGAAGTTTTTGATCAGAAATTCCAATTTTATGGAGCTCGGAAATCGTATGTTTTATTCTTATGCTTAAGCTTGCTTGAAACAAGTAAGAACCCTGTAGGAAATGTCAATAGTGAATCTATACTGACTTACTACTGACATTGTCAACAGTACTACTGACAAACTGTAGACAACTAATGTAATTTCCTATAGACATTTTGTATGAACGTGTCATTCGAAAGTCAGTACTGACAATGGAACTAGTATGTCAATAGTAAGTCAGTAGTTCCTGAGGAACCATGTGTTGACATTGGAGGTAGTGAGTCAGTATAGACATTGGAGGTAGTAAGTCAGTATAGACATTGGAGGTAGTGAGTTAATAGTACCAGATTTTCAATACTAAATTTTTTAGCTTATTTAGAACTTTTCATAGATAAAACAGCTATATAGTACGTTTAATAAGAAGATGAAGCTACACATTTGTTTAAAAACTTTATTTCATTAAAGAATAAAACAAATAATATTGAAAATGCTAAAAATGTACAAATTGCGTATTACAGTATTTTTATCTTTTTAAATGGCTAAGCCAAAGATTCCACATAAGTAAAAATTAGTAAATAAAGACAATGTTTTCAATGCAGCTTAAACATTTTAACATATAAATAATAAAAAACGTTTTCGTTTTATTTTCTTGGCCAAGTCGCACCAATGACTTGTCTGCTTAAAATAGTCTTCTTCTGTTGCACTTAACGTTTTATCAGGCGATTCGCTGAATGTTGATATAACATCTAGGAATTGAAAAGAATAAACATGTATAAATAAACATAAATAAAAAATATGTCCTTAAATTTGCTTGCCTATTACAGCTGTATAACATTGGAAAAATCTCACAATCGATTTTTGCCAAATAATTCTTCAACATTGTAATTCATTTATAATGTTTAGTTGCATTCAGCATTTCCAGCGAGACGGGACAATATAAACATCAGGCTCCACAATCTTCTCTAAAGGTTCCACATAATGTCTAATTGTCGAAATTTCACCACAAATGTTGTTAGTCTGAGGCGTACTTTGCTATAGAATTGTTTATTTTTCACATGTCTTTTATATTTTCTTTTGCTCATACTTGTTATTGAAATTATATGCTTTTAGTTTTCACGATATTTTATTGATTTTTACAAAAACACTTTTTTCACCAACCGCAAAAATTATTTTACGCCAAACAATTAAGAAAATTAAAAAAGATGCTTCGTTGGGCTATCATCTGTCAATATACACAATGCTTCTTCTTATTAAGGTAAAGGTATCAGTAGTTGACAACCTGGTGACAAAGTGTTGACTTTATCACCATATTAGTAGACAAAGTGGCGACATGTCAACACATGACCCCACACTTCCTACAGGGAAAGTACCAGTCAGCTGTGACGACTGAGATAGTATACCCTAATCCTCGGACCTAAAGAAAACAAGCAAACACAATACTTCTGACGTTTTTAGGGGCTTTTTGAGTTTTTGAGCCAATTTCTTAGGAAGTATGGATTTGCCCCGAAAAAAAATTACCGTTTTAACTAGGGCCGCACACAAACCATGTTGCCAAATATTTTAAAGAGAGAGTGTGGGAGATTTCTCCTTTCGACGGTTATCTTATGTACTACCCAATGTAGTTGGTATCGGTAGGCTTTTTTGAGATTTTGGGACTTTACCTCAGGAAGAGTGAACTTGCCCTTCAAGTGGAACTTTTTGGAAAAAATTTCAAAACGATTCGAGATCAGCTATTAAACTGCACTTTTCCTAAAATTTGTGTTGGAGGTACCCGAAGGGCTGGACCGATATAGTCCATATTCCAACCTTATACATGACTAGATGAAATAATACGATATGCAAAGTTTGCACCAATCAGAAATTTCTTGCGGGATTTATCTTGCCAATTTTTCATTTTAGTTGTTGCCGTCGAGGTTTCTTGGAGCTTCTAAGACATTATCTCAGGAAGTATGGACTTGCCCCCGACAAAATTTGTACCGTTGTAAAGGGGGCCGTAAAGACAAGCTGCTGAAAAAATTTCAAATCGAACCGATTTCTTCACTTTTGCCGAATCTTGTGTGTAATCCGTTCTATGACTGGAACTAATATTACCAGCGCAAAATTATCACCTGACCTGATTCGGTTATTCCCTTCGAGAGTTGTCGGCGCATCATTTTAGCGATAATTGTTGAACTTTTGTTGTGGGTACCGGAAGTAGTGAACCACCGATATGGCCCATCTTCGAACTTAAATTAAGTTTGAAAAAAATCTCGAATGCCAAATTTTTGACCTGATCGATGGCTTTGTTCGAAAGTTATCGGGCGCACCAGCCAGCCAGACAGCCGGACCCTCTTTAGCCCAATGGCTGAGGGTATAAAAATGGGGCTTTAAAATATAAAATATTCTTTCGCACTTAAAAAGAACAGAATAAAAATCGTTATTGTCCATGTTTTTGGTGAGGCTCTTATAACTTTTTCCCTGAAAACACATTTGTATATTAATATTATTTCCAAATCTTTTGTAATTTATTGATTCTGTAAAATCTAATCGAATTCTGATTCTATGATATAAAAGTGACGGGCATAGTTTACTCATTAATTCAATATTAGTTGTGATAAATGTAAAAAGATATTTCCCGGGTTTTTCCCGGGAAACAAAATCATATTTCCCGGGAAAAACCCGTAACCAAAAAAACCGAGAATTCCCGGGAATTCCCTGTGCGGGATTTTTCTACCCGAAACCCTAGGTATGTATGAATCAACGTTAAGACCAAATCCGTATCAGACAATATGGATTCGATGTACCCGTCTAACAGTCTGTATGACTGGTTAAAACGATAACTCTCAAAGTGAGTAAAGGATTGGTCCAAACTTTGTAGATCGTAATGTTTCTTCCAAATTCAATTTCAAGTTCACAGATAGACTACTACTTCCACTTCTTCTAGTACTTTCCCCATAAACGTTAAACCAATTTCTATTAAGTGCAATCTGAGTGCTGTACACAAACTATATATATTTTAATATTATTTGGACATCGTAAAAATTGTTCTATATCGGACAACTATATCGGGAATCTCCCTCACAACATTCAAAATTTTTCACATAAGTGCATTTTAAAAGCTTAAGAGTATCGCTTTGAAATTTGAGGATCTTACGGAAGACCATGTTTCCCAATTGTCCTTTGTTTGCTCTTTGTAATATATCTTTTAAGCTTAAATCAATTTTGAAGAAACATATTGCTCATTTACTCAAAAAGTGACACATCTCAAAAAATCCATTTTCGAGAAAAACGCATTTTAAGTTGGCGATTGAAATTTTACTTCCCAACTTAAAAAGGTTATTACACAAAAACTAAAGTAACTACTTGGACCCTATTTTGAAAACAGCTAGCCAGATATCAGTGCTAAATTTTTGTGCAAGATCAAGCTTGATTTGATGTGTTTTAGTGCTTCATAAACTCAAAAAAACTTTTTTGGTGAATTATGCGAAACTGGTAGTAAATGAGATGTAATTCGTCAAGTATTAGAGATATCAGCTCGATAAGTTGACACTAGATAAAGTAGAAGTCGTAGAAAGAATAGAAATTTCTATCTATGAGTAAATGATCGATATGTAAAAATTTAACATACATACGTTGAAGCGCATGTTTGGAGTACTGTAACAAGTGAACTGTTGTTCTTCGACACAAACTTTAAACGTATTTCGATTAAATGAACTGTTTTAGCACCATTCACCGAGCGACTTTTTATACCCTCAGCCTTTAGGCTAAAGAGGGTATATAAACTTTGATACGACCAAAAATGTGTCTCATCGAAATAATTGTTTTACACCCCAAGTATGTTTGCACGATATCCGTTTCAGACAATTTGGAGTCGATCTAGCAATGTCCGCCTGTCTGTCTGGTTGGTGCGCCACACATCGAAATATTTTGTCCAGATTTGATTTAATTTCGAAGATGGACCACATCGGTCCACTCCCCACAAAAGTTCAAAAATGTTCGGAAAAATTGTCCGTACGATAACTCTTGAAGGGAGTAACCGAATTAGTCCATACTTTGCACATCGTGACATTTCCATCAGACATAGATGAGGTTTCAATATGGACCCTATTGGTCCACTCTTTCGAGTACATCCCACACAAAATTTTGCTTAAGTGCAGTATAAGGCCTGCTCTCGAATCGCTTTGATTTTTGTTGCAGCCATTTGTATTCACTACCCCCTTTACGACGATATAAATTTTTCAGGAGCAAGTCCATACTTCCTAATAAATCAGCACGAAAACTGCAAACAACCCATATAATACCATGTGTCGTAGTTGGAGCGCACGATAACTCTCGAACGGATCAACATATTTGGTTCAAATTTTGGGTCTTTCAATATTTTGTCCAAACTTAGTTTAAGTTCGAAGATAGACCATATCGGTCCACTCCTTCCGGTACCTCTTGTGGGCATGATAACTCTAGGAGGGAGTAACCGAATTGAGCCAAGCTTTGATATTGGTAATATTACATTCAGGCATAGATCGGGTTCTAATATGGACTATATCGGTCCACTCATTTGGGTACCTCCCACACAAAATTTGGAAAAAGTATAGTTTAACAACTCCTCTTTGATCTTATTAATTTGTGATGCAGCAGGTTGCATTTGCGGCCCCTGTTACGACGATGAGATAATGACCCAAAAAGGTCCAGAAAATCCTATCGGCACCACCTAAACTGGCTAATGTGTAAAATAACCCTTTAAGAGAGAAATCGATTTAGCTCAAGCTTTGTAAATTGAAAAGTAAAAAATGTAATATATGTATTTAAATTCAGAAAATTAAGTACAAAATTTTTAATTATATAGTCTGTAAGGAAAATATCCATACCCCCATTATTACAAGTCTTCTTCTGTTATATTTTGGATTTACCAACAGATTTTGAGCGTTCCGCTTAACTTTAAGTTAAAAGTGATGATTGAATTTCAAGGAGGAGCTTGTTGGCATTAACTTTCAATGTAAAAATTATATTTTTAATCCCTCCAAATTGGTTTATTTTGCGTTTTCAAATCCATCTGATAGTAAAATAACACATGTAATAATGGTCCATAGACTAATAAAGAAAAAAAATATTTCCTACAGATTTGTATTGGGTCCGAATATGTACTACATCGGATCATTCCTACGGGCACACCTTACCCAAAGTTTGGAAAAAATGCACTCGTCTTGGATCATTCTGAATTTTGTTGCAACATGTAGTTTTTTGCGGCCCTTTCCATCCTAGAAAAATTTCCCAACAGCTAAAAAACCTACAGAAGTATTGTGGTAAGTTTTTTTCTTCGGGTACGTGGCTGAGGGTATATCTCTCTCTGCTCAGCCGACTGATACTTTCTTACTTGTTAACAAATTTTTTAATTGTATTTCTCACAATCTCCGGATACATATTTTGTAAGCATGAGCGCTGCTATTTCACAAAATATGTTTGCAAATACGTAAAATTTTGTCATAAAATTGATTTTTCGCGAATCCATTTAGACATTTCGGGAGTATTTTTACATCTTTGCAAAGTGTACGAATTCTGTTAACGGTAATGGCTAATAACTTACTTACTTAGTTGGCCCATTACAGAACATTTGTTCCATAGACCGAACTAAGAAAAGATCTACATTCCTCTCTGTTTTTCGCTTGACTTTTTGGAATACCGCGCCTTTTCATTTCTTCATCCACTTGTATGCTCCATTGAAGCTTAGGTCTACCGATTCTGCGTGCACCGCCATGTGGCATGTATTCATACGCCTTTTTAGCGGGTTCATCATCGCTAATTCTCATGATATGGCCTAGCCAACGCAATCGTTGCATCTCGATGGCTAATAACTGCTTATTATATTAAGCCGCGTTTTTAGAATTTTTTCTAAACAATCAAATTAAAACGTCTATATCTTTTGCGCGCAACGATCAAGGTTAGTTATAAAAACAGATTTGGAATGAAGATTTTCGATAGGACTTGCGGTTTCCAAGCAAAATCGTGAAAACCTAAAAAAACCCTAAAAATATGAACTTTGATCGCGATTTATTTAAAATGCGCTCCGCGATTTTTTTTGTTTTGTTTTTTGTTTTTCTCATCTAGGAACTGTGTAGTTTCAGAATCCGCAAAAAATTCCCAGGTAAAAGCTTTCATTTAAAGTTGGTTCAAGAGCACCGAGCAGATGGTGTAGTGTGCTGGATTGCGGAACCACAAAAATTTCAAAATGGTCGCTTAAGTACAGTTTAAAGCCACCGTGGTGCAGTGGTGGCCCGTCCTTTGCCTTCTCCGTTGAAATTGATGTAGTTCTTTTTTTGTTTGTTTTTCTTTTTTGAGTGCATGTTTGAAAGGGTTGTTCGCTACTTGTCCTTCTAATTCATCGTTTAAGTTGTTGGTAACCATTGTAATTTGGTCCAAACTTGAATCCGTGATCTCAGTAGAGTTCAATGTGAATATACGTTTTGCGGCCCCATGGATGTCTATGCAAGCACGGAGGCCATGCGAGGCTTGATGCAGGATCCTTCTGAGAAACTGCGTTCAGAGCCAGACCGTATAAACCTGGACAAGCCTGGACCTTCTCATCCACCTTGATGGCGACAGAACTGAGAGCGTTTTTCAAGAGTTCCTACGTTGTAATATGACGGAGGCAGGTGATGAATTTGCCTGGACGCCATTTCAGTAAGATTTCGCTCCAATTACTTACTCGATTTATATACCCAGGCCAGGGGATCTGTAACTATAAAGTTATGTACCCAGTACGCCATAAATACGATCTTACTGGTCTCGATATTAATGCCCATAAGGGCGGAAAAATTGTTGTTATTACAGCACCTCCTGGAGTCCGACGCAGACCAGGAAGCCGCCGAATGTGGGTCAGACCCTGCTGGATTTTGTGAAAGCGGACAGTATATAACGTAGAAGATGCGCATTACTGCACAATGCGTCTGGTCAGATTTTGTAGTCGACACTATTACCATTTTGATACCATACATTTCCGAGACTAGTCGTCCAAGACGTAAGAGATTAGACACAATCATGGAATAGGAGGAATGTACATGTGGAACAGTTCAATTACCACGTTTACATGGACGCAGCTTTCTTACTGTGAGGGGCGTGACCTATTCACTTCTTCCGCTCTGAGACTGGCGCGCGGTAACCTATTTATGAGTGAGGGTGTCCTCGACAAGTAAATATCTGTGATGGTGTGAAAAGTTGAGATTCCTCACCCAACCTTCGGTTCCAGAAAAGGAACCTCTGGTTGGATCTCTTAAGCGAATTACTTCCAGTTTTAATCCCATGCGAACGGGGGATGGTAACCCCTGCTTGACTAGGGTCCGCGGGATCGTTAAACACGTTATTCTCTCTCGAGAATACCCTTGAGGGTAATGTTGTGGGAACATATATATATATATGTACTTGCGATGTTGACTTGTGGCAGTTTACGTAATCGATGTAGCTAGTACGAAGACAAGGCCTTGATCCCTGAGATTGGTTCGCATCCACAAATCTTTCGCTTCATATGATCGTTGCTTTTCGTTCCAGGTGGAGTTAACCAAAGAGCCCAAGGAAACCGTTGATTTACCCGAGTATCATCAAACAATCCGAGTCGATCAACTTGAGTACATCTAGCCAAGTCTCATCAACCAGGCATCACCGCCGACTATCGACAATCCAACTACACCAAAAAAGTTCAACACACTTGCCCTGAACTGAATTTCAGTAACTCAAGCCTCTCCACAGCCGATATGTCCGAAGAGCCTCTACCAAAGGCAAAACATGCATGTCACATAGTGGTGGTTGTGGTTGCAAAAATAAACGGCCAATAAGATCGATTCTAACGAGAATTAATTAAAAAAATGGTATTATTTTCTTAAAATTAAGGAGCAGTTCAAGGAACATTTATGTCCACAATATGTGGTATTTTTTGTACAGTCGTAGGCTGATGGTATCCAATTGCCACAAAGGTCAACTAATTTCTGTCATTCCTAATCAGAATACTCTTTGCCTATAACAATAAAGGTGGCGAATTATTAAGCCTTTAAAAGACACAAGGACATACGTACATGTGTGAGTGTCCATATGAATGTTTAATTTCAAAATTTTTCTTGTTTACTTATTTCGCACAAAAGAAAGGGAAACGAAACAAATATGTATGTGAAAAGAGAGGGTGGAAAGGATTTTTCGCATTTCAACTGGTTCTCAAAAAGGATTTAATGACATTTGCTTGTTTGCCGGTCGACAATATAGATATATGCGTATATAATCACATTCATAGATGTACATACCACCTCCCTCTTCCTCACATATGTGACTATTTTGCATATCAGGCACAAAAACTTGAAGGGTTTATACCGGTTGTAAGGAATTTAATAGAAGGGGAATTTCATTTTCGGTGATGGTTGGGCGCCATTGTGCTTTTTGTGATTCGTGTTATTGTGCTAAGCTTCTTAAATTTATGCTTTTTTTCAAATTTCCTTTTTCTAAAGGGAATTTTAAAAATTTTTTTCAAACGCACAACTCTTGTTGCCAATTTCATACACTTGTCTGCCCGACAAAATGGAGGCTGTACTTATTTCGTAAGTTTGCATTTTTTACGAATTACTGCCAAATCACTGTCATAAATATTTTGCTGCACTAAATGTTAAGAAGAAAGTCAAAGTCGAAGCCAAATCCTCTGCGTAATGGCTCTCATGACATAGATTAACTAAATTGCAATGCGTGCATATAGAGTTTGATAGAAACTGCTCACAGAAGCCCTGAATCAAAGCCATCACCATAATCACCGTAGTCATTATCCCTACTACCAACAGCAGCACTTAATATTATGCCTCAATGTCTTCTTGACCACGTAACGAATATTTTACACAAAGACTCAAATTTTGGCATCAACATTTTTAACGATAATGTGCACTTTCCTTAATTGCCTCTTAAGTAATTGAACCCATAATATTCTCAGACTTGCTTTGTTTGGTAAAGCTTTGTTAAGTTTCTTTTAAAGCACATTTAATTTTTTGACGAAATTTAGAATTACGAATATTGAAGATGTATTTTCAGACTATAATATTGAATAAATTTGCGAAGGAAAAAACATTGCTTTGGTAATGAGGAGCTCTGCTAAGAAACAAAGTCCCAAACTGAAATAATTGTCATCGAGAAAATATTATAAAATATGTAAGTATATAGGGAACATAAGCAAACTAGTTTTGGTTTAGGAAAAAAAAAACAATACGATAAAAGCCGGCTTTACGATATCCTTTACCATTTTGGATATTGAGTATGAGGTAGCAAATTTAATTAATATGGCCGCTTTGGTTTTTTTTTTTCAATGAAATGGTACGAGGGCTGCTTGAAGGTCGGCCAAAAACTGCCTTAGTACCAGAAACAAATTAAGCCGCGCGTGAACGGATAATGCAAGATCGTCATGTTGTATATCGTGAAAAAGGGCATCCTTGGGCATTGCTTTCACCAACTAACATTTGATATTGCATGAACACCGAGAGAGAAATTTGTTTTTCTCGTTAGGTCCAGAGCAATTTGACAATCGCTCAAAAAAGGTTCTTATAAATTTGAGCAAAAAAACAAGTAAGAAAAGCGTTAGGTTCGGTCGGGCCGAACTTTTTATACCCTCCACCACAAATTTCAGCCATTTCGGTGGATTAATGTGGCCACAACCTTCAAAATACCGAAATTCGGAAGGTACCGTTCTATGGGGGCTATATGATGGCGTGGAACTTTACCTACAAATTTCTGGGGGAAAGTTTTATACGCCTAAAGCCATATCGGTGTGATAATGAGGCTAAAACGTTCAAAATATCGAAAATCGGGAGATATTGTATTATGGGGGCTATATCAACACGTGGACCTATATAAACATTTTATGGTAGAAATGTTTCTTAGCCTCTGGAAACACAAAATACAAAGTTACAACCGATTCTTTGGTCAAATGGGTCTAATACATTCAAAATATATTAAAATGACGCGTACTTTATAAGGGGTCTTATGTGGGGACTATACCAAAACGTGAACCTATATAACTCAATTTTGGTAGGAATATTTTTTAGCCTCTGGAGACACAAAGTATCAAATTACAACCAATTCGGTGGTAAAATGGGCCAAATATCTTAAAAATTCCTTAAAACGACGACGCGTCACGCGTCATTTTGTATGGGGACTATACGAAAGCGTGGACCTACATTGCCCGCTTTCAATACGTAAATATAACATATTTTCCCAAAATTTCATCAACCTAGGTCAATCCGTTCCGACGCTAGAGTGATTTCCACAGACGGACAGACAGACAGACGGACAGACGGACGGACATGGCTATATCGATGTAGAATTGAACGCTGATCAAGAATATATATACTTTGTGGGGTCTACAATGATTATTTCGAGTAGTTACAAACGTAGTGACAAACTTAATATACCCCCATCCTATGGTGGAGGGTATAAAAAAAGTGATTAAATACGATCGTGCTGTTTCAAACGGCGTTTATAAGATCGTCACAGACGACGAATTTTGGATCTATACGTATGAGTCCGAACCAAAGCAGCAATCGATCGAGTCGAATCCAACAAAAGTTGATCATTGAAGAAGCACTTCGAAGAAAATGGTCGCCTGTTTTTGTCGGCTACACTGACCATGTGGCTACTATACGGTTTGAGGAAAGTAGGACGGTTAATTCTATACACTACAATTTGTTTGACTGAAGTCTGAGAAATTTCTAAAAACGAATCATTGCTTCATGACAATGCGAGCTCTGACACATCGATTCATACCACCGCCTTTTTGACCGGACAAAACGTGGAGTTGATGGATCGTACGCAGTACCAGAATATGCTATTGAAGAGTTCAAAAACAATGTTTTGGAGATGTCTCAATCGGAGTGGAAAAAATGCTTCAACAATTGGTTTGAGCGCATGAAAAAGTCTATAAATCTGATGGTAAATATTCGCGTTTTCATTGTAAGGCCAGAAAGTTATCGAGCAGCACTCGTACATTCTCCTGTTAATAAGAAACGGAATGTAGTAACTGGTATAGAATGGCCTTAATGGTCACGAAAGAGAATTTTAATAAACACGGATATAGTGAATCTGTGGGGAGAATAAGTGAAAGAGAGTGTGAGTACCTGTGGTCCCTCGGTTGAAGACATGAGTTTTTGACGTACCTTGAACGTCAGAACCAGGAAAGCTCAGATTTCATACAAATGAAAGAACTTGATGAAAAGAACAAAATTGATATCATGAACATTGACTGAGTGCAATGCTATGTGAAGTCGATAAAAAATCACCTAAAAGTGATACACTATTACACTGTGGAACAAATTCAGAATAGCAAAAATTTATAATTTTAGCAAAATCTCAAAATTTACCCAATTTGGTTTAAACTTCTAACTACTTGTGTCCAAACTTAGATAAAATTCCAAGATGGGTTATAACGGTTCACTTCTTTGTAAAACCGCAAAAATGTAAAAACGCCAAGTCAAAAATCTATGGCCAAACTCGAAAATTGATCGAGAAATATTCGATTGTGCGATTTTCCCTCCAGACAAAATCGACTACGATTTTTAGACTTTTGACTGCAAAATATTGATTAATCGAAAGACGACTTACTTATCGTTAGTAGGGTAACCCAAAAAAAAAAAATAAAAATTGAAAAAAAAAACAAAAAACCCTATATATGAGATTTTATGGCGATCGGCGATCGGCGATCCTTAAACTGTGCCACCTGAATGTTCTTTGTTTTCAAAGTAATTTGAAGGGAAAAATGTTTTTCTTTTTTCTTTTTAATGTACAAATTCCCGTTCTTCTTCGTGCACCCTCCAGGTATGGAAACAACAATTTTCCAAGCTGTTGGCACCCATACCACAGAACCAATCGGAGAAGCCGGCTGAAGAGTAATAAGTCCGCAGGAGTCGATACCGATTACAAGCTGAGCCGTTTAAAGACGGAGGCGACACGCTGGTCGAAATATGGATAACTTAGTTACCACCATTTGGAAAAAGAAACTTATACTCGATGATTGGAACATGAACGTTTGGAAACTGAACGCTTGAATTACAAGGACATAAATCTCCTTCCCATTACCTGTAATATCTTATACAGCGTATTGTGTAAGCAACTAACGTCTATGGTCAACGAAATGTCATAATATTCCGCACATGATAGTGAATGTTTAATATTATAATCCTAAGTTAAGAGCATCTATTGCACAAAAAGACAAGAATTCAATGAGTTCGACTTTGTTAATATTAAAAATTATGTCGACATACGAATATTTAACACACCTGAAAACAATGATAATAAAAAAAGTTGACCACACCTTGCATAAGAAAGGGTTGGTGAACTTTGTACCACCAAATATTTTTTGTATGATCTCCACTCTTGTTCTGTTTCAACTTAGTTAAGTAAGAATTTATTTGGTTGGTAAACTTGAAAATTCTTAGAAAGCTAAGAAAAGTCCACTACCATAAATCAAAAGTTAAAAACAAACATAACACACATTCAACTTAACCAAACATAGTTTTTTCTGCTTTTGTTCATCTTGTTGTAAATAAAAGTTACAACAAACTTTCATCAAAATCCAAAAAAAAAAACGAAAAAACTAACAAAAGTATTTATAACGACAACAACAAATGTTTACGTGCTCCAGCAACGTTAATCAACTGACGGTGTAATGCTACAAAATACCAACGAACCGACAACGAGCACGTATGGGAGGGCCAACTCTGGACAAAGGCAACAATACAACAGTTGATGGAGAGGGTGTTCAGGCCAAAGGAGCAGCACAAAAAGAAATGCGAAGCAAGCCATTAAAAGTTGACATTAGGAAATTATGTGGCATGCAACAAAGTTTATTTTCAACTTTTCACATTAACTACGACGACCAGAAACTGAAACTGAGCAACCAACACCACCAACAACAATAACACATTTTTCTGTAGAAGACGACAAAAGTAAGAAAAAATTACCAACCATATCAAAAATATTTAAGGTAGGAGAATGAAAAATATTTGTGTAAGGACAAAAGCGTTAAAGTTTATGAAACTTAAGCAGTTTCTCTTTTTTTTCAGTAAATATTAAATTGCGTACGACGAATGAATATAAATGGATGTGCACTGATTAGTTGATGCTCAACAAGAGCTCATTACCAAAATATAATGGTCGGATTATATTACCATTATTGCAATGGCTTTACTATATTTATATTGAGGTCTAGTGTAAGGCTCGACGTCTTATCCACTTCATCCGCAATCAGCAACTGATGTTACGGCGCCTATGGAGGGTATTCGAAACTTTCAGACTCTCTTCAAACATTCGCAAAATCTATACTTGGGAACCAAAAACCACCACCTAAAAATACATGTTACGATCAGGAGTGTCATAAGGCTACTGTAGAAAAGAACACGGCACACAAGATACATAGATATCGTGGGAAGGGGAGAGAGGAGAAGATTTTTTCAGGAGAAAGAAGAAAGCAAGACAAACGTGACCGTGAGATACTCGAGATGTTCAGGAGTCAGAATGGAGTGCGAACATTTTACCAGAATTGTAGGGTACAGTGCAGGCACATTCGCCTTCAAAGATTATGAAGGAAACCTAATTGACAAATGACACAGATAGCGTACTGAGGATCTGCAAAGGGCATATCAGCAAGTTTTGGTATCAAATATTTAGCTCGAGGAATGCATATCCAACGATTGGAACCTCAGGTGTAAGACAGCCGAGCTCAAAGTCGTGGGTTTTCACAGGAAAGGGAATAAAACTCTATTTAATAGAAATAAGGAAAGAACGATTTTTGGAAGTTTCCATCGACGTTTCATCATTTTTGCACTTCAGTATGCTCACAAAGGATTCCCCTGATTAAACAATAATCAATTTAAACAAAAAATCTACAAAAGTATTCACTTATTTATGTTTCAACAAAAACCGAAAGAGAATTGATGGTGAAACATTTCACCGTTCTGAGCAGGGCTGGTGTAAGGACCCCTACTTATAAGTATATACATATGTGTATGGATCCGAAGCATTGGTACTTGCGAAAGCAGAAGAGGCAGAAGTTGGTCGTCACTGAGTTTTAATTTCTATATGGAATTCTATACTAATCATATTGAAGGTGTGGGCGTTGCGTATTCCTAAAGACAACAGTTTTCCCAATTTTTGAAAATGTATGTAGAAATTAAAAGCTTCATTTGATACTTTTTTCCCATATAAATTACACAGTTCAACAAAATTTAAAAAAGTTGAAGATTTGGATGAAACAAAAGTCCTCTTGACCAGTGTTATAGTCTTTTTACACAACTAAAAGTTGTTGTTAAATACATATGTAGGTCTTTATATGAGTTTTGAAACACAAAGAAGATTTTTTAAGTTTTAAAAAATTTATATTTTCTGAAAAAAAGTTTTTTTTTAATTAAAAAAAATCTTTTTTCTCTATGTTCAGAACATGCCATTATTGTAAAATGCCTCTATCACGTTGTTTTGAGTATATTTTTCAACGACGATTTAATAAATATGTCAATAAAGTGGTGAAATCCGAAAAGCGAGAATAAACTGTTGGTGTGTGAACTGTGTTTGAAATACGAGTTGTAAAAGATATGATGCAAAATACAGCTCAAACAACATGAAGTAAGCATTTTAAAGTTTCAGAATGTTCTAAAGAATTGCTGAGAACACTATTTTGAAGATTTTTGATAAAGGTTACTTGGTTCAACTCCCAATAGTTTAGCTGATACTGACCAGAATTTCAGCAATTATGTAAAATTTTCTATATTTTATCGATTTTGATGCCCTAGATTGAGTTTTTCTTATGTTGTCTGTTCAAAAGATAAATTCTACTAATATAGGGCTACAATATTGCAAAAAATTGCAAGGTCAAATTTCTATTCGTTTCTGAGATAAAGACCCGATAAATGCACTGTAGTTTTAGCCCGGTTTAGATGAGGCTATAAAATCCGAGCTGGATCTGACAGGTCAAACCCCTACTAGAGTTTTTGTAGTCTCAATATGTACTTTTAAAAAATTCATACTAGAAGTTGTTTGCCTTTTCAGTGTTGCATAGTGTAATTCTTATTTCACAAAAGCTTGGAAGATTGGGAAAATTGTACCGATAAAAAAGAAGAAAAATTCATGTGACATTAATAATTTAAGACCTGTTTCTTTTTTATCGAATTTGGGGAAACTCTTGCGAGAAAATATGGACGCTGAAATGCAGACAGACTATATTCCAGCATATCAATTTGGATTTCGGATAGGTTATTCGACAGAAGATGCATTATCAAAGTTTGGTAATGATATTGTGTCTAATTTACGAAAAAAAAATATGTACAGTGGATGTTGCTCTAGATGTTGAAAAGGTCTTCGATCGGCGTGGTTTATAAACTGATTCAATTGGGATTTCCACTTCATCTTTGTTTATTTGTTTAAAAAAAATGATATTTGTTTAAAAAAAGACTCAAAAAATGTGAATTTGAAATTTGATGCACAATACAAAAACTCACAATTTTAACGTTGACCTTGAATTCCTCTGCAACTACTGGATATAAATTGATAGTTTTTGATTCACCGGAATGCTGAAAGTGTTACCTGCAGAACAATAAGCTGTACCGATCGACATTGATATGTATAGTAAAACTTATTTAGTTACAACGATTGCATTGGCTGGATCATGCCAGCAGCATGGATACCCTACGAGAAAATCATATCAATACGAGCCACTTGACGGTATACGCCCTAACGGAAGGCAAAATTCCGATGGATAGACCAAGTTGAAGATGACTTCGCAATACATGGCATCCACAACTCCTTTGAGTTCCTCAAAAGAGATAAAAATTTTCGTTTAAATGCAGCTTAAGGTTTTTTGTGAATCGGTTTGAAATGTTTACCGATTGTTTTCTGTTTACAATGTTTTCGTGTGCAAGTCTTCTTGACATAATGGGCCGAAAGCGGTAGGAAATACTACGGTGACGAACTAAAATAGCTGGTAAACATTTTAAAAATTCTGGTCCATTATTTATGTACCTCCTTCACCTATGTTCAACCTCTTTGCGCTTTTTCCAGATAAAGGACACTTCTCGGATCGTGTTGAAATGCTAATAACAGGTAGATCTTGTGATTATGACAGTAGGATTGTTTAAGGGGAAGCTAACAATTCCCGAGATATGGGTCCTGAAATATCCCAATATTTCTTGTCACCCCAGAAGTGCAGTTATGTCCAGGTTTTTACAACAGGGCTACAGCACAATAATTTTGTTCGCCATATTTCTCTCGATAACGGCCCGAAAGTTCGCAAACACCGTCAAGGAGTTTTTTTGTAATATATGTATATATGAAGTATTTGGAATGTTATTCTTGTATTGATTGGATCTTTTAATTTAATACTTAGCCATTGATTGTGATAGATAACCCACAAATGTAGACTGATGAACGTTGTTTGTAAAAAATAAATAAGAAGGAATCAGTCAGGACTTGCCGACAGCCTGACTAATTATACCCTACACCACAATGTCGAATGGGTATTATAAGTTTGCGTTTCCAAAAATGTGGTATACCAAAACTCATATCTCGACGAGATGAAGCGATTTTGATATGTGTGTCCGTTTGTCCATTAAAAATTGTACGCACGCAATTATTGATCAATCATCACGAAATTTTGTATGGAGTTCGGGATTAGACCAGAATATACCTTTATAGTTTTTGGCGATTATCGTGAAATATTTAGGGGATGAAATTGACCAAAAACAAAATGTTTATCCAATGTTGTAGCGGCTCTGTAGGTCGCAATGGTAGACTGATCGGCGCGAAATTTTATGTAAGGTTTGTTTTACGACAGATAAGTAGCTTGCAATTTAACGTGAAGATCAGATAATATTTAGCGGGTTAAATTAACCAGAACTTTTGTGTGAAAAAGTTGTTAGCGAAATTAATATATCTTTATTCCTGAAAACTATGTTAAACCAATGTAAGTTATATTTAGAAGAGAAACGCTTGACCTTTCCATTGATACTAATTATGTTGATGGACGTGGTCAGATAACAGAGTTACAGCCTAGTATATGCAGGGATCCCTCACTTTTAATTGTGGGTAATGTAACCTTAATCACGCTAGAGATCGCAGTTGTAGTTCAATACTGACAAATGTTTGCCAGAGGTAATTGTAGTTATGGTGTTAATAATTGTTGACAATGATCGGTTAGTATTGAGTGTGTTAAATTGACCATATCTTTTGTGGGAAAAATATCCAAATTTCATTTTTAATCAGTCATTTAAATTCTGTGGGAATATTCGCACAACTTACGAAAACTAAACTTGAAAACCAACTCTTGACCCCTCACTTGATGCAAGTTATATCAATGAAGTAGTTCTCATGAGAAAAAAACTATAGTTGTTATCAGAAATACAAGAAGGACCTATGGTAAACAAGTGGGAAAAGCGTTAAGTTCGGTCGGGCCGAACTTTTTATACCCTCCACCACAAATTTCAGCCATTTCGGTGGAATAATGTGGCCACAACCTTCAAAATACCGAAAATTGGAAGTTTCCGTTCCAATGGGGCTATATGATGGCGCGGACTTATACCTACAAATTTCTGGGGGGAAGTTTTATATCCCAAACGAAGACTAAATACCAAATTTAAGCTATATCGGTGTGATAATGAGGCCAAAACCTTCAAAATACCGAAAATCGGGAGATATCGTCGTATGGGGGCTATATCAAAACGTGGACCTATATAAAAATTTTATGGTAGAAATGTTTCTTAGCCTCTGCAAACACAAAATACAAAGTTGCAACCGATTCTCTTGTCAAATGGGACTAATACATTCAAAATATATTAAAATGACGCGTACTTTATATGGGGCGTTATATGGGGGCTATACCAAAACGTGGACCTATATAAACCAACTTTGGTAGGAATGTTTTTTGGCCTCTGGAGACACAAAATACCAAATTACAACCAATTCGGTGGTAAAATGGGACAAATATCTTAAAAATTCCTTAAAACGACGACGCGTCACGCGTCATTTTGTATGGGGGCTATACGAAAGCGTGGACCTACATAGCCCACTTTCAATACCAAAAGTCCTACGTACAAATAATAGATTTTCCCAAAATTTCATCCACCTACGTCAATCCGTTCGGACGCTAGAGTGATTTCCACAGACGGACAGACGGACAGACAGACAGACGGACAGACGGACGGACATGGCTATATCGATGTAGAATTGCACGCTGATCAAGAATATATATAGTTTGTGGGGTCTACAATTATTATTTCGAGTAGTTACAAACGTAGTGACAAACTTAATCAAAACGATTATCAAAAAGGGTTTAAAATGCACTCAAGCAAAATTTTGTATGGCCATTTGAAATTTTGAATTTGATTTTTTTTATTATATTTTCAAATAACAAGTTATGTACAATTCATAGTTTGTTTTCGCCTCAGCGCCATTTAGGCTTTATAGAGGCTAGTTGGCAATATAATATAATTCAGTAGTTAAATTTAAATAGCATAACTTATCATAAATTATAAACTATAAGTTTTATTAAAGAGCATTATATTTACAAAAGCTGCTCAACATTTTGTAAGAGAAATGAACGAACATTCCTTTTGTATGATAACAAATTTCCTACATTTTTAATGTGTTGAGGCATGACATTATACTCTTTACTACCAGAGTGATCAATTCTTTGCTTACTCGTTTCACTTAAACAGAATTCTATTTTTAAATTGTCTCTATTTCGAGTTAAAAATCTATGTTGGTTTTGAGAAAAGGTTATGGTATGGTGACCAATGTTGTTCAAACATTTAAAAATATACAACAGAACTTGCAATTTATAAGTACCATGAACAGGCAACATGTCTGGAAAAACTTCCTTAAACAAGACTAGCGTGGGATAGGTAACTGACAAATTTGCCAAATTTTTTAGAGCTCTATTCTGCATTCTCTGAAGCGATTTTAGTTCAGTGGACATTTTGTAGCCATAAATGACATTTTTAAATTTATAAAGCAACCCAATAGCTGGGGCAATCTTGTGTTTCAGATGCTGTATGTGTTGATCCCACGATAAATTACTCTGAAAAGTTAATCCCAAATATTTTAAAGTATTTAAGGAATTATGACCTGCTATTGAGCACGAAAAAAACCAACGTCAAAATTTCAGTTTTAACTATAAAATTGATTTTTTTCGCCATACATCCGTCCACAACTTTTATAAGCCTTTCTCTTGAGGACAAGCTTTTGATGTGTATAATAATCCCACAGAAACATATCGACACCTCCAAATAATAGTATGCTAAGTCTAAAAAGTGAGTTTTGCAGGAGAAGCTCTCAAAGTTTGGACATTTTTTTGAACTTCAGTACTATGCTAAGTCAATATTTGTTTATAACTTCTGTTCGGATTGACCGATCATTACCAAAATTAGACAGAATTTAAGTTAAAGGACGTTCGACACCTCCAAATAATAGTTTGCTAATTCTGAAAAGCGAGTTTTGCAGGACAAGCGCTTAAAGTTTGGAAATTTCTTTGACCTTCAGCACTATGCTAAGGAAATATTTTTTTATAACTTCTGTTCGGATTGTCCGATTATTACCAAAATTTGACAGAATTTAAGTAAAAGGACGTTAAATATAAAAATGTAAAGAACTTGAAAACATGCTAAGTCGACTTAGCATACTATTGTTTGGAGGCGTCGATATGAAGATTGGATCATCCGTTTTCGAGCTACAGTGGGCACCCCATTCAAAAATGAAAGTTCGAGAAAACCGCGTTTAAAACTTCGATGTTAATAATTATAATAATTGTTCCACAAACATCACAGATGGGACTATGAAGAATGAGTGTACCCCGATTCATATTAGCTCAATGATATGTGACCTACTGTTTATCGCCGAGTCCGAATGGCGTATCTTAAGACACCACTTGTTGAGAAGTTTTACATGGCTGAATTACTCAGGATATGTCGCCAGCATTACTGAGGGGTATTTTGCCACCGTTGAAAATTGTTTGATGTTGCTTGGCCGGGGAATCGGACCCACGACCATCAGCGTGCAAGGCGGATGTGCATACCATTGCACCACGGTGGCACTTGGTTTAGTTCCACCATAAAATCTTATATTGCTGAGAGAGACAAGGCTAACTCTAGGTGGAAGAGATACAACACATCTGAGAGGTGCACCACGGTGGCACCCAAAACTTCGATGTTACATACATAAAAATCACAATGATTTTTTCCTTCCTAACGCTCAAATCTCAACCCATTTTTGTCTGGTTGCAACATATTCTACTCTATTTGTACTTGAATCATCAGCCAAAAAAAATTCGATTTTGTAAAATTTTCAAGTGGCCTTAAAAATGAAAAAAATCGAGGTATTATGTTTTGACCAAATCGAATCTAACCGTGTGTACCAGCCATCTGGATATAGACATGGGTTAATCTATTCCTAAAGCGGTAAGACCAAATCCGGAACCAAAGAATAAAGTATACAAATCTTACTTTTTAACTTTTTTTTGCTATATTCACTTTTCCGATTCAGACAATTTGTAGTCGATTTTGCAATATCCGTCAGTCTGTCTGGCTGCGACGATAACTCTCGAACGAATGAGTCGATTTGTTCCAAAATTCGGCTTTTGTAATATTTTGCCTAAACTTAAGTTCAAGTTCGAAGATGAGCTATATCGGTCAACTTCTTCAGGCACCTCCCTCACAAAAGTTCGAAAATGTTCGGAAAATATGTGCGCACGATAACTCTTGAAGGGAGTAACCGATTTGGTCCATACATTGCACATCTCGAAATTTCTACCAGACATAGGTGAGGTTCCAATATGGACTCTATCGGCCCACTGCTTCGGGTACAAAATTTCGGAAAAGTTCAATGTAGGACCTGCTCTCGGATCGCTTTGATTTTTTGTTGTAGCAACTTGTATTCGCTGCCCCCATTACGCCCCCGAGAGGTGTAAAAATTCCCTATGGCACAATGTGTAGTGGTTTGAGCGCACGATATCTCTCGAACGGATCTGTCTAAAAGTTGGCCATCGTAATATTTTGTCCGAACTTAGTTTAAGTTCGAAGGTGAGGCATATCGGTCCATTCCTTTAGGTACCACTCCCACAAAAGTTCAAAAATAGTCTGAAAATTTGGTCCCATGATAACTCCTGAAGGCAGTAACGGATTTGGCTCATACTTTGCACATCGTAATATTTCTACAGGATATATATCAGGTTTGAATATGGACCATATATATCAACTACTTCAGGGACCTCCCTCACAGAATTTCGGAAAAATGCAGTTTAAGGCCTGTTTGCGAATCGCTTTTATCCTTGTTGTAACAACTTGTATTCGCTGCCCCATTACGACGGTGCAAACTTAGGGCCAAGTCGATACTTCCTGAGAAAATTGCCCGAAAGTTGTAAAAAATCTCTATGGCACTCTGCGTACGATGATTCTCGAACGGATCAGCCGATTCGGTCCAAAATTTGGGCTTCGTAATATTTAGTCCAAGCTAAGTTTATGTTTGAAGATTGGTACTATCGGAACCTCCCCACACCCCCAAAAGTTAAAAATGTCACTGAAATAGTACGCGCTATATCTGCTGAACGGAGCAACCGTCCAAACCTTGGATCTCCTAATATTTGGTCTAAATGTAGTTTTACTTCAGAAATCGGTCTCCTCCTTAGTACCTGATACCCCACACAAGTTCAAAATTTTTATTTAAGTGAGTTTAGGATCTGTTCGAAGAACCTTTGCAAAATTATACCGATGCTATTCTTTGTGGTCCTGTTTAAGCGATATTATGTTTTTCGTGGCCAAGTCCATGCTTCCTGACATCGTGGCCCAGAACCTCTAAGTTATACGGTGACCAACTGAAATGATAGGTGGGCACAAGATCTATCGAAAGGAATGAATAAGATAAATTTCCAAAATGGACTATGTCTGTCCATTCCTTCCAGTGCATCCTCGGCAACACTTTTGAGCTTCAAACCAAATATATTTTTTGTCGGCAAGTTCATACTTCCAAAATGGGCCATAAAATCTGCTTAGCCGTTATTTGATTCGATATTTTCAATAGATGAAAGCTTCAATTCACAGAGGCTGAGGGTATGTATATCTCTGTCGGCAAAGCCGATTGATACTTTTTTACTTGTTTTAAGTTCTCATGCTATAGAAAGTTGTTTTCAAAGATCTTAAGTATATTTTTGTAGTTGGTTGTTTCCACGAATTTTTAATAATAATAATTTAACTTTAAGTACCTACCATCTCATTATTGACTGTCCGTCACTTCAGCGCACAAGGGAAACATGTTTCTCACAAACCAACCCTCTGGATGCACTAAAAATCCCTACTCACAACAAGGTCTCCAGCGTTTACAATTTTCTGAAGTCCCTAAATCTACATCATAAAATATAAATTGTATTTTTGTATATAAATATGTAAATATATCACCTTATTTCATACTCATATATTATAGTAATTTTACATGTTAGCCGATAGCTTTTATTGCTAGTGCTTTTTGTAATTTTTCTTTATTATAATTTATAATTATAATAAATATATTCAAATAAAATAAAATAAAATAAATAAATAATAATTTAATATCTATATCCTACCCCGAAAACGCAGAGACGCTTGTCTTCTTATTTTGGAGTGTTCTATCACTCTGCGGTGTCAGAATATGGTTAATTTATGTCGTGTCGCACAGTGTAATTTAACAAAACAAATTCCGTCAGATTTTCCAAGTCTTGTTAAATTTTTAGAGATATAGAGGGAGCCACCGTGGTGCAGTGGTAAGCACGTCCGCCTTTGCACTCGGTTCAATCCCCGACCAGAAAATCAATTCGTTGGCAATTCCACCTGTGTAATGTTGGCTTCCATTTCCTGGGTACTTGAGCATGAAAAACAAGTGGTGTCATAAGACACGTCGTTCGGACTCGGCGATAAAAAGTAGAGGATGTTGTGAGAACATACATAATTATGTATAACGTGTTTGGTACATACAATTCCTTAAATCGGATGAAAATATATACGAAGTTATATTGAAATCTCGAACGATTTAAATGTTATTTGGCAAACTTTTGTTATAAATTTTATAAAAATTTTACAGATAAAGAGGGGCTGGTGTATTAAATACCTCAAATCCTCTATCCAAATTTGATACGATTCTGACCAAAGCGATTCTCCTTTGGATTATGAAGTGACCATCATCAATTTTTACTCAGATCGGTTAATAAATGCGACATGTACATTGTTCACCGCTATATATTTGATCGCATGAATTTTTATACATACTAGACATTCAACATGTCCTTCAAATTCATTATGCCAAAAATCTACATTAATTTATGAATTTTGTGAATTAATGTTGAATCTTATTAATTACAATTAATTGAGTAAAAATAAAATATAAGTGATTCGTACAACATTGTTAACCAGCAGTTTTATTACATACACATACATATATCAATATAACCTACCCTCCATTTGAAATCGAATATCAGACATACTTGCAGTATCACATAAAAGTTCATTAATATGTCGGCTATATGTTTGTTCACCCTCCCACAAATCTACCACCCTATTGGATTTGCAAAAAATACATACCCTTCAACTCTGAGCGAATCAATGGTGCAGTAAAAATCCAATGGATGTCCATGTCATGTCAGACATTATAAATTTAACATGAACCAAACGAAAATATCGTGTAGGTATTGTAGGTATGGTAAAATAAAAACATTCACTACAAGTTTCACTTCATGGCCCATGAATTTCAATTCCATTAATTCCACTACATTGAACTTTTCATGTATTGATAACGCCATCATGAGGGCAATAGACACACTAAAAGAAACATTAACATTTTCCCCATTTGCTTGAAATGTTAACCAAACAACAAAACTCATGTGGAAAGTTCAATACACAATTCTTTGCTGAACATGATTGGAGTGGCGTGTGTTATCATATCCATATGTGGAGAGGTGTAAATGTTAAGGTTTGTACAGAAGTGTGGATGTTATCCACAACTAGTGAAGTCTAAAAGGTTTTTGTGCGTTTAAATGTGGAATTTAATGGGGATATCCATATCCAATGCGTACGACTGGAGTGGACAGTGTTCAATTTAAGTGTGTTGGCGTTGTTGGAAGAATTCAACATGGTACAAAATTATACTAAATTATGCCTGATTTGATCTGTTACTGAGGAAATTTCAATACAAAAAATAAATATAAATTAAATATTTTAAAATTCTTTAACAAGAAAAACAAATGCCGAGAGACTTTCTCTCAGAAGTCATCAACTTGAATTTAAAGACAATTATTTAAGTTTATTTTAAATTTTAATTTTGAGTAGACCATCAGATTTGTATATAACCCCCGCATTGCTGCCAGTCACGCCATGAAACATTATTTACTCCCCAAATCCAAACATTAACGCCCGTTGACAAAACAAACCAATTCTCTGTCATCTAATAAATTTCAAGAACACAAACAAAAGAAAGCAGCAAAATACAATTAAACTGAAAGCCATTTGAATTGACATTAATTGTCAATTTACAGAAGCACTACTCATCACTCGCTGTCTGTCTGCTCTGCTGACTACATCTCCATCGACATGATACCGACGTACCCAAACAATGGTCGGTCTTCCGGTATCTCGAACAACCAAAACAAAAAAACACACTGTGAATTGTTTGTTATTCTTTCATGCTTTTGTCCGCAATGTTATCATTGAGCTCCTCCTTTCCTCACTTTTCGATATTCAATGGTAAATATCATCAACACATTGAATTTAAGATACCCGTGAATAGAAAATAAAATAATTTTACCAGTTCCTCTTTCAATACTCACACCATCCCTGTGTTGTATTGCATGCTCCATGCTTTGTTGGATCCTGGCATCAGTTGTATCTTTTAATGACACTCGTTCTCCTTTTCCGTCTGCCATGTTCATTATGTTTCCGTTTCCCTTTTCGGCTTGGCAAAAAATATTGACTGATATCAAAACATGGAAAGAAAGCAAAAAGGCAACGTGCATTAGGGTGGAAATATATGAGTGTATTAGCGTATTCCTAGGGTTTACATTCAAAATATTAAAATTGAATTAGCTTAGCGTCTTTTGCAATAACTCTGATATTTTACTATAAATGCCACATTTTGTATTAAGTTAAAGTTTCACTAACTGAACCCGGTGCGCTTCGCTACCCCGACCAAGATAAAATATAATGGAATGCTATACTTATATTGAAATTATTCATTAAAACACTTTAATGCAAAAATATAGCATATATGAAGGCTTTTTCTACACATTCAGTGCCGTGTTTGGAGCTTATGTTATGGTATTTTTGTATGGTGCAGGTAGTAAGACTCCTTCTAAATCCTTTCCTACTATAACTACACCTAAGTGGGTGACATCCAACTAAAAGTTCACGCATACTATAATGATGACTTCTACTGACTTCAAAGACACTTCCATAAATAATGAATCAGAGATTAAATATTTTATTATTATTCCTTATCTCTACTCCATTCTGAAATCTGAACGGTTTTCAAAATATTTTTTATTGACAATTTTTTAGTCCAAATTCTGCACACAATTTACAAATCTCGACCGATTTCAATATAATTAATATATAGTCCCAATTCCTTCACACTTAAAAACTTCATTGAAATTGGACATTCATAGCGTGTTGTTGCATCAGATACCTCAAATCGGCAAAAATTTTATAAGGGAGCTACATGCAAATCTGGACCGATTTCGATATATTTTGGCACATTTATTTGTAGACAAAATTCCGTAACAAATTCCAAAATTTATTGCAATCGGGCATATATTGCATGTTTGGTGCGTCAAATAGATTAAAAGACTTATAAGAACGACTTTTTGCCGTAATGGCGAAATGAAAGAAATAACTGCTTTTTTACACCGCTATGTGGTATTTTCGATAATTGCAAAATATACAAAAAATGTGTGACCGTAGTTCACATATTTTTAATCTGCATAAAATGCCAATTCGATGTCTCTCAGTCTGCCGGTCTGTAGAAAAGTAGACAAGCACTCAACATTTTTGATGGAGTTTTTAATGAAAATTATACAGCTCCTAAGACTTTGGACGGCTCTGCAAGAGGAACGAAGTCTTTTGAAAGCTGCCAGAAACCGAAGGCTTTCGATAAAACACGAAATTGTAATTGTATAATCGGGAACATCCGAATACAAATTGGCAGATGAAGAAGAAGAGGTGATTTTGTTATTGAAGATGATTTTTTCGGTCGTTGTTTTAAAATAGACTCCATAGAACAATACCATATTTTCGGTATTTTGAAGGTTCGGAAATTAGATGTATACCACTATGTTATAGAAAATTGTTGGTATAGACCCGTAGTGTCCGTAAAACAATACCTACATATTTTCGATATTTTGTTGGTGTTAGGCACATTGTACAATAAAAACGTGTGCAATTTTCATCCTGGTCATCGGTCGAGGTACAAACATTTCTTGAAGAAATTGTTCGGCGAAGCTCCACGTTTCGGCATAGCACCCATAGAACGACACCGCCCGAAATCGGTATTTTTGGAGTTGAGCATCAATCACTGCGCTGTGGGTATTCTTGATCACCTATATACCATTGATTGCGGTAATTTCGAATTTTCAGACTCGTGGTACCGGAATATAACACAACCGCATAAAATATGTTTTGTCGTTACTTACGGTTACAAAATTAACATCGGAATGTACATATTTGCTTTCCCAAATAATAACAAAAAAATAATAAAATCGCGAAACAAAACAGTTGTAAATTGGTCGAATTTTTGATCCACGTACGAACGACATTTGAGCTTTATATAATAGAAGTCGCGGTATTGAAATATGATAGAACATGTAGCAACCACATAATAAGCTTTTGTCGTTACTTACAGTCACAAAATTAACACCGAAATATATGTATTTACTTTTGGAAATGTAGGTATTTTCTTACTTATAACAATAATTGCCTCTCTCGAAACCACTAATAATTGCTGACATTTTGAATCTTTTTAATTTCCTTTAAATAATTTCAATGCAAATTAAATTGATTGTCGTAAATAAAACATTTTAGAACTTTCAAATATTGATAAAACAAAAACATAAAATGTCGCAATTTGTGCATATTACGAAAAGTCAGAATTTTTTAATATTCCATTTGAAAAAAATTAAAAAAAAAATGTTTGACGCTACATGAACGATTTTTGGTACATGGTTTGAGGAATAATTCCCATTTTCAAATCTGTTCGAGATACTAATTTTGGATGTTGCGCGCAAAAGTTATGGCGGTTACAATTCTGATTATTAGAACAAATCTTATAAAAACGCTATTCACTATATCGAGAAACATTGTTAATTTATGGCTTTCTACATCACCGACGTAGCCAGGGGGGGGCCCGGGGGGCCCGGGCCCCCCCCGAAATGATTTTCCATCCCATAGGATATTAGCTTATACTACACATTTTTTTTAATTTTTGAATAAAATTTTAAAATTTTTTAAATGTTTCAAGAAATATGTAAAGTATTTGGAGGAAGTATTACAGAGAATTATTTAACTACATTGGTATACTTATTGTTCAAAATATTTGAAAGTATATAGACTAATGAACACGTTAGGCTTTTTTAGCAATTTCCCGCATAGTTGTTGTTAAGTTTTAAGGTGTGGTTTTAGCGTTTATTCGTAATTTTAAGCTGACTGCAAGTGTTCAGAACAAGATGTTTATATGTATTTGTTGAACGTTTGTTGCATATTACGTCCAATACTTTGGCTTATAAACAACTTTTAGAAAAAACATTCTTGCGAACTTTTGTTTTTGAAATTTTTGATAAGAGCAATTCAACAATAAAAGACAAAATCGTTGCTTAATTTTGTGGTTTTAAATTTTTGTATATAGTTTCTAACAAGTTTTTGTAATGAACTATTTTGAACATTATAACAATTACAAATTCTTTATAATGTTTGAAATTTGCAAAAAAAAAAAAAAACTATATCAACCATTTTTTATGATATAATTCTGTTCCACCGCAGTGTCGCCCGTTGAGATTATTTGAAACTGGTCTCTTGCTACAAATTAGTAAATGCCTATTGTAAAAAAAGGATTTTCTGTCGTATTTTTATGTTTTGTTCGACCTTTCGTATGATAATAAAATCAAGATTATTGAGGTTAAAGTTTATATTTTATTTATTGCATATTATTTCCAATATTTCGATTACATTGAATTTCATCTTCAGCGATTTTTCTGTCGATTACTCATTGAATTGTATTTTGGGAAGAACTTTCAATGGATACGCATTTCTAGAAATGTTCCATTTTCCTTCTTCGGCAAAGGACTTTGTGACGACAAACGAAATCAAACAAGTGAGCAAAGGCTATAGTCGGGACGGGGCCGCCATGTGATACCCTACAACACTACCCCTCTGCATAAGCTTTTCACTGGTAAACATTTCTTTTAGGGAATATAATCCGACTACCACCAAACATAATATGCCTCTTTCTCTCTGGGACCCCCATAAGCAACCAAAATTTCGTGACTTCATTCAAGAAAAATCGCACATACCGCTTTAGCTAAAATTCTTGATATTTGAGGGAAAATACCAGAAACCATATCTACTAATTATCCAGAGAGGCTTTAAACTGCACTTCTCTGAAAATTTTAGAAATACTCTATGGAAGGATATCGAAACAGAGGATCGATATTGTCCATATTCGAAGTTGATCGAAATTTTGACAAAATATCACGAAGGCCAAATTTTGGAAAGAATCGGTTGATCTGTTCGAGAATTATCGTGTTCTCCAGGCAGCCACCCAGATGGACGAACATATGTAAGTGGACTTCAAATTTTCTGAAACACATTTCTTCCAAACACTCTTTGCCCATAAAACCATTATTTCGATAAGGCACATTTTGACTAAAGGCTGAGAGTATAAAAAATGTAGATTGGGGAAAATTGTGTTTATGGATTTTTGCTAAAAGAATGTATACGTGTATAGACCTTGGATTTGCGTCAGAATTACATTTTAAAAGAATTCAAGACTGGTTGCGATAGTTTTCCTAGTTCCTGATCAACTTATGAGAAGATCCACGATAGGAAACCAGAATTTCTAGAAGAGAAGTCCGACGATTGTCCCGCGTTTGGGTGCTAGAATTTCATCATGGATAGACTCACTATTGCTCAGTATTAGTTTTCTATCAAGAAAACCACTATCAGCCTTCAGAAGTTCTTTGCGATAAGATCTACGATTGGACACCAATATATACTTAGGGAAATAAGTACAATTGGTTTCTTTATGACAATAGCAACGATTGAATTTCCGAAATTGACCATATTCTGACACGGCAGCGTGATAAAAGACAAAAAAGAAGACACGTGTCTCGACGTTCTTTCCTTTATTTATATAACTCCTAAATATACCTGTAAATATAAAAAATGCTACTGGATAACGTCATGATATCCGAACGTTCCCTCTGTATAAATCAATTCTCTTCTAATGTCATTTCCTTCCATAAATTACTCAATAAAACTGGAGTGGAAAATTAAGGCCGTGATTTTGAACTTTTGTGAAGTAGGAAACAAAGGAAAGGTCCTCAATATTCCATGTAAACAAAAAAGTTAAATCTTAAGATATTTCTAAGGGTTTCCGATTGTATACTCCTTATTTTGGTCTTACCGAAGTGATATCACTGAATAACATAACATTCACTGTAGTTGTGAGTTATTTGATAAATGATACACCCAAAAATATATGAGATTATTAATATATCCATTGTTTTGAACATGTATTAACTCTGATATATTGTCAAAAAGACAAGGGACATTGCCCAAAAAGTCTTACGTCATTTTAATTAAAATATAGTAATGAACATTATTTCATCAGTAATATATGTAAGTCTAAAATAAGGTTTAGGTCTTTGCTAAATAAGAAATTTTCGCTAACATGAACTTTCAAAATTTTGGTCAGGTGGGCCCCCCCCGAAATGAAATCCTGGCTACGTCCCTGTTCTACATACTATATGTTTACTGTGGTCCCATAACTTTAGTGAAAAAGTTGTAAATTTTCGCGGAAATTAGGAAATAATTCAAAATAATTGGTAGTTTGCAACTTGTTTTAATAAAATTCAAGCTTCAATTTTAGAGGAATTTTCGCCCTAAAATATTTAAAAAAAGTGGAAATAAGCAAGTCGACAACAAAAGACTCCAACGAAATGTGAGGAAACAATTGATTTTCTCCAAAATATATTTTTTGCAAATTTTCGCGGATTCTTCGCGAATCCTTCCTTGGATAAATACGAACATTTTACGACAAACGCGAAACAAATCGGTTGTAAATTGGTCGAGTTTTTGATTCACGTACGAACGTCATTTGAGTTTTATATAATAGATTACTAAGCTCTCTTCTTGGAATATGTCCAACAGAAGCAGAAATATCTGACATGGATATAAAATTCCATAAATTGGAAATTGGGATAACCCAGGGACTTTTTCAACATCACAAGCATTTCACCAATTTTGGTAACGCAATTGGGAACATTTTAAAGCTCAGAATGTCTTCATTGTTGAAACGAATCCAACCAAAGCTGAGGTACTCATCAGTACAATTCAAATGAAAAATGGAAAAGCGGGATGTGCGCCAACCTATTTCGCATCATAATTAAGGTGATATTTGCCTCATCCATTGACGGGCTTTCGGATATTTGCATAAGAATAAAACTTTGAATTTTTGTCACATAAATTTTTTTTCCCATTCCGAGCCCTGAATGTTATCCGACCATCACCAAAACCAATAGGCTTCTTCCTATTCCCTTCTTCCTTCCCATTAACCCTCAATCCGATCAAAATTGCGTCCTGTAGCGTTATTACAAGGTTTAGATGCTATACTCAAATCTGAAGCGATTTCAATATAATTTAGCAAACTTATTTCTAGACCAAATTCCGTGCCACGTTTCAAACGTAGCGTGATTGGTGCGCCAAATGCTTAAAATCTGGCGAAAATATTCTGAACCGATTTCAATATAATTTGGCAAGCTTTTGTCTAGACCACATTCCATTTCATATGTCATCAAAATCTGACAGAATTTTCGATTTCTGTGCACCAAATGCCTCAAATCGTGGGAAAATATATTTACGAGCTATATCCAAATCTGTACCGATTTCAATATAATTTGGCAAACTTATTGCTAGATCAAACTCCGTCACACGTTTCAAATTTCATCAAACTTGAACATACGTAACGTTTTTGTGTTTTGTGCACCAAATACCTAAAATCAGGCGTAAATATGTATATATGGGAGCTATATCCAAATCAGCAAATCAAAACCCAGGTTCGATTTGCAAAATGTGGACCTACGTGTGCAATATTTAAAATTTTTTCCACAATAAACCGAAACCAAATAAACCAATTTAAACTATCCTCACATCGAAAGCAAAACCTGGCAAGGAAAGTAGAAAATATCACCTTTACAACGATGTGGAGTAGGTTGTCATAGGTGGTCAAACAACAGAGATATCGCAATATTCGGTAATGCATCACTTTTTCCATTTTTGTGCAATTGATGGGATCCGCACGAAATTTTGGGGGTTGAAGGGGGGTCTCACAGCGAAAGAAGCCTACTGATCGTTTGCGTACATCCCACTTTTCCATTTTTATACCCTCAGCCTTTGGGCTAAAGAGGGTATTTACACTTTGATACGACCAAAAATGTGCCTCATCGAAATAATGGTTTTAGACCCCACGATAACTGCGCGCACGATAACTCTCGAACGGATCAATCGATTCGGTTCAAATTTTGGGTATCGAAATATTTTGTCCAGATTCGATTTAAGTTCGAAGATGGGCCATATAGGTCCAGACCTTCAGGTATCTCCCCCACAAATGTTCATAAATTGTCGCAAAACTTGTGCGCACGATAACTCTCGAAGGGAATAACCGATGTGGTCCATACTTTGCACATCGTGTAATTTCTACCAAGCTTAGATGAGGTTCCAATATGGACTCAATCGGTTCACTCCTTCGGGTACCTCCCACACAAAATTTCGGAAAAGTTCAGTTTAGGACCTGGTCTCGAATCGCTTTGATTTTTGTTTACGCAAGTTGTATTCGCTGTCCTCTATACGACGCTGTAAGTTTCATTAGAGGCAAGTCCATACTTCCTGAGAAAATAGCCTGAAAGTGACAAAAAACCCTATG
Source organism: Musca autumnalis (assembly GCF_047663935.1). Classification (NCBI taxonomy): domain Eukaryota; kingdom Metazoa; phylum Arthropoda; class Insecta; order Diptera; family Muscidae; genus Musca; species Musca autumnalis. The sequence goes on from NW_027411644.1 coordinate 159,745,711, forward strand.
ACACCGTGTGTAGTGGTTGGAGCGCAAGATAACTCTCTAACGGATCTGCCGATTCGGTCCAAAATTTGGCATTCGTAATATTTTGTCCAAACTTAGTTCAAGTTCAAAGATGGATTATATCGGTCCACTCCTTCCGGTACCTCCCCCACACAAGTTTGAAAATGTTCGGAAAATTTGTGCGTACGATAACTTTTGATGGGAGTGACCGATTTGGTCCATACTTTACACATTCTCATAATAACTACCAGATATAGATCAAATTCCAATACGGACTATATTTGTCCACTCCATGCCGTACCTCCCACACAAAATTTTGGATAAGTTCACTTTAAGACCTGCTATTGAATCACTTTGATTCTTGTTGAAGCAACTTACATTCGCTGCCTCAATTGCGATGGTAAAAGTTGTTTCAGGGGCAGGTCCATACTTTAAGTACCTTTTCCGCAAAATTTTTGAACTTTAATCCTAATCAACATTTTTGTCGGTTCCGACCAAAATTTACATAAGTTGTTTGTGAAAAAAGTGTTTCAATTTGCACCGGCTGAGGGTATATCTCTGTCGGCAAAGCCTGTTTTATTTGAGTTGTACTGACGATGCATCGTATATAATGCTTTTTGTACTATTATTGATTTCTATGGTCATGGTAACTTAGAGCTGTAATGAAAACTCGCGAAAAAAAGAATTGGGGGTATTCACTTTAACAAATAACTTATTTTATTTTTGGGACACCCTAATCTCGCTAAAAAGTGGGGATTTTTCCCTCCATTGAGAATCAAAGTTACATTATCACAAGTAATTCTGCAAACAAATGTGGTTAAATCTTATAAAGCACCAAGCACCATCCTAACCCTTATGGAGGCTGTGGTCAAAAGTGGACCGATATGACATTTCTTTATAAGATGGTGTTCTGAAGTCTGAGATCATTATAAGAACATAGTCGCTTACAATATTTGGTTGACATTTGCCCGAATAAATCGATTTATAAATCATAGGGGAGTAAACCAAATCATGGACCAATACTTACAAATTTAGGTGGGGATGCTTACAGCAAATTTGGTTGAACAATGTCTTGGTAACAGTAAAATATTCAAATTCAAGATGATTCGTTCCATGGGTACCAGGCGAAATTTTGGACCGAGGAGCCCAATATTTTACGTAGAGTGTTTTTAGGCCACTATGACCCATTGATAACAATTTCAGTTCGATATAGCATTTAGAAGTATTTTTGTCCCACCTTCCCATGTAAGTGCCACCACTGTGCGATGCACTTAAATGCGTTTCAACAAAATTCACCTGTATTAATGAAGATATTCAGAGCAAAGGCGCTAAGCTATCCCAATTGTAATATTTTGAATTTTACCAGTCAAAAGCTTATGCACAGGGGTAGTGGTGTAGGGTATCACATAGTCGGCCCCGACCCGACTATAGCCTTGGCTCACTTGTTTAAATTTGAAAACAACAAATATGAGATTAATAAACACACATCTCAACAACATTGCCAAAGTAAATCTAAAAATAGACACACACATCACGGTGAAAATTGGTTGTTGTTATTTTCAACAAACTATCAAATAGTTATGATGATTCTCTGCATTGTGGAGACGCATAACAGTGAAAGTAGTTAATTTGGTTTGCATATGCGGCTACAAGAGTTTTTGAATGTGTCCGTTGAATTCGCATTTAAACGAATTCGTCGGTCACATTTATTCTTGAGCTCGAGTCGTCATAAAATTGGGGAAGGGCTCTTTGTTTCAATAAAAAGAACTAAGAGAACTGATGAGTCCAAGTGGCGTTAGACGAAACTAGTATTCTCTGCCTTTCCCTAAAGTAAATCAGTTTTAACTACACCTACTTTAAAAACTTGCTGCTTTTTAAATTTAAAAACAACAAATATGAGATTAAGTTGGGCTTACTTTAAAAATAAAAAGTAAACACATATCTCAACAAAACTGTCAAAGTGAATAAAAAAACTTCAAATTTCAGCGAAACAATTAAGTATTTGGCATATGACGTTCAAAATTCTCTGTTTTTTGGAGATACCTGTACAAACAATATATCCTTGAATTTGTATCTTTATATTCGCTCAAAAATGTAACCACAAAATACAGCGATTTAGGGAGGTAAGTTGTATGGGGCTTGTATCGAAATATGGCCTGACCATATTAATTATACCCTCAGCATTTATGCTAACTCACTTTCATACCGGCAAAATGTGCCTCATCGAAATAATGGATTTAAACCCCAAGTATGTTTGGACGAAATCCGTTTCAGACAATTTGGAGTTGATTTAGCCATGTCCGTCCGTCGGTCTGTCTGGCTGGCTGGAGCGCACGAACGGGTCAACCGAGTCGGTCCAAAATTTGGCCTTGGTAATATTTTGTCCAAACTAAGTTTAAGTTCGAAGATGGGTTATATCGGTCCACTCCTTCCTGTACCTCCCCCACAAAAGTTCGATAATGTTCGTAAAATTTGTACGCACGATAACTCCTGAAGGGGGTAACCTATTTGGTCCATACTTTGCACATTGTGAAATTTCTGCCAGAATTAGATGAGGTTCCAATATCGACTCAACCGGTCAACTCCTTCGGGTACCTCCCACACAAAATTGCGGAAATTTCAGTTTAGGACCTGCTCTCGAATCGCTTTGATTTTTGTTGTAGCAACTTGTATTCACTGCCCCACATATAACGGTACGAGTTTTATCAGGGGCAAGTCCATACTTCCTGAGAAAATAGCCTGAAAGTTGCAAAAAAAAACCGCTATGACACCGTGTGTATTGGTTGGAGCGCAAGATAACTCTCGAACGGATCTGTCGATTCGGTCCAAAATTTGGCCTTCGTAATTTTGTGTCCAAACTTAGCTTAAGTTCGAAGATAAGCCATATCGGTCCGCTCCCTCAGGTACCTCCCACACAAAGGGAGTGGCCAAGTTCGAATGTGAACTATATTTGTTCACTCTTTCCAGTACTTCCCACACTAAATTTCGTAAAAGTTCACTTTAAGACCTTCCACCGAATCACTTTGATTTTTGTTGAAACAACTTGCATTCGCTGCCTCAATTACGACGCTAAAAGTTTTTCAGGGGCAATTCCACACTTCCTGAGAAAACAGCCCGAAGGTTGTAAAAACCCCTATGGCAATATATGTAGTGGCTGGAGATCCACTTCCATAAGGGCCTATGTCGGTCCATTCCTTTAAGTACCTCCTCCGCAAAACTTGTGAACTTTAATCCTAATCAACATTTTTGTCGGTTCATACGCCCAAAATTTTGAAAACCCCTTAAATACAGAAGTTTTTTTTTGGGAGAAAAGTGTTACACATGCTGAGAGTATACCTCTGTGGGCAAAGCCGACCGATATTTTTTTACTTGTTTGTTACCCACATATGTTGTGTTTATTTTGACTATAACATCCAAACTATTGTCCCGATCATTGTAGTTTTGGCCAGATTTGATTCCCCGTGAAGTTGTGATTTAAAACATATATTTAAAAAATCGGATTACATTTAAAATTTTGTCAATTTTTTATAAATTACGCGAATACAGATTAACTTTTTACAAATATTATGCAATCTACTTACTGACGTCCCTCCGTGATAACTTTTTAGTGACAAGTGCGCTTATTAAAATATTTAGCGTTTTTATAATAAGCAGAAGTAAACCCACGATAACTTTTTTACGGAACAACCAAAAATTTGTTCGTGAGTTGATTTATACAGAGGATATTTGTTTATCCTATGTACCAAAAACCGTTGATGTAGCGCGAAAAGAAAAATTTATTTTTTCGGAAATGAATATAAAAGAATTGGCAATATTTCCCATAATTCACAGTGGTGTAGGGTATCATAAAGTCGGCCCGACTTTAATCCTTTCCTTACTGGTCTTTATTATTTTTTGTATGTAGTATGATTGCTAATCTCTTGAAAACTCAAGAATACAATACAGTCGCTGGATTAGGAAGTTAGGTTGTATGCGCTCTGTATCAAAATATGTACCAACAACATCCATTTTCTTATATAGTTATTGTTAACACATTATATTCCTATCACCAAAATTCTCAGTTGATATCTCCACTGAAAGAATTCTTGGTCGTTGTTACTGTACAACTGGGGCAATTACACACACGTTTAAAACTTTGCGCTTCTTCTGAAATTTCCGTAGGAAAAATATTAAAAATATTGTAAAAACCAAACACCTAATATGAATAAGCAATGAGAAGTCAGAAGAGGATAATCGTTTAAATTCGGGAATTGTGGGCCCACGTTTTTTTTTTGTCGATTTGACCTACTAGAATCAAGAAATGCGAATTTATAATTAAATGTGATAACTCTAGCCCACAGAAGCTAAAATATATGTATATAATATTGTCTGTACTATGTAATTAGAACATATGTTATACGTTTTACATTGAAATGTTGATTCCTTGAACATAACGTCATTTTTTAATGAAATTATTTCCTAAAGCACATTAAAACTCAATTAACTCTCCGTGTTTTGGCATGTACATATGTATGTTCTTTCCTTAATGTACCAAAATACTGCTCGTTTACCTTACATTCAATCTTTGTGTGCGAAATTATTTCCGAAATTCACAAAATGCCTATAAATATAAATTGTCTACTTCCTTCACTGGTCTCTATAGCATATTGTAAATATTTGATGTACCATGGATATCCTAATGAAAAATTTATCGTTACACAAACCCATTTGTATTCCCTGTTTTGTTTTTTTTTTTTTTTTTATATTGAACTCTAATTTGTTATGGTTTGATTAAGTGTCAGGGCATCATCCTAACTGATGTCTAATACAATGCAAAATCTCATCAGAGCATCAATTCCATTCGATACGAAGTTCATTGTTGTTATTATAATGCCGTCGTACAGGAGCATGGAATTAATGAAAGCACCCTTCTGAATACGCAACACATGCCGCTGTGAATAGAGGGAAAGAAGGAACATTATCAGCAAACAGAAGTAGCATCAAAATGGCAATCAGAATATCATCAGGGATAAGGTAAATTGCCAAAACTATGTGCAAGATGTGCCATTATTGCAATAAAAATGCTTGTAATGATGACTTTAAGTGTCATTCTCTTAAGTGGATCACCTATAAAAAATTTATACAACACAACACAAAAATATGTTGCCAAATTATGTATGAACCCAAAAGCAGGAGAGCAGACCATATTTTGCAAGGCGCACACACTAACGAAGGTATGCGAAGAACACTTGCCATCCGCCCCCATTCCAGCCACCACCCCAAACCCCTGTAGCCATTGACTTCATCAAGGAAATATTAAAGTACCAAGGGCAACTTCTACAAATACCAAGGTAAGAAATTACGGACGGACACGATGATAAGAACGAATGTTGGTTGGTTGTCTTCAATGCTTTGCCCTTAACAGCAAAATGTGTTTGCTGGAAAGAAACGTGCGTAGTAGCGATAAAATGCAACATTAATTTAGAGATTTTCATTTGGATTTTTTCTTCTTTAGTTTGGATTGAAAGTTTTCCTCAGGCTATGTTTCTTCGTATACAAAATTTTCTGCAGATGTGGAAAAGAAGATAATTACTTTTATTTAGAGAAAGAAATTTAATACTAATTTTTAAGTGAAATAAATAATTTAAAATAAATTGAATTTTTTTCGCCCAATTTCAATAATTATGTGTCCTCAGCCTGTGATATAATGTCTTTTTTTCCAAGACAAATCATTGAAACTTTATTGTTCGACAGACCGGATACTGCCAAGACACCCACATCTGTGGGAGAAGGTGCCTGAGCATCGGACATAAATCCTATCAATTTAAATACTGACAGCCTCACAACCTACCGCTACAGAAGGGAAAAAGGGGGCAGGAAACTTGGGGAAGTTTAGTCTTGGCCCAAGCTTTAGGGTAAAGCCAACTAATGCATCAGTGGTATAAATCCCTATTAACGAGGATGTCGACAAGATGGCGGTGAAGTAAGAGGGAACCCCGCATTGCTTACAACACAAAGGAAGCAGCTTTTAGGTTGCCAACGGCGGAAGGAAGTACCAGGAGCGGAGATAAAACCGATAAGAACCGACATCTGAATCTTCTGAAAAGACTGTGGCTTCTGAATGGACCCTTAAGAAGTGGATGGTGGCCGTGGAGACTGGAAAGGAGCCGATATCAACTTTGAAGTAAGGTATCCAAAAGGCAATGCAAAACAAACTGTGTTATGTGGTAATCGACACCAGTAGACAGGCATTGGATGTGAAGAGATGATCTTCCACAGGAAGAGAAAGAGGATGATACTCTCCTTGTGGTGGTATTGACAAAGACAAATCACATGGCGTATGGCGTCTCAAATCCCGTATATTTCATGTTGGCAGGGCCGAAATAGGCGAAGGCGAGGATTCAAAACATATTAACAGAGAGGTTGAATCTCTTAGAGGTTTTATATCCGAGCGACACACAAGGTGGAGCCTAAATCACCAGCGACTCCCCTTTATCGGAGGACCTATAATTGAGGTCGTACAGATAAACCTCCATCGGAGTGAAAGGAAAGCTAATGGCGAAAATCAATAAAGGATAACCCACCATACATATTTACTTAATGCGGGAACCTTTTGCTGTACAGTACAAGGTCTCTGAAATAAACAATATTGATTATGAACTTTTTACGCCAGTGTAGGGACACGAAGGAGAACTTCTATAATATGCCACGAAACTTATAAACTTATACTTTCTTTTTTCTCCAGAGTTGTCAACGCCGGACACCACTGTACTGAAACAATAGGAATGTAAATATATACCTGTAGTGCTATTCTCTAACACATTTTTGGAGTTACCGACAAAAATCGGTAAAATTAAAATGCTTATAATTTCGGTAATTAACGATATTATTCGTAAGTTAGCGACCAATAGAAAGTAGTCGCATAGTTCTACCGATAGCAACAGTGTTGTTAACTTTAGTTTATTAATTTTGCGTTTTAATATTACCGATTTTTGTCGGTAACTCGAAAAATGAGTTAAAGAATCGCACTACTGGCCTCGATATATCTGCCGTTCAACTCGCGACTTTAATCATTTCGTCGGAACTGCAGCGGCTGATAAAGACAGCAAAACAAATAGGTATGTAAGTACTAGTATGTAGTGGTGCTACCTCACACACATTTCCATAAGACTCATAGTGATGGGTGAGTGGATCGAAAGAGACCACTTGTCATACCCCCAAAACATATCAAGGGTCACAATGGGTGTTTCACGTTTTATTACCTTGTGGAAAACCGGACAGACATGTTGATCGATGGAACCCTATCACAAATGCCCTATGGAAACTGTCCTTACACAGATGTGTCGGTGCCAGGAGGGAAAAGGAGACTGTGATTCTATACTGCAGAACAGGAAATAAATCTCTTTCTCCGATTGCCGGATAAATGCATTGAAAGTTCAGTAATGCATTTTTTAATATTAAATGTTATAATGACATATACGCTTTTTATTAAAATTTGTGTTTTTTTAAATCTAATTTAAGATCAATATCAAACCATTCTGGACCAATTTGTTATCAAATCGCGGCATTTCAGAGCATATTAAGAACTATTGCAATTTTGTTGTTTTTTTTATAAACTCGCGAATTTTATGTTTATATTTATTGTACCTATCGGACAAATTCGCGAAAGTTACAGACCTTTTTTAATGACTTTGCCTGTGAGAATTGTATTTATTTTCTATAAATACTAGCTGACCCGGTTCCGCGTTGCTGGCCCGTCGTTTTGGATTTCCATGTGAGCCTTAGCAATCTATCAACAATTTATCTATCTAATATTGATACCTCTAGATTTTTGAACCGAATTGACGATATGTCGATGTTTTGGTATAACCCTCATACAATGGTATCTCCAGATGTTTTTTTTTTTGTTTTTTTTTTTTATTAAGTCTATAGATTACAAAATCCTTACAGACTAAATTAAATACTACATACATATATACATTTCAATGACTACAATGAATTTAAGAATAGAATTAATTTTCTTTTTATCGAGTCACGATTTTCAGACAATTCTATTAGATGGTAAAATTTATTAAATTCGACAAAAAGACGCCGTAAAGGGTCGTTATTAGCGTAATTAGATGTGTAGTAATTCACCTGAAAAAAATTATATTGACGAGATGGTCGAAAAGGTACATTTAAAGATATTCGATCTAAAATAAACTCTGACATTATTTTGCCTTGTATAACATTTAATAAGAATGTGACATTTAACATCGAACGTCTGCTTTTTAAAGTAGGTAGTTTCAACAAATTTAAACGATATTCGTAAGATGGTAAGGTTTGTGCATTCCAACCACGATTTTTAAGGCAGAACAACAAAAATTGTTTTTGTACGGATTCAATTGCATTGCAATGGATGGTATACGCGGGATCCCATATTATCGATCCATATTCCAATGTGCTGCGTACAAGGGAAATGTATAATTGCTTAGTAACAGATGGGTCTGAAAACTCTTTACTCCATCGTTTGATAAAGCCTAGACTTTTATATGCTTTATTTATGACTAACGAAATGTGATTTCTAAAGTCCAATCTATGGTCCAAAAGGATACCCAGGTCTGTTATAGAAGCCACAGGTTCCAACATGCAATCATTCAAATAGTAATTTGAGTCCATTTTTTGTATCCTATAGAATGACATAAGTTTGCATTTTTTAATGTTTAGTTCTAACAAATTTATATTACACCATTGGTAAAAACTGTTGAGATCTTGTTGCAAATTAAGTTGATCGGAAGGAACTTTAAAAGAGTAAAATATTTTGATGTCATCTGCATACATTAGAACATTTGAGTGGCGTATAACATTTGGCATGTCATTGATGAATAGCGAAAACATTACGGGTCCAAGGTGACTCCCTTGTGGTACACCAGAAGTTACAAAAATTTTGTTGGAAGTAGCATTACCAAATTTAACAATTTGTACTCTACCAAGTAGGTATGACTTTATCCATTTGATCAAGCAACTACTAAAACCCATGCGATGTAACTTTAGCAATAACAGACTGTGATTGACTTTGTCGAAGGCCTTGCTAAAGTCGGTATACTCGCAATCGGTTTGTTTTTTGAATCTAAATCCCTCATTGACCAGCGAGGTTAGTTCTATAATATTGGTTACAGTAGAATGATTTTTACGGAATCCATGTTGGTATCTCGAAAGAATAGAAGATACTTGGAAGGATATCAAATCAGTCACCAGTTTTTCAAATAATTTTGGTATGGCATTAAGTTTGGCGATGCCTCTGTAGTTGCACACATCTTCTCTACTACCTGATTTAAAAAGGGGAACAATGTAGGATTCTTTCCATATTGCTGGGAAAAACCCTGTATTTAAAGACATATTGAACATAATGGTTAGAGGAAGGGCTAAATTTTCTGCACAATTTTTTAGTATACATTGTGGAATTCCATCTGTCCCCGTAGAATTTGTACATTTAAGACGTTTAAGGTTATTTAACACCATTGAAGTATCAAAATGTTTTACAATTATAGAATTAGCTTCAGAAATAGAGTAAGGATAATGATAATTGTCCACATGGGTCTTTGTGGAATAAGTAGTTTGAAAAAAAGAAGCAAATATGTTGGCGATACTAATATCATCTTCACCAATAATTCCATCAAATTTTATGATATTGGGAAACACATTTGAACGTCGCTTTTTATTAATGAAATCATAAAAGGATTTAGGATTGGATAGAAGCTCGTTCTTTATTTTTGAAATATAATTGTTGTAATGTTGTTTATTAGCTAGCATGTACTTCGATCTAGCAATTGAATACTGTACATAATCTAAAGATGAACCACTACGTTTAAATTTCTTGTATAACTTATTTTTTTTGTTTTTCAACTTTGACAATGTTTTAGAATTCCAGGGAGGACCAGCACTTCTAAAGAATTCTTTTTTAGGGACAGTCTTGCATATCAAGTCTTCTAGAATGCAATAGAACATATGTAGCATTTCGTCTAGCGACTTTAATGAGTAGAGTATATTCCAATCAACAGAACTCAATAATAAGTTCAATTGACGATAATCAGTTTTCCTAAAATTATACTTGAAGCTATGTGTGTTGGATTTGGCATTGTGCGAAAATTTAGAAGATAATGGAATGTGAATTTTTATGGTAGGATGATGTTTATCTTCCGGTCGTGATATTGGATCGGTCTGCGAGAGTAAAATATCATTCGGTTGGCTCACAAATATAAGATCAAGTAGTTTACCATAGTGATTATAAATGTTGTTGATTTGGGACAAACCCGAACTCAATAGAAGATTAATACAATCATTTACACTTTTATTCATTGCTGTGGGCAAAAAATCATTTCCATCAGTATTTTGAATCCACATAATATTTGGTATATTAAAGTCTCCAAGAGCAATCAGTATATCAGATGGTGTTGCTGCCTTAAAGGCAAACTTTATAGAATCAACATGCTTTTTATAAATGTCTATATCTGAACAAGGAGGTATATATGAACATGTGACGAAAATCGACAATCTATTTATATGTAGAATAGAAAGTTACTTAATTTATAGCTTCCACCATACGATGTGTAAGGGTATAATTAACTTTGTGATTCTGTATGCAACACATCGGAATATTCGTCGGAGAACCTATAAAGTATGTATAAATTTGTGATCAACATAAAAAATAAGTCGATGTAACGATGTAAGTTTCTATTTATTACTCGTAGCATGTTTGGTATTGAAAAGTTATTATATCAGTCCACATTTTGATATAGCCGCCATACCACTGACCGCCCGATTTGCAGTATTTTCAAGGTTTTAACAACATTATCTTACCGAAATGACAATAATTTGGTATTTAGTCTCCCTTGGAGGCATAAAATAATTCTGTAATAAATTATCGACATAGGTCCACGTTTTGATAGAGCTACTCTAAAACGGTACCTCCCGAGTCTCGATATTTTGAACGTTTTAGTCTCATAATCCCACAGAAATAGCTACAATTTGATATTAAGTGTTCAGTGTGGGTATAAAATATAGAATATTCGGTACAGGTCCAGGTTTTGTAAATAGTAATCGCTAGATTTCTAACTTCGGTATTTGTATGTGTATAGCCACATTATTCATACGAAATGGCTATAATTGGTACTTGGTCTCCCTTGGGGGTATACAACATTTCTGCAGAGAATTATTGGCATAGGTCCACGTTTTAATACAGCTACCATAGGACTGTATATCCCGAGTTTTTAGAGTCATTATTCCACCGAAAAGGCTAAAATTTAGTGTTTAGTCTCCATTATGGGTATAAAACATTACCTGTAGAAGTTGTTATATAGCCTCTATTGAACGATACCTTCCGGTTCTCGGTATTTTCAAGGTTTTAGCGGCATTATTCAACATTATTTGGTATGTAGTCTCTTTTCGAGGTATCAAATATTTTAGGAGAGAATTGTCGGTAAAATCCACGTTTCCATATAGCCCCAATAAAACGATACCTACCTATTTTTGGGGATTTTTTTTCAGCCGAAATGTCTGAAACCTGATTTCAATATAATTTATGCTGGTGGGTAACGTCGTTTTTACTTGTTTTTAACAAAGTGCTGTTTCATTGAGCACGTATTTTAAACATTCATAAAAAATGACTTCAAAATGCTAGTAGAATTTATCTAGACTCTGCTGTATTTCAAGCCCTAAAGTTAATGTTTGACGCATTCACGATATTCTGATTCAAAAAACCCATTATGGACATAGGCCACAATTACTATTGTTTTTACTAATAATAATCTCTGAGTTTCTCGATTTGTTAAAACCTGTTATGGGAGCGGTCCCCCACCCCATCCATTTTCTGTATTCTACCACCTTATGAACCTGCACACACGGAAGTCTAATTTAGAACATCATGTCAGTCTTAAAGAATTTATATAAATTTAGATAGATCATAGCATAGTTTGCGCGTCGTTTCAGTGACCATTTAACATTTTTAGACTTTCCAGTTATTTAACCATCTTTTAAATTACGTTGTGCCTGATTTCTCAATCAATTTTTTGGAATTTCGAACACGTAGCATTGTACATTATCGAGGTTGTACTGTATTTCAAAATGTGAGGTTGATCGCGCTTTCCCACATATTGAAGCCAGTGTTTATAGCGTTTTTGTAGTCACGCTTACTAAAATTAAGGATATTATCTATAATAATAAATTTTTGAAAAATTGGGCTGACCGCGATATTCCACTTCCGAGATGACCATTCAGGATCGAGGCAGTATTTACCATAGTATTGCAAGTAATTTTTAAACAATACGTTCAAAAATATCCTTAATTTCAAGTTTTCTTAAAAAATTTTGTGGGGGATGTCCCCGGTCACTCCACTGACCGGTATTAAGAAATAGCTAAAACCTATTCTCAGACCTAAAAACACCACATACAAAATTTCATCGAATTCGGTCCAGCGGTTTCGGAGGAGTTTAATTTCGAACATCATGGCAGACTCGATAATCCGGACACCACATGTTTCGGCGGAGTCCGGATTATCGAATTGTCCGGTTTACCGAGTAATAACAAAAACATATAATTTTGTACGTTTAAATCATTAATAATAGACTCTTACTAGATAACAACCTGATATATAAGGTAAAAAATGCATATTAAGCAAATATTATGATCTGCGACCATTTTAAGACCGAAATCAGCTTACCTGGCTGCCAAATTTACTTCGTAGCCCATGTACATACATATATTGATTTCCCTTGTACATGGGACATGAGCCTCTTATGACTTGCGATGGAACATCAGAATTCAAATGCACTCATCCCATTATGGGGAATATTTAGCGATCTCTATGAACATCACCAAATCAAAACGAAGCATTGTTTTATATAAATGTTATAGCTTACGAATAAGACAAAATTAATTTAAATCTCTTTACTGCATAATTACGAGAATGCAATGCAACAATTCTTAGTTACCGGTGATTTTGAATTTTATTAAAATTTGTATTTGTTTTAAATTTATTAAAATTCGTATAAAAGGACTTTACTTGTTTCATCGTTTAACTATAAATCCCAATGGAAACTCTATTAATCCCAACGCTTTAAATGATGTAAACATTTCTAGGTGAAATATCCTGGGAATACATTACATGCCCTCAAGGCACTTTCGTACTAATAGGAGGGATAATGAACTAATTTCTTTAGAGGAAAGGAACACTAAATAAAGATCAGTCATCAATGGTTGAACGATAGGACAATTATTTGACAGATTCAGATAGTTAATTCCATATTGACAATATTAATGAGTTGACATTGGATATCTAGTAAGTCGAGATTTGGAGATTGAAAAACTTAAATTTTCTTATTTATACACCAATTGCTATTGTTAAGAACGAAAACGTCAATGAAATAAATAAGAATCTAATACTCACGATAGGAAAAAAATATTGATGTCCGGATTATCGAGGTAAGAAAAATATGTGATATCCGGATTACCGAGTCTACAATGTAAAAATTCTAGTGTCCGGATTACCGCGTTGTTCGGATTATCGAGACTATACTGTATATAGATTAAATTTATAAAAAATATAAACAGAGTTTTGAATATAACAACTTTTTCTTGCTTTAAAGACGATTATTTTGAAATATAAATATTGAAAGAGATATGGGGATGGGATATATATCTCCATGTTTATGTTCCATTCAAAAAAGAAACCAGTATTTATTGCTTTATGAATAAGGTTCATATAATGTACAAATCTGAACGTTGGAAACAATTTTTGAACACTATTCATAAATTGAATGAATTTGTTTTTTCTGTGTAACATGGCGATCTTACATTATCCGTTTACCAACGGATATAGTCATAAACCAACAAAAAGTTGATATTGTTTCAAACGCAAAAAAAAAAATAGGTGAAATCTTCAAACCACGTCACTGCAATCGCTGGTCTTACATATGTTAAATTGCGTAGTTTATGGCTAACTCATTTCGTCACTCCAATTAAGATTAGAAAACTGTTAGGAAAAACTCTTTTAGTCCCTGTACTTATTTATGGTTGCGAACTATTCGTCAACTGTGACTCGTCGAGCCGTAGAGAACTAAATAATGCATTCAACAATACAATACGCTATTTATATGGCTTAAAGAGAACTCAACATGTTTCTCACCTTGTTAAATCACTTTATGGATGAAATCTTAATATAAGATCCTTAATATTTTTGCATAAAATAATCACAAAACAAAATCCAAAACATCTCTTCAACAAACTGCGATTCAATCGGTCTAACAGAGGCAGAAGGTTAATACCTTTTAGACGACGGAGTTTACTGTCCGATTGGCATTTTTATATAAGTTCAATACATCTTTGGAATAGAATTCATCCGCTGTCAATAGTAGAAGAGCAGCTCCCCGCCATTGACTGCTATGGTATGTTCTTGGGAAATATTTATACTTGTATTATTCCTAAATATTTATTTTTAGTATCCTCGAAATGTAACAAAAGTGCCAAAGCTGTTAAACGTAATTTCAAATTACAATTAAGTCAATTTATAACAGCCACAAACCAAGAAAACGATTCAGTTCTTATATTTTAAATTCCCTTAAAAGATAGCTCCAAAAGATATATATTTTCAATGTGTTGCCACCATAATGAGTTTCTAGTATTTGTTTCTTTTCAATTTATTACAGCCAACAAGTTTTCCCATTACATTTTTAATTAATTTTTTCCTACCAAAGTTTCAAAGAACATTTACGTAAATGTTATCCTTGTGAGAATAAAGAACAACTTCTTTGTAATAAATTTTATTTAACACTTGCCCAACCACCCCACACTCCCCACACACTAATTTTAAATGAATCCAACTACCAGTAGGGCCAAACAAAGAGAACATTTTCTAAACCACGTTACGATTACACAAAATGGTCTGAGGCAAAACATCCCTCGTGGTTTGCAATTTATGATTTTGTTAAAAAATTCAAATAAATGCAGTAAAAAAGATTTATTGAATGTTTGTATTAAGCCACGAGTTTATTCCTATAGGCATTAGCAACTTGCCCAAAATTCAAATGTAAAGCATCGACGTAAGGATGGCTACCACCTACCATAGTGGATTGGGGATATAAAGAACCACCACCCTTGACAATGCCCTAAACATTAAATCTTCTTACGGCAAAATTTAATCTGACTTTGTTGCGCCATTCGCAGTCATTTTAGGGTGATATTCATAATGGCTGCGAAATGGCCGAATGTTTTGTTTCCGTTTAAGTCTTCCTGGCTGTGACTCAGGGGAGGACGATGGTTTTCGTGAATGTCTGTTATTACGCAGATAGAGTTGATGGTTATGCTGATGAGTTAAGAGAAACTGTTGGTGGTAGTCCAGCTTCTAGCTGTGTTGCTTGCTTCCTGTAGCCGTGAGTTCAACTGAGATACATACATTAAATTTATGAGTCTGTTGATCTTTTTGTATTATAGGAATTAGAAACTGAATGATAATTTGAAAATTACATTTTTCGAAATAACGGAGTGTGAGAAAATGGTCTTGTTCAATTACAAAGTTGTACAAACAATATTAGTCTGACATATACACATTGGTATTTGCGTAATAATTAATTATTAGGAAATTACAATATAATGGAATTTTGCTCAGTTAAATATGTAGCTTTCTAGTATTGGTATAAAGGTTTAGTTATAAAGGTAGTCCATATTTTTAATTGATGATTGGATTGCAATCGGTGTGGACACCTACTTTTATCAGAATTTCTCTATTTGAGTTATAGTACGGTTACACTAGAGTTTTTTTGCCGGGTTAACGCACTTCGAGAGGATTTATTTGACGATTGCGCTATGGAGTTGACGTTTGAAATCCAAACCCACTGGGTTAATCCGGTTAAGTGTAACCGGGGTATTACAAAATGTGTATTGAAAAAATTTTGGTCCAATTGATTCTTAAATTTTTACAAACAAATTTAATGTTCCATAACAAATTACCTTCTTGCAGCAAAGGTACGTACCCGCCTAAATGTTGCAAATAAAGCACCTCCACCAAGGAACCCATGGTATGACCAGGAGTATCGTGCTGCTATCGAAGAGAAAACTGCGGCATATAGGGCTACTCTACAATTAGTAACAACGCGTAGCGCAGGAGAGTGGTATCCGAAGAAAAGGAGAGAGGAGAAACGTCTTTTCCGCATAAAAATGAGAGATATGGAAAAACGGGAGTGTGGAAAAATCGATAAGTACAGGAGCCAGAATGAAGTCCGAAAATTCTACCAAAGAGTGAAGCATCAAACTGATGGCTTTGGTGCAGGCACATCCTCCTGTAGAGACTGGCAAGGTTATTTGGTAACTGATACAAATAGGATGCTCGGGATATGAAAAGAGAATTTTTCCAAACTGCTGGTATCCAATACTGATAGTAAGACAACGAAGATGCCACAATACAGCATTAAACCGGCTGAAGAACAATAAGGCGGCAGGAGCATAGGGCCTGATAAGGTGTATGCATCACGCGTACCCGACGATTGGAACTTGAGCTTCCTATGTCCAGTCCACAAGAAGGGAGATAAGACTGTGTGCTCCAATTACAGGGGCATAAGTCGGCTCCCTATTGCATATAAGATAGTATCTGGCATATAGTGTGAGCGACTAAAGCTCATGGTCAATGAAATAATTGGGTCCTATCAGCGCGGCTTTAGACCGGGCAAATCCAACATTGACCAGATATTTACCTTGAGACAAATCCTGGAATAGATCCAAGAAATTCAGATCGACACCTTCCATCTTATTGTTGATTATAAAGCAGCCTTCGACAGCCCTATGCGTAACTGATACCTTTGCAAATGTCGAAAGGGAATCTGCTAAAGTCGGCCTGACAGTAAACGGCGATAAAAACAAGTTGATTATATCGACGCCTAATACGTCTACAGATCACGCACTATCTGTGAATGTTGGTACCTACAATTTTGAGGTAGTAAAGGACTTCATCTACCTCGGCACCGCCATAAACACAACAAATAACATCAGTTGTGAAATACGAAGAAGAATAGTGTTGGCCAACAGATGCTACTTTGGGCTAAGTAAGCAGTTTAAGAATAAAGCCACATCTCATCAAACAATAGGAACACTTTACAAAACACTGATACTGCCCGTGCTAATATATGGTTCCGAAGCATGGGTACTTTCGCAAGCAGATAAGGTAGTGCTTGGAATGTTCGAGTGAAAATTTTTTCGAAAGATCTGCGGGACAATCTGCGTTGACGGCGAATATCGATGTCGTACATAGTTGAACGAATCGAAATACAACGATTGCTATGTCTAGGCCATAACATAAGAATGAGTGATGATGAACCCGCTAAAAGGCGTATAAATACGGGCCATGGATGTTCACGCAAATCTTTAATGCCAAAGCTTTGGGAAAATACAACAGCAAACAGAGAGGGTTGGAGAGTTTTTCTTAGTTCTGCTTATGGAAAAAAACGTTCTGTAAAAAGCCAGCTAAGTAAGTAAGTAACAATCGAATTATTATTGCACTTACACACATGAGTATTCCAGCTAGACTGATATTTTAAAATATATGGAATAATTATTTAGGTATCACATGTCTGAACTTATTTCTACTGGAAAATATTAAAAAATCCACTCTTGTAGGATGATGGATGAAGAAAACACTGAAAAATCCACTCTTGTAGGATGATGGTTGAAGAAAAGACTAAAAAATTCAAGCTTTTTTGTAGGCTGGTGGTTAAAAACATATATAAAAAGTCCACGTTAGGTGATGGTTGAAGAAAATATTAAAAAACCACGCTTTTGTGTAGGATGAAGGTTGAAAGAAAATATTTAAAAAAATCCAAGCTCCTGTGTCATATGATGGTTAAAAAAATTTTGTGGTAGATGATGGTAACCAAAATATTTAAAAAATTCGAAGCGGCTGTGTCAGATGATGGTTGAAAAAATGTAATATGATGGTTAAAAATATAAAATCATCGCTGATTTTTGAAAAATATTGATTATATTAAATCCAGGCCTCTTTGTCAGATGATGTTTGGAAAAATATTAAAAAATCCACGCTTCAAAAACTCCACACTTTTGGGCAGTTTGATTAAAGAAGATACTAAAATGTAAGAAAGTATATAGCAGATGTGCTGACGAAGATATACCCTAAGCCTCTGACCAAAAAGCCGTATATAAAATACATTGCTTTTGTATTACGAGTTTGCTCAAAATACGTGGAATCTGTAGGTATGGTAATATGGGGCTGTACAAAATCAGTGACATATCAAGCTTTTTTTTTTAGAAAATTAACTTATGTTGAAACTAAGGTATGGGGTATTGTAACTCGCGAATATTTGTAATATACCATGACCTTTGAATGTACTTAGGTAAACTGAAGTGTTTTAGCTCGATTCACCGATATATTTTTAAAAATAACAATTTAAGTGGAAGCTGTGGTCGTATTAATGAAAAAAAATCGGAAAAAATCGTTGAAGGAAACGATTTTTTTTATGTTAATTTCCAATTAGTGGTTTTACAACACAATGTACAGCTTAATGCTCAAAGAATGCACTTCAGAGTTGAAGTTTCTAATTTATGCTTTTTTAATATATCCACTGTATCTACCTCAAACAGATGCTGACATTTTGTTTGTTTTAATCCAAACAAATATATGTTTGGGACCGGTTGCAAACAAATATATGTTTGGATCCAAACATAATATGTTTGGGTCCAAACAAATATATGTTTGCAACATATCTCAATTTGCTATGTTTGGGTATAACATATTTTTTATGTTAGAACATCTTTTTCATGGGTGGAGAGAGGATGTTTGTCATTGTAAAATAGAAGACGTCGAAGCGAGGCTTTGATGGCGTGTATGCGTTAAACTCGTGTGTTTCTTGCTTTGTTGTTGTTGACCAACGTAGCAGGCGAAGAGGATAAGAAGAAATTGTATGAATTATTTTGTTTTTTCTTTCTTCAGTGTTTTAGTTGCCAGCGTAGTCAAGACGGTAAAGTGAGTGAATAAATCAGTGTTTTGTGTTTTCTTAAAGAAATTGTGTTTTTAGTAAATTAAATGCCCAATACATTTTATAATTGAATCGAAAAGTTGAATGGAATTATTTTATTGGTCGGGAATTCCCGGCCCGGGAATTCCCGGGAATTCCCGAAATTTTTTGAAAGGGATTTCCCGGGAACTGTTTTTGAAATTCCCGGGAATACGGGTATTTGTATTTTCATGTATAAGTCATGTATATTTTTATACTTTCCACCAAAATATGGAGGGTATAATTAAATTCATTCATATTCATCGGGGACCCTATAAGGTATATATATTCTTGATCAGGGTAAAATTCTATTTCGATATAACCATGTCCGTCCGTCCGACCGTCTGTTGAAATCAAGATACAGCTCGCAATATTTTGAAGGTTGTGGCCTCAATATTCCTCCGAAATGGCTGAAATTTGGTATTTGGTCTTTGTTGGTGGTATAAGACTTTCCGCCAGAAATTTGTCGGTACAGGTCCACGCCTTAATATAGCCCCCATAGTACGGTACCTCCACGTCTTCCTATATCCCCCATGGAAGCATACCTCTTGATTTTTGGTATTTTCTAGGTTTTGGCCACATTATCTTACAGAAATATTGGTATTTGTCTTCTTCATATACGAAAGGAAACTAATTGTTCCATTTTACTTCAGTACAACTCGTGGTTGAGGGTATAACAAGTTTGGCCCAGCCGAACTTAACGCCGTTCTTACTAGTTTGCCTTATAGTTATTTAATATTCGCAATATAGTGGAGTCGCGATAATTCGTGCCCCGATTATTCGTAATTGCGGGTCCATTGTAAAAATCGCGGTAATTCGTATAAAATATATACATTTTGCTCCTCTCGATACTTGGTGTTTTTCTCTGGAATTCGAACCTCACATAATTCTATATTTTTAGTTGATTACGGCAAAGAATAGAAGCATTCTGAACTTTTTGAAGCCATTTCGTTGTTGTTCTAGTCTATATTTTTATTGATGGCGTTCTTGAAGGATATTAATTTGCTAAGATATAAAAGCTGTGATCTATTCGAATTGCTGTATTCTCCAAAATTATTGTATGCAATATTAAAAACTGTATAATGTTTAAGTGACAGATAGAGTATATTAGGATTGGAAGCCAGTAATAACTATGGTATGAATGTTCATATAAGTATGCCTCTAATCATAGGTGCCACCGTGTTGCAATTGCGAAGTCGTGTTCTCAAAAGGTCAGGCGTATAAAAATTCGCTATAAACGGATTTGTTCTATTAGTCCGGTCAAAATAGACATTGAAATAGCAAAAATTCCCACACGGCTGAATTTTGGTGGAGAGCTAGGGTTTGCCGTTAGAAGCAACGTCCTAAAAGTCCCCATCGATCCCATGTGTGCAAAAAAAGTTATTCGGGGTCAAAGGTCAAATTTTAATGGTTTTTAGGCTTTCGGATTTATTTTTTGAAAACGGTTGATCTAATCAAAATTTGATTAAAGTAAATATTGTAAACAGAAAAATTATCTACAAGTTTGATCTTTATAAATTTTTTCCTAGAAGGAACCATTCTTGAGATATAGCTGTTCTAAAAAACACATGATTTTTATGCACTTATAAGGGAAATATGCACATATTCAGACGAACCGGCAAAAATAAGCGAAGTAATCGGGTCTGTCCCCCAAAAAAATATATATTTTCTTGAAGAGCGAAATTATAGCTATCTTCTAAAAAAAAATTCCAACAAAATCGGAGCGTGTGTAGTAGAGTTATTCAATGTTAGAGCCATTTTATGCAAAAATAGCCCATTTAACCCACATGCATAAACGAAAGCCCAACGGGAACGACCCCCAACGAAAACTCTCCGTTTTGTTTCAAGTTTTGTCCGAAGGTAGGGTTTGTTGCGCTGATTACGGAAATGTACAATTTTCAACGGTTGCGGATCCGGTTCGCCGGTTATTCGACCCGAAAGGCCAAATTTGAAAACCGGATTAGACTCGGTTCTACTGAACCGATTACTGCAAAGTGAATATCGTTTGAAAGCTTACGGAAGTATCTAACACATAGTTTCGTTACTTTAACCGGCTCGCCTCATAATGTACTTACGCGGCTAATTCTTTATTTGACCTTTAGATCGCCATATCTCGAAAATGGTAAGTCTTTTTTAGGAATCATAAAGACCACTCTTGTAGACAATTATTAAATCTACAAATTTTACTTTAGCCGGCTTTTGCTAAGCCTTACCGTTTTTGAGAAAAATTAAAAAAAAACTGAATAATGCCTCCAAAAATGACCTTTGACCCCGAATAACTTGTTTTGCACACATGGGATCGATGGGGACTTTTAGGACGTTGCTTCTAACGGCTTACCCTAGCTCTCCACCAAAATTCAGCTTTGTGGGAATTTTTGCTATTTCCCCCTTATACGCATGTCTATTTTGACCGGACTATATGATTAACACGATCTTCAAACCATAGGAACAACATACCATATCGTTGACTTTAAAAATATAATCGGACAACACTCTTTGATATCAAATAAGCTTTGCTAGGATGGTTGGTTGGTTGGTTTACGTGGTGGCTACACTTTATAGCCTCAATTAGTATGTAAGGAATACCGTTTTGAAAACCACACCACTCGTTCAAGGATTGTTATTTCGTAGTATTAGATTGATAGTTAAATCCAGCCTAATGAGTTGAGAAATCGTAGAAGGTCTCCCGGACCTACTTCGGCTATCTCGGCGATATTATGAAGGTACGGCTGTCCTATAGCTTTAAGTCGTCGTTGCATTAGTGCAGGGCAGGAACAGAGGAGGTGCTCAACAGTTTCCTCCTCTTCTTCATCTCCGCAGCTGCGACAGTGGTCGTTGTGTGGTATATTTAAGCGCATTGCGTGGTTACCGATAGCCCAGTGACCGGTTAACACTGCAATAAGTCTTGCCAAGTTCCGTCGATTTTGGCTGATTAGGAACTTTGTGCGTTTGACGTTGTATTGAGGCCATGTAGATTTTGATATTCGGCATGTTTCCGTTTTGTCCCATCTACTCTCAGCCAATGATAGATAGTATTTGAAGATATCCCCTTTAACTACTCCCATTGGTGTTGCGACTGACGCCTTTGGGAGTTCGTTAGAGGCGGATCCTGCTCTGGCTAGTTCGTCCGCTTTTTCGTTCCCATCCAGTCCCTTATGGCCTGGGATCCAGGTGAGAGTTACTCTTGACGGACGCCCTAGTTTAGCAAGTTCTTCTTTACAATCTTTCACTAGCTTCGATGTGACAAAGTTTGATTTTATTGCAAGGAGTGCCGCTTGACTGTCGACAAAAATTCCTATCGAGTTTGGTGTGTGGAGTTGTAAGAGAATAAAACAAGCTTCCTTTATGGCCAGTATCTCCGCCTGAAAAACACTGCAGTCGTCAGGTAGCTTTATGGATGTAGATATATTTGCATCATATGAGAAGACACCAGAACCGACTCCACATTTCATCTTGGAACCATCTGTGTATACATTATGTCATGACCTGTCATTGGTGATCCATTATTCCATTCTTTCCTGCTTGGAAATTTGACTTCAAAAGGCTGATCAAAAGTCATTGTAGGAGCGTAGTAATCAGCAGTAGTTGGTAATTCTTTTGGTAGTTTGTGAAGCACGCACGCATGTCCGTAGGCTCTATTGCTCCATATTCCTAGAGCCCGCAGCCTTGCCGCATTACATGTTGCAGTTGCTTTGATGTGTATGTCTATTGGCAGAATGTGCATCATAACATTGAGGGCTTCAGCCGGACAAGTCCGAATTGCCCCCGTCACCCCGATGCATGCTGATCTTTGTATGCTATATAGTTTTTTCTGCGTAGTTTTCTTTTCCACTGCTGGCCACCATACTAGTGCTCCATATGTGAGAATTGGTCTTATTATACTGGTGTACATCCATAACACCATTTTAGGTTTAAGGCCCCTAGGATGGTAGTGCGAAACATATTTTTTATATAACCTCCGCACACTAGTCAGGAATAATTGGATTTTGATCGAATGCATATAGATATTCTTGAACATCTGCCATATACCGTATATGATTTATTGGTTCTTTCAAGATTTTGGCGCAACGTCTTTTAAGATGTTTGCTATTGCTTTTTGACCCTTTCGTATTTTACCCTTAATATTGTTCCAAAGAGATAACTAACGACACAACTACACATAAAGGGAGTAATTACTTTATGTTTGCTTACTCTCTGTCACGTCTATGCCCCACGGATTCGATTTCCCATAGTCCCGGGAATTCCCGGGTTCCCGGGAATGAGAAAAAGTCGGGAATTCCCAAACTCTAATACATATGTATGTTTGAAATATGGTATATCCATATTTATTTATTACATAATCATTTGATTCCAGATACCGATTCCCCACTGATGATGTCAACTTTAAGTAAAATTTGTTTTATTTCACAACTAAGGAGAAGCGTTCAACTACGTTTCTATATATTTTTCTTTTTAAAAGTGTGACTATTTACATATTATTTCAATCAGTTTTTCTTTTATTAAAGTGTGTTATGTATTTCTTTGGAATTTTGTATGTACCTATGTGTATGTTGTTGTTGTGCCTTTCAATAAACAAAAACACCACAATTTGTGTGTATATTAATTATAAAGATATCAAGTGAGTTCTTACTGAGAACAAGAGAGCATATTGTTACGAATGTAACTGATAGGTTTAAGTTAATTTAGTTTAATTTCCGTTAATTTAAAAATTTGAATTGTAACGTAAATTTTACGCAGTTACTTTATTTAAGCAACAACAACTACCATGTAGAACTTTCTTCATCATTCGAGTTGTTACTTTACCTTTTAATAATGTGCTTTTGTTTGTTTTGCCATAATCATGTAATTATCGTTTAGTTCCTACTTCTTGTATTTCGTGTATTTGTTTTGTTTGTTGTAATTACGTCATTACTGTACTTGTCCATTTGTATGTATGTGAGTATGGTTGTTCGCTTAGTGTGAATGTGCGTCTGTGTGTTCGCTGCACAGATTCGAGGTGTTGCCAGATTTTTTGGATAATTCGAGACCAAAGAGATTTTGGGTATAAATAGCGTTGGGAACGGCAACATTGAGTTAATTGTGTTTTAAGCGTTGAACTGAACAGATTGGTAAAAGAAAGCTGCGTGCTAACTAGAGACAAGCTGTGTGCTTAGTAATTAAAGTCGGTTCCGAATAAGTGTAATAAAGTAAATAAAGCATTGTAGGAACGTAATCTAAAACGAACCCTGTTTTATTTGGTACAAATCGTATCGGGGAATAAAACAACGTCTACACGGAGATTAGTTAAACCTAATTACGTAACAATATATTTCAAAGTGTTTTACATTGAAATTTATGCTCCCTTGCTCTCAATAATCGCCCCCTGGTGCATGTGTTTGTTTTTTTTTTTTTGTGGCTTTTGGGTTTGTATTTGTTTGCACCCAAACATATGTATAAATAGTTTGCACCCAAACATAAATTTGTTTGCAGGACCCAAACATATGCTATGTTTGGGACTGTTCCAAACATATATTTGTTTGCTTCAAAATATGTTTGGGACATATGTTAGAGAGTCCGTTTTTTCTGCGTGTATATCGGCGGAAAATATCGCGTATTTAAAATCGTTTTGAATGTGTCATTTCTACTCCACTTAATAGAATGATATGCCTGCTTAAAATGTGCGAAAACAGATAATTAAAAACTATAGCGAATACGGAGATACAATTTTTTCTAAAAATGAGGTGCGATGCTACATCCACGGTTCTTCATGGATCGCAATGAAACGACATCAAATGTTGTATTTTTTAAAGGTTATAATCTAAATCGCATGCGCATAAAATGTAAACGTGGAAATTATGACAATTTTACTGTATTTTGCGCCCTTATATGCAACAGATGCTACATCGTGGATGCCAAATAGAATTTCACAAACTGTACGTCAAATAAAAGGCCTCATGCCATTTTCACTATTACGCGGTTTATATGCGTTTCAAATGTTGTAATATTCAATATAACATTATTTAAATGTTATGCCACAATTGGAATTCCTTGTGATTTAATATAGTGTTCTAAACATATCCTATAAAACCATAAAAAAATAAAATTAGAAAATGATGATTTTTATTTTTTTCATCATATTTTCTTCGTATTTTTGCAAATAACATAAATACTATAGCTCCAACCTTCACGACTTACGTTTGATTTTAATCCTTACAATGTCAGGATGTTGTTTTTAGTTATGTATATATATTTTTTTGTAAGTATAAGCGCTATTGTTTCAAAAAAATGTTTGTAAATACGTAAAATTATTTAACAATTTTGATTTTTCGCGAATCCATTGAGACTTTTCGATTTTTTTTTGCATCATCGCTAAGGTTGCGAATTCAGCTAGCGATAATAGAATATAACAGCCTATTTTTTAGAATTTTTTCTAATTATCATAATTAAAACGGTCGTATCTTTTGCACGCAACGATCAAAGTTGGTAACGAAAGCAGATTTGGACTAAAGATTTTTTTCTTAATCTATATACCAAAAATCCTTGATGTAGTATCAAAATTTTTTTCTGATGTTTTTGAAATGGAAATGACCACAAGATTTTAGACATTTTTCCTCATATACCAAATATTTTTAATAAGCAAGCCTCTGATTTATAGTGAAATCGAAACATTAAATTACGTTAAAGTAAGTTTGGAAGAAATTTTTGAAAACGATTGTGTGTTAACTTGCGCAGTGTCTATTTTAGTATATACAGAAGAGCTGGAAAACTATCGATATTCCCAACATTAGATATTTTCGATATTTCATTCAAATTTGGGGAAAATATTACGAAGTGCAAAATTTTGTTCGAATCAGTTGATCCGTTCGAGAGTTATCGTACGAACCAGCCAGCCAGACGGACGGCAGGGCTAAATCGACTCCAAATTGTCTACAACCATTATTTCTATAAGGCACATTTTATATACTAGGGTTAAGACTTTTTAACTTTTTTCTCACTAATAATTTCCTGTTGCGAGAATGACTGAACTTTTACCTAATAATGACTAAAATAACGTTTACTCCGTTTAAGTATTAAAAATTCCTGCACAAACCAATTTGAAAATATATTTTTAGTAAAAAATGCTATGAAATGAAAAAAATCGCCCGAATGAATGAACTTTTGCCTTTTGATGACGACAGTTTCACTAGGACGATTCGAATTCAAACTCGTTCGATTTGGAAATGTATACACATGTGTACGAAATGGTACTAAATTTGGTACGACTTGAATTTGGATGGAATCCTGAAATTTTGAATTAAGATTACTGTTGGAGTGTAGGATTGAGATATAGAGATAGTTTTGGAAATTCATACCTATGTGTAAGAAAAGTACTAAATTTAGATTACTGTTGGAGTGAAGGAATGAGATATGGAGGTAGTTTTGGAAGTTCTTACTTATATGTACTTAATTTTGTAACAGTTTAATAGAACTAGAATCCTGAAATTTGGAATTAAGATTTATGTTGGAGTTTGGGGTTGAAGTATGGAGGTGATTTTGGAAATTCGTACTTATGTGTGCGGAAAGTACTAAAGGGTACAAAATTTGGTATAGGTGGTAACGAACTACATTTTGCATAGGGTAGAGAGATGGAGGTGGTTTCGGAAATAAGTACAAAAATACACGAAAAGTACTATCTGTAGGTTGTAGGGATAAAGTTGCAATTGTGATATTTGGAATGAAGATCGCTTGCGTAGGGTCACTGTTTGCGTGTAGGTTTGTGATATGGAGTCGGTTTTGGTAATACATTCTGTAAGACTACGTAAGGTACCAAATAGAGTTAAAATTCTGAGTTTTTGGTTTTTAATATTGAATTTTAGAAATACGTACCATAAGTATACTAAAATTATTAAATGAGATATGGTTTCGGAAGTACCTGCTATAAGTATTAGGGTTATGACTTTTTTACAACCTCGTATCCCTGTATGATATTTTTATGAGTTTTTACCTAAGATTACATAAAATCTTAATAAAAAATTGATTTGATAGAAAAAGCTTCCGCACAAAAAGCTTTTAAAGTTTTTACTTTTCATAATTTTGGAAAATTGTTGGAAGTCACTGTAAGTCGGTATTTATATGAAATCAAATTATAGGGGCACGCGAAATAACCAACATGGCATAACTGTTTGTTTCTCACTTATTTCATTTTCATATTATTTCACATATAACATTTATCTATATATAAAAAAGGATGATGTTAGTTACTACGCTTATAACTCAAGAACGGCTGAACAATTTTTGACAATTCGCACCAATTCGGAATGGTCTCATGACAGAAAAGGATAAAACCTAAAAAAGTAGCGAAAATCTGAGAAAATTTTGCAAAATTTTTTTTGAAACATTTCTATGTAGCTTCGTGTTAGGAGTATACCGTGACACTTTTTTACAGTTTTTTGTGAAATTGTATATGCACCAACTGTCAGGGTCCATTGTACTACTCTGTTTTGTCAATTTCTAAAAGTTGTATAGGCATTTTTTATTAACAATCAAATCGATTTTCATTTATTTTTAAACGTCTTGCTAGAAAATTAACAGCGAAAACTTTTTTAAAAAGAGTGAGTTTAGTTTAGAGTTTGTTTATATTAGTAGTGGCTTCGGTCAGATTCCGATTAAAAAGATGAAGATGGAAATGCTGGAAATAGTATCCACAGTTTTGATGAAAAAAGTACAAAATCCACAAAATTGGTGGGTTATTTGAAAAATCTAGAGCTCAGAGGTACTTTCACTGGAAATAAGGTTGTGGCATATATGGTAACATGGGGAGGGTGTGCCACGTTTTTATTAAAAATTTTCCAATATCAACACCGTTAAAGTTTTTTTTTTAAATATTATTTTTGGAAAAAAAAAATATAAGCATATCTTAGCTATAAGTTTTGATATATAAATGTTTATAATTTTGTTCTTAAAATATAATTTTTGGGAATTTACAAAATGTCTATAAATTGGCCAAGCCGCCCCGCCCCACCCAAGGGGCAATTTTGTCACCGACGTGGATACCTACGCCAAGGGAATCTAAATATTCATTTACCATACTTCTTCCTTAAATATCAAAATTTTACAATAAAGGGACATTTTATCTATTGAAAAACAAAAAATTATTCTAAAATTGACAACAAGAAACAGATCCTAGAATTCAATTGAAGTTGGTGTGTTGTATTTCGATACAAAAGATATAATATTACGTCAATACGATACGTTTAGCATAATATTTGATTTTGACTTCACATTATAGTGTGGTATATCTATAACATAAACAATATAAGTTATTCCCGACAAATTTCTCACATACAGCTGTACCCTCAGCCTTTGACCAAAAACAAAAAAGAAGCAAACACAAGTTTAAACAGCGATTTTAAACCAAGTTTGGAAAAGTTTTTGAAAAATTTGAGAGTTATCCTTCATACTAGCAGTTTAAGCATGTGCCGGCAGGGTGTCATGGACTCACTCCGGAAAAAATTGTACCGTTGTAATAGGAATCGTGAAAACGACCTTCTGCAAAAAAAATCAAATAGATCCGAGACGAGTCCTCAAAGTCCACTTTTCCCAAATTTTGTGTGGAAGGTACCCGAAGGACTGGACCGACTGGACTGAGTGAAATAATACGATGTGCAAAGTTTGGACCAATCAGAAACTCCCTGCGAGAGTTATCTTCAGGATTTGGCAATTTAGATGATGCAGTCAGGGTTTCTTGGAGTTTATAGGCCAGTATCTCAGGAAATGTAATTTCAAAACTATCTGAGAGAAACTCCTAAACTTCATTTATGGCGTGGTATGTACACGAAGGAATAGATTGATATGGTCCATATTCAAACTCGATCTATATCCGCAAGGAGTAATACGATTTGCAAAGTTTGGACCAAATCGATTGCGCCCTTTTGTGGGGGAGGTACCCGAAGGAATGGACCAATATGGGTAAACTAAGTTTGGGCAAGGTTTTTCGAAGTTCAAAATTCGGTTCGGTTGATCCGTTCGAGAGTTATCGTGAACACCAGCCAGACACACCAGCCAGTAGAAGGTACTGATAAGAAGAAAACCATCGATTATGAAACGAATAGGGGCGTTGCGATACTACATTGTTTCAAATGTGCGTCGCAAAATATGTTATTTGCTTAATAAATATATCTTAGTCCCTATGTACAGTTGCCCAATTGTCAGTTTATGGGACAGAGATTCGAGGAAAATAGAAACACTTTGCCTCTCAGTAGCCTACTTCTTTGACAAACTGACAATTATAGAAAGTACAATTGTCTAATGGGCATCTGCGTCAAAAATCGTCCTAAATAGTTCAAAACAAAGAAATATTTACAATTGAACTCGACAACAAAGTCATCGACTTCATTAATAATTCTAACAGACCGCGAGATGAAGTTCGCCGGGTCCCCTAGTATTATATATAACTTTATTTCATATATCATAAAAATTTAAAGTGGTTTGTGTGAGTCCTTCTTTAATATTTAAATGGAATAAAAGTTATTTTAGACATTAATGCATTATTTTTTTTCGTTTCATAGAATTTTTTCAATTTTTTTTTCAAAGTTGTTTGTGCGGAACCTTTTTGTATAATAAAACGAATTACACTTTAGTTTAGGCGTTAATAGGCAAAAGTTTATTCATTCTCACTACAGGAAATCATTTTTGAGAAAAAACGTCAAAAAATCTTAACCCTAATATATATACGAAGAATACTAAATGCAACTTAATTTCGTAGGCATTCGATACGATATTCTGAAATTTGGTATTATGGGAAATTTGGCGTAGTTGTTTTTTTTTTAAATTTTTTAAACTTAAGTATGTATAAAAGGTACTAAATATTAAATTGGGTCTAGGCGTTTGTGTGATGGAATAGATCCGCAAAATGCGTACTATATGTGCAAAGAAGTAATAAATAGTACTAAATTTTTGAATGAAGGCCAGTGACTCTAAGCGTAATAGATTAACATTAAAATATGGTTCCATTCTACTTGAATGGCCTGTTTCACTAAGATGATTTTAATTTATATTTGTTCGAATTTCTACCTTCTGGGTTTTTAAAACTAATTTTTGTTTTCAAGAAAACAAAAAAAATCTAATTGGAACGAATTTGAATTCGAATCGTCTTACAGATACCTGCCAAAGGGGTGCGGAAAGTAGTAATGTTGGACCGTTGGTATTGGAAAGGTTAGGAATCGAATTTTGTAATTTGAATAAATTTTTCAAATTTCGTTAAAATAATGCGTTAGTATGGGGTTTTGTAAGTAGTAACGACTACCAAAAAGTACTATAAAAACCCATTATTTAGTAAGGATTTTTTTTGCTGGGATATTTTAAGACGAAATCCGTTTCATTCAATTTGGAGTGTTTCAAAATTTGGTCCTCATAATATTTTGTCCAAACTTATATTAAGTTTGATTCAATTCAGTCCACTCCTTTGGGTACCTTTCTCACAAAATTTCATTTTTTTCGCCAAAAAATTTCATAAATTCTTGCAAATGTGCAAAATCCAGTGCTCGAATCGTTTTGAAATTTTTGAAACAGATAATAACAAATAAATGTCTTATTAAATGAACGTCATAAAAAATAGGCATCATAATTTTATAAAATATTCATCATTCTGTTTACACACGCAATTTTTTTAAATTTATTTTCGCATTTTCTTGTTTTTAGTTTCATTAATTAATCACTTTCAATAAAATTAACATTTTGATATCTTATATTTTATTTTATGAGACAATGTGTGCAATATTTTATTGATAATAGCAATTACCTAAAAACAAAAGTGTCCACGAAAAGTGCATTTTAATTGTTATTGATAATCATTATTGAGTGTTTAAATCATTAACAAGTTTTTAATTAAGGTAAAGATGTTGTTTTGTTTAATTTGCTAAACGATTCATTGAAGTAATGAACAATAAATTTCGTTAAGAATTTGAAGAAGAAAAATAATTTTAAGAGACAGCAGATTTAAGATTTGTTAAATGTAAGCATTTTTGGTGATATGAAAAAAGGTGTTGCGTTTTGTGCCGTCTCATTTAGAATTATAAATATATAAAAATAAATGCAACACAAAATTACAAATAAGTCTTTGTAGTTATGAGCATAAATTATTTTTAATCTCTACATATGATACGGAAGATACCTTTTTTACTTCGTTAAAAATAGTTTAAAAATTTGTTGTATACGTCAATATGATCATATGACACTTATATTACATACATACTTGTATGTCAAACAGTAATTAGTCACGCCTACCCTTAACCACTTCTTTTTAAGAAATTCATGTAAAAAATCAAGCGTGTTTTTTTAAGGAAATAAATCCTTTTTACATGCATTACACATATGGTAAGGATCCGTGAGGAGTTAAAAAACGTATAACTTTAACACACCATATTTCTTAAAAAATAACCTTTTCAGCAAATATTTATGAAATACAATTTTAAACGCACGGGTTCCTTCAAAAGGGGTTTCCTTAAACATATGGTATGGTTGGTAGTCGCAAGGTTCGGAAAACTTAAAAAAATGAGAATACTCTTTCCTTAATATGTGCATGTCTCAAGCGAATAAGTTCCTATTAAAACTGTTTACCCAGGCAAATGGAAATGTCTTCGCATACGAAACAGAATGCCAAGATACGAGGACAATGCGAGAATATTGCGTATTTTTTGTGTAGCTGAGGGATTTCAACTGCAAATTGTCATAAAATTTTATTAGCAAAATGTTCATTTGAAATGAACAACAATAGCTTTGCAATCGCATTGGAATTTTAATGGGAAAAATGCTCAGAAATGTTCAAAACATATCACTTTGGTGCGTTTCAATGTTGGATGCACAAAATGGGGGTTTGGGTAGCACGTGAAATAACATTGATAACAATCAAAGTTGGACGGTAGTGAAAAAATATTTAAAATCTAAATGTTTAGAAATAGCGTAGGGAAAATTATGTTTGTCAATGTTAAAAATTATTTTTAAATTAAAGAAGTCGTGATTTTTACAAGGACTTGGTACGGTGAGGATACCATCTATTTCGCATCATAATCACGTCTTTTTGAATGAATTCCACCTTTATAACCCAATACCGGCGGGATTAGTGATCTGCCACACGAGAAATATACCTTGGCATCTGCTGCTACTAAGTCATAATTATTACAAACGTGGTACGGCGAGGATAGAAAGTATCTTGATCACGTCGTTTTTAATGATTCTATGTAACATTAATAACCCGTTACAGGTGGGTATTAATGATCTACCTGCATGTTACACCTTAGCATCTGTTGTCGAACGTTCCCGGGGGGATTCAAGTCAGACTCAAGATTAAGACTCAACCATCAAGCAAGAGAAGTAGCTCCGAGGTGAAAATTAGCAATATAACAACTACTCATATAAAATCCAAATAAATTTAACCCTCATCTTGGAACACTTCTTCAGGAAAATAATCGCCATCTTGTATAAATAAATCAAGTTTTATATCTTTTATCGAGTTAACAGTTGTATTTTAAACGAATTAGTTATTTCAATATTTCCATTCAACTCCCTCATCTTTATAATATATTCACTCAACATTGAAATTAAAACATTTCCTTTTCAAAGGATGCATGTGAATTGCTAACATAACTCAGGTGTTAATGGTTTCCTTATGTGAATTTACAAAACTGTAAAGATACCAGGACGACGATTGCTTTTGGGCGGACAGTCAGTCCTTAGTAGCAAACCAGTTCCTATCGTTTTGTGTTGATATCGACTTCGTGGCATTGTACAAGGAACAAATAATTTCCCAAAAAAGCAATTCAAACTAATGACCTTTAAATCCCATTGGGATAAATGAAACGGAAAAAAAAGGAAGATGGAAGTTGTATTTTTTTAAGCAAAACACAAAAATATACTCCAATTGAGTGCACATAGTTTGTTTGTGTGTGTGTGTGTGTGTGTTACGGAAATGCCACAGGACCTCCAAGGATGGAGAAACACAAACAAACAGTCTCATCAACCAAATTGGGGAACTACACATTTTGTATTTTGGGGATATATTTGAACTGTTAATTTCGGATTTGAATAGCTGGAAGACTTCAAAAGACGAAAAAATAAAAAACGGCTTCAACCATGACGTAGGGGATGAAAGATACCAAGCAACGGTCCTCACTAGGGTTATGACATTTTTACAACCTCGTAGCCCTGTATGATATTTTGATGAGTTTTATTACATAAAATATTAATTATAAAGTGATTCGATAAAAAAGCTTCCGCACAAAAAGCTTTTAAAGTTTTTATTTTTCAGAACTTTTGACAATTTTTTGAAGTCACTATAAACAGATATTTCACTGAAAACAATGTATGGGGGCACACAACATAACCGTTTGTTTCTCACTAATTTTATCATCATTTTATAACATATATATCATTTATATTATATATAACTTTATTTCATATTACATAAAAATTAAAAGTGGTTACAGGATATCAAAAAGACATAACCCTAGTCCTCACCGCCCAGAATTTATATTGGTCCCTCTTTCATCTCAAGTGGACCTTGACCTCCCTGTTGTTGTTGTTCTAACAGTGTTTTTAATTTGCTTATCAAGCCAATCTTGTAGAGAATTTTCGTAGCTACAACATTTTCTTTAGTCCCATTTCGATATGACTTTGCTTGGAAACCGCAAAATCGTGAAAACATAAAAAAACCTAAAAATGTGAATTCTGATCGCGATTTACTAAAGATCCATCCAGTTATTTTTTCTTGTTTTTGAATTTTTCTCATCTATAAACATTGCTGTTTCAGAATCCGCAAAAACTTCCCCGGTGTAAGCCGTTTTCATTTAAAGTTAGTTAAGGTGCACTGTGCATAACATTGTAATATGAGGAGGCGGCGATACAGTCAATCCATTGTCCTAATTTGAACTTCTATATCTCAATAACGATAAAAACTACAAAGATATAATAACAGTATATCTTGTAGAGAATTTTCATAGCTAGGACTTTCGTTTTCCAAGCAAAATCGTGAAAACCTAAAAACCCCTTAAAAATTTCAACTTGAATCGCGATTTATTTAAAACCCGCTTCAGTGATTTTTTTCTCATCTACGAACACTGTAGTTTAAGAATCCGCAAAAACTTACCAGGTGTAAGCACTTTCCATTTAAATTTGGTTTCAGAGCACCGTGACAAGTGTTTGTTGAGTAGGCTTAGTAGGGCAGATGAAAAGGTGCAGTGTGGCGTGGGGGCCAATGCCGTATGCTGTCATCGATCCTTACCCTGTAAGGTAGTTGAGCCAAAACTACTCTGGTTTGTCGTGGCAGCTGACGATCCTCAGCTGCGATAGATGGGCGATATGGTTCGAGGTGTTGTTGATAAAGGGGTTCTCTCTTGTTACGTTGGACACCTCTTTCTAAATCAGGTCCAATACACTATATGGACACCATTAGGATGTATCTCACGGTAACACTCGAGCAAGTACTGCAACGAAAGCATGCCATTGTATTGCTGCACTGGTAGAATTTTTGTATCCACTGAAGACATGAGGTGGCAACCTGTTGCAGGTTACAGGTTTGAATATTTTTCCATCGTGTTGCACTTATATTCGCTGACCAAACTGGCGCCGCATAGCTAACCACAGACTGACCGATCGCGTTATATGTGAACAACAAGATTTCTTTATCTGCACCTCAAGTGCTGCCGACTAGGGACTTGAGAATCTTGTTCCTAAATCTCAGCTTGTCGCAGATAGCTGTGTCATGAGCGGACGACATGAACATGCTGTCAAATGTGACACCTAGAATTTTGGGGTTGTTTGTGGTTGGTATTCTGCTACCATCGACCATGACATTCCAATCTGTTCTCTCCGTTGCCATCCATGTGGTGAACAGTGTGACCGTAGATTTAGTGATGGATATTTGCTTATTCCGCGCGTGGAAGAAGCTGGTAAGATCAGTCAAATGGGAGTTCATCCTTCAACAAATGACATCAGGAAAGATACCCGATGCCAAGATTGTACAATCATCCGCATACTTAACGATCTCAATGCGGTCTGGATGGGTGGAATGCAGATAGCTAGAGGTAAAACAGTTCCGGAGATATCACCTCATTTGGTTACACCCTGTTTCAATCTACGGGGCTTGGACTTCTGCTCCTGAATTGGATAATCAATTTCCAACGGTTTTAACTTGACCTGAGGGTATTCAGCTCGATGTCTTCAAACATCGTGTAGTTCTTGACAGTGTTAAGTGCTTTTGACAAGTGAAGCGCAACGATCACTGTTCTATTACACGGCTTGCCCTGGTTGAGTCCTCGACTAATATATGTATGTGGAGATGGCGTGCAGCGCTGTTGTCGTTCTGTGATGCTTACGGAACCCATGCCGCTGATCAGCAACTGTATTGCTATTTCTAACGCTGGGGAGGAATAAAGCGGAATAAAGCCTCAAGGGCCTTTGCTCCAGGCGACAAAAATGAAATTGGTATATACGATTCAACTTTGCTGGAATCCTTGTCTGGCTTCAGTAGCGGGACCAACCTGCCAATTTTCCAGGCTTCGAAAATTATGTGGGTAGTGAGATACTCGATTCCAGGCACATCCAGCTGTTTCAGCATTGCCATGGAGATTCATTCCATCAGCGCCCAACGCATTGGATGATTTAGCGTCCTCGATGGCATTCGCCAGATCATCCATTGTAAATTGTGGTGGTTCATTCTGGGCAGGAAAAGATCTAATGCGACGTAGTACTATTCGCCCAGTCACTCCAGAGGTGCTCGACAAACTGTCGATTGAAATAACTTACGCACCTCTTCGAATCAGTCAGCGAAACGTCACCAATAGTGACTGAGGTCCTATCTTCCTTTTTTCGTTGCCCACAATTCACTTATTCCGGCTCCAATGTTACAAATCTTCAGATGATTTAAACACATGTTTCGTTTATGCTCACCGACCAACCGGTTAATTTCCAGTGTCAGTTCCCCGGCTCTGGGGTCACTGCGGTTAACACGACGAAGTTCAGCACGCTTATTTGCTAATCTTGCCCCGTTCTGGTGGGAAGTTTGCTATTTTCGGATATTCGACCAACAGCAATATGGCGAGAGGCTGCAGCTGTGATGATTGGAGAGTAGGGCAGATCTCTGAAGCGGTGATTGGTGAACTCTCAGAAACTCGGTCAACTAACTTTCCCATGATTGATGAAAGTGCGGCATTCAGAGGTGATAAAATCGGTTTGCTGATGCAGACAATTATGGGGAGATAGCCATTTGTCAGACCAGGTGACAGGATGATTATGTCTGGCGAACTGTGACACTCTCCGCTAATTCTGGTAGGATCGTCCTCATTGACCGTGCATATAAAGATATCTTGTTGACCACATATGTTGGTCTGTGGTAAACTTTGTGGCACCAGTTTGGTCCACGAATGTAATTATAACGCAATGGAAAACTATTCAAACCTGTCAGAACACCGCCCTGGGAACTGCAAAAGGGTGAGTGTACATATGTATGTACACTAGGGTTATGACTTTTTGACCTTTTTTCTCAAAAATGATTTCCTGTAGCGAGAAGAATGAACTTTTGCCTATTAACACCAAAAATAACATTCATTCCATTTAATTACTAAAAAAGGTCACGCACAAACCACTTTGAAAAAAAATGATTTTTTGGAAAATCCTAGAAATGAAGAAAAATTTTTGTTCAAAAAATTTTTTTCCTGTTGCATGAATGAATGACCTTTGACCTATTAGTAACTAAAATAACTTTTATTCCATTTAAATATTAAATAAGGTCACGCACAAACTACTTTCAATTTATATGATATATGGAATAATGTTCCGTATGATATAAAATGATATATGAAGAAAAGTCAAAATTTTTTAGTTTCCATGAAGCCAAGGTTTGCACGATTATAATACGCGAACTATTGTAGTTTACCAGTAACTATGACTATTGCTGGATTATTTTAGATGTTTTTGTACAAAGCTCAAAAATTTAGCAAAAAAAAATTAATTTACGTGGTAGTTACGACCGCGTAAAGGAAAAAACATAGGTAAAAATACGTTGAAGCTAAACAGATTTTTTACATTGCTATTCGATTTCTGATTAAACCATTCAAACGACGGACATCTGTCCAAAGTAAAAGTAGGAGAATACAAAATGAAGATTACACTTCTAATGTATCACTTTCCAAAATTTCCACTGCATCCACCTTTTATAGATGCTGACATTTTGAAGCCGGATTTCAGGTGTTTTTTGTATTTTTTATGTAACTGGGACGCGCATTCGGATATTTCGAAAAACCAATTATAGGATTAAAGAACTCGCGATTTCGCATAATCTGATATGTATATTGAGTATGTAGCCCACACAGCAGCAGAGTAATCTACTGCCAAAGGCCAAAATTTAGTGTGATATTTTTTCTAAAAAAACTATTTTTTGGGTACAGTATTTACAATATCGTTTTGAGTGTGCTGGTACCCCGCGATATTTTAGTTTTTCGACGATCCGGATCATATGAATCACAGATCATAAAAATCCATCTACTAGAACGGCGGAAATGGCTACTGTAAAAATTGAAAAATTTGCGAAAAATTGTTTTCAAAATATCGCTGACTAATTCGCGTTTTATGTGGATCGTTTCCATTTCAATGAAAAAAGTGAATCTTCACTCGCGTTTGTGCGAAAACAGCGGTTTGAAAAATTTAGTGGCGTGGGAGCTGTATCCGATTTATCCAAAAAATACTGTGTGATGCTACATCCACGGTTCTTGATGGATTTTATGGAAATATGTTTAGATCGATGTATTTTTTCACGGTTGATAGTGAAATCGGATGCGCATAAAAAACGTATGCACTTTGTGCAAAATATAAGCGTTATACAGTTTGTTGCCCACTAAACTGCAGACGATGCTACATCTTAGCGGCCAAAATAAATCCTGGCAAATGTGTACAAATTAAAAGAGAAGAATTCGCTGTATTGGTAAACCGCATGCGCATCAAGTGATTTTGAGGATTTCGCGATTTACACGCATTTCAAAATGAACATTACCCGATACAATTTTATTTCAAGATTATACCCCATTTAAAGGAACCCAACATTTATTTGAAAGATATCCATATCTTCTGCTAGATGTTAGCGTGTTTTCGAGAAGTGATTAGAATAAAAAATGTGATTTATTGCGTGAAATTTAACTAAAATAGAAGAAAAACTCCGACCTATTTTTCTTACATTTTGTTCAACTAACTCATAAAATAAATTTTAATAAATATTTTCTCTTACAAAAACTTTATAAATTTCCTCAATATATTTTTTTTGTTTTCGCTATAATATGAAAACCACTAAACGGATTTGTATAGTTTTGGTTTCATTTGAATCTTCGCGATGTATAGATTACGTACATATTTTTATATATTTTTCAGAGGCATAAGCAGGTTGAATTTTATTAAAACAAGTTGCAAACTACCAATTGTTTGGAATTCTTTCCTAATTTCCGCGAAAATGCACAACTTTTTCACTAAAGTTATGGGACCTCAGTAAACATATAGTATGTAGGGAGCCTCTAATTAAGAGAGTTTCTCAATATAATGATTAGAGTCTTTTAAAGATTTTTTTCTTTTTATCAGAATTGAAAACGCCATAACTTTTGCGCGCAACAACCAAAATTAGTATCACGAACAGATTTAAGAATGGCATTTTTTTCCCAATCTATGTACCAAAAATCTTTCATGTAGCTTAAAAAAAATTTTAATTTTTTTTTATGGAAAACTAAAAAATTTTGTCTTTTCTTCATATATGTTATGATATGGTGATAAAATTGGTGAGAAACAAAAGCTTATGTCATTTTGGTTATGTCGTGTGGTTTTAAAGCTTTTTTTGAGCCATAAATGTGCTTAAAGTGACTCCAAATTTTTTTCAAAAAAGCTCATATATGAAAACTTTGAAAGCTTTTTATGCGTGAGCATTTTTTGTCGAATCAACTTAAAATTACGATTTTATATAATCTTAGGCCAAAGTTCATCAAAATATGATACAGGGATATGAGGTTGTAAAAAAGTCATAACCCTAATGTACACATGAAAGTTTTTGGTGCGGAAGTGTTGTTACTGCAACGAACTTCAAATGTCAAATTTCAGTAGTTTGGTCAACAAATGTAGCGTAATTCCTCAAATCACCTTACATTCGGAGGTACCGTTATATAACAGCTATACCAAAACATGACCCTATATTAACAATTTTTAGTGGAGAATTGTTTGACCACTATGAACCTCAAATGTCAATTTACAGCTAGTTCAGTTCAAATTGTAGATAAAATGTTCAAAATACCGAAAATCGGGAGATGGTATTATATGGGGGATATACCAAAACATGGTATGGAGTGTTTGGTGGAGAAGTTTTGTTAGATAAATTACAGCTCAAACACCGAAAATCGGGAGATAACGTTATATGGGGCTGTACAAAAAACATGGACCTATGTCGGTGGTGCTCAAAATATTTTGTGCAATAGTCTCTCTGAGCGAGTCTTTCCTTTCCTAAACCACGACAGATGAGAATAAAGAGATGTTAAGGTTTATGGGTGACCTGGGCTGACCTATGTTGACAATTTTTGGTGGAGAAGTTTTGTTACCAATGGGAACCTCAAATGTCAAATTACGGCTAATTCGGACAAAAACTGTAGCTAAAGTTCTCAAATAACGATAACTCCGAGGTACATACATATGTATATCAAAACGTGGGTCAATATAGCCCATCCTCGAATTTGCTCTACCTATGGATAAAATACACTCGGGTGCAAACATACAGCGTTCTAGCTTAATTGTTGTGGACGCTAGAGTGATTACAACAGACGGACATGGCTAGATCGACTCAGAGTTTTATCCTGATCAAGAATAAATATAGATACTTCTAGGGTCACAAATGAGAATGCGTTACAAACGAAAAAAAAACTGAGTATACCCTCCATAATATGCTAGAGGGCATAAAAATGGACGTTAGTTGAATATGTTTTGCTCGAAATGTTGTGAAATTTAGGAGTTTTCTTGTAATACTTTATGATATTTTTCGTTTTTCAAGAATTGCAACTTTTAATTTTTTAATCCCCGCATTGGGGATACGAACTCTAGTTTCTTCTCGAGGTTAGAGTATAAATGCCCTTACAAATCGCATTTCATGTTTACCAAAAATGTTTATCGTTATTGTAATAACTTAAATAAAAAACTGCTCGGGCTAATTGCCTCTAATATTTTTGCTACATGATATTCTCTAATTGTTATAGGTACTCACAAATCATTTTTGTTAACATCAACTTTAGGGATACACACATTCGACCAATACTAGATGAATGCCTTCAACTTCTTTAGTGATTACTTTTTTCGATTTGGCCGCAATGTACGTCAGGGTTTTTTAGTAGTTTATTATAATGGATGTTATGTGTTCTTCAGCATGGTGGTAGTGCAGAAAACGATGACGATGATGATGGTGGTGGTGGTTGTGATACATGCACAGCAGTTATAAGGATATATGAGGCGATAAACGAGATTAAGGAACGTTTATTCACATTTATTTTTTCGTTTTTTTTTCTCCAGCTCCTTCCTTGTACACATAGGTATACATGCAAAAAAAAAAATAAAAAAAGGAATCACACAAACTAAGGAAAAGAAACGCTTTGCTATACTTACGCCACAATCCAGAGGGAAATGGAAAAATTTGGCATTGGAATTTACGTAACCATGAAACAGGTATTGACTTGTTTATGGTTTCGTTTTTTCAATTTCTTTATATGAGTCTTAAGGGAAATTATGATTTTCTTATTCACAACCAACAAAAAAAAACATAAAACTCAATGCCCGTCGCTGTTTTTTCTTTTGTTCCACTAAAATTCAGCAAAAAACTAAATCGTTATCACAAATGTTTTTATTGGGTAAGTGTGAGCTAGAAGGTCATCTAAAAAATTACACCAAAATCTTAACGATGTTGTGAAATTTCCAACACTGTGTGCACGACAAGTTCTTGTACCTGTGTAAGTCGTCCTGCAGAAAACACAGAAGTTGGCCATAAAATGTTGTTTAATTAATAATGCGTGAAATATGGATTTGTATTTTTTACGGCCATGACCTTCAGTGAGAAGAAAAATGTAACGCTTTTCAGGTGACATTTGAGGAAATTACAATGAGTTTGACATTACAACAGAAAAGGTGAAATAATTTTTTTCTTTCAAGGTATTTTTTTAATTGCATTTTTAAAAATTACAGCCTATAAAATTATGAACACAAAATTAATTTTAAGGTCAAATCTTTTTTATGTTCTTTATTATTGATTATTATTTGTGATACAAAAATATTGTGTGAGTCACAGAAAAGTGGTTGCGATAAATATATAATGGATTTTATGTATGTTGCTATTTGGTCAAGGTCGGCAAATTTTCTATCCCCTGGGTCTGGTAAATAAATACAAAACATATTTGCTAGGATTGGCTAAAGCAAAACGCCTAAAATTTAACAGAACCGATACATATATCGTACGAGGGCTGCACGAATACTTTCTGGCCTAAACAAAAACGTATTTTTCACAAATTTCGACGTGGATAATCACGACAAGAGTGCATCGATCAAATTAAATCTTTGTACATATGTATGTACATATCGTCGGTGTCATGCTTAAGTGTTCCATACGCCATTTTGTGACATTTTGAGATAAAGGTGCCTTAATAGATTTTAAACCATGCTCTTTTAGATTTTTTATTCGGTTTTTTTTTAATCTTCTATAGTTTTTGAGATGTTCAGATGTCCATATGTCTCATATCCGCTTTGTGACGCAAAAAATCCTGCCGTTTTGTTCCATATCCATAAAGCCTGGCGCATGGAACAAAACAACTTTGAACTTTTTTGTTCCATATCCATGCCGTGTGGCGTATGGAACAAAAAGAGACAATAACGAATTGTTCCGCCCCAAAAATCATGGCATTTGGAACAAAAAATTGTCCAATTTTGTTAAGTTACGAATAATGTGGCATATGGAACAATTTGTTTTAAAGGACTGGGCTTAAAAACTGAAGAATAATAATTTTAAAATCTAAATATTTTTGAATAATGTAATTTTATATGAAAACCACAATTTCTTTTCGCTTAAGGTAACGCATCCTATAAAAATTCCCTCGTTTTAAGACAAGATTTTGATTTAAGCCCACAAAAATATGCACAGACACGTCCATTCGTCTTGACACCGACTACAAAAATGGTATTTTGAGAAAAACGCCTTTAAAGTTTTTATGTTACATTAGAAATGCAAAAATCAAAATGTTTACCTTATATTCTACGCTATTTCTATATATATATTCTGAAGCCGTGAATTTTCACAGTAGCACTTCACATAAGGGAGGTGGAACACATATGATAAAAAGTGGTTCTGCTGAAATGTGACAAAATGTGTTCCATGTGACACAAACAGCCAAAATCACGAAAAAAAGAACCCATGGAACAATTCAGCAACCTTTTGCAATAATAAAAATCGGCCATAACTTCTAGACTATCAGAGATATCTGACTAAAAACTACTGATATATTCTTTGAGTTTAGTTAAGTAGAGCTGATCTCTTAGAGTATTGGATTTTTGTACCACTTTTAATCCGTATGGGCTCAACCATTAACTTGAGTTTTTCTCGAATCAGGCAAATGGCGTATGGAACACTTAAGCATG
This sequence comes from Musca autumnalis, assembly GCF_047663935.1. NCBI lineage: Eukaryota > Metazoa > Arthropoda > Insecta > Diptera > Muscidae > Musca > Musca autumnalis. The sequence continues at coordinate 159,788,361 of NW_027411644.1, forward strand.
ACACCGACGATATGTCGATTAAGGACCATCCTATAGCACTATAAAAAACTGGTTTAATGAATTCCATCGGGGCCGACACTCGTCATAAAACGAAGGTAGTGAGGGCTGCTCAAAATCGGCCGGTGTGCCAGGAAAAATTAAGCCGTGCTCTTAAATGTTATATACCGTGAGATAGAGGCATTCTTGGGAATTTCTTCCACCAACTTACATTTGATATTGCATGAACACTTGGCGGCAAAAATGTGGGTTTTTTCGTTGAATCCCGTGTAGATCGGTGCAAGAAATTTCGAAAAAAAATACGATCGCGGTGCTTCAAAGACGTTTATAAGATGGATCCAGGTGACGAATCATGGAACTATGCGTATGAACCCGAAAAATAGCAGCAATCGCTAAAGATGATATAAACAGTTCAAAAACCATGTTTTGGAGGTGTCTCAATCAAGCCACTGTAAACAACCCAACACATGGTCGTATGCCAAACTGTCCTGAGTACGCTTAGGTTAAAAACTGTCAAACTTTCCAAAAAAATGTCAAAATCAAAAAAGTTGGCCCCTGGAAAGAAAATAACCATTTTTCTTTCCATTGCAATGGAGCAATGCATAGCTCCCAAAACCAAAGATAGAATTCCTTAAAAAATCCAATATCCTTAAATAGGCTCCATTCGGTCCTTACTTTTTAAAAAGTAGAAAAATAATTTGCTGAAGTTGGTCTGACGCGCAATGCAACAATTGAAGTCGGACCAACTGTGGAATTTGGTAAATACATTCCAGAAGTGGTTAATGAATTCAACTACTTTGGTATCGTCAGGACTCTTTATAATAAAGTATTTTACTGTCCTACATTAAATGCGATGAATTGAGAAAGACGTCACAGGACAGGAAATAAGCCCATAGCTGGCTGAGGACAAAAAATCTCGCCTCCAGATTCAAAACTGTGAATGAAAGACTAGTTATAATTCGAATAAAAGCTAAACTTTTAAACATCAGTCCTAGCTAGCCAACAGACTACGAATGTCTAGAAAAAAAGTATGACCGGTGGTTGTCCTGTTCATAATATGTTGCGTGGGTATGGAAATTGTTACCCTGTTGTTGGCGTTATCCACCCTAATAAAGTTCATTTTATTAGGAATCGTGATCCAAACTAAGGATAAATGCAGCACTCACCTAAATAGTTCATTGATGTGTCCGCACATCATGCGATCCTCAAAAAAGACTAAAGTTGAGAAGGAGGCGTTGCCATCTCAATACCAAAAATCGAATGGGTATGTTCAGTCATGGGTTACTTTATAATAATAATAATAATAATTGTTCCACAAACATCCCATAAGGGACAAGGGAGACATGGGTTACCTTTTGTATGCGAAAAGTAACCATTTTAGAATAATGGTAACGCCAATGAAACACAATTTTGGCAAATTATTGAAAATTTTGAGGAAAATGGTAGATCAGTGCGGTCTATTTGCCTATTAGCCGCATAACATACAGGTAACCTGTTATAAGAAAAAATTTAGCCCAACACTAAAAAAATAGTGGCAGTAATTCGACAAGTGTTGAACGTTTTGTTACTTTTATTTTTATTTTCGACATAGAATAACTCTTCTAAAGACTCTCTGATTTTGTTGGATTTTTTTTTAAAGGGAACATATATGTTTGGGGGATAGGCCCGGCTACCCCAGTTAGTTTAGCTGTTTCACCAGATTATGTGCACTAGACCGACAAAAAAAAAAAAACAAAACAAAAATGTTCTTTATTAAAACTCCTACCCCCTAAATATTCTCAATTTGACCGAAAAACGTATATATGAACGTTTGAGGATCGGTTAAGGTTAACCCGTGCCACCCGGGCAAAGTTTTATTTCCATAGTAGTTTGTATGGGGCCAATATTGTATTTTTACGAAAATTTTCTAAAAGCCGCATTTAGGGTCCATTGTTAATTGTTTATTGTTGTGGCTAAAGAAAGAATTCTACAAAAAATTGTAAAAAATCGGATCGAATTTTGATATAGCTCCGATAGACCGATTTTAGGTAAAAAATTTCATCGATTCGACCATAAATGCGGCTCTAACAAATTTTTCGTGAAAATGCACCTTTGGCCCCATACAAATTACTATGGAACCTTAACCGATCATCATAAAATGTCATATATAAGGTTGTTGGGACAAATGGAAATAATTTGGGGGTTGGAGTTTCAATCAATAAAATGTTTGTATTTTGGGTCGTTGTGTTTTTTAGAACCGCTGTATCTCAAGAATGATTCCTTCTAGGAAAATAATATATATAATTTACTCCATTCGCCTTTTTTTAAGACCCACCGTTTTTTAAGAAAAATTCGAAGACCTAAAAAACCCTTGACCTTTGACCCAAATTAACTTTTTTGCACACATGGGATCGATGGGGATTTTTAGGCATTGATTCCAATGGTAAACCGTAACTCTCCACCAAAATTCAGCTTTGTGAGAATTTTTGCTATTTCAATGTCTATTTTAACTGGGCTATTAGCCCAGTGTCCACTTGAGATGAAGAGAAATCCAGGGCTTTGCCAACTTAAAGGCGATCCGGTTTGTTGCTAGGTATCTTCCATCCTCTAAGGGAGTTATTTTTTATTAAAATTCAATACAGTCTTCAAAATCTGATCATTCTAAACAAGTCTAATACATTATTTTCTCCAAATCGTTATACAGTAAGCATTCTCTTAACTTAAATAAATCATATCGCGCATTTACTCAATGAGTGTAACATCTCAAAAATCATGTTTCGAGAAAAACGCAACTTAAAAAAATAAAACAAGTAAAAAATCGTTAAATTCCGGGCCGAACTTTGTATACCCTCCACCATAAAATATTCTTCACTAAAATCGAATAATTTGCTTCTTTCCCTATCCACAGTTTAGGGCGCAAAAGTTTACGACCATTTTTGGGTTGGAAAGTTTCGTGACTACATAGAACCTCAAACTTCAGGTACTTCCGTCAAAAAATGTTGTCAAAACTCTGAAAATACAGAAAATCGGATAATACCGTTAAATGGGGCCTATACCAAAACATGCACCTATATTGACAACTTTTGTTGGAGAAGTGTTTTGCACAATATATGCTTAAAATGTCAAATTAAAGCAAGTTCGGTGAAGAAATCAAGCTAACATTCTCAAAATCCCGCATACCAAAAAGTGAAAATTTGCATTGAGAACGTTTTGTGACTATGGTAAATATCAAATTACGGGTAGTTCCGTCAAACAATGTAGCTAAAACCATCAAAATACCGAAAATCGGGAGGTACCGTTATTGATAGAGAAGTTTTTAACCACTTTTAATCATCTAAGCAAAACGACATCCAATTTTAACAGAAAGTCTAGATAAAAACTAAAAATCCTGAAATTAGTGCTACCGTTTTATAGCTCCATAACAAACCGTTGAATAATGTTGACAATTTTTGTTGGAGACGTTTTGTGGCAATTGGGAATCTCAAATGTCACATGACAGGTAGTTCGGTCAACAAATGTAGCTAAAATACTGAAATTGCGTAAAACAGGAAGGTACAGTTATATGGGTGCTATACCAAAAAAATGGACGTATGTCGACAATTTTTGCTGGTGAAGTTTTGTGATTGCAGGGAACATCAAATGTCACATTACGTGTAGATTTGCCAACAATGTAGTTTAAGCCCTCAAAATACCTCAAAACTTATGACGAGAATTTTTGGCGGAGAACTGTCGTGACTGCAGCGAATCTCAAATGTCAAGTTACAGGTAGTACAGTAAAAATATAGATAAAACCCTCAAAATACCGAAAATCGTGAGGTAATGTAATATGGGGTCTGTACGTAAAATACCGAAAATCGGTGGTACTGTTATATGGGTGCTACACCTAAACATGGACCTATGTTGACAATTTTTGGTGAAAAAGTTATGTGAAGTGCAGATTCCCTGCAGGCACGAAACTTCTCCACCAAAAATTGTCAACATAGGCCAATGTTTTGGAATATAGCCCATATAAAGGTACCTCCCAACTTTCGGTTAATTTGATGTTCACTGCAGTCACGAAACTTCTCCATAGAAAATTTTCAACCGAACTAGCTGTAATTTAATATTTAAGGTTATTATCTGTCACAACACTACTCCACAAAAAACTGTCGACATAGGTGTAACAACCATATAACGGTACTTCCCGATTTTCGGTATTTTCAGAATTTTTGGTACATTTTTTAAACTAACTAGCTGTAATGTGATAGTTAAGGTTCATAATAAGTTACGGGTAATTCAGTCAACAAATGTAGCTAAAATCCTCAAAATACCAAAAATCGGGTGGTACCGTAATATAGGGGCTTTACCTTAACATGAACTTATGTTGTCAGTTTTTAGTGGAGTAGTGTTGTCACCTTTAAGAACCTTAAGAAGCTTTAATGTCAAACTACTAGTTCGATTAAAAATTGTAGCTAAAACCCTCAAAATACCGAAAAGCGAGAGGTACCGTTATATGGGGGCTACACGTAAACATGGACCCATGTTGACAGGTTTTATTGGAGTAGTGTTGTGACCTTTAAGAACCTTAAATGCGAAATTACAGCTAGTTTGGTTAAAAATTGTAGCTAAACCCCTCATAATACCAAAAATTGGGAGGTACCGTTACATGGGGGCTATACCTAAAAATTGGCCTATGTTGACAGTTTTTGGTGTATTAGTTTAGTGACCCCTAAGAACCTTTAATGTCAAATTACACCTAGTTCGGTTAAAAATTGTAGCTAAACCCCTCAAAATACCAAAAATCGGGAGCTACCGTTACATGGGGAGCTATACCTAAAAATTTACCTATGTTGACAGTTTTTAGTGGAGTAGTGTTGTGACTCCAAAAAACCTTAAATGTCAAATAACAGCTAGTTCGGTCTAAAAATGTAGTCAAACTCCTAAAAATACCGAAAATCGGGTGGTACCGTTATATGGGGGATACACCTAAACATGGACCTATGTTGACAGTTTTTAGTGGAGTAGTAATGTGACCTTTAAGAACCTTAAATGCGAAATTACAACTAGTTCGGTTAAAAATTGTAGCCTCAAAATACTAAATTGGGGGGTACCGTTACATGGGAGCTATACCTAAAAATTGACCTTTGTTCACAGTTTTTAGTGGAGTAGTTTTGTGACCTTTAAGAAGCTTAAATGCGAAATTACAGCTAGTTCTTTTAAAAATTTAAGTTAAAACTCTCAAAATACCGAAAATCGGGAGGTACTAAACATGGACCGATATAGCCCATCTTCGAACTTGACTTGCCAATGGCAAAAAGATGCCCGGGTGCAAAATTCCAGCTCTCTAGCTCAATTTTTGCGGACGCTAGAGTGACTCCAACAGACGGACGACTCAGAATTTTATCCTGACCAAGAATATTTATACTTTATAGGGTAGCAAGTTATTATTTCAACGCGTTACAGGCGGAAAAACAAACTTAATATACCCTCCATACTATGGTGGAGCGTATAAAAAAAACCTGGACCATTTTTTGCAAAGAGCTAGATGATATCAGTGCTAAATTTCAATTCAGGATCAAGCATGACTTGAAGTTTTTTGTTGATTTATGCCAAACTCCTAAAATATAACAGTATTTTTTTGCTTACCTGCACATTCAGAAATTGCACGACTTCTTGTGCAGGAACGCCCAAAATGCAGGCACCTTAAATTCGCTTACCTGCCCAACGAAGCAGCTATCTTCAATATTGCTTACGTGCATGTGATGTGCAGCAAAAAACAATGTTTGAATAATATTAAAGTTAAAACCATTTCAAGTTCGGGAGAAAAACATAATTTTTTACTTCGCGTTTTCTGTTTTGTGTTGCCTTTGTTTTGCACACTTCTTATGAATACAAACTCACAGTGGTTCAATTTTGTTCGTGTTTTGAGTTGGCAAAGAGCTTAATTTTTTTCTTGTGCAGATATATAAAAATTTTACAACCAGATTGAAGTAAAATCCCCAGAATATTGATGCAGCTATGTCTAAAATGCAGCTATTGAATGTGCACTGAAACACAACATATTGAAAGGAATCTGGAGAATAGTAGCCTTAACAATTGTTTTTGATCAGGAACCGCCAAAATGCAGCTATGAATGATGCAGATAACCAGAAATTACTGTATATGTAATTCGTTGAGTTTTAGAGACATCAAAATGAAAATTTGTCAAAAAAAAAAACGATTTTTTCATATAAATGTTTGCTCAAAAATTAAAACCAAAATTCTCTAACCAATTTTTTGGTTACCGACAAAAATCGTTAAAATTTATTGCTTATAATTTCGGCACTGTTCGTTCAAACTAAAACGCCAAATTAAGTTTACCAATTTTTGTCGGTAAAAAAATGGGTTACACAATTCCACTACTAAAGGCTTTAAGATATTGCTTTTGCTACGGGAAATTTACAGAGGGATTATATTTTATATTAAAAACTTTAAATATGTATGTACCTAAAGTATTTAATATTCTTAATACATATGTATTTATATTTTCGATATTTTCGTAATGCAAGTTGTGTAAAGATCCACAGTAAACATGCATGCGTAAACAATATTTTTATTTCCTCATCCATAATTTGGCATTATGTTTGCTTAAAAGAATACGAAATGCCATAACTGATATTTAAAATAGGCTTTAAGTGTTTACTTTCTATGCTGGAAATGTCATTTAAATTCAAGTAATTGCCATTACAATTTGTTGATTTTGATTTTAATGGGAGCAGCAGAAGGATGCACCACCCTACATTAGAGACATTGTGCGTGCTTATTGTGGGCATTTACCCAACGCAGGATGTTGTGTGAGTGTTATAATATTTGCATGTTTTTTTTTTCTTTTGTAAAGATTAAAAAATAAAATATTATAAACATTAGCACGAAGAAAATTATTGTTACACACCGTAACAGCTGAAGAAAAGGACTTCTTTTATAGTACACATATATTCCAAGATGCCATGATTGTCTGCCAACAAGGACCCAACCCATCCTGCTACCTTACATTAAAAGAAGCTGACTGAACAAACACAAAAAAATACCCAGATGTAAAGAATGTGCTACGAAGCACATTTCTTCCATCTACCTCCATAAGACCCATTCGCCCATTTCTTTTATCGAAAAACAAATTCGAACTTTTGCCTGTGCTGGATGGAGGTGGAGAAGTGAAAAGTTATGATCAAGAATACACTAAGAATGTTATACTGCAAGAATGTGTAATGTGAAAATGAACAGCATAATGGAAAATGAGAAAACAGAAAAAAACAACAACGAAAGTAGATTGAAAACACAACAAGAATCCCCAAAAAGGCAATTTCGTACATCACCAAGACGTTCTGTTTACACAAACAACAAATACTCCCACCAGGGAACAGTAAATGTTCACGCAAAGCACAGTGGAAGGAAAGCACTTTATTTTTAAACTATTTTGAATTACGTTAAAATAACTGTTTAAGGTATTATCAAGCGCTTGGAATAGAAATATCAAGCCTTGTCTAATCTGGTATTGCGATCTATTAACTAGCATAGTGCCTAAAATCCCTCATAATCACTCAGACCGCCTTCGAGCTTTACTTTGCATACAACTACTACAAATTATATAGATTTTAGCAGAATTTTAGAATCTGAGCTGAACCTTTAATTGGGAACTTTCTACATTTGTCTTTTATAATTTACATTTTCAAATGCTTCTCTGCCCCCAATGTGTCGTATTTTCCCCCATGCTATTTCCGTCCGTTCGGAACTGATACCAGAATATTTTTTCCTGACGCTGGTATAAATGCCAGTCTTTCCAACACAAACATACATACACACAATAAGAATAAAACATTAAGGCTCTAGTTGGAACATCTTAAAAAGTACACCATGTTCAACCACACCACTACACATGGACGCACAAACACTTGTGTAAATGGTATTACACAAAGATGGTTGAAATGCGATACGTGTGCCCCAAGAACAACGCGCGTCTCTGCAATAAATCTTTTTTACGAGCGCACACAATGGCAACAATGGCCGCAGGAAGTGGCAAATGGGTTTTTGCTGCTGCTGCCGTTGGTGTTGTTGCTGCTTGATTCAAAAGACAGCATGAAGAAGGAAAATGAACCTAAGTAAACTATACGAATGGAATTTCAAGAAGTACAACAACAACAAGTTTGGTTACGAGGAATTCAACAAAAACAACAAATGACTAACAAACGCACACATTCGTTGTTATCCTTTGCAGGCACCGAACGCACGATAGGAAATAACACAAATAAAAAAACGGTCCTTCTTGCCTTGACTTACCCTCCTGACTATGGTTTGATATTAAAACACACAGCAATGGAATCCGTAAGGAACACACGCACACACACGAACGCAAATCGAAAACAAAAACGCACATACATAAGCAAATGCAAAATGCTAAAAAAAGAAATGATGAACATGGAAAGGGTGGGTTATTGCAGTAACATACCATTTCTTTCAATTCCCACCCCATAAACGAACCATGCGATTTTCCTAAGTTGCCATTTTTTTTGATTCAGCATGAAAAAATGCGACGGCAAAACGATATGAAACTGATTGATTCTTTTGAACATTATAAAAATTAATACGAAAATAAAATTGAGTTTTTAAAATTAAATAAAAAATAATTAAAAAATTAAGTTACAGTGTTTTATTTATAAATGCACTAAAAACTAGAAAATTATTGTTCGCTTAGCATCAAGTAGTATATTTTTTTTTCATGGCGAATCTGTCAAAACAAGAAGAAAGTATCAGTCGGCTGTGCTGACGGAGGTACATACAGTTTGACAACAAATGTATTGCAAAGGCAAAAATTGCAAAAAATTTCATATTAATTGTTCGCTTATGGAAACAATTATGTAAAAACTATACGGTTTTTTGTGCAAATCTGTTGCTGTTGGTCCTCAAAACAATATTCCGTCGAAATATACAAAGTTTATTTGCAATTTTTAACAAATACGGACCAAAATAAGAATTACCTACTACTTTGAGGTGACAATAAATGTATTGCAAAGGGAAAAGCAGTACTATTAAACTAATCATTTTGGAAAATTTATGTAGTCATTATGCATATTTATGACTTTTGCGGCTAATAATTGACTAACAGTATTGAATGTGATAAAGTTCAGTGATAATAAAAGCCGTCGTGGAGGGTCTTCGGACAGGTAGAAAACGTATGAGGCCATATTGACAATAAACAATGACGAATCGGCCACAGACAAGTATGCAAAGAATGAATATTTGACTCAATATGTATTGTCGGATAATGGATCAATGCAAAACAGTCCGATTTTGGTTTTGAAGACATCGAAATACCTCTGGACACTATAGGGAAAATAGACCCTCAGTGTATTATTTTGAAAGACCTACAACAGAGCTCTATTTACTCTCTCAATAGTATTGGAATCACTTCATTTTTACTAAATGGATAGATATTATGCTCTGCCATCATAATAAATCCCTAAAAGTGCGCCAGATCTAATAAAACCCATCAAATGTTGGAATTATACACCTTCTAGAAAAGCTGGAATACCGCAGTTTTGGGTACTATATTTTTTACCAAGCAAAAAAGTATGCAAAATGGGGTTCACGGACATAATAATGAATGGCAAGACATCCCTACTGACATCATTACGAAATATTTAATATTCATTATTCTGAAAGTCGGTAAAACGGGTCCGAAAAGCTCAAACACGTTCAAATACCACCATTCCAAAGGCCAGATCATGACATATTAATCTTATTTGTATAAGTTGCTGATGTAATATAACAAAACTAAACTGATAAATACCTCGGGCCACACTCCTGATATCAACCCTTATAAATTATTTGGATTCAGTTTAAGAAAAAAAAAACTCGAAAAAAGTTCTCCAACGAAAGATCAAGATTTAAAAAAAATTGGGGAACCAGTACCCTAAGAGTGTAACATACCGAGCTTTAAATTTTGGATTAACTAAGCTCATTACTGATCCAATGAATGTCCAAAGTGGATAGACAACTCATTAAGGAAAACCGTAGATTTGGTAATTTTTGCAATACATTTATTGTCACCTCCAACTAGTAGTTAATTTTTATTTTTGAGCTATTTTTACAAATCGCAAATAAACTTTGCATATTTTGACCGAATATTGTTTTGGGGACCAATAGCAAGAAAGTTGCACAAAACCCCGTATAGTTTTAACATAATTTGTTGCCATAAATGAACAATTAGTATGAAATTTTTTACAATGTTGGTCATTGCAATACATTTTTTGTCTAACTGTATATCCTCAGCCATTGATAAAAAAACTAAACCAAACCAAACACAATAATTATGCCGTATATAAAATATATTGATTTTGTATCATAAGTTTGTTTTAAAATCTGTAGGTAATTTGGGGCTATACCAAATCAATCATGGCCTGGCAGAGTTCTTGAGCTTTTGGGCCATTATAATGAATTATCTCGGGAAGTAGGGACTAACTCCGGAAAAAATTGTACTGTTGTAAATGAGGCCGCTAGAACAAACTACTGCAAAAAGGACGAAAACGATGCGAGAGGAGCTCTTAAACTTCACTTTTTCCGAATTTGTGTGGGAAGTACCCGAAGGAGTGGACCGATATAGTCCATATTCGAGCCCGATATATATCTGGAAGGAATAATACGATGTGCAAAGTTTAGACCAAGTCAATTGCTCCCTTCGAAAGTTATGGTCCAAACCATTTTACAGAAAAATTTTTAACTTTTGTGGAGGAGGTACCCGAAGGAGTGGACCGAAATTGCGATACCCATAATTTGGTTCCAATCGGTTGATCCCTTCGAGAGTTATAGAGACGGACATGGCTAAATCAACTCCAAATTGTCTGAAACGAATTTCGTCCAAACATACTTGGGGTCTAAAACCGTTATTTCGATGAGGCACATTTTTGGTCGTATCAAAGTGTATATACCCTTTCTAGCCTAAAGGGTATCGGGTATCTTGCCGTCAGCACAGCTGACAAATACTTTCTTACTTGTTTTTTAATTATTTTTTTATTTTTAACTTTTCAGTAAATACATTTTTTGACCACTGAGAATTGCATAACCAAATTACAGCCAAATTATTCCGAAAATGTAGATAAAAACATTAAAATACCTGAAATCGGGTGGTACCGCTAACCTAAAACCTGAACCATGACCACAACTTTTGTGGTTCTGTAATTTGGGAACCCCAAATTCTAAATTACAGCCAATTCGGGCTGTAAATTAAATTATAATCCCCAAAATACCTGAAATCGGGTGGTACCGGTATATAGGGGCTATAGGAAAAAATGGACCCATATTGGTTTTAGTTGCATATTCATATATTGTCATCCGAACCAGAACAGTGTGCAAAGTTTTAGTTCGATTGGTCAACAGCAACTGTGTCGTAAATTAGTTACTAGATTTGAACTAAACAGATACCAAGACAAGTTAAAAAAACACTATAAATATGAACTTTCTAATGTAATTCTGGGTTACTCTGATATATGCAGTTAGACAACAAATGTATTGCAAATTTGGAACGAATTTGAATTCGAATCGTCTAATGAAACAGGCCTTAAAATTTAAAAAAAAATTATAAATATTTTTGTTTATGGCAACAAATTATGTAATAACTATACGGATTTTTTGTGCAAATATCTTGCTATTGGTCCTCAAAACAATATTCCGTCAAAATATACAAAGTTTATTTTCAATTTATATTAAATACAGACTAAAATAAGACTTACCTACTAGTTTGAGGTGGCAATAAAAGTATTGAAACTGGAAAAGCAGTACTATAAAACTAACCATTTTTGCAAATTTTGTAGTCTTTATGCATATTTATGACAGATAAAAAACGCATAAGGCCATAATAAGAATGAATATTTAACCAATGGACCAATGTAATGGGCCAATGTAAAATAGTCTGATTGTCGCGTGGAAAATATTGGAAAGTATAGGGGAATTCCGAATTTTTGGGTTCTATATGGGTGCCACCGTGGTGCAATGGTATGCACGCCCGCCTTGCACGCAGAAGGTCGGGGGTTCGATTCCCCGGCCAAGCAACATCAAACATTTTTCAACGGTGGCAAAATACCCCTCAGTAATGTTGGCGACATTTCCTGAGTATTTCAGCCTTGAAAAACTTCTCCACAAGTGGTGTCTTAAGACACGCCGTTCGGACTCGGCGATAAACAGTAGGTCCCATATCATTGAGCTAAATATGAATCGGGGTGCACTCATTGATATGAGAGACGTCTCCCTTGTCCCGTATGGGATGTTGTGGAACAATGTTTTTTTTTTTTTGTTTATATTCTTTACCAAGCAAAATAGTATGCAAAATAGGGTTCACTAACATAATAATGATTGGAAAGACATCCCCACTGACATCATTAGGAAATTAATAGTCATTAATCTGAAAATCAGTAAAAGGGATCCAGAAACCTCAAACAAGTTCAACTAACAACATTCCAAAGTCCTACACAACTGTCTGCAAGTTACTTGCATATGTAATCATCGGATAAGTTTGTTCAATTTATTCAGTAACCACATGATTTCAAATGCAAGCAACTTGCAGACAATTGTGAATGCATATTATAGTCGAAACTTCAATTTTTTCGAACTGACACTTGCATGTGTTAACGTTCCGAAAATATTGAAATGACTTTGCATTGATTAAAAAATGGACAGGGACACTTAAACAGGAAACACGCTATGTATGTAAAATATTATTATGAAATTCGGACAGATAGCGGTTTATATTAATACTGACCTATTAAAATTGTACATCTTTTTTCCATTTAGTTAACTCATAAACAGTAATAAGTACCGGAAACATGAAAGACGCCCAAAAATCCACTGTTTTATTCCTCCGTAAAATATTTTCGAAGTAAAATATTGAAGATTTCAGAAATACTATTCTCTGACGAGAAGTCCACTGAACTATAATATCATCATTTTATGTGAACGAAATAGCAAAATCCACCGTAATCTGAAAACATTTTTCTTGATTTTATAAAATCCTTCTATTTAAAAAATCTTATCCCACAAGAAATTTATTTGCAAATATCTTTGCATACAAGCTATTTCCGATTTAAGTATACACACGTACACATGTATGTACATACATACATAATACAAATGTGCATGAGAATACAAGAAACAGCCTGAATACCACAAGTATATGCGTATATGAACAGTAAGGAATGTCAGATACTGCCAGAACTAGAAAAGCAATATTCGAACACACCATGAGAATGGCAGGAAAGAAAGAACATCCAATATGTGAGCCAATAAATAATTTTAATGGGATTGCGAGAATATTAAAAAAGAAAATTATATTTCGACCGACGGCTGCCACAGTACATATCTCGTTATTCCATGCCGGCTGACAAGCATTGGAGGGATATTCCTACAGAGCAGCCAACCCATATGCCAACAAAGAGATATCCAGTATAACAGCACTGCCTGTATTCCCATAATGGGCCAGTAGTCCTTACCATACTCTGCCAACAATTGCTAACAAAACCAGGATACCATGCGAATATGTATTATATTGGATTTGTGCCTTTAAGCTTATAGAGATTGGTAATGTATCCTGACTTGGATTCCTTAGTTGGTTGCTTCCTTAGTGCCAGTTATGGCGGATGCAATTTGCTACTGCCTTTGAAAAAAATTTGCATAAATATAATTATAATAAAGTACACATACAACCAAGCACGACACACACAGACTCGCGCACTTACTCACATTAAACAAAATTAAAAATATTCATGTGGAAAATAAGATTATTGCTGAAAATGCAAATAAAAACTGAGAAAAAAATATGAAACCGTTTCCCATCGTATATCTTTTATGATTAAAATGCAAAAGCAGAGCATTCTACAGTTGCTAGGAATGGTTCGTTGCAAAAAAGAGATGAACTCCAATAAAAGATGTGTCAATAAATATACTGAATTTTTAAATTAAAATTCACATTCATATGAAGATTTGCATGAATGTTTTTTTTGCGACAGTGTTTACCATTCTAGGGAAATTATGTGACAGCAAATAAAAGCACATAATGAACATTAATAAGAATTTTAATAAAATACACACATATGTATTCATGTACGTTCCATGAATGTATGTATGTTGTTTATGAACAAACAGTTGGGGGTTTAAGAATTTGCATTAATTAATTGGCTTTTAATTTAATCTAATATAATATATAATATAATGTCGCAAATTTGTTATTAGTATGTCAGTGCAATCTATTACGAGATTTGTTAATTTGCATTCACATGTAAAAATAAGGATTTTAAAGTGCTGTTTATACGAATAGCGAACATTTGTTACGCATTGCTAGAATTAAATGAAAGAATCGAATGTACTAGTGAGTCGGTGGAAAATAAATAGTAAAATCGGTCTTATCTAAGAGAATGTAGTCATAATTTTACCTTTGAGGTTTCCAGCTAAAAAATAAAGCACTGCGGGTATTTTTTTTTTTAATCGCGTGATTTTTAAAAATATATTTTCTGTCATCTGATAATTGAGACTATTAGACACAACGCAATTGTACATAACAGCTTCATTTTTAGCATCTATAGTTTTGTCCTTTGTTAAAAAGTCAGCTGATATGATGAGTTGGGAAGTGGAAAAGCGCCAAAGGGAAATTTTTATTTTTGAAAAAAAAAATCGCGTAATGTTTTAAAAAAATAGTTTTTTATTTTTACAAGTTGGGGAAATGCAAAGTTATTTTAAAATAAGTAAGAAAGGAATATATGACAAAAAACAAATTTCCTTAACAATTCCATTTGAAAAAATTAAAAAAAAATTTTTGCGACTATATCTTCGATTTTTGGTATAGAGGTTAAGGCAAAAAATCTGGTTTCAAATCTGTTCGCGTTCACAAAATTGGCCGATGCGCGCAAAAGTTATAGCGGTTTTTATTCTCTTATAAAGAAAACATATTTTAAAAATTCGTATTTGTTTTATTGAGAAAATGTATGCACATATCAGTAACAGCATTTGCACCATAATTTCTAAAATTCGTTTTTATTTTCGCACAAAACCAAAAAAATTAAAAAAACTGGGAGCAAATAAAGGAGCAAATTACTACCTCAGAGTCCATATAAAAAAACTAAAAATACATACAGAATCTAGACAACGCGTAAAAATATTACAATTAAAATTATAAACATTGGCTTTATAAACTGCATATTATAGCAGCAACAAAAGAGAAAAAACTTATTGTTAAAATATTATTTAAAATCTATTTTTTGGTCCGATTAGTAAAATTAAAAAATATTCGGGAGTTCTCCAACTATTTCGCTAAAATCCCATACAATAATTTATGTATACTGCTAAAACTTCACAAACTATGCACATATCAGTAACAGCATTTGCACCATAATTTCTAAAATTTGTTTTTATTTTCGCACAAAACCAAAAAAATTAAAAAAACTGGGAGCAAATAAAGGAGCAAATTACTACCTCAGAGTCCATATAAAAAACTAAAAATACATACAGAATCTAGACAACGCGTAAAAATATTACAATTAAAATTATAAACATTGGCTTTATAAACTGCATATTATAGCAACAACAAAAGAGAAAAAAATTATTGTTAAAATATTATTTAAAATCTATTTTTTGGTCCGATTAGTAAAATTAAAAAATATTCGGGAGTTCTCCAACTATTTCGCTAAAATCCCATACAATAATTTATGTATACTGCTAAAACTTCACAACGAAATATGGTTTACCATCGCGAAAGCTTAACTGCTTACTGTAATAACTTATAAGAATAGGAAAATAAGAGTAATATTGAAATTACAATCATTCAAAAATATGAAAATTAAAATGCCTGTTATTCGCGAATTAGTTAAAGTCGGTTGATGCGAATCCGATTTTGGATTCAACGAATCAATCTCTTTCAATATCTATGCATTAGGGTTATGACTTTTTGTCATTATTTATCAAAAATGATTTCCTGTAGTGAGAATGAATGAGCTTTGTCCTATTAATGCCTAAAATAACATTCATTCCATTTTACTATAAAAAAAGGTTCCACACAAATCATTTTGATTTTTTTTTTTTGAAAAAATTCTATGAAATTACAATTTTTATAAATTATTTCCAGTGGCACGAAAGAATGGCCTGTTGCCTATTAATGACTAAAATACCTTTTATTTCATTTAAATATTAAAACAGGTCCCGCACAAACCATTTTAAATGATATATATGTTATAATACGATGATAAAATTAGTGAGAAGAAAACGGTTATGTTATTTTGGTTATGTCGTGTGCCCCATACCTCGTTTTCATTGAAATATGTATCTGCTTATAAGTTCTGAAAAATAAAAACTTCAAAAGCGGAAGCTTTTTATCGAATCATTTTATAATTAAGATTTTATGCAATCTTAGGTAAAAACTCATCAAAATACAGGGATACGAGGTTGTAAAAAAGTCATAACCCAGTACGCATATTTCGATGTTTCACTCAGCGGTGATTGTGTGGCGTCACATGTTGCCCATGGGGTATTCTTTGAGTCTTTTATTGGGCATAGGTCTATAAAATGTAAGGTTAAGCCAGAAATCGGTAGGATACATAAAAAACTTGTTGGTGTCAACCCATTTTTCTACATTGATGCCAACACAGCTTCCACGAAAATTAAATTTAATGGTCGACATTATCATAATTTGGGATCCCTCCTAAAACACTTCATTTTAAAGAATTTCAGTCATACTATATAGAATATGTTAACAGTTCGAGAATACTGAATGGGTGAAATTCGGATTCATCGATTGTAAAACATTTTTGGGTTTTACCATATTTATACCCTCAGCATTTATGCTAACGAGTGTATATGGCGAAAAACAAAAATCCTTTGCAATTCCATTTGAAAAAAATTAAAAAAAAATTTTTGCGCGCACATCTACAATTTTTGGCTTAGAGGCTAGGAAAAAAATTATTGTTTCAAATCTTTTCGCGTTCACAAAATTGGACGATGCGCGCAAAAGTTATAGCGGTTTTTATTCTCATATAAAGAAAAAAATATTTAAAAATATCTTATTTGTTGTTATGAGAAAATGCATAAATCGTTAACAGCATTCCATATCTATTCATAGATGTTTAAACAGTTATTAAATTTATTATTATTTTCGCGGAAAATCAACAACTAATACAAAAAATTATCCGTCCGTACAAACCCTCAAAAAATAAATTAAAAAATATATGCGAAATCTAGACAATGCGTAGAAAAATATGATACCAAATTTATAGAGATGGATTAATTGCATATTATAGCAACAACAAAAGAGAAAAACTTATTGTTGGAAAATATTGTTGCAAATATATTTTTTGGTTTGATTCGAAAAATTAGAAAAAATATTTGGGAGTTTTCCAGCTATTTCGCTAAAATCCCATACAATGATTAATGTGTACTGCTAAAACTTCATCAAGAAATATGGTTTACCATCGTGAAAGCTTATTTGCTTACTGTGATAACTTATAAGGATAGGAAATTAAGAGTAATATTGATATTACAATCATTCAAAAAATGTGTAAATTAAAAAGCCTATTATTCGCGAATAAGTTAAAATCAGTTGATGCGCATCCGTTTTTGGATACAGCGAATCAATCTCTTTCAATATCTATGCATATTTCGATGTTTCACTCAGCGGTCAACGTGTGCCGCCAGTTGTGATGCAGCAATGCAAAAAACCTTAAAGTGGGTAAAAATCGCGCAATTTGCATACGATTTTGATGCGCATCCGGTTTCAGTAGCACCCATCAAAAATACGTCTATATACACATATTTCAAAACAGATTCTTCAAGAACCGCGGATGTGCCTCCACATTCTATTTTTGGTGAAAACCCCATATTACTCGCGAATCTCTGTAATTTATGACACGCGTTTTTGCAAATATTATAATCGCATATAAAGGATTCCATTTACGTAAAAATTTTTAAAGAAAATCGCGGTTTAGTACGCGGATTTGTCAAAATAAATTTTTGCTGATTTTCCTATTTTCAGGGTATCTATATCCGCGGTTTTAGTGGATGGATTCGATCGCGGATGGGCCCATTAGATCCGTCGCGTAAAAAAAAACTAAATTCACGCGGGGTACAAAGGAAATTTAATAGTACTTGTAAGATCCAAACGCAAAAAATAGGTTTTTTAAAAAAATTCACGCATCAAATATTGGCCTTTAGACTCCAATTACTAGGATGCTGTAAGGAGCACACTCATGAGATATGCATTAAACGGTGTAAAATCACGAGTTCTATAATCCTGTTATGAGTTTGGAATAGTATCTTGTTGCACGTCCGAATTATTAAAAAAATTCAAAAAACCCCGAAATTCCGGCTTCAAAATGTCAGCATCAATTTTGGGTGGATGCAGTGGATATATCGAAAAATGATACACCAGTATCATATCGCCCATGATGTATTCTTTGAGTCTTTCTTTGAGCATATGTCTATAAAATGTAAGGTTAAGCCAGAAATCGGAAGGGAGCATAAAAAAACTTGTTGGCTTCAACCCATTTTTACCTATTTTTCTACATTGATGCGACCACATTTAATTTTAATGATCGTCCTTATGGGATTCCTCCTAAAACACTTCATTTTAAAGAATTTCAATCATACTATATAGAATATGTTAACAGTTCGCGAATTCTGAATGGGTGAAACTCGGATTCATCGATTGTAAAAAAATTTTGTTTTTCGCCATATACACTTTCATACGGGCAAAATGTGCCTCATCGAAGTAACGGTTTTAGACCCCAAGTATGTTTGGACGAAATGTGTTTCAGACAATTTGGAGTCGATTGAGCACTGTCCGTCCGTCTGTCTGTCTGGCTGGCTGGAGCGCACGATAACTCTCGAACGGATAAACCGATTCGGTTCAAAGTTTAGCTTTCGTAATATTTTGCCTAAACTTAGTTTAAGTTCGAAGATGGGCTATATCGGTCCACTCCTTCCGGTACCACCCCCACAAAAGTTCGAAAATGTTCAGAAAATTTGTGCGCACGATATCTCTTGAAGGGAGTAACCAATTTGGTCCATACTTTGTCCATCGTGAAATGTGTACCAGACTTAAATAAGGTTTCAATATGGACTCAATCGGTCCACTCCTTCGGGTACTTCCCACACAAAATTTCGGAAAAGTTCAGTTTAGGGCCATCTCTCGAATCGTTTTGATTTTTGTTTTAGCAGCTTGTATTCACTGTCCTCCATAAGATAACTCTGTCTGCCAATTCGGTCCAAAATTTGGCCTTAGTAATATTTTGTCCAAACATAGTTTAAGTTTGAAGATAAGCCATATCGGTCCACTCCTTCAAGTACCTCCCCCACAAAATTTCAAAAATGTTCGGAAATTTGTTCGTACGCTAACTCTTAAAGGGAGTGGCCGAATTGGTCTATACTTTACACATCCTAATATATCTACCAGATATAGATCAGGTTCAAATATGGACTATATTTGTCCACTCCATCCACACAAAATTTCGGATAAGTTCACTTTAAGACCTGATATAGAATCACGTTGATTTTTGTCGAAGCAACTTGCATTCGCTGCCTCAATTACGATGGTAAAAGTTTTTTTAGGGTCAAAAATTTGGGAAAAAATTGTTTCAGTATACACATGCTGAGGGTATATCTCTGTCGGCAAAGCCGACTGATACTTTTTTATACCCTCCACCATAGGATGGGGGTATATTAAGTTTGTTACTACGTTTGTAACTACTCGAAGTAATCATTGTAGACCCCACAAAGTATATATATTCTTGATCAGCGTGCAATTCTACATCGATATAACCATGTCCGTCCCTCTGTCCGTCTGTCCGTCTGTGGAAACCACTCTAGCGTCCGAACGGATTGACGTAGGTTGATGAAATTTTGGGAAAATATGTTATATTTACGTAGGACTTTTGGTATTGAAAGTGGCCATTTTAATATATTTTGAATGTATTAGACCCATTTGACCACAGAATTGGTTGTAATTTGGTATTTTGTGTCTTCAGAGGCCAGAAAACATTCCTACCAAAGTTGGGTTATATAGGTCCACGTTTTGGTATAGCCCCCACATAAGGCCCCTTATAAAGTACGCGTCATTTTAATATATTTTGAATGTATTAAACCCACTTAACCAAAGAATTTTGTGTTTCTAGAGGCTAAGAAACATTTCTACCATAAAATTTTTATATAGGTCCACTTGTTGATATAGCCCCCATAATACAATATCTCTTTTAGCCTCATTATCACACCGAGATGGCTGAAATTTGGTATTTAGTCTTCTTTAGGCGTATAAAACTTACCCCCAGAAATGTGTAGGTATAGGTCCACGCCATCATATAGCCCCCACAGATCGGTACCTTCCGAATTTCGGTATTTTGAAGGTTGTGGCCACATTAATCTACCGAAATGGCTGAAATTTGTGGTGGAGGGTATAAAAAGTTCGGCCCGACCGAACTTAACGCTTTTCTTACTTGTTACTTGTTTCATATGTATATTCGTAGGTTAGGTGTGAATTTCAAATGTTCGTCCATGAAATTGTATTATTCTCCCAAATTATAAGGAATAGTGAGTCATGTACATTTTGGTTTTGATAATCATATTTCAATTATAAAAAAGTTAAAAACAAGCAGTCCCTAATATTTTAATCTTAATTAGTAATTTACGAATTTAATATTTTGCTTTTATTGGATATTCCCTTATATGTATATTTACATGCAAGTCTTAATTGATGTTGGAGTCTAATATTTATACGACATTTTTAGTATTCACAACTCTTTTAAAACGTCGGGGAGGTCTTAATTAAAATAGCCATAAAAACGATTTATAACCAGAAAAAGACGATATCATCTTAAAAAGGAGTACATGTGGCCTTTTTTAAGTCAACGTATTTCTTTGTTGTGTGTATAAAATACGGATCCGCCATTAAAATAAAGCGAACAGAATACACATTTAAAAGATTTACGACACCATCTTAATTATGATAATGGCGGTTTCATTGTCTTATTTTCTGTTTCAAAATTAAAATCTGCCTGAACACACACATTTCAACTAACCAGTTACTGGAAGATGTATTCTCAGCTGTTTTAAGACCACGCCTCAATATCTTAATTTTGTTGTTGTAAGATTTCTTAATGGACCAGTAACCAATGTGCGGCGTATGAGTGCACACTGGGACGTTACAATTAACTTCGGTCAGCTGCATAATTAGAGCAAATGCAACAATCGGCCATCTTGAATGAATGCAACATGACCCCATGTGGTCTGTCGATTATTTGGTTTTGGAAACCCATTTCTAGAGGAGAACAACAAAGATCACCAAAAACAATAAGAACAGCATGAAAACAACTGTTTTAGAGAATTTCTTGACAGGTCAAGTTTAAAACAAAAAAAAAACGGTGTAATTAATTTCCAAGATATTGAAGAAATACCAAGACACACGTATAGCATCTTAAAACAGGCAGACCGCCAAAAAAACAGTCACATAAAACAGTCAGTTATTCAGGTACCAGCGGCTACAGTGATGAAGATGACATTTTGACACAATTTATAGCCATCACATAAATATTCTTACTGAGAGAGTTGATCTCACTAATGATTTTCAACGGAAGACGTGTAACAGCGGCAGCTTCATCCCATGTAAGGCATCGTTATAAGTTAGCCGAAAAAAAACTGATAACACACATACTATGTATATGCCCGAGTTTATTGACTTGTTTCTTTGAATTCTGTTTTGTGTTTTTTACCTGTCCAGAGTTATATTCAATTATCTTATGAGTCATAAAAACGTCTAAAGGGAAATATTTTGGCTATATTCGTGATTGGATAATCGTTTGTTTTTATTTTTTAATTAAGACTTAATGTGATGATGATGTGCTCATTTCTTTTAAGTTAAAAATGATGATCTTGACTTCTGTTAGTGTTTTCATGGGAGAGAAATACGAAAAACTTATCATGAGAAACTTTTGGTCTTTCAAAATCTTTAATACTCGATACACCACAACGGGAACCATTTTGATACATTTTTGCAGAGTAGGCAATTTAAATTTTTAGAGCTATTTCTGACATTATGAGATTTAAAGTTCTGCATATACAGCTGCGTTAAAAAGAAAATAGTAGTGTGTAATCAAAATAAAGACATTTTCAAATAGAGTAAAAATTAATTGTTCAAACAGGAGGTATACTTCAAACAGTTACCATAGTACCATATTTATTATACCCTACACCACTATGTGGAAAGGGTATTATAAGTTTGTTTTGGTAAAAATTCATGTAACACCGCGAAATATTCGTCGGAGACCCCCAATGTGTTATACACAACTTCATACCTCGGCGAGATAAAGCGATTTTGAGATGTGTGTCCGTCCGTCCGTCCGTCTGTCCATTATAAATTGTAATCAAACTCCAGGCCGTAATTATGGACCGATCTTCACTAAATTTGGTATGGAGGTCGGTTTCACATCAGAATAGATCGCTATTTTAATTGGTGATGATCGTGAAATATTAAGCGGGTGAAATGGACCAAAAACATAATTTTTATCCGATTTTGTAGCTGCTCTGTAGGTCGCAATAACAGTCCGATCGACTCGAAATTTGAAATAAGGTAAGAGTATATAACAAAGAAGAAACTTACAACTTGAGATGACGGTCAGATTTCAATTGTGTTGGTGTACATGATAAGATAACAGAGTTACAGCCTATTATACCCAGTTATTTGTTTGTAGTGTTATCATAAACACACTAGAGTTCGCAATTATAGCTCAATAATAACGAAATTTTGCACGAGGTAAGAGTTTAGGTAGAAGAAGATGCCTGCAATTTTGGGTGATGATCTGATATTATTTAGCGGGTGAAATGAACCATTACTTTTGTATGAAAAATAAAAAAAAAATATATATTTTAGGTCTATACAAAATTGTTTTTGGAATTGTTAAAAAATCTCAACTCGTTTCCAAGTTATCAACGTTTAAATTTTTTATTTCAGGTTGCATCATTTTCAGTGACAGTCACTGTATTTCAAACAAAAGTTATGGCCAATTTCACACGCTACATATTATTTGATTATCTTACAAATTTTTAGGCTTATTCTATGATACAAACCCTAAAATCTTAACGTACAGATCGGACACTACGTTTCACGGGTGGTAAAGCCGATCTTCAGGTGTATTAGGATGTTGTTGTTGTGGCAGACGAAGGCAAAGCTTGGAAACTAGTATATATATCGCACTTTATGGTTTGTAGAGAGACGACAAAAATAGTTGAAAGTTTGGTAACAACAAGTAAGAAAGTGTCATCCAGCCACTGACAAAATATACCCTCAGCCACTGAAAAAAAAAACAAACAAAACCAAACACAATATATAAATACATTGATTTTGTATCACGAGTTTGCTTTAAAATCTGTATGTACCGTTATGTGGGGCTATACCAAATCATTGACATATACCAAACATTTTTAGGAACCAAACTTCTTCATAAAGGACTCGAAATATTAAATTGCGTTAAACTAAGTTTGGAAGAAATTGTTGAAAAAGTTTTAGAGTTATTTTGCACAATATCCATTTCAGTATGTGCCGGGAGGGTTTTGGAGCTTGGACCATTATCTCTGGAACTATTGACTTACTCCGAAAAAGATTGTATCGTGGTAAATGAAGCCGTTAGAACTACCTACCAAACCCATG
Source organism: Musca autumnalis (assembly GCF_047663935.1). Lineage (NCBI taxonomy): Eukaryota > Metazoa > Arthropoda > Insecta > Diptera > Muscidae > Musca > Musca autumnalis. The sequence continues at coordinate 159,812,014 of NW_027411644.1, forward strand.
CGAGAGAAGCTGTTAAATTTCACTTTTTCTTCGAAGGAGTGGATGCCGTCAGGGTTCATTGGAACTTTTAGGCCAATATCTCAAGAAGTATGGACTTGCGCAAGAAAAAAATTGTACCGTCGTAAAGGGAGCCGCAAGGACAACTTACTGAAACAAATTTCAAAACAATCTTAAACTTCACTTTATCCAAATTTTGTGTGGGAGGTACCCAAAGGAGTGGACCAATATAGTACATATTCGAACCCGATCTATATCTGGAAGAATAGTACGAAGTGCAAAGTTTGGACCAAATCGATTGTTCCTTTCGAGTGTTATCATTCACACCATTTTACAGACAAATTTTGAACTTTTGTGGGGGAGGTACCTGAGGAGTGGACCGATATGGCCCATCTTCAAACTTGAACTTAGTTTGGACAAAATGTTACGATATCCAAAATTTGGCCAGCCAGCCAGACGGACGAACATGGCTAAATCGACTCCAAATTGTCTGAAACGAATTTCGTCCAAACATACTTAGGGTCTTAAACCGTTATTTCGATGAGGCACATTTTTGGTCGTATCAAATTGTATTTACCCTTTATAGCCTAAAGGCTGAGGGTATAAACATCACCAAAATCACTATATTCTGGTGGGAAAATATCTCCATTAAAAATATCTTAACGATCTGTTGCGGTCTGGAGATTGATTTAATGGACTGGCAGACATATACAACAAATTATATTGCATAAAGGGATTTGGGGCGAATATTTCGCGGCGTTATGCGAGTTTGGGCAAACAAATTTATAATACCCTTTCAACATTGTAGAGTAGGATATAAAAAGAATCAGTCGGCTTCTCGATCAGACAAATAAAGACTAGCATTTAACAAAAAATCCGTTTTTTAAATTAAAAGCATTTTCGGAGTTGACAAAAGAAATTTTGGAGGTTTCGTACATTTTTAGGTTTTTTTGTGGGGTAGGCATAATAAACAGTGAACCTAATTACACTGTGCAACAAAAATCAATTTTTTTCAAAATGATGGGAAAAATCGAGTAGATTATGAAAGTAGAGCTAAAAATATGAGACACGTGTATCGGCGTTTTAAAAGTTTACGTCGGAAAGTAACCAAAATAGGCGGGGCAAGTTCCGCCCATTTTTAATTTTTTCGAAATATTCGAGTTAATATATCTTTAAATCCTTGCATTTCAGGTATATAGTGTCTTTGGCAACTTTACAAAGGAGTATGTGGGTAATATTTTTTTTAAAAATTTTAACCCTCATGCCGTTCATCAAACGGGTCTTTTTTGTCCTTTTTTCAAAAATCTTTCAAAAGCTCCTTAAAAAAGTGATTGTATCAAAATTGTTCGCCATTAAATTTTACTATAGGTCTCAGAATACACCAAATCTGTAACTCTTGTCTAATCGCCAGGAATCTCTAACAATGAAAACACGTTTTAGGGTTAAAGTCGGACTTCATCTGAGTTTATTCAAAATTGTCCCACAAAACATAATTTTAGGGAGATGATGTCAGAGTCAAAAATATTCTTCGTCAAATTTCACTATGGGTCACCAAAGAAATGAAATGTCTATTTACATTTTATAGCATGAAAATATCAGTATCAATTTTGCTGAAAAAACATGAAAATATTTCCCAATTTTTTTCATGAAAAAATTTTCCTTTTTTTTCGAGTTGGTACATGGAAGTAATATGAAACTTGGTTATAGATGAAAAGTGTCAAAGGATGAAAAATTCTACACAAAATTTCACTATGAGTTTCAAAATAAACTATATATCTATGTATACTACTTCCTTAAAAAATTAGATTACAAATTTATATATATTAGGATGAAATTAAATGTTTTAATTTTGGACTGTTAATTTTACATAATTCCATATTGGATCAAAATCTAGCAAAATAATTTACTTTTTGGGAATATTGTAAAAGAAAGAAATGTTCCAAATGAAATTTCATTATGGGTCTCTGAATAAAAGAAATCTGTAACCATAGCATATAACATTCTTAGCAGCACTTGTTTTTGATATATATGTTTTAGGGCCATATTTCCCAATTTTCATACAGATTGTCGTTGTGATTGGATACTGTAAATATCATATTGATGGTTTTTCGTTGTGAATTCATACAGAAAATGTACGTTCCATTCATAATGCTTTTGAAATATTTGTGGTGCATATATATTTGGAATATAAAAAGCCCACATTGGACCTGCGCAAATTGCGTATTTTTAGTACTTTTAACTTAAATTCCGTAGTTTGGATAAGCCATTGGTTGCTTATATTGTAACTGAAAATACATTAGAGGTCTACGGCTATGGTCAAGTAAAAATATAGGTGTCATATGGGCTCTCACATGCACAATTTGGTGTGGTCCAAAAAACTACAATGGTGGGGCTAACTCCTACTTTGGTGGCATTTACGGAATTAACACACTATGTGTTAGACTCTAACATTGAATAACTCTACTAAACACGCTCCGATTTTGTTGGAATTTTTTAGAAGATAGCTATAATTTCGCTCTTCAAGAAAATGTATATTTTTTGGGGGACAGACCCGATTACTTCGCTTATTTTAGCCGGTTCGTCTGAATATGTGCATATTTCCCTTATATGTGCATATAAATCATGTGTTTTTTAGAACAGCTATATCTCAAGAATGGTTCCTTCTAAGAAAAATATTATAAGGGTCAAACTTGTAGATAATTTTTCTGTCTACAATATTTACTTTAGTCACTTTTTGATTAGATCAACCGTTTTCAAAAAATAAATCCGAAAACCTAAAAACCCTTAAATTTTGACCTTTGACCCCGAATAATTTTTTTGCACACATGGGATCGATGGGGACTTTTAGGACGTTGCTTCTAATGGCAAACCCTAGCTCTCCACCAAAATTCAGCTTTGTGGGAATTTTTGCTATTTCAATGTCTATTTTGACCGGACTATTTCGTAGTTGACATTTTAACAATTCTTCTTAAACAAATTTTGCATGCAGTAAAGCGGAGCCGACTGTATTTATGGTGTATGGAAAAGGTTCTAAATAACTGTTTCTTCGTTTTTATGCCTATTACAACATTGGGTTGCAATATAATTCTAATTGGAAAGAATTCATTTTTATCTAATAGAAACTTGAGTATACAAGGGAACATCAGATGGCGCAACTGTAGTAAATAACTGTTCTTAGCAAAAAATACTGTACAATCGTAATAAACCCAACACAAAAAAACTTTACAATTTGATATTTCGAGCACCTCCGAAAATTTTTGGTGTTGGTATTATTACAACTGTGCTATTTGTTACTGCTTTAAATAAATTAAGAACATATCAGTAACTTAAAATGGAACTATGTATAAGCAAATTTCATTAAAATGTATTTCTTAAATGCAATACCGAAAATAAATAAATAGAAAACTTTCTAAAACCATTATTAAACTATTTATGTATGTCATTTAATACTGAACTCTGATACATACTATAAAACCTTCTTACTAAACTCCTATACAAACATAAAATGGAAACGTTTACCGACAAATTCTCAGCATCCATGACCAGTTCCACACCATGTCCTAGCCATTCCACCATAGTGACATTCATGTGGCAAAGTAAAATCCTTTCTAATTATTTTGTAAGTCAAAATGAAATTTATTCAAATGGGAATTGTTGCGCCGTCGGTTTTTCCGAAAAAGTCATAATCATAAATACAAGTTTAACTAATCCCACAATGGACTTTTAAACATCGTAGCCAGTCAAAGTTCATGTTTGTTTAAGTCCCCCAGTTGATTGCTGTAGACCAATGTATGTCATGGAGTGGGCCAAAACAAATGGTCTGACAGGGAATGCAGGAAAACATCATGGGCTGGGTGAAACAAATCTACATTTATACGTACGTATGTATGTGTGCTGCTTAAGCTCATGCGAGTTAGAAAATGTCCATTTGCTATACCTTGTGGCTGTGCTGGAATTACTGATTCCTTTCTACCTATTGTCATGGAAATTGGTACTGGCTTCAGGGCTGCTGTTACTGGTGGTTGGTTGCATTTATGTCGATGGTGCTTTTTCGGTTTACATTTATAAATGACTATTGTTGTTTATGTCATTAAATGTTAATTTCTGTTAAACATTGTTTGGAAAACACCTAAACTGATAGCACACATACACTTAAGCAATACATGTGTGTATAAATATAAATGTGCATATGTAAAACCAACCAACCATACCTATGTCTAGGATTTAGTTAATGAAAATACGAGTGTTAATATCCTTTTTAAAATTTATTGTTAATCGTTTTTATGTCCGCTGTCATTGCTTACTTTCAATAGCAATTCTAATAGACAAATGATACCGATAAGTCTGTTGTATACACCCTACTAGAAATATTTAAATACTTGAATTACTCCCAGTTGAAAGAAAAATAACTCATATTATTACTTTTATCTTTAACACATTTTGAAATATAAACAAGTGAGCCAAGGCTATAGCCGGGTCGGGCCGACTATGTGATACCCTACACCACTACCCCTGTGCATAAGCTTCTGACTGGTAAAATTCAAAATATTAAAATTGGGATAGCTTAGCGCTTTTGCTCTGAATGTCAATTTTGTTGAAAAGCATTTAAGTGCATCGCCAGTACAACTCTAATAAAAAATGGAAAAGTGGGATGTACGCCAACCATCAATAGGCTCCTTTCTCTGCGAGACCCCCATCAACCCACAAAAATTTCGTGAGGATCCGATCAAAATTCCGACCTGTAGTGTGATTGCACAAAAAATGGAAAAAGGGATGCATTACCGACTATTGCGATATCTCTGTTGTTTAACCACCAATGACCGCATCATTGTAAATGTAATATTTTCTACTTTCCTTGCCAGGTTTTGCTTTCGATATACCTCTTATTAGCTTTGAAATAAAACGTTGGCCTTTTCTACAAATACGTTTTTTTCACATTTCGGCCCCTGAATAATATCCGACCATAACCAAAATCAATAGGTTTTTTTCCTCTCTGGGACCCTCATTAACACCCAAAATTTCGTGACGACCCAATCAAAATTGCGACGTGTAGCGTGATTACAAAAAAAATTAAAAAATGAGATGTATTACCGACTATTGCGATATCTCCGTTATTTGGCCTTAGCGGGTATTGCGATATCTTCGTTGTTTGACCACCTACGACAACCCACGTTACATGATTGCAAAGTTGATATTTTCTACTCATTAGCAGCAGTTTTGATATACCCCATATAGGAGCGAAGATATTCGCTTTGAAATAAAATGTTGACTTTTTCTCCAAATATGTTTTTTGCCCATTCCGACACCTGAATATTATCTGGCCATCATCAAAATCAGTAGGCTTCTTCCCCTCCGGGACCTTCATCAACACCCAAAATTTGGTGACGATCGGATTAAAATTGCGACCTGTAGCGTGATTACAAGGTTCAGATGGACACACGGACGGACACACATAGGCAGATCGACTCAGCTCGTCGAGACATTCATTTTGGTATATATATGTATAATACCCTCCCCACATAGTTGTGTAGGGTATAATAAAGCTTCCAGCGCTTAGCATGCTCTTAGCCAGCTCGATACTCATAGCTAGATCATAGCCAGGTCCTATTAGCCTAACTCTATCCCGGCAGCATCCGAATACTTCAGAGCCGAAGCACACATACGATTACCACCGAGCCGACAGCAACAACCAGATTATCTTCGGTCATATTTACCCGAACACCAACCAGTCGAAAGCAATAACCCGATTGAAGCCAACCATTTCAACCTGAGCACCATCGAACCAACAGCAATGATCGTTCTGGGGGCATTTTAAAATGTCTTTTATTTAAAATTTATAATATTTTTCATTTAAAATTTATAATATATAATGTACTTATATTTCTTAAAAAATTTAAATTAATTATAAATTATTTTATGAAATGAAAAATGTGTGTTTATGAAATTAAAGTATTTTTTTTTTAATTTTCTTATATATTTGAAACAAGTAAGAACGGCGTTAAGTGCGAACTGCATTGAAGTGAATAAAAACATTTAGTTTCCTTTCGTTTGTGAAAGTACTAAGCTCGTCCTCTCATTGAAGGAGTAATATATTCCAACTGATAATACTGCCTTCAAAAGAGGTCATATGGGACGTTATCGTAGTTCTTTACAAAAAATAGATCAATATTTACAATATTCCGAATTGAGCTTCTTAACTCTTGGAAACACACAATATTAAATTACAGCAATCTATCGGCTAGATTTTACCTTGATATATACGGACAGTGTGTTTGCTAACAAGTTTTCTATCTTCTGGAAACACAAAAATCCAATTAACTTTAAAAAACCCATAAATTGTGGCTCCGCTTATATGGGGACTATACCAAAACGTGAACCTATACTGTCAGATTTTTTGTACCTTGTACCTTTTGCGAAGACTAAATACCAAATTTCAGTTATTCCGATTGCATAATGTGACTAAACTCCGAAAATCGGAAGGTACTTTCTATGGGGCTATATGAAGTTTTATGAACCTAACGAAAACTAAACACCAAATTTCATGCATTTCGGTGGGACATTGAGGCCAGAAGCTTCAAAATAGCGAACATCGGGAGGTACTGTTCTATGGTAGCTACATGGAGACGTGGACCTATACCGAAAAATTTCAAGTAGAAAGTTTTATACCACCAACAAAGACTAAACACCTAATTTCAAGCATTTCGGTGGGATATTGAGGCTAAAACCGACAAATTTCAGGTGGAAAGTTGTATACCTCAACAAAGACTAAATAATACATTTCAGCCATTTCAATAGGGTATTGAGGCCGCAACCTTCAAAATACCGAAAATCAGGAGGTACCGTTCTATGGGGGCTATATCAAAACGTGGACCGATATAGGCCATTTTCAATCCCAAACATCCTAGAAGTAGTAAAATCTTCTATACCATATAATAAAGCTCAAGCTTTGATTTTAACAGACGGGCGGACAGACGTACGCACATGGCTATTTCTACTTTTATTCGCCCTCTATATTGTAAAGGCCTGCGTACATAAGCTACCTCGCCTGCTTACCTTGCTTGCTTCTGATAAAAGAATAAAACAGAAAAGGGCAACCCAGTTCGAAATTTGCTCGGCCTTCTTTATTCTTTTATTTTTATTATGTCAGAAATGAAGCAGAAAAGCAAGGCAACCAGGCAAGGCAGCTTATGTACGCAGGCCTTCAGATCAAAAAGAAAAACTCCAGAAAATAATAGTACCATTAGTTTTTTTTGAATCTTTTGCAGTTTTTTCCCCTTTTTTATTCAATATAGTCACAACTGATCGTTCTGTGAGCTCTTTTGCACATTTAACTTATAAAAGAGTGAATAATTTAAAGAATGGAAACCAAGGGAAAAGAAATTAGCATTGATAAAAAGAAAATTCTAGCTAAAATATGGAAAACCTTTCGAAATATTGGCGAAACTATCGAATATGTGAACGTAACATATACGTCCATACAGAGATTGATAAATAACTATAAAGAAACCGGAAGTTTTACGTCAAAGCCCAAATATGAACGACCAAAAATATTTTCAGAACGGGAGGAACGTAAAATAATTAATATAGTTAAAACAAACCGACCGAGAACTACTTCGAAAATTTTTAAAAATGTGAAAGTGGCATTCAAAACAAGTATTTGTGCAGAAATTGCCAGAAAGTTCTGCATAAAGCTGGTAGAGTTGCACGGCGAAAACCATACAAATCAAATCACAATCAGCAGAATCGTATTGCATTTGTTAATGACTATTATTTTATTTATTTAGTTTATTTTTGTTTCAATGCTTTTTATATTAATTTAGATAGGTTAGGGATAGCATAAGTCAATTAAATTGAGACACGCTCTCTAGATATGAAAGAGCCGGGAAAAAAATGTTAATGACTACATAAATAAGCCTCCAGAATTCTGGAAACAAGCTATATTTTCGGACGAAAGCAAGTTTTGTATGTTTGGAATAAAAGTACGTCAAACAGTTTGGAGAAAAGCTGGAATGCCATGGTAAAACATGGTGAGGTGGTGTTACGGTTTGGGGTGTATGGCAGCTTCTGGAGTAGGCCAACTTATATTTATTGAATCAACAATGGACAAGTATGGTTACTAAACATCTTGAAACACAATTTGAACCAAAGTGCAGATAAACTTGGCTTAGCTACGACATTTTGGTTGCAACAAGATAACGTTTCAAAGCATACTGCTGAGATCCATGTTCTGGGAAAAGGAAATTATTGTGGAACATTAATAGCTTTTCTTATCGTGGTTATTTGCAATATGGACGAATATGTTCTACCTGGAGTTTCACCAACATTTCGATAACATTTTTCATAACTTACCTAGAATTTTCCTTTCATCAATGCTAATTTCTTTGCCCCTGTTTTCCATTCTTGAAATAATTTACTTTGTTTAAGTTAAATGTGCAAACGAGATCGCAGAACGATCAGTTGTGACAATATTAACTAAAAAACTGCAAAAGATTCCAAAAAAGCTAACGGTACTATTAAAACATACAAAGTGAACGCCGATTTATGGATCTCTAATTTAGCAGTTGTAACACTTTTATAATTCTTTTTTTTTTAATGTTCGTCATAACCCAACTTAGGTTTTCATGCAAAGAAAATTTGAATACACCCACTTTAACGCCCACTTTTGTTAATGTTAAATTTTAATCTTTTCTACAAAAACTACTGAGCTGATTTTCCTGAAATTCTCAGGGAATGTACAGCGATGGCCCAGGTGAAAAGAGGCTACATATTTTGTTGTATTTGTTGTTGTTGTATTTCGGAAGGGGCGGGGAATTCCCCTAAATTCTATTTCTTTAAAAATGCTATATATATATATATATATATATATATATATATATATATATATATATATATATATATATAAAAATCAAATGCCATTCGTTGGTAATGGCATCAGTTGAGAACGGCTGGATCGATTTGGATAATTTTTTTTCTGGAATGTTCGTCATAACACAACTTGAGTTTTATGCAAGAAAACTTTGACCGCGCCAACTTTTACGTCCACTACGGAACCGGTTTTACTAAAATTTTAAGGGATGTACAGGGATGACTCCCGTTGAAAATCGGCTGCATATTTACGAATTAATCTAGAATCTAGGTACTTCTTTTGGACCTAAAGAGACGATCACGTCTACTTTTTTTAAATATGTTATATCTCCAAAATACTGAACCGATTTCCATGAAATTTGCAGCAAATGCTCAAGGTCTACCGGGACAATGTGTACTTTATGAATTTCAGAGGAGGTGGGGTACCTCCCAACGCATTTCTTTTAAACGCTAAAGTGTTCCATATGCCATTTTTGACATTTTGAGATAAAGGTACCTTACAAGGTTTTGAACCATGCTATTTCAGATTTTTTTGGTCGGTTTTCCTCTATCTCTTATAGTTTCTGAGATATTCAGATGCCAGAATGTTCCATATCCGCTTTGTGACACCAAAAATGTTGTCGTTTTGTTCCACATCCATAATGCCTGACGTATGGAACAAAACAACTTTGAACTTTTTAGTTCCATATCCATGTCGTTTGGCGTATGGAACAAAAAGATACAAAAACGAATTGTTCCGCGCCAAAAATGATGGCGTTTGGAACAAAAAATTTCCCATTTTAGCCAAGTTTTGTTTTTATGTTTTATGTTACCTTAGAAATGCAAAATATCAATCCGTTTTGTCCGATCGAAATTTTTACCACAACAAAATAGTAATAAGTGTAGGCAAATGTTAAGGAAACCTATAATAATGGTCCTTATTGTATTTATATGAGAAAAATAAATGTTTCATTTAAAGTCCTGATTTTTCAACTCCACAGTAGCACTTCATATAAGGGATGTGGAACACGATTGATAAAAAGTGTTTTGGTTGAAATGTGACAAAACGTGTTCCATGTGACACAAGCTGCTAAAAACATGAAAAAAAGATTCCATGGAACAATTCAGCAACTTTTTGCTATTATAAAATTGGCCATAACTTCTAGGCTATCACAGATATCTGACTAAAACAAACTACTGATATATTCTATGAGTTTATTTAAGTAGAACTGAGCTCTTAAAGTATTGGATTATTGCACCATTTTTATCCTGTATGGCCTTAAACATTAACTTGAGTTTTTCTCGAATCAGGCAAATGGCGTATGGAACACTTAAGCATGACACCGACGATATGCCAAACTTATGATTATATCGTTTTCAGCATTAATTTTGGGAGACAATGTGGTTATGTCTCCGACCTTAGGTACATATTTGGAGCCAAAATACCGCCGACGTTTTAAATATGTTATGTCTTGAAAACTAATGACCACGCCCACTCTTTTCAATAAATTTTTTCAAAATTATTGAATATAATTTCTTAAATTTTTCAGAAAATGTTTAAGAATGACCAGTGGTACAAAATGCTATATAGTTGTTAATGAATTTCGGGGGCCTGTTGTTTTATAATCGCTGTATTTGCTAAACTTATGAATGCATCGGCTTGCAAATTAATTTTCGAGACAAAAGTGTTTGCGCCCCCGATCAAATGCTCTTTCTTGGTGCCCGACCACGGCCAGTTTTTATGTATGCTATATCTCGAAAACTAGCGAACTGATTTTCACGAAATTTTGTGGAATATAATAAAAAGTGTTACCGAATTTGACGATTTTCATATTTTTCTACTATTGGACACTTTAAGCGCTCAGTCAGTTTTAAATTACAGTCTTATCGATTTCCGACTGTGTGCTTCACCTTGCTGCATTATTGCAAACTCGATAACCATAATGAAAACTATCATCTGGTGAAAGCTGTTTTCAGCGGTATTTATAGTCCAAAAATTCCCACAAAGCTGAATGAGAGATAGGCTATGCCATTAGAAGCAACGTCCGATGTGTGCCAAAAAAGTTATACGGGGTCAAAGGTCAAATTTTAAGGGTTTTTTGTTTTCGGAATTAGTTTTTGAAAACGGTTGATCTAATCAAAAAGTGACTAAAGTAAATATTGTAGACAGAAACATTATCTACAATAATGGTCTTTATACTTTTTTCCTTGAGAACCATTCTTGAGATAGAGCTGTTCTAAAAAACGCTTGATTTTTATGTACTTATAAGGGAAATATGCACAATAGGGTTATGACTTTTTTACAATCTCATATCCCTGTATCATAGCGTGATGGGTTTTGCCATAAGATTACATAAAATCATAATTATAAGGTGATTTGGTGAAAAACCTCACGCACAAAATGATTTTAAAATTTGAATTTATCAAAATTATGGACAATTTTTTGAAGTCACTGTAAGCAGATATACAATTGAAAATAAACTTCAGAGTCACATGAGATAATTAAACTAACATAACATTTATTTCTCGCTAATTTTCTTCAATTCTGCGAATCGTAAAAATGAACATTATTATAGTTATTAGTAGGCTTATATTTATTGATTCGTGCAACAAAAAATAAATTTTGAAAATATGTTTTTTTCATTTCATAAATTTTTTCAAAATATTATATTTATACCCTACACCACTATGTGGAAAGGGTATTATAAGTTTGTTTTGGGGAAAATTCATGTAACACCGCGAAATATTCGTCGGAGACCCCCAATGTGGTATACCAATCTTCATATCTCGGCGAGATAAAGCGATTTTGAGATGTGTGTCCGTCCGTCCGTCCGTGTGTCCGTCTGTCCATTATAAATTGTAATCAAACTCCAGGCCGCAATTATGAACCGATCGTCACGGAATTTGGTATGGAGGTCGGTTTCACATCAGAATAGATCGCTATTTTAATTGGTGATGATCGTGAAATATTTAGCGGGTGAAATGGACCAAAGACATATTTTTTATCCGATTTTGTAGCTGCTCTGTAGGTCGCAATAATAGTCCGATCGCCTCGAAATTTTAAATAAGGTAAGAGTATATGACAAAGAAGGAGCTTGCAATTTGAGATGGCGATCAGATAATATTTAGAGGGTTAAATGGACCAGATCTTTTGTGTGAAAATTGTGAAAAAATTTAATAAACAGCTTATATCTTTGTTCCTGAAAGACACATTCCCCACTCGTGAGCTATATTTGGAAGACGATCTCTTGACCTTTCAATTGATGTCAATTATGTTGATGTACGTGATCAGATAACAGAGTTACGGCCTAATATATCCAGGTTTTTGTTTGTAGTGTAATCATAAACCCGCTAGAGATCGCAATTATAGCTCAATAGTCACGAAATTTTACACAAGGTAAGATTTTAGGTTGAAGAAAATGCCTATAATTCTGCATGATGATCTGATGCTATTTAGCGGTTGACATAAACCATTACTTTTGTATGAAAAATATACAAATTTTATTTTTGGTCCATATTTTCATTCCTAGAGGGCATATACCGGCAAAATAGCCTACATATGGAAAAATAACTACTGATCTTTCCCTTATGCAAAATGCAATAATGTGTCTGCTAGATAATGCACCTACTGCCTGTTATATAATGTGTTTTGTGTAGAGAACCACAATTTCCTCTCATGCTACAAATTGTCTCTATCATGACAGAGAAATTTTCAATTCAGTTGTCAAATTGGATTTTTATATAAATATTGCAACATGGGGTTGCCTCGCCACATATTTTATACCTCAGGATTTAGGGTAAATGGGATACAAAAAATACGACCAAAGACTCCAAGTATGTTTGGACGAAATTCGTTTCAGAAAATTATGGAGTCTATTTAGCGCTGTCCGTTCATCTGTCCCTCTTAATGTCTAGCTGGCTGGTGCGCACGATAACTCTCGAACGGATCTACCGATTGGAACCAAATTTTATACAACGTATTATTTTGCCCAAACTTTGTTTAAGTTCGAATGTAGGCTATGTCGGTCCACACCTCCCCCAAAAAAGTTCAAAATTTTTTTCGAAAAATTGTGTGAACGATTACTGTCGAAGTGAGCAATAGATTTGCTCCAAACTTTCCATATTAGGGTTATGACTTTTTGACATTTTTTCTCAAAAATGATTTCCTGTAGCAGGGATGAATGAACTTTTGCCTAATAATCACTACGCTATCGTTTATTCCATTGAAATATAAAAAAAGTTCACGCACAAATCGATTTTAAAAAAATAATTTTTTAAAAAAATGTATGAAATGAAAAAAAAAAATTTTTTTCAAAATTTATTTTTTGTTGCACGAATGAATAAATATAAGCCTACTTATAACTATAATAATGTTTATTTCATTCAAATATTGAAAAAGGTCATACACAAACCACTTTGAAAAAATTTTAAATTTTTTGTTTTTTGTTAAAAAATGGTATTTTTAAATAAAAGCTTTTACGACATTTTTACGATTTTCAGAATTGAAGAAAATTAGTGAAAAATAAATGTTATGTCAGTGTAATTATCTCATGTGAGTCTAAAGTTTATTTTCAATTGTATATCTGCTTAAAGTGAATTCAAAAAATTTTCCATAATTTTGATAAACTCAAATTTTAAAATCATTTTGTGCGTGAGGTTTTTTCTCCGAATCACCTTATAATTATGATCTTATGTAATCTTATGGCAAAACTCATCACGCTATGATACAGGAATATGAGGTTGTAAAAAAGTCATAACCCTATTCCATATAATATTATTCCTTCCAGATATAGATCGGATAAGACTAGATCGGTTCACACCGTAGGGTATCTCCCACACCAAATTCGGAAAAGGGAAATTTAAGAGTCCTACCGAATCGTTTTGAATTTTTGTCAGCAGATTGTACTTGCGCCGCCTATCCGTAAGTTAACTCTCAAGGGGATTTTCTGATTGGTCGAAACTTTACACATCGTATTATTTCATCCAGTCATGTGTCCGGTCGAAATATGGACTATATCGGTCCGTCCTTCGAGTACCTCCCACACAAAATTTGGGAAAAGTGCAGTTTAAGAACCCGCATCGGATCTATTTGATTATTATTATTTATTTTGTAGAAGGTTCTCAAATATTTCCAAAACTCAGAACTGATTTCGTATAGCCCCGTATTACGATACCTACAGATTCCACGTATTTTGAAGCAAACTCGTGTTACAAAATAAATATATTTTTATACGGCAGAGGCTGAAGGTATATCACCGTTAGCGCAGCTGACTTATACTATCTTCTTTGCTGTGTAATTGAATATGAATAATTTTGGGATTTATAAAATTGTTTGCATGCAAAATTTTTGAATTTCTATTCATTGTTAGTTATTTCTATAATTTCCCAATTACCAATTATCAAATATGCCAAATTGCATGGTATATACATATATTTATTTATTTAAGGTGTATTCCAAAAAGGAACCTCATATTCAAAGAAAATTTGAAGATGTAGCAGGAGTGAATTGTGAATGTGAATTTTCCAATGTTCGAATATTTTTTAGAAAGGTATAATTTATATATTTTTCCCCAAACATCCCAGTAAAGACAAGGCAGGCTTCTCTTATATCAATGGATTCATATTATGTTATTGTTATGTGACCTAGTTTTTATCGCCGAGTCCGAACGGCGTGTCCTAAGTTTCCAATTGTAGAAATGTTTTTCATGGCTGAAATACTCAGGAAATATCGCCAGCATTACTAAGGGGTATTTTGCCACCGTTGACAATTTGATGGAAATCGAACCCGGACATTCAGTGTGAAGGCGGTTTCAGATAGCTAATTCCTACAGGTTGTGGTGTAGGGTATCACATGGTCGGCTCCGTCCGACTATAGCCATTGCTTACTTGTTTTAAAATCGATTTGGGCGTGAACTTTTTCTATATTTCAATGGAATAAACGATAGCGTAGTCATTATTAGGCAAAAGTTCATTCATCCATGCTACGGTAAATCATTTTTGAGAAAAAATTTCAAAAAGTCATATCCCAATACTCACCAAGGGCTTTCATCTCCAAAACGAATTTTCCACCCCCCAAAAACGCTGCTACACAGCGTAATAAGAATATAGTAAAACAGTTAATTTCAAGTACAAAAAGTATTATTTTATTTCCAAGAAAAGTTATAAATGTGTTGTTGAAGTTAGAAAAAATACATTGATATTTGGTAAAGAATATACGAAATGTTTTATATGTGAGTAGTTAGTAATAACACATTGAAATTTATTGATATTGTTAGTAATGATTTAAATGTTTATGAATAGTTTTTGAATTGTGCCACTCTAATTCATCTGGTAAATGAACGAATATTCTTCACTGTTTTCTCTTTTAAAACATATTATATTGCGACTAACCGTTAAAATGTAATCTACAATTACGAAGTCATCCCCCTTTATAGGAAAATCTTCCTCAAATAATTCTCGGTATCTGTCTAAATATAATGAAAAAAAGACAACAATAGTTTATAAATAAATACATAGATGTGTGTATAATTGTTAATATGTACTTACTTTTGAATTCCATTATGCATATACCATCATCTGAACAACCAACCTCCTGCATTATTCTTAAAACTTTGTCCTTTAAATTGAGATATATCGGGCACGGCATTCTTATTTTGAATGTATCGTGATTTGGAATGAAGTGTAAGTGAATGGTTCAGACAATCGAATGATTTCAAAAAAAATTAATGGTCTAGTATTCAGTCTGGTGAGAATTTATCCAACAGAATACATTTCAAACATGTGTTATTCATATTAAATTTTTCCATACCAAAAAACTCAACAATTATTTAGTCTTTTTCATGTATCTCGTTTTTTACTTCGATTTTGAAAGACCACCAACGTTGCATACATAGCCTGTGAAAGGTTATGTGTATTTTTCATGATGTCATAAAAATGTATGTTTTTCCAAAAGCAAAAAAACTCAAAAATGTATGGTATTTAATCATTTACCTCCTTCTGTCTATTAAAGAACATCAACGTTACATACATAAATTGTCTTGAAAAAGGTTATTGTTTTTGTGATTTCATAAAAAATGTGTGTTTTTCCAATCCGAAAAAAAACTCAAAAATGTATGATACTTAATAATTTACCTCCTTCTTTCTTTGAAAGGCCATGTAATGGAGGTTCCGAAACATACATTACCTAAAAAGGATTGAGTTTTTTTTCGGAGTTTCATAAAATTCCCATGTAATGCTGAGTATAATGAATTCAATATCGGTATGGTATGTAAAATAAAACAGAAAAATCCGTTTTTTCGACAATGCTGTTTGTCCACTATGGTTATGGCTTTTTTAGAACCTCATATCCCGGTATCTTATTTTGATGCCTAAGATAAGATAAAATCTTAATTATAAGGTGATTCAATAAGAAAAGCGCACAAAATCATTTGAAAATTTGTATTTCTCGGTACTTTGGAAACATTTTTGAAGTCACTGTAAGCAGATATATCGTCGGTGTCATGCTTAAGTGTTCCATACGCCATTTGCCTGATTCGAGAAAAACTCAAGTTAATATTTGTGCCCATACGGATTAAAAGTGTTACAAAAATGCAATACTTTAAGAGCTCAGTTCTACTTACCTAAACGCAAAGAATATATCAGTAGTTTATTTTAGTCTGATATCTCTGATAGTCTAGAAGTTATGGCCAATTTTTACAATTGCAAACGGTTGCTGAATTGTTCCATGGGTTCTTTTTTTCGTGTTTTTGGCTGTTTGTGTCACATGGAACACATTTTGTCACATTTCAACAAACCCACTTTTTATACCCTCCACCATAGGATGGGGGTATATTAAGTTTGTCACTACGTTTGTAACTACTCGAAATAATCATTGTAGACCCCACAAAGTATATATATTCTTGATCAGCGTGCAATTCTACATCGATATAGCCATGTCCGTCCGTCTGTCCGTCTGTCCGTCTGTGGAAATCACTCTAGCGTCCGAACGGATTGACGTAGGTTGATGAAATTTTGGGAAAATATGTTATATTTACGTAGGACTTTTGGTATTGAAAGCGGGCTATGTAGGTCCACGCTTTCGTATAGCCCCCATACAAAATGACGCGTGACGCGTCGTCGTTTTAAGGAATTTTTAAGATATCTGGCCCATTTTACCACCGAATTGGTTGTAATTTGGTACTTTGTGTCTCCAGAGGCCAAAAAATATTCCTACCAAAGTTGGGTTATATAGGTCCACGTTTTGGTATAGCCCCCATATAAGGCCCCATATAAAGTACGCGTCATTTTAATATATTTTGAATGTATTAGACCCATTTGACCACAGAATTGGTTGTAATTTGGTATTTTGTGTCTTCAGAGGCCAAAAAATATTCCTACCAAAGTTGGGTTATATAGGTCCACGTTTTGGTATAGCCCCCATATAAGGCCCCATATAAAGAACGCGTCATTTTAATATATTTTGAATGTATTAGACCCATTTGACCAAAGAATCGGTTGTAACTTTGTATTTTGTGTTTCCAGAGGCTAAGAAACATTTCTACCATTAAATGTTTATATAGGTCCACGTGTAGATATAGCCCCCATAATACAATATCTCCCGATTTTCAATATTTTGAACGTTTTAGCCTCATTATCACATCGATATGGCTGAAATTTGGTATTTAGTCTTCTTTAGGCGTATAAAACTTTCCCCCAGAAATTTGTAGGTATAGGTCCACGCCATCATATAGCCCCCATAGAACGGTACCTTCCGAATTTCGGTATTTTGAAGGTTGTGGCCACATTAATCCACCGAAATGGCTGACATTTGTGGTGGAGGGTATAAAAAGTTCGGCCCGACCGAACTTAACGCTTTTCTTACTTGTTATCAACTGTGTTCCACCTTCCTTATGTGAAGTGCTACTGTGAGTTTGAAAATTCACGGCTTCAAATGAAACATTTATATGAGCAAATAAATACGTTAAGGACCATTATTATAGGCCTTCTTAACATTTATTTATTTGAAATGTATAGAAGTAGGGTAGAATATGGGTAGGTAAAAAATTCGACCGGAACTGATTTTTGCATTTCTAAAATAACATAAAAACTTCAAATGTGTTTTTTTTTCAAAATACCATTTTTGTAATCGGTGCCCACACTAGCTTCAAGACGAATAGACGTATCTGCGTATATTTCTGTGGGCTTACATCAAATACTTGTCTTAAAACGAGTGAATTTTTTATAGGAGGCGTTACCTTAAGCGAAAAGAAATTATGATTTTCATATAACATTACATTATTCAAAAATATTTAGATTTAAAAACTATTGTTCTTTAGTTTTTAAACCAAGTCCTTTAAAACAATTTGTTCCATACGCCGCATTGTTCGTAACTTAACAAAATTGGGCAATTTTTTGTTCCACCCGCCATGATTTTTGGGGCGGAACAATTCGTTTTTGTCTCTTTTTGTTCCATACGCCACACGACATGGATATAGAACAAAAAAGTTCAAAGTTGTTTTGTTCCATACGCCAGGTATTATGGATATGGAACAAACAGACAGGACTTTTTGCGTCACAAAGCGGATATGGAACATATTGACATCTGAATATCTCAAAAACTATAGGAGATAGAAGAAAACCCAATTAAAAAATCTGAAAGAGCATGATTTAAGATCTAGTAATGTACCTTTATCTCAAAATGTCAAAAATGGCGTATGGAACACTTAAGCATGACACTAATCATATCATAATATCATTATGTATACAGTTTGTCACGTAATTGTTTTCATACTGAGACAACGAACACTTTTCATACATTAATTAGTGAAAAATGACAAATAGTTGTGGTAAACATTTCGGTTTTTTTTCGAAAACTAGTTGGTCCACCTGTTTAAGACCAGATTGAACGTATAAATAAAGAACTAACCAACGTAGTTCAACAATAATAACCAAAACTAATAATTAACATGCTATGCAAAATGTCAAATAGGTATTTTCAAAATGTAATGGAGGTTCCGAAATACCCCATGTTTTCGGTAAAATCATGAGATTTTATGAATTTAACTCTTAAAAAGGATTAACTACTAACAAGTATCAACAATATTAGGCATGGAATATCTCTACTAAGAGGGTTACCATATGGACCAAGGGGGTACCAGATCATATTACATGTAAGCAATGACCTAATGATCTCAAGCCGGAAGTATCTGAAAATTAAAAAGTTTTATGAGTTTTTAGTTCACCAGAATGGACTGCCAACAATTACAATAAACATTACCTACAGCAGGGGCGGGATTATTTTTCTATAAAAATTTGAAATGAAAGAAAAATTTCTTTGTATTTTTTTTTTCATTTGACATTTCTGTCCTTTAAATTTAATAAAAGTTAATTTAGTCATTTATAGACAAATTCATTCGTGCAACAGGAAATAATTTTTTGAGAAACATTTATACTTCATTTGATACTTTGCTACAAAAATATAATTTCAAAGTAGATTCTGCGGAATGTTTGTAATAAACGTTATTTTATTCTTACCCATGTTCCAATCACTACAATGAAGGATATAGCAACTAGCTGATACAATTTTTTTCGTTTGGTCCCCTTATTGTTTTAAAATAGTATACACAATTTGTACATGAGTGTATTGTTTTGAAAAAAAAAATGAAAAATGTTTTCAACATTTTAAAATTCATTTATAATAGAAATTATTATTACAAGGTTTATTGGAATGAAAAGACTGGTTGCATTCGCGTTTTTAGTTAATGACTAGACAGCGGAATTTTATGCAACCCCTATTTTTGGTCCGATTTATGTCAAATTTTTGGACTGGGCATATTTTTGGCTTCTGATTACATTGCAATCGAAACATATGACATATGCAAAATTATTCAAAATGCGTAAATTGTTGCATATGCAAAATTTATGCATTTTACATATTTTTTATGCAACAAATATTTCCAAAACATGTACAAAAATGATTGTGTGTATAATTTTTCTGTTTAAAATTCTCTTCAGACAAGTCAATAAAACAGAGAAACGAACCATAGCCACAACCTTCAAAATACCGAAAATCGGGTGGTATCGTTCTATGGGGGCTATATGAAGGCCTGAACCTAAACCGACAAATGTTAGGTGAAATGTTTTTACCCCCAAGGAAGACTTAATACCAAATTTCAGTCATTTCGGAGGGATATTGAGGGCACAACTTTCAAAATACCAGAAATCTGGAGGTGCCGACAAATTTCAGGTGGAAAGTGTTATACCCACAACTAAGACAAAATGCCAAATTTCAGTCATTCCAAAAATCGCGATGTACCATTCTATGGGGTCTATATGAAGGCCTGAACCTAAACCGACAAATTTCAGGTGAAAAGTTTAATACCCCCAACGAAGACTTAATGCCAAATGTCAGCCATTTCAGAGGGATATTGAGGGCACAACCTTCAAAATACCAGAAATCCGGAGGTACCGTTCTATGGGGGTTATATGAAGGCGTGGGAAAGTTTTATACCCAAAACGAAGACAAAATGCCAAATTTCAGTCATTTCGGTGGGGTTTTGCATATGCTCATTTTATGCAGATATGTAAAAATATGTCAAAATACGCACGATATGCAAAATATGCAAAAATTTCTGGGCCTAATTCGTTTTATTTTGTAATAAAACGAGTTTCTGTCTAATCAGATTTTCTTTACGACCATCCTAACCATACCCAGCAAAAATCCTCATTGCAAACCTCCTTTTCCACCCATTATTTTAACAAGGGCATGTCGCGCAAAATGTCTGGTTATTTTGTAATTACTGAAATAAGTAGTCAGAATCTACTCAGTATCCACTTATTTCAGTGGTTACAAAATAACCAGATATTTCGCGCGACATGCCCTTGTTAAAATAATGGGTGGGAAACGAGGTTTTTAATGAGGATTTTTCCTGGGTATATGCATTTGCATAGGATTCCGCTGTCTATTAATGACCCAAAAACACAAATAAGCGGTACAACTTGTTGCTTATTTATAGTAATTCTGACAGAATAAGCAAATACACCCAGGCCATCTTTGCCATTATTTTTTTCGAACCTACCCTATCTTCTAGATTATTGTACCATGGACCACAACAAAATTACATAGAAGTCACATTTGATAGGTTTATACGTCCAAAACAGATGAAATATGGTAAACATAATTCCGATTTCTGCCTTTCCAATTCAAAAATTTATACATATTTTATTTTATCTCATAAAAATGATGCATCGATTGATTGATGGGTTCCACGCAGTTCCGAAAAATAATAAAAATCCTACCGCTGAACGCTTCATCAAGGCCTTCCCCTTTCCCCTTTAACCTGCGAAGGCGGAAATTTGACTTATCCTTACCATATTTCCATATTTCCTCTATTTCGGACTTCTAAGCCTATCAAATGCGACATCCTGTTAATTTTGTTGTGGTCTTGAACAATTTTAACACAATTAAGTATAAAATTTTGACTTTATAAATTGCTTTTACCGAATATTTTTGGATGCTTTTCATCACATTCCAAGACCCTAATACACATTTTGGGCCCAATATTTTTTGCCAATGGATATTCATTGCCTTTGTTTTTAATTATAAGTATTTTTATTTATTTTATTTTATTTATTTATTTTTTTGACAAATGAATTGTGTAAATTCATAGAGTGGTTCTATCCTGGTGAACCATTGAAACATGCTAATATTTTGATATTTGTTCATAAAGCCAGTAAAAAGTACCGTTATGTCGCATATGTGAAACATGTTAGTTATTGAATATGTCGGCTTGTGTATACTCTACATGTCCATAAAAATACTATTTACAATTTACCTTATCCGTGTGTCACCTTCGTTTTCGAACAGCTCGACTGGTAGGCTGACGGCACCTGCTGCTCTATACACTCAATACCATCTATTGGGATTGGATCTTTGGTGTTTTCGTCGTCTTCGCAAGTATTGGATACCAACAGTTTGGAAAAATGCTCTTTCAATATCCTGAGCAAACTATGAGTTTCTATTAACAGATTAGATATACCTGTACCAAAGCCATCAGTTCGATGCTTCATTCTTTGTTAGAATTGCAACGTGCTCTTGAACCAATTTATATGAAAAGTGCTTGCATAAATGAGAAAAATCAAAAAAATCGCCGGAGCGCTTTTTAAATAAATCGCGGTCTAAGTTCACATTTTTATGGGTTTTTAAGGTTTTCGCGATTTTGTTTGGAAACTGCAAGTCCTACCGATATGGATCTAAAAAAAATGTTTGAGCAGTGAAAATTCTCTACAATTGTCTAAAGAAAGTATAGACGAAGAAATCCTCTCAGTGAGAATGTCCGAATTGAATCAGTCCACTGTCACTTATTTTATAAAAACGCAATAACTATAAATTTTATACTTTTTATTCTGGTAAAAAACAATATGTGGGTAGTCTACATTAGGGTTATGACTTTTTGACGTTTTTTTTTCTCTCAAAAATGATTTCCTGTAGTGACCAATGAATTAACCGTTGGCTACTAATGCCTTAAATAACATTCATTCCATTTTGTTTATAAAAAATATACCGAGTTATTTATTTCTCACTAAAAAACAATATTTAATACAACAAAAGTATATTCCATAATACAAATAACGGTAAATTTTACAAAAACCAAAAAATGATGGGGACAAAATTTTACATACACCCCAAGGAAATATGTGTATTACCGTCAAATTTATGGAATTAACAGCAACATTTCTACATTTTATTGTTTTGGCGAATGTCTCTGGCTGTCTAAGATATATTTTAGAGAAAAGAATCAAATTTTTTGGGGGTTAAATGTCGTTATTTGAGGTCAAACTTCTTGTATAACTCTTTAAAGCTGACCCTTTCTTAATTCTTTGCGTTTTTAGGTACTGTACCTTATAAAAAGCACAAAGTTAGTTTCTGATGATAAATCTTGAGACCATAGAAAGCTTTGAAGTTGTTTTTGTGCTTAATATATATTCCTGGACATCGATAAATGTACGTTTTTCCTCGGAGTTCTCAAGTAGTGAATAGATTCTGCGGAATTCTTGGCGCAAATTACATACACAAGGCTTTGAATTGCCTTCTAATAAGGTCTGATACAATCCTTGGACATCAATTGACATCAATTGAGAAATGTAAAATATTCTGTTACAAACATGCTCCCGAAGCTTCCAAAGCATCAAAATATAAACTGTACTAAGAAAACATGATATTTGTACCGTAAATATGTTGTCGCTATCTGTTGTGATTGTAGCTTACCGATGTCCAAGCAGGGATGGAAAATTCAATACAATAGTACTTTTTTCAGTACCATTTCACTATAAGAAGTACTGAAGTACCCCCGCGGCCAATTCAGTACCATTTCACATACTCTAGTCAAGAAAAATTTTATGTGGAGCTGAAATGCAAAAATCAAGACTAAAATTGCTAGAAAAAATCTGTAAATACATATGAACCTCCATGCTGGGAATATACCAAAATATGAACCGATATTGATCATTTTCTTCCACCCTTTGAGAATCCGAAATATTAAGTTACAGTCACTACGGTGGACTAATTATTTAAAAGACTTCACATTGAGTGATATCGAAGTACATTCCAATATGTATGATAACCTGCAAGACCTCCTTTATTGGGGCTATATTAGTGCTGGCAAACTATCGATAGTCTGACTATTGTTTTGATTACGGACGAAAAACAATGTTTACATCGGCCACCAAAACATTTTTTGGGCTACCTGTCAAGAATTATTTAAAAAATAATTTGTTCAGATTAAAATATAATCAAGGCTTTACGACAGCGATCAAAACGACAGTCGGACTATCGAATACAAAGTATCTAATTTCAGTAATTTCGATGGGTTAAAGAGGCTAAAACTTTTGAAATACCGTTCTATGGGGCTATAACAGAATGTGGATCCGCACAGACAAATTTCTGGGGGAGAGTTTTGTAACCCCAACGAAGACTAAATACCAAATTTCAACAATGTTGTTATGATAATGTGGCTCAAATCTTCAAAATACCGAAAATAGGGAGGTACTGTTGTATGAGAGCTATATCAAAACATCAACCGATAGAGGCCATTTTCAATATCAAACTTCCTAGGAGTACCAAATAAAAAAAGCTCCATATTAAATATTGAGAGCTGTATCAACAGACGGACGGACCTGGTTATACACTTTATAGGGTCTCCGACGAATATTTCGATTTGTTACAAACGGAACGATAAAGTTAATTATACCATTCAGTATGGTGTAAAAATATAAAAAATATAAAATTCAGATTTCATAGATATTTTTATTTTATTTTTTTTTTTCTTAAAAAAAGAATAAAAAGTACATTTTCAATGAGAAAATACCATTTTAGTACTTTTTGAAATTTTTAATTTTCCATCGCTGTGTCCAAGTGCCGTGTTGTGTTGTGTCTCTTCGTACTTTATTTGCTACGTTAAATCCGGTATGAACCTTTGCTGCAACAAGGTTGTGATCGGTGTCGATGTTTGCTCCTTGGAACGATCATATATCCAACACGTTCGATGGGTGTCTTCCATCTATCACATAATGATCAATTTGAATTCTTGTTTTTTTTTTTTTTTTTGATCTGCACGCAGAGAAAAAAATATGTTTGATCCAACAATATTCCAAGAGCAAAATATATATTATTAAGATATTGTTGGATTCCTTATGTGGTATTGTGAATCCAACAATCGTTTTTGTTAAATCCAAAAATAGTTTGTGTCAACTGAACAATATTTCTCTCTTTTCTTTGAAACATTTTTTCTCTTCTCTCGCTATTCGATGCCATGTTGAAAAAACAAGTTTGGTGAGTTGTGGTGTTTGTATGACATGCTGCCTTTATCTTTGTTTTTGTGTGTATGTATACCAACAATGAGACTCTTGTTTTTATTTGTTTCTGTTTTGGTTTCATTCTTTTTCTTTGTTTCATTCTCCTTTCCTTTACATGTTTGTTATGGTGTTTAATTATTCCTTATGTTGTGGTGGCTGCTTGTGGCTTTTTGTTAGTCTTTGTTGTCAGCTAAAGTAGCAAACCATGTATTGCGTTCATCAATGCTCGTAATATTATACGCGATATTTATATCAAAGTTGTGCGGAAAGTGTATATGAGAAGTATATGCACTCAAATCAAAAAATTTAGTATCTGGTTTTCAGGGCTGACAATATGTTTTGTAAAAAATTTAGATTATGATTGTTCCAACAATCGGTATTGTTAACGATTTTTACAATATTGCGGAAATTCGAAAGTTGTTTTTGTTTTCTATGTTCGGAACAAAAGATGGTATATTTGGATTTGGATTACAATGTTTGCACAAAACAAACACATTTTTGGAACCAAAATAGATATTTTTGTTCCAACAAAACCGAAAAATATTTTTTCTCTGCGTGTATGTTTCTTCTAGACCCTCGTAAAATATATTTTTGGTCTGCTCGTACGTGTCTTTAGTGGGCGCATTAGCGCAAATAAAAATTATGTTAAAAAATTTAGCGTTGAGACCATACATTTTGAGCTCCGGCTAACCACACGTTCCCAACCAAAGTCATGTTTTATGTCCTGACATTTATAATACAATACGTGCTCTAAAGGTGTGTTGTGACGCCTTTCTCAATCCATCGTATTTATTGTATGGTTATAATACCGGATCTGTACTACCCTTCACCATAATATGGAGAGTACAATTAACATTGTCATTCCGTTTGTAACACATCGAAATATTCGTCGAAGATCCTATAAAGTTATATATCTTTGATCAGCATAACTTTAAACTTTTAGTCTATATAACTACGTCCGTCTGTTCAAATCAATATATAACTCGCAATATTTAAGATAGAGCGTTATAATTTGGTACAAACGTTTCTACTACTTCTAGGATGTTTGGTATTGAAAATCTGCTTTATCGGTCTACGTTTTGATATAGCCCCCTTTTAACGGTACCGCCGATTTTCGGTATTTTTTAAGGTTTGATCACATCGAAAGAGCTGAAAAATAGGAATTTGGTCTTCTTTGGGGCCACAAAACTTCTCCCCAGAAATTTTTCAGTACAGGTCCATGTTTTGATATAGCCTCCATAGTACATTTCCGACATTCATCCCGACCTAAGTTGCTGTAATTTCGTTCGGCGGATTCTCAGATTCGAAGGTAAACGATACCGCCTGATGTGACTTCTTGTAAAGGATTTTTCTACTAAAGAGGCTTTTACTTGATATTCCACATTCTCAATGGGTAGAAACCCTCCACTACTACGGATTCTAAAGGCAGCTCTCCATATGAGACGACGGGGAGGACAGTGCCGACTTGAAATGAAAGTGGGATCAAGATAAGTCCTGGGCTTTGCCATTTTATCACCCTACACTACACTACATACAGGTATTTCGCTTTTACTCTCAGGTACTTAAGACTAGAGACTTGAACACTAATTTGTGATCAAAAGAGCACTGGGTACTTGTAGCTCGCTGCTTGGGGGGTTAATACACATTTCGCAACTGTAATTTGAAATCTTCAATTTGGAGTTCTCAGCCCTCAATAATGTTCTACGTTTTGCTAGAACATGGTTGGGCTATTCTCAAACAAATTTTTTGAGTTACCGACAAAAATCGGTAAAATTACAATGTTTATAATTTTGGTAATCAACGATAAGTTAGCGACCAAAAAGGTAGTCGTAAAGTTGTACCGTTAGCAAGAGTGCTGTCAATTTTATTTTACAGATTTTTTTCGGTAACTCAAAAAAAGGCAAATAGAATCGCCATACTGATGGTATAAATTGTTGGTCTAGGCGAATTTAACGATGTTTCACTTTTTGTTGTCATGGGAGTGATTTCATCAGTCACAGACAGATATTTCGATTTGTGCAAACGAAATGGCTATATCACAACTTTAAGTTCATAACTTGAAGTTCTTTTTTATTCGCCTATAAAAAATTGTGAAAATACGTGATAAAGTCATTTTCTAAATTTTATTCGCATCACAGTTAACCTTATTTTTCTCTGCATTTTTCAAGACAACCACTCAAGCAACAAAACTAACAAAAAAGGTTGATGCTGCAAAAACAAAAAACATAACATCTTCATAGCCAATAAGAAAACTTGAAAACTGAGAAAAGTTTTTTTACCAAGATACACATACTACACATATTATTGTAACGAAAAACTCCCCTCCCTATTTGAGTCTGCTGCAAGGAAAAATGGCAAGCATTCCAACAAGTTTTAAGAAGGGCAAGAGCAGCAAAAGAAAATGTTAAGAACGAAAACTTGAGAGAAATGCGCCAAGTTTGGAAGAAGTTTTTTTTAAAACTAAAAAGTTTGCTTCAATCGCTTCGTTGTTGTTGTTGTTGTTCTTGTTGGTGTAATGTACTATGCAATGCCATCATCAAACCCATTTCTATAACGATAACAATTCTCGTAATACTATCGCTATCGTCTAAACGATAATGCGCACATAAATGCGCACTAAAATCAATACCATGATATTCTCTAATACAAATACACAAAAGATAAGGGTTTATTTCTATATACATACATACATATGTACGTGTGTTGCTCAAAACGAAGTGTGTTGGTATATTCATTTTGCTTATTTCGATGGGGAGATTTTGCGACTCTTGAGTAGCGGCTTTTTCTTTTCGGTATTTTAGAAATTTATTAAGAATAGAATTAAGAAAAATTGAATTGAACGGTAAAACTTATTTAAATTCGGTTTATATAAAATTTTCCTCAAGAAGAACACTCAAAAATCATAAAATGGGTTCTGATTGGGATACAGAGCTTCCGTATATATTTTGACCCGATTTTACATACATAATGCAAACAAGTACAGATGATGTAAGGGATAAAAGACACCAAGCAACGACCCTAGCCGGATACAACATAGAAAAGACCAGGACTTATATTGGTCCCTCTTTGTTCTTAATAGGACACTGACCTCCCAGTGGCGTCATATTGAGAGTTAACCTTAACAACCGTTAAAGGTAGTCACCTAACATGTGCAGCGCATTCACCCGTAAGGACGACAAAAACTTGGGTTGGTCGTTGGGCTAGTAACACACTCATTAAAAAAAAGACATTACTAAAACAAAACTAAAAGAACAAAGACATTAAAATTATTGCTCATGACATTAAAATTATTCTAGGCCATTTAATGTAAAAACAGGAATATCTTTGGCCCAACAATCGGGAAATGCAGTCTTCACAGTGAAACGTCTGACAATAGAATGAGGCCATAGACTTCGCAGCGGCAATAACATGGTAGTAATTTTAAGCACCTCGACATATAGTCAAATTGATCACTTTGTGATAGATGGAAGACACTCATCGACTGTGGATGTGCGATCGTTCCGAGAAGCAAACATCAAAGTTGGACATCGGTAAGCTGCAATCACGATCACATTTGCTCAATGAAAACACTCGTCGTCCCGATAACATACCAGCAAAGTATTGCCCACTCCATGTAAACAACCGCAAAATCCATACTTGGATACCAGAGACCTCCACCAAGGAACCCATGGTATGACCAGGAGTGTCGTGCAATTACCGAAGATCAGGATGCGGCATATAGGGCTACTCTGCAATAAATAACAACGCGAGAAAACGAGAGAGGAAATGTTTTGTCATCAGGAAAAAGAGGGAAATGAAAAAGAGTAAGTTTTAAAAAAAATCGAGATGTACAGGAGTAAGAATGAAATCCGAAAAATGTGAGTCCAAAAAGAGTGAAACATCAAAGTGATGACTTTGGAGAGACACATCCTCTTGTAGAGACGAGCAAAGAAATCTGGTAATATATATAGGTAGCACAGTACTTTATGGTTACCTGCATTCAGCGTTTCCTGACCAAAAATAATTTTTAGCAACTATTCTCTAGATTCCTCTCAATTATGTTTTAGTGCACATTCAATACCTGCATTTTGGTATAGGTGCATCAACATTGTGGTGATTTTACTTTAATGTGGTTGTAGAATTTGTGTATAGCTGCACAAGAAGAAAATAAACAAAATGCTAACTCAAAACAAGAACCAAATTCAACCACTCTACTTTTGCATTGACAAGAAGTGTGCAAAACAAAGGTAGCACAAGCAAAGATAATGCAAAGTAAAAAATATAAAGTTTTCTCTCCCGAACATGAAACGACTCTCACTTTATTATTACAACATTGCTTATATCTGCACATCATATGCACGTAATATCCCGGTTACACTATTGAAGGTTAACCCACTGAGTTTACCTTCAATCCAGTGGGTTAATCTTTGCTGCTTATACTTAGCATATACATACAAAATAACTAATAAAGTCGTGTGTTACACTTTTACAATTTCTCGTATGATATATCGTTCCCTCTTTGCTCATATTGGTATATTTTACACACAGGGATACATTTTTGTTTTATGGTATGAATCGTACTTTTTGTTAAAAAAGTGTCTAATAAAAAAAATAATATTAAGATTTCCAAATAACTTTAGATTTATTAACTCCATAAAATTTCATGCGACTAATCGTAAACGTGTAAAACACGACAAACTATGTTGCAAAAACAGTTGCAACTTTTGGTACTTTTTGAGTAGAGTTGGATTTTTTTGCACAAATACCGAATACAACACTGTATTTTTGGTGGATTTGTGCCGGATTTAAAATAAACCCAGCCATGAGTGGAACTAATTTTTGTATGGCAAATCTGCTCAGATTAAATTTAAAAATTTTAACACTAAATTATATAATAAATGTCTTAGAAGAAAAATTAGACAAATTTTTGAAGGATTCTTATGTATCAACTGTAGCCGTCGATGGTGTGAATAATTACATTGCAGATGAAGATTCTGGACATGAAAATGAAGCTAATTTTAAAAAATTACCACCTCTATTATTAAAGGATGATGCTGAGCTTTTTCGAAATTGTAGTTCCACTGTTTCAGGTAGCGAAGACGATATTGCACTTGCGTTATTGTAACATGCAGATGTATTAAGCCGTCAGGGGAATGGGTAAAGCCAGATCTGGAAGACCCCGAGCCTATTATTTCAGCATGTAATCACAAAATTTTACCTAAACCCCCTGAATTGTTTGAAAAAAATGTTTGATGGTGACTTGGTGCAAGTTAATATTCAATACTACAAGGACTATGAACCGAAACATAATAAAACTGTAATTGTATTTTGCACACATATGTGCCGAGTGTACTACATGTAGTACGGCCTTAAAATCCAAGATGGAAAATATATTTTTTTAATTTTTTCTTCAGTTTTGTAATATTATCAGTCAGAATAATGCTATTTTAAAAAACTATGAAAATTGCTTCAGTAGTTTGCCCGTCGGCATATCTGGGTTAAGCAATAAATCCCGGCAAAAAGGTGTAGTGTAACCGTGCTATAAGCAATATTACAGATATCTGCTTTGTTTGGCCGGGTAAGCGAATTTAAGCTTCCTGCATTTTGGGCATTCCTGCACAAGAAGTCGTGCAATTTTTGAATGTGCAGGTAAACAAAAAATACTGTATATAATACAAGTAAACTAGTATATGTCGGCTTTGCCGACAGAGATGTAACCTATGTGAATTGAAACTTTCAACAACGGACATATGAATGTATTTAGGGCCTTTTCATATCTGTCCACTCCTTAGTCTACCTCCCTCACAAATGTTCAACATATTTGTTTAAGTGCAGTTTAAGCTCTGTTCGAGGATCCTTTGGAAATTTGAGCCGAATGTACTGATTGTGGTCCTATTTACAGCGATATTAAATTTTTCGCCAGAATTTTGTGGCCCTTTTTGGATTTTTGAACTTGCCGACAAAAATGTGAATTAGGTTTACAATTCAAAAGTGTTATGGAGGAGGTTCTTGAAGGAATGGAACTTAAACTAAGTTTGAACAAAATATTACGAAGGCAAAATTTGAACCGAATCGGCAGATCCTAAAACTCCTAAAATAACCATTATTTCGATGAGGCACATTTTGCCCGTATGAAAGTGTATATACCCTTGTCAGCATAAATGCATACCCTCAGCATTCTTCCAAACTGTTGGTATCCAATAAAGCAAAAATAAAATCCGAAAATTCTACCAAAGAGTGAAACATCAAAATGATGTCTTTGTTACATCAACGTCCTCCTACAGAGACGAGCAAGGTGATCTGGTAAAAGATGCAGAAAGTGTGCTCGGGATGTTGAAATAGCATTTTTCCAAACTGTTGGCATTCAATAAATAAACCGGCTGAAGAATAATAATCCAGCAGGAGTCGATGGCTTACCGTCCTAGTGTTTCAAAACCGGGGGCGGCACGATGATGAGGTGTATGCAACAGCTGGTTAGAACAATCTAGCAGATCGCTCAATCGAGCACCCTCCCGACCACAAGAAAGGATATAAGACTATGTGCTCAAGTTTGATGGTCATAAGTCTGCTCCCTTTTGCATATAAGGTAAGTAGGATATTGTGAGACGACTAAAGACTATGGTCGTCAGTTAAAATATGAAAGAATATATCCGAACAGTCTAGTACCAAAAAAGGTTTCAGACAAGATACAGATGTTAAAAGAAATGGCACAATATACACGAATAGCCACATGTTACTTGCTTAAGCCGACGTCATTGGCACCAGCGGTCGATCAGTAGAAGAAGTACCTGGTACTGCTGAAAAGTTCGAACGAGAATCTGCTAAAGTGGGTCGCTATGCTTCCATAGAACTCGCACCAACTATAGAAGTTGGTACCTATAATTTTAAGGCAGTTAAAATTTTCGTCTACCTTGGCACCGCCATAAACACAACAAACAACATCAGTTGTGAAATAAGAAGAAAAATTGTATTGGCCAACAAATGCTACTTTGGCTTAAGTAAGCAGTTTAAAAACAAAGCCACATCTCGTCAAAAAAAGCATCGCTTTACAAATGTAAGCTACCGAAGCCTGGGTACTTGCGCAAGCAGATAAGGCAGTGCTTGGTGTGTTTGAGAGAAAAATTCTTCGAAACGTCTACCGTTCAAACGTTGTATCAACCACGAGCTATATCCGCTATACAACGAAATCAGTATAGTTAAACGTATCGAGGTACAACGATTGCGTTGGCTAGGTCATGTCATAACAATGTGCGATGATAAACCTGCTAAAAGACGTATAAATACGGGCATGGCGTTACACGCCGAACTGGCTGGACAAGGCTTCAATGGAGCGAACAAGTGAATACGAAACCAGAAAACTCCCAGTTAGGGAAAATAAAGCAACAAACCGAGAGGAATGGAGATCTTTTCTTAGTTCGGAACAAATGTTCTGTAATGGACCAGCTAAGTAAGTAAGTAAGTAAGTCGAAACTTAGTTTAAGTTCGAAAATGGGCCATTCGGTCCACTACTTCGGGTATCTCCCTCACAAAAGTTTAAAAATTTTGGCTAACATGGTAAACACGATAACTCTTGAAGGGAGTAACTGATTTGGTCCATACTTTGCACTTCATAATCAGGTTCGAATATGAGCTGTATCGGTCCACTCCTTAGGGTACTTCCCACACAAAATGTTAGTTCAGTGCAGTTTAAGATGTCTTCTCGAATCGTTCTGTTTTTGTTTTTTTTGGACCAGGTTGTGGTCGAGGCTTATATTAACAAGTAAAAAAGTATCAGTCGGCTTTGCCGACAGAGATATACCCTCAGCCTGTGTATATTGAAACAATTTTTTTTCCCAAAAAATACATATGTATTTAGGGGGTTTTAAAAATTTTGGGCGTTTGAGCAGACAAAAATGTTGATTAGGATTAAAGATCAAAAGTTTTGCGGAGGAGATACTAAAAGGAATGGATCGACATTGACCGTTATGGAAGTGGATCTCCAGCCACAAGATATGGTGCCATAGGGGGTTTTTACACTCTTCGGGCTGTTTGCTCAAGAAGTATGGACGCCCCTAAAAAAACTTTTACCAACGTGGGAGGTACCGGATGGAGTGGACCAATATAGTCCATATTTGAGCCTGATCTATATCTGGTAGATATATTAGGATGTGTAAATTATATACCAATTCGGCCACTCCCTTCAAGAGTTACCGTACGAAAAATTTTTCCGAACATTTGTGGGGGAGGTACCTGAAGGAGTGGACCGATTTGGTTTATCTTCAAACTAAAACTATGTTTGGACAAAATATTACTAAGGCCATATGTTGGACCGAATCGGCAGATACGTTCGAAAGTTATTTTGCGCTCCAACCACCTCACACGGTGTCATAGGGGTTTTTTGCAACTTTCATGCTATTTTCTCAGGAAGTATGGACTTGCCCCTAACTTGTACCGTCGTATGGAGGGCAGTGAATACAAGTTGCTAAAACAAAAATCAAAGAGATTCGTGAGATGGCCCTAAACTCAACTTTTCCGAAGTTTTGTGTGGGAGGTACCCGAAGGAGTGGACCAATTGAGACCATATTGGAACCTCATATTGCTCTGGTAGAAAGTTTACGCTATACAAAGTATGGACCAAATCGGCCACTCCCTTAAAGAGTTATCGGGCGCACAAACTTTCCGAACATTTTCGAACTTCTGTGGAGGAGGTACCGGAAGGAGTGGACCGGTGTAGCTCCTCTTCGAACTTAAACTAAGTTTGGGCAAAATATTACGAAAGCCAAAATTTAAACCGAATCGGTTCATCCGTTCGAGAGTTATCGTGCGCTCCAGCCAGCAGGACAGACAGACAGACGGACGGACATGGCTAGATCGACTCTAAATTGTCTGAAACACATTTCGTCCAAACATACTTGGGGTCTAAAACCATTATTTCGATGAGGCACATTTTCATCGTATCAAAGTGTATATACCCTCCTTAGCCTAAAGGCTGAGGGTATAAAAAGGTACACATTTTTCAGGATCACGTCCATACTTACTGAGAAAAGACGTGAAAACTGTAAAAAAATCCCTAAACCCTAACTTTGCATATCGTAATATTTCTGCAAATTTTAAACAAAGTTCAAAGATGGTACTTATCAGCACACTCTATCCGGCAACAACCCACACTATAGTTCAAACATATTTGCAAACAAACGGAGCAACGGATTTGGTAAAAAATGGGTCTTATCTTTCCACTCCTTAGGGGGGAGGTACAAATGTTCTACATTTTTGTTAAGGTGCAGTTTAAGCTCTGTTCGAGGATACCTTGGAAAATTGTACCGAAGGTGCTGATTGTGATCCTATTTACAGCGATATTAATTTTTTCGTGGACAAACCATGCTTCACGATATAATGGTCCAAAAACTGTAGATTATAGGGTGATCAACTGAAATGACTGTTGGGCGAGATATCTATCGAAAGTAATAACTCTGAAAAAAGATACACTTCGAAAATGGACTATGACTATTCCTTCAGGTTTCTCCTCCGCAACACTTTTGAGATTTAATCCAAATCTATATTTTTCTCGGCAAGTTCATACGTTCAAATTGGGCCACAAAATGCTGAAAGTTTCAATTCAAACAGTCTGAGGTTATAAATCTGTTGTCAAAGCCGACTGATACTTTTTTACTTGTCACAAGTACTTTCTTACATCCTCATAATCGAAAAGCCGCGTAATTTCCATTCATTTGAATATATTTTAGGTTAGGGTTTTTAGTCCGATAATATCGATATTGAATTAAAAAAAGAACCGATACCATCGATTGTACCATCAATTTTTTCCAGCTCTAGTCTAAACCCATAACTTTTAATCGAACGTGGTATTAGTTTTTCAAGTAGTGCCAAAACCTCACTCCGTCACTAGAATATTTGTGCTAGACTCTCTCCACATTGGAAAAACCTTCAACCCAAGCTGGAGATTCGTCATAACAATTAACATCCAAAAAATGGAAAATGGGATAGATAGATCTCCGTTATTTGACCACCTATGCCCACTTAATTGCCTAATTGTAAAGATAATATTTTCCTCTATCATTGTCAGGCTTTTCTGTTGGGATACTATTAATACATAGAAGCGGATATATTCGCATAAGAATAAAAGGTCCACTATTCGACCATCACCAAAATAAATTTAGAGATGATTTTGGGACTGTTTCCACCAATATCGTGACGATCAGATCAACATTTCTACCTACAGCGTGATTACAAAGTTTAGATGGACGGGCGGACACACATAGCCAGATCCACTTTTCTCGTGCGATCCATTTATCGATGAATTACAAACTTTTGAGCCAAAACCTACTTAAATTTCCCTCCCAACGTAGTGGTGTAGGGTATAAATATTCAGATCTGAGGCGATTGCAGTGGTTATTAAACTGCATCATTGAATGAAAACATTTTGTTGGGAAGTTATACATAGATACGTGTATCTACGGGCTGAAAAATCATATATGATCTATTTTGAACATTTAACCATATATTGGTACATAAGTTTCGTCTTAATAATTTCGACAATGAAACCTGGTTCTGTCCTAGCACATGAAATGTTCACAACATTTAAACATCCTTGGAACATGTCGGGGAAAACTAAATAGGATGCTGAAAAATATGTTTGTGTATATTTCCAATTTTTCTTTATCATGTTTTTTTTTTTTCTTCAACAAAATAAATGCTTCCGATCCCTTAAGCGAATGCGAAGCGATGTGAAAAAGTTTAGCTTGTTATTTTTAATGGCTGGCAATAATCGTTAAAAAGGAACATTGACGTAGAGACGTCTCATTGTTACAGTTGGTAGGTTTCTTTTTTTAATTTTGCCATTTTGCAACAAAAAAACGAACACTTTGGGGGGTTGTGACTAACACGAGCAGAATACAAAATCATTTCGTTTCCTCGGCGAGGAAGTAATGCAGATATTTTATCAAAAAGTTTAAGGAGTGCACGGACAACCAAATGAATGAATGAATGAACGAACGAACGGATGGAATTGTATTTTGGTTGAACTTTTAACTTTTTAGAAATGCCTGTGCTGAAATCGGGATGTTGTTTAGTTTGCAAGAATTAGCAACAGCTTAATACACATTTTTAAAGAGACGTGACTTAGTCGAAGAAAAAATTTAACTTAATGGGAATAACAGTCCTATACTTTGAATCAGTCTAAATATGTTTCGTACCATTTTAATGCTGATTTATAAAATAGTCTATATATCACAAGTTATAGCGGATAATCATATGAATTGAACAATCATGACCTTAGTTTCGTGAAATTATAATTGAGAGTTTGAAATCACCCAATAAACCATATCTCATCATCTTAATATATCTCCACGGTCTTCCAAACATACACAGTACAAGTTCTGATAAAATATTTTATTCCTCTATTTAAAATTCATGTAAATGTATTTCCTTTATTATGAATGAAATTTTTTAATATCCGGCTGTTTCTAAAGGGTTTAGCATTTCAAGCAAACATCACAAATCCTTAAGGGAAGTTATGTGCCACTTGGAATTGTCCCAATGTCCCGTTGGCAAATGTTTTGTATACCTGTTGTATTTGGAGATTCCTTCCATTTCGTTCATACATTTTTGAGAATTTTAATCAAGATTTTCGTGTCAATGTTTCTTTTCGTTTTTAGGTTGGGATTTTCCACTGAGTATACAATGGAATCCGATGTCAGGCAATGTTTTAAATATTCCACACCACTCTTGGAAAATTACAAATGAAAAAAGAAAACGGCTGAGTGTAGCAAGGAGGACCGACCGACCCCTTGTTAACAATGTGAAAGTTTTCCATTTTATTTTCATAGAATGTTACCAAATGTTGTGATGATGTTTGTTGGTGGCATTTAATGTCACCCCGAAATGTGCAATTTAAAAACAAAATTAAAATGAATACAAAGTGAAGCTTTTTTCAAATTAAAATTTAGAACGGTTTACATAACGAAGAAAGTAGTTCACTAGCGGAGCGCAATTTCTTAAAATTAATGTACAGGTCGAATTAATTATCCCATTGATTTGAAGATTTTACCAGACATCGGTTGGCCCAGAAATGAACCCAGGGGAAGTTAAAGGAAATCGATTTGAAGTTGGTTGATATCGGTCTATATCTAGACTGGTATCCATATATTCTATCCAATGTAATGGTTATATTTGCTACTGTAAAAGTGTAAAATTTATTACAAAAATAAAAATCATTAAATTGTTTTTATAAAATACTAGCTGAACCCGATGCGTTTCGCTACCCCGACGAAGATAAAATATGAAGAAATGACTATAATGACTTTAAAGGTTAACATTATATAAATACACTAGCTGAACCCGGTGCGCTTCGCTACCCCGACCAAGATAAAATATAATGGAATGCTATACACTCATACCTCGATTTGCGTTAATAATTGGTTCCGACAAACTTCGACGCAATGCGAAACAACGCAAATCGAAACACATGTTTCCACGTGTTTGTGGGAAGAATTCGTTAATTGGTTCCAAAATTGTTTTGGAACTAATAAAAATTCAAGCGAATGTGGTTGTTAACATTTAATGCTACAAATGCTATATCAATTATTATTATTAGTTTGTAAAGAATATCAAAATCAGTCTTTTTACGAAAAACTTAACTAAAATATAAAAAAATCATCCCTATAAAATTATTTATTCATTAAACAATCGTCACATTATGCGAATGATTTATAACATTTTATTTATCTGAGAAAAGCTGTTTTAATTTTGATCGAATACATTTTTTGGTAAAAATATTAATTGCATCTCCAATAGGATTACAGCTACTATTTTTTGAATTGTTGTCCACAAACATTTCAATTGCTTTGGTTATAATTTGATTAGCTTCTGATATTTGAGTGAATTTCAAAAATATTTTTCTGCGGTAGTTAGACGCTAGTGAGTGTCCCTCTAAAGCACGTTCCGAGGCAATGTAAAATAAAAAATCTTTTCTAATGGTTTTATCGTGTGACGTTAAGAACCCATGAATGTCCTCTTCACGATATTCAAAGCAAAATATATTATTTTTTATATAACGCAAATCGAAACAAAATCTATAATTTGTTTGTTAACGCAAATCGAGGCAACGCAAATCGTGGTATTAGTATACTTATATTTAAATTATTCTTTAAAATACTTTAATGCATAAATATAGCAGATATGAAGGCTTTCTCTACACATTCAGTGCCGTGTATGGTGGTTATGTTATGGTATTTTTGTATGGTGCAGGTAGTAAGACTCCTGCTAAATCTTTTCCTACTATAACTTCACCTAAGTGGGTGACATTTGCAAATGTCATATCGTCACCATAAATGTCCCCTTTAAAGAAGAGAATTAAATTAGGAATAACGTTAAGATTGAGAACGTTTTTCCAAGGGCATATATCAAGCTGTTGTGACACCTTAAATTACTATTAGGGTAACTCTCACTTGCATTGACAATTTTTAATCCAATAATAATAATAATGAGGATAAGGACATGTCTTAAGTAAATATAGGTAACTTTTCCCCTTCGCCCATTCCACCTAAGAAGTCTCTCAGATATATGATATTTAATAATTTTAGCCTTGATTTTCTCCAACTAAAAGTACACATATACTATAATGATGACTTCTACTGACTTCAAAGACACTTCCTTAAATAATGAATCAGAGATTCAATATTTTATTATTATTCCTTATCTCTACTCATGTGATATTTTTTAACAAAAGGATGACCTAATAATATTTTTTTCGAAAATTTTTTAGTCCAAATTCTGCACACAATTTACAAATCTCGACCGATTTCAATATAATAAATATATAGTCCCAATTCCTTCACACTAAAAAACTTCATTGAAATTGGACATTCATACCGTGTTGGTGCATCAGATACCTCAAATCGGCCAAAATTGTATATGGGAGCTACATCCAAATCTGGACCGAATTCGATATATTTTGGCACATTTATTTGTAGGCAAAATTCCGTAAAAAATTCCAAAATTGATTGCAATCGGGCATATATTGCATGTTTGGTGCGTCAGATAGATTAAAAGACTTATATTTAAAAAAATTTAGCTTTTTAAGAACGACTATTTGCCGTAATGGCGAAATGAAAGAAATAAGTACTTTTTTTACACCGCTGTGTGGTATTTTCGATATTTGTAAAATATACAAAAATGTCAATTAGAAGTCCCTCAGCTCTCAAAATTTTTGAAATATATACAAATCCGTTCAGTGGTTTGCATATTATAGCAAAAACAAAAAAATATATTGAAGCAACACTCCTATGTTCGTATTCTTTGCGAAGCAAAGACGACATAAAAACAGTGGTGGATATGAAATTCTTTAGTTCGACTCAAATTGTAGGGTAAACAGCTTTAGGGCCATACAGCAAATTTCTCATTTTATTTATTTTGCTAGATGGCTTTATTGACCTGTTTATCGATACAGAGTCGGCGAAAAAGGGAACTGATGAAGTTGTTTGGTGACAACTGAAACTATAGTATTCCCTACCCTTCGCCCGCAACTAATCAATTTCATATCCACTTTAAAATATTTTGTTGTTATTCAAACAATTGAATTGCAACAAAATATGGACTCGAGCTGAAATAAACACAAAGATGTATATTGAGGAAATTTATAAAATTTGTGTAAGAGAAAATATTTATTAAAATTTTTTGTGAGTTAGTTGAAGAAAATGTAGTAAAAATAGGTCGGAGTTATTTTTCTATTTTAGTAAAATTTCACGCAAAATCGATTTTTTTATTACATTCACTTCTCGAATACACAGTAACATCTAACGGAAGATCAAGTTCAAATAGATTTTGGGTTCCTTTAAATGGGGTATAATCTTGAAATAAAACACTATCGGGTAATGTTCATTTTGAAATGCGCGTGAATCTCGAAATCCTCAAAATAGCTTGATGCGCATGTGGTTTACCAATACACCGATTCTCTTTTGATTTGTAAACATTTGCCAGGATTTACTTTGGCCGCTAAGATGTAGCATCGCCTGCAGCGTAGTGTGCAAAAAACGGTGTAACGCTTATAATTTGCACAAAGTGCATACACTTTTTATGCGCATCCGATGTCACTATCATCCAAGAAAAAATACATCGATCTAAACCTATTTCGATAAAATCCATCAAGAACCGTGGATGTAGCATCACACACTATTTTTGGAATAAATCGGATAAAGCTCATATGCCACTAATTTGTTTAAACCGCTGTTTTCGCAAAAACGCGAGTGATGTGTCAGTTACTTCATTAAAAAGGAAACAATCCACAGAATCCGCCATATTTCCGAAAACATTTTACTCACATTTTTCGGTTTTTGCAGTTGCTGTTTCGCCGTTCTAGGTGATGGATTTTCACGATTTATGATTTATATGATCCGGACCGTCAAAAAACTAAAATATCTTGGGGTTCACTGCAAAATTTCGAAAATTATAACAGTGCAAACATTGGCTTCATCAATGCTAAATTTTTTGACTTTTCGTCATATACACGTTTCGCTAAAATTTGAAAAAGGTGGAAATAAGCAAGTCGACAACAAAAGCCTCCAACAAAATGAGAGGAAACAATTAACTTTCTTCAAAATATATTTTTGCAAATTTTAGCGGATATTTCGCGCTAAAAAATTGAAAAAGGTGGAAATAAGCAAGTCGACAACAAAAGCCTGCAACGAAATGTGACGAAACAATTAACTTGCTTCAAAATATATTTTTGCAAATTTTAGCGGATTTTTCGCCCTAAAAAATTTAAAAAAGGTGGAAATCAGCAAGCAAGTCGACAGCAAAAGGCTCCAACGAAATGTGAGGAAACAATTAAGTTTCTTCAAAATATATTTTTGCAAATTTTCGCGAATTTTTCGCTATATCTCAAAAACGAAATACGTCAGATCCTTCCTTGGATAAATACGAAGATTTTAAGACAAACGCGAAACAAATCGGTTGTAAATTGGTCGAGTTTTTGATTCACGTACGAACGTCATTTGAGTTTTATATAATAGATAATACAAATAAAGGATATACGAATGCGAACTCAGTCCGTTCATTACTGTGTAATAGATATATTTTTGTATGTAGCAGGAGGTATCACTCCTCCAAAACCCATTCCGACCATAAGTCGTCCTACGTAGGTCACATTTACAAATTTTTCATATTCTTACAATCCCGAGCCTACTCTCTCCTTTTAAGGAGAGAATTAAATTAGGAAAAACACTAAGATTGAGGACCTTAAGCTAGAGTATACTTTTAATTTAAAGGAATGATTTTTTTCAACCTATTGTGACATCTTAAACTACTCTTAGGATAACACGCACTTGTATTGATAATTTTTACTACAATAAAGATTTAGATATGTCATAAGTAAAATACAGGAAACTCCCTCCTCTTCACCCACCCCCTTACGAAGAATCTCTGATATATGCTATTTAATAATTGTAGTCTAGATTTATTCCATACCGACTATAAGCACGGGTCTACTTCAACTGATTTCGAAGTCTTTCCCTTAAAGAATGAATTAAGAATTCAATGTTTTATTCATTTTATAAAATATTATTGTCATATTATTTATTTTTTTTGAAATCGGCCGAAAATATATATGGGAGCTATATCCACATCTGAAGCGATTTCTATATAATTCGGCATATCTATTTCTAAGGCAAATTCCGTCACAAATTCCAAATGTCATTGAAATATAGAGTGTTTGATGCATCAAATACATGAGCGGCCGAAAATATATATGGGAGCTATATCTAAACCTGAACCAATTTTGATATAATTTGGCACATCTACTTCTAGGCCAAATTACGTCACACATTCCAAATTTCATTGGATTCTGACATATATAGCATGTTTGGTGCATAAAATACAGGAAATTGGCCGATAATATATATGGGAGCTATATCCAAATCTGAACCGATTTCGATATAATTTGGCACATTTATTTCTAGAACAAATTCCGGCGCACGTTCTAATAATGTTTATAGGAGCTATATCCAAATCTGAACCGACTTCGATATAATTTGGCATATTTATTTCCAGAACAAATTCCGTCACACATTCCAAATTTCATTGAAATTATACGTACATAGCGTGTTTGGTGCATAAAATACAGGAAATCGGCCGATAATGTATATAAGAGCTATATCCAAATCTGAACCGATTACGATATAATTTGACATATTTATTTCTAGACAAAGTTCCGTCACACATTTCAAATTTTATTGAAATTGGAAATAAATAGCGTGTTTGGTGCATAAAATATGGAAGTCGGCCGAAAATGTATGGATATGGGAGCTATATCCAAATCTGAACTGAGTTCAATATTATTTGGTAAATTTATTTCTACATCAAATTCCGTCACACATACCAAATTTGGAGATTGTATCAGTAACAGTTCTAAAGATATTTGCATACAAAATCTAAATTTTTTGGAGGTACCGCCGACTTTGATGCTATCTATATCTCGAGATCAACGGAGAATTTCAAAAATAAATATATAGCCTATTTTAATTAATAATATTGCAATATACCCTAAAAATTTCAGGAAGATCGGTTCAGCGGTTTTTGAGTCTACGTACAAACATTTTATACCCTACACGCAGAGAAAAAATATTTTTCGCTTTTGTTGGAACAAAAATATCTGTTTTGGTTCCAAAAATGTATTTGTTTTGTTCAAACATTGTAATCCAAATCCAAAAATACCGTCTTTTGTTCATAACATAGAAAACAAAAACAACTTTCGAATTTCCGCAATATTGTAAAAATCGTTAACAATACCGATTGTAGGAACTATCATAATCTAATTTTGTTTACAAAAAGTATTGTCAACCCAGAAAACCAGCCCAGAAATTTTTGATTTGAGTGTATATACTTCTCATATACACTTTTCACATAACTTGGATATAAATGTCGCGTATAATATTGCAATCATTGATGAACACAATACATGGTTTGCTGCATTGGCTGACAACAAAGACAAACAAAAAGCCACAAGCACACACCACAACATGAGGAATAATTAAGCACCATAACAAACTCCGGTATAACACCAAACCTCAAAGCACAATGAAGATAGAAGAATGAAACAAAACAGAAACAAATAAAAACAAGTAAAAACGGCGTTAAGTTCGGCCGGGCCGAACTTGTTATACCCTCCACCACAAGTTGTATTAAAGTAAAATGGAATAATTTGTTTCTTTTCGTGTATGAAGAAGACTTAATACTACATCAAAACGTGGACCGATATATCCCATTTTCAATACCAACCATCCTGCAAGTAATAAAAACTTTTGTACCAAATTATGACTTTCTATCTTTAAAATTGCGAGCTGTATCTTGATTTCAACAGACAGACAGACGGACGGACTGACGGACGGACGGACGGACAGACAGACATGGTCAAATCGACATAGAATTTTATGCTGATCAATAATATATATACTTTATAGGGTCTCCGACGAATATTTCGATGTGTTACAAACGGAATGACAAATTTAATTATACCCTCCATATGGTGGAGGGTATAACAAGAGTCTCATTGTTGGTATACATACACACAAAAACAAAGATAAATGCATCATGTCATACAAACAAAACTCACCATAATTGTTTTTTCAACACGGCATCGAATAGCGAGAGAAGAGAAAAAATTGTCGAAGAAAAGAGAGAACTATTGTCCAGTTGACAAAAACTATTTTTGGAGTTAACAAAACCCAATTGTTGGAATCACAATACTACATTTGGAATTTAACAATATCTTTACAATACTTATTTTGCTCTTCGAATATTGTTGGATCAATCATATTTTTTTCTCTGCGTGTACACTACTAAGTGGAAAGGGTATTATAAGTTTTTTTTTTGGGAAAGATTCATGTAACACCGCGAAATATCGGTCCTAGACCCCCAATGTGGTATACCAATCTTCATATCTCGACGAGATAAAGCGATTTTGAAATGTGTGTCCGTCCGTACGTCCGTCTGTCCATTATAAATTGTAATCAAACTCCAGGCCGCAATTATGAACAGATCGTCGCGAAATTTTGCATGGAGGTCGGGTTTAGACCAGAATAGACACTTATTGTTATTGGTGATGATCGTGAAATATTTAGCGGGTGAAATGGACCAAAAAGAAAATTTTTATCCGATTTTGTAGCTGCTCTGTAGGTCGCAATAATAGTCCGATCGCCTCGAATTTTAACTTAGGCAAGAGTATATGACAAGGAAGAAGCTTGCAATTTGAGATAGTGATCAGATAATATTTAGAGGGTTAAATGGACCACAACTTTTGTGTGAAAATTGTGAAAATGTTTAATATACAGCTTATATATGTATTCCTGGACTATTACTTTTGTATGAAAAATATAAAAATTTAAAATTAAGGGCATATACCGGCAAA
The DNA here is from genome assembly GCF_047663935.1 of Musca autumnalis. Taxonomy (NCBI): domain Eukaryota; kingdom Metazoa; phylum Arthropoda; class Insecta; order Diptera; family Muscidae; genus Musca; species Musca autumnalis. The sequence continues at coordinate 159,856,061 of NW_027411644.1, forward strand.
GTATCCCACATTTGGACAAAGAACTACTGACCTTTCCCCTGATGCAAATTGCAATAATGTGTCTCCTGGGTAACTAACGATCCTACTGCTTAATATATAATAGGTTTTGTGTAGAATACAATATTTTCCTCCCATGCTACAATTTGTCTCTATCATGATAGAGAAATTCCCAGCATTATTGCAAATTACGTGGATACCTAGCATATTAATTGTCTAAGTGAATTTTTTATACATATGTATATTGCAGCATGGGGTCACTTCGCTACCTTTTTTCAAAATGCACTTGGTGTCGTTACTGTTAAAGTTTTTTTGAAATAAATTTGTTTGCATGCAAATTATTTGAATTTCTACCCATTATTAGTTGTTTTTTACTGGTTAAAATATATTTTTGATATCACAATATATATCCACAATAAACTATAATATACCCTAAAAAGCACAAAATCGCATTTCCAAGCATATGTATCGTACAAGCGCACTCTTTTGGACGACTTACAATGTTCCCTTTGACACTTTGTATATAGCATTTGTAGTGTTCAATAAAATTGGAGCAGTGTCCGTCTGTTGAATATTTGACGGTCAGATATGGCAAATTGCATTGTAATTGGGTATATTTGCAGCGGCTTATATATTTATTTATATTGGGTGAATTTCTAAAAGGAACCTGATATTCATAGAAAATTTATAGATGTATCAGAAGGGGCTACCAATGTCAATTTTCCAATTTCGGAACTTTTATTAGAAATGTATAATGATATACATAATTGTTCCACAAACATCCCAGTAGGGACAATGGAGTCTTCTCTCATATGAATGATAAGGGACTTACTGTTTATCGTCGAGTCCGAACGACGTGTCCTAAGACACCGCATGTAGAGAAGTTTTTCATCGCTGAAATACTCAGAAAATGTCACCATCATTACTGAGGGGTATTTTGCCACCGTTGAAATATTCATGTGGTTTGGCCTAGGAATCGAACCCGGGAATTCAGCGTGAAAGGCGGGTGTGCATACCATTGCACCACGGTGGCACCCTTTTAGATATATCAAAACATGGAAATTTTATATTTTTTGAGTTTTGAAGAACAGACTTCGAAGACATTTAATATGCTCGAAGCAAAAACATCATTACGTATCTTCGTTTCTCATATTATTGCATAGAGTGGATCTATATTTCAACTTCACATCCGCCTTGTACGCATAATGTCGTGGGTTCGGTTCCACGGTGAGGTAACATCAAATTTCCACGGTGCCAAAATACACCTCAGTAATGTTGGCGACATTTTCTGAGTATTTCAGCCACATAAACCTACTCTAAAAGTGGTGTCTTAGGACACGCCGTACGGACTCGGCGATAAACTGTAGGTCCCAAGCTTAATGAGATATTGAGAATTGACAAAGTTATTTATTACAATAAGCTTATTTGTTCCACAAAAGAATTTTGATTTGTTGAAAGCTAATTCCCAGGGGCAGTGGTGTAGGGTATCACATGGTCGGCCTCGTCCGACTATAACCTTTGCTTACTTGTTCTATTTTATATATGTATATAGATGATAAACACTGTGCAACAAGGTTTTTGTGCGGTAGAAAATTCCTTTTGGAGAAATTCGTTGGTGAGTATATTAACCCATTAATGCCCAGATTTTTTGTTGGAGATTTGCGCTGAAATTTGGTACACTTTTATATTATTATATCTCTAAGTATAAAACAGTAAATCTGCATATTTTTGATCTAAAATATAATTAAGATATATCTCTATAAATACACACTTTGCTATAAAATTAGTTACTATAATAGAAAAACTTCCATTTCAGAACAGCAGTTTCACATGAAATTGGATTTTTGAAACAGGTCAGAAATTAGCAGCTTATAAAATGCAAACGTAGGAAGCAATTGACTTAAAAAAATTAAAAATAACATGTGTCTACTTAATTATAGTAAAGTTACTTTCTATTCCCAATTCCCAATTATTTCTCAGACACAACGGGGAAGAAGTCATTTGGCAACTTAAGTTGCCAATGGGCATTAATGGGTTTAGAAGCCAAAAGCAAATTTTCGCCATAGGTCAAGTTTCCCAGTTATGGCGTGATGCATTTTTTGATTGTCCTCCTATTATGCTTTAGAAACTAGCTTTATTTCTCTGCTTGGCGTTATTATAGCTTCGTTTTGTCAATATAAGTCCGCGTGTTGATATAGCCACCATAGAACGGTACCTCCGGATTTTCGGTATATTTTTTTTAAGTTAAATAAAGCCTTGCAGTACCAAAGAAGACTAAATACCAAGTTCCAGCCATTTTGGTGTGATAATGAGGCAATTATCATTCCAAAATGGCTGGAACTTGGTATTTAGTCTTCTTTGGTACTGCAAGGCTTTACCCCAGAAATTTGTCAGTCAGGTCTACGTTTTGATATAGCCTCCATAGAATGCTACCTCCCGATTTTCGGTATTTTGAAGGGTTTAGCCATTACTATTGTTAAAACTTAATAGAAGCATCCCAGTCTAATATTCTTTTTTAAAAGTCGCTCTTTTTTCATTTAAAAACTATTTTTTCTTGCTTAGGTGTTATACTCATACATATGTCTTTAAGAGGTATACTAAATAAATAGTTGTATTGTTTTCTAAAGTATTCTCCAGAATGATTTATACACTTTTGTATGCACTCAAACCAATTGTTGAAACACTTTTCCCACACCCATTGTGACACTTACAAAGCGTGGTTTTTGAACGCTTCTACAGTACCTTTATATGGGACTATTTCACACCAAAAACCTTTGTTGACAATTTTTGGTGAAGAAGTTTTTTGACTACTGGGAACGTCAAATATCAACTTATAGATAGTTCGTTTAAAAATGTAGCTATAATCCTTAAAATACTTAAAATCGGGAGGTATCGACATATTGGGGCTATACCAAAACGTGGACCGATATAGCCCATACTCGAACTTGACCTAGCTATCAATTATTGCGGACGCTAGAATGATTACAACAGACGAACACACATGGCGAACAGACATGGTTAGATCGAATTAGAATTTTACCTTGATCACTGCTGCACATCAGCATAACATTTTAGTATATTTTCAGATTTTTTTTACTAACGGCTCCAGATATATCGCTCCTATATGTAGAGATGGGAAATGGGTAGAGTTGCGTCGTTCATGAACGAACCGGCTTAAAGGAACGATTCCGTAAAAAGAACGAACGGATCCGTATCCAGCTCATTCTTTTATATCGTTCATTTATATACCCGATGGACGAGTCATTGCTACTTACAAAATTAGCAGCATTGGTTTTGCAGTCAAACTCTAAACAAACGCTGCGTTAGCGCAAGCAGCACAAATTTCCACACAAAACAAACAATGATTCAGAGAGCTACTCTCGCTCAGTAACTCACCTCATTCAGTAGCAAATCTCGGTCATATCTTTCTTTTGCATCATTCGTTCATCTGGTTCTTTCATATCAAAACCACCAACCACTACGTTCAGAAACAAAACCACCACCATTAGCACACAAACAAGCACGTAACACAACAGTTGTGTCATTCGTGAACGAACATTTTCAAAAGAACGATTCGGTGAAAAGAACGACGGAGTCATATGCAGCAGAGAACGAACGACTTCAAAAGAAAATAACACAATCAAATGTATTGTTGAACGAAAAAGAGCCAACGAACGAACTAAACGACCCGGATCTTTTTGGTGAACGGAATGAAAAAGATCGATCCGCTCAATGAACGAGAATACCCATTAAATGGGTAAATTTGGTAAAAAAGGATAAATACTCAGAAATTTACCCAAAATGTAGATTGAAACTATAAAACCAAAAATGCTCAAATTAGAGGTGAAAATACGGTGTTTAAACAAATTTTAGCTTCAATATAAATAAGATTATCTTATTTGCATATGAAGCAAGTGTAAATATTACCTATTTTGGTCCAAAATTTGGTAAACCTCCCAAAATAATAACAGCATCACTTCTGACGTATAAGAACATTTAAAGCTATTGGTTGAAGTCCTTCTTGTAGAAAAACACCAATGTTGGACCACGTTTCTTCGTATCCCTTATATCAAATGGTTTTATCCATGATTTCTGTTGGTTATCTTGAGATTTTGGTCCTATTCGGGAAAATTATACTTTTTGCAGCATGCAGACCACATGTAACGTTAACAGCCGATACGAAACATATAAAATATTGAAACCGCGAATTTAAACAGATTTTTTAGTCTTTTTTGCTATATTTTCAATTTTCTTTATGACAGAAAAACAAACCCAAAAAAGGCATTTACCAGGTATTTACCCAAGTTTTGGGTAAATACCGGGACGAATCCCATCTATACCTGTATGTTCCAAATGGGAAAATCTTTTTTGTATTTTTTGTTTTTTTTTTTTTTTTTATCAGTTATATAATAACAAATAGAAAAAGTTTAATGTTGGCTTTGGTGCAATTTTTGCAATTTAATATTTAAAATCAACTTTTATCAATGAGTGTACTCTTCGATTTTCTTGATTTTTTTTTTTGCTGAGGAGCAGCATGAACATAGCAAACAAATAAAGGAAATCAAAAACCACTTTTTGAAAAAGTGTCCGATTTCCCTCAGAAATCCCTATATATACTTTATGGAGTAGCAAATGAAAAACAAACTTAATATACCGCTCATACTATTGTGCTCATTGACGAACGTAGTATCCCGTTTATATTAGAGTTTTTTCTGTGTTAACCTTCTTTATGAGGATTTATTTGACGTATACGCAATATAATTGACAGTTGAAACCCAGTGGATTTATTACATTTGGTTATGTGTAAACTTCAAAATACCTGAAATAGGCAGGTACCGTTATATGGGGGATTTACTAAAACATTATTATATATGACAATAATTTGGTCCATATTCGGACACGATCTATGTCTCGTAGAATTATTACAATGCGTATAGTTTAGACCAAATCGGTTATTTCAGTTATCGTACTTTTTGAAAAAGTGCAGTTTCAGACCAGCTCTCGAATCGCGTTGATTCCTTTTGTAACAACTTGTATTCGTTGCTCAAGCAAGTCATACTTACTGAGAAAATGACGCGAAAGCTGTAAAAATCCCCATGACACCATGTGTAGTGCCTTGAACGCATGATAACACTCGAACGGATCGGCCGATTCGGTCCTTATTAATATTTCGTCCAAACTTAGTGTATGTTCGATGCCCCTTCCGGTACTCATAATAACTCTCGAACGGATCGGCCGATTTTGTCCTTCTTAATATTTCGTCCAAACTTAGTGTAAGTTCGATGCCCCTTCCGGTACTTCACCCCAAAAGTTTAAAAGTTTCACTAAAATGTACGCACGATTTCTCTTGAACAGAGCAACCAATTTTGTCCATACATTGGATCTCCTAATATTTTGTCCAAATGTAGTTTAACTTGGAAAATGGTCCATATCGGTCTGCTCCTTAGGGTACCTCCCCCACAAAAGTTCAACATTTTTGTTTTGATCCTTTGGAAAATTATACCGATGCTACTCCTTGCAGTCTTGTTTGCAGCGATATTATGTTTGTCTCGGGCAAGTCCATGCTTCCTGACTGACGGTGATCAACTGACTGGTGGGCGCGATATCTATCGAAAAGAAATGACTCTCAATATAAAATCCACTTCTAAAATTGATCCGTTCCATACATTCATGTATTTTTGTGGGCAAGTTCATACGTCCAAAACAGGCAACAAAATCTGAAAACCCCCTAATACATAATTATTGGACAAAGGATTTTGGTTGCGTATTCAGTATTCTATTCGACATTGCTTATATATGAAAGTTCCAAGTTTTACTTGTTATTTCTCACTTGGCTTTCATTTATAGACCATAGTTGTACAAATGTACATTCAAATTAGTAGTATTACGATTGTACATGAACGTCTTTTTAGACGAATGAGAACCTCTGCTTTTCTTTCGGATTGGTTTTCGGCCGACATACATAAAAAGAATTATTGGCTTATTTTGAAGTACAGATAGTATAGAGTATGCTGCAAAAATGTAGTGGCTGTGATATGAGCATTGGAAGGGAACAATTTATTGTGATTTGTATGGAGCATAAAAACTTAAAATCGTGTTTCTCGAAATGGCATTTTTGAAGTCGCTGCCAACGATAGCTCGAAAACGAATTGACCGATCTTTATATGGTTTAGTGAGCTGATGAAAAGCTTGTCTTTAAGCGAGACAGATTTTTTTAATTTTTTTGCCCGATGTTTTGACAAAAAACTTTGACTGATCAAAATTTTTTTTAAATCGATTTTTTAAAATTCTTTATTACGTTCTTAAACCGCCCACAAAAATATACCAAGTTCGGCCCATCCGTTTTCGAGCTATAGCATGTAGCCATGTACCACAAGACTATGCAATAATTTTCAGCAACAAAAATTCCCAAGTAGTATAAGAGTTGCACTTTCAGACGAAAGAAAGAACGAATTGAAAATATAGATAGTTTCTTTGAAAAAAAAATTATGAAAAATAAGTTTTTTTTGTCTGCACAACTAGAGATAACCCCTGATAACCCCTTAACCAAAATATATTTCAAGAACTGTTCAAATTTTCAAAAACGGATTTTTGGCATTTTTCGGATTTTTCGAACTTGACATAAATTAATTATGCTATTTTGTCGAATATAGGATTTGATTCTTTTTGGCTATAACAACAACACAAGTTTATTAGCTACATCTAGTGGACAGTAGGTATAATTTTAAATTTATGTCTAGGATGACGACTTATTTATCGATAACTGCCAATAATCGGCTGTTGTTCAACTTATCGATAACTATTGAATTAAATCATGGTTTGGGAATAAGATAAAATCGTATTAGTTTACGTATTTGATCTATAATAACGTATACTTTGCAGTTACCTTTGGGACGGAATATTTAATGCAACATAAGTATTCGGTGTGGAAACAGTTTTACGAAGATTTTTGTTTGCATGTAGAAATTTGTTTTGGTCTAAATCAAATAACAAAAAACTGTTCCTGTTTGCGTATATCCTACTAGTTGAATTTTTCCAGTATTCTTCGTAAAGCTTAAATTAAAAAACATCCGGACAACAGTACACATACGAGTATATTCTTGATAGATGTGAAATATTTGTTATGTATTTTTGATCAAAAAAATGTTTTGACATCAAATAAAGGCCTGAATTCGCCTTCCTAAATTCGCCTTACTAAAACAGACTGTACAATTAAAACAAAAATTACATTGCTGCAAGAACAAATTACTGCGAATTTAAAAACATACATCAATATGAAACACCCTGTATAAGTCGCTGAATCACCATGTATATAATTTGAAATTTCATTGGCCATCTTTATTCTAGTTGGAATAACGCACGTCGCATGTCTTTGCTATTAATTGTATAGAGCGAATTCGTTTAGTATATGCCCAACGTGGCAGATGCCGCACATTTTTATAACGAAGACAACCACCAAATGTTGCATTATTTTATTTGGCCACTCGCCGTTTGGTGGATGAATGTTCTGTTACTTCCGGTTCCGTTTTTAATGACGAGGTGGTTAAGATCTTTACTAATTGTAATAATTTTTAAGGCATCTCGGTTGGCCGTGTTTACATGTTATTTTAATCCATCGCCAATTGTTCCGTAACAAGTTATAATTAATAGGATATATTTAAGTTTTTAAAGTGCGAGTTCAGTTTCAGTTTTATTTCCATATTCATTTAGTTTACAAAATGGTTGATATACATATTCCTTTGCTTATATCTATATAAAGACAAATTTGTTTTTCTAATAGCCTGTTTCAGTAAGATGATTGGAATTCAAATTCTTTGGAATTACTACCATCCTCCAGTTGTTAAAAATTTTGTTTGATTGGAAACTGAAGTTTGGAAAAAGTTCGAACAAACTTAAATTCAAATCTTGTGAAACAGGCCATAAGGATTTCTACTTTTGATTTATTAATAAGGCCAGTCACCATTTAGAGTGTTTATTTTTAGTCTGTTATTATATATTTTCTCGTAAAAAACATAACACTAACATTATTAATTTATATTAATTATCCAATCTAAGACTTACCATTAGACCAAATAATACCTCATTATTTATTTTTCTACAAAATGACATACTCTTTGGCTGTGATATACTCCTTTCCAAGAAGACTTTGCATTAATAATCAAGCATATTGAATGCGCCTCTTATTTGGGGAATATATCTCTTATTTGTATTATTGATTCCAAAACTAATATTTGTAGAATTCCCCCCTGTAATATTAGCAATGTAATCTTTTTGATTTATTAAAAGTTGTTGTTTGGCCTGTTTTGGCATTTCTTTCAAAAATTTGTTCTAAAAGTTGTTATTTTTTGGGCTATTTTTATCGCTTGTGACTTTCGCTTGATTGTTGCAATTAATGCACATAACTGATAATCAAATTCTGTTTATTAGTTTTCACGTTTCTGGGACAGTTGATATAATATATTATGTTCCTGTATATTAGCTTCCTTTGGAGGAATAAGCCATTTTTTGGGACCATGCGATCCGCCACATTTTACACATCTATATGAAGACGGCAGTTTGTCGATGGCGATTTCTGCATTGGACACTCCCTTGTGACTTATATTTCCCTGTTGTAACATCATTAAACTGTACAACAAAATTCAACTTTTTTTAAAATTACAAGAAACCCTGCATAGATTATGAAAGAGGGCCGAAAAATGGAAGACACGTGTATGTGCGTTTTGAAAGTTTACGTCGGGAAGTAACCTAAAAGCTTGGGAGAAGTTTCCCCTATTTCTAAATTTTTGGAAATATTCGAGTTAGGATTCCTTGCATTTTAGGCTATAGTGTCTTGGCAAATATTACTCTTTTAGTTAAAAAATGTAAACCTCAAGCGGGCCACTAAAGGGCTCTTTTGGGTCCCAAAAAACATCATTCTAGATGGATGACGTCAAAAACAAAAATATTCTACGTTAAAATTTAACGGAGTTACCGAAGAAATTAAATATTTACTTACATTATATAATAATGAAATATCTATATCAATTTTGTCAAGAAACCACAAAAATATTTTTTAGTGAAATATTTTTCGTTAATTTTTCGAGGTGATGCATGAAACTAACATGAAACTTAGACAAATAGCACCAAAAGAAGAAAAATTCTACACAAAATTTCACTACAAATCTCAGAATAAATTACTTATCTAGGTATAATACTTTTTATGAAAATAACACTAGAAATTTATATATTAAAGGTAGAAAGTATTTGTTCAAATTTTTAATGTTAATTTTGAATGTTTCCATACAGAGTCAAAATCTCACAAAGTACTTCACTTCTTGGCGATAGTGCCAAAAGAAGAAATGTTCCAAATCAATTTTCACTATGAGTCTCTGAACAAAGGCAATCTGTACCACTAACATATAATATCTTTAGCAGCCCTTGTTTGTGATATATATGTAGTGTAAAGCCATGTTTTACGAGTTTTGTCCAGATTTTCCTTATCCTTGGACATTAGAAAAATTTTATTGATGATTTTTCGTTATGAATTCGCCCAGAAGATGCTGTGTACTCGATTTAAAACGTTTTTGCTATATTTGTGGTGAATATATATTTGGAAAATATTGAAAACTTGAATCGGACTTTGTAAAATTACGTATTTTTAGTTGTCTAAACTAAAATCACTCCTCCGGTATAAACCCTGGGCGCTTGGTATTGTATGTTAAAAGGCGGAGAGGTCTACGGATATACTAAAGTGAAAATATACATGACATATAGGTCCAAACATACATGATTTTAGCGTAACTCTAGAAATTTCATGGTGTCTTCGACTCCTGTGTTGAGAAAAGTCCTATTCAAGTTTTCTATATTTTCCAAATATATATTCACCACAAATATGGCAAAACATTTTTAATCGAATTCACAGCATCTTCTGGGCGAATTCATAACGAAAACCCATCAATAAAATTTTTCTAACGTCCAAGGATAAGGAAAATCTGGACAAAACTCGTAAAACATGACTTTACATTATATATCAAAAACAAGGGCTGCTAAAGATATTACATGTTAGAGTTACAGATTGCTTTTGTTCAGAGATTTGGAACATTTCTTCTTTTAACACTATCGCCAAGAAGTGCAGTAATTGTGAGATTTTGACTCTGTATGGAAACATTCAAAACTAACATTAAAAAATTTGAACAAATAATTGCTACCTTTAATATATAAATTTCTGGTGTTATTCTTCATGAAAAGTATTACAATTAGATAAGTAATTTATTCTGAGATTTGTAGTGAAATTTTGTGTATAATTTTTCTTCTTTTGGTGCTATTTGTCTACAACTAAGTTTCATGTTAGTTTCACCACGAAAAATTAACGAAAAAATTTCATTAAAAAAATATTTTTGTGTTTTGTTGACAAAATTGATATAAATATTTATTTCATTGTTATTTATTCTTAGAGATGGGAAATGGGTAAATACCCAAATGGTAAATACCCATTAAAATGGGTAGATTGGGTACAAATGGGTAAATATGCAGGTATTTGCCCAATATGTGGGTAAAAACTACAGAAACTAAAATCATCCAAATGGACGCGAAAACGCAGTATTTAAACAAATTTTAACTGACTATGAATAAAATTACCTTTTTTTGGAAATGTGACTAGTTAATATTTTACCAATTTTAGTCCATATTTTTGGTAAATCTCTCATATATACATAGTTACAGCGTAATTTTTGACATATGAGGGCTTTTAGAACGGTTTGTTGAAGTCCTTCTTGCGGAAAAACGTAAATGCTGGACCGATATTCTTATTTTTTTCATATATCTGATGGTTTAACTTATGATTTCAGTTGATAATCTTGAGATTTCGGTTCTCTTCGACAAAGCTATATTTGCTGCGGTCTGCATTGATTTTCTTCCTACATACAACTCCAACGCTCGATTTTACATATAGAAAGTATAGTCCGCGAGGTTAAACCGCTTTTTTGTTTTCTTTTTGATTTTTTTTGCTGACAGAAAAACAAAATTTTCATTTCAAAATAAATTTTTAAATACCCAAATAAACACCCGAAAAAGGTATTTTGGGTAAATACCGGGTAGAATCCCATCTATATTTATTCTAAACAAATATTTCATTTCTTCGGTGACTTATAGTTAAATTTAACGGAGAATATTTTTATCTTTGATGTCATCCATCTAGAATGATGATTTGTGGGACAACTTGGCATAAACCTAGATAAAGTACAGCATTAGCCCTAAAACGTGTTTTTGATTTTTATAGATTCCTGGCTTTCAGTAAGATTTAGAGTTCTGATGTATTCTATATATAGATATATTTATTCCTTTAAACTCCTATAAGGAGCATAGGGCCAGGATGTATTCTATAGTGAAATTTTATGGCGAACAATTTTGTAGAATATTCGGATCCGATTCGACCTTACTTTAAATGGGATTTGAAACGTTTTTGGAAAAGCGACCCAAAAGAGCCCTTTAATGACCCGATTGAGGGTAACATTTTTTAACTTAGCTAAAGACACTATATGCCTAAAATACAGGGGTTCCAAGGAATCCTAGTTGAATATTTCCAAAAATTTACAAATAGGGGAGACTTCCCCCACGCATTTAGGATACTTCCCGTCGTAAACTTTCAAAACGCCGATACACGTGTCTTCTATTTTCGTGTTATTAATAAGAAGTTTATATCTGGAAAAGGTTTTCATATCTGACTCAAAATTTCAATCTAAAATTGTATGTGCGATATCTCTTAAATGGAGAAACCGATTTCGTCCAAAATTCGGATTTCAAATATTTTGGGCAAACTTACGTTTAATCGGGTAAGTACCTTTGCTGCAACAGAGTGGTAGTCCGACTTGTATGTCTCCATGGAAGTCTTCCATCCATCACAACGTGATTTCTTGTTCTTTGATCTGGAGACAGCCAGGTGCCCCATATAAATGCCGAGATGTTTAAATCTGGTACTACTAGCTACCATGTGTTTCACTGTGGAGATTGCTCAATTTCCCGAATGTTGTGCCAGAGATATTCACCTTTCCGATTTTGGCATTAAAATCGTCTAGAATAGTTTTAACGTCATCGGCAGGACAACGGTCATACATTTTTTTTTTGGCGTTCATAATATATATCTTTGGTCTGTTCGACCCTGTCTTCAGTGGGAGAATGAGCTAAAATAAAGTTGATTTAGCTTTTTAGCTTTTATCCGAATTGTAGTAGGTCTCTCATTCACTGGGGTAATGTTTTAACCTCCAACCAACTACAAAGCCCCAACCAGTGCGTCATGTTTAGGTGCTCTTGACGTCTTTCCCAATCCATCATCATATTACATTACATCCATGGCAGTAATGGTGGCCTTGTACTTTTCAAGTGCATCTGCCAATGCGTAAACGGCACCTTCTCTATAAAGAGCCCTAACTTGGTGCAGATTCGCAGATCATGTCCCTTAAAACGTTTGCGGCGTTGTCAACTTTAGACAGGTTTTTTCTTTCATAGTATGTTTTTTTCAATGGTGACAAGTAAATGTTTGCATGTGGAAAATCATTACTAAAAAGGACCAATGTAAAACAGTTTGATATTACAAATGGAATTCTCGAATTACAAATAACATGTTACGAATTACAAATAGAATCATCGAATTACAAATGAAATGTTACAAATTATAACTGGAATGTTTCGAATTACATGTGAAAAATGTGTATTTGTAATTCGAATTATTCCATTTACAATCCGAAACATTTCATTTGTAATTCGAAAAATTAAATATAAAGCCAATGCAACCATTTTTTTAATTTTTTGTTTCGAATTTCGAATGGAATAATTCGAATTTTAAATGGAATAATTCGAATTACAAATGAAATAATTCAAATTACAAAGGAAATAATTCGAATTACAAATTCAAATTAAAACTGAAATAATTCGAATTACAAATGGAATTCTCGACTAACAATTGAATTGTTTCGAATTACAAATGAAATGTTACGAATTATGGAAATGGAAAGTTTCTAATTATACGTGAAAAAGTTGTAGTAGGTAATTGTTATTTTTGAGGGTATTTTTTATAAATCGTAAATAAACGTTGTATATTTTGTACCCAACAAAATTTGAAGGAAGGGGTTCCATGCGATTTCATGTCATCTTTTCAATTGTTTCAAACGAAGTCGTGAAAGATCCGATCTTTTTAGCATTTGAACCCATGCAAATGAAAACGTGAAATATCCGATCTTTTCATCAGCATTTGAATCCATGCAAAGGAAGTCGTGAAAGATCCGATATTTCCATCAGCATTTTTACCCATTCCATCGATCCAATAGAGATGAATTTTGTGTTTTTATTTATACACATTTTTCTAAATATATAAGATTAATTATTTACAATAGGCTTGATGTTGTCGGAGACTCGAAATCACAACCAATGTTGTTAAAACTCTCGTCGTAATGATAATGTCATCGCAAAGGGTTTGTTAAAATGACATGCCAAAGCATTGGTGGAAATGACATGCCAAAGCATTGGTAAAAATGACTTGTCAAGGCATTGGTGTAAATGACACGCTCATATAAAATTCATCGATGAAGATGCTAAAAAGATGACATGCCAGGTCACTTTCACCCATGGTTGAATGGCATCTTTGCCATCGAACATTTTGCTGGGTAGTTATACCCTACAACAAAATGTGGAAAGGGTATAATAAGTTTTTTTTCCGATTTTGCGATGTGTGTGAATTAAAAATTTTAATCAAACTACAGGCCGCAATTATGGATCAATCGTTACATAATTTTGTATGGAGGTCAGCTTCAGACCAGAATAGACACCTATTATTATTGGTGATGATCGTGAAATATTTAGGGGGGTGAAATGGACCACAAACAAAATTTTTATAAGATTTTGTAGCGGCTCTGTAGGTCGCAATGGTAGTCTGATCTACGAAGCTTGCAATTCAAGATGATGATCAGATAGTATTTAGCGGTTTATTTGGACCAAAACTTTTGTGTGAAATTTGTTAAATTTCTAGTATAATAACGTGAGATATCTCTTGACTTTTCCATTGATGGCAATTATCTTGATCTACGTGGTGAAATAATAGAGTTACAGGGATCCTACAGTGTTAATTCCCTCCATACCATTGCTATCGAACACGATATCGTTTTCGAATGTTTCTCGATAGTTTTGTGGATATTTTTTTTTTTCGAGCACGACACACGAGAATAAACTGAAAACGATTCATTCGTCGCTCAGTTTGTGGCAGGAAAACCTTCGATTTCGAATATAGTTTCTACGACAGTGGGGAAAAACATTTTTGTGGAGTTTCTTGATGTTTCTCTTAAGTACCTTTTCGTCTTTATTTTTTTATTAAGTTTACGATTCGATATGTAACTGTTGATAAACACTGTTGTCTTGTATTTGGTAGCCTACCCATATGTAGTCTGTATCAACATTTATTGTTTATATATTATATGTAGCATTTATATCGAAATTACTTGAAAAAAGCAAATAGGAATTTTATACAAACAACATGAAATTATTTTTTGAAACAAACCAATTTCCAAAGAAAAAAAATGTTTCTCGAACCATTGTTTGTCGTGAAGAAAAACATTCACAAAAACACAAGAAAAACAAGTGAGAAAAGGCTATAGTCGGTACGGGGCCGACTATGTGATACCCTACACCACTAACTCTGTGAATAATCTTTTCACTCGAAAACATTTCTTTTATGGAGATACGAAAGTTGTCACCCATCTGGCTTTTATACCAAATGACTTAAGGCGAACTGAACCAAAATAATTAATATTTAATTTTATATTTGACATCACCAACATCAATAGGCTTCTATCTCTGTGATCGTGATGATCCGATCAAAATTCCGACCTGTAGTGTGATTGCAGAAAAAGTGGAAAAAAGGGATTCATTAACGACTATTGCGATATCTCTATTATTTGACTACCTACGCCAACCTACTTTGCATAATTTCAAAGATGGGATTTTCTACTTTCTTAGTCAGACTTTGCTTTTAGAAGGTCCCCAACCAAAGGTGTGATATCCGTCATTATTATTAAAATCGCAAAAATGAGAAGTTGGGTTTTATTAGCGATATTGCGATATCTTCGTTGTTAGACCACCTACGACAACCTACGTTACATTGTTGTAAAGGTGATATTTTATACTTTCATTGCCAGGTTTTGCTTTTTGTAGAACCCTTATAGACGCTGAGATATTTGCTTTGGAATAAAATGTTTCGTGACGATACGATCAAAATTGCGCCCAGTAGCGTGACTTCCAAAAAAATGGGATGTATTAACGAATATTGCAATATCTTCGTTATTTGGTCACCTACGCCGACCTAGTAAAGATGGGATCTTCTACTTTCATAGTAAGGCTTTGCTTTTGGAAAGTATCCAACCAAAGCTGTGATATTCGTCATTATAACTTAAATCGCAAAAATTAAAATTTGGGTTTAATTTGCGACTATTGTGATATCTTCGTTGTTTGATCACCCACGATAACCTACTTTACATAGCTAGAAAGGTGATATTTTCTGCTTTCATTGTCAGGTTTTGCTTTTGGTATACCCCTTATAGAATCTGAGATATTAGCTTTGGAAAAAAACGTTGTCTTTTTATCCAAATAAGTTTTTTGCCCATTCTGACCCCTAAATATTATTCGACCCTCACCAAAATCAATAGGCTTCTTCCTCTTTGAGATCCTCATTAACTCTCAAAATTTCGTGACGATCCGATCAAAATTGCGGCCTGTAGCGTGATTTCCAAAAAAATGGAAAAATGGGATGAATTACCGACTATTGTGATATCTCCGCTATTTGGTCACCTACGCCGACCTATTTTGAATCATTGTAAAGGTGGAATCTTCTACTTTCATAGTCAGGCTTTGCTTTTGGAAAGTCCCCAGCCAAAGCTGTGATATTCGTCATTATAACTAAAATCACAAACATGAAAATTTGGGGTTTATTTGCGACTATTGTGATATCTTCGTTGTTTGATCACCTACAAGAACCTACTTTACGTCATTAGAAAGGTGATATTTTCTACTTTCATTGTCAGGTTTTGCTTTTGGTATACCCCATATAGAAGCTGAGATATTCGCTTTGGAAAAAAACGTTGTCTTTTTATCCACATAAGTTTTTCGCCCATTCTGACCCCTAAATATTATCCGACCATCACCAAAATCAATAGGCTTCTTCCTCTCCGGGACCCCCATCAACACCCAAAATTTCGTGACCATCCGATCAAAATTGCGACCTGTAGCGTGATTACAAGGTTTAGATGGACAGACGGACAGACGGACAGACGGACGGACGGACGGACTGACGGACGGACACACATAGCCAGATCGACTCAGCTCGTCGAGACATTCATTTTGATATATATAAGTATGGGTCTACGACCATTATTTCGATGCGTTACAAACTTTTTGGCCAAAACCAACTTATAATACCCTCCCCACATAGTGGTGTAGGGTATAAACATTTGCCAAACGTTCGAAATTAATATCGTTTTCGAAACTTTTGGCAAACATTCGAAAAATATCGGCAACTGGTATGGTCATAGTTATAGTCCGATACTGCAAAATTTTAGCACGATGTAACAGTTTTGGTCAAGGTAGATACCATTCGTTTTGGATATTGATCAAATAATATTAAGCAGGTGAAATTGACCATAACAATTGTGAAAATTCCAAATTTAATTTTTATTTCAAATTTTAAATTCTGGGAGACATATTCCACCAAATTAGGAAAACTAAGCATGACAACCAATTCTTAACCTCTACCATTAACATGCTACATCAATGTAGAGGTAAGATAGTGGAATTACTGTCTAAAGTATAAATGGGTTCCTTTAGTGTGTTGGTATGTTTGTAAAGAACTACATTTACCTTCCATGCTAAAAAATGTCGCAATTATCATGATAGAGAAATTTCCAGTTTTCTAAGTTGATGAAAATTACAATGATTTAAGGGGTCTTGATGTTTCTGTGCTACACGTGGTCAACAGTAAATATTGGTCATTTTTTCATTAGTCGCTTCGTTAAAAATCACCGAAAGATATTTGTAAAAATATTTCATATTTTTAATGCAAGTTTTAATTTTTTGAAGAAACATGTATGCGATATGTAGCCAAAACTGTCTGTTCATTATCAGATAAGGTAAAACGTCTTAGGTCATCCTTGTCTTCTATTAAAGACATTGTGGTCTCTATGGGAAATCTTACTGAATACCCTGTGACATAAAATCGAAGTCAAAATCTGGGGCTGGAAAATTCCTTTTCGGAATGAAAGCCCCAATAGAGAACCCCAAAGGATCCCATTTCTCAATTATGACATAATGATTTTTTGATTGACCCCCATCAATCATTGAGAAAATAGCCTTATATCTCTGTTTGGAGATATATTTTCATAATTTTTAGATGACATGTTTTCAGTTAAATGGAATGAGGAACCTTTCTGTCGAATATACTGTCCTCCTAGCTCTGTTCCTTCATGTCCTTTTTGTTCTTGAACTCAAAAAGTAAAACAAATTGAATTTTTCTACAAAAATGTTCCACCGAAAATTATATGTAGGTTCCCATGTCCAAGAAATCGATATTGTCACGTTTCATTGCCTTTATCAGTTTTACCCATTACTTTCTCAAAAAAAGCTTATGTTTATGTATTTGGGTAAATTTCGCATAATCTATTAACTATATATGAAATTCAGATGGTTACGCTTCTGAATTAGGGCTTCATTAATTCGTTGTTGGTCAACGACGGATTCATCCCGCCATAACTCAGAAGTCTGTCAAACGGCGAATCTTTCTTCTGGAATTCATTATATACTCAATGAGGGCTTTAGATGCAGACATTAAAATAACCGGATCTGTCCGCCAGGAACAGATATAGTTCATGTGTATCATAGTTTTCTACACAATCAATAGCATATACGAAATTCTATTAAATACATAATCATATATCGATTTCTTGTCCTAGTGGACCGTCTCTACATAAAAATTTCCTATCAAGATTTTTGTAGAATATTTTCATGCACGAAATCTCATCGTTTGCTAATTTTCAGTTCCAGAAAACATCCATCTGCCTTCGTGCTGGGTGATGTACACAATATATCTCAAATATTTCAATAAAATTGTCCACTCCACAACAAAGTTTAAAATGTAAGCGCTGAATTTTAGTTAAAGGGGTGATCCCTACTTATAAATTTCAGAAAAAAAGTAGAGAGTATAAATAGCATAGACTATGTGGTTAAATTTTTAAGTCGATCGGAACAATATTGCCTTGGTATGAGTGTTGGATGGGAACAATTTATTTTATTTTGTATGCAGCATATAAACCGTGTTTTTCTCGAAATCGGCCACAAAAATATATGACAATTGGTTTATTAATTTTCGAGCTAGAATTGGCACCACAAAATGCTTTAATAAAAACAGGGTTTCGTAGACGGCCTCAAATCTTCGTAATATTTTTCTCTTTCAAATGAAGAAAAAATTTTCGGAAAAAATCATGAAAAATGGTTTTTTATGGCTTTACAACTGGGGGTCTCCTTTTAAGGCCAAGTACACTAAAATGTTGGCTTATATCCAGTTGGAAACTTGGTCATGAATTGCTTATAATTTGTATGATTTGTATAGCCCCTTGGTTTTCACATATTTTGAAAGCTTAAAGATTTTCTTACGCGTAAGAATTCCGTCCAGAATATGCTCGTACAAAAAAGGAAAAACGACAAAAACTTTCTAACTTTGCTATTTTTCAATGTAAGATTCGGCAGAAACAATATTGATATGTTCTAATGAATATATAAGGAAAAACTAACACATTAGCCTATATAGGCCAAAATATAGGAAAAAGTTAATAATTTGTGAACATTTTATTCATTTTTAGTGGAGTCGACCCGGAGTCGTGAAAAAAACTCGTCTGGAGTCGGAAACCCTGCGCAAAATACTGTAAAATGACCATAATTTCCGAAGTTCATTTGAATTTAATGCGCTTTCGATTTCAATGATCGCCATTAAAATATACATTAATCTATGTCGTTTCAGTGCGATCCATAAAGAACGGTGTATGTAGCATCGCACACAATTTTCGCTATAGTTTTTAAATATCTGTCTTCGCACATTTTAAGCAGGCGTATCGCTCTATTTAGTTGCGTAGAAACGACACATTCAAAATGCTTATAAATAGACGATATTCTCAAAAATATTTATTGCAGATTTTCGAACTATATCCGCCAGTGGATAGATTTAGAAGCGCGCCGTGGCTTATTAGATTCAGAACATAAAAAACTAAATTTACGCGGGTTTCCACGGAAATCGAATGACGTTTGTAAATTTTAAACCAAAAAAAAAACAGGTTTTTTAGAAAATTTATGCACAAAAATTTCGTGTTTGGGCGCAGATTACAGTGATCCTATGAAGGCAACAGGCTCATGTTATACATTAAAAAATGCGAAATCGAGAGTACTACGATCAAACAATATGCTTTTAGATAAATCCAGCTGCGCATCCCGATTAG
Organism: Musca autumnalis; assembly: GCF_047663935.1. Lineage (NCBI taxonomy): Eukaryota > Metazoa > Arthropoda > Insecta > Diptera > Muscidae > Musca > Musca autumnalis. Next base: position 159,875,557 of record NW_027411644.1, read on the forward strand.
AGCAAAAATTCAAAAAACCCCATTTTTCAGTCTTCAAAACGTCAGCATCCGTTTGAAATAGATACAGTGGATATATTTAAAAATCATACATTAGAAACTTCAACTCTGAAGTGTGTTCTTTAACTTCTCCTTTGAGCATTAAGCTCTACTTTGTGTTGTAAAAACACTAATTGGAAATTAACATAAAAAACCTTGTTTCCTTCAACAATTTTTTCCGATTTTTTTACATTAATACGACCACAGCTTCCTCTTAAATTGTTAAAATGTAAGCGCTGAATTTTAGTTAAAGGGGTGATCCCTACTTATAAATTTCAGAAAAAAAGTAGAGAGTATAAATAGCATAGACTATGTGGTTAAATTTTTAAGTCGATCGGAACAATATTGCCTTGGTATGAGTGTTGGATGGGAACAATTTATTTTATTTTGTATGCAGCATATAAACCGTGTTTTTCTCGAAATCGGCCACAAAAATATATGACAATTGGTTTATTAATTTTCGAGCTAGAATTGGCACCACAAAATGCTTTAATAAAAACAGGGTTTCGTAGACGGCCTCAAATCTTCGTAATATTTTTCTCTTTCAAATGAAGAAAAAATTTTCGGAAAAAATCATGAAAAATGGTTTTTTATGGCTTTACAACTGGGGGTCTCCTTTTAAGGCCAAGTACACTAAAATGTTGGCTTATATCCAGTTGGAAACTTGGTCATGAATTGCTTATAATTTGTATGATTTGTATAGCCCCTTGGTTTTCACATATTTTGAAAGCTTAAAGATTTTCTTACGCGTAAGAATTCCGTCCAGAATATGCTCGTACAAAAAAGGAAAAACGACAAAAACTTTCTAACTTTGCTATTTTTCAATGTAAGATTCGGCAGAAACAATATTGATATGTTCTAATGAATATATAAGGAAAAACTAACACATTAGCCTATATAGGCCAAAATATAGGAAAAAGTTAATAATTTGTGAACATTTTATTCATTTTTAGTGGAGTCGACCCGGAGTCGTGAAAAAAACTCGTCTGGAGTCGGAAACCCTGCGCAAAATACTGTAAAATGACCATAATTTCCGAAGTTCATTTGAATTTAATGCGCATTCGATTTCAATGATCGCTATTAAAATATACATTAATCTATGTCGTTTCAGTGCGATCCATAAAGAACGGTGTATGTAGCATCGCACACAATTTTCGCTATAGTTTTTAAATATCTGTCTTCGCACATTTTAAGCAGGCGTATCGCTCTATTTAGTTGCGTAGAAACGACACATTCAAAATGCTTATAAATACGCGATATTCTCAAAAATATTTATTGCAGATTTTCGAACTATATCCGCCAGTGGATAGATTTAGAAGCGCGCCGTGGCTTATTAGATTCAGAACATAAAAAACTAAATTTACGCGGGTTTCCACGGAAATCGAATGACGTTTGTAAATTTTAAACCAAAAAAAAAACAGGTTTTTTAGAAAATTTACGCACAAAAATTTCGTGTTTGGGCGCAGATTACAGTGATCCTATGAAGGCAACAGGCTCATGTTATACATTAAAAAATGCGAAATCGAGAGTACTACGATCAAACAATATGCTTTTAGATAAATCCAGCTGCGCATCCCGATTAGAGCAAAAATTCAAAAAACCCCATTTTTCAGTCTTCAAAACGTCAGCATCCGTTTGAAATAGATACAGTGGATATATTTAAAAATCATACATTAGAAACTTCAACTCTGAAGTGTGTTCTTTAACTTCTCCTTTGAGCATTAAGCTCTACTTTGTGTTGTAAAAACACTAATTGGAAATTAACATAAAAAACCTTGTTTCCTTCAACAATTTTTTCCGATTTTTTTGCATTAATACGACCACAGCTTCCTCTTAAATTGTTATTTTTAAAAATCCGTCGGTGATTCGAGCTAAAAAAACTTCAGTTTACCTAAGTACGTTCAAAGTTTATGGTATATTACAAATGTTCGCGAGTTACAATACCCCATACCTCAGTTTCAAAATAAGTTAATTTCCTACAAAAAGCTTGATATGTATTCACATACATGTTTGTGTAAAATTGTAACCTTCACCCCATAATTACATGACAATAGAAGAATGTAGTTGGAAACGAAATTCCCACGACTAAATAAAAAACTTTGAATACCGTATTATATTTTGATATCTGTTTTTTTTTAATTTTCTAAATAATTACACAAAACCTTATTGCCATAATCGACATGTAACCAAAGACATTCTATTTACATAGGAAATAGTAAATAAATAGCTAGATAAATACAGAAAAGCCACTAACACTTTTATCTATTGCCTGATTATTGTTGTGTAAACAACAAATAACACAAATATATCACAAATAAACAAACAATTTCATTTCTAATAAACAAAGAATTTAGACACAAAACATGTCCATTTCAATTTTGTGTACAAGTTACGATGAAAAACAATAATTTTCTTTTCCGACTGAATTGAAACGTTTTCTCTTTGTTTTTTGTTCATTACTTGATGTGCGAATGAAAATTGGGATGCCATGTTTATAATGGAAATTAATAGCCATAGTTTTTACTTTCCATCACATTTGGATATTTTATTTCAAACTATTATAATGTTTTCAGTAATATCACAAATAAGTTAAAATAAGAATGTCTTACTTAGCATTGGGTAAGAATTTTAGAGAAAGCCAAACAGCAATGATATCTAAGCACTTTGCTAGCTATGCGAACATTTTTTGTGAGTAGTGTTTAACATTTCCTTCCAAAATGTCTCCAAAACTGGAAAAGAAGCACAGATTTATTTTGATATGTGTGTAATATGTTGTATATTTTTTTTGTAAATGTTTTTAACTTTAGTATGGGAATAGTCCATAAATAGCTGTATCAGTTATCAGAATATTTAATGATTTTATAAATGGTCACATTGCTTATCATATCTGTCATCATAATGGAGCATAATGCATGTGGATGAGATTTTTTCAACTAGCCGCCAAATGTATCTATGTATGTGCATACATACATGGATGACATTGTAAATACCGTTAAACAACAGCTATAATTAATTAGCCGCTACTTAAAACGCACCCAATATAAAGACACACTTTTTGATTCTATTCAAATGTTGTTGGAAAACTGAAAGACCATATTGTCAACTCTTTGAGTTAAGGAATTGATAATAAAAAAATCTTTGTAAAAAATGAATAGGGAAATAAAGCTCACTACAAGTATTGTTCCAGATTGCAACAAAGTATCTGTAGTGTATAAAACCGGTTAAATCGAAGATGCTCAAATATTATTTGCAAAGTTTTTTTATTTATTGTAGGCTTCCTTCGTTTGGTGTATGTATGAATGTATGTATGTATTCGCTTGCCGTCATACATGTTCTCGCTTTCAAAATGAACTGAGAATTGAGCAATTAAGACGAGTTAAAGTCGTTATTGTGCAAATTAAATTGATTCATAAATAATAATAGGACATTTAAAATATTAAGTGAATAAGATTCATGGAATTTTCTTTGCTAAAAAAATGGAGTAGCAAAAAATTAAATTTACATAGAGTAGGTAATCGTTATTTAATGTAAATATATAATTACGAGTATATGAAATATAAAATAAATTTACTACCGCTTTTCTAAGGCAATTTAGATCATATTTATTTTATTATTATTGTTATTGTTATTATTGTTATTATTATTATTATTATTATTATTATTATTATTATTATTATTATTATTATTATTATTATTATTATTATTATTATTATTATTATTATTATTATTATTATTATTATTATTATTATTATTATTATTATTATTATTATTATTATTATTATTATTATTATTATTATTATTATTATTATTATTATTATTATTATTATTATTATTATTATTATTATTATTATTATTATTATTATTATTATTATTATTATTATTATTATTATTATTATTATTATTATTATTATTATTATTATTATTATTATTATTATTATTATTATTATTATTATTATTATTATTATTATTATTATTATTATTATTATTATTATTATTATTATTATTATTTATTAATAAAAATTATTATTATTAATAAATAATAATAATAATAATAATAATAATAATAATAATAATAATAATAATAATAATAATAATAATAATAATAATAATAAAAATAATAATAATTTTTCGGAGGAAATACCAGGCATAAAATATTTAATTCATATGTCTTTTGCTTGCAAATGCCTTTTGTTTTCAATTATGATTATTACAAATTGGGAACTTTTTATTCAATATTTTTCCTTTTTCACTTTAGATCAACATGTTATTTGATTCGGTAATATTATTGTAAAAAGATATATAACATTTAAATTACTCGCTGCAATACAAAGCCACGGTGCGCCTTAACTAAATTTAAATGAAGTTTTTGCGGCTTCTAAAAATACAATGTTCATAGAAACATCAAAAAACAAAAAATCGCCGGAGGGATATTCAAATAAATCGCGGTCAAGTTTCACATTTTAAGGGCATTTGTAGGTTTTAACGATTTTGCTTGGAAACCGCAAGCCCTATCGAAATGGGATTAAAGAAAATGTTGTAGAAGTGAAAAAAATTTTAGTTTTTTGATTTTTTCTCATCTATGAACATTGTCGTTTTAGAAACCGCAAAAACTTCCCAAACGAATACCCTTTAAAAATTGATATACACTTAGTCAACTAAATTATTGCAAACGATGATTTTTTAAAAATTTAATTTTTAATTCGGAATTACTACAAGAAATTCTTTTAATATTTTTGGGTTTTTTGTACATATCTGTTGATTTACCTGGTACCTGGTTTTTGTGGTGTCAACTAAATAATTGCAGAATGAACGAATGTCCAATAAAATCGTCGGATTTCCCCGCGATTTTTTGCAATTAAGGATTTTTATTACTTTTATGGTATCTGAACATGTAGATCCATAATTTTTGATCAGAAATTAATTGTTCTGTGTGTAATATAGACGGTATATTCAGAAAGAGAGAAAGTCAGGTAAACGGATTTCGGAAAACATCCTACATTTGGTCTATTCCAATTGTAATAATGGTAAATCCGCCAGAGAAATCGCCTCTCATAAGCTGAGAACTGTATACAACATCATATATCGCACACAGAGAGAAAGTAGGCTCAAACAAAAGGCGAAAGACCCCAAAGCAGCACCAGAAAATTGCTTACTGATTTTGAAGAAAGTGTGTCACATGGAAAAGTCAGAAAAGTTCAAAATAGTCAAGCTTAATCCCATAGTCGTTGTTTTAATATTTTAATAAAACAGCTTTAATTTACTAGTGGGAAAAATTTGGCGATATTAACCAAGGGGTAAGGCAGGGAAGACAATAATTTCGGATCTCGCCACAGATCCTCAGCAGTTCCCTTGTTCCTTGTTTTTCAACAAGAAACTTTTTATACCTAAGTGTCAATTGCTCGCTCAAATAGATACGTGTCCAAAGAAACACTCTGATCAAGAATTTCTTTAACACTACCTAAACTCGAGCAACTTCTCCTGCAAACAAAACCAAATCATTCCCACCTCTATGCGTTCATTGAGTCTCAACTAATTTGTTGGTATTCCTTATGACAGCAACGGTGAAGGTGCCCGGTCTCACAATTAGGAGGGTTGGCGATTTTTAATTGGAAGGACCACTTCTATTTTGTTTTTCAATATAAGTCAGGCTTATTTTTTAACAAGAAACTTTTTATACCCAAGTGTAAATTGTCTACGAGGATCCGTGGCGTGGTCCGAAACTACACTTTAATACATATCGTAAAGTTCGGAAAACTGTCAATTATGGTATGGGGTTGTACACCAAGCAGTGACGTTGTAACATCTAGATTTGGAGAAAACAATAACAGAGGAGGTTTATTTAGATGTTTTAAATAATGATTCAAACATCAGCTTCCCAGAAAATTCAAACAAATTTCAATATGAGTACTTCCAAAACAGCGACCCTATGCATAAATCTTATTCATGTAGGACTTGGTTGTTATACAACCGCACAAAAGTCTTTAACTTCCTAGGCCAAAGTCTAGATATTAACCCCATCGACAATTCATGGGTAAACCTGAAGATAAAAGTCGGGTATTGGTCCCCACTAACAGAAGGGACTAAATAAATTGTATTAAAGAAGAATGCCAAAAATACAATTGGAATATGACATTCCGAAACTTATTTAGTAAATTCAGAGAAGTTTACAATCTGTTATTGATGCCCAAGGTGGGTATAAGAAGCATAAGAACGCATTTTTCGAAAAATACCGCGAAAGACTGAAAAGTTGTGAATTTTGTAATTCATTATTTGACAGTACAAATAATAGGTTGTTCTTTTTTTTGTTAATTTAAAGCAAATTTTTAGTGAAATTTAGCAACTTTGTTATTTCATGAATCAACATGTGCAAGAATTTAACTGTGAACAAAAATATTGGTAATGATATTTATTTATAGCAATAAAACGATGTTTTATTTAAAATTTTGTAATAATTTTGGTTTTGCAATAATTATGTAACTGTATATTGAAATTCTAATTAAAATCTTTATTATTTATTAATTTTTCAGATTGACTTGGAATTGTCTAACATCATCAGAACAATACAAGTTTAGCTTGAATTCCCTTCATAGTGTTTACGACTCATTGCGAAACTTGGAAAGAACAATTATTATGCATTTGTTTTAGAACCTACAAAAAATTTCCCCGTACTCAAAACTAATGGCAAAACTTCCATTTTAATTCAATGTTAAGTTGATGGTTATAATATTGACAAATATAAGTATACAAGCTGACCCGGTTCCGCGTTGCTGGCCCGTCGTTTTGGATTTCCGTGTAAGGCTTAGTAATCTATCTACAATTTATCTACCTAATATTGATACCTCTAGATATTCGAACCGAATTGACGACAAATCGAAGTTTTGGTATAACCCTCATGCAATGGTATCTCCAGATGTAAAATAGGAAATTACTTTAATTATAGCCTCCACCATAATATGAAGGGTATAATTAACTTTATGATTCTGTTTGTAACACGTAGATCTTTTCAATTTGGTACAGAAGTTTCTATTTTTTTGGTAGCATGTTTGGTATTGAAAATTGGTTATATTAGTGCACATTTTGATATATATACAACCGACTTACCGCCCGATTTTCGGAATTTTCAAGGTTTCAGCTGCATTATCCTACCGAAATGACAATACTTTATTATTTAGTCTCCCTTAGAGGCATAAAGCATTTTTACAAAATACTATCAGCATAGGTCCACGTTTTGATAGAACTACCCTAGAACGGTACCGCCCGAGTGTGGATTTTTTGGAGGTTTTAATCTCATTATGCCACCGAAATGGTCCAGGTTTCTAAATAGTCTTCATTGAACGGTACCTCTCGATCTTCGGTATTTTCAAGTTTATAGCCACATTATTCATACGAAATGGCTATAATTGGTACTTAGTCTTCCTTGGGAGTATAAACCATTTCTGCAGATAATTATCGGCATATAGGACGGTACCTCCCGAGTTTCGATAATTTGGAGGTTTTAGTCTCATTATCCCACCGAAATGGCTGTGGCAATTTGGTGTGTTGTCTTCATTGTGGGTATAAAACATTCCCGCATAGAATATTCGGTAGAAGTTTTTTATGTAGCCTTCATTGAACGGTACCTTCCGATTTTCAATATTTTCAAGGTTTTAGCGGCACTATTCAACAGAAATGGCTATATTTGGTATTTAGTCTTCCTTGGAGGTATCAAATATTTAAGCAGAGAATTGTCGGTATAAATCCATGTTTTCATTCATAAAACGATACCTACCGGTTTTTTGTGGGGATTTTGAATGTTTTAGCCACATTATTCAACCGGAATTGCTTAAACCTGATTTCAATATAATTTATGGTGGTGTGCATAAAAGCTGGGGCCGGTCGAACTTAACGTCGTTTTTACCTAAACATGAAAACATCTGTGGTTCATAAAAAATTACTTCAAAATGCTATTGGGTTTATCCAGACTTTACTGTATTAAAAAAAACGTGGTCTTGATCGAGTTATTCCAAGCACTGAAGTCAATGTTTATGTCATGTTTGCTATTCCACTTACTTAATTTGTAAATCTAATCAGTAAGAATAAAGTTTTCAAAAATTGGACGCAATCGTGGTATTCTGCTTCCAAAACACTCAATAATGGCAGAGACCATAATTGCAATTGTATTGAGTACCAATACGTCTAATAATCTCTGATATTTATCGATTTGTTAAAACCGTTGTTGGGGAGGTCCCCCACACCCTCCATTTTCGGTATTCTCCCACCATATGAACCTACACACAATTTTATCCAATTCGGTCCAGCAGAATTCGGAAGTTTAATTTAGGAAATCATGTCAGTCTTATTGAGCCCTATATACATTTAGAAAGGTTATAGATACACCGAATTGCTGGCCCATCGCCTTAGTGACCAATGCAAATTTTTTAGACGTTCTAGTTATTTAACTATCTTTGAAATTATGTTTTGCCTGATTTCTCAATCGATTTTTTGGAATTTCGGTCAAGGGACATTTAACATTATTTGGGTTGTACTGTATTCCAAAATATGAGGTTGATCGCGCTTTCCCAATTTTTGAAGCCAGTGTTTATAGCGTTTTTGTAGTCATGCTTACTAAAATTAAGAATATGACCTATAATTATACATTTTTAAAAATTGGGCTGACCGTGATATTCCACTTCCGAGATGACCATTCAGGATCAAGACAGTTATTACCATAGTATTGCAATCAATTTTTAAACAAAACGTTCAAAATTATCTTTGATTTCACGTTTTCTTAAAAAATTGTGTGGGGGAGGTACACTGGTCACTCCATTGACCAGTATAAAAAATAGCTAAAAACCTATTCTCAGGCCTAAAAACTCCACATACAAAATTTCATCGAATTCGGCCCAGCCGTTTCGGAGAAGTTTAATTTCGAACATCGTGGCAGTCTCGAAGAATTTTATATATATATATGGATATCGCTCATTTACTCAAAGAGTGTCATGTGTTTTCTGAGTTAGCAATGTCTTTTTTTCTACGACTTCTACTTCATCTTGTATAAAATTTTCATGCTGTTAAAACTTCGTAAAATTCAACACAAAAGTTTTTTGAGTTTATGAAGCACTATTACACTTCAAATCATGCTTGATCTTGCACAGAAATTTAGCACTGATACCTGGCTAGCTGTTTGCAAAATATGGTACAAGTAGTTATTTTAGTTTTTGTTTAATATGTAATCCTTTTCAGTTGGGAAGTACAATTTCAATCGTTAACTTAAAACGCGTTTTTCTCGAAACTGGATTTTTTGAGATGTGTCACTCTTAAAGTAAATGAGTGATATCTTTAGGGTTGTTTTAAGAAATCTATGTCGTGACTACTTGAAGTTGTTTAACAACCTTTGCCCCTCCTGGTAGTTGATGTTCTGCGACCAAGTTGCAGGATCTTTTCTCAGAAGTTCCCTATTAATGTTTAATAACAGTTAAGTCTCTATTGTAATAAGTATTGGGAGACATTTTTCTTGGAATTTAGGCATTTACTCTGTTTTTAGTTTCGGTCGCAAATTCTGCATGATTTGTTAATTTTTTTTTTTCAAAATGCCAAGGCATTCATTTCAGGACTAAGGTACTATTTGGGAATTCTTTAGTATTACAATAGATTTTCAAAGAGGTCTTGTTTTTTTTTTTTGCTAAATTCGCTCTGAGGCGTTAAACAAGACAGTAGACCTAAGATTTTTGGTGTTGAAAATGGGCTATGGGACCTATATACATGGACCAAATTTTGATATAGCCCTCATAGAACTATACCTTCCGATTGTCGGTATTTTGAAGATTTTTGCCCCATTATCTTACCAAAATGGCTAAAATTTGGTATTTAGTCTGCTTTAGGCCTACAAACCTTTCCTGCAGAAATTTGCCAGTATAGGTTCACGTGTTGAAGTAGGCACCATAGATCGGTATCTGCCGATTTTCGGTATTTTGAAGGCTTTAGCTCCATTATTTTAGAATGGCTAAATTTGGTATTTAGTCTTCTTTGGGCGTATAAAAGTTTCCCGCAGAATGTTGTCAGTATAGGTACACCTTTTGATATACCCCTCATAGAACGATACCTTCCGATTTTCGGTATTTTGAAGGTTTTAGAAACAACCGAAATGCCTGAAAATATTTATTGTGGCATCTCAGCTTGGAAGGTACTATGATACCTTCAATACAACTCGTAGTGGAGGGTATAAAAGTTCGGCCCAGCTGTAGTTAAGCCTGTGGAATTTTTTTCTGAAGTCGACTTTGATGTGGGATTCTTGAAAAAATAGCTCGACTCCGCAGCCCTGGTTCAAATAATATGTAGTATCTTCCAATATATATGTCAGCAAATTAAGATATATATGATAATTAGAACTGTATTTGTATTGGATTGCAAATTGTTCTGGATTTGTTGCCTTTTTGTCTACATAACTCGTTGACAATTGCGTTATAAATATCTTTAATTAGACATTTTTCGAATTGTTAAATGTTAATCTCATTAGATCCTGTTCGATTGACAGATATTAATTGAGATATTCTTATTTACACTTACGTGCAAAATATAGACTTGAAAATAAGGTTATCGTATTAGAAGTAGTACTTCGAATATATACCTGACATTTAATAATGTAATGATAGGCCATTGTTACGAATTATTGTCGGGGTTAAAGAAGAATGGTAAGGAAATAACATCAAAAGACAGACAGTTTATTTTGAATTATTGAAGATCTTATGTGTTATATGCGTTGATTTCTTATACAACAATGCATCAACGTAATTGCTGAAAAAAAATGGATTATTTTCCAGGAACACAAAAAATGTTTTCATCCAGCGGATGTTTGTTTGAAGGAAAATTAAGTGAAATAAAATCGCTAATTAAATTTTATTGAATTAAAATATCATCAATATTGTTTTGAGGTGACTAAAACAAAAGAATTAGCGGTCTCTTTGGAATTTATTTTTGAACAAAGAAACCGAACAATCAGACGGAAATTTCAAATAATTTAAATAACAAAACACTAGGATTTGTTTGTTTTGTGTATTTTTTTTCGAAACTAAGGTGTTTTTTGTTTGTTTCTTTATGCATATACATATGAATATTTTCAAACAGTCTACCGCTTATGCTAAAAATAGAATTTTAGTGCGCCAAATACATAAATTTTTTTTAGTAATTAGTCAATGTAGGGTCAATATTTTAAATTCCATGAATAAATGGGTCATATTTTTAGTGTAATTTTTAAGCGTTTGAATTTGTTATTTTTGTCAGACATAAGGTATAATCTAAAGGATTTGTAATTTTTACACTCTTTCCTTAGCAAATATGAATGTAGGGTATTTTTATAATTTTGAAAATTTTCTCTAATGAAATTTAAACGGAAAACAATATACATACCTCTCATTTAACTCAAACACTCAACTAATTTTTTGTCAAATAACCTTTCTATACAGCCATATTGGTACCCATTTTAAGATATTTTATTTAAACGTCAATATTTACGATAATTATAATTAATTCCTTGAACTCTTCTTCAGTGTGTGACTGCCATGCGCGTTTATTTCAAACGTTCACGGTCTATTCCACATCACAACTTTTGGGGAAGGAGGCGGTGCGTTTGTTTAATTTTGCTGTCAATGAAGATTTATAACACCAAATAGTCATCGATATTATTGGTATTATGTATATTTGAAATGGCGGTGGTAACTCAAGTTCTAAAAAACATTTCGTGGGATATTTCATACGCCGTTTAACCTCTCGAAAAAAAGAAAATTAAATATTACTCAATTATGCGTTTTCGTCGACTATTTGTTGTCTGTTTTATTCTTCGGTTCCGTTTGGCATATTCCGTTTTATTGATTTTGTTATGCGTGAATAAGTATCGAATTTAGAGCAACATTGTGGCAATAAACCATACCTAATTTATACAGAATGGTGTATGTGTGCGCCAAGCTCCTCGTTTCCTATTCCGCCATCGCTGTCAATGTGCTGGCGTTATGCAAATAAACGGAATATCAATTTATTGGAATAACTACGCACGCATATGCATACGTAGGTACATCCACATAACCATCTGACAATTTGTAGATGACATGTTTAAGGCATTCGTTTAAGGCATGTATGTATGTATATTGTATATGTCGACAAAATTCTATAACAGATGACACTTAAATTTAATGCTATATTACAGTTGATTGTATTTACGAATTACATAACTTTAAAGGGTGTTTTACGGAATTGTGTGATCCTTGACTTTAATACCACGTTCAAAATTATGGATTCAAAGTTATGATTTGTCCATATGATATATGTATATGTACTAAATAGGACGCTCAATTTCTACAAATCATATAAAGTTTTATACCCAGCAAAAAATATCACATAACGAACTATTGGGTTTAGTACACTAGGATCCCGATCATTTTCCCGATATTGAAACCATCATTAATTCGCTTTGAATAGAGGCATACTACTGTACATTTCAGCTACTGGCAATGCAAAAGTTCACGGGCTCCACAATTTTTGCGACGCACAATAGTTCAGAAACCGATTTTCCTGCCCAAAACCCCAATTTTTTGTCATCCATTGTTAATTTCTATATGGGATTCAATATTAAACATATAGAAACGAAGAAAACAAAAAAATTAGGTAAAAATATTGGAACGTGTGCCCGTGGCGTACTCCTAAAGACGATTTTTTCCCCCAATTTTGGAAATTACGTAATTATAGCTAATTTTTTGTTTTTTATACCCTCAGCATTTATGCTATATACACTTTAATATGGGCAGAATGTGCCTCATCGAAATAATGGTTTTAGACCCCAAGTATGTTTGGACGAAATCCGTTTCAGACAATTTGGTGTTAATTTAGCCATGTCCGTCTGTCCGTCTGTCTGTCTGGCTGGCTGGTGCGCACGATAACTCTCGAATGGATGAGCCGATTCGGTCCAAAATGTGGCTTTCGTAATATTTTGTCCAAACTAAGTTTAAGTTCGAAGATGGGTTATATCGGTCCACTCCTTCCGGTACTTCCCAAACAAAAGTTCGAAGATGTTTGGAAAATTTGTGCGCACTCCTGAACGGAGTAACCGATTTATTCCATACTTTGCACATCGTGAAATTTCTATCACACTTAGATGAGGTCTCAATATGGACTAAATCGGTCCACTCCTTCGGGTTCCTACCACACAAAATTTTGGGAAAAGTTCAGTTTAGGACCTGCTCTCGAATCGCTTTTATTTTTGTTGTAGCAACTTGTATTCCCTGCCCCCAAATGACGGTACAAGTTTTAATAGGGGCAAGTCCATACTTCCTGAGAAAATAGCCTGAAAGTTGCAAAAATACAATGTGTGTAGTGGATGGAGCGCAAGATAACTCTCGAACGGATCCGCCGATTCGGTCCAAATGTGCCCTTGTGTCCTTAAGAATCGTATAAATTACCGTAGCGTTTACACGAAGTGAGCTATTTTATTTTTCCTCAAGTACTAATATTTAGTGAAATTCCAAATTTAATGGACTAGAACTTTTATTGAACATCATGGAACAGAGTTTCGCTTCCGCAGAATGATGCCTGCGAGTTTCCTTTATCAGCCCATATATACTTTTGTACCCGTCTTGTTCTGTCCGTTTAACACTTTTTTAAAGTTATTCAAATTACAGGGTAAAAATGTGCGTTTTTTTATATACAAATTAACATTTTTTTACACAAATGACACGGTGTACCTGGGAAGTATTTGCAGATTCTGAAACTACAATGCTCATAGATGAGAAATATCAAGAAACAAAAAAATCGCCGGATGGATTTTCAAATAATTCGCGATTTAAGTTCACATTTTTAGGGGTTCTTTAGGGTTTCACGATTTTGGTTGGAAACCGCGAGTTCTATGTAAATGAGACTAAAAAAAATGTTGTAGCTCTGAAAATTCTCCACAAGATTGGCCTTTATCATATTTTCGTAGGTTTTACCGTTTTTGAGACAATGCACTGACTGTATCGTCTCCTTAATAAGTTCGTTTTGCCCAAAAAGTTTCTAACGCATCGAAATAATGGTCGTAGACCCATACTTACGTATACCAAAATGTGTGTCCGTCTGTCCATCTAAACCTTGTAATCATGCTACAGGTCGCAATTTTGATCGGTTTTGGATAATATTTAGGGGTCAGAATGGGCAAAAAACTTATTTGGAGGAAAAGTCAATGTTTTATCCCAGCCTCTATTAGGAGTATACCAAAAGCAAAACCTAACTATGAAAGTAGAAAATATCACCTTTCTAATAAAGTAAAGTAGGTTTTCGTAGGTGGTCAAACAACGAATATAAGACAATAGTCGTTAATGAAATCCAACATTCATTTTTGCGATTTTAATTGTAATGACGAATATCACAGCTTTGGTTAGGGACCTTCCAAATGCAAAGCCTGACTATGAAAGTAGAAAATCCCATCTTTGCAATGATGCAAAGTAGGTCGGCGTAGGTGGCCAAATAACGGAGATATCGCAATAGTCGGTAATACATCCCATTTTTTGACAATTTTTGGGTTGATGGGGGTCTCACAGAGACCCGGAGCCGGAATGGGCAAAAACCTTATGTGGAGAACATTCAACGTTTTATTCAAATGCGCTCCGCTTCTAGTGGGCGTATTTCAAACGGGAAGACCGTCAATGGATGAGGAAAATGTCACCTCTATTATGATGCAAAAAGTGTTTACGAGTGAAAAGCTTATGCACAGAGGTAGTGGTGTAGGGTATCACCTAGTCGGCCCAGTCCCGACTATAGCCTTTTCTCACTTGTTTAAGTTTTGGACAAGTTTTAAATGTTTACATTTTTTTATTCTTGTGTTTTTATGGTTTGTTTGATCGTTTGTAATGCATTTGAACATATGAAAAACTCAAAAACACTCATATTTTGATGCAAAATATGAAAAAAAAAAACAAAATTTAAATGTTGACCTTAAATTTCTATCCGTTCAAAAGTTACCGAGTTTTCACCAGGAAACAACGATTCTGATCCATTCTGCGACGTAAAAATGATAATTTATACACTTTGGACATGTTGCACAATATATTGATTTCAGTCAATTTTGTCTAAATTTATACAAAGTTAAATCCTCTCATGACTAGACTTAACATCAAATCCAAACCTAAATGTCGTCTAGTTTGACCCGAAATATTATTTTGTCTCCAAGAGAAAGGATTCCACTTTTAACTCAATGATAACATACCAGAGATATAGCACATACATACATCGTTATTATTGGAAACGTTACGAGCTATTTTCCCTATGTTGTAATGGGCAAACGGAGCTCGGAATGTGTCCCCCAGAAATTAATATATCAACAATTAAATTTTGATATTTTCCCCACAAAAGTTATGGTCAATTTCAGCTGCTAAGTACTATCATATTATTATCCAAAATTGTTGGATCTTCCTTGACCATAACTCTTTCCTCGTGCAAAAATTTGAACTATAAATGCGACCTCTGGCGTGATTATGTTTACACTACACATACTTAAAACTGTGGGATCCCTTTTGATACAAGGTTGTAACTCTGTTATCTGAACATAATTGACATCAATGGAAAGGTCAATAGTTCGTCTTGCAAATATTACTCACGTGGGCGGAATATGTTTCTAAGAATAAAACAAGTAAGAAAAGTCTATATTCGGACGGAGCCGACCATGGGATACCCTATACCACTATCCCTGGACAATCGCTCTCCCCGGAACTTCTTTTCAATGATTGTGAAAATTCAATTATCAAATATCAGAGATGTAATGTATAATACTTGTGACCAAAACCAAAAAGTTATCTAGCATGACAAAGACATTTTTGTAGCAGAAAAGGAAAATTTAGTTCACACAAACTAAAATATAATGAAACCCACTTATGTAGTACTACTACTTCCGTTGTTTAACCGCTACGTCACTGACATTTTTACCAATTTCACACAAAAGTTTCAGTCCATTTAAGCCACTAAGTACACTGTGCTACAGTGAAAATTTGCAGGGGTTCTAATGCATAAATTCGGTTTTGTGGGAGTCCACAGAAAACGAAAATACCTTTGGTTTCTTTGGGTCACTTCGGTTTTTCATTTTATAACGGTAAATGTAGTGAAAAATTGGCTTTCTTCGATTTTCAACTTTAAACAGACATTACTTCTTTTTACCACAACCGATTTGCACACACTATTTTTCATTATAAAGGGGAGTAATGCCTTTTGAACAAGCCAAAGATTTTTAAAATCGGTTAACAAATGGCTAAGTAATAGTGGTTTAAGTATGACAAAAACGCATTAAAAAACAGTAAAATGTTTTTCCTTGTGCTCTAGCCTGCGTTGCTTTCTCACAAAAATTGTATGTTTATGTATTTCGGTAAATTTCGCATAATATATTAACTATATATGAAATTTGCATGGTTACGCTTCTGAATTAGGGCATCATAAATTAGTTGTTGGTGAACCACAGATTCATCCCCCAACAACTCAGAAGTCGGACCTACAATTTTCCTAGCAACATTTTTGCAGAATATTTTCATGCACGAAATCTCGTCGTTTACTAATTTTTCAGTTCCAGAAAGCATCCATCTGCCTACGTGCTGGGTGGTGTACACTATATATCTCAAATATTTCAATAAAATTATCCACTCCACACCAAAGTTCAAAATGTAGGCGCTGAATTTTAGTTTAAGGGATGATCCCTACTTATAAATTTCAGAAAAAAGTAGAAAGTATAAATAGCATAGAATATGTGGTCAATTTTTAAGTCGATCGGAACAATATTGCCTTAGTATGAGCGTTGGATGGGAACAATTTATTATATTTTGTATGCAGCAGATAAACTGCGTTTTTCTCGAAATCGGCCACAAAAATATATACCAATTGGTTTATTAGTTTTCTCTTTCAGATGAAAAAACTATTAAAAATTACGTCGTTTTCTCGGAAAAAAAAATCATGAAAAATGGCTGTTATTGAGCTTTACAACTTGGGGTCTCCTTTTGTATCTAAACACACTAAAATGTTGGCTTACATCCAGTTTGAAACTTGGTCATGAATTGCTTATAATTTTTATTGCATGTAGTCCTTATGATTTGTATTGCCCCTTCATTTTTACAAATTTTGAAAGCTTAAAGATTTTCTCACGCGGAAGAATTCCGTGCAAAAAAAGGATAACCGACAAAAACTTTCTAACTTTGCTATTTTTTAATGTAAGATTAGGCAGAAACAATATTGATATGTTCGAATGTATTCGAACGAATGCCATTTCTAATGAATATGTAGGGAAAGACTAACACATTAGCCCATATAGGCTAAAATATAGGAAAAAGTTTTCCGACCCGGAGTCGGAGTCGGAGCCGGAGTCGTGAAAAAAACTCGTCTGGAGTCGGAGTCGAGCCAAAAATACCCCGACTCCGAAACCCTGGACAGAAGCCAAGGTTTACCCTTTTAAAACACGCGACTTGTGATTGTATATTAAACAAATTTAATATTCTTGAATTAAATGAAATGTTTTTGGACGTGGCAAAAAATATTGGCCTTAAAAGATAATTTGCGTGGAAGCTGTGGCTATGTTTATGTTAAAAAATGCTTAAAAATGGGTTGAAGCCAACTTGTCTTGTTTTGTCTTCTTTCGATTTGTGAGTAAACCACACTTTTCTTCTAGTTGCGTTCCTCAAACAGGTTCTTCAAAAAATCATTTATAGGATTGTACTACTTGCGATTCTGAATTATGTTATACGTATATCGGAAATGTAGTCTGCACAGCTTCATAGAAATATTTTGTGCGAACATTTTTCTAAAAATCATAACTGCAAAAACCGAAAAATTTGCGTAAAATGTTTTAGAAAATATTGCGGATTCAATCGCGTGTTCTGTGGATCATTTCCTTTTTAATGAAGAAACTAACCCATCACTGGCGTTTTTGCGAAAACAGCGGTATAAAAAATTTAGTGACATGAGAGCTGTATCCGATTAATCCCAAAAATAGTGTTCCACGGTTCTTGATGGATTTTATCGAAATAGGTTTAGATCGATGTATTTTTTCTTGGATGTCATATCATCGGATGCGCATAAAAAGTGTATGCACTTTGTGCAAATTATAAGCGTTATACAGTTTTTTTGCACACTAAACTGTAGACGGTGCTACATCTTAGCGGCCAAAGTAAATCCTGGCAAATGTGTACAAATTAAACGAGAAGAATTCGCTGTATTGGTAAACCGCATGCGCATCAAGTAATTTTGAGGATTTCACACGCATTTTAAAATGAACATTACCCAATACAGTTTTATTTCAAGAGTATACATCATTTAAAGGAACCCAACATTTATTTGAACGATACCCATATCTTCCGCTAAATATGTTCGAGAAGTGATTAGAATAAAAATGTGATTTTTTGCGTGAAATTTAACTAAAATAAAAGAACAACTCCGCCATATTTTTCCTACATTTTTTCAACTAACTCACAAAATAAATTTTAATAAATATTTTCGCTTACAAAAATTTTATAAATATGCAAACCACAAAACGGATTGGTATAGTTTTGGTTTCATTTGAATCTTCGCGATGTTTAGATTGCGTACATATTTCTTATATATTTTTCAGATGCATAAACAGGTTGAATTCTATTAAAAGAAGTTGCAAACTACCAATTTGTTTGAATTCTTTCCTAATTTCCTCGAAAATGTACAACCTTTCCACTAAAGTTATGAGACCTCAGTAAACATATAGTATGTAGGAAGCCATAAATTAACAATGTTTCTCGATAATATAATGAATAGCGTTTTTATAAGGTTTTTTCTAATAATCAGAATTGAAACCGCCATAACTTTTGCGTGCAATATCCAAATTTAGTATCTTGAACAGATTTGAGAATGGGAATTTTTTCTCAATCCCTGTACCAAAAAATCGTCAAAATAAAATTTTATTTTTTTTTTCAAATGAAATATTCAAAAATTCTGACTATTCCTCATATATCCTCAGCAACCCAGTTATCTTCCCCAATGGGAAAGCTTTAATGTGAATGTCTATAAAGCAAAATCCGTCTATTTTATTGGGAGATTTATGCAAAATGAAGGAAGTATTCCTATAGTTTTTTTTCCAATATTTTCTACTACATAATGCATTTTTTTTCAAACAATTATTTTTTTGACGAAAATATGTGCTTAGTTTGGCTGTAACATCGAAACTATAATACCAATCTGTATGATTTAGTCTCATTTGATTCGCCGTGAAGTTTTGATCAGCAACAAATTTGTATGCAATTTTATGTCTTCTAAATGGGCCTTTATTTTGAATAAGGTTGGCTTATATTCAATGATTTATCAATTTTATGTAGATTCCGCGAATTCTGAGTAACATTTTACATGTATTATGGCATCTACTCGCTGAAGTCACTTCGAAAGAACTTTTTAGTAACAATTGCACTCATTAAAATAATTAGCATTTTTATAATATTTTTTTCTTAAAAGACGAAATAAAACCGCCGTAACGTTTGCCCGCAACAACCAAAAATTGGCTCGCGAGCTGATTCGTACTGGGGAATTTTTTTCTTCACCTATGTACCAAAAATCTTTGATGTAGCACGAAAAAAATTTAATCTTTTTTTGAAATGGAATATGAAATAATTGACAATATGTTTGATATATGTATATGTACTAGCCGGCCCGGTCCGCGTTGCTGGGTCTTGAAACAGTTTTATGTTGTCAGTTATGCTAAAATAGCGTTTTTTAAAAAAATAGTGCATAGGGGAGGTACCCCGCCCCCTCCGAAATGCAAAAAATATATATAGCCTATTTTCACCACCGGTATTCCCTGTACATTATCTGAAATTTTCAAGAAAATCGGTTCAGCCGTTTTTGAGTATATTCGGAACATACAAACAAACATACTAACATACACACATTGTATTTTATATATTAGAAGATATATATTAGTTTCAGAATATGCTATAATATAATCTGAACATTTTAGTGCTTTATAAGTGTTTAAGGTTCAAACAAATAAACAAACCAACAAATATTTTTTGTTTTTTATAAAAATCTGTATTTTTTGGATATTATACAATTTCGAAATCCAGAAGGTAACTAACATTGTTGCTAGTCTGCTAACAGACAAATTAACCACCATTTGTAACCATCTTTAAATATCATGTTACAATTTCACCAGCATGATCATATAGATTTTCTTTAAACAGAATGAATGGATTGGGAGACAGGCCATAAAACTCATTATTCCACAAGAAAAATAAGAAGTCGAAGCCACGCTAGAATAAAGGCATTTAACATTCAACGATTCATGGAAAAAGGCAGATTCATCAGGGAAATGTCTGCCATGCTTCAACTATTGTGGCCACAAACATAATCTGCATAATTTTATGGGTTTTCATTCAGAACTACGTTTCACTTTGTGGCAACTTCATTTGTTGTCTCTTTCGTTCTGTGTGCGTTTGTTCAGACACAGACTCTCTACTTGGTGATCCATGTTATTTATATGTATGTATTATTTACCTGTATACTAAATTTGGAGTATGTGCATTTGTGTGTAACTGCCTGCCTGAGTATTTTGAAGGTGTGCCTGTGATGCAACTGAGGCAATATATCTCTTTTGTAGCCTTTTTATGGCTATGATCCTCTTATTTTTCCCCATAATATAACCGTACACAGTATGTGTGGTTGGTTGATCTTTACCTCATTGTTCATTTCTTTCTACTATGGCTTTGTTAACATATTGATGATTCTTCTTGTTTTTCACCATTGATGTGGCACCTTAAAGCACTAAGTCTTGTTCGAAATACAATGGAGCATACAGTGGGACAAAGACTTGTTTTCAATTATTTATTATTTTTATTGTTAATATTTAGAAATATCTAATCTAAAATAAAAATAGATAGGGTATTTATGTACATAGTCTATCGAAGTTGGTAGTGAATTATTCAGAGAAGTTCTTTCCTATTTTAAATCTCGATCATATACAATAACATATGAACCTCAAAGGGATACAAAAATCAGACATCTTATAACCGACATTTTGATTTTGTTGCGAAATGTGTTTATTTTTTCTATAAATATTCACACCTTTCATTCCAGTGTGCGATTATTGTCTCGCTTACATTTAAAATGAGTCCTTAAATTTAAAGATACAATCTGTAGATACAAATCATTGGACTTTTGCTGCGTTCAAGGTTCAGGGTGTTTAATGTATGTGTGTGTATAAGGTAGGCGGTGTGTGCCATTGTGTTATTGTGGTTTTAAGTTAAAATTAAACGATGATGATACTACGAAAAGTGTGTATGTCACGGATAATGTATTCAATTTCATTTGGTTTATTTAACTTTTGAGGTTTTTTGGTGTATTTGGTAATGGTGTGTCTCCGTTTTAACATTTCTGTGGATTTGTACCAGTTGTTGGTATTTTCACTTAAAAACGACAAAACAAATTACTTTGTTCGCAGTTATTTATGACCAAACACGATTTTCAATATTGGAGAAAAGCTCTTTCATTACGAGTATTTTTGGTTGCTTTTTTGTACAATGTCTTTGAGCAATACAATGGAGTTACTATTTACCTGGTAAATATGCATATACATATCTTGCAATGAGAGACTATTGTGTGGTCGGATCATATAATTTATTTTATGAAAATTGGTTTTTCTAATAATGGTGGCATTTGTAATGGCAATACATTTTTCACATATTTAGTGTAATGGTATATTGTACAATGGTTCTTTTAACTGAGAAAAAACGACTATCCACAATGCTTACTTTCCCAACTGTATCAGACTTAATGGTATGAAAATCGCACAATAAAAGCGAGTAAGTAAAGACTATAGTCAGGACTAGCCCGATCGTGTAATACCATACACCACTAACCCTGTTTACGGATCAAAATTCCATTTACCAAAGAATTAAAATTGTTCTGTTAAATAAAGAAGTATATTTAATTGGATTCCACACAAATTTATTAACTCATTGAACTCCGAATTTCTTCCCGTCGAAATAAAAATATTTTTATATTGCTTTTTTTCAAAATAGTTTGGCTTAATCCCATTGTTGTTTTAATATTTCAAAACAATTTATTTATTAAGGGAGAAAGTTTGGTATTGCTCGCCAAGTGGTAAGGCAGTGAAGACTAGTTTCGATCCTCGCCACAGGATCTCATCAGTTCTCTTGTTTCTTGTTTGTGGATATTCTCCACCGAAGTTATTTTTGCGTTACCCCTTGGCAAACAATGACAAACTTTTTCCACTAATAAGTTAGTTGTTTTAAAATATTAAAACAACAACAAGATCCGTTTATTTGAATGTCTACATCTAAAGCCCTCATTGAGTATATAATGAATCCTAGTAGAAAGATTCGCCGTTTGTCAGACTTCTGAGTTATGGCAGAATGAATCTGTCGTTAACCAACAACGAATTTATGATGCCTAATTCAGAAGCGTAACCATCCGAATTTGATATATAGTTAATAGATTATGCGAAATTTACCGAAATACATAAACATACGCTTTTGTTTTTTGAGAAAATAACGGAAGGGCAGCATATTTGACAGAAAGGTTCCTCATACCATTTAACTGAAAACATTTCATCTAAAAATGACGAAACAATATCTCCAAACAGATATATAAAGCTATTTTCTCAATGATTGATGGGGGTCAATCAAAAAAATCATTATGTCATGACTCAGAAATTTCAGCTATGGGATCCTTTGGTTTCTCAATTGGGGCTTTCATTCCCAAAAGGAATTTTTCCTCCCCCAAATCTTAGCTTCCATTTTGTGTCACAGGGTATTCAGTAAGATTTCCCATAGAGACCACAATGTCTTTTATAGAAGACAATGATGACTTCTTATAAAAAACAAGATGAGAATACCAATAGACCTTTGTGAGAAGACTAGTAAGACTTCTGACGAAAGAGGTTAAAGGTCCAATCTTAATTCGATTGTCATAAAACTTTACTTTTGTTTGCAAAAATGTAACGAATCAATTGGATCAACAAAATAGGGATGAATAGACTACACTTCAGAGGATAGAGAAAATCCTGTGAATTGTCATTTAACTTAGTATAATATATAATTTGCATATATATTTTCTTATACCTTTCCTTTAAAATAAATAATGATTTAAAAAAAATTTCTTGTTCCAAATTTAATGTTATATTTCTATAACGTGGAAAAAATTTTGCCCGGAGTCGGAGTCGATTTTTTTCGACTCAGACTCCGACTCCAGCAAAACTGCTCGACTCCGATTCGTAGACTCCGACTCCGACTCCGAAACCCTGCTTAGAACACAGATTTTTTCCTCGTCTATTTATAACCAACTTTCGAGAGTCAATATAATTTCAACATCTTCGTAAATCGAAAGATTGGTACATATTGGAAAACCTGATTGTCCGAAACTTCAACTGCAGCAAATTTATCTCAAATTAGGACTCTTTTTACGATAATATTGGCAGCATGCTTCCCAACAAGCTCAAATAGGTTATTTGGAGTAAATTTAAGAACTGCAGCGCTGAGGATAGGCTGAGATTGCGTGAAGAGGAAAACAACCCAGCAACGGAATATCAGATGTTATGTATACCGAAGCTTTGCTATTTTTGGAAAACAAGGGTTAAGATTACAGCAACAAAACACTCCAACAAGTGTTGATCATTTTCTTGGACGCTCCAGCAGGCACTGGAAAAACTTTGTTTATATCATTATTTTTGGCAAGAATCAGGTCAAAGGCAACCTTGCGATAGATATGTATGTATAGCTTCAGGAGGTAAATCAGCTATATTATTAGAAAGTCGAAGACTACACTGTCGTCTCGTATGTTGCCCTGAACGTTCATTTCAATAAAGGCATACATGCAATATTACAAATTTTAAAAATATGACAATTTATCAAATGCGACGAATGTACAGTGCTCATACAAATTCCTTAGAACGTTATAGATTGGCCCTTGAAGAATATAAGAAACAATTTAGACAAACACATGAATATGAAATAAATACATGCCTCAAGTCGAAGTTGAGACACGGAAAACTATTTTCTGATCCTACAACAAAGCTAATATTTTTTCCTTTAGAGTCCTGTACATTTTACTTTCAAATATAAACACATTGAAAATAATTAGTGATTACCAAAACGTGCCTTACTGGCAGCTAAAAATTGTGAGGTGAATTCAACTAACCAAATCTGTTCAAATATGATAGATAAAAATGCTGCAATATTCATCAAAATTATGCCATTCAATTTTTCTATTCTTTGGCAATACCAGAATGCCCAGCCCATTAAAATTAGTGTAACTCTCATCCTATTGCGTTATGTGGATCCCAAGGCTTTGTAATGGAAATCGACTGACGGTCAAAAAACTAGAAAGCAATGTGATAGAAGTCACTATAATTAAAGATTAAAGAACTAATGTGTTAATTCGTCTGATTCATATAATATCAACAGACTTGCCGTTCAATTTCAAAAGGTTTCAGTTTCCTATTCGCCTGACATTTGCAAAGACGACTAATAGAGCTAATGCTTGGTTTACATTTGGCATCATTTCGTGATTTCGCGCGAAATCATGCAAAATTTACCATGATTTCGCATACAGAAACGAAATCATCTCATTTCTTGATTTCAGCGAAATCAACTTCGAAATCACAGTACTCATGATATACAATCCTGTTTTTGCCCAGAAAAATTACCAAAAGTTGCAACACTTTTCACGTATCACAATAAACAAGGTAGATGTGCGAATTGCTGAAACAAAAAAAATTTTTTCATTGTGTTCCTGTACTTTTTTCATGGTAAAATTAGCAAAAGAGCAAAATGAAAAAAAAAAAATATTTTCCTATACAAAATTGTTCAAACGGAATGGGAACGGAAAATTGCAGAAATTGCAAAAACTCTAGCAGAAATGTAAAAACAACGTATCTGGCAATCGATGCAAGCAAACAAGCCAGAACTTGCAAAATAGTACAACTTACAAAATTTTTCCTGTTTTATGTAAAAATGCGTTCCAGTACTAAACCCTCTTTAAATAAAAATGTTATTCTGCTCCATTTTTGTTTAAAGAGAAGTGAGTGGAACGCATTTCTAGCACAAAACAAGAAAAAATTGTGTAAGTCGTACTATTTTGCAAGTTCTGGAACACAACTTTATCAATCAAAATTTCTAATTATAATGTTTCAATGATAAACAAATTTTTTATACCCTCAGCCTTTAGGCTATGAAGGGTATATGGCGAATAACAAAATTCCTTTACAATTCCATTTGAAAAAAATTAAAAATTTTTTTTACGAGCACATCTACGATTTTTGGTACAGAGGTAAAGGAAAAAAATCCGGTTTCAAATATGCTCGCGTTCACGAAATTGGCCAATGCGCGCAAAAGTTATAGCGGTTTTTATTCTCATATAAAGAAAAAATATTTAAAAATATCTTTTTTGTTGTTATGAGAAAATGAATGCATAAATCGTTAACAGCATTCCATATCTATTCGTAGATGTTTAAATAGTTATTAAATGTATTATTATTTTCGCGGAAAGTCAACAAATAATAAAAAAATTTTGAAGTAAATCCAAATTATCCTGTCCCAGAATCCGTACAAACCCTCAAAAAATAAATTAAAGAATATATGCGGAATCTAGACAATGCGTAGAAAAATATGATACCAAATTTATAGAGATTGGGTACATAAATTGCATATTATAGCAACAACAAAAGAGAAAAACTTATTGTTGGAAAATATTGTTGCAAATATTTGTTTGGTTTGATTCTAAAAATTAGAAAAAAATGTTTGGGAGTTCTCCAACTATTTTGCTAAAATCCCATAGAATAATGAATGTATACAGTTAAAACTTCATCAAAACATATGGTTTACCATCGCGAGAGTTTAACTGATTACTGTGATAACTTATAAGGGTAGGAAATTAAGAGTAATATTGAAATTACAATCATTCAATTAATATTATAATTAAAAAGCCTGTTATTCGCGAATTAGTTAAAGTCGGTTGATGCGCATCCGTTTTTGGATACAGCGAATCAATCTCTGTCAAAATTTATGCATATTTCGATGTTTCACTTAGGGGCCATTGTGTGCCACCAGTTGCATCATACACTGCAAAAAACCTTAAAGTTGCTAAAAGTCGCGCAATGTGCATACGATTTTGATGCGCATCCGGTTTCGTCAGCGCCTATCAAAAATACGTCCAAATATACCAATTTTAATTAGATTCTTCAAGAACCGCGGATGTGCCTCCACATTCAATTTTTGGTGAAAAACCCATATTACACGCGAATCTCTGTAATTTATGACACGCGTTTTCGCAAATATTATAATCGCGTATAAAGGATTCCATATACGTAAAAAAATTTCAAGAAAATCGCGGTTTAGTACGCGGATTTGTCGAAATAATTTTTTGCTGCTTTTCCTATTTTCAGGGTATCTATATCCGCGGTTTTAGTGGATGGATTCGATCGCGGAAGGTCTCATTAGATCCGTCGCGTAAAAAAACTAAATTCACGCGGGGTACAAAGGAAATTGAATGGCACTTGTAAATTTCAAACGCAAAAAATAGGTTTTTTAAAAAAAATCACGCATCAAATATTGGCATTTAGACTCCAATTACTAGGATGCTGTAAGGAGCACACTCATGAGATATGCATTAAACGACGTAGAATCAAGAGTTTTATAATCCTAATGTGAGTTTTGAATATTATCTTGTTGCGCGTCCGAATTATTAAAACAATTCAAAAAACCCCGAAATTCCGGCTTCAAAATGTCAGCATCAATTTTAGGTGGATGCAGTGGATATATCGAAAAATGATACACTAGTATCATATTGCCCATGAAGTATTCTTTGAGTCTTTCTTTGGGCATATGTCTATAAAATGTAAGGTTAGGCCTAAAATCGGAAGGGAGCATAAAAAAACTTGTTGGCTTCAACCCATTTTTACCTATTTTTCTACATTGATGCCAACACAGCTTCCACGTAAATTAATTTTAATGGTCGACCTTATGGGATTCCTCCTAAAACACTTCAGTTTAAAGAATGTATATCATACTATATAGAATATGTTAACAGTTCGCGAATTCTGAAAGGGTGAAACTCGGATTCATCGATTGTAAAAAATTTTTGTTTTTCGCCATATATACACTTTCATACGGGCAAAATGTGCCTCATCGAAATAATGGTTTTAGACCCCAAGTATGTTTGGACGAAATGTGTTTCAGACAATTTGGAGTCGATTGAGCAATGTCCGTCCGTCTGTCTGTCTGGCTGGCTGGAGCGCACGATAACTCTCGAACGGATGAACCGATTCGGTTCAAATTTTGGCTTTCGTAATATTTTGCCCAAACTTAGTTTAAGTTCGAAGATGAGCTATATAGGTCCACTTTTTCCGGTACCTCCCCCACAAAAGTTCGGAAATGTTCGGAAAATTTGTGCGCACGATAACTCTTGAAGGGAGTAACCGATTTGGTCCATACTTTGCCCATCGTGGAGCGTGTACCAGACTTAGATCAGGTTTTAATATGGACTCAATCGGTCCACTCCGTCGGGTACCTCCCACACAAAAATTTGGAAAAGTTCAGTTTAGGACCATCTCTCGAATCGCTTTGATTTTTGCTTTAGCTACTTTATTCACTGCCCTCCATACGACGGTATAAGTTTCATCAGGGGCAAGTCCATACTTCCTGAGAAAAAAGCATGAAAGTTGCAAAAAAAACCCTATGACACCGTGTGAGGAGGTTGGAGGGCAAAATAACTCTCGAACAGGTCTGCCGATTCGGTCCAAAGTTTGGCCTTAGTAATATTTTGTCCAAACATAGTTTAAGTTCGAAGATAAGCCATATCGGTCCACTCCTTCAAGTACCTCCCCCACAAAAGTTCAAAAATGTTCGGAAAAAATGTGCGCACGATAACTCTTGATGGGAGTGACCAATTTGGTCCATTCTTTACACATCCTAATATATCTACCAGATATAGATCAGGTTCGAATATGGACTATATGTGTCCACTCCTTCGGGTACCTCCCACACAACATTTTGGATAAATTCACTTTAAGACCTGCTCTCGAATCACTTTTATTTTTGTTGTATCAACTGGCAGTCGCTACCTCAATTACGACAGTAAAAGTTTTTTCAGGGGCAAGTCCATACTTCTTAACAAAACAGTCCGAAAGTTGTAAAAAAAACCTTATGGCACCATATCTAGTGGCTGGAGAGCTCGAACCGAATAACGTGTTCATCCACGCCTTGGGTATTATAATATTTCTTCGAATATTAGATGAAATTCCAAGGTGGTGCTTATAGGTCCACTCCTTCTAGTACCTCCCACACAAAATTTTGAAAATATTTGCAAAATGGTACGCGCGATTTCTCAAAGACGTAGCAACCGATTTGTTCCAAACATTGGATCTCTAAATATTGCCGAAACTTAGTTTATGTTCAAATTTGGGCCCTATCTATCCAATCCTTGTGGTACCAACCACACATTTTTGTGTGGTTAAGGGTCTCTTCGAGGATCCTGTGGACATTTTTACCGAAGGTTTTCCTAGTGGCCCTGTTTACAGCGATATTATGTTTTTCGTAGGCTAGTGTGATAAAAAAGCCTTATATATCGTTATCCCCGCAAATTGAGCTTTAATCCTATCCATACTTTTGTCGGTTCATACGCCCAACATTTTGAAAACCCCCTAAATACACAAGTTTTTTTTTGGGAAAAAAGTATTTCAATCCACACAGGCTGAGGGTATATCTCAGTCGGCAAAGCCGACTGATACTTTTTTACTTGTTATTTGTACATTTATTAGTATTGTACACAGTAATTATGTTCATAGATGAGAAAAATCCAAAAAATAAAAAATTGCCGGAGTGATTTTCAAAAAAAATCGCGGTGAAAATTCACATTTTTAGGGCTTTTTTAGGTTTTTCATGATTTTGCTTGGAAGCAGCAAGCCATATGGGATTAAGGAAAATGTTGTAGCAGTGAAAATTCTCTACAAGATTGACCTCAATGGTATTTTCGTAAGTTGACTGTATGGCCCCCTATAAAACAATCTCATGCATGGTGCACCTTAACTAACTTGAACGTTTTCAATAGTTTTGTCATTGATTCCGACAGAAAGAATTGTGTCTCTGGCGTAATTTTGGCATGATCGTACTTAGTGTTCCTTTGTAGGCAATTTGGCCGGGGACACCATTCTTTCTGTCGGAATTAATGACAGAACTACTAAAAACCATTGGAAACCAATTATTTCACCATTCTGATTACTAGAATGGCATAAAAAGCAAAAAATTGGGAAATTATTACGCGATTATAGTGGTGCATCATTTTAATGCTCATTTTAAAAATGACAATTTTTATACCCTCCACCATAGTATGGAGGGTATATTAAGTTTGTTTTTCCGTTTGTAACGCATTGAAATACTCATTTGCGACCCTATAAAGTATATATATTCTTGATCAGGGTAAATTTCTAAGTCGATCTGTGCACGTCCGTCCGTCCGTCTGTGGTAATCACTCTAGCATCCACAAAAATGGAGCTAGGACGCTGACAATTTGGGAAAATGCGTCTTTTGTTTGCAGGCAGGTCAAGTTCGATGATGGGCTATATCGGTCCACGTTTTGGTATAGCCCCCATATAACGGTACCCCCAGATTTACGGTATTTTGACGTTTTTAGGTACATTTTCAGACCGATTTAGATATAATTTGACATTTAGGGTTCTTAAGTGTCAATAAACTTATATAACAAAAGTTGTGGGCATAGGTCCACGTTTTGGTATAGCCCCCATATAGCGGTACCCCCCGATTTACGGTATTTTGGCGTTTTTAGCTACATTTTCAGACCGATGTAGCTATAATTTGACATTTAGGGTTCTTAAGTGTCAGTAAACTTATATAACAAAAGTTGTGGACATAGGTCCACGTTTTGGTATAGCCCCCATACAACGGTACCCCCCGAATTACGGTATTTTGCCGTTTTTAGCTACATTTTCAGACCGATTTAGCTGTAATTTGACATTTAGGGTTCTTAAGTGTCAATAAACTTATATAACAAAAGTTGTGGACATAGGTCCACGTTTTGGTATAGCCCCCATATAACGGTACCCCCGATTTACGGTATTTTGACGTTTTTAGCTACATTTTCAGACCGATTTATCTATAATGTGACATTTAGGGTTATTAAGTGTCAATAAACTTATATAACAAAAGTTGTGGACATAGGTCCACGTTCTGGTATAGCCCCCATATAACGGTACCCCCGATTTACGGTATTTTGACGTTTTTACCTACATTTTCAGACCGATTTAGCTCTAATTTCACATTTAGGGCTCTTAAGCGTCACTAAACTTACACAACTAAACTTGTGGACATAGGTCCCCGTTTTGGTATAGCCCCCATATAACGGTACCCCCGATTTACGGTATTTTGACGTTTTTAGCTATATTTTCTGACTGATTTAGCTATAAGATGACATTTAGGGTTATTAAGTGTCAATAAACGTATATAACAAAAGTTGTGGACATAGGTCCACGTTCTGGTATAGCCCCCATATAACGGTACCCCCGATTTACGGTATTTTGACGTTTTTAGCTACATTTTCAGACCGATTTAGCTATAAATTGACATTTAGGGTTCTTAAGTGTCAATAAACTTATATAACAAAACTACCCAGCAAAATAAATTGGAAGTAGTGCAATGTAGACTAGTTTTTTCACGGCATGTTTTTATGCAGTTCAAACGGAGTCGTGAAAAAGGCACTCCATTCCTCACATTTTAACCGCATTTGGATGCAATCCAAAGAATCACATCCATTTGTCACATTTTAACAACATCCGGAGTCAGTTCAACGGAGTCGTGAAAAAGGCACTCCAATTCCTCACAATTTAACAGCATCAGGATGCAGTGCAAACGGAGTCGTGAAAAAGGCACTCCGTTCACTACATTTTATTAGCAGTTGTTAGAGATCCCTACATGTACATAAATCAGTTTGTACATCTCTACAGGTAGCGGAATACATTTCCAAAAAGAGATAATCGTGTTAACATTTCCAAACATTTGTTAATACAAAGTAAATAATATTTAATTTGTGAACATTTTTCCGGTAACTCACGAGAAGAAAATTTCCCAATGGAGTGCTGTTGGAGCACATGTCGAAATCTTAACTGGTGATGGGAAGACAATATCGAACCCATTTAGCAGATGAAGCAAAAGCACTTAAGCTTGGCTTAAATGAAGAGCGGAGGAAACACACATGTTTGCGATTGAATTCAATAGAGAATTTTCATAATTTGTGTTAATTTAATAAAGTTAATAATATTTTTGTTTTACACAAATAATAAATGCATTTTATTTTGTTATTCAAAACACGTGCTCTGGACTGCCTCCTATTCTACCCCAAAGGGTCAGTTAAAATGCAATGCCAAAGGGTCAGTTAAAATGCAGTGCCAAAGGTTCAGTTAAAATGCAATGCCAAGGGGTCAGTTAAAATGCGGTGCAATGGAGTGCCTCTTTCCGGGGTCACTCCCTTGTAAAAATCATGAGTGAAAATGCATAATTTGATGCACTTCCAAATCACTTGTACATATCATTTAACTGCCTCTTTGGAGGCAAACTTTTCGCTGGGTAGTGGACATAGGTCAATGTTTTGTAATAGCCCCCATATAACGTTAACCCCCGATTTCAGGTATTTTGACGATTTAAGTCGCAATTTCTAGACCGAATTAGCTATAATTTGATATTTAGGGTTCTTAGTGACCAAAAAACTTATATTCGAAATAATTATGAACGTAGGTCCATGTTTTGGTATAGCCCCATAAAACGGTACCTCGGTATAACGGATTTCGGTATTTCCATATAACGGATTTTCGGTATTTTGAGAATTTTACCTACAAGTTTTAACCGAATTATCTGTAATTTGAACATTTGAAATTCTTAGTGGTCACCACACCTTTCCACCAAAAATTGTCAAGAAAGGTCGATGTATTGATAAAGCTCCCATATAACGGTACCTCCCGATTTTCAGTAATTTGATGATGTTAACTACAATATTAACCGACATAGCAGTAATTTGACATTTGAAGTTCTTAGTGGTCACAACACTTCTCCATAAAAAATTGTCAATTTTAGCTAACATTTTTAACCGAACTAACTGTAATTTGACTTTTGAAGGTTATAGTGGT
Organism: Musca autumnalis; assembly: GCF_047663935.1. NCBI lineage: Eukaryota > Metazoa > Arthropoda > Insecta > Diptera > Muscidae > Musca > Musca autumnalis. The sequence continues at coordinate 159,907,730 of NW_027411644.1, forward strand.
CACCACACATCTGCATCAACAATTTTCAACATAGCTCCAATATAACGATACTTCCCGATTTTCGGTACTTTGAGGATTTTACTTAAAATGTTTAACCGAACGTAGGTCCATGTTTTGGTATAGCCCCAAAACAAACCTCCCGATTTTCCATACCTTAGCTTTATTTTTTTGACGAACTTTCTGTAATTTGAAATTTAAAAGCCCACCAAAATTTGTCCACATACATTGTTAGATATAGGCACCATAAAAAGGGCCTGCCGAATGAAACATTTTATGTATGTACATTATCTTACATTTTAACGTACCCCCTTAAAGTTGGGGACAGGAATGAAAACCAATTATTCCATTTTAGTTCAGAATATTTTATGGTGGAGGGTATGAAAAGTTCGGCCCGGCCGAACTTAACGCTTTTTTACTTGTTAGTTTTCCGGTAGTTTTTTTTTTTCAGTATAATGGTACTGTAAACGGAATATTTTTGTATGTCATCTTAAAGACAACTCTTAAGCCTACAAAATTATTTTTTGATTTGTTAAAAAATCTCAACTCGTTTCAAAGTTATCAACGATTACATTTTTTATTTCAGGTTGCATCCTTTTCATATCTCAAATGCTTGGAAAATATTCATCCACAAACATGCGAAATTGCCTACAGGCAAAGTCGAGGCACAAAGGGTTAATGTAGATTTCAGGTAGTATGGACATTTTCTTCTTTTATTTATCACTTTTGATAAATGCTCTTTAAATACGAATTCAAGAAATGATGCGATATATCTGTTATTGACCACCAACGCCACGTTAAGAGATGAGATGTGTGAGATGATCCACTCTCAGTGCCAGTTACTGAATATCCTTAATAGAAGCTGAGATATTCATATACGAAAAAATGTGTAGATTTTTCCTATTCCGATTCCTAAACATTACCCTCTCTCCCTGGTAACTCCATCTCCACATTTTCGATCCGCAGTGTGATTACACATAGCCAGATCGACGCAGCTCTTGTCATATCCATCCGAATTGGTTTTGTACATACTTGATGTGCCAAAAAAGACGAAAGAAAAAATACGTTACAACACATTAAATATGCCCAACAAGTCTTCTGCAAAGTTTGTTATGGTCCATTTTGTCAAATTTCAAGTTCGACGCTTGGCAGGAGAGAAATATATTTGAGCCTGTAAGAAGGTATGACAAATAATAAAGCCAGTAAGTTAACAAGAAAGGTTTCCAAAAAATGTGTAATTTGACCACTATAATTTTTCCTAGCATTATTCTCGTGAGTAAATCTGCACCTATAATTAAAATTTAGACTTTGAAAGAGGCTGAAATTCCATATTAGTCCAGGAGCAAGTATCTATTATATAAAAGAGCTTAGTGATGACTGAGTTACTGAGTGACTGACAGATCATCGCCCAGACGAAACCGCTGAATCTAGAGTATGTGTTGCTGTTGGCGTGTAGGGCCGGGTTTTTGGAAATTCGAACTAGAAGGGTACGAAAAGTACTAAAAGGTACTAAATATGGTACCCTTTGTATTAGACAAACGGGAAGAGCTAGAATTCTGAAATTTTGCATGAGGGTCACTGATGGAAAGTTAGAAAGATGTATCAAAGGGTTTTTGGAAATTCGACGTCTAAGCGTACTAAAAGTTACCGAATTTAGTACCAATTGTATATTTTGATCGGGTATAGCTAGAATCTTGAAATTTGGTATGGAAAACAAGGTTGGAAAGTGTTATTTAAAAACGGAAATGGTTTGGGGAATACACACTCGTACGAAATGGTGCTAAATTTAGTACAATTTGTATTTGGGTGAACGGATAGAGCTGAAAACCTGAAATATGGAATTCAGATTACTGTTGAAAACGAAATGAGGATCGTTTTAGAAAATCGTACTTATGTGTACGAAAAGTACTAAAGTTGGTACAATTTGGATATGGGTGAACGGATATAGCTGGAAACTTGAAATTTGGAATTAAGATTACTTTTGCAGTGTGGGAATGAGGTATGGAGGAGGTTTCTGAAATTCGTATTTATGTTTACTATTTTTGGTACATTTTGGATTTGTGAGATCGGATAGAGCTGGAATCCTGAAATTTGGAATTAAGTGAGGGGTTAATATATGGAGGTAGTTTCGGAAATTCGCACTTACGTGTATGAAAAGTTATAGGTGGAACTAAATTTGGAACCGTTTTGGTATTTTCTAAACTAAGGAACTGGAATTTTGAATTTTAGTATTAGGATCAGTGTTGGTGTGTAGAATGGAGATAAGAAAGAACTTTCGGAAATTAGTGCTTGTGTGTAGGAAAAGTACTAAATTGTGCTAAATTTAATTTTGTGTTAAGGAATATAGTTGGGATTCGAAAATTTGGTATTAAAGTCGCCGTTGGTGCGTAGGTATGTGGTTGTGGAAATAAATTCCATAAGTATACGAATAGTACTAAATGGTTTTTTATTGGGTGTAAGGATAGAGCTGGAGTGTAGCGTTGGTATATGGAGATGGTTTGGGAAATATGTATGTATTATAAATATACGAAAATTACTAAATCGTTCTAAATTTGGTATTTGATGTACGGACAGCGCTGGAATTTTCAAATTTGGTATTAGAGTCCCTGTTCGTGTGTGGGGTTTTAATATCGAGAAGGTAGAGGTGTAGGGTTGAGATATGGAGGTTTTGGAAATACATTAAGTACTAAAGGAGATTAGCTGGAATTTTTAGATAGCAGTTGGTGTATGGAGTGGAGATAGGAGGAGGTTTTGTAAATAAGTACTTATGAGTACTAAATGGTACCAAATTTGGTACAGTTTGGATTTGTGAGAAAGAGCTGGAATCCTGAAATTTGGACTTAAGGAAAGTACTGAATGGTACAGAATTTGGTATAATTTGGTATAAATTGTGTAAAGGGGATGAGATAGAATTTTGAAATATTAGGAGGAGATTTTGGAAATTCGTACTTAAGGATATGAAATTTGTTTTTTTGGGAAACAGATAGAGCTGGAAATGAGAATCCCGGTTGGTAAATAGTACCAGTTTGGTATGTGAGAATAAAGCTGAAATTATGTAATTTAGAATTATAATATTAGTGTACTAAAGTTCCAAACGATAATAAACACTAAGTGTACTAGAAGTACTGAATATTACTAAACAGTGAAGCACTAATATTGAGTGAACGTCTAAATGCAGTGGGTTTGATATTTGGGGTTAGATCAAAGTCGTTATCAAAATTCGAACTTAAAACGTATGTCATGTTTCTACCTGTAATGCCATATGCATTAGGTGAACAAGGAGTAACTTACTGAAATCAAGTAATTAAACGCGAAGAATCTTTTCAACACAACTGTTTTTTTAATCTTATTGTATGTTCATTTGGAAAATATAGACATACGTATGTGACAATTTTTACAAGTAGGTTTTTATCGCTTAAATGAAATACTTTAAATGAATTTACAGCTGTTGATGTTTTGTGGTGAGATAGATCGATATTTTTGGAAATTCGGACTAAAGGGCTGCGAAGAGTACTTAAATGAAATTAAGTATCAATTAACAACAAAATTTTCATACCTAACCATTTCCATATGAAATATTTTTTATTCCCTTTCCGCATACCAAGTAGCGGGCACTTTGCTAGTAATACTATATAAGAACCTGTAATATAACGTAAATTTCAACAATATTTGTAATTGTGAATAGCGTTGCCTAAAATACTACTAATAATAAGAAAACACATAAAACCTTAAAAAAATTATATTTAGTTGATTTTAGACCAAAAAGGTGGGTCCTGTAAGGGACATCACCTGTTCACCCAGCTAAAAACAATAATTTTTATGTATATTGAGTTGGTATTTTTTGTGGAAAATAATGAATGGATCCATAAAATCTAGTAAGTATAGTTTAAAACATTATTTAAAGTATTTATAAATAAAACTATTATTTCCACTTATTGAATTGTGTTATCATTGAATTTTGAACTCTTAAGCTTTAATGAATTTTGAACTCTTGAATTTTAATTGAAATGGAAAATAAAACAAAGAGACCTTCTAAAACAGTTCATTGTTGTAGTGTTGTATGTTTTTCCAGATACTTGAAAATGTCGCTTTTAAGTATTATTAGCTGCCGTTTAGACGATATGTTGCCCAATAAATGTCAAATTGTATTTATAGAAGACCAACTGGAGTAGCTGACACAAGAGATAATACCCGATGAAAGGTTCACTCATCCATGCATGTGGTATGTTTAAAAAATGAGATCATTGTAGATTGTTTGTAGTGTTGCTTCCAATCAAATTTACTATAGAGATAAGCAATTTATATTGAATTTTAATTATTTGTGATATGCAACTACTGACGTTTGAACAATTATTTGTAAATAAAATTATGATTTAAAATATATGTTTAATTTATTAAAAAAATGTATTGTCGTCGATTAAAATTGTAATTTGAAAAGTAACACAAAGGTAAATTACATCAAATCGGAGTGTGACATTTAGCTGCGAAAAGAAAGCCAACAAGGCTCCAGGGCAGACGGAAAATGCATACATCTCTGAATATCGATTCAAATTGGTTGTTATCAACAATCGTTACTTTTATTGTAAACAATACATCTTCTTTCAATTTACGGCATATTTATTCTTAGAGGCGAATAAATTGATGAATAAAATTCGGTAAATCAGTCAAGATTAATAAAAACAGGTGGTTATTACCCTCTCAATGTAACTGAGTAAGATTGCAATTGCATTAATTTAGATGCCAGTATCTCTTAGTATCTCACATGGACGCCAGATTGTAGGATTCTGGTAGATTGCAGATATAGTTTATTCCGCATACCGCACAAATTGGCGGCTTTTAGAATTTATATAGGACAGTCACATTAGCCATATGACAATGAACCAAAATAACGATACACAAAACGCCTTCAATTTACACACTCTCAAAAATAATTCAGCAGACAGTAGCAACAGTTGAGCGCATCATTGGTCGACAGTTTTATCGATGTTTACAGTAATAAAAGTAATTTTTCATTACACAACAATGCGGCACATATAATATTTGGCTTTGTTGTTGACCAAGGATATAAGGCTGTTGTGTAAAGAAACACTTAAAAGTATTTTTTGCTTAAGATCAAGATTAACTTTAAAATGATTGCCTTATGTACAAAAAGGTTTACATAATCATCGTACCTCAGGTCTATATACAAGTTACCATATCTATGTGCACAACACTCTATCACGTAAATATGTATGTACCCGCTGTATACTACCAAGATCTTCTTGTGTAGTCACAAACACAGTAACACAAAAAACATGAAACAAAAGATATTTCCAAAGTTGTACCGAAGTGTCATCCTTTCTCAATACATTTTATGACTTTCGTTTAATCTGACAGATAGGCCTCGGTCAAAGGTACTCACATTCTCACTAACATTCACATCCCATTGAAGGTAAATGGGGTTATATGTGTAATATACACTTCATTTTGAGTGTGTATGTATGTGTGTGTGTATTTCCTTTGTCTTCACCTTTATCTTAGCATTTTAGGTAATTTTTCTTGACTCTGTTTTTTCACATGACTGATGTCGTCGTTCATAATGCAATAACAACAAATATTCTCAGTCATATTTAACGTTATGATAACAACATAACTACAAGTGAATTGGTTAGAAAAGAAATAAAATGTGAGATTGTCTGTGGTAAAAGGACAAATGTTGAAATTAACATCTGTTTATGAACTCTAAAGCAGCATTTTTTATGTTTAAATTCGAGGATTGCAATAACAATTTTAAGAATTTGTTTTGATTTCATCAATGTTCTCATAATTTGGCCATATCAAATTTATCGACTGGGTAACACTCTAAGCATTTACTGAAATGAAAGCATTTACTGTTCTCAGAAAATGCATAAAATATCCAAGCAATAAGAGCAAATCGTGTTTGGAGTAAAGTTTACGTGAACCGTCAACAGAATAATTCTCATAATAATATTTGATAGGTTTAAGGATGTGCAGCCATTTAGTATTGTGTTCATCCTGGATTTGTTGAAGATGATGAAGATGAGGTAATGATGCTTTTAAGATTTAAGACCCAAACTCAATCAGCTCGTCGCTTGCATTATTTGCCTTTCAAATGACAAATTATAAAGGAATCTCAGAGCATCTTTGCAATTCCGCCCAAGTTCTACTCTATAATTTGGTTTCGAAAGCGAATTGCTGAATTGAAGATGAAGAAGCAGATGAGACAATGATGCTTGAGATCAATAGAAAGGTGCGAGTATTTATCTCTACTACATGCCGGACGGATTCAACAACTGGTTGGTCGATAGACTTATATCAGCCCTGCGCAGAACGGGGAACATTTTCCCATCAATTCTCTTTCGGTTTTTGTTGAAACCAGGGTTTCGGAGTCGAGGTATTTTCGTCTCGACTCCAGGCGAGTTTTTTTCACGACGCCGACTCCGGGTCGACTCTGAGAGTGAATTCCTATACCACTAAAAATTAATAAAATGTGCACACATTTTTAACATTTTTCTATATTATGGCCTAAATAGGCTAATGTGTTAGTTTTTCGTAAATATTCATTAGAAAGGGCATTAGTTCGGATACATTTGAACATATCAATACTGTTTCTGCCGAATCTTACATTGAAAAATAGCAAAGTTAGAAAGTTTTTGTCGGTTTTCCTCTTTTTGCACGAGTTTATATGCTGCATACAAAATTAAATAAATTGTTCCCATCCAACGCTCATACCAAGGCAATATTGTTCCGATCGACTTAAAAATTTGACCACATATTATATGCTATTTATACTTTCTACTTTTTTCTGAAATATATAAGTAGAGATGAGATGGATGTTTTCGGGAACTAAAAAATTAGCACAGCATGAGATTTCGTGCATGAAAATATACTACAAAAATGTTGCTGGGAAAATTTTATGTAGGATCGGTCCACTAGGACAAGAAATCGATATTGTCATGTTTTCATTGCCCTTTATCACTTTTTCCCGATCCTTTCTCATGAAAACTCTATGATTATGTATTTAATTGAATTTATATATGCTATTGATTGTGTAAAAAACTCAGATACACATGAACTATATCTGTTCATGGCGGACAGATCAGGTTATTTGAATGTCTACATCTAAAGCCGTCATTGAGTATATAATGAATCCTAGAAGAAATATTCACCGTTTGTCAGACTTCTGAGTTATGGCGGGATGAATCTGTCGTTGACCAACAACGAATTTATGATGCCCTAATTCAGAATTCAGAAGCATAACTATCCGAATTTCATATAAAGTTAATAGATGATGCGAAATTTACCGAAATACATAAACATACGGTTTTTTGAGAAAGTACCAGGTAAAACTGATAAGGGACAATGAAAACGTGGCAATTTTTAGAATATTTCATTTTGTTTTACTTTTTGAGTTCAAGTACAAAAAGGACATGGTAGGAACTGAGCTAGAAGGACAGCATATGGGACAGAATGGTTCCTCAATCTATTTCACTGAAAACATGCCATCTAAAAATGTTGAAACAATATCTTCAAACAGAGATATAAACTATTTTCTCAATGATTGATGGAGGTCAATCAAAAAATTCATTATGTCATAACTCAGAAATTTCAGCTATGGGATCCTTTGGAGTTCTCAATTGGGGCTTTCATTCCCAAAATGAATTTTCCTCCCCCAAATCTTAACTTCCATTTTGTGTCACAGGGTACTCAGTAAGATTTCCCATAGAGACCACAATGTCTTTTATAGAAGGCAAGGATGACTTCTCATAAAAAAACAAGATGAGAATACCAATAGACCTTTGTGAGAAGACCAGTAAGACCTCTGACAAAAGAGGTTAAAAGTCTAATCTTAATTCGATTGTCATAGAACTTTACTTTTGTTTGCAAAAATGTAACGAATCAATTGGATCAACAAAATAGGGATGAAGGGATGAATGTAGCGCATATTCTTACAAAATATGTACAGTATAGTCTCGATAATCCGGACACTCGTTAATCCGGACAACGCGGTAATCCGGACACTAGAGTTTTTTCATTGTAGACTCGGTAAACCGGACATGTCATATTTTTCGTACCTCGATAATCCGGACATCAATATTTTTTTCCTATTTTGAGCATTAGATTCTTATTTATTAGTGAGAAAATCCATTGGAACGTAATGTATTCCAATGATATTTTATCTAGAAATGTTTAGAACATTTTAAGCGTTGGAAGTAATAGCTTTGTTTTTAGATTTTTAGATTCTTAAACTCATTTTTTTAGTTACCGGCAAAAATCGGTAAAATTAAAACGCAGAATTATAAATGAAAAGTTTAAAAGTTAACAGCACTCTTGCTATAGGCATAAGTTAACGACTCCTTTTTTGATCACTAAATTTCTGAAAAATATCGTTAATTACCGAAATTATAAACAATTTGATTTTACCGATTTTTTCGGTAACGCAAAAAATGAGTTGGAGAATCGCACTTCTTGTATAGATATATTTTAATTTTTTGATATACACAATCATCGGCAACTACGAATTGTTGTATTGTATTCTGGTAATTGTACAACCAATAGATTTAAATTCCATTGTCTTATTCCAACATTTATATAAAACAATACCTTTTTCTTTTCGACGTCATGGTAAAGCCAGTTGCTGATGTTCATAGAAATTGGTAGAATATATTAACCATAATGAAATGGGTGTATTTGAATTCTGAAGTTGTATCTCAAGTCGTAAGAGACTCATGTCCCAAGGACACTGAAAATCAATATGTGAACATGGGCTATGAAGTTTATATCCTTAAAAAAAAAACTATGAATAAATATACACTAATTGTAAAGAAGTTTTAGACTATAAAAATACACAGGAAATGTCACCTAAATTACGCTGGGGGAGTAAAATTTCGCAGTAAATTTGGTAGCCAGGAAAGCTCCTTAAAATGGTCGCAAACCGTGATATTCGCTTAATATAAATCCTGTTACCTTAGATGTCAGGTTATTATCTAGTAAACCTCCGATATTAATGATTTTAACTTACTAAATGTTTTGAGTTCTTTCTCTTTTCCTTATTGATGGTTTTTCGTTATAAATTCATACAGAATATGTTGTGCGCTCCATTTAAAAGTCATTTGAAACATTTGTGGTGAATATATATCTGAAAATATAGAAAACCCAGATCGGATCTGCCAAAATTGCGTATTTTTAGTACTTTTAATTTAAATTTGTGGGAGCAACTCCTGCTCTGGTAACATTTACGGTATTAACCCTAGAAAATGACATAAATGGCTATATTCTAACTGGATTTGTTATGGTCATTCTTGAAACAGCTATCGTGCATGTGAGACACCTAAATTTTCACTGGACCATAGCAACCAATGGTTTACCTAACTTCGTAATTTAAGGTCCGATCTGTGTTTTCTATATTTTTCAAATATATATTCACCACAAATGCTTTTTAAATGGAGCGCACATCTTCTGTATGAATTTATAACCAAAAACCATCAATAAGATATTTATAGTGTCCAATCACAACGACAATCTGGATGAAAATTGTAAAATATTGCCCTAAACCCTATATCAAAAACAGGGACTGCTAAGAATGCTATATTTTATAGTTACAGATTTCTCTTATTCAGAGAGTCATAATGATATTTAATTTGGAACATTTCCCTCTTTAACAATATTCCCAAAAAGTAAAGGATTTTGCTAGAATTTGATCCAGTATAGAATTATGTAAAATTAACAGTCCAAAGTTTAAACACATAATTTCATCCTAATATATATAAATTTGTAATCTAATTTTCTTATGGAAATAGTATACGTAGACATATTGTTTATTCTAAAACTCATAATGAAATTTTGTGTACAATTTTTCATCTTTTGACACTTTTTACCCAGAAACAAGTTTCATATTACTTTCATGTATCAACTGGAAAAAAGAAGGAGAAAAATGTCGTCAAAAAAATTTGGAAAATGTTTATGTTTTTTTTATCAAAATTGATACTGCTATTTTTATGATATATAATGTAAATAGACATTTCATTTCTTTAGTGACCCATAGTGAAATTTGACGAAAAATATTTTTGTCTTTGACGTCATCTCCCTAAAGTTATGTTTTGTGGAACAATTTTGAATAAACTCAGATGAAGTCCGATTTTAACCCTAAAACTTGTTTTTAATTACATAATTACATAAGATTTACAGATTCGGTTATTCTGAGACCTATAGTAAAATTTTATGGCGAACAAATTTGTAGAATATTTGAATTTGATGTGATCACTTTTTAAAGTAGATTTTGAAAGATTTTCGAAAAAAGGGCCAAAAAGAACCCTTTGATAAACCGCGTGAGTGTTAAAATTTTTAGCAAAAATATTGCCACATCCTCCTCTAAAAGTTACCAAAGACACTATATACCTAAAATGCAAGGATTCCATAACATATTAACTCGAATATTTCGAAAAAAACTAGAAATGGGCGGAATTTGCCCGCCTACTTTGGTTACTTTCCGATGTAAACTATAAAAACGCCGATACACGTGTCTCATATTTTTAGCTCTACTTTCATAATCTAATCGGTTTTTCCCATCGTTTTAAAAAAAAGTAATTTTTTTGCACAGTGTAATTAATGTATACTGCTAAAACATCATCAAGATATATGGTTTACTATCGCGAAAGCTTAACTGCTTACTGTGATAACCTATAAGGATAGGAAATTAAGAGTAATATTGAAATTAAAATCATTCATAAAATATGAAAATTAAAAAGCCTGTTATTCACAAAACAATTTCTTTCAATATTTGTATGTTTAGCTCAGCGGTTATTATGTGCCGTCAGTTGCATCTCACAATGCCAAAATCCTTAAAGTGGGCAAAATACGCGCAATGTGCATACTATTTTGATGCGCATCTTGTTTCATTAGCGCCCATCAATAACACTGGTCAACAGGACTTTTGTTTCAACCGAAGTTGCAGTTTTTTTCTAGATGAAATCGGCGAGTTATTTTCAAATCCGGTCCCGGTTTTTCTCCAATAGCTCTTGATTTTGAGATATAGCTCAAATCGTTTTTTACGAGTTTAACCCAGACTTTCGTTATTTTCGGATACAAACAAATATTTTTTGTGGGTTTTTCGACATTAATATATTAAGGAGATGTTGTACGCTCGATACAAGTCGTTTTTGATATAGTTATGGTGAGTATATGTTAAAAAATATAGAAAATATACGACGGACCTTTTAAAAGATGCATATTTTGAGTACTTTAAGGTGTAATTACGTCATCGGGAGAAGTCATAGGATCTGCATATGGTACTCCGGATATGCTTAGGGTGCCTACTATATAATCCAGTATTCAAATGTATAATATAAAGTTCATAGCCCCCATGATTCGGCCATAACCTAAAAATCGCCATGAAGACTGCTAAAGGGAAATAATTTACCAGTGATATCATTACCACATAAGCCATTTACTTTTCATATTAGAGTACGCTAAAGAAGCACAATTTAGAAAACTATCTTCAACGAATTTATTTTATAGAATGAAAAAATATTTAATACAAATTGAAAAGTACAGAAATAATATTTCAATGAAAACTTGATTGAAATAATTTTAAACAAAGTAAAGTATAATTCTAACATTTCAATGGCAGTCTTCATGATGATTTTTAGGTTATGATCGAATCATGGGCGGTATGAACATTATATTATACATATATTTGAATACTGGACTATATAGTAGACACTCTAAGCATATCCGAATTGCCATATGAAGATCCTATGACTTCCCCCGGTGACGTAATTATAGCTTAAAGTACTCAAAATAAGCCATTTTTACAAGGTCCGTCGTATATTTTCTATATTTTTTTGATATATGCTCACCATAACTATTTCAAAAACGATTTGTATCAAGTGTACAACATCTCCTTAATATATTAATGTCGAAAAACCCACATAAAAAATATTTGTTTGTATCCGAAAATAACGAAAGTCTGGGTTAAACTCGTAAAAACCGATTTTGAGCTATATCTCAAAAACAAGAGCTGATGGAGAAAAACCGGCACCGGATTTGAAAATAACTCGCCGATTTCATCTAGAAACAACTGCAACTTCGTCTGAAACATTCAACTTTTTCAATTTTGTTGAGCAGTGTAATACGTCAATCAATATACACCTATTTCAAATAGATTCTTCAAGAACCGCGGATGTGCCTCCACATTCTATTTTGCGTAAAAAGCCATATTACTCGCGTATCTCTGCAATTTATGACAGGCGTTCGCGTATAAAGGATTCCATTTATGCAATATTTTTTAAAGAAAATCGCGGTTTAGTACCATGATTTGTCAAAATATATTTTTGCTGATTTGCCTACTTTCAGGGTGTCTATATCCGCGGTTTTTGTGGATGGATTCGAACGCGGAAGGGCTCATTAGATACGTCGCGTAAAAAAACTAAACTCACGCGGGGTTCAAAGGAAATTGAATAACACTTGTAAATTTTACACGCAAAAAATAGGTTTTTTTTGGAAAATTCACGCATCGAATTTTGGCCTTTAGATTCCAATTACTAGGATACTGTAAGGAGCACACTCATGAGATATACATTAAACGACGTAAAACCACGAGTTTTGTAATCCTATTATGAGTTTGGAATATTATCTCGTTGCGCGTCCGGGTTTTTAAAAAAATTCAAAAAAACCTCTTAATCATACACTAGTATCATGTTGCCCATGGAGTATTCTGTGATTCCTTCCTTGGGCATAGGTCTATAAAATGTAAGGTTAAGCCAGAAATCGGAAGGGAACATAAACAAACTTTTTGGCTTGAACCCATTTTTACCCATTTTTCTACATTGATGGCACCACAGCTTCCACTAATCTGGATTATAATGGTCGACATTATGCGATCCCTCCTAAAGCACAGTTCTCGAATTCTGAAAGGGTAAAAGGCGGATTCATCGAATGTAAAACATTTTTTTCCCTAAAGCACAGTTCTCGAATTCTGAAAGGGTGAAACGCGGATTCATCGAATGTAAAACATTTTTGTTTTTACTATACATGTTATAGTTTCCGAGAAATAGCTATTTCTTTCTCCAGAAATGTGCAAAAATTACGTATTTTCCATAATTCTTTGGGAGCACGTCACGACCACACCTTCCCATATTTAGACCTAATTTTTGGTTTCCTTATTTTCAATATAAAAATAGAGTTTTGGCCAAAAAATCGATTTCTGAACAATTGTGTGTCGTAATATTTAGATCGAGTTCGGAGATGGTCTATATCGCGTCATTTCCTTTCTACGCCATGTGGACGGATTTCTATTAAAAATTCCTACTTTTGGAACACATAAATACATTTTCAGGCATGTCGATTAAGTTTCACAATACATAACTGTTCATACGACTATAATAAATAAAATATTTGTTATTGAACCGACAGTTGTTGATCATCTGGTTGGTTTATCAAAGGTACATATGTAGAAATTGACTTCTTCAAAAATAATTGTAACAAATGGCTGGCTCCTTTCTTACCCTCATGTCTCTTACATTAAGATTGCCACCATTATTCTTTCAACATCAATTACCTATTTACTTACCTATAAATGTACAAACAATGCCTTCAAGATGGCCACCTAATTTGAACAATGCCACAAGATAAGAAGTCCATGTCATTTGTTGACGATAGTCATAAAGTATTTTGACAACGGTTCATAATTCGTCATAGCCTTAAAGGTAACAACAATTGCATAAAGAGTGCACATCAAAAATATCATCAACGTCCTAGTAGAACTATTATTGTTATTGAAAACTGCATATGTCAAAATAAAACACTCCATATTTTTTAACAATAAGGACAAGTTCTGTTTGTCGGCATGAGTGCTGGCGGCATAGTATAAGTTGGAGTTTTGTTGTTGTCTTTGTAGGCCTAGTTTAATTCTCTTCTAAAAGGACTGAAATGAAAGAAATCAAATTTATTTGCCGACAATTTGCCGTATTGCCACAAAATATGTGAATCATAAACATAAGACTTATACCTATGGCTACGCCTACGTAAATAGTAGTCCACTATACTCAAATGCAAACATATATCTACATTGGCACATGTTTACATGTTCTTTGAATTAATTCGGTTTCCTTATATGTAGTTAAAGTTAAAGAAGAATGGAAGAGTAAAGTTTAGATCTATGGAATAATTCGTTAGTCCCGAACAACGAACAGAAACGGGACCGAAAAACAAACCTTTAAATGCTCAAATATAATAAGGGAAAACTAGGTATCATGTTGTAGATAAATCTTAAAACTAACCTATATATCTAAAATTTCTAGCAAAATCAGATTTGAACAATTTTTTAAACTTCCCCAAAATGGTGATTTATAAGTCATAAACTTTTGCTTTTCATTTCGATTTTATACGAACAACAACTATTGAATTGTAAAGAATTCTTGCTAATTTTTCTTATTCTGTATTTTGCATACAAGTAATAACAAATTTAATTTAATTTAACATATTAACATATTTAAATCGTCGAATAAAGTAAATTAATATGTAGAATATCATAACTGGAACATGTATGAAGCTTTCACGTATGTTACATACATACATAAATATAAGAACATACTACAAATATGATGTGGAGACAGATTATATATACTCAACGAAAGGGAATTAGTTAGCTAAAAAAAAAGTAAGAACAGGTTTAATTTTAAATGATAGCAACAAGGATGTTTTTATATAGAACAAGAAAATGTTAGGAGGCAGAAGATTGTTTTTAATCGGACTAAATGAGAAACTAATTTTCAAAAAATATTTTACATTATTATAAGGTGGTGTGAAAAATAATAGAGCCAACCCAGCAAAAAGTTTGCCTCCAAAGAGGCAGTTAAATGATATGTACAAGTGATCTGGAAGTGCATCAAATAATGCAAAATCATGAGTGAGATTTTTACAAGAGCGTGACTACGGAAAGAGGCACTCCATTGCACTGCATTTTAACTGACCCTCTGGCACTGCATTTTAACTGACCCTTTGGCATTGCATTTTAACTAACCCTTTGGGGTAGAATAGGAGGCAGTCCAAAGCACGTGTTTTGATACAGGCATTCTGTGGAAATTGTGCAAGCCATTACAAAATATGCCAGAACAAATAAAATGCATTATTTGTGTAAAACAAAAATATTAAGAACTTTATTACATTAACACAAATTAAGAAAATTCTCCATTGAATTCAATCGCAAATATGCGTGTTAATTTTTCGACATGTACTCCAACAGCACTCCATTCGGTCTTGAGTTACCGGAAAAATGTTCACAAATGAAATATTATTTAGTTTGTATTAACAAATGTTTGAAAATGTTAACACGCTTATCTCTTATTATAAAATGTATGTCGCTGCCTGTACACGCAGAAAAATTTATGTTAGAAATATGTTTGGATCCAAACAAATATATGTTTGGGACCGGTTGCAAACAAATATATGTTTGGATCAAAACATAATATGTTTGGGTCCAAACAAATATATGTTTGCAACATTTTGTAACATATCTCAATTTGATATGTTTGGGTAAAACATATTTTTTATGTTAGAACATTTTTTTGATGGGTTTGTCAACGAGAGTAATAACAGTGCTCTCGCGGCTGTGGAATGCTGTTTTATAATAAAGAGTTGTGTGTATTGTATAATAGAAGACGTAGAAGCGAAGAAGGGGGCTTTGGTGGCATGTATGCGTCAAACTCGTGTGTTTCTTGTTTTGTTGTTGCTAACCAACTCAGCAGGCGACGAAGAAAAGAAGAAATGATATGAATTACATTTTTTTTTTCTTTCTTCAGTGTTGGCACTTCCTTTGTAGAGTCAAGACGGTAAAGTGAGTGAATAAATCAGTGTTTGTGTTTTCTTAAATAAATTGTGCTTTTTAGTAAATTAAATGCCCAATACATTTTATAATTGAATCGGAAAGTTGAATGGAATTATTTTATTGGACAAGGAAGAAATCGCATTTAATATTGGTAATTACTTACATACTTATTTATGTATATTTGAAATATGGCATATCCATATTTATTTATTACATATGAGGACAATTTGTTTTATTTCACAACTAAGAAGAAGCGTTCAACTACGTTTCTATATATTTTTCCTTTTTAAAAGTGTGACTATTTACAAATTATTTCATTCAGTTTTTCTTTTATTAAAGTGTGTTATGTATTTCTTTGGAATTTTGTATGTACCTATGTGTTTGTTGTTCTTTTGTCTTTCAATAAAAAACCACAACATTTGTGTGTATGCTATAGAGATAGCCAGTGAGTTCTTACTGAGAGCAAGTGAGCACACATTTTAAAGTGTTTTACATTGAATTTTACGCTCCATTGCTCTCAGTAAGCGCCCACTGGTGCATGTGTTTGTTTTTTTTTGTGCCTTTTGGGTTTGTATTTTTTTGCACGCAAACATATAAAATGTTTGCACCCAAACATAAAATTGTTTCCACTCAAACATATCTTTGTTTGCACCCAAACATATATATCTTTGCACCCAAACATAAATATCTAACAACTGCTAATAATATGTAGCGAACGAACGTTTGGACTGCATCCGGATGCTGTTAAATTGTGAGGAATTGGAGTGCCTTTTTACGACTCCGCTGAATTGCATCCGGATGTTGTTAAAATGTGACAAGTGGATGTGATTCTTTGGATTGCATCTAAATACGGTTAAAATGTGAGGACTGGAGTGCCTTTTTCACGACTCCGGTTGAACTGCATCAAAACATGCCGTGACAGAACTAGACCACATTGCACTACTTCCAATTTATTTTGCTGGGAACCGAAGATAGCAAGAGTATTTCTTAAGAAAATTTTAATTTGACCATTAAAATCTTAGAGGAAAACTTAGTTATTCTTCCTCGTATTATTCTCCAGAATAAGTTCCGCACCGCTTATTACAATTTAGACCCGGAGGGGCTGAACCCCATAGACTGTACCGTAAAAATCTTAAAAATATTTTTAATTGTGAATAGGATTTGTTTTCTAACCACAGCACATAGGTTTCAATCAGGAAATTTTTGGCCAAAACCCTATTTTTGAAGTTTCGAAATTTTAATTTTTCTTTGCACAGAATAATGAAAAACACATCAAGTCATCTGAAAAAAATTAGTTTTTGTAAATAACGTTAGTATTCGTTGAATGGCGCAGTACCAAAGTTGACACTTTTTTATGTAAAAATAAAACAGACTTTGTGCTGTAAAATATACAATTTTTGTTGTATTGTGTCGCTGCATAAATATACAGAAGTGAGACCAAAGTTATTATGAATCGGGAAGCTGTTAATGAGTACTTTCATAATATTTACAAAAAGAACGATGAAATTTGTAAAATTAGCGTAATAAAATCAATGCTTTGATATATATTAAACATTATTTTTTACAAATATTTTTTAAATATACTTAAGTATTTAAAAAAATGTCCAAATATGTCCACCTCCAAATCGAATTTGAAAGATAGCAGGGGGTCTGTACTAATAAATTCAGAAGTAAAATCGTGCTCAAATTTGCCACAGTTAAAATAAAGTGGATTTTTCTATTTTAAGATGGGAGAATTTTTTGTAAATATCTGTTGTGACTGTACGTAGTATCCAATTGAAATAGAACGGCAATACCCACAACTAACAACCGATTTTCCTTAAAACTCACATTTAAGGGTTTCAGAGTGTAGAAAACAAGTACATATAATTTTTTTGAAAATAGGTCAATTTTTTGTCATAGCCCCCATATAAAAGTACCGTCCGATTTTAGATATTTTGTGGATTTTAGCGACACTTTATGACCGATTCGGCTGAAATTTGGTATTTTGACCTCTTGGAAGATATGAATCCATCGCACCAAAAATTATTAACATAGGTCAATGTTTTGGTTTAGACCCCACACAACGGGACCACCCTGTGCAACAAATTTTGGCAGTTTTTAGTCATTGTGGTCCATAAAACGTAAGAATTGCTGTTTGTACACATTTATTATAAATAATAATTAATTTTAATACAAAATGGACGTTGAAATAGTTTTGGCCAGAAAATTTGGATTTGGGACCATTGTGCACAGTAATGAACTGGTAAAAATTTCTCATTCGACATTCATTTTATCCCAACGTTTCTTGATTGATCGACGTTTCTTGATTGATCGCCTTCAAATAGATATATATCGATGTAGGTTTTCATGGTGGACACTGAAATCGGATGAGGACAAAAATTGTATGAACTTTGCGCAAATTAGCGATATTTTATAGATTTTTTAGTGCTAAGATGCAGCCGATGCTACATACAAATTAAAAGATATGGTCTTGCTGTACATGAAAATCACATGCGGACAAAATGATTTTGATGATTACGCGATTTACACGTATTTTAAAATGCATATAAATAAAAATGGGTTATGTGACCTCTATTTCCATTTCAGAAGCCTTGAGATATATCCTCAGCAACCCAATTATCTTCCTCAATAGGAAAGCTTTTATATGAATGTCTATAAAGCAAAATTCGTATATTTTAATGGGAGATTTAAGCAAAATGAAGGAAGTATTCCTATAGATTTTTCCAAAATTTTATACTACATAATGAATGTGAAAAAAATATTTTTTCAAACAAAAAATTACTTTTTTAACCAAAATATGTGTTTATTTTGACTGTGACATCGAAACTATAATACCAATCTGTATGATTATAGTCTCATTTGATTCGCCGTGAACTTTTGTTTCTATACGAATTTTTTCGTAATTTTATAGCGGGTAAATGGACAATTATTTTGAAAAAAGTTGACTTACATTCAATAATTTATCAATTTATTATACGTTTCGCGACTACTGAGTAACATTTGCAATCTACTAACTCAAGCCACTTCCAGATAACTTTTTAGTATCAATTGCTCGCGGTAAAATAATTAGCGTTTTTATAATAATTGTTTCTTTAAAACGAAAATAAAACGGCTATAATTTTTGTGCGCATCAACAAAAAACTGGCTCGCGAGCGGAGTCGTACTGGGAATTTGTTTCTTAACCTATGTACCAAAAATCTTTGATGTAGCGCGAAAAAAAATGGTGAAATAGAATATGAAATATTTGACAAAATTCACATGTCCTTTGAACGAAAAAGTGGATCAAAAACAATTGTTTGCTGAAAAAAACTTTGTTGCTTATTCTCTTTTCTGATATGTGTGGATCATGTGTGCTGCAAAATATGAGTATGCGTGTCCGATGCTATTTCATTATAGCAACAATATCAAATAGCATCAGCATCGCTAGCAATATTTTTGTTTAATTTGTTGCTACATGTTTCCGTTATTCATTGTTGCTAAACACATTTCGAAGAAATTTTAGCAGGCAAAGCTACACATTTTCGATGCTCTTGCTAACTGATCAGTCGATTCGGTCCTAAATTAATTCTTTGTAATATTTTGCCCAAACTTAGTTTAAGTTCGATTGAGGACCTTATTGGCCTTCAGGTACCTTAAAAAAGTTGAAATGGTGCTCACGATATATATGTAAACTCCTGTGGGTACCTCCAACACAACATTTCGGAAAAGTGTAATTTAAGTGCTCTTCTAAACGCATTAATTGTAACAACTTGTATTCACTGCCTCCATTACAATGGTAGAAGTTTTTGCAGGCGCAAATCCAAACTTCCTTAGAAAATGGTTCGAAAGCTGTAAAAAGCCTTACGGCTATGTGTAGTGGCTGGAGCTCACTATAACTCTCGAACGGATCATCCGATTAGGTCCAACATTTGGTCTTCGCAATATGTTGTCTAAAATTAATTTCGATATTTTGCACATTTGAATTATTTCTGCGAATCTTAGATAATGTTCGAAAATGGACTATATCGGTCCACTCCTTAGGGTACCTCCCTCACAAAACTTCAATATTTCTGTTTAAGTTCAGTTTAGTGTCTGTTCGGTACTTAAGAATTAAGAATTTTGTTTACAGTGATGTCATATTTTTCGTGGGCAAATCCATGCTTCCTAACATAAGTTATACGGGGATAGAAAATAAATGACTCATAAAATAAGATCCACTTGCACAATGAACTATGCCGCAACACCTTTGAGCCTTAATTCAATTACATTTTTGTCGACAAGTTCATACGTCCCAAAACGGCCACAAAATCTGAGAGCCCCCTAATACATAATTATTAGGGAAAGGATTTAGGTTGCGTAGCTTTTTCTTTTATTGCATAATGTCAAAACAATTGACTAAGCCTGAGGGTATATCTCTTAATTTTTGGCATCAGGTGGTACTCGCAGCCCTTATAACAACGCTACATTTTTCTGAGGCAAAGTTACAATTATTTCTGATATAATGGCCCAAACAAAAGCACTAAATTACACGAATTCAGTATCCGATTTGACCGAAACTGACCACATGGTAACTTAACTTCGAAACTAAATCAAGTTCCAAGAAGGTCCATATAGCGTCTTCGGGTACCTCCCTCACAGATGTTGAAAATGTTTGCTTAAGTACAGTTTATTTTTATTTATTTTTTTATATTAAATTCGTTTTTTGCTTACATTAAAATTTGTGCATAAAGAGATGGTTTAAAAACTTTACATCTATAATTAAGCATTTAATGCAACACATACATTTGAACATAGTTTATACTAAGGTAATAAATGGAGAAGGAAAAGATGACAAAAAAGCTTCAATAAAATATTAAGTACAGTTTAATGTTTGTTCGAGTATCATTTGAAACTTATTTCTCTTAAACGTATATCAAGATCCAACAAGATCTATATCGGACAACATTTTCGGATATCTCCGTTACAAAAGTTGAAAACTTTGCTGCATCGATGGTAGTCAGTGATTACAACGATATAATTTGTTTCGTTGACAAGTCTATGCTTCCTGGCGTAGACGAAAGGAATGGCTGCCAAAATTTTGTCGAGTTCCAAGATGGACTATGACAAGTGGAAATTTAAGTAGCGTGTATTCGTGATAATTATAACTACAACAATATATTTTTTTTTTGCTGGGGAAGACAGTACTTCCTGAGAAATGGACCCCGGAATGACACAATATGTATGGCTACTACTTCTCTTGCAATATATGCTGTACCAATTCCACACACTCTTAAAAATTCTAATTGAACTTCCAAAACTTCTTTTGTCACCTTCGACAATGCTAATTATTTGCTGTATGTACCATTGGGTACTCCAAATGCCATGTTACAGCCAATTCGGGCTAAGAAAGAAGATAAAATCCTCAAAATACCTGAAATCGAGTGGTACTGTTATATGGGAGCTATAGGAAAAAATGTACCCATATTGATTTTACATTCATAGTTATGTATTGTCATCCAAATCTGAAAAGTGTATAAATTTTTATATCCTCAGCATTTATGCGAACGAGGGTATATACACTTTCATACGGTCAAAATGTGCCTCATCGAAATAATGGTTTTAGACCCCAAGTATGTTTGGATGAAATCCGTTTTAGACAATTTTAAGTTGATTTAGCCATGTCCGTCTGTCCGGCTGGCTGGAGAGCACGATAACTCTCGAGTGGATCTACCGATTGGGTCCAAAATTTGGCTTTCCTAATATTTTGTCCATACTTAGTATAAGTTAGAAGGTAAGCCATATCGGTACACTTTTTCAGGTACGTCCCCCACAAAAGTTCGAAAATGTTCGAAAATTTTGTGCGCACGATAACTCTTGAAGGGAGTAACCGATTCGGTCCATACTTTGCACATCGTGAATTTTATACCAGACTTAGAATTTTCTACCAGACTTTCTACCCCTCCTTCGGGTACCTCCTACACAAAGTTTCGGAAAAGCTCAGTTTAGGGCCAGCTCTCGAATAGCTTTGATTTTTGTTGTAACAACTTGTATTCACTACCCCCCTTACGACGGTAAAAGTTTCATCAGGTGCAAGTCCACACTTCCTGAGAAAATAACCTGAAAGTTGCAAACAACCGCCGTGTGCTGTGGTTGGAACGCAAGACAACACTCGAACGGATCTGTCGATTTGGTCTAAAATTTTACCTTGGTGATATTTATTCCAAACTTAGTTTAAGTTCGAAGATAAGCCATATCGGTCCACATCTTCAGGTACGTCCCCAGCAAAAGTTCAAAAATGTTCGGACACATTGTGCGCACGATAACTCTTGAATGGATTAACCGATTTGGTCTATACTTTAGACATCCTAATATATCTTCCAGATATAGATCAGGTTCGAATATGGCCTATGTTTGTCCTCTCCCTCGGGTACCTCCCACAAACAATGTCTGATAAGTTCACTTTAGGAACTGCTCTCGAATCATTTTGATTTTTGTTGGAGCAACTTGCATTGGCTGCAAATAAAAGTTTTCTTCCGGGACAAGCCCATATTTCTTGAGAAAACAGCCTGAAATGTGTATAAAACCCCTATGACACCTTATGTAGTGGCTGGAGATTACGATAACTCTCGAACTGATGAACCGATTTGGTCCAAAATTGGCCTTCGTGATATATTGTGTCCAAACTTAGTTTCAGATGGGCAATATGGGTCCACAACTTCCGGTACTTCCCCCCCAATACTTAAAAAATGTCACTAACATGGTATGCACGATATCTATTGAACAGGGCAACCAAGTAGCCCAAACTTTGGATCTTCTAATATTTTGTCCAAATTTAATTTAACTTCTAAAATGGCCCATATCGGTCCTATCCACCCCCACAAAAGTTCAACATTTGTATCTAAGTGAACTTTAAGGTCTGTTCGAAGATCCTTTGGAAATGTATACCGATGCTGTCCGTTGTGGTATTGTTTACAGCGATATTATGTTTTCCGTGGACAAGCACATGCTTCCGGGCATACTGGTCCAAAAGTTATGCGATGACCCACTGAAATGATTAGTGGGCGCGATATCTATCGAAAAGATATGACTCCCAAAATAAGTTACACTTCCATAATGGACTATGACGGTCTATTCCTTCAAGTACCTCCTCCGCAACACTTTTGAATTTTAATCCTAATCCACATATTGACGGTATTCATTTCTTCTTTCAAAAGTACCGCTAGACTGATGTCAATTTTGAATATTTTAATACGCTGAAAAGAACAGACTTAAATATTTTAATATCTAAATAACATATCCAAATTTTTAAACTTTTTATTTTCAATTTCTTCTAGCCACAGTACTGAAGACACCGGGAAGGCGTATTTGATAGACACAATACATACTACCAATGTATAACGGACACACCCGCCGCTTGTATTTGTTTATTCATACCTGATCACAAATGTTTCCCCGTTTGCTGAAAAGCTCAATCGTGGGATGTTTGGAATGGCTGACTGTCAGTTGCCAGTTCGTGTTTATAAATTAGTCTCGTGAGTGTAATTCCATTAAATCAACTGAATTTTGCAATATCTGCTGCGTTTTTCCTTCTCCTTCATTTGGATTTTCTTCGTTCTTTGCGCTTGTTGTTGTTGTTGTTGGTCTTGTAGATTTTCCAAAGCGTAACACCTCCAATGTATTGTTCGCCCTCCTGTACCTCTCTATACACCATCGTACATTCCATACATACGTACATGCATATATTTCATTCTACTCTCAGTGGCAATAATTTAACGAAACCAACAAAAAAAAAAGGGGCGGAGGGTTGTTTGTTAACGTTATCAAAAACAGAACACTGACTAACAATGGTGGAACACCATAGATTTGAGGGTGTTTAAATTGGTTTTCTTTGTTGCTGTGGCTGCTGCTGTTGCTCTTGTTGGTGGATTATTATGAAATATTGCAGATCGTTGTAGTTTAAATTGGTTTTTGCCACTGTCGAACGCCACCGTTCTAACGAACGGCCGCAATGGCTTCAAAATGCAAGAAGGATGATTGGGAGTACAATAACAACAATAATAGAAAAAGGTGGAACAATATCGCATGGATGGAGTTTTTGTGCAAATAACAGACAAATAAGAAGACATCGCCGGAATCAGGAACATCTGTAAACATTTGCCATGGTTGTGAAATATTGCATACATCTGAGTCGCCCACCGCCTTTTGCGCCATGGCATCTTATCGAATCGTAACACATTATCCTGTATTGTAGTGTAATTTAAAATAGCTATAAGTATTACTAATCTAATTTATAAAAAAAAAAAAAATGTGTATTTGTAACTGTCATATCGATATGAGTTAGCAAATATTTTGAAGGGGTGGTTAATTGTCATTTGGAACAAGTGTTATTGTTTTAGATTTTGCAAAGTGGTAAACTGACAAATGTGACTGCCAAAATCCCTTGATAGTTCGTATTTTAAGTTTTAGTTAAGACATTCTTGTTACAGGATTCCGACCATTTGGTACCCAACTCCGTTATTTTGTTCATTATCTTTCAACTCATTTAAAGTGTATTTTATAAAAAATTAAAAACTTTAGTGGGCGCGACACGTTGTTGATTCCTGGGATTGAACTGAACGAAACAGTTCACTAGAACATATGTCTTCAGTGAAAATCGAGCCTCCCGATTTTGATTTGAAGTTTTTTATCCACGTTTTTTTTTTGGATATTTTGGCGTATAACAGCCAAATCATTGAAATTTTCGATCCGACACTATGACAAAAATTTTAGTCAAGACTATAATTAAGAGCGCTCTAGTACATTGCAAAAACATTGGAACGCTCCTTAAGGCAGTCTTGGCCTTGAGACAGTGCACATTTTTCGCCAGATATCGACACTGTGATACAAAAGTTGACCAGAACAAGTAAAAAGTTTCAGTCTAAGACTCAGCCTCGGACCTAAAGAAAAGAAGTAACACACAGTATTTCTGACGTCTATATAATACGATGTACAACGCTTGGGCCAAATCGGTTTCTCCCTCGAGGGTTATTTTACGTATTACCCAGTTTAGTGTGTGCCGACAGGCTTTTTTGGAGCTTTTGTGCCATTATCTCAAGAAGTAAGGATTTGCCCTTAAAAAAACATGTATCGTCGTAATGGAGAAAGCGAATACAAGTTGTTACAACAAAAACCAAAGGGATTCGAAGTCCAAATTTTGGACCGACTCGGTTGATCCGTTCGAGAGTTATCGTGCGCTTCAGCCAATACACATGGTGCCCGTATTTTAAACCTTTTGGACTATTTTCTCAGGAAGTATGGATTTTTCCCTGAAAAAACGTGTACTGTCGTAATGGAGGCAGCGAATACAAGTTATTATAAAAAGAAGCAAAACGATTTGAGAGCAGGCCTTAAACTGCATTATTCACACATTTTGTTCGGGAAGTACTCGAAGGGTGCACCTATTCAAACCTGATCTATGTCCCGTAGAGATATTACGATACGAAAAGTATGGACCAATTCGGTTGCTCCCTTCAAAAATTTTTGTGCCCACAATTTTCCAAACATTTTCAAACTTTTGTGAGGGAGGTACCTGAAGGAGTGGACCGATATGGTCTATCTTCGAACTTAAACTAAGTTTGGACAAAATATTATGAACGCCAAGTTTTAGACCGAATTGGCTGATCCGTTCGAGAGTTATCGTGCGCTCCAACCACTGCACATGGTGCCAAAGGGGTGTTTTAAACGTTTCGGACTATTTCCTCAGGAAGTATGGACTTGCCCTGATAAAACGTGTTACTGTTGTAATGGAGGCAGCGAATACAAGTTGGTACACCGAAACTCAAAGCGATTCGAGAGCAGGTCCTAAACTGAACTTTTCCGAAATTTTGTGTGGGAGGCATCCGTAGAAGTGGACTGATAGAATCCATAACAATGTTCTCCGATACTGCTTTGATTCTCATTTATTCGCGTTAAAATAATTTTGCATCTCAAAACAAGCGTCAACGTGATCTTCCGCCATCGAAAATGTGATGTAAACAAACGTTAGTAAGCTCGAATCGACCTAGGAAGAATACAAATATTTCCAAGTAAAACTAAAACAACAATCAGTAAACATTTTCCTCAAATTTTTAAGTGTAAATCGCCAATAATTGGCCTGAACCTATAATTATTTCGCACCAAAAATAAGGTATTTATTTATGCTAACGAGGGTACCGATTTGGTCCATATGTAGTGGCTGGAGAGCTCGAAACGAATACTCCGTTCGTCCACACTTTGGATATCGTAATATTTCTTCGAATATTAGATGGAATTTGAAGGTGGTGCTTATAGGTCCACTCCTTCCGGCACTTCCCCCACAAATGTTCGAAAATATTCGTTAAAATGGTACGCGCTATGTCTATGTTTGGTCCAAACTTTTGATCTCTAAATATTGTCGAAACTTAGTTTATATTCAAATTGAGACCCTATCTGTCCAATCCTTGGGGTACCACACACACAAGTGTTCAATATTTTTGTGTGGTTAAGGGTCTGTTCGAGGATCCTTTGGACATTTTTACCTAAGATTTTCCTAGTGGTCCTATTTACAGTTATATTATATTTACAGTTATATTATTATATTACAGTTATATTTGTTAATTTTACTAATTTTTATTTTATAGCAAAACCAAATAATTTTTATATTGACATCATGGGGAGTGCCCCACTGCATAACACAAAATTATAAAATCCAGTAAAAGTGATCTGAATTATGAAAAAACTAGAAATTTACATGTGAACCTATATTTATGACGGTACAAATTATTTTCAGGGGCAAGTCCATACATCCTGTGAAAATAGCCCGAAACGTGCAAAAAAACCTCTATGGCACCATGCGTAGTGGCTGGAGCACACGATAACTATGGAACAAATAAACCGATTTTGTTCAAATATAGTTTATGTTCGAAGATAGGCATATTTCACAAAAATTTAAAAAAAAAATCACTTTTGAACGGAGCAACCAATTTGGTCCAAACTTTAGATCTACAAATTTAATTTAATTTAACTTCTAACTTCAACATATTTGTTTAAGCACAGTTGGAATCTTCGAACTGATCGCTGTTTACAGCGATATTATACGGGTGGGCGGTCGATCAAAATGGATTATGTAGATACATTCCTTCAAATACCTCCTCCGCAACATTTATGAGCTTTAATCCTAATCCGCATTTTTGTCTGCAAGTTCAAATGTGCAAACGGAGCTACAAAATTCTGAAAACCCCCTAAATATATAATTCTTGGGACAAGTATTTTGGTTGTGCAGCCGGTATTCGATCTGTCAATAGATGAAAGTTTAAATTCACATAGGCTGGGGACATATCTCTGTCGGCAAAGCCAACTGATACTTTTTTACTTGTTCAACGACAACTTTATAAATAAATAATCAATCCAGTTAAATCCCAAATATGAGAATAAACTGCCCGTATGAACAGAACCACATTTCTTTGTTCCATCCACGTTTTGAAGTCTTGAAATGAATGAAAATTTTGAGAATCATCACTAGAGTTTGGGAATTCCCGACTTTTTTTCATTCCCGGGAAATCGGGAATGCAAATATCTCATTCCCGGGAACCCGGGAATTCCCGGGACTATGGTAATTCGAATTCATGGGGCATAGACGTGACAGATATTATTCCTGACTAATTAGCGGAGGTTATATAAAACATCTTTTTCCAACTACTATCCTAGCAAAGCTTCCTTGGTATCAAAGAGTGCTGTCCGATTATATTTTTAAAGTCAACTATATTGTATGTTCTTCTTATGATTCGAAATACGTGTTGATCATATAACAAATCCGTTTATAACGAATTTTTACACGGTTGACCTTTTGGGTACACGGCTTCACAATGGCAACACGTTGGCACCAATGATATAGAGTCGTACCTACATGAACATATGTACATACCATTTTTATTAATGGTTTCCAACATTATACACACATACACATTATACAGTGTTTTATATTGCAAACAATAATTCGAATGGATCACAGCTTTTATATCTTAGCCAATTAATATCCTTCAAGAATGTCACCAATAAAAATTTATACTAGAACAACCATAATAAACTAAAAACAAGTAGGAAAAACGTTATGTTCGGTCGGGCCGAACTTTTTATACCCTCCACCACAAATTTCAGTCATTTCGGTGGATTAATGTGGCCACAACCTTCAAAATACCGAAAATCGGAAGGTACTGTTCTATGGGGGCTATATGATGGCGTGGACCTATACCTACGAATTTCTGGGGGAAAGTTTTACACCCCAAATGAAGACTAAATACTTAATTTCAGCCATCTCGGTGTGATAATGAGGCCAAAACCTTCAATATACCGAAAATCGGAAGATATCGTCCTATGGGGGCTATATCAAAACGTGGACCTATATAAACATTTTATGGTAGAAATGTTTCTTAGCCTCTAGAAATGCAAAATACTAAGTTACAACCGATTCTGTTGTGAAATGGGACTAATACATTCAAAATATATTAAAATGACGCGTAATTTATATGGGGCGTTATATGGGGGATACACCAAAACGTGGACCTATATAAACCAACTTTGGCAGGAATGTTTTTTGGCCTCTGGAGACAAAAAATAGCAAATTACTACGAATTCGGTGGTAAAATGGGACAAATATTTTAAAAATTCCTTAAAACGACGACGCGTCACGCGTCATTTTGTATGGGGGCTATACGAAAGCGTGGACCTACATAGCCCGCTTTCAATACCACAAGTCCTACGTACATATAATAGATTTTCCCAAAATTTCATCCACCTACGTCAATCCGTTCGGACGCTAGTGTGATTTCCACAGACGGACAGACGGACGGACATGGCTATATCGATGTAGAATTGAACGCTGATCAAGAATATACATAGTTTGTGGGGTCTACAATGATTATTTCGAGTAGTTACAAACGTAGTGACAAACTTAATATACCCCCATCCTATGGTGGAGGGTATAATTAAGAATGCTAGGCTATACAGACTTTTAATTCCAAAAAACCACCAATTGTCGAGAAGACCAATACGTACATATGTATTTTATACGAATTATGGCGATTTTTTCAATGGGCCCGCAATTACGAATAATCGGGGCACGAATTATCGCCATTCTACTATATTTCAAATATTAAATAACTATAAGGCAAATAATATATGACTTATACATGAAAATACAAATACCCGTATTCCCGGGAATTTCAAGAAATTTTCCCGGGAAATCCCGTTCAAAAAATTTCGGGAATTCCCGGGAAATCCCGGGCCGGGAATTCCCGACCAGAAACTCTAATCATCACGCATGGTTTTAAAGGCAAAATTGGAATAGGGATGTACCAGAGTCAGAATTCTACCAAAGAATGAGAACTCAAACTGATGGCTTTGGTGTGTGTATGTCCATTCTCTTACTGAAACGAAGTAGCTAATCTGGTAATCAGATCAAAAAATAGGATACTCTCTTCCTGGTTTCTTTTAAAAATGACGACGTGAACATACCACAGAACCAATCGTTGAAGATGATATGTACAACGCCCAGCCAGAATGCGGTAAAAACAACAATAACTGGTGAAACATGGCTTACGAGCCGAGTTTGTTCAAGACTAGAGCGACACTTGTACACTTTATATGTATCGGATTCTTCGCACCATCTGAGGAAGCTAACCTATTGCTAGGAATCTGAGTACCCCTCAAAACGAATGTATAGTCCAATTTCAGGGTTGTAAGTGCCCTCCATATCGCCTATACAAATGTTCGTAACCATCATACTGTGTGAATGAATGGGCTATATCAAATCGTCTTGAGGCCTAGCGTATCAAGACCAGAACTTCAACAATGAAAATTAAGGATATTCAGTTCCAAACGATCTGTCATACATTGAGAGTGATCTCTTCAGATTGGAAGGAAGTAACTGATACTTTAAACAGGGCTATAGTCGTACGATGCCGACCATGCGATACCAAGCCACCACTATTCCTTTGTTCTAGCTTGCCACTTTCTATTTCATGAGTGCGACATTTTAATAGATTATAAAATTGGTCCATATTTGTGGGTTGAAATGTCATTACAATTAATAAAGAAAAAAAGGATGCACACAGTGGCCAAAATGTTTTTAGTGTCAAAAATCTTTATTTACTAAATTGAAATAACGCAAGCGTCTTATGGTAGATATGGTAAATTTCAAATTTCCTTTACAATTACATAGAAAAAAATTTAAAAACTTTTTTGGCGAGCACATCCGCCATTTTTGGTACATGAGTTACGAAAAAAATCGTGGTTTCAAATCTGTTCGCGTTCACAAAATTGGTTGCTGCACTCAAAAGTTATATGCGGTTTTACTCTCATGTAGAGAAAAATATTTAAAAATTCCTATTGTGCTGTAACAAGAACATTTATATTAGTGCTATAACCAAAAAAATACCACCACATAGCCGTGTAGAGCATGGAAAACTATTATGAAATACGGTGTCAATTTTTCTCTATCGCGAAAAAAGTTTCCGCACCAAATGCATGGAAGTTCAGAAATGCATTTTTTAATTTTATTTGTTATAACAACATATTTGCTTTTCATTAAAATTTTTATTTTTTTGTAATCTAATTTAAAATCAGTATCAAAGCGTTCTGGACCAATTTGATCTCAAATCGCGCCATTTCGGAGCATATTAGGAACTTTTGACACTATTGCAATTTTTGGTTTTTCTTTATAAACTCGTGAATTTTATGTTTATTTTTTTATTGTACCTACACGCAGAAAAATTTATGTTAGAAATATGTTTGGATCCAAACAAATATATGTTTGGGACCGGTTGCAAACAAATATATGTTTGGATCCAAACATAATATGTTTGGGTCCAAACAAATATATGTTTGCAACATTTTGTAACATATCTCAATTTGATATGTTTGGGTAAAACATATTTTTTATGTTAGAACATTTTTTTCATGGGTGGAGAGAGGATGTTTTTCAACGAGAGTAATAACAGTGCTCTCGCGGCTGTGGAATGCTGTTTTATAATGAAGAGTTGTGTGTATTGTATAATAGAAGACGTAGAAGCGAAGTAAGGGGGCTTTGGTGGCATGTATGCGTCAAACTCGTTTGTTTCTTGTTTTGTTTGTTGTTAACCAACTTAGCAGAAAAAGAAATGAATTTAATTAGGTATATTTTTTTCTTTCTTCAGTGTTTTAGATGCCTTTGTAGAGTCAAGACAGTAAAGTGAGTGAATAAATCAGTGTTTTGTGTTTTCTTAAAGAAATTGTGCTTTTTATAGTAAACTAAATGCCCAATACATTTTATAATTGGATCGGAAAGTTGAATGGAATTTTTTTATTGGACAAGGAAGAAATCGCATTTAGTATTGGTAATTACATACATACTTATGTATATTTGAAATATGGCATATCCATATTTATTTATTATATTACATAATCATTTGATTCTAGATGCCGATTCCCCGCTGATGATTTCAACTATGAGGACAATTTGTTTTATTTCACAACTAAGGAGAAGCGTTCAACTACGTTTCTATATATTTTTCCTTTTTAAAAGTGTGACTATTTACAAATTATTTCAATCAGTTTTTCTTTTATTAAGGTGTGTTATGTATTTCTTTGGAATTTTGTATGTACCTATGTATGTGTGTGTTGTTCTTTTGTCTTTTAATAAACAACCTCAACATTTATGTGTATACAATAGAGATAGCCAGTGAGTTCTTACTGAGAGCAAGTGAAGAGAGCAAAGTGTTTTACCTTGAATTTTACGCTCCCATGCTCTCAGTAAGCGCCCACTGGTGCATGTGTTTGTTTTTTTGTGCCTTTTGGGTTTGTATTTTTTTGCACCCAAACATATAAAATGTTTGCACCCAAACATAAAATTGTTTCCACCCAAACAAATCTTTGTTTGCACCCAAACATATATATCTTTGCACCCAAACATAAATATCTTTGCACCCAAACATATATTTGTTTCCACCCAAACATATATTATGTTTGGGACTGTTGCAAACATATATATGTTTGCTGCAAAATATGTTTGGGACATACATATGTTAGAGAGGCCGTTTTTTTTGCGTGTATCGGACAAGAGAATTTGGGGTCATTTGCAATGAATTCGCGAAAGTTACAGGCTGTTTTTGTTGACCTTGTCTGTGAGAATTGTATTTGTTTTCTACAAAAATACAACACCAGTACCATGTGGGGAATTTTGTCCTAATAATGAAAACGCGTTTCTAAGATCGATTCGATGAAAAAGTTTCAGCATCGACCGCTATTACTAAAACCCTTTTGGTATTTTTTTCTACTTATAATTTTAAATTTGCTTTGTTTGAATAAATATTTATAGACAAAAATACATTTCTCACAGGCAAAGTCTTTAAAAACGGTCTGTAACTTTCGCGAATTTGTTGCAAATGACACCATATTCTCTTGTCCGAGAGGTACAAAAAATATAAACATATAATTCACGAGTTTATAAAGAAAAACCAAAAACTGCAATAGTGTCAAAAGTTCCTAATATGCTCCGAAATGGCGCGATTTGAGAACAAATTGGTCCAGAACGTTTTGATAATAATTTTAAATTAGATTACAAAAAAATAAAAATTTTAATGAAAAGCAAACATGTTGTTATAACAGATAAAATTAAAAAATGCAATACTGAACTTCAATGCATTTGGTGCGGAAACTTTTTTCGCGATAGAGAAAAAATTGCACCTTATTTCATAATAGTTTTTCATGCTCTACACGGCTATGTGGTGGTATTTTCGATATCTGCAAAAAAGTGCAAAAAGTTATATCCCTAGTGAATATACACTAAAAAAATCCAAAACCAATTCGGTTGCTTTATAGAACCAAAACGCAAATACATATAATTATATTTGTATCGTAGTAACTCAAAATTTTCTATTTTTCAGTAGAGAAAAAAATTGTTGATATCAACTCTGCAGACATGAAGAATTTAACAACGGTATTTCTTTACAAAAGAGTACACCAAATAGTGGGAGATTTTTAAGGTGGGCGGAGTTGATCGTTATGTATCGTTTTTTTAATAAAAAGTCAGTATTTCAAAATTGTTTAACAGGTGCAATATTTTACTATAATACCAGCAGACCCTGGCCAGCGTTGCTGGCCCATCGTAATGAATTTTAATTACAACTTTTTATACACATTCTGCTTAACAATTCAAAAAAAAAAAATTATTTTCTACCTCCCTTTTTCGGTCCGTTGTCAAACCGAAAAGGATTTTAAATTTATCAACAGATTTTGTCTTTTTAGCGTAGAGTTTGGTTTTGAATGCTAACACGTCGTGATAACATTTTCGTATGGTTTCAAGAACGTGGGATTTAATCCGAGCCATTTATTTCTCGTTAGAGTTGAGCTGCGCTAAAAAGCTTTTGTGATGGAAGCCATGCAGCTCGAAAAGGGAAAAAACTCGTTGTTGCAAAAAAAAAAAAAATACACTGCATTTGAAAAATCGAAGTTCAATGGCGAGTTTAGTCTCTTGATTGCAATATCCGCAGTTACAATATTACAATAACTTCGGTATACATACAAAATTCGAAGCATTGTCAGAGAAGCCACACAGCCGATTTGCCTGATGAGTTGCGTTGGTAGTGTGTAAAAATCTCTTCGAAGTTCCTATGCAAAAAATCTTCGATCATTCAGCGTAACTCCAATGAGAAATGAATAAAAATTAATACTAAATGATCTTCATCCTAACATGCAAATTACAAATATAATTTTTTTCACCTAAGCTAATATTACACGAAAATATCTGTAATTTTGAAGTCATTACTGCTCACCTAAGTGTACAATTCAAGGCGTAAAGGATTCTATCTTCAGATATTGATTCATCACAAAATAATTTTGCTTAATGAAATTATAATCTGTAGATATTATTATGCCACTGGAAAAGATATTACATTTGAATGCACAAGACTTAAAAATATTTAACAAAAGTTTTCCAAATCTTAAATCTAATTTCTTTCCAAACGAAATGTTAGGGATATTGGAAAGCTGCTTCCAAGAATAGCATTTTGTTTTACCATTGCGAAAAGTCATGGCATGAATCTAATAACACATTTAAAATGACTGTGTATGTACATTAAAACGTGTCTGGAATAATGATTTGATTTTATTTCCTATTTCTTTACTTTACAGACGAAAAAAGGCTCACATACATTGCTATCAATTTCAAAAAGGCCATGATTCTGTAACTGACTACATTACTCCAATTACCATCGCTTTGCTGTACAACAACAGTCAGTCTAACTCTATTCATATTTTCGGAAAGCTGAGGATAAAAAACAAAAATTATCTCAAATATATTAGGCTATAACGACTAAAATATTTTTTTGATTTTGAAAATAGATTGTGGTACGACCTTTTAGAGTTGATGATTGAGTATATACTTATATAAATAATATTCAGATTAGGAGTTGCCACCAATCGTATATTTCAAAAAAACCAAAGGTCGATCGCAATAAAATTGACTGAGCAATATTAAATATCAATTAAAAACTTTTAACATTTAACTAAATAGACCTTTTCTGAGCCCTAAAACTACTGCTAATGAGTCTCATTACAATCTGTCACTTAATATTGACATTCCAATACCTGCATTCTAGTTTTGATATATCCAAAAATACCATCATATAATTCTGCATGGCCGTCAGAATGGTCTGCTTTTATACAAAAGCAATAGTTGCTATATGTTACGGAACACACTAATATGTTTGACAAAGGCGGTCGGTAGTTTCTTTACTTTTTCTTTTTTGCTATTTTCAAAAGTTTGTTTTTATTGCATACATAAGCAATTTAACATTTCCTTTTCCGTTCAAGACATCAAATTTCCTTGGGAAACGATGTAACCATTACAACAATTGCCAAACTCTTGCAATCACACTCATACACACAGTGAAAAAATAACTTTCTTGTTGCACACATACACACACAAACTCTCATATAGGAACGCTACAAGAATACACATTTATTTAGGCATTTAACACGCACATATGTGCTTGTCATAAATATCATTGGTAAAGCCATTGGTAAAGATGTGTTTCTCTATATCTCCTTAGTACATGGCCATGATCAAACGTGTTCCTATGTGAATTTTGTACGCTTATTAACATAATCCGTTTATGCATTATCAGAGTTGGGGGGGACCTTCTTTCTTTTCTTAGTTAAGCTTGCCTTTTTTGCTGTATTAATTAAATTTAATTAAAGACATTTTCGCAAATATTCTCTCTCACTCTGCAAAACGTGCATGCATTGCAATGAGATTTTACTTTAGTCTCCTGAGGTTTTTATGGGATGAGATGCTATTCAATTGCTTTGCTGGAATTATATTATTGTTGGCTTCCTTCACGACCTATCGATTATGAGGAGAATTATGTTCATAATTGCAAATATTTCATAATGTGCAAATGAGAGAAAACGGCCATGAAATCAATTTGTGGTAATTACTTTGCATCGTACATAACGACACAGGACATTTGTTATCACATTTAATTGTGTGTGGAATTTGCACACATACATACATACATACATTCATTAACATATATATAAGTATGTATTGGATATAGAAAATGACGATTGCCGGATTTAATTAAATATTTCACAAATAGTAAATACTGGCCAAACCCCCTTAGTAACCCTGATATATTATTTGGCCTTTCTTCATACACCCACTTTTGTACAGCAGTATTTGAATAGTGATCTATATAAAGACTAGTACTTTTACCACAAGTTCTGAAGTAGTTTAAACGAAGCTGTAATTCACGAAATTGCGAAATATCTATTAATACAGAGAATTTTAAAACTAAACATGACCTCAAGCTTGAATAATTACTCAATTTGATTTGAGTTCTGTAAAATGTATAGAAACCCCCTTCCTGTTCACATAAGACCGAAGGCCTTACCTCAGAAAAATCAAAAATCAGAGAACACCTGGACTGTGCCATAGAATGGCGAAGGTTATATACATATGTATATTAGGGATATAACTTTTTGCACTTTTTTGCAAATATCAAAAATACCACCACATAGCCGTGTAGAGCATGAAAAACTATTATGAAATACGGTGTCAATTTTTCTCTATCGCGAAAAAGTTTCCGCACCAAATGCATTGAAGTTCTGTAATGCATTTTTAATTTTATCTGTCATAACAACATATTTGCTTTTCATTAAAATTTGTATTTTTTTGTAATCTAATTTAAAATCATTATCAAATCGTTCTGGACCAATTTGTTCTCAAATCGCGCCATTTCGGACCATATTAGGATTTTTTGACACTATTGCAATTTTTGGTTTTTCTTTATAAATTCGTGAATTTTATGTTTATATTTTTTTAACCTATCGGACAAGAGAATATGGAGTCATTTGCAACTAATTCGCGAAAGCTACTGGCTGTTTTTGTTGACTTGTGTTGTGTGCCTGTGAGAATTGTATTTTTTTCTATAAATATTTATTCAAACAAAGCAAATTTAAAATTATAAGTAGAAAAAGCATCAAAAGGGTTTTAGTAATCAAAGTTGGTGCGGAGACGTTTTTCACCGAATCGATCTTAGAAACGCGTTTTCATTATTAGGACAAAATTCCCCACATCGTACTGGTGTTGCATTTTTGTAGAAAACAAATACGATTCTCACAAGCAAAGTCAACAAAAAACAGCCTGTAACTTTCGCGAATTCGTTGCAAATGAGCCCATATTATCTTGTCCGATAGGTTAAAAAAATATAAACATAAAATTCACGAATTTATAAAGAAAAACCAAAAATTGCAATAGTGTCAAAAAATCCTAATATGGTCCGAAATGGCGCGATTTGAGAACAAATTGGTCCAGAACGATTTGATAATGATTTTAAATTAGATTACAAAAAAATACAAATTTTAATGAAAAGCAAATATGTTGTTATGACAGATAAAATTAAAAATGCATTACAGAACTTCAATGCATTTGGCGCGGAAACTTTTTTCGCGATAGAGAAAAATTGACACCGTATTTCATAATAGTTTTCCATGCTCTACACGGCTATGTGGTGGTATTTTTCTGGTTATAGCCCTAATGTATATTGTTTGCAATAGGTTTGCAATAAATATGTAGTTTAGTTCTGCTGCCTTTCTCGATGTCAAACACATTTGGTTTGGCTCAAAGCTTATTATATAAACTAAAAATTCGTATTTGAATGCAAGAGCATTTTATTTACATCCTCGTGTCACCGATGTATAATCTAATATTAGCGTTATTAAAGCTGGTGTGCCACAAGGTATTTTTAAGATCATGTTTTATATACCCTGCCTGAAAGGGATGAGACTACGAGGTACCGTTCTATGGAGGCTATATCGAAACGTCGATCTATTCCGACGAATTTCTGTCGAAAAGGCTTTTACCTCCAATAAAGACTAAATACCAAATTTCAGCCATTTCGGTGGGTTGCTGCAGCTACAACCTTCAAAATACCGAAAATCGGGAAGTACCCCCAAGGAACACTAAGTACCAAATTTCAGCCATTTCGGTGTGATAATGAGGCTAAAAAATTCAATATACCGGAAATAGGAAGGTACCGTTCTATGGGGGCTATACTAAAACGTGGACCTATACCAACGAGTATCATATGAACGTTCAATACCCCAAGTGAAGACCAAATACCAAATTTCTGCCATTTCGATGGAATATTGAGACCACAACCTTAAAAATACCGGAAATAGGGTGGTACCGTTCTATGGGAGCTTTACTAAGGCGTGGACCTGTACCGGCAAATTTCATATGGAACGTTAGTACCCAAAATGAAGACCAAATACAAAATTTCAGCCATTTCGGTGGATTATTGTGGCCACAACCTTCAAAATAGCGAAAATCGGGAGGTGCCGTTCTATTGCGATGAACATTTGGATGTGTTACAAACAGAATGACAAATTTAATTATACCCTCCATATTATGGTTTTATTTATTAATGCAGTAAAAATTAAAAAAAAAACGCTTAGCCACAATTAGTATGTTCTTCAAATAAAACCCTTGCCTTTTAATTCTGTCACCTTTTTTAATTTAACCTTCCGTTGCACCACTGAGTCTGCTCAGGCCTTTTTATACCCTACACCACTATGTGGGGAGGGTATTATAAGTTGGTTTTGGCCAAAAAGTTTGTAAAGCATAATGGTCGTAGACCCATACTTATATATACCAAAATGAATGTCTCGACGAGCTGAGTCGATCTGGCTATGTGTGTCCGTCCGTCCGTCTGTCCATCTAAACCTTGTAATCACGCTACAGGTCGTAATTTTGATCAAATCGTCTCCAAATTTTGCATGTTGATGAGGGTCCCGGAGGGGAAGAAGCCTATTGATTTGATGGTCGGATAATATTTAGGGGTCGGACTGGGCAAAAAACTTAGTTGCGGAAAAAGTCAACGTTTTATTTCAAAGCGAGTATATCCTTATCTATAAGGGGTATATTAAAGGCAAAGCCTGCTAATGAAAGCAGAAAATATCACCTTTACAGCGATGTATGGTAGGTTGCCGTAGGTGGTCAAACAACGAAGATATCGCAATAGTCGCTTATAGAACCCAACTTTTCATTTATTCGATTTTAATTATAATGACGAATATCACAGATTTGGTTGGGGACTTCCCAAAAGCAAAGCCTGACTATGAAAGTAGAAAATCCTATCTTTACAATGACACAAACTAGGTCGGCGTAGGTGGCCAAATAACGGAGATATCGCAATAGTCGTTAATACATCCCATTTTTCCATTTCTTTGTAATCACGCTACAGGTCGCAATTTTGATCGGATCGTCACGAAATTTTGGGGGTTAATGGGAGCCCTACATAGGAAGAAGCCTATTGATTTTGGTGATGGTCGGATAATATTCAGGGGTCGGAATGGGCAAACAACTTATTTGGAGAAAAAGTCAACGTTTTATTTCAAAGCGAATATCTCCGCTTCTATAAGGGGTATATCAAAAGCAAAACCTGCTGATGAAAGTAGAAAATATCGCCTTTGCAACGATGTAACGTAGGTTGTCGTAGGTGGTAAAACAATGAAGATATCGCAATAGCCGCTATTAAAACACAACTTATCATTTTTGCGATTTCAATGATAATGACGAATAGCACAGCATTGGTTGGGGACCTTGCAGAAGCAAAGTCCCACTATGAAAGTAGAAAATCCCATCTTTACAATGATGTAAAGCATGTTGGCGTATATGGCCAAATAACGGAGATATAGCAATAGTCAGTAATACGTCCTATTTTTTAATTTTTTGTAATCACGCTACACGTCGTAATTTTGATTGGATCGTCACGAAATTTTGGGTGTTAATGGTCCCACAGAGGAATAAACCTATTGATTTTGGTAATGGTCGGATATTATTCTGGGGTCGGAATGTGATGGTTGGCATACATCCCACTTTTCTATTTTTATACACTATGTGGAGAGGGTATTATAAGTTGGTTTTGCCCAAAAAGTTTGTAACGCATCGAAATAATGGTCGTAGACCCATACTTATATATACCAAAATGCATGTCTCGACGAGCTGAGTCGATCTGGCTATGTGTGTCCGTCCGTCCGTCTGTCCGTCTGTCCATCTAAACCTTGTAATCACGCTACAGGTCGCAATTTTGATCTGATCGTTACAAAATTTTTGGTGTTGATGAGGGTCCCGGAGGGGAAGAAGCCTATTGATTTTGGTGATGGTCGGATAATATTTAGGGGTCGGAATGGGCAAAAAACTTATTTGGGTAAAAAGACAACGTTTTTTTCCAAAGCGAATACCTCAGCTTCTATGATATACCCCCTATCAAAAGCAAAACCTGACAATGAAAGTAGAAAATATCACCTTTCTAATGATGTTAAGTAGGTTCTCGTAGGTGATCAAACAACGAAGATATCACAATAGTCGCAAATAAAACACAACTCTTCAATTTTGCGATTTTAATTAAAATGACGAACATCACAGCTTTGGTTGAGGACTTTCCAAAAACAAAGCCTGACTATGAAAGTAAAAGATCCCATCAATACAATGATGCAAACTAGGTCTGCGTAGGTGACCAAATACGGGGATATCGCAATATTCGTTAATACATACCATTTTTAATTTTTTTTGGAAATCACGCTACAGGTCGCAATTTTGATCGGATCGTCACGAAATTTTGAGGGTTAATGGGGTCTCACAGATGAAGAAGCCTATTTTGGTCGGATGGTCGGATAATAGTTAGGGGTCGTAATGGGCAAAAAACTTATTTGGAGAAAAAGTCAACATTTTATTGCAAAGCAAATATCTCAACGTCTATAAGGGGTATATAAAAAGCAAAACCTGGCAAGGAAAGTAGAAAATATAACCTTTACAACGATGTAACGTAGGTTGTCTTGGGTGGTCAAAACACGAAGATGTCGCAATAGTCGCTAATAGAACCCAAATTTTCATTTTTGCGATTTTAATAATAATGACGCATATCACACCTTTGGTTGGGGACCATCTAAAAGCAAAGCCCGACTAATAAAGTAGAAAATTCCATCTTTAAAATTATGCAAAGTAGGGTGGCGTAGGTGGTCAAATAATAGAGATATCGCAATAGTCGGTAATACATCCCTTTTTCCACTTTTTCTGCAATCACACTACAGGTCGGAATTTTAGAACGTATCATCACGAAATTTTCTCACAGAGATAGAAGCATGGTGATGTCGATAGTAGTCAAATATAAAATTAAATATTAATTATTTTGGTTCAGTTCGCCTTAAGTCATTTGGTATAAAAGACAGATAGGTGAAAACGTTCGTATCTCCCTAAAAGAAATGTTTTCGTGTGAAAAGATTATGCACAGAGGTAGTGGTGTATGGAATCACATAGTCGGCCCCGTACCGACTATAGCCTTTTCTCACTTGTTCATTTTATTTTGCATTTTAAACTGGACTACGATAAAGCTATGGACATGAGATTCCTGGTAGCTTCATGAAATTTTTGAGACCTGAGATTCCTGGTAGCTTCATGAAACTTTTGAAGTCAAAATGATCAGTAGAAAAGGAGCTAGCTATAAGGATTTTTTGACATACATATCACATTCGGAACACATGAGTCTGGGCAGACTCCACCCATTTTTTCCTAAAATTATATTTTTTCTACATTATTGTAGAAAAAATTAATACGCTTTTATAAAATTTGTCGCATTTCACCTTACCATGTATTCAAAATTGCACATAAAGAAGTCGCCAAAATAGCAGATGTGTGTGAAATCAGTGAAGGTACAACAACCTAAAAAAATATTTTGCTAATAGGGTTACTCTTTTTTTTAGATAACTGTATGTATAACTGTACAAATAAAACCCCTTACTTAGCTTTTCTTAACTTTTTGTGGGGTGGATTGGTGCAAATATAAGATTCTGCGTGTGATTTAGAAGCTAATCCTTAGGATATAAGCTTTCATTTACCTCTTGGTATCATCGTTATTGCACTGCAATAAGCTGTAAATTTATAAAATAGACACTCTTCAATCTAAATAATACCCCAAAACAAAATATAGTGCTCTAAAATGGGATATAGCATTTCCAGATTAAATGAAACCTTTTCCAAATTAAATGAAACCTTTTCCAAATTAAACGAAACCTTTTCCAAATTAAATGAAACCTTTTCCAACGGAAATGAAACCTTTTCCAGATGAAATGAAACCTTTTCCAATTGAAATGAAACCTTTTCCATTTGAAATGAAACTTTTTCCAAATCAAATGAAACCTTTATTTTTTATTATAAAGAACTTGAAACTAATATTGATTTTTAATTGTTTTAAATTAAAATGATAAGATCAATTGATGTAATTAAAACAAATACAGTTATATAGGTATGTATTTGTGAATAAACCTTACGGTAGTGGGATTTTGTAACTCATTTTTATATTTACCGACAAAAATCGGTAAAATTAAATCGCAAAATTATGACTGAAATATTTCAATAAAAGTTGGCATCACTGTTGCTATCGATTAAGGTTAGCGACTACTTTTTTTTCATCGTTAACTTACCGAAAAAATCGTTAATTACCGAAATTATGGGGATTTTAATTTTAACGACTTTTGTCGGTAAGGACAACAATGTGTTACAGAATCTCACTACAGGTATCATTGTTTTTTTTCGACTCTTTTTGAGCTCTTATTTCATAATTTTAACTTTATTTTTATCAATAAACAAAGAACGTAAACTGAAATTCTTGACAGTTTTGTTAAATATAGATCTGG
The DNA here is from genome assembly GCF_047663935.1 of Musca autumnalis. Classification (NCBI taxonomy): domain Eukaryota; kingdom Metazoa; phylum Arthropoda; class Insecta; order Diptera; family Muscidae; genus Musca; species Musca autumnalis. Next base: position 159,949,743 of record NW_027411644.1, read on the forward strand.
AAATGAGAAATATATCAATTGACTATGTTAACATAATATTTTTCTTACGTAGTCAGTCCCTTCAGTTGTCTGCTTGGGAAACTTTCAATACAATGGCCAGTTCGAACAATCTTGTGGATTTTTCTGTTAAATGCTGCGCTCTATCGCAATAAATGAAGGATCGCGAAGTTCAGTTGTAGCGCAGCATTTTATTTTTGAAAATGCATTCTAAATCAGTTGAACTTTGGGAATATGGCTGCAGGAATTTAAGTTGATATCTGTTTAATTGTAATAAAGTTCTTATGTCATTCCTCTTACGAATTTACTGATTATCCATTATCAGAAACGAGTTTTCTAATTCTAAGTCTGGTGTAATCTTCCCCAATATACCTTCTATAAATTGTTTGAATTTGTCTGCATTCACACTTAAACTTGAAATTATATTATGGTACACAAAACCCCCGATTTTATTTACTGCAATTAGAGTTACATATCGATCTTATAAAGTAGGCAGCACAATCTGAGGATTAAATCCACTATTCTGCTATAAATATTAAATGTTCCCTTTGTTGAAGTATCAGTTTTGGAAAACACCGAGCCTGTTTTTTTTAACTCCGACGTTTTAGGCTCGTTCTATTCCGACTGAGGCTGTTTTTAAAATAATTTTCAATTTCATTTTTAAGGTTTGGAAAACATAGTTTTTTTATTGTTAAGACTGAAGTAAAAACTATGAAATAATAACTCAAAAAAGAAAAAAAAATAAAAAACAATGATACATGAAACGCTTATTCACAAATTCATTCCTATATAACTATATTTGTTATAATAACATCAATTCATGTTATTATTTTATTTTAAAACAATAAAAATCAATATCGCTTTATTGTTCATTATAATAAAAAAATAAAGGTTTCATTTAATTTGGAAAAAGTTTCATTTCAAATGGAAAAGTTTTCATTTCAATTGTAGAGGGTTTCATTTCCGTTGGAAAAGGTTTCATTTAATTTGGAAAAGGTTTCGTTTAATTTGGAAAAGGTTTCATTTATTTTGGAAAAGGTTTCATTTAAATTGGAAAAGGTTTCATTTAATCTGGAAATGCTATATAAATAGGATTTTCGAGCATAGAGACAAGAAAAATGCGAATTTTTTACTACATCCCGAATCCCGGGATTAACTTCTTTGGAGTCCCGGGATTTTTTCAAGTTACTATAAATTGGTTTTCATTCATATATAAAACAATAAACATCAAAAAGAAACATAATTTTAAATTTAAATAAATTTTAATAAAAAATTCTAAGAATTTGTAAATTTTTCTACAAAGTTATGTGTTCCAAAGGAAGTTTAAGGAAGCTTATGAAGAGTATTAAGTAATATTGTATTCCAGAATAAATTTTAAAATCAACTAAAGAGAACACAACTATGATCTGCCATCAAAGCCTTAAGTAAAAGTGATCCGATGCATCAGCCAATTCTGGACATTGAAAACTTGTGGCTTCACTAAAACCATTATTTGAAGTAAGCATTTTGGCGGCCATTCGTTTCTTCCAATTTGCTACATATATTTTTAAATTTTTAGGATGAATATTTTTGATATTTTAATTTTTTACGCCATTATTTTAAGTTATTTGTTTTAATTACGTAGATTTTCTATCAAAATGTTAATTTGTATACCCTCCACCTAAGTTGATATAACCATGTCCGCCGGAATCCCGGGATTTTTGAAAACCTGTCCCGTTCGATATCCCTACTTCATAGGCCCTTGTCCGTTTTTACTAACTTAACTGTTGGACACCTATATTTTTTGTCACTTTTATTTACATTTTTTGGTAAACCTAATTAACTTTTTCATATAAAAAGTTATAGATTATGTTTAAAGGATCGTAATCTTGTATAAATAATCCTTATTTGACCAAAAAAATATGCAGAAAATCTATAAATTTAATTCATATTATTAAATGAAGGCGTTTTATTTGAGAGATTCCATCATGAATAAGAATATACTTATTCAGGCTAAGATAAAAGATATTTTTTTATGGTTTACATTATAATTTGCAACAAAATTAATGTTTTTAAATGATGGGAAAACCCGAGTAGATTATGAAAGTAGAGCTAAAAATATGAGATACCTGTATCGGCGTTTTTAAAGTCTACATTGGAAAATAACCAAAGAAGGTGGGGCAAGTTTTGTTCGAAATATTGGAGTTAAGATATCTTGGAATCCTTGCATTTTAGGTGTATAGTGTCTTTGACAAATTTATTGAAATTTTACTATAGGTCTCAGAATATATCAAATCTCTAAATTTTATCTAATCGCCTGGAATCTCTAAAAATGAAAAACACGTTTTAGCGTTAAATTCGGATTTCATCTGAGTTTATTCAAAATTGTTCCGCAAAACATAGTTTTAGAGAGATGACGTCAAAGACAAAAATATTTTTCGTCAAATTTCAAAAGGGTCACCAAAGAATCATTTCTTTCTATTTTCCTTATATATCATGAAAATATTAATATCAATTTTACTGAAAAATCATGAAAATATTTCCAAATTTTTTATGAATTTTTTTTTTCTTCTATTTTCGAGTTGATACATGAAAGTAATAGAAAACTTGGTTCTAGGTGAAAAATGACAAAAGAAGAAAAATTCTATACAAAATTCCACTATGAGTTTCAGAATAAACCATATATCTAGGTATACTTTTTTCTTAAGAAAATTTGATTACAAATTTATATATTTTAGGATGAAATTATTTGTTTTAATTTTGAACAGTTAATTTTACATTATTCCATACTGGATCAAAATTTAACAAAATCCTTCACTTTTTGTGGATATTGTTAAAAAAAGAAATATTCCAAATCAAATTTCACTATGAGTCTTCGGACAAAGAAATCTGTAACCATAACATATAACATTCTTAGCAGCCCTTGTTTCTTATGTAGGGTTTAGGGCCATATTTTACGATTTTTATCCAGATTGCCATTGTGATTGGACACTATAAATATCTTATTGATGTTTTTTCGTTGTGAATTCATACAGAAGATGTTGTGCGCTCCATTAGATATTATTAGTGAATATATAATTGAAAAATATAGAAATCCCAGATTAAACTTTGCAAAATTGTGTATTTTTAGTACTTTTAACTTAAATTACCTAGTTAGGATAAGCCATTGGTTGCTCTAATTGTATGTGAAAATACGTGAGAAATATACAGCTATGGTCCAGTGAAAATATAGGTCTCATATGGGTCCTCACATGCACGATTTGGCGTGGTCCAAAATAATACAATGGTGGGAGAAACTTCTGCTTTGGTAACATTTACGGAATTAACCATTGAAATCGGTATACCGAAAAGATGGGACATATACCAAGAAAGTGATGTATGTTTTCAGGTTCGTTCAGATTACAAATTGTGCAGAGGACATTAGAATTGTTGTTTCGTGTAAATAGTTTTGTGTTTAAATCAAGTAACCCACCTCTGACATTAATAATCCTGGTTGTTGCCTACGCTGATAAATCTTTGGCAAGAGAAAGTTATTGATAAATTCTAATTGAGAGTACAGATCATGTGATTGTGAGTTACATGCACTATTGTAAAAATCATTATGTTCTTTAATAATCAATGCATAAATGATCTCCTTACAATATCTTCTGATTGAAACATTGTTATTGGGAGGAGAATATTGTAATTGTATGCATATGTTGGACCATTCTCACGCCCAGTAAATATAATTTTCCAAGATTCTCTCTGCGAGAATACGTGGTAGTCTTTGGGGGTCTAATCGCAAGACTCTATTTATATAGCAAAAATGCATTTTAAGGGGTGACCCCCACTTGTAAATTTCAGAAAATCTAAAAAAATTTTCTCGGATTATTTTAAAGAATAAATAGCATAGAATATGTGGTAAAACTTTCAAGTCAACCGGAACAAAATTTACTGAGATATGGGTGTTTTTGAAGGAAACAAATCATTGTGATTTGTACGTAGCATAGAAACTTAAAACAAGTTTTTCTCGAAATGACATTTTGAGAACGGTGCCAAGTCTAGCTCCAAAAGTAATAATCCGATTGTCATATAATTTTGTGGGCTCATCAAGGAAATCAAAAACTAATCGATTTTAGTTTTACTACTTTTTTCGCCCGTTTTATGACCAAAAACATCAGTTTTTTAAGCAAAAATTTTGATTTTGGTTCCACCATTTCCGTAAAACCTAATATTTTTTTTAGATCTTTAAGTTCTAAATAAGCATACAAAAATATATGATGTTCGGTTTATACGTTTTCGAACTAGAGTTGGCACCGCAAAACACTTTAATAAAAACAAGGTTTGGTAGAAATTCAATTAATATTTTTCAACATGAAAAATTCACAAAGTAGATTAAGATGTGCTCTTTCAGATGAAAAAACATCTATTGAAAATATTTCATAAAAAGGTTTTCTTGGAAAAAATTTGTCAAAGATAGCTTAAATTGTGTTACAAGTGGGGGTCACCCTTTTAAGGTATGGTAGTATAGAGTGGTTAGACCAGTTTTTAGATGAAGCATATAGTTTGGGGAATTACTTGGAAGGTATAACATTCTTTTAATAACAAATCTTTACGTTAAGTTTCTTAAAGTTTTACCACTTTTACAATTTTTAACTCGGAAAGCGTCCCTTAATCTCCAAAAAGTAGTAAAACTTGAAGCAAAATTTAAGAGAGAGCATGCCAAAATGGCTTTCTCTTTTACTACTTTCTGCACGACGAATTTCGTGGTGTACAAATTGGAAAATCTGTCAAACTGCTGATTTGATATTTATTTAAAAATTAAGGCAAAAGAAAACAACGCGCATTGTCAAAGCAAAATAAAAAGATTTAAAATAAAATAAGTATAAATAATAAAAAATGTATATACATTTATTTTGTTTGTTGTTATTTTTAGGTTCTCGGTTGCTACTTTTGTTATTAAAAAAGTAAAGGAACAAAGCTAATATAATAATAATGCAAAGACTTAAGAAACAAACTTTATTTTTTTCTACCCACAATTGCCCACTGTTGCCCACATGAAACATGTGGTAACTCCCTAACCACAAGAAATTTATTTTTGCGACTACTAATCATAATTGATATAAAAAAATATTTGTATCTCGACGGAAAAAATCGGGGTTCAAAGTGTTAAATAGCTGTAAAGTAGGTTGGCGTAGGTGGTTACTAGGGTTATGACTTTTTGACATTTTTCCTCAAAAATGATTTCCTGTAGCAGGGATGAATGAACTTTTGCCTATTAATCACTATGCTATCGTTTATTCCATTGAAATATAAAAAAAGTTCACGCACAAATCGATTAAAAAAAAAAATATTTTTTTCAAAAAATATATGAAATGAAAAAAAAAATTTTTTTCAAAAAATTATTTTTTGTTTCACGAATGAATAAATATAAGCCTACTAATAACTATAATAACGTTTATTTCATTCAAATATTAAAAAATTCGCGAAAAAAGTCATTTTGAAAAAAATTTAAATTTTTTGTTTTTTGTTAAAAAATTATATTTTTGTATAAAAACGTTTAGGACATTTTTCGATTCTCAGAATTGAAGAAAAATAGTAAGAAATAAATTTTATGCCATTTTTATTATCTCGTGCGGCTCTAAAGTTTATTTTCAACTATATATCTGTTTTCAGTGACTTCAAGAAATTGTCCATAATTATGATAAATTCAAATTTTAAAATCATTTTGTGCGTGAGATTTTTTAACCGAATCACCTTATAATTAAGATTTTATGCAATCTTACGGCAAAACTCATCACGCTATGATACAGGGATATGAGGTTGTAAAAAAGTCATAACCCTAGTGGTTACACAACGGAGATATCGCAATAGTTGCTGTTTTATCCAACGTTAAAAAGTTATGATAAAAACATGTTTTTGTCGTTCTTCTAGGAACCAAAAATTGACATTAGGACAAAATATTTAATAAATTTTTTAGATCTGCGACATAATTTTTTTTAAAGTTGTTATTATTACACTGTGAACCGAAATTTTGGGGGGTGGAAAATTCCTTTTGGGCGTGAAAGCCCTTGACGAGTATATACAAAACCCCAAAGGGCAGATCCTCGTGAGTCGAACTTTTGAGTTATCGCGTGGTGAATTTTTCACTGGGGACCCTATAAGCCATCCGAAATTAGCGTTATATCTTTGTTCGCTGCTGTTTTGGCTTATTTTTGATATGACATGTCTTCAATTAAATCTAATGAGGATCTTTTTCGTAGGACATTTCGACCTTCTAACTCGCTTCCTTCCATTTCCTTTTCGTCCCTTATTTCAAGAACCGCAATAAAAGTACCACAAGATGACATTTTTAGCTTCGAAATGTTCTGCAAAATGTCGCTTAGGTACTGCTCTCATTGACAACTAATCGATATTGTCGCGTTTTCATAGTCCTTTTTGACATTTACCCGGTTTTTGTTCTCCAGTGAAAAATTCATCACGCCATAACTGAAAAGTTCGACTCACGGCGGTTCTGCCCTTTGGGGTTCTGTATATACTCATCAAGGGCTTTCACCTTCAAAAGGAATTTTCCACCCCCAGACCTGGAGCTCCATTTTGTTGCACAGTGTTATTAGATTGACTTTTGGCAGTTTTGTTGATATTATTATGAAAAATTTGTTGCCAAATTGGAATCAAATCAAAAAGTCCTATTGGAGTTCTAGTCAAAAAGTCCAAGATCTACATTTTATTTTGTTTGGAACTTCTTAGATTTATGCTTTAGAATTTCTATTACAATACTGACAATATATTCTATTCCAATTATAAATTTACATATACATTTTATTAAATTTATTAACATTCAAAAAAACATATATTCACAGTTATATATTTTTTAAATCCCAAAGGTAAACATGAAGAAACACAAGATTCTAAATCACTTGTTTAATGTTGCGTTAAATTGCCATTCTGAATGGTAATGTATAAAGAATTAACTAATTTATGACCATCCCAAAGCTAGAAAATAAAACGTGAATGTTCCAAGAGGAAAAAAATATTTTGACATATCCAAAAAAAGAAAACCATTGAAAATTATTTAAATTTGTTTTTTACTGTTTCACTACAATGAGATTTAGTTCCTCCCCACCCCTTGCCATAATAATGCTTTGACCTCTGGTCCTATATTACAAGAAATCACAGATGTTTTCGCGTCCCTTAGTTACCATAGCCAAAGCTTTGCTCGTCGTTATAATCATTGCCAGCTACCACCACTACAACTGCCAACAACAACAAAAATAACAATGGTACTTTAAATATTGATGCTGCTAACATGGGTTTTCCAGTTACCATTAATCTGCTGCAACTGATGCTGCATGAATTTGCATTTTGTCGCATTGTTATTTATTCGAAATGATGAAAATAGTCAACAACAAATCTTATCAGAGTCCATGTAACAGCCGGTCTAAATTGGTACTTTTTCATGTGTCCCTTCACGTTCTCTCCAATTGTCTCCCTTGGATTTGGGATTGGTTCGGTTATACATGTATTTGTTATATTTAATTGAAACATAATTTTGCATAAATTTCATTGTGAAACGCACCCCAAAATACTCTCCCCCCATGAGCATAATACGCACATACGACGAACAGAGAACAGCAAACTCACCTTTGTTATCACCCCCTTTGTAGGGCAACAAATCGGACTGTAGTCACCATTAGTCCAGAAAGGGGTGTTTTTCAAATGCAAACAAAAACAACAAACACAAAACGCCTCTTACTAAACGCGCGCCCATTTGTTGTCACTATTATCGTGTTCTTTCATAATGTGCGACATTACAATCGGGAACGTGAAAACCTGGTAACAGAGTGTTCATATCTTTGCACAATGGGTTCAAAACAATTTTTCGATTGAAGTAATTGAAAAATTATACACGTTTAGATTAGAAAACTCAGTTAATATCTCCGAACTAAGACGCAGTTTGGTCTATAGATCTTCTAAATATTTCTCTCTCAAACACACCAAGCTTGCGCAAGTACCAATGCTTCGAAACAATGCATTAGCGAGGATAGAATCAGTGTTTTGTGGTTTGCTAGGTGCCGATGTAAATGAAATCGTTAACTACCTCTAAATTGTAGTTACCAAATTCTAATGTTGGTCCGCGTTCAATGGACGCATATTGTGTTAATATCATAACCTTGGGCATAATAATAATTAGGGGTCGGAGTCAACAAAAAGCTTCTGTGTAACTTCAAATAAAGCTCCGACCTTTCAAGACTATTTTAACAATCAAGATTTTTTTAACAAATCATCCCATTGTGCAACATTTTTTGTGCGAATTGCGGAATATGCCCTTTTTCTGTAGATGAACCCATTAAACCCTGTCACCAACGTCATAGCGGTGCACGGTGCACACGATATTTGTGCGTACCTTTTTCTACTGTTCTCTTTGATTATGTTAGTGCATGTGGTGGTTGTTGATGGTGTTCCTGTAAGCATTTTCCATTGCTATTGTCATCCAGCTTCATTGGAAATGCACAGGTTGTTATGTTTTTCTCGTTCTGCAATTTTTTCGCTTGTTATTTTGCAAATATTTTCTGTTTTTTGCACAAAACTGAATTCCCTGCTGTGTGTTTCGTCGGTACTACCATAAATTATTTAAACAGCCAAAAATAATGGTGTTTTTTTGTTTTTGACTGAACGAAAATTAACACTGAATATATTTTAGTTGGCGTCTAACAGATATTTTACATTATCCAGACAACTACTCACTCTCTCTCACCCTCGAGTATTTGGTGAAAATTAAAAAAAAACAACCGTTGTTTGAAAGACAAACACACGTATCATTGTGTTTTCGTTCTTCGCGAATTTACATTTTTGCCAAATGAAAATATGGTGAAATTTAATATTGGATTGCGTTGAGTGATATATGAAAAAATATGTACCGATAAACTTACCTACAATGCAATTGTTTTCGACATTTTAAAATACACAGTCTTACATAAGTATACGTACGCCCCATATATCTCGGGTTTTAGAAAAAGTATTATATAACGCCATATTAAAACACAATTCAAGGTCTTCTGTATGTAATTTGAGCCAAGAATTCCGAGGAATCTATTAACTTCCTGAGATATCCCAGGAAAAATGTGAATTTATCGACACCCAGGAAGGTGTGTTATGCACAAGGTCAACTAAAAAGCTTTCTAGGATCTCAAAATCTATAATCTGACACTAATATTGTGGCTTTTGTATACTCAAATACCTAAACGGAAAGAAATCAGCAAGGGTCCGCTTTAACGTGCTATACAAGAAGTTTGACATTAAATAACGGCACTTAACACCCAAAAATTATTTTTTTTTTCTCTAAAATATATCTCGGACACCCAGACACATTCGCCAAAACAATAAAATGTATAAATTTTGCTGCTAATTCCATAAATTGTACGATAATACTCATATTTCCTTGGGGCGTATGTATACTTTTGTAAGTATCATTTTTGGTTTTTGTAAAATTTACCGTTATTTATATTATGGAATATACTTTTGTTGTATTAAATATTGTTTATTAGTGAGACGAAATAAACCTTTGTACTTGGAATTTCATAAATATTATTACTTTTTCTAAAACCCGAGATTTATGTGGCGTACGTATACTTATGTAAGACTGTGTATATAAATTTTATTAAAATCCACTAACGTTTTATTTATTGATGTAAATAAATTTTTGGTATATATTTATATTGTGATACTTTGGAAATCTCATAGCTAAAAGTTTATTGAAAATAATGCGTAGTAAACGCTAGAGCTCTGTGTTGACAACTACAAAGTTCATTGTAATCTACCAAACAAAATAATGCATGGGAAACTTTGACGAAAGTGATTCGCTCAACGTGTTCAACATATTTGAACATTTTCGGTCCCATACCTCGGGAAGTATTGCCTTTCCCCACAAAAAACATACTGTTGTAGTTATGATCTCAATGACTACCTCCCGTTTAAAGTTCAATTAAGTGCAAAAGTGTCGATTTTTTATCGAGGAGGAACTTTAAAGAATCGGTTCATTCCCATATACTCCATTTGGGATCTTGATCAAAGGAGTCACTCCTTTTGATAACACTGTGCAACATTTAAGGTAATCTTGTGCAAACAATTTGAGCCGAGGATTTTTTGAAAGTACAGCGACAAAAATCCTAGTTGGATTTTGTTGTGTCAGATCCATTTTTGATTTTATGGCCCCATTTAAAGATGATTAACACGGTGTGCCTTAACAAATTTAAATGGAAGGTGCTTACACCTCGGAAGTTTTTGCTGATTCTGAAACTACAATGCTCATAGATGAGAAATATCAAGAAACGAAAAAAATCGCCGGAGGGATTTTCAAATAAATCGCGATGTAAGTTCACATTTTTAGGGGTTCTTTAGGTTTTCACGATTTTGCTTGGAAACCTGTGAAAATTCTTAACAAGATTGACCTTTATGATATTTTCGTATGTTTGACCGTTTTTGGGATATAAAAGTTCAAATTGAGACAATGCACTGACTGTATCGCCTCCTACAAAAATATCATAAAGGACAATCTTGTGGAGAATTTTCTCTGCTACAACATTTTCTTTAGACCCATTTACATAGAACTCGCGGTTTCCAAGCTAAATCGTGAAAACCTAAAGAATCCCTAAAAATTGTTTCTTGATTTTTCTCATCTATGAGCATTGTAGAATCAGAAAAAACTTCCGAGGTGTAAGCACCTTCCATTCAAATTTGTTAAGGCACACCATGTTAAATATTGAGTTTTTAAAGCAATTCTGGGCTATATCTCTGAAACCTATGTGAATCTTCATATGACCTCTGAAGCAATTTTGTAGACAAGTAAAGAATAAAATATTTGGGGAAATAATGAACTCGAACAAGTAAGAACGACGTTAAGTTCGGCCGGGCCGAACTGGTTATACCCCCCACCACGAATTGTAATGAAGTAAAATGGAACAATTAGTTTCTTTTTGTTTATGAAGAAGACTAAATACAAAATTTCAGCAATTTCGGTAAAACAATGTGACTAACATTCAAAATACTGAAATTCGGGAGGTACCGTTCTATGGGACTATATCAAAACGTCGATCTATACTAGGGCTGCAACCTCAACCTTCAAAGTATCAAAAATAGCGATGTACCGTTCTATGGGGCTTTATGACCTATACCGACAAATTAAGAGGGGAAAGTTGAATACCCCCAACGAAGACTAAATACCAAATTTCAGCCATTTTGATGAATTATTGTGGTCACAACCTTCAAAATACCAAATTTCAGCCATTTCTGGGGAATAATGAGGCCACAGCATTCAAAATACCGAAAATCGGGAGGTACCGTTCTATGGGGGCTATACGAACACGTGGAACTATAACGAAAAATTTCTGGGGGGAAATTGTATACCCCCAACGATAACCAAATACCAAATTTCAGAAATTTCGGAGGAATATTGAGACCACAACCTTCAAACTACCGAAAATCGGGAGATACCGTTCTATGGGGGCTATACGAAGGCGTGGACCTATATCGAAAATTTTCCGCGGGAAGGTTGTATACTCCGCAACGAAGACTAAATGACAAACTTCAGCACTTTCGGAGGAATATTGAGGCCACAACCTTCAAAATACCGAAAATCGGGAGGTACCCTTCTATGCGGGCTATATGAAGGCGACCGACAAAATTCTGGGGGATGATTCTTTACCCCCAATGAAGACCAAATACCAAATTTCTGCCATTTCGGAGGAATATTGAGGCCACAACCTTCAAGCTACCGAAAATCGGGAGGTACCGTTCTATGTGGGCTACACGAAGGCGTGGAACTATAACGAAACATTTCTGGGGAAAATTGTATACCCCCAAAGAAGAATAACTACCAAATTTTAGACATTTCGGAGGAATATTGAGGCCACAACCTTCAAACTACCGAAAATCGGGAGGTACCGTTCTATGGGGGCTATATATCAAAATTTGGACCGATATAGACCATTTGCAATACCAAATATCCTAGGAGTAATAAAAACTTCTATACCAAATCACAAAGCTCTATCTTAAAAATTGCGAGCTGTATCTTGTTTTCAACAGACAGAAGGACATGGATATATCGATTAAGAATTTTATCCTGATCAAGATTATATATACTTTATAGGGTCTCCGATGAATGTGTTAAAAACGGAATAACAATTTTAATTATACCCTCCATATTCTGGTGGAGGGTATAAAACTAAATTTTTTGCCATTTCCATATCGCACCTTATCTCCAAAACCGTTAATTTTTTCTTAATAGTTTCTTTTGAAAAAATATTCGCTGGAATGTAATACACACATCTTCAAAACATGTCATTGTTGTAAAATGCCTCTATCATGTTGTTTTCAGTATATTTTTCAAGGACGATTGAATAAATATGTCAATAATGTGATGAAATCCCAAATGCGGGAATAAACTGTTAGTGTGAACTATGTTTGAAATATGTTTTGTAAAAGATATGATGCAAAATACCACTGAAACAACGTGAAGTAAGCATTTTAGAGTTTCAGAGTGTTCAGAAGAATTGCTGAGAACTTTATTTGGAAGATTTTTGCAAAAGGTTACTTGGTTCAACTCCTAATAGTTTAGCTGATACTGACCAGAATTTCAGCAATTTTGTAAAATTTTTTATATTTTATCGATTTTGATTCCCTAGATGAAGTTTTTCTTATGTGGTCTGTTAAAGAGATAAGTTCTACTAGCTTAGGGCTACAATATTGCCAGAGGCAGCAAGGCCAAATTCCTATTCGTTTCTGATATAAAGGCGCAATAAATGCAAAAAACTGTAGTTTTAGCCCGGTTTAGATGAGGCCATAAAATTCGAACTGGATCTGACAGGACAAAACCCTGCTAGGATTTTTGTAGTCTTAATATGTGCTTTTAAAAAACTGAATTTTCTTTACCGCAAACTTGAAGGATTTGCCCTATGTATATTAGGGTTATGACTTTTTGACCTTTTTTCTCAAAATTGATTTCCTGTAGCGAGAATGAATGAACTTTTGCCTATTAATGCCAAAAATAACATCCATTCCATTTAATTATTAAGAAAGGTCACGCACAAACCGCTTTGAAAAAAATGATTTTTTGGAAAACCCTATGAAATTAAAAAAAAATTCTCAAAAAAAAATATTTGCTGTTGCACGAATGAATGACCTTTAATCTATTAATAACTAAATTAACGTTTATTCCACTTAAATATTAAAAAAGGTCACGTAAAAACCACTACGGAATAAAGTTATGTATGATATAAAATGATATATATGTCATGATATGGCGATAAAATTGGTGCGAAACAAAAGCTTATGTCCTTTTGGTTATGTCGTGTGGTTTTAAAACTTTTTTCGAGTCATATATGTGCTTAAAGTGACTCCAACATTTTTCCAAAAATGCTCATATATGAAAACTTTGAAAGCTTTTATAATTAATAATTAAGATTTTATCTAATCTTAGGCAAAAGTTCATCAAAATATGATACAGGGATATGAGGTTGTAAAAAAGTCATAACCCTAATGTATATAGATAGACCTTCTTGTAAATTGAATGAAATATTACGGAAACCCAATTCGCACACCCTAATCTTTTTCAACAGCTTTGTTGTATATATTTAATTATATATGTATACAATTTGGTAGCAGGCTTCTTACCTTTTATGCAAATTAAATTTATTTATGACATTAAAAATTATTTTACTCTGTATCTTTTATACACTTAACTTATGTGGGGTATAAATCCATTACTTTATCGAAACACATTTCTGATCGTAAGGTGTTCGTACACTCTATATATAAAAAGGGAGAGTGAAAGGAAAAATTGTAATTTCCTATCGTGTAAATTGTGGAGTACGTAAACATTTCTTTGGGAGCCAAAGTGGAGAGAATTATAAAATTTTCTAGTTCTGGAACACAACTCGATCAACTGTGCTGTTGCAACCACCCTGATTATTGTGGCATGTTTGAAATTAACTCAAAACAATGAAGAACTTCGTTAAGTTCGGCCTTATTATACCCTCCACCATGAATTGCATTGAAGTAAAATGGAACAATTAGTTGGGAGAAGTGGAATATGCTAACTGGTGTATATCACTTTCTTTCAAAATGTTTTATACACATTCAAAATCAGAAATACCATAATACAGTCATTCCATTTCGACGATTCGTGCGCAAACTGAAAATACAACGTTTCACGACATATTTTCCAAATTTTTTGTAGCCGATTTCCATTAAAGTGGAAAAATTGCACAACATTGTAAAGATAAACATCCACTCTTTCAAAATCAAGTTGCATGGCCTGTAGAAAAGAGCATTCCGACATTAATAACACTTTTGCAACAAAATGGAACTTCTGAGTTATGGCGTCATAAATTTTTTGCTGGAGATCCTGTAAGCCATCTGAAATTAGCATTATATCTTTGCTCGATGTTGTTTTATGTTATGTTAGAGATTACATGTCTTCAGCCAAATCATATGAGGATTTTTTTTGGTACAATACTTCGAACTTCTAAGTCGCTTCTTCCATTTCCTTTTCGTTCTTTATTATAAGAGCAGCAATACAAGTTCCACAAGATGGCATTTGTCAGCATCGGTTCCCAAAGATAATATAATCTTGTTTTAGTGATATGATTTCACTTTTATCCGAACATTGCCCAGGCAACCCTATATAATTATTTTAATATCATTTTTTTACAAGATGGGTCCGGATATGCTAATTTCGGAATCCGGACATTAAAACTGGGTTTGTAATCGCTTCTTATGAACCGATTAACTGTATATGTATATCACTAGAAAGCTCTTGAAATTCTCTATGAGATAAAATATCCTTGCAGTATAAAATTTTCTCGGTGACAGTGCTAGAATAAACAAGTAAGAACGGCGTTATGTTCGGCCGGGCCGAACTTGTTATACCCTCCACTATGAGTTGTATTGGAACAATTAGTTTCCTTTCGTTTATGAATAAGACTAAATACCAAATTTATGTAAAACAATTTCGGTAAAACAATGTTGCTAGCCTTCAAAACACCAAAATTCGGGAGGTACCGTTCTATTAGGGCTATATCAAAACGTCGATCTATACCTACAAATGTGCGGCGGGAAGTTGTTAGCCTCAAAGAAGACTAAATACCAAATTACCGATATTTCGGTAAGATAATGTGGCTAAAGCCTTCAAAATACAGAAAATGAAGATGTACGCTTCTATGGGGGATATATGAAGACGGGTTCATATACTGGTAATTCTCTTCTGGAATATTTTATAACGCCATGGAAGACTAAATAACAAATTTCTGTCTTTAGGTGGGATATTGACACCACAACCTTCAGAATTACGAAAATCGGGAGGTACCGTTCTATGGGGGCTATATCGAATAATTTCAGTCGGAAAGTTTTTACCTCCACCGTAGACTAAATACGAAATTTCAGCCATTTCGGTGGACTATTGAGGCCACAATCATTAAAATACCGAAAATTGGGAGGTACCGTTCTATGGGGGCTATATGAAGGCGTGGACCTATACCGACGAGTTTAAAAATGAATGTTTTGTACCTCAAATGAAAACTTAATACCAAATTTCAGCCATTTCTGTGGAATATTGAGGCCACAACCTTTAAAATACCGAAAATCGGGAGGATCCGTTCTATGGGGTCTATATGAAGACGTAGACCTATACAGACAAATTTCTGGGGGAAAGTTTTATACCCCCAACAAAGACTAAATACCAAATTTCAGTCATTTCGGTGTGATAATGAGGCTAAAACCTCCAAACTACCGAAAATCGGGTGGTACCGTTCTATGGGTGCTTTATCAAAAAGTGGACCAATATATCCAATTTGCAATACCAAACATCCTAGGAGTAATAGAAACTTCTATACCAAATTGCAAAGCTCTATATTAAAAATTGCGAACTGTATTTTGATTTCAACTGACGTACGAACGGACAGACGGACATGGAGATATCGACTTAGAATTTCACCCTGATCAAGAATATATATACTTTATAGGGTCTCCGATGAATATTTCGATGTGTTACAAACGGAATGGCAAATTTAATTATAACCTCCATATTATGGTGGAGGGTATAAAAACCCGTATTCTTGAACCGTTTCTTAACGTTTCCGAGGATACATTGATGTGAAAAAATTTGATCAAGGTCTTTGGGATGGAAAATTTATTTTGGGGATGGTAGACTTTCTTGAGTATGTTGAAAACCCGGATAACCACTGAGCTATGGCTTTATTGCAAGATTACAAAGTAATAAAACTCAATTTCAAACGGTTGTAGGGTGTTTCTGAGATGATTTGTCCTGACTTAGATATTCTTTTCATTCTAACGCTGCTCTCTTTGTGTCTATACGTTGAAAACAAAAGACTCTGCCTACGTAGTGCGTTTATCTCGAAACGGCATTTTTGAAAACGGTGCCGCCTGCAACTCGCAAACGGATGATCCGATCTTTATATTTTTGTGGGATTATTATGCGCATAAAAATATTGTCCTTACGCTAGAGACGGAAAAACTATCAATTTTTTTCGTTAAAATCAAAATATTGACTTTGGCAGTTCACAATTTTTAATGCATATTTATACCCTACACTACTATGTAGAGTATTATAAGATGGTTTTGGCCAAAAAGTTTGTAACGCATCGAAATAATGGTCGAAGACCCATACATATATACAAAAATGAATGTCCCGACGAGCTGAGTCGATCCGGCTATGTGTGTCTGTCCGTCCGTCTGTCCATATAAACCTTTTAATCACGCTACAGGTCGCAAAATGTTGGGTGTTGATGATGGTTCCAAAGGGGAAGAAGCCTATTGATTTTGGTGATGGTCGGATAATATTCAGGGGTCGGAATAGGCAAACAACTTATTTGGAGGGGTATATCAAAAGCAAAACCTGGTAATGAAAGTAGAAGGGGTCAAACCAAGAAGATATCGCAATAGCCGCTTATAGAACACAACTTTTAATTTTTGCGATTATCACAGCTTTGGTTGGGAACCTTCCAAAACCAAAGTCTGACTATGAAAGTACAAAATCCAATCTTTACAATGATGTAAAGCAGGTTGGCGTAGGTGGCCAAATAACGGAGATATCGCAGTAGTCGGTAATACATCCCATTTTTTAATTGTTTTGTAATCATTTTGGGTGTTAATGGGGGTCCCACAGAGGAAAAAACCTATTGATTTTGGTAATGGTCGGATATTATTCAGGGGTCGGAATGTGAAAAAAAACTTATTTGGAGAAAAGGTCAACGAATATCTCTCTTCTGTAAGAGGTATATCGAAAGCAAAACCTGGCAAGGAAAGTAGAAAATATCACCTTTATAACGATGTGAAGTAGGTTGTCATAGGTTGTCAAACAACAAAGATATCGCAATAGTCGTTAATGCATCCCTTTTTCCATTTTTTGTGCAATCACACTACAGGTCGGAATTTTGATCGGCTCCTTACGAAATTTTGGGGGTTGATGGGGTTCTCATAGAGAAAGAAGCCTATTGATAGTTGGCGTACAGCCCACTTTTCCATTTTTTTATTTGAGTTGTACTGACGATGTAATTAAATGCGTTTCAACAAAATTGACCTGTATTAATGAAGACATTCGGGGCAAAGGCGTTAAGCTATCCCAATTTTAATATTTTGAATTTTACCAGTCAAAAGCTTATGCACAGGGGTAGAGGAGTAGGGTATTACATAGTCGGCCCCTTGGCTCACTTGTTTCTATTCTGTTTCGCTTAAGGACAAGATTACTAGGTTCTTACTGATCCCACGAATAATACTGAGTACTGAAGTTGTAGCTCGGAAACGAATAAACCTAAACATATGTATATTTGTGTGGGGTCATTAAGAACCTAATAATTAGACAGCGGAATTTTATGCAACCCCTATTTTTGGTCCGATTCATGTCAAATTTTGGGACTGGGTATATTTTTGGCTTCTGATTACATTGCAATCGAAACATATGACATATGCAAAATTATGCAAAGTGCATAAATTTTTGCATATGCAAAATTTATGCATTTTACATATTTTTTTATGCAATAAATATTTCAATAATAGGTACAAAAATGTTTGTGTGAACAATTTTTCTGTTTAAAATTCTCTTAAGACAAGTCAATAAAATAGAGAAATGTATAACCACAGCCACAACCTTCAAAATACCGAAAATCGGGAGGTATCGCTCTATGGCGGCTATATGAAGGCTTGAACCTTAACCGACAAATTTTAGGTGGAAAGTTTTTTACACCCAAGGAAGACATAATACCAAATTTCAGCCATTTCGGAGGGATATTGAGGCCACAACCTTCAAAATACCGAAAATCGGAAGGTACCGTTCTATGGGGTCTATATGAAGAAGGGGACCTATACGGACAAATTTCAGGTGGAAAGTTTTATACCCACAGCGAAGACAAAATGCCAAATTTCAGTCATTTCGGTGGGATATTGAGGCCACAACCTTCAAAATACCAAAAATCGGGAGGTACCATTCTATGGGGGCTATATAAAGACGTGGGCCTATATCAAGAAATTTATGGTGGAAAGTTTTATACCCCAAAGGAAGACTTAATACCAAATTTCAGCCATTTCGGAGGGATATTGAGGCCACAACCTTCAAAATACCGAAAATCGGAAGGTACCGTTCTATGGGGTCTATATGAAGAAGGGGACCTATACGGACAAATTTCAGGTGGAAAGTTTTATACCCACAGCGAAGACAAAATGCCAAATTTCAGTCATTTCGGTGGGATATTGAGGCCACAACCTTCAAAATACCAAAAATCGGGAGGTACCATTCTATGGGGGCTATATAAAGACGTGGGCCTATATCAAGAAATTTATGGTGGAAAGTTTTATACCCCAAAGGAAGACTTAATACCAAATTTCAGCCATTTCGGAGGGATATTGATGCCACAACCTTCAAAATACCGAAAATCGGGAGGTCCAATTCTATGGGGATATATGAAGACGTGGACCTATGCCGACAATTGTCAGGTGGAGTGTTTTATACCCCCAACGAAGACTAAATACCAATTTTTAGTCATTTCGGTGGGATATTGAGGCTTCAACTTTTAAAATACCGAATATCGGAGGTACCGTTCTATGGGGGCTATATGAAGACGTGGATCTATGCGGACAGATTTCAGTTGTAAAGTTGCATACCCCTAACGAAGACTTAATACCAAATTTCAGCCATTTCGGTGAGATATTTAGACCACAAATCCTTGAATATATTTTTGCATATGGTTTTGCATATGCTCATTTTATGCAGATATGTACAAATATGTCAAAATATTCACGATATGCAGAATATGCAAAATATGCAAAAATTTCTGGACCTAATTCGTTTTATTTTGTAATAAAACGAATTTCTGTCTAATCAGATTTTCTCTACGACCATCCTAACCATATATGCATTTGCATAGGATTCCGCTGTCTACTAATAATTTGTCCTTAAATTGTGAACTTTCAAAGTCAAAATTTCGATTTTACGTCGATTTCGATTTCCGTCAAAAAAAAAAATAAATAAATAAATAAAAATCTCTCGTTTAACGACAACATTTTTAAGTAAATAATAATCCAACTATGACATATAAAGATCGGATCGTCTTTTTTCGAGATTTTTTCATTCATAGGTAAATAGTGAATAAGCTAGTATTGGCCTCTTTTAAAGGGTAACGAAATTCAAATGAATATTGCAATACAAGACCCATAAAGAACCATTCCCATGCATCATAAAACCGAACAGGTATAATACAAATATCCTGCGCCTCTACGCACGAACAACACAACGGGTTCTTACATTTGAACACTCATATCTTCGAAAATGTTTGTCCCATCAATGCGAACATATTCTATTCTACCTATACTTTCAATAAAAAAATTTAGATTTGTTTAAATTTGTAGGTGGCTATAACCCCTTAAAATAAGTTAATTTTTTAGATATTGCTCCCATATATATTTTCATACGATTTGATCTTTATTTACATACCTATGTAGAGTAGTTTGGTGATCAATAAGTGGTTATAATACCATAATAAGCAAAATTCGTGTGCGTGTTTCGACCAACTGAAAAGTAAGATGATAACTTATGCTGATGATTTAGTAGTACTGATAAGTACAGTACTGATAAGTACTGGTGAAACTGTCAAGTTGAACCCATGACAATGCTCACGGAATGAACCCGGAAAAGATGGAATTCCTACTATACATCAGGAAGCGCAAAATTCCGATACCCTCTTGAAGCTCAATACCTTCTGGACCATCGCGTGACGTGGACATGAAACGTCTTACTACACTCTACACCTACAAGGATTCCAAAAATCTCAGACCACACAAAGAGCCATGTAGAAAGAAAGCCTGTGTGTTCGATTTAATCACATTTTTACCACATATGTATGTATATCCGAAATAGTAGAAGAATTTATTTCTAATCAAATTTGAATGTAAAAATTCACAAAAAGGTCGTTCTGTAAGTTGCATCATTTCCGAATCCCTGTCAAAAGAAGAAAACGCACGAATTACATTTTATTCATATTTTTATTTGTCGAATTTTAAGTAATTTTTTATTTTATTTATTATTAATTTGGTTTTTTTCATTTAGTTCTTTTATGGAAGTATAATTAAGGATGAGTTATTTTTTTTCTGGGATGTCTTTTGTTTCAAATAGTATTTTTATTCGTTTTATTTTTGTAATTATATTTATACGTATCTACGTTGTTATTATGAATCTGTGTGTATATTGTGTTTGCATTTTGTATGTAGATCTCTATTATCGTTTATTTATGCTTACACCATTTCGGACATATTGTATTGTTCAAAAAGTGTACGAATGTATTTTTAGTTTCAACATTTTCCTATGACATTCCCAGAAAATAATAAATATTTATTGTGTAAAATATTTTTGGGTAATATTTTTTTATGAATTTCATGTAAAATAAAAGTAAGACTTAGTTTTCGTTTTAAATGTATGATTTTTTAAATATATTTTATATTCACTCACATTTTTATGTACGTATTTTTGTGTTATCTTTTATTTTTATCAATTTCCTTGCCTTGCCTTTTTCTATTAAGGGATGTATTTTAGTTTTTTTTTTAATTTAACATATTTTGTATATATTTTAAATAATTTACAATATTATATCTAAAATCTAATACGTATTTTATGATTTTGTTGTGTTTGTGTATTTAGTTTTGGCTTTAACATATTTTTTAATTTTATTTTTGTTAAAGCAAATTGTTTTGGGTATGTTTTTATTCGTTATCGGCTTATACACTCCACGTCAGTAGAATAGAACACCTAATTTTTTGTTAATCTTAGCTTATTTATCCCACAACGAATTAATCTACTTTTTTAGTCTTGTAGGGATTTAAAGTCTATGATGTTCCATATCAAACACAGAAAAAATTATGTTTCTAGCTCTTCGCGAAATGATTTTCTGATCAATTCTCCGATAGTACTATGAAAAATAGGCATTTATTTTTGGTTATCAGGATAGAACAGTCACTTTATTTTTGCGAATTTTTGAGATATTAACGTCGAATTTTCTTGCAGTCGATGAGGCAGGGCTTTCTTATCATTTTCATCATAGAAAACCTATAAATTATTCCGCGGACACCGAAATAACAGCGTAAAAAGGGTTTAAATTGACAGATAATTGAAACATTTCGGAATATCAATAGGATTAGCGCGGTTATGTCATATTTCTTTATAATAAGATAGAATGTGACACAGACAACCTCGACGGATACAATCGAGTGCTTCGGATGCTGATAACATGGAACATTTTCAAAATAATTATGAAAAACGTCAAAAATTCTTACAAAAACCTTGATGTTTTGTGCAATAACATGATTTTTCCGGGAACAAGTCTGCCGTTTAAAGGTTTGGAAATATGCTCCGCATTTAAAGGAAGATAATCTGATATGAAAACAACCGCTATTTTAATACACTGAAGGAAATTTTAGCACATTTTTCAAATTGAATTCACCCTTTGGACTTTTAATTTTATATATGTTCTTACATCGGTGTCCGCGACTGTTCTCAACAGTGTTATGTTCCAATATAAATGGACCAGGTTATGCTCTCAATACCGGATTTTACGATTTAGTAGTTTTTTTTAAGTGAACTCGCATATGTAAAAGTACCATTCTCGCGGGAAAACACAGTCATGGAAATTGAGGTTTTAGGTTTCGTATGTTGGTTTTAAAAAGTACTTAAATTTTCTTCAGTGTATTAAAATAGCGGTTGTTTTCATATCAGATTATCTACCTTTAAATGCGGAGCATATTTCCAAACCTTTAAACGGCAGACTTGTTCCCGGAAAAATCATGTTATTGCACAAAACATCAAGGTTTTTGTAAGAAATTTTGACGTTTTTCACAATTATTTTGAAAATGTTCCATGTTATCAGCCTCCGAAGCACTCGATTGTATCCGTCGAGGTTGTCTGTGTCACATTCTACCTTATTATAAAGAAATATGACATAACCGCGCTAATCCTATTGATATTCCGAAATGTTTCAATTATCTGTCAATTTAAACCCTTTTTACGCTGTTATTTCGGTGTCCGCGGAATAATTTATAGGTTTTCTATGATGAAAATGATAAGAAAGCCCTGCCTCATCGACTGCAAGAAAATTCGACGTTAATATCTCAAAAATTCGCAAAACTAAAGTGACTGTTCTATCCTGATGACCAAAAATAAATGCCTATTTTTCATAGTACTATCGGAAAATTGATCAGAAAATCATTTCGCGAAGAGCTAGAAACATAATTTTTTCTGTGTTTGATACGGAACATCATAGACTTTAAATCCCTACAAGGCTAAAAACGTAGATTCATTCGTTTTGGGATAAATAAGCTAACATTAACAAAAAAATAGGTGTTCTATTCTACTGACGTGGAGTGTATATTCAAAATATATTTTCTGTTTTGTGTTATATAAATCAACTTTAAGTTTCTGGCAAACGACAGTTTTACGTATTTAATTTTCCGTGATTATGTTTTATGTATGTATGTATGTATGTATCTAACGTAATAAATATAAATATTAAATTCATAAAACTGAGAGTGTGATCAAAACAAAAATAGATTGAAATAATGGAGCTTGAGAAAATTGTACAGGCATAAGATACATGTGTCCACACAGTATAAAATGGGGAAACAATCCTAAAATATAATGATCTGAGTATATATAATATAACGTAAAGAGGAAAAATACCACGCGGATTTTTCTAATCATTTATTTCCACATTTTTATTGAAACGAGAATTAATTATAGCAATTTATCAGACTTTCGAACTCAGACATTCCAATTTTGGAAGAAAGTAGCTCTTATAAAATTGTTTTCCGTTGGACAAAATTAGAGGAAGGTTAATATCAAAGTATAACAACATGTTATAAAATTTCATAAATAATAAATTGGGCGTAAGAGTAAATTTTGCTAATTTCTTACAATGGTTTAATAATTATGCAGATTGTTTCTACAGTACACTATACACGATACTATGAACAGTCTAAATTTTCCATGGTGTAATAGGTAAGATGCAACTTACCATCATTTCAAAAATGGTAGGTGCATTTCTGTAAGGAATGTTAAAAAAAGTTGAATTAAAAAAACCCTCTTCGTCACTCGGGTATATTGGTGGCAAATACATATCGCCCAATTACTCAACGAGTGGCATAACTAAAAATGCGTTTTCGGAATTAGTAATTTCTACGACTCCTGCAGTATCAAAATTTCATGCTCATATCTCTAAAACTCATCGAATTACAGCTCATTTACTACGGATTTGGTATAATTCAACAAAAAAAGTTGTTATACCCTACACCACACTGTGGTAAGGGGTATTAGTGCATTTGTATGTAACATGCATAAGGAAAAGAGATGACCCATAGTTCCTTCTAGGGATATGCATTAGGGTTATGACTTTTTGACATTTTTTCTCTAAAATGATTAATTCCTGTAGTAAGAATGAATGAAATTTTGCCTACTAATGAGTAAAATAATATTCATTCATTCCATTTTATTATAAAAAAGTTTCCGCACAAACCACTTTGATTTTATACCCTACACCACTATGTGGTAAGGGGTATTATGTGTTAGTGCATTTGTATGTAACATACAAAAGGAAGCGAGATAGACCCATAGTTCCTTCTAGGGATATACATAGAATCACTTTCTGAGTCGATTTATGCATGTCCGTCCGTCCGTCCGTTCGCACCATACAGGTCGAATTTGTTGACCGATTTCGCTGAAAATTGGGGAATACCATTTTTTTAGCCGTCGGAAGATCAAGTTCGAAGATGGGCTATATCGGTCCAAGTTTTGGTATAGCCCCCATATAACGGTACCTCCCGATTTAAGGTATTTTAAGGATCTTAGCCGCATTTGTTGCCCAAACCAGCTGAAATTTTACATTTGAGGTTCCCAATGGCCGCGAAATTGCTCCACTAAAAATTGTCAAGATAGGTCCACGGTTCGGTATAGTCCCCATATAACGATACCTCCCGATTTAAGGTATTTTATAGATCTTAGCCACATTTTTTGCCCAAACTAGCTGAAATTTTACATTTGAGGTTCTCAATGGCCGCGAAATTGCTCCACTAAAAATTGTCAAGATAGGTCCACGGTTCGGTATAGTCCCCATATAACGATACCTCCCGATTTAAGGTATTTTAGGGATCTTAGCAACATTTTTTGCTTGAACTAGCTGAAATTTTACATATGTGGTTCCCAGTGGCCACGAAATTTCGCCACTTAAATTGAGCCAAATTATATCGAAATCGGTTCAGATTTGGATATAGCTCCCATATATATGTTCGCCCGATTTCACGTATTTGCTGCACCAAACACGCTATATACGTCCGATTTTGATGAAATTTAGAATGTTTGACAGAATTCGGTCTAGAAATAAGTGTGCCAAATTATATCGAAATCGGTTCCGATTTGGATATAGCTCCCATATATATTTTCGGCCGATTTCGTGTATTTTCAGCTCCAAACACGATATATAAGTCCGATTTCAATGATATTTGGAATGTGTGACTGAATTCGGTCTGGAAATAAATGTGCCAAATTATATCAAAATCGGTTAAGATCTGGATATAGCTCCGATTTATATTTTACATATTCACAGTGGTGTAGGGTATTATATAGTCGGCCCCGCCCGACTTTGATCCTTTCCTTACTGGTTTTTTTTAATTCTATGAAATGAAAAAAATACTTTTTTCTCAAAAAATTGTTTCCTGTTGCACGAATGGATGCCCTTTTGCCTATAAATGACTAAAATAACTTTTAATCCATTTAAATTTTAAAAAATGTCCAGCACAAACCACTTTTAATTTTTATGATATATGAATAAAGTTTTATATACTATAAAATTATATAAATGTTATAATACGATAATAAAGTTGGTGAGAAACAAACGGTTATGCTATTTTGGTTATGTCGTGTGCCCCTATATCTTGTTTTCAGTTTAAAATCTGCTTACAGTGACTTCAAAAAATGTTCCAAAAGTTCTAAAAACTAAAAACTTTAAAAGCTTTTTGTGTGGAAGCTTTTTTTATCGAATCACTTTATAATAGAGATTTTATGCCATCTTAGGTAAAAACCCATCAAAATATCATACAGGGATATGAGGTTGCAAAAAAGTCATAACCTCAATATGCATAGAATCACTTTCTGATTCGATTTATGCATGTCCGATCGCAACTTACAGGTCGCACTTCTTGTCCAATTTGGCTGACAATTAGGAAAGGTCATTTTTAGCCGTCAGAAGAACGCTATTGCTTTTGTTGAAAATCAGTTCAGATTTGGATACAGCACCCACGTATATTTTCGACCGATTTGAATATATGACGGAATTAGGTCTATAGATAAATGTGCCAAATCATATCGAAATCGGTTCAGATTTGGATATAGCTCCCTAATATATTTTCGGCCGATTTGATGCACCCAACAGGCTATATAAGTCAAATTTTGATGAAATTTGGAATGTGTGACTGTATTTGTTCGAGAAATAAATGTGCAAAATTATATGGAAATTGGTCTAGATTTAAATATAGTCCCCATGTATTTCTTACATATTCACAGTGATGTGGGGTATCATATAGTCGGCCACGACCGACTTTGATTCGTTCCTTATGAACCACTATAATACTTCAAATCATGCTTGCTCTTGCACAGAAATTTATGACTGATATCTGGCTACCTGTTTGCGAAATATGATTCATGTAGCTATTTAATTTTTGTGTAATAATCTTTTTAAGTTGGGAAGTCACATTTCAATCGCTAACTTAAATCGCTTTTACTCGAGCCTAGAATGTTTGAGATGTGTCACTCTTTGAGTAAATTAGCGATATGTATGAATAGAAAGAAGGCTGTCCTGTTAGTGAGCCTATGTTTGTACTAATGGGCAATAACGTTGTCAGAAGTAAGACAATTAGTTTATTCTGTAGCGTAGATCTCAAAAGATTTTAGAAGTTTATACCAGACCTCGGCACTTTTACTATTTTTTATTATTTTTGTAGAGACTTTGGCCTGTGACTAAGCCGTTGCAAGATAATTTCTACAGTATGCGACAAGAAACAGTCTAAGAGAAAATGCCTGAAGAGGAAAAACGTATTTTCGATAAAAAGAAAAAAAGCAAGTGAAAATTTTGAAAAGCGGAAAACTTGACTATACAGCTTTACCGACAGAGATATAGCCTTAGTGACACAATCCTAGAAGTAGCCTTAAACTGGATTAAGGTGCAAAATTTCATTTTTGCGGAGGAGGTGCTCAAGGAATACACAGAATGAAAGCCAAAATAAGATCAGTTCCCAAAATGAATTAATTCCCTAATCTTATTTTGGCAGTCATTTCTTTCGATAGTTATAGTGTCCACCAGACATTTTTAAGGCCGGAAGGATGGACTTGATCAAAATTATATCGTTGTAATCAGAATCACCAGGAATACCTCCGATAGAAATTTCGAAGCAATAATAGAACTTAATAGCTGCACTTAAGCGAATATGTAGAACTTTTGTGAGGGGGGTACTCGAGGTTATTTTCCGATATATATATTCTGTGAACTTGATTTACATTTGGAAGAAAGTTTATGACGTGCAAAGTTTTGGCAGTTTTTTTATAGAGGTTATGGAACATTATCTCAGGAAGTATGGACTTACATTTTTACAGAACAGCACAATCGTTAATTAAAACATCTTAAAGGGTCGACAACGACGTAAATGTTACAGAATAGGCCTAATGATCTATGTCTGGAACAAATGTTTGAAAGACCTCTCCGGTTGATTCGTTTATAGAAAATTTTTGAATTTTATGACGATAAAATGTTGGTCCAAATCGGTTGATCTGTTCGAGAGTTATCGTACGAACCAGTCAGACAGATCGACCGACGTACAGAGATTTTTCGACCCCTGTTGTATTTCAACTAAAAGGTTATGATAAGCTCAATTAATTCAATTAAATAAAAGTCGAAACGTTTCATTCAACATGTGTGAGTTTCACTGACATATAATTTTCAGGCATGCCACAGATTCCGATCGGAATAGTTTCAATTCCATAATTTCATTTCGATCGTTTTTGTTTTAGCTTCTTCAGATTTCGATCGATTTGGTGAATTCAGAAAATCTTATTATTTGGTATAAATATGGCAACATTAGAGGAATCAAAAGAAATAAAAGAAAAACATATGATTAGAAAACACCGTTGAAGTGGGAATTGTGACAATATTGTGTTTAAAGAAAGCTTTTTTGTGCAAAAAGGAAGTTAATTTTTTTTGGAATTTAAATTTTTCTGTAATTGAGGCGCAAAAAATCAACATAGCATTGAAAAACACGTAGTTCTTTTTTTTGTTTTCTTCTAACTTTGCTTTAATTTGTCGTAAAGCCAGATTGTTTTGTTTTGCAAATGTTCTCAGGGAAAATTATGTGGCAATACTTAGTTAGTCAGTTATGGTAGGTTTCGTTGATTGAGAAATAATGAAAATGTGAATTTTTTTTTAAATAAAATGATAAAAAAATATGAAATTCACATTTAATTTGTTAATAAAACAATATTTTTATTATTTGCAAGTGTTTTTGGAGTGTTTTAAAGTAACATGTTTCCAAAAAATTACAATTCCACTTGATAAACCAAAAGTGGCTTCATTCCGAAAAAATTTCGTTTTTCACTTTCTGAAGAAGATAAATACGGAATCAATTCCACTTTCGATCGGAATTGGTTTCTGGTTTCCCTATACACCAAAAACATATGGGGGGTTATCATGAACGGCAATTCCCAGTGAATTTTTTCACATTCTCATTTAAGTTGAAACGACGGAAATACGAAACTCACGGGGAAATTTCATTCATGATAATTGAACGTGCGTTCGAAACCGTAACTGTCAGACTCCGACAAACTGAAAGTTGAAAATTACAATTTATGGAAAATAACTCTGAACGACTATCAAAAATTTAGAGATGAGAAAATAATAATGGCCTATGGGAATAAAATATACAAGAAATTGCCATTAACGGAAGACCGGAACTGCGCCAGCCACTGGCCATCACATTCAGTCCGGTACTTGCAGAGGAATTCAAAGTTAAAATTTTGAATTTTTTTCATATTTTAAATCATAATATTAGTGATTTTGTGTTTTTATATGTTTCAATATATTACAAAATGTACTCAACCAAAAACTTAAAAATAAAAAATGTCAAAAAAATTTAATTTTTTTTTTTTGAAAATAATATATGTATATTTTTTCGAAATATGTAAACTTTGTTTAATTTTTGTTTAAAAAAACATATTACTTCGTTTTTCATAAAAGTCATATAAAAAGTCATTTATTTATAAGGGTAAGAAAAGACTTATTTTTACCCATGTAATTTCAATAAACGAAAACGAAGCGTTTTCCATGTTGTTCCCTAAACGCTCTAGTCCACCAAAGTTGGAATTTCACTATCCTACCCACTTAACAAAAAAATATGAACATTATGGCTATGAATTTTTGACATTTTTTCTCAAAAATAATTTCCTGTAGTGAGAATGAATTAACTTTTTTTTACTATTAACGCCTAAAACAACATCCATTCCATTTTATTATAAAAAAAGATTCAGCACAAACCATATTGATTTTTTTTAAATAAAAACTATGAAGTGGAAAAAAATTTTCTCATAAAATTATTTACTGTTGCACGAAAGAATTAACTTTTTCTCATTAATAACTAAAATAACTTTTATTCCATTTCAAAATTGCAAAATGTCCCACACAAACCACTTTAATTTTTTGTGATATATGGAATAAACTTATATATAATATAAAATGATTTATATGTAATAATACGATGATAAAATTAGTGAGAAGCAAACGTTTATGTCATTTTGGTTATGTAGTGTGCCCCTATACCTTGTTTTCAGTTAAGTATTTGTTTACAGTGACTTCAAAAAATTGTCAAAAGTTCTGAAAAATGAAATTTTTAAAAGCCTTTTTTATCGAATCACTTTATAATTAAGATTTTATGTAATCTTAGGTAAAAACTCATCAAATTATCATACACGGATATGAGGTTGTAAAAAGTCATAACCCTAATGTTAACAATATCTATTATAGTGTCCGGGAGATAGCTATTTCCTTCTCCAGAAATATGCAAAAATTAGATATTTTCCAAAATGGGGGGAATTTGTTTTCTTTAGGAGCACGCCGCGGCCGCGCCTTGTAATATTTTGACCTAATTTTTTGTTTCCAAACATTGCGCTGAATATCGTTCTCATTAGGAACTTCTTACACCAGGATTTATGGAGAGCAAATCGCTGTAACATGTTTGACAGCTTCTGATTGGCTGGTACGCCGATTTTAACATAACTTACAGTTTTTTTACGTTTCTCTCATTTTTTCATTTTGTCTAATTTTGGTTGGCTAATTTGCTACTTTTACCATTAGAGGCGGTCTGGGACGGAGCTAAAGACTCGATGTTCTGCCTTTATTAAAAAATAAAAAAATATTTCTTGTCCATACAACTACACCATAATCGGCCGGCTATTACCTCCCACACAAAAGATTTTGTAATATCGGACTGTGTAAAGGATTAACCTTAGAAATGGGTTGCTATTTATTGTTTAGAATCAAAACTCTTGGACTACAGAGCGCAAAAATGTCCTGTTTACAGGGCAAACTTCCAATATTGATGTTTTACAATCTAAAATTAAGTGCACCCTGACATTAGTGAGCAGATGGATGAGATATAACAAACTTAGCGTAAATGCGAATCAAACTAAAGCTTTATTGTTCTCTAATCATTCTATTGTTTTTGATTTGGAGTATGAAGGAACACCATTACAATTCGTAGATGTTATGGAGATTCTAGGGGTACTTATAGACAATAAGTTAAGTTTTGTTCCACACATTGATAGAGTAGTATCTCGAACCAATCTTGCACTCCGTAGGCTATATAATTGCGACCTTGTTCTGCCTCACCATATGAAGCTTAAAATGATCCATGCCCTTTGTAATGCCAAATATTCTATACTGTCTTGAAGTGTACTCCGGTGCTGACATGCATAATATGGAAGCCGTTCAAGTGGCTTTTAATAGTGCTGTTAGATACGTATATGCAGTAAATCGGTTTTCCCATATTTCTCCTTTTGTTCGACGCTTTATTGGATGTTCATTTCTTAGATTTGTGAACCTCAGATGTCTTTTATTTTTCTACAAAGTATGCAAGGCTCAATGTCCGTTGTTTTTGGCTAGTAATTTTAACTTTTTAAGATCAACTAGAACGACTAATCTGATTATTCCTCGATTAGATGTCCACATGGATACGTCGTTTCTGGTGAGAATTTGTCGTTTATTTAATTCGTTACCAAATAATTTACAAATATTCAATTTAACCATTTCTTCATTTCGAAATAAATTACTTGTTTTATTCCAAGAATCACTGTAAATTTGTGGTACCACAATTATCTTTGTTGGGAGTGCTTTTCTATTATTTTACCTTTATATAACCCCGATATGGGGTATAATTGGGAGTAGTTATTCCAATATGGAGTATTATTCTTGTATAATTTGGTTTTTTTTTTGTTAGGAGTAGTTCTCTCCTGGGAGTTATTTTCCATATATTACTTTTTAGTCTTAATTTAGATTATTAATTTAGATTTTTCATATATAATTATACCAATACAACTGTATATTTTCAAAGCTATGCATATTGTAATAAGTTATTGGCCCTCAGGCTTATCATTACAAAATGAAGAAATAAAATAAATAAATAAATATTTTGATTATATTTCTCCCTCCTTTAACAATTTTATAAAATTTTTTAAATAAATTGTAAAATATTAATTTTGAAACCACGATACATATTTTTAAGAAAACAACTTAATAATTCTCTGAAAAATTGCACATACACACGCATGGAATGAATGTAGTCAGGTCAAACATAATTTGGGAGCAAAATAGGATATTGTAAATCTGTGAAAATACATATTGTTACCTTAAGCAATATTATGTTGCCTGACACAGAAAAGTCGTTGCGTCTGCAATATGTATTGAAATATCATTTATTTATAATACAAAAATACTAAAACAACCTCATAATCTTTGAGCAATCATAAATTGATAGCTACACCTATTTCTGATCCTGAGGTGTAGAAAAGTAAATTAATTTTTTAACAACGTCTTCATTGTTGTTGACCAGCCTATTTCTCAACACTTTCATTCATACATATATTTTCAAGTATATGTATGTAAGTAATAAATAATGTTGTTTTTATTTCAATGACTGGTTGCCAGTCTTAATAATGTTTTCCCACTAATGTAATCTCCAATCATCTTATAGGCCCACAATTTTCCCAAAACCCCCTCATAAAACTGTGTTGAATGAAAAAAAGATGTTTGTGTATTTTTTGTGTCATTAAATTTAATCATAAAAAATTAAAATAATTTTCTAAAATATGGCATAAAGTTTCAAGGAGTAGGATTGGACAGATAGGGGGAAAATTATACAATATGCTTAAGTAAAAGAAATCTTTTTACAAAAAATTCTCTTTTTCTTTTTTTAAGAAATAGATCGTACAAATTTAGCTTAACTTTTAACTAGAAAGATATACAACAAAACAAAAATTATAAAGTAATTTAATATTAAAGAAAAATCATAATAATAATTAATATTATTGAAAGCTTTTGAAACGAAAAAACAATTTAAAATTATTTTTAGTTAATTTTTTCAGTTTTGGATTTTTTCTTCTTTCACAATATTAAAAAAAGAAAAAATACTTAATAAAACATAAGGAAATTTATTAACTGAAAAAAAAGAAGATGAGATTTCAAAAAATACTCAAATGATTGCTTTGAAAATGCACTGCATTTCCAAAGTATCAAATAAAAAATATCAAATTCGGATAGGCAAACAAATATTTAACACAACAAAATTTCCATGAAGAACGGATGAATGGTAGACAAAAACAAAGTATTGAGTTTTAAATTTAATTTTTTTATATTGTTGTAATGTTTGTTACATACTTGGGTATGTATTGTGTACGTATGTATGTTTTGTTATATATAAATTATTTTGATTGGTTTTATTTTATGTATAAGTAGTATGTATATATGTATGCATGGGGAGAATAGTTACTTTTTATTTAATTTTGTTTGTTTTTTATTTGACTTGTTAAGTTATATATTTGTTTTGTTTATATAATAATTAAGTATATATTGTGGGGTTTTTAAATAAACTTTTTCTTTTTGTATATAATGTAAATAGTTTATTTTTTGTTGTTTTTGTTTATGAGATTATTCCTTTTGGAGATTTTACGTTTTCTTGGGGTTTGTTACTTTTTACTTATTTTCGTTTTTTTTGTTTCTTACAAACTAAAATTACTATGTAAAATTTTACGTATTTTGTTTCAACTATTTATCATTAGTTTTTTCATGTTTTTTGACTTTAACTTAGTTTTTCTTTTTTGTTTTTAATGTTTAATTTAATATTTAGTTTGTATATATAATTATTTATATTTAATATTAAAAAGTACATAAACTTAAAACCTAAAGGGAGGGGGCAATTTAATGTTTTTGTGTTTTAACTTTTCTTTCTTTTCTTTAGGATGAAAGGGGGGAAGTTTCTTTTGTTTTTGTTTTGACAATTTAGTTTCACTGTTATTTCTGCTTCTTTTTCTTCTTCTCCACCTCATCTCCTGCCTGCTATTTTTTTCTTTCTTATTCAGTACTTGGTTTTTGGGGGGAGTTGCTGCTGCTGGTGTTAGTTGACTTAAAAAGCTGTAAAATTTATGAATTTACTTTACTAACAGCTTTCAATAAATCATGATTTGATTTATCTAACGCACTCATCATACCCAAATTACCACCCAGACCACTGCCAACACCCATACCCAGACCCAATTTGAGGTCATTTTGCCCCACAACGGAATGATGCAAATGGCCGGGATTGTGAGCGATAATCGAGTGATGATCTTGATGTTGTTGCTGATGCTGTTGTTGTTGTGGATGATGTTGCTGTTGTTGTGGCTGTTGCTGCTGGACTTTGTTATTGTTTTGTTGGGCGGATTTCATGGCTTCTTGGGCTTTCATTTTTTCTTGTTCCTCACGATCTCGGCGAGCCTAGAAATAAAATAAGGAGAGAAGAGAAGGAGATTAGAATAAAATGTAGGAAGAATATATAAAAATAAGAGACTTTGGTTCATATATACTCTACACAACTACACGCAGGGAAAGAAAAAGGTTGCATGAATTATTTTTTGAAAAAATATTATTGGAATATTATTTTTGAAATAATATTCTTTATTCATTGAATATTCTTTATTTGTCTCTGCAGAAGCTTAAAAATTGATGCAGTGTTATTTTTATTATTAACATTATCCCTTTTCTTATCATTTACTTACTTGTTCATTTATCTCTTTGACAGCTCGCAATTCTTTTTTAAGTTTCATGCGACGATTTTGGAACCAGATTTTAATTTGTCTCTCTGTCAAGCATAACGCATGGGCAATTTCAATTCTTCGTCGTCGTGTTAGGTAATGATTAAAATGGAATTCTTTCTCCAATTCAAGAGTCTGAAAACGTGTATAAGTTTGACGGCCACGACGACGGGGGCAACCATTGGGACCTGGAAAAAGATAAAGCATCGAAACAAAGGAATTAGTTTTTTAATATTCTTTGAAGAAGGCAAAACAAAATAATATGCAAATTATGGTTGGACATTAATTAACAAACGAGAGCAGTCACACACACACAAACACATACTTTATAAATCAGAAAAATAAACCAAAAGGCAAGACAACTCTGGAGGTATTGTTAGGGATTTTAATTTAATTCATATCTAAATTTGTGAAAATCCAAAGAAAACAGAAATGGTACTGTGAATCTTTTACCCATACACCTAAAGGAATTTTTCTTTATTTATTAGAAACAAGCCCTTCTTCTTTCATAATTTTAGAACAATAGCCTATTTTGATTCCATATTTTTCATGCCTTTGTTTGCCGCTCTTCCAGCAAATATGCTTTAAAGAACAACGCATGGAGTATCTAACAAATGTTTATTTTGTTGCAACTTTCATATCAGCTGCCTTTTACTTTTCTACGATGATACCCAGGGTGGTGTATAGAAAGAAGCCACCTTGGGTTTTTGTTTATGGCAAGTGTGTTGTCTGGACTTCCAGCCATGTTGTTATTTTGCCCGTTCTCCCTGAAAAAAGGGTAAACAGCAATACTTTTTTTCGTACAAACAATTCCTTTGCGCACAATCAACCATCCATTGTCGTCATGCAATTGATATTGATAGCAACACCATGCGGTAACTCGCCGTGCCCAACACAGCATGTCCTCGCGTCGGCTTTTTGTTAGTCTCAGTCACTACATAGCGGAGGTAAAAAACGCACATTCTTAGTTCAAATTGGTTTCGTTGCGCTTGTAAATCTTAGGATTTGTTTTGTTTTAGACAAATCCGTGGGTAATTTTTTGAGATTTTTTTTACGTTGAGCGTGCAAAAAACTCTTTGCCTTTTTTAAGCAGAATTTTCCATGCTACCTGTAACTATGGTATTTAGTTTTTTTCGCAAGCAAGCAGCATATTGAATTTTGTTTATGGCACCCTTTAGTTATTGTTTAGTCAAATATTGCTGCTGCTGTTTTTTGTCTCTCGTCGTGTTTTTCCGGAAAAGTTATCAGTTAAAAAATATTTTTTCTTTCACGGTTCTAGAAAATCAATTGTAAACAGGTAAATCTTGGCGGGATATTTGCTAATATTTTGAGTTGTTTTGATTTTCGAAACAAAAATATTTGTATTTTAAGGCAGGTTTATTATTTTTTATTGGCCATGGGAGGTGGCCTTTCAATTGCATCCTGAAGATATGTATGTCACTTCAAGCTTATCAGTATTACTTGCGACTGCTGGGAGTTTGTAATTTTTTATTTATGTAGTTTTTTGTGTTCTTCAATCCTTTGTCACGAAAAAGGGGGAACTAAAACAATTTTTTATGTAGAGGAAAGGTGATTTTTAGTAGGATAATCAAAGGATCGGCAATTCAAATTAGCAATGCACGACAAGTTACGGAATATGTGCGCGTTTGTTACAGTTACACTTTAATACAAATATTTGTAAATATATTTCAGCAAGGAGTGATGGTAACTACAAATGTAGAATAAAAGGAGTTACCAAAAGAAAGGCTGAAAAACTAAAAAATAATAGGGGCCTATATAGTAAGTATTTCGAACGAATTTGTATACGCATCGTCTTAGTGAAACAAGCCCTAAATATTGATAGGAACTGCTAAAACAATACCTAAATCCAGACGTACGCCCATTAGGGTTATGAATTCTTTAAATTTGTTCTCAAAAATGATTTCCTGTAGTGAGAATGAATGAACTTTTGCCTATAAATACCTAAAAAACATTCATTTCATTATACCCTGCACCACACAGTGGTAACGGGTATTATGTCTTTGTGCATTTGTATGTAACATACAAAAGGAAACGAAATAGACCCACAGTTCTTTTTGGGGATGTACATATAATCACTTTCTGGGTCGATTTATGCGTGTCCGTCCGTCTGTCTGTCTGTCCGTCTGTACATGTATTTTTGTTCGCAACATACAGGTCGCATTTTTTGTCCGATTCAGCTGAAAATTGGGGACTACAACTTTTTTAGCCATAGGAAGAACGCTATTGCTTTTGGTGAAAATCGGTTCAGATTTGGATATAGCTCCCATATATATTTTCGCCCGATTTCACGTATTTGCTGCACCAAACACGCTACATACGTCCAATTTTGATGAAATTTTTAATGTGTGACTGAATTTTGTCTACAAATAAGTGTGCAAAATTATATTGAAATCGGTCCGGATTTGGATATAGCTCCCATATAAATTTTCGGCTGATTTCACGTATTTCCTGTACCACACACGCTATATACATATGTCCGATTTCGATGAAATTTAGAATGTGTGACTGAATTCAGTCTAGAAATAAATGTGCCAAATTATATCAAAATCGGTTAAGATCTGGATATAGCTCCGATTTATATTTTACATATTCACAGTGGTGTAGGGTATCATATAGTCGCCCGACATTCATCCTTTCCTTACTGGTTTTATTATAAAAAAGATTGCGCACAAATCACTGTGAAAAGAAAAATTAAAAAAATACTATGAAATGAAAAAAGTCAAAAAATTATTTCCTGTTGAACGAATGAATGACCTTTTCTCTATTAATGCCTAAAATAACTTTCATTCCATTTATATATTGAAAAAGGTGCCGCACAAAACACTTTTAATTTAAAATTATATATATGTAATAATACGATGATAAAATTAGTGAGAATAAAACGGTCATGTTATTTTGGTTATACCGTGTGGCCCAATACCTTCGTTCAGTTAAATATCTGCTTAAAGTAACTTCAAAAAATTTTCAAAAATTTTGAAAAATAAAAACTTGAAGAGCTTTTTGTGCGGAAGCTTTTTTGTTGAAGCACTTTATAATTAAGATTTTGTGTAATCTTATGTAAAAATTCATCAAAATATCATACAGGGATACGAGGTTGTAAAAAAGTCATAACCCTATTATACATATTTACAGAAAACATTTTCTATGTATACTTCAAAAATCAGGTTGATCGAAAAAGTCGGATATCCTTGAATGAGCATATTAGGGTGATGACTTTTTGACCCTTTTACTCAAAAATTATTTCCTGTTGCACGAATGGGTGTATATTTGCCTATTAATGAACTACAATACTGTTTATTCTATTTAAATATTGAAAAACGTAACATAGAAATCGTCGGATTTTTTATCGAATCATCTTATATGTAAGATTTAATGTAATCTTAAATAAAATAGAGTTGTTTTTTTCAGATTTGATCGGCTTGTATACAATGATAAATTAAAGAAAACAATGTTATATGAAAGATTTCAACCTAATTCGTAATTCATAAAAATAAAATTAATTATTTGAAAATAAAATTTGAATATGTTTTTAACAAAGACGAACCTCACTCACAAAATGATTTCAAAGTGGTCTTTGCACTAGGTTTTTTATAGAATCAACTTATATGTAAGATTTTATATAATCTTAAATAAATACTCATTAAAATAATATACAGAGAGGCTGTAAAAAAGCCATCACAATAGTGATGGTTGTATTTAGATGGAAACATCTACGAAGTTCTTCAAAGTATCTTTTAAAGATATGCAAAACATTTTATATCAGAGAAAACCTATCTATCTGGACTTTCCACCAAAAATTAAAAACCCTTGGATATACATAGGTCTGTAAACAGATTAATTTTCAAAGTTCTACAGAAGGAATTTTACAGATATGGAACAAAGATGACTACCGGGAAACATTACATTGGGAAAAATGGAAAATAATTTTGGAGTTGAGTTATTTTTCTCAATTAAGTCTTCGACTCAATTAAAGCTGTCTGTAATGATTCAGAAAATAACTTATTTTAGTAAAAATTTTATCAAATTAAGAAATTTACGAGACAATAGTAACAGACATGAGATAAAACATTGTTTCATGAAAAATGTCCATTGTAACATTCAGACCAGTCAGAAAACAGACCAGTCCAAAAATTTTTAGAACCTATAGGTATAATAACAATAATCAAAATTTAAATTATCTCCATAAGAATTAGAATTAGAATTGTTTAATCAAATTAATTTTAAATTTATTTTAATTTTAAAAACTGTTATATTCCGATTGAGAAAATTTGTGTAGGGTTGTAGGTGAGATTTCGCCACTTGTATATTTCCATAGTATAATCGTTTGCTACCGTATTGCCCATACATCCTACATAATCCCCAAAATATTACCCAAAACTTACTATGAGTCCCCACTCTAACCCTTTTGCCATTATTCTTCGAAAATCTTATGACTTATTCAAATCCCCACCAATCATATTTAATAATCTATCAATAATATTACTCTTTTACAGCACTGTATACGAATTTTATGACCCGATTAATGTCTCGTTTAAGATAGAGCACCTTCATATCTATCTCTCGTTATATAGTTGTACTCTTCTAATCACCAAGCAAATAACAATTATGGCAGCCAACATGGCTGTCGATATAAACAAATAACCACGGCAGCAACAACAACAATGAAATGAATTCATTGCACAGGTAAGAGACTGTGTGTCATGGCTGTGTATGTTGCCGCATTTGTTCACCCCGTGTTACCACATTGAGTTGTAAAGAACATTTTCTCATGAGCAGATGAGGTAACAAATTGAGTGCTTTATAATAGAGTGTGTTTAATGAGAGATGACTATAACACTCAAAATAGATATGTTTTATTTGAGTGAATTGTAATAAAGGAAGCAATTGCGAGATAACATAGATAGGGTTGCCAGATTCCAAAATGTGGGGATTATAAAGGTTAAATGGAGTTAAAAATTAGAGTGAATATTAAAATTTTAAAGTGAATGAAAGTTAAATTATCTCTAGAAATCAGATATTATATATTTTTGCATATTTTTCAATAAAATCAAATATACAAATTATAATGTTTTTACAATATGTTGAATATATTTTGCCACATTTTTACATAACTTATATTTAAAATCTTCCAAAAATATAAAAAATATGTTTGAATTTTTGAAAAAATATGCAAAATCACTGTCACTGATGTATGCCCATGTCACAAAACTATCTTTTGTTTCTGTTTATCAAACGTTGTTTATTAGAGTCGCAGGAATCACCTTCACAATTTCTCACATTTTTTGGCTAAATTAAATTATTTTTTTAAGAAATGAAAATATATTTTTGACGTATTAAAATATAATTTAAAACAAAAGAAAAGATTGATTATATTGGAAAATAAGGACTCGCCATTAAAATGTCTCACAAATATTTGGACTTGCTTTGAAATTGATTTAAATTAGGGTGTTTGGCGTCAGAGTACAAATAAATATGACAATTAACTAATAAATAAAATATATTTTCTATATAAAAGAAAACATTGAATATATTGATAGATTGTATGTACGGAGAACATGCATTTCTAAATTATAAACATTTCATATATTGTTTGGAAATCATTTTAAGTCTTTGTTTATGTTTATATATTTCGAACATCAATCTCTTAGTTAACAAATATAACTCATTCCATTCATTTGAGCATGTATCTAAATACTCTATAAGCAAACAATTGTAATAACAATTTAAACAACGTTTTTTTTTCTTTTTTTGTTTATTTAACATTATTTATGATTTTTCAAATTTTTGTTATCATTTTAAAATACCAGAAAAACAACCAATAAATGCTAAAATTGTTGCTACTGTTTCATTCCAGCAGAATCCCCTCTATGAACAGCAGCAATTGCCAATGAAGGAAGATGTGTAACGTACAAAAAAAGAGAAAAAACGACCGGTCCATTTTTAAAACAAATCATCTAAAATCAACAAAAAGGGAAACAGTCAACGGATATGTTTAGATTTCATTTTGTACAATGTACATGATGCCATCCGGGAAATACAACATTCTTTAATGCACAATACCATCAACATTTTGTAAACAATTCAGAAACAATTATATATTTGTAAATGCATTACCAAAAAAAAGTGAAAGTGAAAGATGTAAAATATGTAAAAAAAGTTAGAAATGTCTCGAAATTATTTTTCCCTGATTATTGATGATTATCGGGAGAAAAGAAAAGATCAACAATGAGCCGAAAATGTCAAGGTGTGTCTGTACAAAAACAAACACGTGTACACTTAGGTGGCAGTCGCTGGCCGGAACATTGATGTTGATTCCGATGATTGATGAGTGATTCCGGGTCAATCCGGTACGAGAGAACCCGCTGCCGTGGGATTGCAAATATAGTGTGAATAAAGTTCTCGGAGTACATCCCACATCTATCACAGGTGAGGAGCGTCAGCTACCACGATAAACCAGAGTAGTTTTGGCCCAATTACACTCGGGATATTGCAGTCGCCTAAATTATTATTGGGCGGAAATCGACCGCGCTGAGCCAGACAACTGCCGAGTATGCGATATGGGCACGCACGACACCAAACACTTTTTTCAACTGCCCCGCCAAACCTACTCATCTAACTCCAGTGGATCTGTGATTACATCCCATCGAAGCAGCCACTTTCCTTCAACTGAATATAGACCCAGAGTCAGATTGAACAGAAGAACGAATATACAAACATAATAATAAGCACTGCTCAATAACAACAAATGCGTCTGTCAAAGAAAATACAGTTAGTCAACTATATTATTGCAAACGATGAATTGTTAAACATTTAGATTTTTAATTAGGAATTACTACAAGAAATTCTTTCAATAATGTTGGGTTTTTTGTACATATCTGTTGATTTACCTGTTAATGACAACATCCAGCCAAAAAATGCAAAAATCGGTCGTAAATTACAAAAACAACGGGCAAAAAGTATAGGTACTTGGTTTTTGTGGTGTCAACTAAATAATTGCAAAATGAATGAATGTGCAATAAAATCGTGGGATTTTCCCAGCGATTTTTTTCAATGAAGGATTTTTATGATTTTATGGTATGTGGACATGTAAACCCATAATTTTTCATCATAAATTAATTGTTCTGTGTGTAATATAGGCGGTATATTAAAAAAAGAGAAACTCAGGTAAACGGATTTCGGAAAATATGCTACATTTGATCTATTCCAATTATAATAATGGTAAACCCGCCAGAGAAATCGCTAAAATCACCTCTCATAAGCTGATAACTATATGCAACATCATATACCGCACCGAGAGAGAAGGCAGGTTCAAACTAAAGACGTCACATTGTAGGTCAAAAGTAGTAAATCCACGAATTGGCAGGAGACTGATTAAAGAAATCGACGAAAGTCCCCAAAGCAGCACCAGATAATTGCTTTTTTTAATCAAAATAGAATTTGGAGTAAGTGTTTCACATGGAAAAGTCAGAAAAATGCTACATAATAACAAGCCTTCATCATGAGTGACTAGGTAAAAACTATTGCCCTCTCAGCACAACTTATAGAAACTATTCAGACTTGTTACAGACAACTTTTCATGCCATGTTAAGTATGGGGATGACGTTATATTTTCTGATAAGACTAAAATTATGTTGTATTTTCACGATGGGCCTCAAAAAGTACTGCGAAACCCCTTTATGGTCATGGAGAACAAGAATTTAATACATAACGCAAAGTTCGGAAAACAGTCAATTATGGTATTGGGTTGTATACCAAGCAGTGACCTTGGTGACATCCAGATTTTGAAGGAAACAATGACAGAGTACGTTTATTTACGTGTTTTAAAAATTATTTAACCAAAAAGTGTCAAGAAATTTGGACCTGTTGACCCTGAAAATGCAAAAAATTGCAATATGAATACTACCAAGAAAACGACCCTACGCATAAATCGTATTTATGCAGGACTTGGTTGTTGTACAACTGCACCAAAGTCATTGACACCCTAGTCCAAAGCCTAAATATTAACCCAACATCGACAATTCATGGGTACACCTGAAGAAAAAAGTCGGGAATAGGTCGCCCACTAACCTGGGGGACTAAATAAAATGCAATTAAGAAGAATGACTATAAAATACCATTGGAATATGACATTCCGAAACTCATTTATTAAATTATGATACGTTTACAAGCTGTTTTTGATGCCAAATGTAGGCATAGGAAATATTAAAACCAACTTTTCGAAAAATACCGTGAAAAACTGAAAAGTTGTGAATTTTGCAATTCTTTAGTTGACAGTGCAAATAATGAGTTGTACTTATTTTTGTTAATTTTAAGAAAATGTTTAGTGAAATTTAGCTACTTTTTATTTTATTATATTAATAAACATGTGTAAGAATTGTATTGTTAACAAAAATATTAATAATGATATTTATTTATACCAATAAAATGATGTTTTATTTAAAATTTTGTAATAATTTTGGTTTTGCAATAATTTAGTTGACTAACTGTATATAGTTTACACCATTACCTTAATCCTGGCGAACAAAGCAAAATTATTTGTTTTAAAAATTGTTAATATGTTTTTTATTGGGCTTTTTTTTTTTTTGTTGAATGGGACTTCGGTTCTTGTTGTGGTATAAAAGTGAGTATTTTTCTATGTCGCGCCGAGACTTAGGTATTGTTGTTATATATTACAAATATACGACTAGAACACTTTTTCTTGAATAAAGGAACCACTTTAAAATAAATAATGTAAACAATTTTAAGTGGGACACTGGAAAATTATTGGACTCCTAATAACATATTGATGAAATCCACATTAAATTTAAAATATTATAATAACAATTTATACTTCTTTTGGACTTAACAATATCAAAATAATACATATATGTATATGTTGTGCATGTGATGGAGTTTAAAATTTTCCTCAGGACCTGATTTATTTTTGAAAAATTTTCACGATGCTATTTTTTATCATAATACTCATTATCATGGGTTACACATTATCATTAAAAATAATTTACATGGCTTAATAATAATGAAATGTTTGACCTAACTGCACCCATTTGCACTTGCACCACAAATTTTTTCCCACCTATTTTTGCTACTGTTTTGATTTGGTTTTCTTTTTTATTACCCTGCCAACACTCACATTATTTGTCTTAATTAGTAATTCTCAATTGGCAACTGGTATCGTAATAAAATACTATAAAATTTTTACGACTTCTTACGAAGGCATGATCTAATGATTAATTAGGTGTTAGATTTCAACTGTGATTTTAAACAAATACCGTATAATTACCCCATGTGATTGGTCAAATAAATAATAAAAAAGCGACTACAAAGATCAAAGGCAAAACTCCTAAACGACAAGGTGGTGGTGGTGGTGTAAGGCCATAAAAAAATCATCAGTACTTATAAAATAATAAAATCAACAGCAAAACTGTGTGACGACACATAATCACCGGCTAAGGGAAGAAGTGACAGACAAGTGGGTGATAAGACACAACTTTGGCCCAAAAAAACGAGAAACAAAGAATTAAGTGAACATTAAAAAATCCATAAAGTAAAATAAAAAAAACACATTTATAGGGGCCATAAAAATAATTTACTAGTACACCAAGACCACCACTTTCAGCGTATTCAAACTTTAACCACAAAAGTAATAACAACATTGATTATTTCCAAGAGAGAGCAAATGAGAGAGCACTACAACAACCACCAACCAACTAAATGGGATATTTTTATAATAAAATCAAATTTTTTATAAACCACAATTATGGCCAAATAATAAATTCAACAAAACCCCAACCCCAATGTTATGCTTTAATAAATAAATATTAAGTAATTATATTTCTTATTATTGTTTTTATTATTTTTTTTCATTTTTTTTGTTCACAAAAAAGTGTTAAATTGCCAGTTAACAAAAATTATTGATAGTTATAAATAATAAAAACAATTTTAAAAATTGTAATTGCTCATATAAATGTTATAATAAAAACCAAAACAACAACAATCAGCAATAACAATACCAAACAGACAAACACACTTATTAGCAGCGGAAGTTCAATAATTTCAAGTGGAACACTAAACATGCCATAACCATGGTAACTAGCCATGTATTTTTGTATTTTATATGTGTACAGGGGGGCTCCATAGATGGTAATTTCCAATTCCAAACGAACTGTCAACAATTGAAATTCTTAGTTATGTGGCCATAACTGCCAAATTTTAAATGCCATTCAAATTCAAATGTTCGATTCCCTGCCCAAATAAGCAAAGACCAAAAATAAACATAACAAAAAAAAACGTAAAAGAATGGCAAATTATTTTTATGATGATATTGAATTGCAAATTGTGGAGAAGGGAGGACCAACAAACAAAGCAAACGAAATATGTAAAGATTCCGTT
Organism: Musca autumnalis; assembly: GCF_047663935.1. Lineage (NCBI taxonomy): Eukaryota > Metazoa > Arthropoda > Insecta > Diptera > Muscidae > Musca > Musca autumnalis. The sequence continues at coordinate 159,994,036 of NW_027411644.1, forward strand.
TCGTTTCGTTTTTTTTTTTTTTGACAAAGTCACATAATAACATAAATTATCTTAATGAAATGATAAACAATTTTTTATTACATTATACAAAAGTGAGTGAGTGGTGAGTTGGTAGTTTCGTTTCGAACGCCCATACGTCCACTAAAACGGCCACTTCCCAGACATCAAGTTATTGAAAATAACACTAACAACACCAACAACAAAAGCCAGCCAAGTTATGGACCCATAAAACTCACATTGAATCAAGTAATCGTGTCGTTTTTTCATTGAAGGAATTCTTTCTTCTTTGTGCTGTTAGTTCCCGTTTTTTATTTGGTTTTTGTTTTAAGTTATTGTGTTTTTTATATAAATCGAAAATCTTTTCGAAAATTACACATAAAACTAACATTTATTGTGGCTTTTAACAATGAGCCATTATGTATACGTTGTGTTTTTTTTTTGCCGGACATTGCTCACAATTAGTGAATGAACAGAAAAAAACTTGAATGAATTTTCAGAACAGTGTGTGAGTCATGCAGATTTCTATGTCGGTATGTATATTAGGGTGTTGTGGAATTATGTGATAGGAGGTTAGTTTGATTTAGACTAAAACGTTTTATTATACCCTCAGCCACTGACGTAAAAAATGGGAAACCCCAAAATCGTAATTTTTCGACACTTTTTGTAAATTTTACTCTCAAATTTTGGCCATTGTAGCCCTCCAAAATGGTGTCGAGATGCGTTGCTGCTTACATCTCTGACCTAGGCTAACGAGGGGTATATAAACTTTGATACGATCAAAAATTTGCCTCATCGAAATAATGGTTTTGGATCCCAACACTCGAACGTATCAACCGTTTTAATCCAAACTTTGCGTCTCGTAATATTATGTCGCAATTTAGGTAAATTTTGAATATAAGCCATATCGATCCACCACTACGGGTACCTCTCATACAAAAATTCAATTTTTTGACCACAAAAGTTCTCATTTTGGTCCAAACTTTGCGCATCGTAATATTTCTTGCAGACATATATCAGGTTGGAATATGGACTAAATCGATCAAGCCCTTCTTGCAAAAGTGATGTTTGGAGACATGTCTTGGATAGCTTTGAAGTTTTTGCTGCTCCTCCTATTACGACGATATATTTTTTCCGGGAAGCAAATCCATACATCTGGAGATATTGTCATATGAAGGACAAAATCGACTGAAATTCAATAAAGCTGCAGGATTTAGTGCGCTAACAGTTCTCCTCTTCACAGCGATATAATGATTTTTGTGGGCAAGTCCATGCTTTCTGACATATTGATCCAAAAGCTCTAAACACTACGGGTACCAACTAAAATAGTTCGTAGATATCACAAAAAAAATGTATCCAGTTTTAAGGGGAGCCCCACGTTGGGAACCATATGACAGAAATTAATCGATGAGTTGCAATACTCATAATAATAAATTCAAGTCGTGGCATATGACAGAAAAAATCGACAAAAGTTCATTAAACCTGCAGGATATGGCGCGCTCTTCACTACGATATAATGGTTTACGTATACACGTCCATGCCTCCTGACGTAATGGTCCAAAAGCTCTAAAAAACCCTCCGATGAACAATTAGAATAGTTAGTGGGAACGACAACTATCGAAAATAATGACTCCCAAAATTGTATCCAGTATCAAGATTAATCGGGTTTTGGAGAGCCCCACGTTGGGCGCCATATGACAGAATTCAATCGAAGAATGACAATGCTAACAATGACAATTTCAAATCATGACATATGACAGAAATATATCAACTGGAGATTAGAGATTAGAAGGCAGCAGAATTTTGTGCGCTAACAGCTGTCCTCCTCGCAGCGATATGATGGTTTTTGTGGGCAAATCCATGCTACCTAATATAATATTCCAAAAGCTCTAAAAATCCTACGGTGAGAATTGTATTATATCTTGTTTCAAGGTTAATCCAGTTTAGGGCAGCTCCGCGTTGGGCGCCACGTGACTGTCTTAAATAGACGATTGACAATGCTAACAATGAAATTTAAAATCGGGACATTTGAGAGAAATATATCGGCTGAAGATTAATAAGGCAGCAGGATTTGGTGCGCTGAAAGCTGTTATCTTTACAGCAATATAATGATTTTCGAGGACAAACCCATGCTATTAATTTTTTATTTTAATTCATATTTTATTCTATTTTAAATTAACGAAATTCTTTGAATCTCACTCACTTTCGTGTCTTAAATTATGTGATTTGTTCTTCTTCTTCTCCCTCAATGTTAAAAAAAATTTAACTTCAACTTTGCATGAAAATTATTTTAAATATTCTTTCACATATTTTGGGGTTTACATTAATGATTGTTATGAACATAAAGGAAATACCTTGTCTCATTTCCTTCCCAAAAGCAAAAAAACAAAAACAAAAAATTATTCTACAGAAAATAAGCATTTACCCTTAAGGAAAGAAAGGCAGAGGAGTTTGTTTGGGTTTTGCAACTATGTGTGTACGTATATATGTATGTGTGTAATCTCTGCCATAATGGTTACTTATAATACAACTAACAATGGTTTCAATGGCTGTCTGAATTGTTATTAGTATATTTTTGTTGTTGTTGTTGCGTTTAGTTTACCATCTCCGTTCTTTAGTTTTTGGTTGCATGTCTGTTATTTTTTTGTGTGTTTTGTTTTACTTATGTTCCCCTTTTTTGCAGCTAAAACATGTCTGTCTTTCCTAGAAGTAGCATTTTAAATAGTTGTTGTTGTTGGTGGTGCTGTTGTTGTTTTTGTCGTCTGTTCTATTTTTGGGGGTTCAAGAATCCTTTTAAGAAACAACCACCACCGTAACTGCTATCCATATAACAAAACAACCATGGTTGTTTATAAATGTATAAAAGTTATTTTCAATGTGGGTATGGGTATCTTTGTGAGTGTGTGCGTTTGTGTCTCGTTGAAACACTGTGTACCACCACACTAGGGGGTCCTTTGTCATTTCCCAGTTGTTCAAGAAATAGCAATTGTCTACTTTGACATAGTTATGTAACTAGTTCCTCATTGATCCTAGTTACTTTACACCCAAAAATGGCACACAAAATAGCCTATAGCCAGTTTTTGTCACTGGAAATGGGCTTCCCTGCCTATCATGAAAATTCACTAGTTACTGGTAATGCGGAGTGTAATATATTGACTATTTTATAGACTACCGATGGATAGTGTAATCAACAATGTTTCTCTCTTGTAATCTCTTTTCACAATTATTATTTCTCTTTTTGAAAACAAAATAGAAAAAAATGTCAATTTAATTTAATTTTTTTCTGAATTTATAAAAGACGTATTTTGATGCGTTGATGTGCAAAAATTTGTTGTTAAATGAAGATACAACAAACGTGAAGAACAGAAGAATATTTGGTAAGTATCGATATTTTTGGGACAATAGATATTTTTATTATCTCATTATATTTTGTACATTTTATTTCAGGTACTTCTGCATTATCTGAAGGACCCTTGAGATGAACATTTCCAGGACCAAATATACCGTTCTAGTTCTTGGATTCACACACAAGTTTCAATAACAAGAATCAAAAGATTAACATTAAATTGTCCTTTGTGATATATGTACGTATATACACGTCATGTAATTAAATAAAGCGTGGTTAGCGCATATACAGATTAATTGTTATTATTATCTTTTTTTAAACTGATATAATATCCGTTACACGTTAAGCATTTACCCATTTAGCTGATCAAAACATACTAGTGATTTTGGCTATCATTTCTAACTAACGATTTACATGGTTACTGGTAATGCAATGAAGGGACAATTGAGTTTCCCAAGACTATCCAATTACCTGGTTACTGGTAATGCAATGAAGGGACAATTGACTTTCCAAGACTATCGAATTGCCTGGTTACTGGTAATGCAGTGAGGGGGCAATAGACCCCTTCCTATGACATCCCCATGTTAAATTCACCAGTCTATAACATTGCGAGTAGATTGGGCGGTAACTAGGGGTGTTTACTAGTAGCCAGGAAAATTGCTAGTAATTCCCTAGTTACCCGAACAACTGGGTTTATTTAAGTTAATTTCGTTGTTGTTATGCTCTTTTTTCTTTAATTTTTTAGAGGTATTTCTTTTTTTTTAAGGTTTTTACCTGCCTGGTAAACTGGTTAAGAGTTGAGATTTGTTGCTCTTGAGAACATATTCGTGTCTTAAAAGAGCAAGAAAATTAAATAATTTTGTTCTTTAAGACGTTAGTGAAAAATCTATAACAAATTTTATAAAAAAAAATTGCCCTTAACCCCACCCATTTCCGAAGATGTTATCAACCTTGTAATTAACTTTATTGCAAACTTCTTGTCTGGGTCTTTACCCGCCAACAAAAAGGGACAGCCAACATTCTTATAACTGGTCATTTGTGTTCATTGAACTGTTAACACTTAATGCTAATACAGAAAAATCGCTTATGCGTACTGCCATCAAACGATGCCAATTGAATTACAATGATCAGTTGAATAGCAAAAGAAACTGACATAAAATAAAAATCGAACAATCAAAACGTCTAAACAATGGCATTTTTTCTTCTTATGTCCAACAACAAAAGCGTCTAACTGACCATATTAAAGATTAGACCAAATGAAATGTGTTGTCACATAAAACTCGTAAAATTATTGTTAAAAATCATGAATGGGCAAAAAAGGAATCTACAATACAAATTACTGTGAAATTATACAAAGAAAAATCAATAAAAAAATATTTAAAATCAGGAGAAAGGAAACTTTCCAATTGTACGAATGGAATAATGAAAATTGTAATACATAAGCAAAGCAATAAAAAATTAATTCAAACTTTCCGAAAATTTATAATGAAAAAATTAATATCCTGTTGAAAACAGTTAAGAAGAAAATTAAAATTTAAATTTATAACAATAAACTTAATAAATTTGGAATCTGCAAACGGAATGAGAAAATTAGTAATGATTTTTTTTATTTTAAATCATTAGAACCCCACGTTGGGCGCCATATGGCAGAAATTAATCGAAAAATAAAATTAATCGAATTATGATATGGCAGAAATAAGTCGACTGAAGTTTAATAAAGCAGCAGGATTTGGTGGGCTACCTTCTGAACTGTCAAAAGCCCTGTTGTCGTACTAAGCATCAGCAGCTGCCCTTATGACTTCCATTTAACTTCAAAACGTCTATCTAAAATATCTAAAAATATTGAGACAAAAATAAAAAAAATCTAATTGAAATTAAGCCGCGTTAGAAGCCATATCAGATTAATATATCCCGCGTTGGGCGCCATATCACATAAATGAAAAATTGTCTTTAAATAAAAAAAAAATATATATTTAAATTAAATTTGATAATTGGCCTAGACTGTGAAAGAAATATTGCGCTTTCCTATTTTCAGAAACAAATTTCATTTAACATCAGTGAAAACTGCAATCCTATTATTTTTCTACGACTTGGGCGCCATATCACATATATTTATATGTATTTGAATTAAATTTGAAAATTGACCTAGACTGTCAAAAATGTTGTGCTTCCACAAGCTAACCATAAAATGTTAACAACATTTCTAATAGATAATACCCCGCGTTGGGCGCCATATCACATAAAAGAAAACATGGTCTTTAAATATAAAAATATATTTAAATGAAATTTGCTTTCCTAATTACAAAAGAAATTTCATGTTACAACACCAGTGGGAACTGCAATCCTGTTATTTTGCTACGACTTATCACCATTGTAATCATCATAGTCACCACATTTGTACTTCATATGACTGGGTCAAGAATTGTTTCCATTTTTAGGGGATAATAAATATTTTATAGCATTTTTATGAATCATAAAAATGTGTCCTTGAAGTATAACACCACAACAATTTCCTCTGGAACCTGGGCTGTGATTGAAGGAATTCGGGTCTATTTTTACAAAAGATTCCGATAAAAAAAATAAATTTTAACCACATTAATATTTAAAATCAAGAAGAAGATATTCGAACTTTTGAAGTCATAAAGAATCATAAATAAGTATTGCAATATTTATTTAAACTGAAACACAAGTGACCCAACTACCATTAAAGATTTGATGTTTTTTCTAAAACTTACACTACTTGGAACTCTATTAGAAACATAAACGAAGTATAAAAAAGGCAGTTAAGATAAATAAAAAACATGCCTGTTTTCTGGTTGAACACAAAATCCCAAGCATTATTAATTTTCAAACCCTTATAAGGGTCGCTGCATTTTTTTTTTAACAAGGATGCCAAAAAATATTGGATTTCCTATACAGCTTCAACCACTTTAATTTAAGTCTACACACGCATTATACACACGTTCGCATTAGACAGACGACCATCGACCATCATCATTGAAATGGACATGGAAATTATAACAGCAGCGTCCAGAATATCCGAGAGGCTACATCTGTGTCTGACAACAAGCCAGTAAATGTAGCAGAACCGAATTAAGAAACGAAAAAAAAACCAAACGAATGCACAAAAAAGGAAATTCAAAACCTCTAAGCTCAATTGCCATTGTTGTTATGGCGTTATAATTTCTTACGCTCCTTTTTTTGTCATGTAATTTAAGCTTTCTTTTTCGTTTTCTGCAAATGTTGAAAATGTTTGTTGTTGTTATGGAGAACATAACCACCACATAGCCATCCATGAACAACACCATGTGGTCGTAACCAAAATTTATGGGAAACGTTTGTGTTCATTTTTTTGGGCCCGTACATCAGGGTTATGTACCAACAAGCATTCATTCTGTGATCTGTAGTAAGTGGAAAGAAAGTGTGAGAGGAAGGAAAATATTTGCCGAGCAAAGTTTTTCATTTAGAAATTTTCTTAAATTCCATTCCACCCGCACCACAAGTTTTGCTGGAGTCATGTGTTTTCTTATAATTTGGGGATTTGCTTTGCTAAGCTCTTGTGGTAACCTCTCCATCACCTCCACCCTAAAAAATAAAACTTCTTGAGATATATGTATATTACCAGTTTGGTCATATATTTTTCACATTTATTGTGGGTATTTTGTCTTATCACACCCTCGCCTCCTATGGCAAGGAAGGAGGAAGAAAGGAAAAATAACAAACCAAAAAATGCCTTGGTTTAACTTCATTTGAAATGTTGTCTGTTTTCCTCCTGACTTGTGGCACCCAAGCCAACCACGCTGACTGACTCATTACTATGCCATTCGACGACCGCCTTGCACAAAATATTCATACATAATAATGAAGGTAAAGAACGAACAACGAAACGAAAAGGTAAGGAGGAAATTTATAACAAACACAATTTTGAGGAGTTATCGGATGTTTTTAATTGTGGGAGTAAGGTTAGATTGCTGTCTTTAAGAATTAAAGGGAGAAGTTAGTGGAATGAATGTATGACAACATTTTGAAGTAAACTCGCATGAACTCAGAGCCCGCGTGTCATGTTGGGCGCCATTTTTAAAATTGATTTGAATTAACATAAATATAAAAATTTATAATTTGGCATTTAATGAATATTTTGTAAGCGACCCACGTTGGGCGCCAAATGGATTTACAAAAATAAATTCTTTAAACAACATGTAAAATGGGTTTGCAGACAAAAGTAAAATTTCTTACGCATTGCAATCGAACGATACTGCGAAAAAAATTAAAATGCTTAATTTGTCATTAAATGTGTCTTTTTGTAAGCTACCCATATTGGACGCCACATTTGATTTTCACCATAGCTATTTTCCAAAAAATTAAATCCTAACAAAAGTATTTTAAATGGGCTTACAGACACAGAATAAGATTACCTATTCATTGGAAGCGAATAATCCTTTCTCTCAAAATAAAAAAAATATTGCAAGTGTTCGTTTTAACCTAATTCCCATTATGGGCGTCAACTTTAGATTCCACATAGTTTTTAAATCAAAAGTTATATCGTTTCAAGTATAAATGTCATTAACATTCACTTACAAATACCTTTTGATAGTATTCAAATGTGAAAAATTGTGTTAGAGGGCTCGTTGGGCGCCATATTACTTTTAAACAGCATAGTAACGCAAGGTTACTTCCAATTTCTCAGATTGCTTAATTTCCTTCAAATTTTATACATATTTTTTTATGCGTCATATTTTAAACAAGAAAAATTCTAGGCTCTTTTGGATGCCTTGAGTTTTCCTAATTATATGCAATGCTGACCCACATTGGGCGCCATATTTCAAGAAACCTAATTAGATAAAAAAAATTAGATTTAATTTCAAAGGTATTTGTCTATACTCTTCTTTGAAGTCCTAAAGATCCCAAAAACTCTATAAGATCATTTAATTTCTCTCACAGTTTATAGAAATGTGACCCAGATTGGGCGCCATATTTTAAAAATCTTTAAGTATAAAAAGTCTCCCTTGTCTCGTATGGGATGTTTGTGGAAGAATTATTATTAATAGAATAACAATTAGTTTTAGTTTCGACAACAATTCTCTAGACTCCTCTTGAAAGCCTTGATCATTCCTAAAGCCGTTAACATTTCTAGTTTTTTTTTCCAAGATTACCCAAAATTCTTAACATCCTTTAATATGTACCCACTTCTGCTTTCTGCTAAGACAAAAGCATTTCTCAGCTCAAGTAATAATTTACAGCCTTGCAGAGAAAATCCAAACGTGGAATGGGAAGGAAACAACGCTTTATATCATATACCAACCACTGCCGCCACCATCCACCACCCACCGAACCAAGAAACCTCAAAAATGGGAATAGATTAAAAACAGCCATATAGACATACACTAAGGGTGTACCAAAAACTGGTAATGACCTCCCACCATAATATGTATTTGTTGTAATCATTAATGCCGGAGCATACTGATGCTGAACACCAACATTGGGCTCGATGTCAAAAAGGAATTATGGTTTGTTTCGATGCCTGCTGTAAATTACAAAGAGGGTGTGCTGTTGTTCTTTGCTGTTATATGACAATTTAGAAAATATATTAACAATTTATAACAAACTTCTTCTCTGGCATCCGTTGTTGTTTTTGGCAAACATTGCTTAAGTTTTAAGTTTTATTATGTAAAGTTTTGAATTTTTTGTCAAAACATTCTTCAAGGATAATTTTTCGAAATGGAAAAATTCTTTTGTGAAAACTTTTCTGTTTGCCAAAGCTATTGATTGCAGTCCTGGCCAGACCAGCAAGCCAGCAGTGATTATGGTATTTATGTTGTTTATTTTTAATTTTATAAATGATTCCTAGGGGACATTTGTTTGAATTTATGTTTTCTATTCCACTACCACTATTACTTTCTTTTACAAATATTAATCCCCAGGGCAATGGACTACCAGAGAAACCTTTTGCAGTGTAACAAAATCTTTGTTGGCACCATAAATTGTTATAAAAGTTGTTAATATAAATTACTTGATACCATATCAATAGATTTTTTGTTGGCCATTCTTAGGAGGATGCGGAGGATGGAGAAAGAGGGTTGGTTGTCTGGCCACGTTCAATGGATATTGTATTTAGGCGTTTTGTATAAAATTAATCCCCAATGATTATGCTTGTAATATAAGGACGTATTACAAAGTCATTTTAACAATGAAAGGAAGCTATGAATTTAACATTTGTTGGAATTGTAATGGTGATAAGTTTCTCGCTTCGTAGATGAATGGGTTAGATTGTGCTTTCTGACCATTTAAAAGTTTATTATTGGAAGAGTGCTAAAGGGGTTATAACTTTAAAAGTAATGATTCAAATGCTTTTTTGGACCAAGAAGTGGAAAGTGAAATGAATATGACATTATGGCTTTTGCCAAATGTGGCGCCCAACGTATAATCAATTTTTTTTTATAAAAATAAAACATGCATCCGTATATAAAAATAAATAAATAAATGAAAAAATTGAGAAAAAATATTAAAATTTATAATTTTGCATTAAATGTGTCTTTTGTAAGTGACTCACATTGGGCGCCATATTAGATTTTCAACTTACCTACGTTTACAAAAAAAAAAAAAAAATAAATAAATAAATACAATATTAGCTAGAACAAAAAATTAGCTTAGTTGTGAAGACAAATGTCTAGACTCTTTGATGCCTTGAGGTTTCCTTATTATGAACAATGCTGACCCACATTGGGCGCCATATTTAAAATTTCCAATTTAATAAAAATATAAAAATAAATAAAGGGAAACATTGAGAAAAATATTAAAATTTATAATTTTGCATTAAATCTGTCTTTTGTAAGTGACCCACATTGAGCGCCATATTCGATTTTCAACTTAACTCCGTTTAAAAATATAAAATAAAATATTAATATTGAAAAAATTAACTTTAATTTTGAAGATACGTGTCTTGGCAGAATTTCCAATACCTCTAATTTGATTGTGAAAATTATTAAGTCTGTTTCAAAAAAATATGGTCCTTCGATTAGATATCAACTATGTATTTTTTTCTGTGGCATCCAGCCGTCATGCAGGCCATCTAAAGTGAGAAGTATTCGTAACGCTATATTAGAAAATATAAGGGATATATGTTAAATAAATTTCTTACGCAGAAAAAAAAGTAGTTCTTGGATGCCTTGAGTTTTCCTAATTATGTACATTGCTGGCCCGCATTGGGCGCCATATTTGAAAAACCCCAATGTGATGAAAAAATTAGGTTTATTTTCAAAGATAATTGTCTAGACTCTTTTTTGAAGTCCTAAAGGCTTCCCCTAGCTATTCTAAAAGAATTTTCACGATTCCAGAAATTCTTAACATCCGTTAAAGTGAGATGTCTTCGTAACGCTATATTCGAAAATATAATAGTTTAATTTTGAAAATGTTTCTGATGCAGTAAAGTTAGATATGGCGCCCAACATGTAACTCATATCTATTGCAATTATATAAAGAATCCATTGGGAAAATATTGAAAATTAAAAAATTGGTTTAAGCGACTTAATATGCATATGGCGCCCAACGTTTAGAGTGAAAATATGTGTTAGGAATCTCCTTAGTGAAACATATTTTATTATTCGTGAGCTTATGCTCCTCCGTAACAAATATTTTATTCATCTTCTAAAATATTTACAAACAATTTCAAATTCAAAATCCCTGTCTACAAATGTCGCCACTGTATTTAACATAAATTGCATGTTTTCTGTTTGTACGAACAAATTTTCAAATTTGCATTATTTTAATTAAAACCAATTTGTTTGTTTACCCCATTAATATATTGTTAAACATTTATAAAGTAATTTCACACAAACAATAGCAATTACCACAAATTAAAATACATTTGTGTTGTGCGTAAAATTGCGTTGTGTAATTTTCATTTCATTTATATGAAATTGCTACTCTTTTGCCCTCTCTCTTTCACTCTCTCTTTACAACATCTCTTCGTTTTTTTGCTTTTTCATTCACATTTTTCCTAAACGACAAATTAAAAAGTGCATTGACATTTTAACCGAACAACCCATAAATTTTGTAATAAAATTTATATTAATGCACATACAGACATATACTTAAATTAATTAAAAAACGAAACGAGAAAAAGTAGTAGTAGAAGAAGAAGATATAATACCACCAACGACAGCAGAAGTAACAACAACAACAATTCAACAACACTAAAGATTATTATAATAACTATAATAATGAATGTTAAAACTGAATGATATGGCATATGCACGAAAACTGCAACTAAACACGCAAAATAGTGGGGTATAGAAAGAAAAAAATGGGGAGGCAAACATCCACTGAAAATGAGGGCGTTAAAGTTAATGGTAATGTTTACCACAATAGTCACAGTTGGAGTCATTATAATGATAGCAATCTGAAGATTCATTTTGAACATCATATTCATGTATGATACATCATATATGAAATAAACAATTAATTATTTATAAGTCAGATTATTGTTCGTTAGATATGAAAATAGATTTTTAAAATAGAGATAAAAAATAATTAAAACGAATACACTGTAGAGAAATAATCCATAGTAAAACCTTCTAAATAGATTAAAAAGTCTTAAATAAAGCTTAAGAATATTTAAAAGTTTCATTTAGAAACTGAAAACAAATCAAAACTCTTTTAAACTTTTCTTTGATTTGTGAAAAACGTTTACTAAAATCTTCTTTATGGTCCATTTTTAAACAATATTTTGATAATTTCAAATCACCTTCTAAAGGGTTAAACTTTTGTTAGCTAAGGGTTGTAAGGCCAACCAACCACCCTCCTCCCACCATGAAAGAAGGCGATAAGGCAATCCAAACACAACAAACAACAATGGCTATAATGAAAAACCATATATAATGGAAAATGTCTGTTTGTGACAATAATACAAACGTACGTACTACGTACGTTCACTCCAAACACACAGACACAAACATAATACGGGAAAAACGAAAAATAATGTTTTTAATTGGATTTCTGTCTGTGAATTCAAATTAGTGCGAATATGTTGTATACAAAAGAAATGTGTGTGTGTTTGCTGTGGCTTCTTTCTAACCATCGACTAACCTATCCTCATCTAGATTTTCTCATCCACCACCCTATAATGTTTTTCGGGCACTGTTTCTAACACCCCTCGGTCTCATTCGCGTCCACAATGTTATTGGGTTTCAGTTACATCGTTGTTTCGCCAGATTAAAAGCTACGCCAACACACACAAAATGCCACGAAACAAGAGTAGGAGAAAAGACTCATTTGCAACCTCAGACGAAACGTGTTATAGCGACAAATTCCACAGATATTGTAAGCTTACAAAATGATTTAACCCGCTACGTACACACATGCCTACAAACATAGGTATGTAAGTCGAATTGTATGGCGTAGTGTGTAGTACCCATCACATAATCCAAAAGGAAAAATTGCACAAACGTGCCGATAACACAACAATGCTTATTTTTGTAATTGCCATGTCTGTAAATACAATGATGCCAGCGTATGGTAGTAGTAGCAGTATCGGCGAAATGAGAAAAAAATATATAAACAACAAATACAAATCGGAAATCAAGCCACAAAGAAAACAAGAATAAAAGCAGAAACAAAATACAGTAAAGCCTTAGGAGATAAACCCTTTTTTTGAATGCTTGGTGCTTCGATAAAGTATCAAATAGTTACTTGGATATTATGGCGCCCAATGTGGGCCACTATACCCAGACCCTGAAATTAGCAAATAATGGTATTTGTATTGACCACTGATGAGTGACGTTATTACCTTGTGTTATAATTATAAGTTATTATTTTGTATTGTGGCGCCCAATGTGGAGCACACTATCCAGATCATAAAATTGACACGGGAAATGAAGCCTTTTTTGAGGAACATGCATAAATGAAGTTATTATTTTGTAAATTCTTGGTCCTTCGATCAAGTATCAAACACATACTTAGATATTGTGGCGCCCAATGTGAGGGCACACTACCCAAACCACGAAATAAACATGGAAGATAAATCTTAAAAAAAAATCTAAAAAATCTGGAGAAGTATTTATTCGAGTAACACATTTGGTGTCAACAACCTGAAACTTTACTGAGGATATGTCAGAGGATTGGAAATATATTAAAATTTAACGTTATTGAACGTACAAACCATACTTTTTACAAACAATTGAAAAATGTATTCTGTTTTCAGCACTAAACCGCTACAAGTAGATATTGGCAAAATGTTGTCTAAGAAGGAGGCGTTTTTTATTTGGGATTTTTTGTCTAAGAAGTTTAAATTTTTTAGCACCCACGTTGGAAAAAATGTTGCAGCTTCTCAACGAAAAGCTTTGCTACCTTTATAAACTAAGACTGAGAATCTAATCTTGATTAGGGAAACATTTTCGTAGGGAAGACTATGGATGAAGGTTATAATAAATTTTAAAATGATGGCGCCCAAAGTGTTGCACACTAATTAGGGCCATGAAAAGTTTTCTTTTTAACTATTGTGTTCGGCACAGGCATTTTCGACTCGAATATTACAGTGAGCAGGACCGCACTCTCTGATACAAGAGAAGTCTTCCATTGTTTTGAAATATTCACTAGGGTAGATCATCGAGATTAGACCGCTTGAAAGTCTTTGTCTTTGGGATTTAGAATATTTTGGAGGCTTGTCGAATTATAAAGAACTTGTGGTTCATTTCGACAAGTGGCGCCCAATTAAAGACTATATGAAATAGCATGTCTCATCATTAAACTTGCAGTTCATTCCTGATTGGAATTTTGATTTCTCGGTACGATTTTAATTGGTAACCCGTCGAATTCAAATTGTGGTAAGTGGCGCCCAACCGAAGCTCTATATCTATATCTTGCCATACCATTAAATTTTTCAGTTCCAAACTTAATTTCTGCTCATATAAAAACATTGCTAAATGTCAAATATATTTGGCAAAGGGACTGGGATGGTTAATATCTGGTGATTCATTTTGAAAAGTGGCGCCCAATTAATGACTTCATGAGTGTCAAATCATTATGTTCTTTAGGTACATTCCCCACTGTATTCTTGATAACTTGATTGAGATCTTGACCGATAAACCGGCAAATTGAAATTGTGACAAATGGCGCCCAATCAAAGCTCTCTATTTTGCAGGTTTTTCAAACCATTAAGTACTTGTAGTTTGTTATTTTTTTTTATTATGAAGATTACGTGATCAAGCAGGGCTTCAACCGATTAATGATGACTCATAAAAAGGCGACATATGGCGCCCAATTAAAGACTTCGTGAAATGGCTCCATACTTTACAGAAATGTCACAAATTATGATCTCTCCCATTAGAGTATTGATTACCTGATCGAGATTTCAAACGATAAATCGTCGAATTTCAATTCTGACAAGTGGCGTCCAATCAAAGCTCAGCTCTATATTTTACACACTTCTCTCTTATAGTTCATTTTCTATTGGGATTCCGATTAATTGATAAAGATTTCAAGCGAGTTCTATATAAAAATTTTAAGTGGCACCCAATTGAAGGCTCCATAGTATATATACTAGTCATATCATTGTGATCATTATTAGCATCTCGATTTAATGAAAAATTTAAGCCATAAATTGGATAATTTTAAATATTGGCAAGTGGCATCTTATCAGAAAATGCATAATAAAAGCACGGTTACATGCCCCAATTTTCCTATTTAAAAATGTCTAAGTGGCGCCCAATTGAAGGCTCTATGTATGCTATATATTGACATTTTAACCCATAAATAGGATAATATCAAATCCTGAGAAGTGGCGCCCTATCAACAAATGTCAAATGAAGTCCGCCGATCTTGTCACATCATTAGGATCTGGTCGTAAGTTAAGGGCCACATTTCCATGACCTTGTATAAGAAGGAGCCTGATCTTTTGCCTTCAATCCACTTCTATCGGCTGGAGTGAAACTTTTAACCGTACTTCCAACTTCTTTTTCTCATTTATAAAGACTTCACTGTTATCTCCATTACCCCCTACCACCCCACTCCCCTACATGAAAATCTTCAATATTATTTCGAGTGCCTAACAATAAACATCATTTATAAATAAATTTAAAATACAAAATGCTTATCTCGCCTCATAAATTAACCCTTGGGCAGTATTTGACGCCTGATTTTCTAGTAAGGCCTTATACAATTGTAGGGGTTTTTTTCAATTCTGGCGAGAATAAAGTTTCTTTTTTGTTTGTTTTCTTTTCCTGATGACTCCCTGTCTGAATCATAGTCATGTTATTTCGTCGTAAGTCAAAAATCATCTTCTTCACAATGCAACTTCTTCAGTTGTAATTCTTGCTTCCATATTTTGTTTCTTGTTGGCAGTTGGGTTTTGTTTTTTTGTTTTTGGGAAACAGCACACCAAAATTGTATACTGTCAATGACATTGACATCCGCTCATGTTTTCGATTTTCCGTCAGTTGGTTGGATGTTTGTTTGGTCGGTTGCTTAGTTGTCTTTTGTAATGATGCCTCTGTTATGATAACATTTCATTTCAATTTTTTTTCGGGGATGTATATGCCAATGATAAACTCTGAACTTCCTTGCCGCATCTAGTAGAAAAGATGCTCAAGATGCTTAGAAGTAGTGGTTCTTGGGTTGGGGTTATCCTCCCAACAGACGTGTGACTTCATGTAACGAAAAGAACAATATATGCCTGAAGAAGGGAAGACATTAAAATATCACATACTGACAATTTAAATGGCACATGTTATTGTCATCTAGAGATTTTTTTTGTTATTCACCAGATATAATTAATTTTTCATTAGAGTTGTAAATATTATCATATTATATGTGTAATACGTGAATGAACATTGTAGGCATTTGGGGATTTTGTCACACACTTTAAAATATTTTGAAATTACATATTTATGCGAATTTAAGGAGGGGGATATTAGGGCAGCTTCTGCCAAAATGAGTAGACGAAATGAGAACTTTAAAGAGTATTTTTATTATACTCAGATTTAAATCATGGTTGTTTGGAGCTACATCATTAAAAAATGTCATTATTTAAGCCTTTCAGAATTAAATATTGTTTGTCCAAATAAAACTATAATATTTATAAATAAAATATTTTGTTATTTTTGTTGATTTATTTTAAAAATATTTATAACAATTAAAAATTGTAATTATATAATAAAAAATTATTATTTTTTTATTATTTTTTTATATTATTTTTCGCTTGTTCCTCTCGGTTCATTTACCCATCCATTATTAATAAAATTAATTTTATTTTTTGTTGACTTCACTAATCAATTGTGCAAAAAACTTTGGCTGATCAAACTAAATTACTAATAAAATTCTCATTTATTCAAATGACATGCATTTTGAATATATACACAGCAAACGACAATTGTCATTATTAATATGGCGTCTGGGACAAGTAAATGGGCTATAATGTGGCGCTTGAAAAAAAGTAAAAACAGAAAAGAATAAACAAACTAATTAAATGGATATTGAAGAAGAAAGAAAAAAACGCCATGAAGAAAATTAACCATAAAACTTGAAAATGAATGTGACCAAATTACAAATTAATAAAGCTGATGATGATGGTTATGGTGATAAAGGCTATGTGACATTTGAGTGGTCAAGTAGGGCCAATAATTTTTCACTAAGTCCAGTCAGCTATACAATTTCCTTTCAATATTCATCATAGTTGCCACAATGAATGAATTTCTTGTTTCCTTACTTCTAGTTCAACGGATTTTTTTGATATATGTTTTAAAAAAGTGCCAGTCAGCCAGCCGGGGCTTATGAACGTGCCACATTTATCACCTTACCTCACCTTAATACGAGCATACACACTGTAACACCAATTGTGTGTGTGGTCTTCTTGAAAGGAAATGAATTCGTGTGAGTTAAATATTTTTTATGGTAATTCTAGGAAACGCAGTCAATGTAAGTTTGAGGTTTCCAAAAAAACACAAACTTGCATTAAAAACAAAATGATGGCCCACCAATGAATGACTAACTCAATGGACAAAAGATTCATTCATGCAACTAAATAGCCAAATGTCTTTAACTCATATAATTCATATTTAAAATGAAATATGATCGGGTTTTATTTTTCAATTCTTTTTTTTCTGGTTGTAATATTCAATGTTGTAACCACACACGCATGCACACCTTAAAATGTAAGCCATGGTTTTTGGTTTTGTTTGGTTTATCCATATTTTTATAGATTTTATACCCAGCGGGATATTAAGAAATATATTTCCATGGTGCATAATAAAAATGATAAACATCATAGAAATAAAATTGCCTAAAAATTTTTGAAAACCTGTATTTTTGTGGAAAACTTAGGCCGGCAAGCCCCTAAATAACAGCATGTAGCTGTTAATTATTCCAAATCAACCTTTTGGTGTTATTTTCAAAATGGCAGTGTTAACAAACCTTTCATATGTTAAAATACTAAAATAATTTTAATATGAAAGATAACTGTTTCTCACAGCAGTTTTTGCATAATTTTTGGTTATTGGGTTGATGGGGTGTGCGTGGGCATAGGTTACCATTTACATATCAACTTTTTGGATATTACAATCATAAACCACTAGAAGATTTATTGACGAAATGTAAGACACAAGATGGTGTTTAAGGAGTAAAAAGCCTATGATTGCAACATTTTTATTTTGTCCACAGCAGGAATTAAACGTGCGTCCTTTTGTTTTGTAGTTATGAAAACATAAAAAATAATATTTCTTCTATTTTAGGAGTTGTTGAGGAGAATTTATGTTCAATTTCACCATACTTTACAATTATATTCCCTATTGGGATTAAACTGGCGTCCTTCTGATTTGTAATTTCAAATAAATTAGAAAAAATCAGTAGTTCGGTTTTAAGAGTCATTGAGGTGAATATATGTTCAATTTCACCACACTTCACATTTTTATTTTGCCCCTTACTGGGATTAAACCCGTGTTCTTCTATCCCCTAATGGTATTAAATTTTGAATAAATTTAAAAAGAACATTTTTGTTTAAATTTAAGAGTAGTTGAAGTGAATTTACATTCTATTACACCACACTCCACATTTCCAATTTGTTACCTACTGGAATAAAACTTGCGTCCTTTTGATTTATTGTTCCGAAAACATTAAAAAAATAATTATGTTCCATTTTTTTTGTTCCACACTCCACAATTTTATTTTGTCCGCTGCTGGAATCATAAACATGAGGCCTTATTTTTATTGTTTGTTTGCCGATGACGAATCTCCAACTCACATCCCACGGTTTTATAGTCGAACACACACATTACTTTGTAATGAGGAAAACAAAATATATTGCCTTGTAATTTTTAATGAATAACCCATTATTGTCTAACCTACAGGTAATGATACATTACTTGTACTACATGGTAAATAACTATTCCGTCCAAGGAATTTTGGGAAGTTTCGGGACCAGTATCTTAGTAAGAAACAAGTAAAAAGTCGTTAAGTTCGGCCGGGCCGAACTTTTTATACCCTCCACCATAAAATAGTCTTAATTAAAATGGAATAATTAGGGTCCTTTTACAATTTTATGTGGAACAACTTTTCGACAATGGATAGACTCCTACTGCCTCCCACTGTTGCTTAAATTACACTGTGAACACAAATGTTGGGGCAGAGATAATTCCTTTTGGAGATGAAAGCCCTTGGTGTGCGTATATTAAAAACCCCGAAGGACAGAGACTCTGTAAGCCATCATGAATTAGCATTATATCTTCGGGGTTCATAATATACTCACCAAGGCCTTTCTTCCCCAAGAGGAATTTTCCGTGCCTCAGGCTTTCAC
Source organism: Musca autumnalis (assembly GCF_047663935.1). NCBI lineage: Eukaryota > Metazoa > Arthropoda > Insecta > Diptera > Muscidae > Musca > Musca autumnalis. The sequence goes on from NW_027411644.1 coordinate 160,013,160, forward strand.
CTCCATTTTGTTGCACAGTGTTATCTAATCTTATCTAAAAAATGTGTTCAGCTAGGTGAAAGGTACCACCTACGGGGCTATATCAAAGAGTCAACCTATCTTTAAATTTTTTGGCGGAAAAGTTTTATAGCTGCAGGGAACTTCAAGAGTCAAATTGAGGGTAGTTTCATCAAAACAATGTAGACCCTCAAAAATGGACCCATGTTGACGAATTTTAGTGAAGAAATTTCGTGACCACTGAAAATTCCCGAAAATCGGGATGTACAGTTATATGGGGGGATATACCAAAACATGGACCTATGTATATTGACGATTATTTTTGAATAGACAAAATTGTAGCTAAAATTCGCAAAATACCGATACTTACAGCTAGTTCGGTTAAAAATTGCAGCTAAAATTCTCAAAATACCGAAAATCGGCACATACCGTTATATGGGGGCTATACCAAAACATGGACCTATGTTGACGATGCTTCGTTGGAGAAGTTTTATGACTACTGCGAACTTCAAATGTCAAATTACAGCTAGTTCGATTAAAAATTGTAACTAAAATGCTCAATATACCGAAAATCGGGAGGTACCGTTATATGGGGGCTATACCAAAACATGGACCTATGTTGACGATGTTTGGTGGAGATGTTTCATGACCACTGAAAACCTCAAATGTCAAATTGCAGATAGTTCGGTTACAAATTGTGGCTAAAATTCTCAAAATACCGAAAATCGGGATGTACCGTTATATGGGGGCTATACCAAAACATGGACCTATGGGACCTATGTTGACGATGCTTGGTGGAGATATTTCATGACCACTGAGAACCTCAGATGGCAAATTGCAGATAGTTCGGTCACAAATTGTGGCTAAAATTCTCAAAATACCGAAAATCGGGAGGTACCGTTATATGGGTGCTATACCAAAACATGGACCTATGGGACCTATGTTGACGATGCTTGGTGGAGATATTTCATGACCACTGAGAACCTCAAATGGCAAATTGCAGATAGTTCGGTCACGAATTGTGGCTAAAATTCTCAAAATACCGAAAATCGGGAGGTACCGTTATATGGGTGCTATACCAAAACATGGACCTATGTTGACGATGCTTGGTGGAGATATTTCATGACCACTGAGAACCTCAAATGTCAAATTGCAGATAGTTCGGTTAAAAATTGTGGCTAAAATTCTCAAAATACCGAAAATCGGGAGGTACCGTTATATGGGGACTATACCAAAACATGGACCTATGCCCATATCCTTTGGGATATAAGTTTGTTGATCACTAGGAACCCTAAGTGCCAAATTATAGTTAATTCGGTCTGCAAATGTGGCGAAGAACGTCAAAATACCTCAAATTCGGAGGTACCGTTATATGGGGGCTATACCAAAGAGTGGACCGATATAGCCCATCTTCGAACTTGACCTGTCTATGGAAAAAATACCCTCGCGTGCAAAATTTCAGCACTCTATCTCAATTATTGCGGACGCTAGAGTGATTACAACAGACGGACAGACGGACGGACAGACGGACAGACGGACATGGCTAGATCGTCTTAGAATTTTATCCTGATCAAGAATATATATACTTTATAGGGTCGCAAATGATTAGTTCGATGTGTTACAAACAGAATGACAAACTTAATATACCCTCCATACTATGGTGGAGGGTATAAAAATATATTTGATACAAAATATTAAGGCAAGGCCTTCACATTTTTTGAACTTTTCTGGTAGAGGTACCACAGGAAATTAATCGATATGGATCTACCTCGAACTTGGTATACACAACATGTACCATTTGGACCAAATCAGATACTCTCTTCGAAAGTTATTCTGGGACCAGCCATTTTTGTAGGGTTTCTAAAACTTTGGGCCATTATCTCAGACAGTTCAGGGGTCTTCTGCAGATGAACCTTAATGGATTCTTTGTTAAAAAGAAATAGTTCGAAAAGTCTCATGTACTTAGAATGCCTTCAAATGTCCTCAGTAACCGGACCTTCAAACGTGCTTTTTTCAGATAGAAATCCATTAGAAGATCTTCAACAGGTTTTCTGCAGTCGTAAGGACTTCTTCGAATATTAGCATGGTACCAGCCATTTTAGTAAGGTTTTTGGAACTTTTGGTCATTATATTCGCCAGTCAAATAGGTCTTCTGAAATTGGAGAAACTACAAGGGGTTTCTGCTCCCATATGTAATTTTAAGATGCAATTTTAAACCGCAAGACATTTAAAAAGTACTCTTTTGAGCACTGAAAGAAAAATACATTGTATCAATGAAATTTTTCATTGATTTTTAACCAACGTAAGACTTCATTGCATCAATGAAGATGTTTCATGGAGTTTCATAAAAAACTTTCATTATTGTAGTGACCCTGTTTTATAGTATTAATGTGACAGTTTGACATGAATAAAAGAATAATAAATACTATATTGAATAAATAAAGAAATATCATTGCATTATTGAAGAAATTTTATTGGAATAATGAAGAAACTCATTATTGTTATTTTATGAAACTTTTTTATTTCATTGAATTCGTATACAGATAAACCTTCATATTGTCTTCGTTAAAAAGAAATCGCACGAAATGTCTCTTGTAATCAGAAGGCCTTCAAATGCTTTCGGTAGTCGGAGATTGAAACATGTTTTCTCCAGGTAGAAATCCATCTGAAGATTTTCAACAGGTATCGTGCAGTCAAAATACCTTCAAAAGCCAGAAGATCTTTAAGGAGGTTTATTTTTATGCAGGTATTCAATTATCCGAAGAGCTTCGTTAGTCAGATTTTTCAAAATTCAGGAAAGATTTAAAGGGTCTTCAATTGCCAGAAACCTTCAAAAGATCTTTCGTAGAAGCAAGACATTTAAAAAATACCTTCTGTATTTAAAAATTCTTCAATGGGGATGCTTTTAAAAGTGGTCTGTGCGGGACCTTTTTTATCATAAAATGTAATGGATGTTATTTTAGGCATTAATAGGCAAAAGTTCATTCATTCTCTCTACAGGAAATCATTTTTGAGAAAAAATGTCAAAAAGCCATAACCCTAATGAACATACTAAGTGGTGGTCTATGAGACACATTTAAACGTATCGAACTCTGTCTGTATAAGCCCTTCAGCCGAAAAACTGAGCGTATACAAAAAAAAAAAAAAAAACAAGGGAGAGTATATCATTATGCTAAATGTAAACAAACCATTTAAAAAAAATAAATGGCAACAACAATTAATTTTTTGTTGCCAATAAGTGTCTCTTTTAATACTCATCACAAGACAAGGAATATGAATTTTACATTTTAGTATAAATTAAAAATGTATATATTTATTACATTAACGCAAAGCTATAGCTATATAAGAAACACATCCAATAACATTTATATGCCTATAGATGAAGAAATCTATCTTCGGAAATGACCCCTAATGACTCAAGTGTCTATATAAATCAGTTTGATAGACCATCACTTTATCGCTACATTATTCTACATATTTGCCATAACTTTATTGCTTAAGACAACAATAATAATCAACAACAAATATTGCGGTGTAGTGGTTATTTTACCTACCTCTCTTTCTTCTACTCCCCCTTTGCCTAGTTCCATTTGTCTTTGTATTAATCCCCCACACAAAAGTAAATAATTTACCCAGAGAAAAAAAAACAAGACGTGAATAACACGAAGCAAAAAAATAAAAATAATAAACATCATCATTAAAAATATATTTAAAAATTATTATAGTATTATTAAATTAATTTTCATTTCTTTTATAGATGCTACATTTCAACTAAAGTCATATTTTTTTTGCAGTTTGATTTGGTTTTGTTTTGCTATGGCTTGTTTATTTTTATACTGGTCTCCATGCCAATAAAAATGACAAAATGTATTCGTCTGGCAAGAAGAAAAAAAAAATAATTTTATTTCTTTCACACAAGAAATTTGCCACTATGATTTTTGTTTCTTTTTTGGTTTTGCTAATAAAAACAAGCAAGACGAAATAGAAAACAAGTTTTTTTTTGTGAAAAATTTAAAAATTTGGGAAATTTAAAAAAAATAAATAAATAAACGAGAAATTATCAGAAACATGAATGAAAGAGGTAGACTTTAGGGGGCGCTATGGCATAAATTTGTGTATAAAAGAATCTACCGTATATAAAATAATCTTCCTATAATCTCTAGTGATACTGAAATCTTTGGAAATATTTCCAGATACCAGAAAATGACTTCTTTTTCCATCAACTAAACACACCTTCTTCTTCTCCTCTTCTTTATATAAATCTCAATTAAATGAGATCATATAATTGCCATATGATGAATACAAATCACATCAGTCAAGCTACTTGAAGAAGAAACTCTCCCATGACATTAAAAACTAACTGAATAATTTGTGATTTAATAGTGGTATAAATATAAAAAAACGGAAAACAATAACAAATACCTACTCCATAGCAACACAATAAAATTAGTTTTAATGTGGATTTTATGATCAATTTACGATTTTACGCCATTTTTATGTGAAGCATACAAAATGATCGAGAGAGTAAAACAGAGTGGAACATTTTCTGTTTGGGAGTTAACTATTTTTAGAAACAGTAGCTTTAAAGTGATTGTAGAAAAAACATTCCTCAATGAAGTTGTGTGTGTTATGCATTATTTAAATGTTAAATAGATTTTTTAATTCAATTTTATAACATTTAAAATGGCCACCTTTATGTATATTTAGTTATACACATATAAAAAATCAATACCCAACTTAAACGCCATAAATCTATTGTTGACATTTTATGTGTATAAAATGCTCTTGGCAATACTAAAAGCTGAAATTTGCAAAAAAACGTTACGATTTTTTCCTATACACGTTTTTTTAAGTATTTATTGTACGTGCTTCGTTGACTTTATGTCATGGCTAGAGTGATTGATAACTTTTGAAACGTTAAATGTTATTTATTTTTTTCTAGTGCGTGTTTAAGAGCAGTGTTTTTGGCATATTTAAAATCACATAATTGTGGGAGTTTAGAAAACCAAAAACGGAGGTATTTTTATTGGTCAAAATGTTACTCAGTTGCAAGCTGTGGATCGTGACAAAGACGTTATGTAAAATAAACAGTAGCTTTGAAAAAAAACTGTGATTTTTTAACACTTCTGATTGTGCCTGTCCAGAAATATAAGTCAAAATATTACTCCGTCATACGTTGGCAATGATCGTCACTTGTTTATTTTTCCAACATCAATGAAACGTCACATCATCATCAACATCTTGTGCAGAACAAAAATAAAATTGAAAAGAAAATAAACAAAAAATATTTTAGAGGCAAGGCGAAAATTTCGCTTCACACAACAAACATGCTGACACAACTGATGATGATGGAAATGATGGACAGTGGGACAAGTTTTAGAAAATATGAAATATTTTCTAATGTAGAATTCGGCAAAATGGAGTGATTTCAAAAATTGCTTTTATTATTCTGTTCTCAATGGTTAGAAAAACTTCCAAATAAAGTTTTTTTAAAGATCTTCTGATTACAGAACCTTTTGAAGATTTCCTGACTCTTGAAGTTTCTGACTAAAGAAACTCTTCGGATAAAGGAAGACCTGACCGCAGAAGACCTGCTAAAAATCTCTTAAATTTTCAAGGTCTTCTGCAGGATCTTCAGGGGGATTTCTCTCTGTAGAAAAAATGCTGAAAGGTTTCACTACAAAAAACATTATGAAATCCTCTTGATTACAGGAGATTTTTTGAACAATTTCTATTTAACAAAGACACCATGAAAGTTCCTCTCTGGACTTCAAATGCCCATTTTAAGATCTTCTCTCTGCAGCATACCTTTTAATAGGCTCTTGACAGAATAGAAAACTGTTTGAAGGTATTTAACCAACAGAAAATGTATTCATCATCTCTGCATTTAAAATTTCCATTTCAGGTTCTTCTGCCAGCACCAAACGCCTCCTGACTGAATACAGAAGACTTTTTGATGCTATTCACTCTAGAGAATACCCTTAGTTTTCATTATGGAATGACTCTTCAAGATTCTGACTATAAAGCTCTACGGAGTCGAAGGCCTGTATTAAAAAATTTCTTAAAAAACTTTTGACTTTTGAATATCTTCTGACTGCAAAAGAACTACTGAAGATCTTCAGAGGGATTTCTGCCTGTAGAAAACATGTTGCAAGTTTTTTGAACGAATTCTGAATGATTTTTATACCCTCAGCCTTTAGGCTAAAGAGGGTATTTACACTTTGATACGACCAAAAATGTGCCTCATCGAAATAATGGTTTTCGACCCCAAGTATGTTTGTACGATATCCGTTTCAGACAATTTTGAGTAGATCTAGCAATGTCCGTCCGTCTGTCTGTCTGTCTGTCCGTCTGTCTGTCTGGCTGGCTGGTGCGCACGATAACTCTCGAACGGATCAATCGATTCGGTTCAAATTTTAGGTATCGAAATACTTTGTCCAGATTCGATTTAAGTTCGAAGATGGGCCTTATAGGTCCACTCCTTCAGGTACCTCCCCCACAAATGTTCAAAAATTGTCGCAAAACTTGTGAGCACGATAACTCTTGTAGGGAATAACCGATTTCGTCCATACTTTGCACATCGTGTAATTTCTACCAAACTAAGATGGGGTTCCAATATGGACTCAATCGGTCCACTCCTTCGGGTACCTCCCACACAAAATTTCGGAAAAATTCAGTTTAGGACCTGGTCTCGAATCGCTTTGATTTTTGTTTACGCAAGATGTATTCGCTGTCCTCTATACGACGCTGTAAGTTTCATTAGGGGCAAGTCCATACTTCCTGAGAAAATAGCCTGAAAGTTACAAAAAACCCTATGACACCGTGTGTAGTGGTTGGAACGCAAGATAACTCTCGAACGGATCTGCCGATTCGGTCCAAAATTTGGCTTTCGTAATATTTTGTCCAAACTTAGTTCAAGTTCAAAGATGGATTATATCGGTCCACTCCTTCCGGTACCTACCCCACAAAAGTTCAAAAATATTCGGAAAAATTTTGCGCACGATAACTCTTGATGGGAGTGCCCGATTTGGTCCATAATTTACACATTCTCATAATATCTATCAGATATAGATCAGTTTCGAATATGGACTATATTTGTCCACTCCATCCCGTACCTCCCACACAAAATTTTGGATAAGTTCACTTTAAGACCTGCTATTGAATCACTTTGATTATTGTTGAATCAACTTACATTCGCTGCCTCAATTACGATGGTAAAAGTTGTTTCAGGGGCAAGTCCATACTTCTTGAGAAAACAGACCGAAGGGTGTAAAAACCCCTATGGCAACCCCATGGTCTATGTCGGTCCATTCCTTTAAGTACCTTTTCCGCAAAATTTTGGAACTTTAATCCTAATCAACAATTTGTCGGTTCATACGACCAAAATTTTGAAACCCCCTAAATACATAAGTTTTTTTTGTGAAAAAAGTGTTTCAATTTGCACAGGCTGAGGGTATATCTCTGTCGGCAAAGCCGACTGATACTTTTTTACTTGTTCTTTAAGAAGTCACCATGAAAGTTCATCTGTAACACACCTCTTAAAGGTTTTTACAGCTGAAGAACTATTGAAGGTTTTATGCATTAGAGTTGTGTACGAATTAGTTTCAAGAAACTATTCCGGACAGGAACTATTGGGACTACGTCCAGCACTTGAGCTCATATAGTTCCTGTCGTGCATATAGTTCCTTACATTCGTTTAGTTCATCTCCTTTCTTTAATTCCGCACTCACTTTGATCTTTCTTGTTCGTTTCGTTTATTATACAAATGCTCTCACATTGTTGCTGCAATTTATTTATTTTTATGCTAATTTATTTATGTCAATTCTTCCACCAAACGATGGAGACTGTGAACTGTTTCGGTCTCGGAACTATTTGGACCTATATTAAGGAACTACACCTTTTTCAGATGTAATTCGAAACATTTTAGTTGTAATTCGTAACATTTCATTTGTAATTTGAGAATTCTATTTGTAATTCGTAACATTCCATTTGTAATTCGAATTTTTCCACTTGTAATTCGAATTACTCTATTTGTAATTCGAATTATTCTATTTGAAATTCGAATCATTCCATTTGTAATTCGAATTATTCCATTTGAAATTCGAATTATTCCATTTGTAATTCGAATTATTCCATTTGTAATTCGAATTATTTAATTTGTAATTCGAATTATTCCACTTGTAATTCGAATTATTTTATTTGAAATTACAAAGGAAATCATTCGAATTACAAATGGAATAATTCGAATTACAAATGGAATATTTCGAATTTCAAATGAATTAATTCGAATTACAAATGGAATAATTCGAATTACAAATGGAATAAATCGAATTACATATGGAATAATTCAAATTTCAAATGAAATAATTCGAATTACAAATGGAATATTTCGAATTACAAATGGAATATTTCGAATTACAAATGGAATAATTCGAATTACAAATGGAATTCTCGAATTACAAATGAAATGTTACGAATTACAAATAGAATTCTCGAATTACAATTAAAATAATTCGAATTACATCTGAAAAAGGTGTAGTTCCTTTTGGAAAAAGCAACTAAAAATATTAATCCACTCCGGGACCTAGATTACCCACTTTTTGAATGTGTTGAATTTCAAAATGACATCGTAAAGGTTTCTTACCACAGATGCCCTTTGTAGTTCTTCAAACTTTAAAATACCTATTGGAGGCATTTTGACATAAGTAGTGGAATTCTGTAACTTTTTTTTGATACAGAAAAAAAATCGGTAAAATAAAACGTAATAAAAATTAACAACACTGTTGCTATCGGTATGACTTAGCGGCAATTTTGTTTTGATTGTTAACATATCGACAAATTTCCTAATTAACGAAATTGTAAGCATTTCGATATTTCCGATTTTTGTAGAGAATTCACTACAGAAGGTCTTTTGAAGAGTTCCTGGCATCCGAAGATCTCTTAAAGCTACAAAATAAATCTTGATGATTTTCTGTCAAGACTGGTTCGGTACCTACTTTTCCTTAATTTCTGATTTCAGAAGATTTTCTCATTTCAGTGGTATAAAATGTTCAATTTTTCTTATTTGTTTGAAAAAATCGAAGAACTTTCTTTTACCACATAACCTTATTTTTCGACATTTAAAAATAAAACATCATCTCTGGGAAAATTTTCTTGTGTGTGAAAACTGAGGTACTGTAGGACTCCTTGAAATACAAATCAACAGCGCCACACAACTGAAATGTGACCACTGCATGTATTGTGTTAAACAAATTGAAAATGAAAAGTGCATTTGCCTTTGAATGCAATTGTAGGCCAGTGGACGACGACAACGAAATCAAAAAAACGAGTAGTCAACAGCAAGTAGCCTGATATTTAATAATTTCGTTTTCTCACTTCTTTTCCATGTTTCCCTTTTTTCTTATATTGTAATAAATGTGCTTGTTATGACTTGTTTTCTGCAATTTGCAAACCGATTAAAACTCAAAACAATGCGAAATAATGCAATCATCAAGAAACAACACCAACAGCAGTTGCAGCAGCAGCGTCATGGAACGAACATGACCATGGCACATCACATCATCACCACAAAACTCTAATGATGCCTGTGAGTATAATTTTTTCCTGGTCATTTCAAGTACGTGCTCGAAATGTGTTGACCAACGGCTCATGTGGCAACAGCTCTTTGGCTACTCCATTTGCTGATTATTATTACAACAATTGTAGCAAACAGATTGAATGCCACTATTTAGTTTGAAATTTCAATATTTTAATTGTTTATTTTTTCTTCTTCGTTTTTTTTTTGTTTGCTTCTGCTGTATGTCTGTCTGTCTGGTGGTAAGGATTATGAAAAAGAATTAATGATTATGAAAAAAGGAATATGAAAGCTATATATTTCAAATAAAAAAATAAGAGTTATAATAAAACAAGACTTGATATGTTGATAACCAATCATGGCTATTCTGCACCAGAGGTGCCATTCTGTAGCGAGTTTATACCAAAATTAAGAGTAATATCTATGATTGAATATTCCATTCCTCGAGTTTCAGAATTTTGCGAATATATGTATGCTGTATGCGGATTTTTCCCCTTAAGAAATAATATAAAATAGTAATAAAATTCCCATTTTAGAAATATTTCAAAAAGAACTACATTCTTTTTAAAAATTATCAGAAAATCTAAGGCATTTGGTATGGCAAACAATGATAACCTAACCCTTGGTAAATGCAGCCTGCAACACAGCATGATCGAAGTCAATGCAGTCAATTTTCCTTTTGAAAATCTTTTATGATTTTATGCAACAGGGCAATTTTAATGGCTCGTTCATAAAGGATTGGCTAAAAGAAAATTTTTCTAAAACAATAACCCAACTTGGTCATAAATGAAATTTGCCGCAATAGCCAAAAATATGATTTCTTGTCGCGTTACTAAATAGAAAACAAAACCAGAATATAATAAAATAAAAAACGCACATTGAGTGTTTCCAAAAGGGTTCATGAGACATCTGGTTGACAAGGCAAATGCTAGCGAAAGTGTTTTCCTAACACTACAGACATAACAAAAACGCATATACCTGCTTTCTTTCAAGGTCTTTGCTAGGTAACTAACTACGGAGAGAGAAAACAACGACTAGCAACACTTGGTGTGTTATCATAAAAAATTTAAGGAAACTAAAAGTGTTTATCCTTGCCTTTTTGTCCTTGCTGTAACTCTTTGGCATACATAACCTTGAAATCTTAAAACTAAACATATTCCACGCTAATTTTATTTTCAATGTCATTTCAACCATTAACTTCTTGGGGTAATGAGTTAAATAGTTAAGGGTTTATATTTACTTACCATTGAAATCACCACATACGACGCGTTCAAAGGGACTTCCCATCCAGTCTGCAATAAAGAAAAAAATATGTAAAAATTAATATTTCATGTTTTACGCTTCGTTATAAAATCATTAGCTAAAGTCAAATTGCTTTTGGTTTAACTCTTCAAAAAATAATGCATTGCGAGAAAAACAAATTCCACAGAATTTGTCATTTGGTGGTCCGTATGATAGTCAAGGTTATGGAAAGGAAAGACTATGGGAACTCGTTAAGAAAAATCAATGTAAGGGATTTTGGTAATTGGTAAAGGACGCCCGCCATTTTTTTAATATGAATGGTCATGTATGGCTATTTTAATTATGGCCGCTTATAGGGTTACAATGTTAAAAACGAACAAAATCTGGAAATGTCTACCATATTTTGCCATCAAAAATATTACAATTTGACCTTGAATTCAAAGTAATTAGTTTCGAAGTTGAAAATAATGTGGGTTAAAAAAGTTTTAATAGTTTTATGAGCAATACTTATAGCGTCACTCAACAATTCTGACATTAGGGCCAAAATCCAAAATGCTAAATTTCTTCTTAGAAAGTCATACATTTTTTACTCGCCTCCATATGACGACTTTCTTCGTTGCATATCGATTCAGATTTCGATTTTACTGAAACCCCCAACACCCTTTGAGTCAAAAAGGCAATTCCAGGGCTACCGAAGTCAAGTCGGAGAAGTCAAATATGACTTGTTCCACTTTATATAATATTCAAATCGTTCTTTTCACCCAGGGCTCTAAAATTCTTGTGCTTCTACCACGCAGCACTTTATTTATTTCATTACTATTATTCATTAATTTGTGGAGCATGATTTAATTTTGAAATAACTCCCGTACCCACCAAATACACGCGTAACACGTTCGTGCTTAAAATCTACGTCTTAAGAGGTATAGCCACTTACTGAGCACCAAAAATGTTGTTTTTCATGCATTTTTTAGAAGAAATTTACCTTTCATCTTTACCTTTCAAAAATACCGCCTTTTTAAACTAAGTGGGCACCGCTTTCAAAAATGTCACTTCGAGAATACCGCGTTTAAAATTACGATGTTACACACAAGTCATAATGAATTTTCCCTTTTTAACGCTGTCCGATCGACTCGAAAATTTTTGCAAAATATTCTATTCTATCTGTTCTTTAAAATAAGCCGACAAAAATATTCCGAGTTTTTTTAATTTGTCGCCATAACCCCTTGAGTGGATGAAGTCAAATATGATTTTTTCCACGCCTCTGAAAATCTCGTGCTTCGTATCACGCAGCACACTATTAATTTTTTTGGTTATTTATTTGTTTGCGCATGATGCATGCGTGTCACGTTCGTGCTTTGATTTTCTGAGAAATATATTAATGTATGAACGGACTTTTGCCCATGGTCATTATTGTTGGTTTGTATAAACTATCAGTTTTTCGCTATAAAGCTGTAAAAAATTAAAAAAAGTCTCTCACTTACGGACAATATTTTTATGTATATAATAATCCCACATAAACATATGAAGATCGGATCATCCATTTTTGAACTACAGTGGGCACTGCTTTCAAAAATGTCATTTCCATTTCTAACGCTCATATCCGATCGACTCGAAATTTTTTGTAACATATTCTATCTGTACTTTACAATAAACCAACAAAAATTTTCCCAGTTTTTTTTTAATTTGTCGCCATAACCCCATGAGTGGATGAAGTCAAATATGATTTTTCCTGGCCTCTAAAAATCTCGTGCTTCGTATCACGCAGCACACCCTTTATTTTCTTATTATTGTTTATTTGTTTGGGCATGATGCACGTGTGTCATGTTCGTGCTTTGATTTCCTGTGCTAAAAGTCTACATTTTGAGAAATATATTAATGTATGAACGGAATTTTGCTCATGGTCATTATTGCTGGATTGTATAAACTATCAAATGATGTGGACCTAAAAGCATCAATTGTTTGTTCGGTCGGAAAAAATATATTTATTCCACGTTGTCACATTGTTGCCATGCAGTATTAAAAGCTTTTTTACAAAAAAAAAATCCATCCTCCCACTTATCCATTAGTATTTCCAGTTATCTTCTTGCACTATAAAACTCAGCAGGATTATACAAGGACTGTAATGAATTTTAATATTTTTCTACGACATAAAATTATAAAAAAACCCCGAATGCATATTCATTTGCAATGCACAACCACGACAACAACAACAAACAACAACTTTAACCAACGAAATGGAAATTTCGTTTTTCTTTATTCCACATCACTTGCTGATTATTCAAAATTGCACAATTTCTCCTCCTACATAGCAGCCAAACAACCAACAACACCACAAACATTTCAGGCATTTCAATGAATGGCCCAAAAGACTCTGATGGTTGTCGCTGTTGTCTGTGGTGGCAGCAATTGGTAAAAAGCGTTGGAAGAGAAAAAATAACGCTAGCCATGCGGAAATAAATGATGGTGCATACAAAATATTTGCAAACGGCGGAGACTCAGTTAAGCGAAAGTTTGCACAGTTCTTTTTTTATTTTCTTTAATTATCTGTAAAATGGTTTTCTCCACACACACCACTAGTGAGAAAAAAGGAAGAACAAAAAAAAATACGAAAAATAAAGGAACAACAAAAATTTATTCTGTTACAAGAAGAAATGGTGAGAGGAAGGAATAACAGAACTGGGAATTGAATACCCGGTTCAAAACAAGGTTCACACAGCACGTGTGGTAAAGTTGAAGGCAGTGGCGCGTGGAATATTACTTTTAGGAGAGTTTCATAGATCTTCAGCATTCTTTTTCTCCTTGCTGACGACCATGCTTAATTTTCTGCTTGTGGGAACAAAAGCGTATGTTACAAAATTGTGGAATGCAATAGAGAAAAACTTTAGAAATATCACAAAAACCAAGCAACCAAACGAAATCAGCCATTCACCGTGTATACCCTGGCTGAATGCAGTCAATGCGATAAAGCACATAAATTTTGACTAGAAACGCTGCATAGAGTAACAACGACAGGCGCAAAAACCCCCACCGAACTCATAACCAAAGCTTGTATGTGGCATGGGTTTTACATGGATAGATCACACTACTACTACCGGCTGGGTTATCTAGAGGCAACAATGCCAGCATCGTCGTCATCATCAAGGAGAATGTCATGAACAAAAGTAATGACAGCAACATAAGAATTTGTGTGTGTTTTAATTAAAAAAGAAGAGACAAGCACACACCACTACACATAGAGAACAAAAAGCGCGCCAAACATCTCATACAAAATTTAGTCAGTAAGCAACACAGCAAATCCAGAGATATATCTGTTGGAATATATATGTATGTATGCTACCTTATAGAATGTATGTTTGTTTTTATTTCTTTTGTTCTTTATTCACTTGGTGTAGAAGAGATTCTGAAGCCTGATATTCAAGGCACAACTTTAAGCAAATAAAGCGATTTTTTGTTCATTTGATTGTCAAAGTCCAGAATTCCTTTCATGTTTCACCGTATTGGGGTTTCGCCATCTCTCTCTCCCTCTCTGTTTGCCTGCTTGCCAGGCTGCCTGCCACCTTGCTGGTTTTCCATTCCACTTTTTTTTTAATTTGTGCGCCATGTTCGTTGCCTTCCTTAATCTTGTGAATTGTAATTATTTGAAAGGACCACCATGACTAAGAATTATAATGAAAATTCAACTTTTGACATTTCTCTTCTGTGTATTCGTGTGTGTGTGTAAGTGTGTTCTTGGAAAGATGAGCCATTATATTCATTTGTTTTTAATTCATTTTCATTTGCATGGAGGAGGTTCATAGTGCTTTATATGAGACATGAAGGGACAAAAGTTTCAATTGTATATGCATTTATATAACGATGAGTCTATTATATTTTACTTCTCCAAGTGATATTGGATATTACCTTTGTTTTAGTCCTGAAGCTGGTCACTTGAAAAATGAAGCAAATAGTAACTTAAATCCAGCCAATATCATTCAATATTTAATATATATAATAAAAAATTGATGTTTAGCATAAAAATTACGCAACAATCGTGTCACGCGTGTATCTCGCACCAAAATATAACTAATTGTAACAAAATAATGAGCTGCGAAGTACGAAGCACGAGATTTTTAGAGACCTGGGTGACAAGAAACATTTGATTAGGATTGGTGTCACTGAGTGACATAGGGTAAAATTTTAAAATAGTATTCTTATTTAATTTAAGGATAATATTTTTAATTCTGGAGCTGGCATGTTCATACTTTAATATATTTTTGTAAAGTATGTTTTAGTCAAAAAATTATAATAATTATTATTATTATTATTATTATTATTATTATTATTATTATTATTATTATTATTATTATTATTATTATTATTATTATTATTATTATTATTATTATTATTATTATTATTATTATTAATATTAATATATTAATAATTAATATTAATAATATTAATATTAATATATTAATAATTAATATTAATAATAATAATAATAATAATAATAATAATAATAATAATAATAATAATAATAATAATAATAATAATAATAATAATAATAATAATAATAATAATAATAATAATAATAATAATAATAATAATAATAATAATAATAATAATAATAATAATAATAATAATAATAATAATAATAATAATAATAATTATAATTATAATTTTTTGACTAAAACATACTTTACAAAAATATATTAAAGTATGAACATGCCAGCTCCAGAATTAAAAATATTATCCTTAAATTAAATAAGAATACAATTTTAAAATTTTACCCTATGTCACTCAGTGACACCAATCCTAATCAAATGTTTCTTGTCACATTTGTTGCCTGTGAGTATTATAGTATCATTGATTTTTAGTCCTAGAGCTGGTTACTTGAAAACTAAGGAAAATAGCAGCTTAATTCTTAAAAGCCTATCAGAATTACATATATTTCTTAAAAGTAGACCTTTAGTACAAAGAAAATGGTCAGAACGAGTCGCGGCAAGCTCGTTCATTAAAGAGATCAATCAATCTTCTCCATCCCGTCCAAAGAACGTAACCAGGTTGTTCATTTCATTAGTTGGCTCATTTTCAATATTACTTTACACCCCGTTTATAATCTTGGAAAAAAAAATACCGAAATGTTTTCTTAATGTTCTACACTAGAACAAAGCGAAAACTAAAGTAACCCGAAGGAACTAATTAGCTAGAAGAGATGAGCTAATCCAAGTGAACGAGATAGTCTTATTGAACGATATAAACGAATGAGCTGGATATGGTTCCGTTCTTTCTTTTCCCTGAATCGTTCCCTTGAACTAGTACGTTCATGAACGACACAACTGAAATGCTAATTAAAAAAAACTATTCTATGAAAAATTGTGGTAGGAAACTCAAAAGTCGTTTCAATTTTCGTCATAAGATATCCAAGCGTCCACTTCGATTTTTAGACTTTTCATCTCTAAAAGTCCACTAAACGTTTAAGCGAAATTCGACTTCAGCATCCCTATGGCCAATATATTATAGTAACTGTACAAACGTTATCGCAGCAATACATATTTGTATCTTAAAATGAGCTTGTTGACAATTTTAATATTGTGAAAATATGCACAACAAAATCTCTCTCTATATAGTATTTAATATTTATGCATTTGTTGATGTAATTTTAGTATAGATACTAGGGTTATGACTTTTTTACAACCTCATATCCCTGTATCATAGCGTGATGAGTTTTGCCATAAGATTACATAAAATCTTAATTATAAGGTGATTCGGTGAAAAAACCTCACGCACAAAATGATTTTAAAATTTGAATTTATCAAAATTATGCAAAATTTTTTGAAGCCACTGAAAACAGATATATAATTGAAAATAAACTTTAGAGCCACATGAGATAATTAAAATGACATAAAATTTATTTCTCACTATTTTTCTTCAATTCTGAAAATCGTAAAAATGTCGTAAACGCTTTTATTCAAAAATATAATTTTTTAACAAAACACAAAAAATTTAAAATTTTTTCAAAGTGACTTTTTTCGCGACTTTTTTAATATTTAAATGAAATAAACGTTATTATTGTTATTAATAGGCTTATATTTAGTCATTCGTGCAACAAAAAATAATTTTTTGAAAAATTTTTTTTTTTTCATTTCATATATTTTTTCAAAAAATTATTTTTTTAAAATCGATTTGTGCGTGAACTTTTTTTATATTTCAATGGAATAAACGATAGCATAGTGATTAATAGGCAAAAGTTCATTCATCCCTGCTACAGGAAATCATTTTTGAGGAAAAATGTCAAAAAGTCATAACCCTAATAGATACCACGCATATGGAGATACGTACAAACAAATATACACCATATATATGTATATAAATTAATAAATGACCATTGCAATTCGACTGAACAAAACTTGTTCACTATGAAAGCAAGTGAGTTTCTTTCAGTATATGTATATGTATAAACATATTTACGTGTAGTATGTTTCTCTGTTGATGGTACGGCCTTTTTGTCTGTCTGGCCTGTCTGTATCAGTCCTTTCTCTCATCTTCTCTAGACGATGTGTCAATTTACTAAGCTTCTTGAATTTGTAATATCTGGCTAGCAGAGATCTCCGGCATTTTTCATTTACAAATGCTGTCGTTGTCATCATTTGCTGACATTCTAATTGAATTTTAAATAACATAGTCACGACGATTCCCAACGTTCTCTTAGTTCCCCCACCGCCCAACATCACCATCATGTATTTCTTTCATGGCTAGCGCCTATGGATGCAAATATTTGCAATAATTTAAATTAACTGTCAATGTATTGCACATCATGACATTTCATTTGAGGTTATGATGTCTTTAGGATTCAAGAAGAGACAGGGGTTTGGGGATTTCTCAAATCAATTCTCCATCAATTCTTTAAGAATATGTCGATGATGATGTTGATACTGATTGTGATGTCCAACAATTTAAACAATTAAACATCAATAGAAAGATTTGAAACTACTGATGCAAACAATTGTTCAAAACCAAACAGACCGCCCAATAAATATAATGCTGGCATTCTATCAATTGTATGTTACTATGTATAATGTTAATTTTCTATTTTAGTTTTTTTTTTTATTTATTTTAAATTTAAATATTTAATTGAAATTTATATGTGCTTGTTATTGCCTTTTTCTGCTAATGAAATAAAGTTGTTGCATTTTTAACAAGTGGGTAAACGGATTTTGAAAAGTTGTTAGCAAGATAACATATTTTATTCGAAAAAATTTAACATTAATTACATGGTCAACAAGTTAAACGTTTGCCATAAAATTCTTGGCAATTGCTTGAATTGCTTTACGGAAGTTTTATAGATATTCTAACTAAGGAATTTATTGAATTTTATGCAATTTTAATAAGAATGTGATTGATGGAGTTTAAAAGAGATAGCAATCAGTGTTTCCAATGATTAGAATAAGTAATGACTTAAATATATAAATAAATAAAATAAAAACTATTTTATGGAAATTTTTAAAATGTGAAACATTTTTTTGTTTGAATAAAATTTTGGCAGCAAACAATGATTGCTTATTTTTAAACTATTTATTTATATTTTTTCTTGATCCCACCACAGTTCTTCTTTATCATCAGCATCACTCATTTCACACTATTCCACAAAATGGGGAGGGGAAAGTGAATAAATTATATGGCCTTGGTGTATTTTAAACATTATTCAAAACAACACATTATTCATCACTACTGACCAAAAATCTGCCTCATAAGTTTTGAAAACATTTGAAGCATTCTTAAAAATATTTTCCTAACGATTATAAACAAAATAAATAAATTTAAAACACATTTTTGTATACATTAATTTAGAACAATACTTCGAAATTGAAACAAAGCAAGAATAATTGAAGAACCAATTGTATATTGCTAGTAATGTGAGCAAATTATACACAACATAAGTCATCATCACCATCAGCAGATATGTTTATAAATTGTCTATTTGCTGTTCCACATATATGTATGTATGTAGCAAAGGTATATCAAAAGAACGAACCTAAAATTATGAAAATGAATTGTGAAAACTGCGTAAAATAAATTATTAAAACAGCTATTTTCGGGGGGGTAATAGAATTTTTATGAACATGCTCAACATGACGTTTTAATTTTCTAAACAATAACAAAAATGGAGAGAAAATTAAGGCACTTGAGAAAATGTTTAATTATTTCAAAATCATCATTAGATGTTTATAGATTTGATAAAGGTGGAATATTGGAAGTTTTGTTTAGAAGTTATAAGAAGTGGATGTGATATGGAGAAAACAAAAAAACCTATGGTAGAAAAAAAAAATAAAAAATTATCGAAAGAAATAGCATTTGCTCTTCAATTAAGGGTAAGCAGAAATAATCAAAACCCTGCATTTCTTTTTCGCCTAAATATACAAAAATAGGGTTTTAGATTCTTGATGGATGCTTCTATTGGACATTTAGAAAAGTCGATTTTGTCACAAAAGTTACGGACCAATTTTCGACTATTTTCTACCAAACTACAGTCAGAAAAATCTCGATTTAGTATTTAAATAAATACTAAAATGGAAAATTCTAAAGATTTTTAATGTCCATATAAATACAATGCATCCGTATATAAGTACTAATTAGAGTCGTCGTATTGTGGCTCACACTGACGTAGCCAGAGGAGGCCCGGCCCAATCGAAATGGTAATTTTTTGACTTTATACATGCAAAAGTTTAAATTTTTTCTGCTAGGACACTGTGAGAGAAAAGAACGGATGGGTATTCACAGAAGGATGCTTGAGAGTGTCCTCTTTCAGCGCATATATACTTTTGTATACTTTCCATACATTCAAAAATTTTTTATATTTTTTCATATCATTTTTGCAAATTTTAACAAAATCTCACATTTTTAAATAATTATGTTTTGATATTAAAGTGGAACCATGGGATATTTTTTTATTTAGAAAGTACATTATGCAAAAAATAAAATTTTAATTAAAAATATAATAACAATAATTAAATAAAATATTTTTAAATATTTTTCATTATTATTTTTTTATACAGCTTATATATTTTTTATTAAAAATATGAAATTTATTGAAAAACAAAATTAAAAATTTAATTATTTTGTAAAACTTAAAATTGTTTTATTTATCTTTAAAAAAATTGTTTATTATTTAAATTAAAACCAAGGATCATTTTATTAATTTAAAATAATTACGTTTTGTGAAAAATAAAATTTTAAGTTTTCAGGAAATTACATTTTTCAAAAAAAAAAAGAAAATAATAAAAAAAACATATATTTTTGAAATATTTTTTTATTACAATTTTATATATACCTTACTTTTTTCTAATTTAAAAAAAAACAATTTTTTTGAAAAACAATATTGAAAATGTATTTATTTTCTGAAAATGTGAAAATAATTAAATTAAAACCAAGAATATTTCTTTTGATTAAAAAAATACATTTTGTTAAAAATAAAACTTTAACTTTTTAAGAAATTAAATTTAAAAAAATAATATTTATTAAAAAATATTTTTTATTACAATTTTAATTATGGCTTATTTTTTATTTTAAAACATTAAATTGTTTGAAAAACAAAATTGAATATGTATTTATTTTCTGAAAATGCGAAAATAATTAAAATTGTTTTATTTAATTTTTTAAAAAATAAAATTTAATTTTTTCACAAAATGTATTTTTTTTTAATTTTAAACTTTTCCTTTTTTTATTTTAAATACCCAAGGAATATTTTTCAATTAAAAAAAATACATTTTGTGAAAAAATAAAATTTTCATTTTTTAAAAAAATTCCATTTTTCAAAAAAAAAAAAAATTAAAAAATATTTTTTCTTGTTAAAATTTTTTATAAAGCTTATGTATTCGTTTTTTAATGTTACAATAAAATTATTTTTGAAAAGAAAAATTAAAAATTTATTATTTTTTTGAAAAAATAAATAAAATGGTTTATTTGAAAAATTTTTTTATTACTGCGAAGATCATTTTAATATTAATTTTAATTAATTTCTCGTTAGAGACGACGATTTTTTGCAAGTGAAAAAGGAAAGGCGAAGATTCGAACCCACTCTTAATTAATTTCTCGTTTGAGTCGAGTTTTATGACCGATGATTTTTTGCAACCACAAAAGGAACGCCGAAGATTCGATAATTTTATTCAACATTTTTATTTTTTTATTATTAATATTTATCTATTGACTTTTAACTTTTTTAATAAATAGATAAAATGAAAACCCCGATATTTTGATGGAAAATGTAAAAAAAAACTCAAAAGTTGAATTTTATCCATTAATACATCTGAAACTATTGAACCGAATTTTATCGTTTTCAAGGCAAATTTATATAAGGTATATGCATGAATTACAACAACAAACACATTTACAAAAACAACATTGTTGTTATTGAAAATTAATTGTCAAAGAAAATATTGAATAATAGGGTCATTCCAAAAAAATTCTCGGGAAAAACATAAATACAGCTGATTGTCACTTCTACCTTATATAAATATGCCTTGATCGTTTTTTATTTATTTCTGCTAAACCTAAATAACGACGGGACGTACACAAATATCTCACCAACCTACCAAAACAACGCTCTCTGAGCGTCCGTATTACCCACATACGTTGAGTCCCAAATCACATTTAAACCACAAAATCCGCGACCGAAACTTACATAAATGTTTTCATTCGTAAAACAAATAATTTTCCTTTGCAATGAATTGTATTTTATGTTTTGTTGGCCTTTTGTTTTTAAAATACAAAACACACACACATACAAACAATAACGTTCTGTCAAAGTAAAACTTTTTCAACTTACAAAAAGTATACGCTCGACGTATTTCGGTAGTTCTCTTAAGAATACATGTGTTCTACTTTTTTCACCACACACGCCCTGGGTATACGTCCGTAAAGCTGTTTGCTACAGTCAAACAAAAAATTGTGAAAATACTTTTATCCATTGAAAAGTCACAGAATTTTGACCACTGAAAAAGCGATTCTAAACAGTGGTTTAGCGTTCAAACAAACCCGATTTTTAGGAGATTCAAAAAAATCGAATTGTTGAAAAGTCTAAAACTGCATCACTTCTCATGATAGTTTTGAAATTGTTTATTTAGATACATATTTTTTCGGCCATGATTGATTAATTGTTCAAATTGTTTGTTGTTATCACAACTGCCATATTCGTATTCAAAATGGCTTCCAAAATGGTTGCCAGGTAAAATGTTTATATTTGCCCATAATGTTAACCCTTCTTTGCATATAGATGGAAATTTCCATCATTTCATTAAATCCCAAAAAAATATATAAAAGGACAGGTTTACTCTATGTTTATCGTGTCAAGATATCATTTTAAGGTCCACTGCATAGAAAAAAAATATAAACCTGTTCCAAAGAGCAACTGTAACTAACAGTAAAATGAGCCTAAAGATAAAAATCCGCTGTTTGAAAATAAAACGTCAAAAAATATTATTTTATATTTATTTTAATTTTTTTATATTAAAAATTCTGGAGATTAAAAAGTGATAATGAGTTGAGACACCGTCAGTAAAGAGGGTTTATGATTTTTTTAAAATAATACTTGAAGAAAAACTCGTAAAATATAGAAAATATTACATGACGAAATATTTTAAAAAATTTCGTATTTTGTTCAGATTATACTAAAAATACATACTAAAAAATTTTCAACTATTTTTCCCGTAATTAGGAGCTCGAAATCTATCACCTCCATTAATTTCGCCAAGAAAGAAAAAATCATGCAATTAAGGGTTAAGGCCTTGGTGTTTCGAAATAAAATAAGGGATGAAAATTATCACGTTATAAGAGAAACATTAAATACGATGAATTTCAGGTTTGAAAAAATTGCTTAGAAGTTTTAGAACAAAATATATTGATAAAAAATTACATTTTGGAAAAAAATTAAAATTAAAAAACAAAATTTTTTTAAAGTATTTTAATGGATAAAAATTGTTTATAATTATTAAAAATTTTTATAATGATTTATGGCCTGTTTCTCTAAGACGATTCGAATTCAAAGTCGTTCGAATTACTACCAAACATCTGTTGTTGTAGCAAAGGTTTCATTGATTGAAAATAAAAACAATTCTAATATTTTTCAAAACAAACAAGTTTGGTAGTATTTCGAACGAAGTTGAATTCGAATCGTCTTAGTGAAACAGGCCATAAAAGTTGTTGTTTTTTTTTTAATCTCAAAATATTTTTTTTCTATTTTTCAGAATCGTATTGACATTCCAAAATTTTTTATATATACAAAATATTGTAATAATAAAAAAAGATTTATTCCAAATGTGTATTACTTAAAAAGAATTTCTTTTAAGACAAAAATACACATCGATATCGAATTATTTTGCCTTTACCCCAATTAAAAAAACTCATGATGATCGCCCTGGATTTGAATTCATCATTGTCATCGTCATCCACACAACTAGTAATTTCTCAGTGGTTTGATTTCTTCATCAAAGAGGTGCGGTCTTCTAGGCGAGGTGATGTACCTCTAATATTGTTGGGGGAATTTTTTGTGTGAAGGCGTTATAATTTACCTTTTGATATCTATCACAAAAAAAAACAAGGAATCTTTGTAAAAAAATAAAAAGAAACAGAGGAGCATTCCTATCCATGGCCAACAAAACGAAAGATATATGCATACAAAATAAATTCTAAACCAAAGGCAGAACTAAAGCAAACGTTGCTTGCTGCTTGGTTCATGATAATAATGATGCGTGTCTGGAAATCTAAATTCCAAAATGAAATTCGAAAAAAAAACAATCTAGATATTCTTGTTGTTGTAAGAGTTTTTTTTTCACTTTTATTTCTAGTGTAAGAAGGGCAATGCGTATCTACCGGTGTGACTGCTGCGTTGCCGGTATGTGTTGTAGTTGTTGTTGTAGCATTGTTAGGCCATAATACGTTCAATGACTTTACTTCTAGCCAGCTAGCTAGTTGATATTGGCTTTTTGTTGTTGTTCGCTTTTTTTTGGTCGAGTGGTTTATATACAAAATTCAATTCTTCTTTTTTTTGGTTGTCTTTTAATTGTTGTTGTTCTTTTTTCTTTATTTATATTAATTTCATAAATAGAAAACAAACAAAAAAAATCAACCTACGACAATATTTTTGAACTTCATGTGAGCCATTGTTGAAGAAAGAATACAAAGGTAAAATGTAAAGTCAAAATAAATCTTGGTGGGGAATTGTATTCTTTCGATTTTTCTTCAACATTTAAAATGTCATTAGTTAAATTGGAATGCCTAATAAATTAGTCACAGAGACAATGATTCCAAAGAAAGAGGCTGTATCACAATTTATAGATGGCCTTTTTTAAAGAATAAAATTAATTTGAAATATTAACAAAGAAACCTTTTGGTTGGGAGACGCCATTTTTTATTTCCAAATATTTATATTAAAATGTTGAAAGATTTTCATCAACATTAAACATCTTTTTAAAAAAAAATTAAATTTGAAAACAAAGCCACTAAATGTTGCTATTAGGTAGTAATAGAAAACAGCTACTATATTTTAATTAAATATTTAATTTTCTTTGAATTCAAGTTTTCAAGAAGGATTTCTTTTAAGTTCCACGCAAGGTTCCAGCTTTAAGTGGTTACCGATTACTTTTTTCGTACAAAACAAATCCCCTCAATATAAGGACTGCTTTAGATCATAAATAATGTATTCAAAATATTTTTTGTTTGATATTTCATACCCTTTAATAATTTGTTACATTTCGCATAACCCCATTAACCGGTTATTGGTTACCATTTGATATTTATTTATTACTTTCCATAGCCATAAACTAACACATAATTGTTTTTCTTCCGCGTTTAATTTTATTACAATACGATTTAACTTTAATGTATTTTAAAATGTTAATATATCGCTACACTTAGTCTGTCAGTCATGTGGTGAAGATTTTCAAAAATAAATCAACAAAAACTTACCTGTTAAAGTCATCCATGGATATCGCGGTAAATCGGCAATACCTTGGCCAGCTCCACCGGTGGGCACAACACCCGACGAGGGCTGTGTACAGGCATTACCCAGTGAATCAACACCAATGGCACCGGCCGAGGCTGCTGAGGCAGCAGCTGCATGCTGATAGAATTGTGCAAAACTGGCTGAAGCTGAGGCTGGTACGCTCATCGATTGATAGCTGTTCATAACTGAGTCTGAGTACCTGCTGAGAAGAAATTTGGGATAAAAACACAAACAAACAAAACGGAAATTAGCATTGTTGGCAAAATATAATAACCTTGACTTGTAGGCAAAAATTCAAAAAAGGCACCAGGATACAAATAACCATGAAATGCTAATCCTGTACTAAATGAGGCTTAGCCCATAATCCCCCTTCAGCCTACCTACCCAGACTAGCTAACCAAAATATGCAAATTATCTTGTATGTGGAAAAACAAATAGGCGTGCGAATTTCTTTTATTATTTTGTTTTGAGAGATTTTCAGCAGATTTGTGGTCTACTTATTGTTAGTTTCGGTTGTTTGATTTGAGGATTTATGAAAATAAAAATAATAAATCTGAAGGAAGCAATGTGGGTGGATGCCTCTCCTTGTGTTTTGTGCTACTGTAACACAACACAAATCCTTGTTAACTCGGCATGTGTGCTCTAATTTTTATGACATTCCAAATGCATTAATGGTAGTATAGTATTGGTAATTTGTTTGCAACACCATGCCAAGTTAGAAAAAATTGAATGGTCATAACGTTTCGAATGACCTTTGTGGTTATGTTAAGTAATCGCTTGGGATAATCTGTTAATTAGAGCAGTTTACATTGCGGGGATTGTGGCGTGAGGATCATTTAGAGAAGAATGAATTTAAAGAGCAGTTGTTTTTAAGGTGTAAAGGAAGCAAAGTGGATTAAGAAGGTCATACATGAATTTAGTTTTGTTTTGAAAATGACTATGCTGATCTTCAAGGCCTAATCTCTCCCGGACTAATTGGTTAATTAGAGCAGTTTGCAATGCGGGGATTGTGGTTTCTGCAGCAATAGTGTGAGGATCATTGAGAGAAGAATGAATCTAAAGATGAGTTATTTTTAAAGGAAGTAAAGAGGATTAAGAAGGTCAAGCATGCATTTTCGTTTAGTTTTGAAAACAACTTTTGTATGCTGATCTTCAAGACATAATCTCTCTTGCTCTCTTAATAATTTGTTAATTTAAACATTTTGAGTTGCATGGATTGCGGTTTCTATGCCAATAAATTAAGGATCATAAAAGTCAGAGAAGGTATAAGGAAGTATTCTTCAAATGGGACTATTTAAGGTGCGACGGAAGCAAAGGCATTATGAAGATTAATTTCTACCTTTCCATTTATGTTTTGAAACTGAAAAATGAGTGATTACTGACTGACTGGCTGACCGATCATTATCTCCTACACAAAGGCGTTGAGCAACAATTTCGAAATTTAAAAAAAAAATGTTCGCACCTGTCTGGGTAATCCGCCAATAAAGTGAGCATTTTTGAATGAGGAAAAAGGCTTATGACGCTTCAAAAGGATTTATGGAGATTTCGAAAAAGTCATTCCGGTATGAAGTTAGGATTTTAGAACTCCAGAAAGGATTAGTGTGGTAATTCTTAATCTATATATGAGTATATAAAAGCCTTCAGTGGTAAGTGATCGATTAATCGATCGCCAATGCCTAAACGAAAGGGTTCAAATGGGACGATTTTGAAAGCAGATTTTGTTTAGAAATGCTAATTTTTATATGTAGACGACCATTAGTAATGGGTTAAGGCTTTGGAGTATTAAAAATAGGCGTATATTGCGTACATTTAGGCTATGGAATATGTAAATAATAACAAGCATCGGGCTACCGCGAAGAGTTAACGTTTAACTTTTAAAATCAATAATAAAAATTATTTTAAAAAATTATACTATATCCAGGTAATATAGATCACCGCCCGAAGTAATAACTTGGATCGATGGATTGATTTTTTTAATCTCGGGATGAGATTAGAGAAAAATTCAATAGATTTTATTGCAATATGCAATTTGTGGTTGGTATTGGTCATGTCTTGTCATTTAGTTCAGAGCGATATGCTTAACTACTACCTTTTAAATGGAATAAGTAGAGTACTCCCTCTAGTTCAGAATTTGTAAATGGTCTGCCTCTTAGTTCAATCTTTCGATAGGTGTTTCATTTGCATACTTCAGGTGTCTACAAATCACATGGGGTCATTTGACTTTTGTAGTTCATATTTTGTCTTATTAATTCGTTTGATCAGCCTTTTGATCAAATATACATATCTAATTTCAGTAAATACCATTAGGAGTGGTTCGATATCGCTCTATTACTCAAAGAGTGTCACATCTGAAAAAACAATTTTCGAGAAAAAAAGTTTGACTTCCCAACATAAAAAAATTATTACACACAAATAAAATAACTGCTTGGACAATCCTTTGTAAAGAGCTAGCCAGATATCAGTGCTAAATTTCGGTGCAAGATTTAAAGTGTTTTAGTGCTTCATAAACTCAAAAAACTTTGTTGTTGAATTATGCTAAACTCCTAGAAAATAAGCTATAACTCGTTGAGTTTAAGAGATATTAACATAAAAATTTTATAAAAGATAAAGAAATCGTAGAAAATGTAGAAATTGCTTACTCAAAAACGCATTTTTTGTGTTATGCCACTCTTTGAGTAAATAAGCGATATAATCAACCGTACGTACAACCTAGTTGTTATATTTGCTGATTAAGTTGCGAACTAATCAACGGTAGTGACAATAGTTCACTTTTCAGAACAACTGAACTAAAAAGGACAAATTAGACTGAGCTGGTTCTGTAGCTCATTTTGTTGAACCCTTGAACTAGTAGTATCACGAACTACACTACAGTAGTAATATATTCGCTATTTTATTCAAACACTTCAATAAAATCGACCAAGTTGGTCAGTAAAATTTAATCGGTTATCTGGTTGGTATATAACAGAGTTCCATATACTTAAGAAGTTCTTTCAGCTCTTTTTGTTGAACCCTCCAACAGAACTAGTCTGTTCGTGAACTATATAACACTAGTATTCTATTCGCTATTTCATTCAAACGCTTCGTATAAACGGTATAACTGAGCTAAAAAGCACGACTTTGACTATGTTAAGCTGAAAACACATCCAACGTTTGAGTAAAGTTTTGTGTCATTTCTGGTAGAAGAATAAAGAAAAATTGAAACTTGGCAGCACTTTGCCTTTTAATCATCTACCAGAAATGACACAAAACTTTACTCAAACGATGGATGTGTTTTCAGCTTTAGTTCCATAGCTTTATTTGGAAAACCTTTCAACTGAACTAATCGGTTCATGAACTACATAACAATAGTATATATCCTGAGTCGTGTCTTTAGGATGGCTTCATGTATTTGTATCACTGGATTTTGTGTTTTTTGTAAGTTCTGAAAATTTTATTATAATCTTGAACACTTACCTGCATGTTTTATCCTCGAGACCTGTGAAACCCGGCATGCCCGAGAGGCCGCCATGTGAACTGGGATGATTTGAGACGTATGGATACATTTTGCTTGTGGGTATGGCAAACGATGAAGAAGCAGCAGCGGCGGCGGCAGCTGCTGCAGCGGCCACTGAACTTGCGGCACTAACGGCCTGAGCCGATGACGATGGTGACGAGTCGTTTAAGCTGCGATGCAGCGATGATGATGCCGACGGTGAAGGTGAACAACTGCTGTCACCGGTATGGGAATTATGGACCGAGGGTGGTGTCAACAACAATTGTTGTTGTTGATGCTGTTGCTGCTGCTGTTGGAGCAACGATGATGACGAACTGCTGCTACCGTTACTCTGGTGTAGCTGTTGCTGCTGTTGTTGTTGTTGCTGGTGTTGCTGGTGTTGTTGTGTGGAAGCGGCAACAGCGGCTGCTAATTTATTTATATGCAATTGTTGTTGTTGCTGTTGCAATTGTAATGCTGCTGTCAACGAATACTGATGATGTTGTCCACTGGCAAAATGTGCTGCTGCTTGATGTTGCTGATGAAGAGAACTACCAAATGCCGTCGAGGAGCTGGGTGATGATGATGAAACCGGTGAATTGGATGATTGATTCAAATGTCCGGAATTGTTAGGTGATAACAGCGAAGATGAAACGTTATTTGAATGTCCTCCTGCCAAATTATTGGAAATACTATTAATGCTGTTGTTGTTACTTTGGTTGTTGTTGTTATTTTGGTTGCTGTTGTTGCTATTGCTGGTGTTATTGTTGTTGGACGTTGACGAAGTGGCAGCGGCAACGGCTAGGGCGGCGGCAACAGCTGCTGATGATGAATTTTGTGTTGATGTAGTTAAATGTGAACTTATAAATGGTTGAAACTGTGGATACTTTGGTAGCATACTATCGAAAACAAATTTTGACATTGCACATAGTTTTTATGAGGGAACGACTATTGTAGTAATTTTTGGTATTTTCTTTTGGTTTTTTTAAATGTTAGTTGATGTGTTGTAGATGAGTAGGGTTTTTTAACTTTAATGGAAAATGATTGTAATGGGGTGTTTGTGGTCTTTTAATATTGTTTTCAAGTTTTATTTAGAGTTCAAATATTAAATGTTTTTTGTTTATTGGGAGAAGGTGAAGTTAGTTTCTATGTACTTTTTTTGGTAGAAAAATTTTTGTATTTAACAAATTTTGTTGAGATTTATGTAAGTAAAAGTATTTTATTTGTAAAACGAAACCATGTAAATAATTTATTTAAAACGGTTGTTAGCGGAATAAAATTATTATAAATTCTTAATTCCAGAGCCAAGGGCTTGGCAACATATAGGTATAGTGTCTATAATCCGGACACCTGTCCATCCGGAAAAACGGTAATCCGGACAGTAAAAATGTCCGAATTATCGAGTATACAAATCTCGATAATCCATACAATTTTAGTGTCACTATTTTGTTACACTTAGAACAGTTTTTACTTCAATATTTCATTTAAGTGTTCGGTTTTAGCAATATCAATTAAAAAAGTATCATTATACGCTTACCTCGAGTGACTAAATCATAGAAAATAATTTATTTTTGGTATTATTCGGTAATCCGGACAATTTGAAAATTTCGGTGTCCGGACTATCGAGATTATACTGTATTGCTATTGCTTTAAAACTTAAATATGAACCAGAAAACTGTATACTAAACCGTATTAGCAATATTTTAAGTGTTAACAGAAATTATTTAAAATATATATTTTTATTTTATTATTCCTCAAACTCTGTATTTTATTACGAATGGCACGATAAGGAAAAATTCCTCGCTTAGTTCCATTACATGGTAGAATCTAACTTTTTAGTATTTTGAATATTTGTTTCCTTATGAATTTGAAAAAGTTTACTTTTTGGTGCAAAGGAAAATAAACTGTCTTACACGAAAAGCCGTCGGTAAAACTTTTCTCTAATGTAAGTCATATGTCAATATAATTATACAAACGACAGTCGAAATCGCTTATGTCGGCAAACAATAGCCCCTTATTTACTTACGCCAGCTCTTTATAGTCCAAATAAAATAATATAGATTATAACGACAATCGCTTATAGCGAACGAATTTTTTTTTGAGCCCTTGAACATCGCTAAAAGATATTTTGACGGTAATAAGTTCGTATATGATATTAAATTTATTTTTAATATTTTTTTTTAAATTTTAGATCAAGAGATGCAAAGAGGAAAAGTGCGATTATTTACTTTCTTGTTTGTATGTATAGCAAATCTGATTTATAAAAACATTTTGAAATCTTTTTTCACTCCATATACATTAATATAAATTTTATTATTTAATTTGATTTCGTTTTACAAACAAATACTTTTTGAATAATGTGAAAATTCTGCCCAAAAGTAAACCACATTTCAAATAATGATAAAATAACTTATATAAATGAATAATGAAATAAGATTTTTAATTTTTCGAAATAAAAATTAAAAATGCATAAAGGAAAAAAATATTATTTAGAAACTCTAAGACGTTTTCAAGATAAATATTTGTAGTGTTATATGATATTTTAATACTTTTACGATATTTTTCAAAAATTGCTCTGTGAAACAAATAGTTTATTTCTAATAATGCAGTTAACACTGCGAACAAATATTTATATGAAATTGTTGTTAGAGCAAAATGTCATTAACAATAAAATTATGAATGAATTTTAAATTATGAATTTAAAATAGGACATACAATTAACCAAGTTTTTTTATATAAAATTGTGTATATTCTAATTTAGTGCCGTCTTCAATTCCACTATTTAGATACAATCTTGAAAACTGCTGCTTTCACAGCCGATTATTACATTTGGCTTAAAAGCTTGGGACTATGAAAACAACAGTTTCATAGTCAGCAGCTCATAGTTGCCATATATAGTAAAAAAATTATGTTTAAGAGTACATTAAAGAAATCTAGTGGATTTCCACTGTTAATTCCACTGCCTATGCGCCTAAGTAAAACCACTGTATTTCAGATGAGTTTTCATTTGACGTATACGCAATGGAATTGACATTGAAACCCACTAGATTTCTTAAATGTTAACATAATTTAATTATAAGTGAAGACAATCTTACTTTTAACTAAAAAATTCAGATTTCAGTTTGAGAGGTCTTCAAATTAGGATATTCAGCTGTTTTTAAAAACTGTAAACTATGAAAATGTATTCTAAGCTGAAAACTATGAATCGGTCCCTTAAAATACAGCGAAGATCAAACCTTAATTTGTAGTAGTAACTCATGAACTGATTTTTAGTTGGAAAATAAAAAATATTTTTTATAGAGAATGAAATATAGAACATTTAACAAATGTTTAATGTATTTATTATAAAGTTACAAATTTACCGATATAAAAGTAGTGTCATATGGCGTAGATAACTTCAAGTAGGGGATATTCCGCGCACCGATCCATTACATTTGAACCGCCCAAAATAAAAATTACGCTGTCGAAATAAAAAATAAAATATCCGAAGGACATTAAAATAAAAATTCTTTAGAGATTCCCTATATTTATGATAATGCATATGTATATGTCACTTATAAATATAAATTTATATGGATAATAGAGATGGAGTGTCTCTAAAAATGACCTGTAAACAATTAGAGAGAGTTAAAGAGAAAACTCAGTATAAGAGATTTTTTGAGAGAATATTCATATTTTTTATAAAAATTGAGTTAATGTGATAGACAACTTAACTTCCGACCACGATCTTAAGGAACTATGGAGTTCATTTGAATAGAAGTTATAAGAAATATCTTCGACTCGAAGGAAAATTGATTCATATTGCTAAAATCTCCTAACAACTACATAGTGAATATTGTTAAGCCATAATCCTCAATTTAGGGTAACATAGCGGAATTAGTTCGAAGTTTGTATGTAGCTGATAGTTTATACGAAGTACTGAAATGTTTTACGGTAAATTGTTGGCGATGTGCTTAGGGAAAAATTAAATAAAATATTATAATTTTCATTAATACAAAAACACAGAATTATAAGACAAATTAACAACTTACAGTATTGAATTTAAATATAACTCGACATAAAATTAGTGTCAGTAGTGCGATTCTACAACTCATTCACCGACTAGAACCGGAAAAATTAAAATGTCTACAATTCCCTTAATTAAAGAAATGTTTCGGTAAGTTAGCGATAAAAAATTTAATGTCTACAATTTCGAAAATTGAGAAAAGTTTTGGTAAGTTAGGGATAAAAATAAACAGTTTGCTAAGTATACCGATAATTTTTATTTAAATTTTACCGATTTTTGTCGGTAGCTGAAAAAAGAGTTACAGACAAGGGCTACAGAATCATTTATTGGACTGGTTTAAGTTACTGCAACTCCATAACTTGAACTCATTTTATCGATGTCGTCCTATAAAGCAATTGTTCTCAATATCATTGTATTCATAAGCTCTCAATAAGTAATCTCATTTTCTCATTCCTCTATTTGTCTACTATTCGGACATTGTCAAAGTTTGGAGTGTGACCTGTTCTTAGTGCATACGATTTCACTCTTTCAATAATCATAGCTAGACAATTTAGAATATATGTAGCTTTATATATTTGTCCCATTTGGAAAATTTAGGGAGAGTAATATATAAAATAAGCAAAAAAAAAAATGAAGAGTTAATGGGAAAAACAACTTTTATATTCAAGAAGTCATATCTATATTTCGCTCTTCGCCTAAAATCCCTCCTGTATTGGACCAGAATTTGCCAAAATCGTTTGTCACAGTGATTATTTCTGCGATAAATTTTAGAATAATTTTAAAGCAAGGTATCTTAAGTTTATACAAATGTGTCAACATTTTCTATTACTTTTTTGATCAACTTTGGATATTCACTTCATAACTTTCAGATTATTTCAAATTTTGAATTCTTTAACTCATTTATAAACATTAAAGATATTGAAAAATCTAGATTTTTTAAATTTTGTAAAGTTTGACCCATTTTTTGTAGTTTTTTATAGCGATACCAGAAGTGGGAGTCTCTAACGCAGTTTTTAGTGATCGACAAAAAACGTTAAAAATAAAATGCTTATAATTTCGGTAATTAACGATATTATTCGGTAAGTTAGCCATCAATAAAAAGTAGTCGCAAAGTTCTTCCGATAGTAACAGTCATCTGATCTGACTTGAACTTTTCATTCATAATTTTGTGTTTTAATTTGACAAAACACTTAATACTATAAATGATGGAGGCAGAATATAGAAAATTTAAGTAGTTTCCCTCTGTTAATATATGTCGGATATTTGAGCTCTTACACTAAAATTTATGCTATAAATTAAAACCGACGATACTCTTCGATTTTAACGAAAAATAGCCTACTAAGTTTTTGCGAAAACAAATTTTAGGGCTTAATAAGGGGCAATATGAGTTTTTTATGGGAGGAAATAATAAATACAAAAACTGACTGAACATATTCTTCTTATTAACACACAATAAGCCACAGATTTTTAAACAAAGTTTAAGAATGTATGTATATTTTTTCTCAGGGAATCTCCAATGGGACATCTAACCAACATCGAAAACAATTTGATTTGTTTTATTTGATTTTTGAATATCCATTAGCTTAGTGAAATATTTTGGCGACGGCACTTTTTAATAATTAATAAACAATAAAAAACAAAAGTATTTTAACAAATTTTTTATTGTTAATGACATTAAATAATATTTTTTTCATAAATGTTAAAGTTAAACAAAATGCTATTTGTTTTACTTTAAGCCTAAGCAACTTAAAACGTCTAAAATAAATAATAAAACTAAATAGAAATAATGAGAAGAATAAAAGAGGTTTACCTTGTGGCTGGTGTGTAGATGTGTGAAGTTGAGGAGGAGTGTGATTGGTTGTTGCTATTGGCGATTTGCAAGATTTTCAAATGAGACAACGAAATTTGTTAAACTTTTTTTTGGCATAAACTCACTTTAACAAAAATAAAAATTCAAAACACTTTTAAAATATCAAACAGGTGATTTTTTTAACAAAAATTATAATTTTTTTGAATTATTTTGACTTTTGTTATGCCGTCGCTTTACACAAATATTTGGTGGTATTGATTTTCACAATTAAGCGCCGGGGTTTAAGGGAATTTGACACTTTTTGTTTTGGTTTAGTCCGCCGAACTCGAATTTCTATTGCATTAAAAATTTTTATTGATTTTTTGTGGTTTTATGACTCAATGTTTTTGTTGTTGCTGTGATTAAATGTGGGTGGTATGTGTAACGGAGGTTTTCGGTTTGTTGTCGTCGTACACCACAAACACTCGCTTTTAAAAAGTCGTAAAATTTTGTTTCGTAGGGTTTTATTTGAAAAGTAATAAAATCTTCAAACTATCACTTTTCCGCCGCTTAAGGTTAGACACGTACGTAATTTTTATGATATTTTAAAAGACATTTAAATTTTTCATAACATTTGTTGTTGTCGTTGTTTCACATGGATGTGTATGCAAAATTATTCCAAATATTTTTTGCTTCTTTTTTCAATTATTTTCACTTTAATTTCTTGTTGTTGTTTAATATAATTTTTTATTATTGTTATTAGTAGAATTTTTTTTAATACACAAACACACAATTGTGCTGTAGAAAATTTTTTATTTTATGGGGGCTTGATTTGCTTGCACTATAAAGCGGCGTTGAAAGAAAGAAAGAAATTATGATTTCTTCTCTTCTCGATTTTATTATTTTTATTTTTTTAATAGCCCAAGCATTGGCAATTGTTGTGTGTTGTGTTGATTTGATGACTTTGACTATATAACTAACAAAATGTATAAAATGATTTGGATGGTTATAGCGGACGACAACGGCAGCGCGTTACCATTGAGCATGGAGTCAGTCGGTCGTCGACAGAGCGGGCAGAGCAAAAACTATGGATGCTGCATTTACTACTCAATGATGACGGTTGGTTGGTTCGGTCGGTGAGAGGTGTGTGGCGACGTTTTGGTTATGGTGTTTTGGTCTCAAAAATATTGATGGCACAACGGCGGCGGCGGAAACTTATGTAGACTACTGAGTATGGTGGTGGGCAATTGCGGTATTGTAATCAAGTGCTGCAACACTTAAAAGACAATAAGAAGAAGAAGCTGATGATTTTTCCGCTTTCTTTGAGAAATCCCAAATTTTCTTTCATAGGAACAAGAGTGCAGTTCATTTATTTCTTTCTTTTTAAGTTTAAACTATTCCGTTGCGTTTAGTTTTGTTTTTGCAAAAGTCTTTTTTATGGTTTCAATTTTTAGTTTCTTTTTTTATTATTCACACATTTAATTTTTGTTTTATTAGCTGAGCTCACAATGTTTTATTGTTTCGGTTTCGGATTTATTGTTTAGTGTTTATATATTGGGGTTTTCTTATATTTGGCGCAAAAAATTCTCCGCAGACAGTTGTGCGCTCTACGATAATAAATATTATAATAAAACGAAATTTTTAAAAGAGTATAAAATTCGTGTAATTGGTAATATCTGCAGCTATAGCTTCTACATAAACGAACAAATAAAACGAGTATTTTGGATGGCAAACTGAATGACAGGCTGGTTGGCTGGCGGTCGATGCCGGCGACGTAGTGGTTTGTTGTTGGCCGCCTGTATGTGGTTTGGAGGGGGGCTTTGACGCAAGCTGAGCGCCAACGTTAATCTGAAATGCTGCTGCTGCGGCTTTTGCTAATGTATTGGGAAGCTCTCTCTGTTCGCTTGTTTTTGTTATGGGTCATATTCTCATGCTTTTGCAGTTGGAAGACCCCTCCACATGATTTTTTCTAGTAGTCTGCAGTTTTGTTCTTTGTTCTCCCTCTCACCAAGAATACGGCTGTTTGGTTTACTCTCTTCAAAATTGAGCAAAAATTTAATGGACGACTTTCCCCACAAAAAGCTACAAATTTTATTTATTATAAATTTTCTTTCATTTTTTAGTGGCTTTATGCACGTGATTTTTTAACTCTTTGTTGTTTTGTTTTGCTCCACATTAAACTACCAACAACAAAAACAGTACGCCCAGTTAATGATTTGTTTTTACAAAATTTAATTACTCTTCTTCAGTTTTATGATTAATTAATTGTAAAACCATAAAAATTATGTGTGTGTTTTTTTGTAGAACAACCGTTTGTGAGACCTGCGTTTATGACTCTGAGGCCCTTAACTCGCAGCAACATGCCATCGTTCACAACTCAAATCCCATCAAAACACACACATACACAATGGAACATACTCTTTTTTTTCTTTGCTTTGGGAAAGCAACAACGTCACAGCAAGCAGCGTTGTCAATAAGAATATTTTACAACAAACATTCATTCATCTCGCCCAAGGAAGGCACACACATGCACATCCAGCCCTTATAGGGTGTATTCATTTACTCTTCCGCTGAAGCCATGGAGTTCTAACTATATCATTGATCTCTAGTTTTCTCTGTTACTCTTTGATATTGTGATGGAAGTCTGTCTCACAGCACAACACATGCTGGCAGCAGCAATATGCCCACAGAGGCGGGAGAGTGTTTGTGTAGTGGTAAGTAAACGCAATGATGGCTGCTGCTTTATTTCCTGTTTTTGTGTTGCTTTTCTTGTTTCCTTCTTCTTGATTTCTTGCTCTATGCCGTTCGTTCAGAGTGAGTTTTATAATAGAAGTTCTTCTCTCTGTCTCTGCTCAGAGAGGCAGTTTAACACTCAATTGAGTTGATTTATTTTGTGTTTTATGAGCAATTTCGCCAATGCCGCCGCAGTAACAATAAAATAAATTATATAAAATACAAATACAAATGTTTTATATTTGTGTTTTTGCTCTCTAATAAGAAGAAACTTAATAATATAAATTATGCCAAGAAGCATCACATATTCGATGAGATTTTGAAAATTATTTATTATTTATTTTTGCTTGTAGAATTATGAATAACAACTTGTCATGCTTTTCTTGAGATTCCACTCAATTGTTACGTTCCTGCTAATGCACTAAGTTGGTGAAAGGAAAAATTGGGATTTGAGTTCACATTCCTTTGAGTATTCGGGAAAATTTTGTTTAGTATATGATGTGTTTAATTTTATTTTCTGTTTACTTTCCTATTATAAAAATTCAATTTTGGATATTTTCTAGGGAAGCAAGCCATGGATAAAGACGAGACACTGCAAATTTGTAATAATTGTGTGCAATAGTGCAACGAAGAATATGATTAGTGAAGACGCAGTTCTATTTGATTTTTGAATCATCGAATTTTTAATTATTAATTTTTAACCATATGATTTATGAACGAAAATCATTCATTAAAATAAAAAATAAACATTTTTTATGACACGTCAAGAAAATTGAAGAACTAAAATATCTCTCAAATGATCTCTTTTATAATTACCCGCAAGATAAATTAAAAAAAAAAAATCTTAATTCTTGTCAAAAAATTATAATTTTTTTGTCTTTCCATTTCTAATGTTTTCGGCTAAAATGTCGATTTGGACCCATTTTAATCATCATTTTATATCAGGTCGCCGTATTTATTCCTATGGCTTTCCCAG
This sequence comes from Musca autumnalis, assembly GCF_047663935.1. Classification (NCBI taxonomy): domain Eukaryota; kingdom Metazoa; phylum Arthropoda; class Insecta; order Diptera; family Muscidae; genus Musca; species Musca autumnalis. Next base: position 160,050,924 of record NW_027411644.1, read on the forward strand.
CAAAATGTTTGCCTCCAAAGATGCAGTTAAATGATATGTACAAGTGATCTGGATGTGCATCAAATTATGCATTTTCACTGATGATTTTTACAAGAGCGTGACTACTGAAAGATGCACTCCAAAGCACTGCATTTTAACTAACCCTTTTGCACTGCATTTTAACTGACCCTCTGGCACTGCATTTTAACTGACCCTTTGGCATTGCATTTTAACTAACCCTTTAGGGTAGAATAGGAGGCAGTCCAAAGCACGTGTTTGGTACAGGCATTCTGCGGAAATTGTGCAAGCCATTACAAAATATGCCAGAACAAATAAAATGCATTTATTATTTGTGCAAAACAAAAATATTAACAACTTTATTACGTTAACACAAATTATGAAAATTCTCCATTGAATTCAATCGCAAACATGCGTGTTTCCTCCGCTTGCATTTGTTCCAAGCTGAACTGTTTTTGCTTCATTTGCTAAATAGGTTGTCTTCCCATCACCAGTTAAGATTTCGACACGTACTCCAACAGCACTCCATTCGGAAATTTTCTTCTGGTGAGTTACCGGAAAAATGTTCACAAATTAAATATTATTTAAATATTAAATATTATTTAGTTTGTATTAACAAATGTTTGGATATGTTAACACGCTTATCTCTTTTTGGAAAATGAAAGCCGCTGCCTGTAGAGATGTACAATCTGATTTATGTACATATAGGGATCTCTAACAACTGCTAATAAAATGTAGCGAACGGAGTGCCTTTTTCACGACTCCGTTTGGACAGCATCCGGATGCTGTTAAATTGTGAGGAATTGGAGTGCCTTTTTCACGACTCCGTTGAGCTGCATCCGGATGTTGTTAAAATGTGACAAATGGATGTGATTCTTTGGATTGCATCCAAATGCGGTTAAAATGTGAGGATTGGAGTGCCTTTTTCACGACTCCGTTTGAACGGCATCAAAACATGCCGTGATAGAAGCAGTCTACATTGCACTACTTCCAATTTATTTTGCTGGGTTTAGTTCATATGAGTTACGAGAAGTTCTTCTTCCTCCGTGAACATAAAATGTCTGATGCAGTTATATAGAAGCAACTAATATAATTTTCTTTACTCGTTCACATCGCTTTTACTTACATTCGTGCGGACCGAGGAGGATCGGATTATCAGACAGCACTGGATAACAAAACATCGATACATCCTTGCACAGTGGTGGCATTTTAATGTGAATGTGTGACAAAAACAATTCTAGATAACACTGGTAAACACGACTTTTGTTTCAAACCGATATGGTTAGGGTGTCTACTATATAGTCCAGTATTCAAATATATAATATAAAGATCATAGCGCCCATGATTCGGCCATAACCTAAAAATCTTCATGAAGACTTCCATTGAAAAGTAAATGGCTTATGTGGTAATGATATCATTGGTAAATGATTTCCCTTTAGCAGTCTTCATGGCGATTTTTAGGTTATGGCCGAATCATGGGCGCTATGAACTTTATATTATATATTTGAATACTGGACTGTATAGTAGACACCCTAAGGATATCCGCATTGCCATATGAAGATCCTATGACTTCCCCCGATGACGTAATTACACCTTAAAGTGCGCAAAATATGCAATTTGTACAAGGTCCGTCGTATAATTTCTATATTTTTTCGTTACGTAACTGTAATTATTTCATATATTCACTGTTTGTATCGAACGTACAACATCTCCTTAATATATTAGTGTCGAAAAACCCACAAAAAATACTTGTTTGTATCCGGAAATATCGAAATTCTGGGTAACACTCGTAAAAACCGATTTTGAGCTATATCTTAAGAACAAGAGCTGATGGAGAAAAACCGTGACCGTTTGAAAATAGCTCGACGAACTCATTTAGAAACAACAACAATTTCGGTTGAAACATTCAACTTTTTCAATTTTGTTGAGCAGTGTAATATGTATATCAAACTGAAATTTCTATCAATGGGCCCTGGTGGCCTAGAAAAAATATTGCAGTCCTACGTCCAATTTTCAAGCACTTCTCATCATCCTAAATTTAAGTATTTTACATTTATCAACACATTGTTAAACCGAATTTGCTGTAATCCGGCACTAGAAAATTGTCAGTATTGGTCCATGATTTGGTATATTCCTTAAATGATTTATATCTCGATTTATTTCGGCAGATGTTAACCAAATATTCAAATCGAATAGGTCTTAATAATAAACTCAGAGTTTAGAACACCACCTTAAAAAAAATATGATATCGGTCCACTTTTGACCACAGCCTCCATATATCCAGTTTTGGCACTTTAGAAATGTAAATACCTCTTTCTGCAGTATTACTTGTAATAATATATTTTTGGTTTTCAGTGCCGGAAAATATCCACGTTTTGGCGTGGTATAACATTACAATGTCCCGAAAAAACAATATTATTTATTTAAGTGAAACTTTTTGTTTCTTTCACGAGTTTTCCGTGCGGAACCATTTTACTAAGACAAATAGAAATCCCTAATAGCACAAAACACATTATATTCAACACACATATAAGAAAGAGAAATAAAATCAGTTTAAAATATTCCAAAAACATTAATTCAGCACCTAAAAACGCAGCTAAACGTTTGGTCATAACTGCTCAAATCCGCAAAAAAGTCTAAACAGTTTTGAAATCTACAGACTTGGTACTAGTGGCGATTCTTGCAGATGCTTGGAAAGTAATTACAACTTTAGGGAATCCATACATCTATGTTAAATATTTTCATTGTCCATCTAAAGCTTGTAATCACTCTACAGGTCGCAATTTTGATTGGATCGTCACCAAACTTTGGGAGTTGATGGGGGTCCCGGAAGAAGACTATTGATTTTGGTGATGGCCGGATAATATTCAGGGTCGGAATGCGTAAAAAATTTATTGGGCAAAAAATCAACGTTTTATTCCAAAGCAAATATCTCAGCGTCTACAGCTTTGGTTGGGGACCTTCCAAAGGCAAAGCCTGCCTGTGAAAGTAGAAAATACTATCTTTAGGTGGCGTAGGTGGCCAAATAACGGAGATATCGCAATAGTCGGTAATACATCCAATTTTTCCATTTGTTTATAATCACGCTACAGATCGCAATTTTGATCGGATGGTCACCAAATTTTGGTGGTTAATGGGGGTCCCGGAAGAGGCCACTGATTTTGGTGATGGTCGGATAATATTCAGGGGTCGGAATGGGCAAAAAACTTATTTGGAGAAAAAGTCAAAGTTTGATTCCAACGCAAATGATGGAAAGTCGTAGGTGATCAAACAACGAATATTTCGCAATAGTCGCTAATGAAACCTAAGTTTTCTTTTTTGCGAATTTTAATATAATGACGAATAACACAGCTTTGGCTGGGGACCATCCAAAAGCAAAGCATGGCTATGAATGTAGAAAATCCCATCTTTGGAATGATGCACAGTAGCATGGCGTAGGTAGCTAAATAACGGAGATATCGCAATAGTCGGTAATACATTTCATTTTTCAATTTTTTTAATAACGCTACAGGTCGCAATTTTGATGGAATCGTCACGAAATTTTGAGGTTTAATGAGGGTCCCATTGAGGAAGAAGTTTATTGATTGGTGATGATCGGATAATATTCAGTGGTCGGAACGGGCAAACAACTTATGCGGAGAACATTTAACGTTTTGTTCATATGTGAATATCTACGCTTCCTGTAGGCGTATTCCAAAGGAAGAAGATAAAGGAATGGAAAAAGATAAGAATTCCTTTACATTGCTGCAAAGTAGGTTGGAGTAGGTGGTCAAACAACGGAGATATCGCAAAAGTCGGTAATGCATCCTATTTTTACATTTTTATAATCACGCTACAGGTCACAAAGAGGCATATCGAGTTTGGTGATGGTCGGATAATATTCAAGAGTCGGCAAAAGACGCTGAGATATACCAATTTCCTATTTATGGAATTTTATTTCCATGTCACATATTTCTGTTTCTTTTGGACATGTACCAAGGAGAGAGCTCGATGATGAAACTAAACCATCTGAGCTTTAAATTAATACAAAATGAGGCATTTATGGTAAAATATATTTAAATTAATACAAAATGCTAAGGCGCTAAGCTATCACAATTTTAATGTTTTGAAGTTATCACAATTTTAATATTTTGAAGTTTTTACATTAATGACAAATACCTCTGCTTCTATTTGGTGTATTAAAGACGTATAAAATGCTAATCAAGAAGAACAGCACAAAAAATTTAAATATTTTTCCAAAATTTAAAAAATACACCTTGGGTTTTCATAAAACTCTTATAAAAACTCATATATAGACAGCGGAATCCTATGCAAACGCATATTTGGTTAGGATGGTCTTAGAGAAAATCTGATTAGACAAAAACACGTTTTATTACAAAATATAAATTTTGCATATCGTGCATATTTTGACATATTTTTACATATCTGCATAAAATGAGCATATCAAAACCATATGCAAAAATATATTCAAGGATTTGTGGTCTAAATATACCACCGAAATGGCTGAAATTCGGTATTAAGTCTTCGTTAGGGGTATGCAACTTTACCACTGAAATCTGTCCGCATAGGTCCACGTCTTCATATAGCTCCCATGGAATGGTACCTACCGATATTCGGTACTTTGAAAGTTGTAGCCTCAATATCCCACCGAAATGACTGAAAATTGGTATTTAGTCTTCGTTGGGGGTATAAAACATTCCACCTGAAATTTGTCGGCTCAGGTCCACGTCTTCATATAGCCCCCATAGAACAGTACCATCGAATTTCTGGTATTTTGAAGGTTGTGCCCTCAATATCCCTCCGAAATGGCTGAAATTTGGTATTAGGGCTTCGTTGGGGGTACAAAACTCTCCACCTGAAATTTGTCGGTATAGGTCCACGTCTTCATATAACCCCCATAGAATGGTAACTCCCGATTTTCGCTATTTTGAAGGTTGTGGCCTCAATATCCCACCAAAATTACTGAAATTTGGCATTTTGTCTTCGGTGTGGATATAAAACGTTCCACCTGAAATTTGTCGGTATAGGTACACGTCTTCATATAGCCCCCATAGAACGGTACCATCGGATTTCTGGTATTTTGAAGGTTGTGCCCTCCCTCCGAAATGGCTGAAATTTGGTATTAAGTCCTCCTAGGGGCTAAAAAACTTTCCACGTAAAATTTTTCGGTTTAGGTTCAGGCCTTCATATAACCCCCATAGAACGATACCTCCCGATTTTCGGTATTTTGAAGGTTGTGGCTGTGGTTATACATTTCTCTATCTAGAAAAATGTACACACAAAAATTTTTGAACCTATTATTGAAATATTTGTTTGTTGCATATGCCATATGTTTCGATTGCAATGTAATCAGAAGCCAAAAATATGCCCAGTCCCAAAATTTGACATAAATCGGACCAAAAATAGGGGTTGCATAAAATTCCGCTGTCTACTCATATATTAAAAAAATTCCATTTGTGTGAAAAAAGCTGTAATTGGAAAACGTTTTTCGTCGTTAGGAACACGCCACGCCCACACCTTCCTATATTTTGACTTTGACCTTTTCAACGCAGTCGTTGTAAATCGAATATATCTGGTACAGATCGTGGTTACTATTCACATTTAACTCAGATTGGCCATTTTTTCTTGTTGTTATTTTTTATATTATTTGTATACACCTTTGCATTTCGAATGGTCTTTTCCAGCAGGATATTAACTAGGTCGCACGAGAGACAGATTTTTCTGGAAAAGCTCTTTCCTATTTTAACACCTTATTTTGTACCAGTTATCCTTATCGTCGATATCATAGGAATACTAATGTGAGATATGGATTGGGACACATTTGTCCTTATTGGCAGCTGGATTTTTTCTTCGTGGTCTTCTCTAAAATTTGGTGGATTTTGCAGTTCTAGAACAGTTAATTCGTTGACCACAGGTTTTAACCGCCCACACTGCACTTGCATGCGATGGGTAGGAATCTTATGTCCTTGTAGCTACCACATAACGTTCATCCAGGTAGCCACCAGCCTTACAAAATTTCGGCTGATAGCCCATGGTTCATGGTTCCATTTTAGTTTTCTGTCGATTGATTGCTGTTCTGACCACAATTTGGCATGGTTGGGTTATTTTCATATTCGGTAATATAAGTTATTAAAAACTTACTTAAACGCTGATCCCAGATCCTCATCATATTATATGTGTCAGGTAGCTGATTACCTTCATCAACTTTGCTGGCGCAATATCGTAACTATCAGTTCAATATTTCATTCTTTCATACTCTTCCCAAATTATCTTTTTTTCTGGAGAAGAATACGCATTTATTCTCTGTAGTAACTTTACTCCTTTACTTACTCGTTATGTACTTTACTCCAACGATGATATGTATACACTTTGATAAGATGAAAAATATGCCTCATGGAAAGAATGGTTTCGGACGAAATCCTTTTCAGATAACCTGTCCGTTCATATGTCTGTCTGACTGGCGGGTATGTACGTTAACTCCCAAAGGGATCAAACGAATTGGTCCAAGAGGTGGATTTCGTTATAGTATGTTGTCCAAACTTAGTTTCAGTTCGTAGATGGATCATATCGGTCCACGCCTTCGTGTATTTCCTCCATTAAAGTTCAGAATATTTCGCTAAAATTGTGCACCGATAACTCTCTAAGGAAGAAACCAATTTGGACCAAACTTCGCGCATCGCAATATTTATAGGAGGCATAGATCAGGTTTAAATATGGAATATATCGCTTAGCTCCTTCAAGTACATCCCACAAAAAATGTTCAAGATTTTTCGCAAAAGTGTAGTTTAAGGACATTATCCGAACGTTTTGATTTTTGCGGCAAGTTGTGCTCTTGACTTGACTCAGGAATATATGTATATACTTGATATTTCCTGAGATAATGGCACAGAAACACCAAAACCCTTGACGCATCAAGTAAAAAAAAAACTAATGAGCACGGTAACTAACGAATTGAGTATCCAATTTGGCCGAAAATGTCTACCAAACGTACATTAAGTTCCAAGAATGTCAATATCGAACGACAGACGACTTCAGGTACCTCCCCCACTCACTAAAGTGTAGTTTAAGAGTTGTGTGGTAATTGTTACCGAAGGTACTCGTTGTTGTCCAGTTTACAGCCAGGGATGTATGCAGAGGCGGATCAAAGGGCCACAAAAATCTGAGAACCCCATACATACGTAATTTTTGGGGAAAAATATTTCAGTTGTGTAAACTGTATTTCATAAGCCACACGGTGTGCCTGAACCAACCAAATTTAAATGAAAGGTACTTACACCTGGGAAGGTTTTGCGTATTCTGAAACTACTATGTTCATAGATGAGAAAATCAAACAGCAAAAAAATCGCCGGAAGGATTTTTAAATAAATCGCGGTCACAGTTCACATTTTGCTTGAAAACGGCAAATCGAAATGGTATTAGAGAAAATGTTGTAGCTGTGAAAATTCTCTCCAATATTGATCTTCATGATTTGTTCCTAGGTTTTACCCCTTTTGAGATAAAGACGTTCAGGTCACATTTTAGTTTTGTTTAGGTTTTCACAAATTCGCTTGAAAACGGCAAGTCTTATCAAAATCGGACTAGAGAAAATCTTATAGATGTAAACATTTTGTACAATATTGGCCTTGTTACTTTTTCCTAGGTTGTACCATTTTTGAGATATACTATATTTAAATTGGGACTTTGCAGTTTCAGAATCCGCAATAACTTCCCAGACTCACCGTGCCTATGAATTCTCAATACACACAGGCTGACTGATACTTTTTATACCCTACACCACTATGTGTGGGGGGGGGGGGTATTAAAAGTCGCCAATAAAACCGAACTTTTAATTTTTGCGATTTTAATTATAATGACGAATATCACAGCTTTGGTTGGGGACCTTCCAAAAGCAAAGCCTGACTGTGAAAATATAAAATATGTAAAATGTATACATTTTGCATATGTTTCGATTGCAATTTAATCAGAAACCAAAAATAAGCCCAGTCTCAAAATTTGACATGAATCCGACCAAAAATTGGGGTTGCATAAAATTCCGCTGTCTACTGATAACTTTAGTGTCGCCCTAAAAGAAATATTTTCCAGTGAAAAGCCTATTCACAGGGGTAGTGGTGTAGGGTTTCATATAATCGGCCCCGTCCCCACTATAGCCTTTGCTCACTTGTTTACTTGTTAGATCGGATTTTTTGACATCGTAGTATATACATATTTGTGCTCATTATATTCCTTCCAAACAGTACATGGAATCGAAGGAATATAATTGCCACCAATACATGTATAACTCGATATCAAAAATATCCATTACAATCTACTGTACTTCTGGCTTCGATCCTATGTTTTTAAGTCTCTTCTAGATAGATCACTATTTCTATAGATAACTATTTCCTGCCACAATTTCTAACCCATAGTTAGTACAAATTTTACGTCCTTGAAGATATAACTTTAAAATAGCATAAATTTTTTTCTGGACAAAGCCAGAAATCTTTGATCGTGACGGTCTCTTTGTTTTGAGACGCTCTGTAAACTGGATAGCTCATTCGTATAGTTGTCTTTATTTTCATTATTGTTGTTCTATATTTAACTACTAATTATTAAAATATTTACCCTATACATCGCAAACTCCAAATTTCACCAGCTAATTTCAGAACAATTTCATTACTTACCTTTAATGTTACTGTTAAAACGTTGAATTAAAAATCATTTATCAAATTGTTCTTCTTTGTAATACCATAAAATGTATTATTTTATTTTATCTTAATTTGATGCATGTACAAAGCTGAGGAAAACAATACAAATTACGGAAGTTAAACACAAGAGACATAAAACAAACGAGAACACACCAATTATATGATCTTACTTAATTTCATAATCATTACTTGCTTATCATTTATGAAGGCGTATTTAATGGTCGCAGGACAATGACATTTAATGGGGGGTTAAGATCGTAAAAAACGACAACCTGCACTTTATAGCACTGACACTTTCGAAATTGTGCGTGCATCCATACATCCATTCATTCATTCGTCCTACCACCATTCATTATAGATTGATCCACATCCTCAGTGTGTACGGCAGTGGCAGTCAAACATTGGGTGCATTTAATGGTCGCTTATTTAAAATTAATTGCTCATAAATAACAAATTAAACACTTTGCCACACTTTGGTTTATTACCCACCAGTCAGAGTCGGAGACAGTGCAAGCCATATACGAACGATGTATGTAAACATCGGAGCAGATTTAATATTTAACACCTTTACGCTTTGATTTTCCCACCAATTGAAGTCCACTAAACCAAACAAAACGACCACAAAGCAAAGGCCCACTTGTCGTTATTTACTGGAGTTTTATTTGTTTTTATGGCTTTATGGCCGCACGAAACGTAACTGTGCATATGCTCAATAACTCAATTCTTCGTAATGTGAATTATTTGAACTAGACTCCATGACCATGTTTATGCTGCTGCTGCCGCTTTACATATGCCACCTAAATGTATGAAACGAAAGATAGAAGAAAAAAAAAACAATCACATATAAGATAAAGTCATATCAATGCACGAACTACAAGAACAACATCACAGCCATCAATAAACAATTTAATAAGCAAAAAATAAACAAACAAATAATAAAATATCATTTCACACAATCATAAATTTTTTATAACCTTAGGCTTCAAAATGACAAAATAATAATAAAAAATAACCCGAAACAGTGTTACAACAGCAACAACGCTGTGACCAAAGAGACACAACCACCGTGGCTGATAAAGTGTTTTCATCAGAAAATCAAAAGAAATGCGTTGTAAAATATTTAATTGACAACATTGATTTTCGACGGCTGGTTGTAAAGTTAGTCTGTGTTTAGAGACACAAATTTCTTGGGAAAGTTAATTGAGTTTTTTTTGGGAGAGAGCGGAGAGGAAAGAGCTCCTCAATACTTTTTCCTACCCCCTATTGCCTAAAAACTGAATTTACTTTCCCGAGAAATTTGCGTGTCTAAACACGGACTTAAAGCAAAATAGCAAACTACAGGTACCAATCTTTTATAAAGGAAAAACCAAAAATTAAAACACTAAATATGGCATAACTCACCCATTTTGTAAAGCTAACTAAATTTTTGATAAAAGTAAAAAAGTTACGCAGTTTGATGTCTTCTACGCAACCTAGAGCACGAAGAAAAGCATTTTTCTGTTTTTTAATGCGTTTTATCACACTTAAATCACTATAACATAACCATTTGTCACCCGATTTTTAAAAATTATGGCTTGTTCGAAAGACATGATTTTCTTTTAAATAAAAAATAATCTGTAAAAGTCCGTTGTGGAAAAAAGAAGATATGTCCTTTTTAAGTTGAAAATCCAAGAAACCCCGTTTTTCACTACAGTTATAAAATCAAAAAAAAACGAAGTGACCCAAAGAAACCAAAGGAATTTTCGTCTTCCAAAACAGAATATATGCATCAGAAACCCTGCAAAAACATTTGTAGCACAGTGTATTTTTTTTTTTTTTGGTTCTGGCCAAAATAGTCAAACTTTAGAAAATATTCGATTTTTATACATACATTTTTCTCCGATTCTGGTCCTTAGAACTTTCCAAAATTTAAGCATACATTCAACTACAAAAATTTCCTAAAAACTCAGTAAACAACTTTCTAGAACATATCGCCCCTTTACTCAAAGAGTGACATAACGCAAAAAATTCATTATATATTTTTTCTACGACTTTTACTTTAACTTGTGCCAAATTTTCATGTTGAAATTTCTAAAACTCAACGAGTTACAGCATATTTTCATGTTTTTTGCCACTAAAACACTTCAAATCATGATTGATCTCGCACAGAAATTTAGAACTGATATCTGGCTTGCTCTTTACAATGATAATCTAAGTGGTTATTTTATTTTAAAACGCGTTTTTCTCGCAACTTGATTTTTTTTATGTGACCTGTTTGAGTAAATGAGCGATATCAACTTTCTAAGAAAAGCCACAGCCGAAAATTGCTGATGTTCTGGTCAGGGATTGATCCGCAGACCTTTTGAGTATAAGACGGACGAGCACTGCAATGCACAATACCACGGTGGCTCCCATCGTTACGTCAATTAGTGATTTTTAAGTTGCTTTGGTTGTAACTCATATCGCTCATTTATTCAAAAAGTGACACATCTCAAAAAATCTAGTTTCGTGAAAAACCCGTTTTAAGTTGGAGATTGAAATTTGACTTAACAACATAAAACGTTTATTCCACAAAAAATAACTACTTGGACCATATTTTGCAAACAGCTAGCCAGATATGTGCAAGATCAAGCATGATTTGAATTGTTTTAGTGCTTCATTATCCTAAAAAACGTTTTTGTTGAATTATACCAAATCCGTAGTAAATGAACTGTAACTCGTTGAGTTAAGGGATATGAGCATGAAAATTTGACACAAAACAAAGTAAAAGTCGTAGAAAAAATAGAAATTGCTAACTCAGAAAACGCATTTTTTGAGTTATGCCACTCTTTGAGTAAATGAGCGATATGTTGTTTACCCAAGCCTGTAGTACTTATGTGGTTCATCAGCTTTGAAAGCAAAAAACAAAAAAAAAAAAACAAATGGTTGAGTCCTAATTTTTTTCTTTGGGTGTGGGAAAAGTTTGTTCTTCTTGTATTCTGCTGACGTTTGTTGACCTAACCCTTTTACAAAAGCGTTAAGGGGTGTCAACTAAAGTTCCAAAACGACGGGACTGATCATCATATATATTTATGACCTTAAGTAAGTACCTAATAATCTTGTCTTTGAAACAGGGAATTTGAAAATATAAATTTTTAATAAAATCAAAATAATAAAATAAATAAATCATAGTCCATATTTCCTGAAAAAATGGCCCGAAAACTGTAAAAAAACCCCTACGGCCACAAGGCGTAGAAGATCGTGCGCACTAGAACATTCGAATCGGATACTGCGTTGGTGTCCAAACTTTGCATATCGTAATATTTCGATATATCTTCGATATAGTCGGAAGATGGTCGTCGGTCCACCCATTCGGGTACCCCTATCTCTAAACTTTAAACAATTTGACCGCAATACAGTTAATGCCTTTTTACACCCTCAGGCTTTAGGCTAACGATACACTATGATACGATTTAAATGTGCCCATCGACAAAATGGTTCTAGACTTTAAGTACGTTCTGAAGCAATTCGTTTCAGATAATTTGAAGACGGTTTAGCCATGTCCGTCTGCACGATAGCTCTCGAACGGAACAACCGATTTTGTCCAAAATTAGTATTTCGTATTTATTAGTATGTATAGAAAAAGGTTTTAATATGGACTAGATAGGTTCAACACCTCGTGTACCTTTCACATAGAACAATCTGAAATCACTTTGATTTTTTTTGCAGCAGGTTGTCCTCGCGGTCCTATTACAAAGTTACAATTTTTCGGGAGAAAAACCATACTTTCTGAGATAATAATAATTCCCAGAAAGTCTATAACGGGCAACACCTTCGAGTACCTCTCTCACAAAAGGATTACTTTGAAATGTTCGGCCATAACGACCTAGTAACTCAAAAACCTCCTGCCGTGACCAACTGAAATGGCTAGTTGGCACGATAACTATCGAAAGGAATGACCCCCGAAATTATATCCATTTTCATGATGGACTATGTAGGGAATTCCTTCAGATACCTTTTGAGCTTTAATCCTGTTTCTCTGATCTTATTATTCCAATCATAGATCATGTTCGAGAGTCTCCCATACAAAATTTCAAACATTTTTCAAAAGTGCAATATAATTACATAGCTCAGATTGTTTTGAAATTTTTCCTGAGATAAATACCTCAAATAACTCTAAATAATTTACGAAGTGAGTATCCGATTCGGCCAAAGCTTTGCACATCGAAAAATTTCTTTGAAACGTACATTAAGTTCCAAGAGGGTCTATATCCGACAACATCATTGGGTACTTCCACACAAATGTGCAACATCGCATAAGTGTAATTTAAGGGCTCTTCGTATATCCCTAGGAATTGTTTACTTAAAGCACCGACGTAGCAAGGGGGGGGGGGGCCCGGGCCCCCCCCCCCCCGAAATGATTTTTGTTCCCATAAGATATTTGCTTATGTTACACATTTTTTTTAATTTTTGAATAAAATTTTAAACTGTTTTAAATTTTTCAAGAAATATGTAAAGTATTTGGAGGAAGTATTACAAAGAATTATTTAACTACATTGGTATACTTATTGTCCAACATATTTGAAAGTATAAAAATAATAAACACTTTCGGCTTTTCGAGCAGTTTTCTGCATAGTTGTTGTTAAGATTTTAATGATTTTTGTTCCCATAAGATATTAGCTTATGTTACACATTTTTTTTAATTATACCCTACACCACTATGTGGGGAGGGTACTATAAGTTGATTTTGGCCAAAAAGTTTGTAACGCATCGAAATAATGGTCGTATATATATATATACCAAAATGAATGTCTCGACGAGCTGAGTCGATCTGGCTATATGTGTCCGTCCGTCAGTCCGTCCGTCTGTCCATCTAAACCTTGTAATCACGCTACAGGTCGCAATTTTGATCGGATCGTCACGAAATTTTGGATGTTGATGGGGGTCCCGGAGGAGAAGGAGCCTATTGATTTTGGTGGTGGTCGGATAATATTTAGGGGTCGGAAAGGGCAAAAAACTTAGGTGGATAAAAAGACAACGTTTTTTTCCAAAGCCAATATCTCAGCTTCTATATGGGGTATACCAAAAGCAAAACCTGACAATGAAAGCAAAACATATCACCTTTCTAATGATGTAAAGTAGGTGCTCGTAGGTGATCAAACAACGAAGATAGCGCAATAGTAGCAAATAAAACCCCAATTTTCATTTTGGTGATTTTAATTATATTGACAAATATCACAGCTTTGGTTGAAAATTTTCCAAAAGCAAAGCCTGACTATGAAAGTAAAATATCCCGTCTTTACAATGATGCAAACTAGGTCGGCGTAGATAACCAAATAACGGAGATATCGCAATAGTCGGTAATACATCCCATTTTTCTATTTTTTTGGAAATCACGCTACAGGTCGCAATTTTGATCGGATCGTCACGACAATTGGAGGGTTAATGGGGGCCTCACAGATGAAAAATCATATTGATTTTGGTGATGGTCGGATAATATTTAGGGGCCGGAATGGGCAAACACTTATTTGGAGAAAAGTCAACATTTTTTTTCAAAGCCAATATCACTGTTTCTTTAAGAGGTATATCAAAAGCAAAATCTGGCAAGGAAAGTAGAAGATACCACCTTTACAACGATGTAAATTAGGTTGTCATAGGTGGTCAAATAGCAGATATATGGCAATAGTCGATAATGCATCCCATTTTCCGATTTTTTTGTAATCACGCCACAGGTCGCAATTTTGATCGGATCGTCACGAAATTTTAGGGATTAATGGGGGTCCCACAGAGGAAGAAGCCTACTGATTTTAATGATGGTCGGATAATATTCAGGGTTCGGAATGGACAAAAACTTATTTGGAGAAAAGGTCTACGTTTTATTTCAAAGCCAATATCTCTGTTTCTTTAAGAGGTATATCAAAAGCAAAACCTGGCAAGGAAAGTAGAAAATATCACCTTTACAACGATGTAAAAGAGGTTGTCTTAGCTGCACAAACAACAGAGATATCGCAATAGTCGGTACTGCATCCTATTTCCCGATTTGTTTGTAATCACGCTACAGGTCGCAATTTTGATCGGATCGTCACGAATTTTTTGGGAGTTGATGCGGGTCCCACATAGGAAGAAGCCTATTGATTTTGGTGATAGTCGGATAATATTTAGGGATCGGAATGGGGAAAAACTCATTTGGAGACAAATTCGAAGTTTTATTCTTTGTGAATATATTGGCTTCTAGTAGGGGTATTCTAACGGCAAAGCCTGTCAGTGGAAGAAGAAAATATTACCTTTACATTGGTATAAAGCAGGTTGGCGAAGGTGGTCAAACAAGGGAGATACCACAATAGTCGGTAATGCACCCAATTCTTCCATTTTTTGCAATCAAGCTACAGGTCGTAATTTTGATTTGATGGTCACGAAACTTCGGTTGCTTATGGGGGTCCCAGAGACAAGGAGGCATATTATTTTTGGTGGTAGTCGGTTTATATTCCGAAATGTTTACCAGTGAAAAGCTTATGCACAGGGGTAGTGGTGTAGGGTATCACATGGTCGGCCCCGTCCCGACTATAGCCTTTGCTCACTTGTTTTTGAATAAAATTTTAAACTGTTTTAAATTTTTCAAGAAATATGTAAAGTATTTGGAGGAAGTAGTACAGAGAATTATTTAACTACATTGGTATACTTATTGTCCAACATATTAGAAAGTATAAAAATAATAAACACTTTCGGCTTTTCGAGCAATTTTCTGCATAGTTGTTGTTAAGTTTTAAGGTGTTGTTTAAGCGTTTAATCGTAACTTTAGGCTGACTGTCTTGTACTGAGTTCAGAACAAGACGTTTTTTTTATTTATTGAACGTTTGTAGCATATTACGTCCAATACTTTGGCTTATAAACAACATCTAGAAACATCTGTTTTTGCAAATTTGGATAAAAGCAATAAGTATATAGTCTCTAACACGTTTTTGTAATGAACTATTTTGAACATCATAACAATTACAAATTCTTTATTATGTTTGAAATTTGCAACAAGAAACTATATCAACCATTTTTTATGATATAATTACTATTCCACAGCAGTGTCGTCCGTTAAGATTATTTGAAACTAGTCTCTTCCTACAAATTAGTAAATATCTATTGTAGGTACAAAAATAATTTTTCTGTCGTATTTTTATGTTTTATTCGATCTTTCGAATGTTCATAAAATCAAGATTATTGAGATTGAGGTGAGTGTTTATATTTTATTTATGCATATTATTTCAAATATTTCGAAATTACATTGAATTTTATCTTCAGAGATTTTTTTGTCCATTACTCTTTGAATTATATTTTGGGAAGTAATTTCAATGGATGCACATTTCTAGAAATTTTCCTTTTTCCTTCTTCGGCAAAAGATTTATAACGACAAACGAAATAAAAAAAACTGATCGGAAACAGATTCAGATTAGTCAAAATCTCAAGAAGTATCAGTCCGCTTTGCGGACAGGGATATACCCTGACTCTGTGCGAACTGAAACCTTAATCTATGAACAGATCGAATAGCGGCTAAACAACCAAAATCTTTTAACCCAGAGTTATGTATTAGAAGATTTTTAGAATTGTGTAGCAATTTTCTGAAGTATCAACTTACCAACAAAATATAGATTTTATCATTGATCACAAATGTTACGGAGGAGGTAACTGAAGAAATGGACCGGACCGGCATAGTTCATTTTGGAAGTATATCTTATTTTGCGAGTCATTCATTTCAGTGCGTCACAGTATAATTTTCAGTTTTTTTCAAGAAAAAAATATAGACTTGCCCACGAAAAACATAATACCGCTCTAAACATAAAGAATACCGTCCTTAAACTGCATTAAAAAACTATTTTGAAGGTTTGTTGGGATGTACCCATTTTCGAGCTAAAACTATGTTTGGAGAATATATTACTAAAACCAAAGTTTGGAACAAATCTGTTGCTCCGTTCAAGAAAAGTCGCACTTACCACTGTAGCTAAAACTCTTGAATTTTGAGGGGGAAATACCAGAAGGAGTAGACCGAAAATCACCATCTACGAACTTTATATAAGGCTCGCAGAAATATTGCTATAACGAATGTTTGGACCAACGCAGTATCCGGTTCGAAAATTGTCGTGCACACCAGCCACTACACATGATGGCCGTAGGTGTTCCTTACAGCTTTTGGGCCATTTTCTCTGGAAGTATGGGCATGAAAAAACTTGTATTGTAGTAATAGGGGCCCCGAGAACAATTGTTGCAAAAAAGCAAACCGTTTCCAGAGAGGTCTTTTTATTTATAAATTTATTTCATATTCTTACTTATAACTAAATTATTAGCATAAAGGAAGTTAAGCCATGACTACTGAGGTCTTAAGCTTACACAGGTATATTTACTAATTATCCAGAGAGGTCTTAAACTGTACTTCTCTGAAAAAATTTCAAATACTCTGTGAAAGGTAATCGAAAGGAGGATCGAATCGGTTGATGTGTTCGAGAACATAGCTAAGTCGACTGTAAATTTTCTGAAACAGATTTCTTCCAAACACACTTTGGCCCTAAAACCATTATTTCGATGAGGCACATTTTGACTAAAGGCTGAGAGTATAAAAAATGTAGATTGGCAAATGTGTTCATGGATTTTTGCTAAAATTCTGGGCTCCAGAATTTCATTTTAAAGGTATTCAGGACTGATAAGACAGGAGTTTTCTTGGTTCGTGATCAATTTATGAGAAAATCCTGAATTGGAAACAAGAATTTCTATAAGAGAAGTCCGACGATTTGAAGCCAAAATAGTTTATTGACGGATGCCCAATTGGGCACCAGGATTTGTCATTACTAGACATCGGATTTTGCATATTTGCATATTTTTTATTAATAAAGATACGAAAATTCTGATTGGACCAAAATTCGTTTTGAAGAAAACTAAATGCAATGACAGGCTCATATTTTTTATTTTTTTGCATATTTGCATATTTTGCATATGCACAAAATATGCAAAAAATATGCAAAATATGCAAAAAATATGCAAAATATGCAAAAAATATGCAAAATATGCAACTAATTTTTTTGACGAAAACCGTCAAATTAAATTTGGAAAGTCATCAAAAAGTGTTCTAAATTAAGTTTATTGTCGTTAAACGTCGATTTCTTAACAGATTATTATGTTATTAATTATTATTCCGCCACAGCAATAAATCTGGACTAAAAGACTTAGAAAATTTCCTATAACCCAGCCCCCTTATTACAATATAAGTTGCTTTCTAATACAGAATTGTTCAAAAACTCAATCAGAAATGTCAAAATGTATGTATCCAAATATGTTGACAGTTTCTGCTCGGCCAAAATTATTTGACAGAATAACAAATGAGCAAGAAATTAAGGCTAAGAAAATATTGAATATTACATAAAATCGTTCATATTTAATTAAAAACATATAAAAATATATACGGTGCCATCATGAATATTTCCCTCTGAATTTTCCACACGGAAAATAATTTTTAAAAGTGAAATTCTTTTAAAATCAATATTTGTTAAAAGTTGAAAACTTCATTATGGCGTATTCTAGTCGAAGCGACAAAAATATTCCTTTTTTGGGCATAAATACGGAAATAAAAAATTGTGAAATTGGGGAAAGGAAACAAATTCTGCACGGAATTTTTATTCATGATTGCACTGATAACTATATTTTAATACCCTATTATGTCTTAGTGAATGAGTTTGCAACATGCAAAATGAAACGAAATAGACCTACAGTTCCTTTTGATGATCTGTATAGATTCGCACTTATCCATCTCGCCATGTCTTTTTGAAAACAAACACAGGTCACATTTATAGACCACTTCGCATAAAAATTGGGGATTTTTTGGCCCTAGGACGATCCCTATTTTGGTAAGAATCGATTCAGATTTGGACATTGCTCCCATATATACAGTACATTCGCGATAATCCTTAAACCACAGGTTTCGGCGATGTCCGAATTATCAAATTGTTCGGATTAACGAATTGTAAGGAAAAAAAATCATTTTATATGATTAAATAAAACGTGGTAGTTATATAATACTCTACGTGCTCTAAGTGTTAAAAATAGTGAGATTTTTCTATACGACAATCCGGACATTTTTATTGGCATTGCCCGTATTTGTTTCTTTCCTTACTTTTTACCAATTTACCATGCAATAAGACTCAATTTCCCAACTTACAGACAACGCCAATCAGATTGTGAAAGTAGAGCTAGAAATATGACGTTTTTAAAGTATACATCAGGATGTAAGCAAAACACGGACAAGTGTGAAATTTCATTTTTTTGAAAATTAAGATTCCTTGAAATCTTTGCGTTTTCGGTGTATAGTGCCTTTGGTAACTTTAATGACAATATTGCGGCGAACATTTTTCTTAATATATTTATTTATATCCTAGACAGCAAGACTAATGTGTTATAAAAGGTGGTATATCCTTGTACTCGATAATTTTTTCTAAATGTTTCTGAAACAATTTTTACAGCAACTCCTCCATTAAACAACTGTCCAAATTCGAAACATTTGTAATAATTAGTTCATATTATCGAGTACACGGTCCACTGTGTTATCAAATTTGTTTTCCTGTAGCAGGAATGAAAAAACTATATTTTTTAGCATTCCAAATGCTTTTCTAGCAGAAGTATGTGAGTGGTTTTGCCATGTTAAAGATAATTCCAAGGGTTTGACTTATTTTACCACTACCACGCTATTGTGTGGTTTTTCTGAGTGATGTCATTTTGCACTAATCATTTGGTGTTCTTCGCATCAATTTTAACTATAACCCACTTAAATAAAACTTGTTGTTTTTAAAAATTTGAAAACAACAAAACCCGAGATTAAGCTGAAATTATTTTACAACAATAATAAATACACATCTCAACAAAACTGGCAAAAGTGAATCTAAAAATAATGCATTACTTTTCGCCGAGGAGTGAACATTTCCCAGTTCTGCATTAAGCGGTTGTATACTTACAATATACATATAAAGTTATGTATTTTTAGTGCATTAAACTAAAACCATGTCATCAATATTAAAGCTGCAGTTAGAGCATTTTTCCAAAGAAACTTTTTGACCACAAATATAGGACTAAACACTATAAAATATATTAAAATCTAATAGGTGGATATTCAAAACGTATACTTCTAATTATAGTTATATTCCAGAACCTGGAATCGTAAATGGCACTTTAGTACTTTTTCCCATTTTGCGCTAATAAACGAACCCTTTTTCCAAAAACTAGAAAAAATTGGGCTTCTATCAAAAGAAAAATAGCGATGACTAACTCTAGCTCCTTTTTTTTGGTAGACAATTTTGGCCGATTAGACTATCACCATATTTGGACATGTTGATTTTGACATTTCTGATTGAGTTTTTGAAATTTTTCCATTATCTATCTATATTTGTATAGAAGGCAAATTATGTTGTAATAGGAATGCTGGGTTATTTGACATTTTCTCACCTTGTGAAAACTGATTTAAGTCTTGTTAGTCTAGATTTATTGCTGTGGCGGAATATCTGGAGAGTCTCAATAACATAATAATCTGCAAAAAACTATGTTAAACGTCAAAAAACTTAATTTAGAATGCTTTTTTGATGATTTTCTAAATTTAAGTGGCGATTTTTGTCAAAAAAACACTTGCATATTTAGCATATTTTTTGCATATTTTGCATATTTTTTGCATATATTTTGCATATTTTTTGCATATATTTTGCATATTTTTTGCATATTTTTTGCATATTTTTGATATGACCCCAAATATCGAAAAATTGACCCTCAAAACGCCTAGATCCAAAATTTGAGTCCAATCGGATAAGAAATAAAAAACATGCTAAAATCCGATGTCTAGTCATTACATACCCACGATTGGGTGCTAGAATTGCATCATAAATATGACTCACTATTGCTCAGCATTAGTTCTCTATCAAGAAAACCACTATCGGCCTTCAGAAATTCTTTGTGATTAGATCTACGATTGGACACCAACATATTTTGAGGGAATAACTTCAATGACAGTAACAGTAACAACGATTGAACACCTGAATTTCCGGAATTGAAAAAACTGACCATATTCTGACATTGCAGCGTGATAAAAGACAAAAAAAAGAAGACACGTGTCTCGGCATTTTTTCCTTTATTTATATAACTCCTAAATTATCCTGCAAATATTTAAAAAAATACTAGTGGATAACGCCATGATATCCGAACGTTCCCTCTGCATAAATCAATTCTTTACTAATCCCATTTTCCTTCCATAAATTACTCAATAAAATTGGAGTGGAAACAAAGGAAAGGTTAAGATATTTCTAAGGTTTTCCGATTGTATACTCTTTCTTTTGGTCTTACCGAAGAGATATCACTGAATTACACAACATCCACTGTAGTTGTGAGTTATTTGATAAATGATACACCCGAAAGTATATGCGACTATTAATATATCTATTGTTTGAACATATCATAAAGTTCTGAAAACAAGGGAAAATTGGCCAAGAACTCTTACGTCATTTTAATAAAAAATTGGAATTAAAAATTATTTCATCAGTAATATAAGTATAAAATAAGGTTTATATCATTGCTGAATAAGAAATTTTTGCTAACATGAACTTTCCAAATTTTGGTCAGGTGGGCCCCCCCCCCGAAATGAAATCCTGGCTACGTCCCTGACTAAAAGTACTCCTTGCTTTTCTCTTTATGTTTTTCGTGGTCAAGTTCAAGCTTCCGAACATAATGGCCCAAAAGGTCTAAATCCTACTGTGACCAACTAAATTACCTGGTGGGCGCGATAGCTATCGAAAGGAATAACTTCTAACAGAAGATCTACTTTCAAAATGGATTATGCCGACCTATTTCTTTATTAAGAAAACATAATCATTTTTTGGAAGTTCACGATCGTTAAGATAAGTACCCCGACATTTCAATAATTTTGTCGATAAGTTCATACGTCTAAAAAGGCTACAAAATTCCGAAAAAACCCTGAATACATAATTTCTGGGGGAAAAGATTTCGGCTGTGTAGCCGGTATTAGATCTCTCAATTGATGTAAATTTCAATTCTCACCGGCTCTCGGTGATGTCGAAATATACTTTTTGATTGACATTGGTCTATAAGATAATCACTTTACGGATGATCGTTACAGGGCATTTATTCCTGATACTTTGGTCCAGACACTTTATCTGTTATTGTTAACTTCGTGCATAAGTTCTTTAAACCTATGGCTTTTTGATTTAGTACGAAATTCCAAATATCGAAGCACTTTTTTCCACTCTGATAGAGACACCTCAAAAACATATTTTTCAAAACTTCGACAGCATCATCGAGGAAACCCGCCGACTACACATTTTTTCTTGATGTGCGGGACTAAAAATAAGTTATTGGGTACCAAGTCAGGGCTGTATGGCGGATGACCCATCAATTCCACGTTTTGGTCCATCAAAAAGGCGCTGGTTTGACAGGATGTGTGAGAACTCGCATTGTCATGGTACACAATGATTCGTGTTCTCTTGTTCGTTTTTCGAATTTCTCCAAAGACTTCAGGCAAACTAATTGCGGTGCAGCACTTAGAATTGACCGTCCTACGTTGGGCAAGCGGAATAGTCGTCATATGGCACGTTTTGCCGAAGAAACAGGCGACTTCGAAGTGCATCTTTAATTGGATTTGGCTGGTCTTCGAAGATCCACACGATAGCTTGCTGTTTTGTTTCGGTCTCATTCGCATAGATCCATCACTTGTCACTTGCGACGCCTTTTGATGCACTGCGATCACATTTTTTCATAATTTCTTTGCACCAATCAACACGAGCTTTTTTGAGCGAATGTCAAATTGTGCTGCATCAAACGAGAACAATTTTTTGGCAGAAATTCCCAAGGATGCCTCTATTTCAAGGTGTATTACATGACATGAATTATCACTTCACGCACTGCTTCAATGTCATGTGGCACAATGATCGTTTTTGGTGAATCGGCCACGATTGAATTCATTAAACTATTTTTTCACAGTGCTATACGATGACGATTCTTCGTCATCTTCATTTCTGTTTAACTCCTTGAGGAGCATAGGGCCTCAAGATTCATCGCCATACAAATATATATTTAATTTCATCGATGCACTCCTGCCGTGATAATCCACGTCGAAAGTTGTGAAAAATATCGGACGAAAATGCTCACAAGTAAATTCCATTTTTTTTTTGGCAAATTTATTTTTCATGTCACTGTAAACAAAGCACACATAGTGTTGCCTTGGCCAGAATCTTATTTAGTAGCCCTCGTACTGTCATACTTGCTTTGGGTCAATTCACAGTGAAATGAAAACTTTCCAGAAAAGTTTCATAATTATTACAGGACTAACTATATGATATATTTCCCACTTTCGTAGTACACCCTCCAATAATGACATTCAATATATTTTGAACCTATTTTCCCCAGTTTCCAACTTAAAACAATATTTTCTACAAACATTCCATGGGGAAAATGAGACATTTCTTGGTTATAAAAATTATATATACTGTAAAAATTTTACCTACCAACCCTCGTATATTACCTACATTATTTCTAAATACATAGCTAACAAGAAGCATATGCTAAATATCACAAAAAAATATTAATTATTATTTATAAAATAATAAAAACGACATAAAAATATAGAAATAAAACTGCGTAAAGAAATTGCAATCGAATTGCATAAGTTTGTTGTTGTTCATATATCCTATGAGTACATCTGCTCCCTGATAGGTGATCTGTTTATTTGTTTAGATAGAAGTAACTACACGACAACAATAAAAACAAATGTACAAGTAATTTTATTACTGTCTGTAGTGTGTGAATTTCGGTCAAAGCCGGCATAAACAAATTGATGCAACGTCAGACGACACCACACTACGAATTTTGTTGACTACCGTCCGCCGTCGTCTGATTCATGAACACCACATAGTACGTTGTTGGTATAGGTTTGTATGTATATAGTGCAACATGTGACTACTGGCGGGTGCTATCTGCCTGACTGGGGTACTGGGGTACGTACGGACAAATCATAAAATCTACAATAAAATACAATATTTTTGAGGTCACTAGTGTCAGGGTTACAATTTTTTACGACTTTTTTTAATGTCATCTTTCTTCAGTTTTGCCTCCTCATGTCGACACTTTGATTGTCTCATTTATATTTAATTTTTATGCCATTCAAATAATAGTTGCTCTCGAGTGTATCTATGTTGTCAACATTTAGAACCCATAAAAATCCACGCAGCACACACAAACAGAGATTTACACACAAGCGGACATAGTCATCAACTTACCCAGATTTATAATCACAAACGTAACACATTCCGAACCCACAAAAAGCCATCAAACGGAAGAAGTCGTAAAAATTTTCCAGCCCTGCGTTGCACGGTAACCGGAGCAGATGCAATTCCCTTTACATCGCCACTGTGTCTGTTGTTGCGGTACATAGTACAAAGGTTGTTGTATCCCGTTCTCCCTTCCCTTTGCCTCTGGTGATTATTTCATAGAGAGAAATTGGCTGCTTCTGTTTGGAAAATCATAAAATGAAAGTTCTATAAAAATTGTTGTATTTTAAGGCCATATAAATAGTAGGATATAATATGGTAAGACCAACAAACAATTACAACAAACAAATTAACAATGGTAGAATTTTATGTGCATGGATAAGTGTATTAAATAACGATGATGAAGAGGATCGCACCAAACCAATGACGACGACGATGATGATTTTACGACTGTGATTGAAACAAGGTGTCTTAATTGTCTTCGCTGGTTAGGATTTAATGGCTGTGGGAAAAGTGTTATGAAATGCATTGTCTGTATAGGAATTTGGTCGTAAAAAAAGTTTATTAAGACATCAATGAAATGCAGAAATCCAGGTGTTTGACTTGGAACAATACAACATCATAATTCGGGGTATTGTTAATATGGAAGTTTAAATCATAAGACATTTGCTTTAAAACGTAATATAGTATTTGTTAAATATACTTCGGTATTAAAAACTTCTCTTTGAGCGATTTAAAATTTGTATAATGAACCAATTTGGTCTAATCTTTGAACCAATTTGGTCTAATCTTTGCACATCCCACATAGCAATCAAAGAAATGCAGATTGTCCTCATGCAGGGCATGTGTTGGGTATAGTGCCATCAATTTGGTCCAAATACGAATTGAAGCGTCTGCATCGAGCGGATCTTAATTGGTCTAAAACCACTCGTGTTTGCTTTAGCAGCTTGCGTCCCTCTGTTGCGATGGATGTGGGTTGGTCTCACACTGTACTTTTGTACTGTCTGCGCAACTGCGTTAGTGTGAATGTTATTCAAGCCTGTTTGATAGGCTCGTTGATATAAAGATTATGACTTTTTGATACTTTTTGTCAAAACTGATTTCCTGTAGTGAGAATGAATGAACATTTGCCTATTAATGCCTAAAGAAACCTTAAATCTATTTTATTATAAAAAAGGTTCCGAACAAACCACTTTCAAACATATTTTTTTTGAAAAAAATCTATGAAACGAAAAAAAATTTTTTCAAAAATTTATTTTCTGATGCACGAATGAATGACCTTTTCCCTATTAATGACTAAAATAACTTTTATTCCATTTAAATGTTGAAAAAGGTCATGCACAAACCACTTTTAATTTCTATGATATATGAAAAAAGATATATATAATATAAATGACTAGCTGAACCCGGTGCGCTTCGCTACCCCTTTAGATTGATATGCATTTGAAATTTTACGGATTTTTTGAAATCAAAAACAAATCAAATTATTTATTGTAATGCTTTAGGATATACAATGTTTTTTGTTTTTCCTTCAGGAGCGTAAACAAACAAATCGGCCGGTCTAGCAACACGTGAACATGCAACGTAGAGCTGACCATGAGAAAAGCAAGAACATGCTAAATTTAGGCCCCATACACGAAGAGTCTGTCCTTGGGATTTATTTATAGTCATTGCAAATGCTAAACGTACAGGAAACTGCAATCTTTTAAAATTGAAGGGCGTTTCTGTTGCTATTAGAGGGATTCGAGGTAGCAGTACATCTGAACCTATATACTTCCCAGTAATAATCGTTGCCTCAATTAAATAGTTATGTAGTTTTTTTTCTGTTAACCTTGTACGATTGCAAAGGCGAGGTGGGTCTATGTTTCTTTATAAAATAATAGGAACACCAACTTTTAGCACTAAATTATGTGATGGAAAGCCTGGAAGATCCAACGAATTTAGTAATTCAACTGGATAGTTAACCGCGTCGTCTTCAGTTGCCACAGTAACAATGGATTTGTACGTTCGTGCATTTTCTGAAATTCTATTGACTGAAAATCTGTCAATATAATTTACCAATTTGTTTTGTAGACCAATTTTCGCAACATATTCCAAATTTCAGTGAAATTGGGCTTACATAGCGTGTTTGGTGCATCAAATACATGAAATCGACCGAAAATATATGTGGGTGCTATATGTAAATCTGAACCGATTTTAATATAATTTGACAAATTTTTTTGTTGATCAATTTCCGCCACATATTTCAAATTTCATTGAAATTGGACATACATAAGGTATATACTGCATAAAATACATGAAATCGGCCAAATCTGATCCGATTTCAATATAATTTTGCAAACTAATTTTAGGATCAATTCCGTCAAAGATTCCAAATTTCGTCAAAATTAAACATACTGGGCGTGTTTGGTGTAGAAAATACATGAAATCGGCAAAAAATATATATGTTAGCTTTATCCCAATCTGAACCGATTTCAAAATAGTTTGGAACATTTATTTCTGCAATAAATTCCGTCACACATTCAAAATTTCATTGGAATTGGGCATACAAAACGTGTTTTATGCATCAAATGCATTAAATCTGCCGAAAAATATATATCCAAATCTGAGCCGATTTCAAATTACCTTGGCAAATTTATTTTTAGACTAAATTCCGTCACACATTCCAAATCTGAAGACTGTATCGATAATCGTTCGTTAGATATACAAAGTCTACATTTTTTAGTGGTACCTCCGATCCTGAGGCTATATCTCCAGATCGGGGCGGAATTTTTAAGATTTATATAGCCTGTGAGACTTTCAGGCCATGTGGTAATATACTCTGAAAGTTTCAGGAAGATCGGTTCAGCGGTTTTTGGGTCCATAAACTTCAAACAAACAAACAAACGTACAAACATTTTCCTCGTTTATAGATATAGAATACCGCACAAATTTCATTGAAATAAATATGGGAGCTATTGCCAAATCAACACCGATTTCAATGCTTATTTCTACACCAAATTTAGATACACATTGGACATACATAGCGTGTTTGGGGCATCAAATACATGAAATCGGCCGAAAATATATATAGGAGCTATATCCAAATATGAACCGATTTCAATATAATTTGCCATACTCATTTCTACAACAAATTTAGTCACACATTCCAAATTTCATTGAAATTGGACATACATAGTGGGTTGGGTGCATCAAATACATGAAATCGGCCGAAAATATATATAGGAGCTGTATCCAAATCTGAACCGATTTCAACATAATTTGGCATACTCATTTCTACAACAAATTTAGTCACACATTCCAAATTTCATTGAAATTGGACATATGTAGCGTGTTTGGTATATCAAATACTTGAAATAGGCCGAAAATATATATAGGAGCTATATCCAAATCTGAACCGATTTCAATATAATTTGGCATACTCATTTCTACAACAAATTTAGTCACACATTCCAAATTTCATTGAAATTGGGCATACATAGTGGGTTTGGTGCATCAAATACATGAAATCGTCCGAAAATATATATAGGAGCTATATCCAAATCTGAACCGATTTCAATATAATTTGGCATACTCATTTCTACGACAAATTTAGTCGCACATTCCAAATTTCATTGAAATCGGGCACATATAACGTGTTTGGTGCATCAAATACCTGAAATCGGTCAAAACTATATATGGGAGCTATATCCAAATCTGAACCGATTTCGATATATTTTGGCACATTTATTTATAGTTCAAATTTCGTCACATATTCCAAATTTCATTGAAATCGGACATATGTAGCGTGTTTGGTATATCAAATACATGAAATCGGACGAAAATATATATGGGATCTATATCCAAATCTGAACCGATTTCGATATAGTTTGGTACATTTTGTTATAAGCCACGTTCCGTCACGCATTCCAAATTTCATGGAAATCGGACATATATAGCGTGTTTGGTATATCAAATACTTGAAATCGGACGAAAATATATATGGGAGCTATATCCAAATCTGGACCGATTTCGATATATTTTGGCAAATTTATTTTTAGGCTAAAGTCCATCACACATTTCAAATTTGGAGTCTGTATCTGTAACCGTTCTATAGATATTTGCATACAAAAATTAAATTTTTTTTGGAGGTTCCTCCGATTCTGATGCTATATCTCCGGATCAGAGCGGAATTTCGAAACTTTTTATAGCCTATATTACTTTCAGGCGTTGTAGTAATATACCCTGAAAATTTCAGCAAGATCGGTTCAGCGGTTTTTGAGTCTATAAATTTCAAACAAACAAACAAACAAACATACAAACATTTTTCTATTTTATATATATAGATATACATATATGACATAATATGAGAATAAAATTAGTGAGAAACAAACGGTCACGTTCGTTATGTCGTGTACCCTTATACTTTGATTTGATATAAATATCGACTTACAGTGACTTCAAAAAATGTTCCAAAATTCTAAAAAACAAGTAAAAAAGTGTCAGTCGGCTTTGCCGATAGATATATCAAGCTTTTTGTTGAAAATTAACTTATGTTGAAACTGAGGTATGGGGTATTGTAACTCGCGATCAGTTTTACTATTCCATAACTTTTGACCGCATTTCGGTAAAATAAACTGTTTTAGCCCGATTCACTGAGGGGTTTCTTAAAATAATAATTTGAGCGGAAGCTGTGGTCGTACTAATGTAAAAAAAATCGGAAAAAATCGTTGAAGAAAACGAGTTTCATTATGTTATTTTCCAATTAGTGGTTTTACAACACAATGTAGAGCTTAATGCTCAAAGGAGAAGTTAAAGAGTACACTTCAGAGTTGAAGTTTCTAATGTATGATTTTTTAATATATCCACTGTATCTACCTCAAACGGATGCTGACATTTTGAAACCAGAAAAATGGGATTTTTTTAATTTTTGCTCTAATCGGGACGCGCAGCTGGATTTCCCTAAAAGGTTATTATTTGATTATAGTACTCGCGATTTCGCATTTTTTAATGTATAACATGAGGGTGTAGCCCTCACAGGATCACAGTAATCTGCGCCCAAACACGAAATTTTTGTGCGTAAATTTTTCTCAAAAACCTATTTTTATACCCTCCACCACTATGTGGGGAGGGTATTATAAGTTGGTTTTGGCCAAAAAGTTTGTAACGCATCGAAATAATGGTCGTAGACCCATACTTATATATACCAAATTGAATGTCTCGACGAGCTGAGTCGATCTGGCTATGTGTGTCCGTCCGTCAGTCCGTCCGTCCGTCCGTCTGTCCGTCTGTCCGTCTGTCCATCTAAACCTTGTAATCACGCTACAGGTCGCAATTTTGATCGGATCGTCACCAAATTTTGGGTGTTGATGAGGGTCCCGGAGGGGAAGAAGCCTATTGATTTTGGTGATGGTCGGATAATATTCAGGGGTCGGAATGGGCAAAAAACTTATTTGGGGAAAAAGTCAACGTTTTATTTCAAAGCGAATATCTCCGCATCTATAATATGTATATCAAAAGCAAAACCTGCTAATGAAAGTAGAAAATATCACCTTTACAACGATGTATGGAAGGTTGTCGTAGGTGGTCAAACAAAGAAGAAATCGCGATAGTCGCTAATACAACTCATTTTTTTATTTTTGCGATTTGAGTTATAATAACGAATATCACAGCTTTGGTTGGCGATCTTCCAAAAGCAAAGCCTGACTATGAAAGAAGAATATCCGATCTTTACAATGATTCAAAGCGGGTTGGCGTAGGTGGCCAAATAACGGAGATATAGCAATAGTCGGTAATACATCCCATTTTTCCATTTTTTTCAAAATCGCGCTATAGGTCGCAATTTCGATCGGATCGTCACAAAATTTTGGGAGTTAATGGGGGTCCTACAGAGGCAGAAGCGTATTGATTTTGATGATGGTCGGATAATATTCAGGGGTCGAAATGGGCAAAAACGTATTTGGAGAAAAGGTCAACGTTTTATTTTAAAGCCAATAGCTCTGTTTCTTTAAGAGGTATATCAAAAGCAAAACCTGGCAAGGAAAGTAGAAAATATAACCTTTACAACGATGTACAGTATGCTGTTTTAGGTGGTCAAACAACAGAGATATCGCAATAGTCGGTAATGTATCCCATTTTCCGATTTTTTTGTAATCACGCTACAGGTCGCAATTTTGATCGGATGGTCACGAATTTTTTGGGAGTTGATGCGAGTCCCACAGAGGAATAAGTTTGGTGCTGGTCGGATAATATTCACGAGTCGGAATAAGCAAAAAGCTTATGTGGAGAAAAGTCAACGTTTTTTCTTATGCGAATATCTCCGCTTCGGGTAGGGGTATTCCAAAAAGAAAGCCCGCCAATGGTAGAAGAAAAAATCTCCTTTATATTGATGCAAAGTATTTTGGCGTAAGTGGGAAAAAAAACCGAGATATCGCAAAAGTCAGTAATATATAATTTTTTTCCATTTTTTGTAATCACGCACCGGTTGGAATTTTGATCGGATAGTCACGATCGGATAGTCACGGGGGTAGATGCGGGCCCCACAGAGGAAGAAGCCTATTGATTGTAGTGATAGTCGGATATATTTAGGGGTCGGAATGGGGAAAAACTCATGTGGAGACAAATTCAAAGTTTTATTCTTTGTGAATATATCGGCTTCTAGTAAGGGTATTCCAACGGCAAAGCCTGTCAATAGAAGAAGAAAATATTACCTTTAAATTTGTGTAAAGTAGGTTGGCGAAGGTGGCCAAACAAGGGAGATACCACAATGCATCCAATTCTTCCATTTTTTGCAATTACGCTACAGGTCGCAATTTTGATCGGATGGTCACGTAATTTTGGTTGCTTATGGGGTCCCGAGAGAAAGTGGCATATTATGTTTGATGGTATTCGGATTATATTCCCTAAAAGAAATGTTTACAGTGAAAATCTTATGCACAGGGGTAGTGGTGTAGGGTAACACATGGTCGCCCCCGTCCCGACTATAGCCTCGGCTCACTTGTTTAAATATTGGGGAGAAGTACCGGAAGTTGTGGACCGGTATTGCCCCATGAAACTAAGTTTGGATATAATATGACGAAGGCCAAATGTTGGACCCAATCGGTTGAACAGTTCGAGAGTTATCGTGCTCTCCGACAGCCACATATTGTGACATAGTGTTTTTTTTTACACCTTTCGGGCTGTTTTCCTAAGGAATATGGACTTGCCCCTGAAAAAACTTTTACCGTCGTAATGGAGGTAGCGAATGCAAACCGCTTCAATAAAAATCAAAGTGATTCGAGAGCAGATCTTAAAGTGAACTTATCCGAAACTGTGTGTGAGAGTTACCAGAAGGAGTAGAAAAATATAGTCCATATTCGAACCTGATCTATATCTGGTAGATATATTAGGATGTGCAAAGTATAGATTACATCGGTCACTCCCTTCACTCCCTTACTTGTTTTTTTTTTTTTTTTTGGAAAGCCGAAGAGTGAACTTCATTCTCATTAACATGAGAATACTCGATGCTTAAAGAGTTCAGGTTTTCACTAGAAAAATCATCATTTCAAAAACTGAAATGCAAATTGATAATTCCCTTCGCCGGGATGAAATCATGCTATTGGTAGCGATCAGTAAATTTTGCAGGCTGTCAGTGCGTGTTGTAACCATTACTCTCTGTAAACAAAGTAATGATGAAGTTAAGCCAATGGGGGAAAACTCCAGACTTAAGTAATCATATGATTGAATCTTCAACAATAACAAAAAACAATCAGAAAAATAAAAACTTTAAAAGTTTTTTGTGCGGAAGCTTTTTTTTATCAAATCACTTTTTTTATTAAGATTTTGTGTAATCTTAGGTAAAAACTCATCAAAATATCATACAGGGATAAGAGGTTGTAAAAAAGTCATAACGCTAATAAAGATTTTTGCTTGTTCCTTTGGACCTCTCTCTCCAGATCATGAAAATCTCTCTTGACGTGTCTGGGTGGGGGAAGCCTGTTCACTAGATCGTGGAAGGGAAGCTTATGGCGGTAACAGGTTCTGCATGGACAACATTTTGTTGTGCTGATGTTCGGGTAAAATCATCGCCTCCTCAGGAAGATGATCCATTGGTGTCAAGAGGAGGCCCCTCTTGCAATCCTCAGGGCGGCATTGTGGCAGGTTTAAATATTCTTCCACTGCGTAGCGCTAACATTCCCATACCACACTCACACCTATAGCTTACCACAAACCGGCAATTTGCTTTATAAGAGGTCAACAAAGGGACTTGTTCCTAATTCTAATCTTGTCGCAAATTGCTGTGGCTTGTACGAACGACTTAAATATGCTATCGAACTTTACACCTAGTATCTTGGGGTCAGAATCAGAACACCATCGACCAATTTGTTCTGAGGGAGCCTCATTAAAACCGTCCAGTTGGTGAACTGCGTGGCAGTGGATTTAGCAGCGGATGTTTTCATATTCCTCAGATAGAAGAACATCACTAACCTACAGAGAAATGCATAAGTAGCTGATTTTGACACTCATAAGCCACATGCTAAAAAACAAGCGTATGTGCGGCTTGCTACTCTAAACAATAAATGCAAGTGTTGCTTGCCATTCTCAAAATATGTACGAGTGTGGCTAGCCACTCAAAAAATAAGTTATTTAAAAATGGATATTTTTTGGCACTTGCGTATGCTTTGCCAAGTAGTTTTAAATACGCAATAACATTTTCTGTTTTACTTTCTTGCTCATCGCACATCAAGTATTGTTTTCAACCCTTGTAATTCAACCGATTGTCTCGTGCTGTCCGAGAGAGTGAGAGCTAAGATCATTTTCTAACACTGATTTTCAAACGTTAAAAACAACATGCAAAAGCATACACAACATTCCAAGCAAATAAAGAAAAGCATACACCAGGGTAGGGGTGAGCACGCCTGTGTGCTAGCACACAGGCAAATTGTTAAAACGTACTCTTAGTTTTTTGTGAACCATAAACAATTAAAAGTTTATGCATTTTTTTATTTATATTTTTAATAATTTGCAATGTGGACGATGTTAGACAACATAAATGTTTAAAAAATGTTGAAATAAGTAATGAAACATCAAGAAAAATTAAATATTAATTCTCTCTTAAATTTTCTCTTTTCCTATTTTGCTCACCATTGCACCAGGGCAATGGTGCACAAGAAGAGAATGCTATTTTGTGTTTTTGTATGGGAAAGAGAGTTGTAGTTAACTTTTTCGTAAAGACGCGTGTATGCCATACACAAACGAAACAACAACAACAAATAAAATTAGAATTGTTTATTTTTTGTAATGTTGTGTGTGTGCTTCCACTTGATGAGTCACTTGGCAAACTATCTACGATTGCGAGTTTTGTAACAATGCAAAATACGATGGACACTTGTTTTACTTATTACGCACAAGCAACGGTCTTGATGCGTCGTAAGTGTTTTTTGTGGTGGTGGAAAAAAAAATACAGAGTGCTAGAAAACAATTGTATTAAAAAGCAAAAGACTCAAAACAGCTTGTGTGCGCTCAAGTGGCTTCATTACATTACAATCTCTATGTCTTTTGGAGGGTACGGAATTTCCGAAAAGTAGAGGTTAAACAGTTCTGGAGATATCACCCCGCGTTGAACACTCTGTTTCACTATTAATGGGTCTTAGACTTTATATCTCTAATTCCACGAAAGATTGTCTTACACAGGGACGTACGCAGAGGGGGGGGGCACGGGGGGCCCGGGCCCCCCCCGAAATGGTTTGGTCGAACAACATTTTTAAGATACTGTAACTAGTTATTATATTTTTTTTCTCATAAAAATGTTTGTATATTTGAAGATTTCAAACTAAAACTTATATTTTCTTAAGTTTCTGAACAGAAAATGTACATCATTACCAAGTTTTGTAAGAAAATATTTTAAAAATTTTTGTTTGTAAGCTGTTTTTGAGAGAAACTTCCAATAAAATCTGAATTACTATCAAATGCTAATTCCTTAATGAATATTTATTTATTTATTTATTTCAAAATTCATACATGATACAAAGCCTCAATGGCCAAATACACGTATCTCAAGACAAAAAACCTGAGTTAAAAATAATAAATTCAATTTAATTTACTTAAATACATTAATATATAACAATTAATTATTATTTAAATTCAGATATATATATATTTTTTTTCCGGCTACCCAGCCATAAAATATTAAAGAAAAACAATAACAAAAAAAGAAAAAAGATGTCCAAAGAGTAGCAACTCAACATGTGCTGATTTTTTAAAGAGTGACATATATATACATATATACATATGTATATATAGATGCATATATATATACAATATTATTGTTCAAGTAGCCCTTGAATGTGTCTAAGGATTCAAACGAAAAGAATTATTGGTGTGAGAAAAAATACGTAGTTCTAGTGGTAAAAAGTTCCAAAGCCGCGCAACTCTGACTAAGAAAGACCTAGAATACACATCTTTCCAAATCAAAGGAATAAAAATTTGGGGATTTCTAGTAAAATGTAAAAAAGTAAATCTTCTCCTTAGGGCTCTAGGTATACCATTCTTTATAAGGTTATAAAAAAGCAACGTACAACGGTATTTTATGAACATATCGAAGGAGCAACCTAGAAACCGAATGACATGAACTGATACATGACTACTTCGAGGAAGATTAAACAAAAAACGTGTAATAGTATTGACAATACACCTCAATTTGTCAATATTGCCGCCAATAGTACCAGAATACACCTCAAGTCCATACAATACTTGGGACATCAAAAGAGAATTAGCCAGCAATAACTTTATTCGGCGAGAAAGATATAAATTAGAACCATAAATCCTATGCAATATGCCCCAAACTTTACCAGACAATGAATCAATGTGGCTTTTGAATGAAAGATCAGAATCGATAATTACTCCCAAGCATTTATGTTGTTGTACGAAGTCAATTTTAGTGTGACCTAAGAAGATATCAATGGGTGGCAAAGAACAGTTATGATTGAAAAAAGCTAAAGCCTTGGTCTTAGAAGGATTCACCTTTACCCCATGTCTATTATTTATTCGAACTGTATAGATCCCTCGAGGCTTAAAACTCATTCGGTTATAACAAAAATAACGAGTTTAGTATTATGGGAATGGAAATATGTATATAAAAAAATCTATTGAATAAAATGTATGAAGGGTCGGTCCTTCGTGGACTACATATTGAAAGCCAATTAGACATTTGTTTTACTGCCATCGCCAAAATTTTGTTATTCTGTTTTAGACAAATTTGCTGCTAAACAGTATGAGAAAATAATGAAGACAAATGAATTTTTGTGCCTCACTTGATTTTTACTTATCATTACCGAAGTATAATTGTAACCTCAGACTTTAGATTACGAGATTATATACACTAGGATTGTATCGTATAGATTTCATCAAAATAATGATTTAAGACTTCACATATGTTTGGACGATATTCGTTTCAGATGGAAGTACTTACCACCGTCCGTCCGCCTGTATCTCTGTTTGTCTGGCAGGTTGGAACTCATGATAACTCTCGGTACAAGTTATGGATCTCGTAATGTTTTGTCCAAATTAAATTTAAGTCATATCGGTACCTCCGCCATACAAGTTCAAAAATGTTCACTAAAATGGTCGAAGGGACTAACCGATTCGGTCTAAAATCGAACCTAATATGGTTTGCAAGATTACTTCCAAAAGTACATCAAGGTCCAAGAGAATATGTTTGGACAACATCTTCAGGTCTCTTATACAAGTCTAACATAACTGCAGTTTAAAGATCGTTCGATGATTTTTTGGACACTTTGTAGTCTTGTTTACAGAGATATCCTACTTTTCGTGGACAAGTTTATGCTTCCTGACAAAGCTCTAAATACTACGGTGGCCAACTAAAAAGCTTATGGGCGCGGTAACTATCGAGAGGAGTGCCTCTCAAATAATTATTAGTGAATAATAATGTGGGGTTCAATAAGGATCGATTGTTATTTGTCAAAACTATATAGAACGAAGTCCATCAAAGTGTTTGTCATCGAGTCCAAAAAAATTAAGAAAACAAATTATAACGCTTCTTTTGTAACAAAATATTAAAAGTAAAAATAATCCTGGTATCAGAATCTATCTCTTTCGGTAAATAACACTGTGTAATTTTTTTAAGGTAATCTTGTGCAAATAATTTGAAGTGAGGATTTTTTGAATGTACAGACCCAAAATACAAAAGCCCTAGTTCCGTTTTGTTGAGTCAGATACAGCTTGTATTTTATGGCCCCATCTAAACATTGTTAAATATCGACTTTTTAAACAACTCGGGGCTATATCTCTGAAACCAATGCAAATCTTCTTCTGACCTTTGCAGCAAATTTGTAGATAAGGGCCAAAATAAAATATTTGGAGAAATGAAAAAAAAAATAAATTTTATAATATATCTAAAAATTCGATAATTTGTATACATTTCGCACCATATCTCAAAAACTGTGAAATTTTTCTTAATGTTTTCATTTGGAAACATATCAACGACAGCCGATATTCTTAAAAATTAGGCTAAGATCATCGAAATAGTGAAAATCTTGGTATAGCAAAGACAACGGACCTGTAGGATTAAAAACTTCAATATACTTCAATAAATTTTACTTGGCGACATTGCCGAACGTGGCCCGATATTGTCTATTTTCAATTCTAAATATCCTACTCTGTAAATATTTAAAATTGTATCCTTAGTCCCAATTTACATTAAACGATTTTTCTTGCGGCAATTTTTCTCGTTCTCTTTTAAACTTGCCTCTTGCGTTTATACAGGCAATTCTGTTTTCAAAACAATGAATATAATAGCGGTATTCACTCATTGTAGTAGATTTACAACTCTTGTTAATGTACTATATGTACCAGGGTTTTTTACAACTAAGTGAGAATGCCTTTTTTGTGAATATCGTAAACAAATCAACGCATCTTAACGTCGTCGTAAGTCTATCTTTTAGTTTCAGTTTTATTACACTTTTTTCATAAAAAATGTTTTTTTTCTTGCCTCCATTCTTTTATTATTCTTTTATTCTTTTTATTTTTCACGTTTTTTCTACCAAGAAAACAAAACTCCGAAATAAATAAAACTCACAACAAAGTGACGACACAAGAATCAGCTGTTCTAACCCTTGTAAAAGTACAATGGAATGTTTACAATACTTTTAGGTCGAGTAAATTAACAACCCTGTTGTAAATTAAACTTTCATGTATTTTGTTGTTATGGTATTGTAAACACTTGTAGATCTACAATATTAACAAGATGTACAAGATCTACAATGTCACTTTACCAACATGAGTGAATACCGCTAATGTCAAAAACGAAAAATATAAAAGGAATTGCCTGAAAATTGCCGGTACGAGCAATTTTTTTCCACTTCCATACCCTTACGTGTCTCTCCTACAAACTGAGACTTGCCGCAAGTAAACTCGCCTAATGTAAATTGGGACTAAATATTATGAATTCTTTCTATTGAATTTATATACTTTGTACCATTATTTCATATAAAATATAGAATAGAATATGTGCCAAAATTTCCAGTCCATCGGACAAAAATTTACCGAGATATGAGCTTTCGAAGGGAAACATTTATTGTGTTTTGTATGTATCATAGAAACTAAAAACATCTTTTCCTCGAAGTGGCACTTTGTATGTTTTTGTGGGACTATTGTACACATAAATCATGTGCTTACCCGAGAGAGTCTTTAAAAAAAACTGCTGACGGAGTCCGAAAAATATCAATTTTGTACAGTGTTTTGTTTTTGTTAAAATCAAAATTTTGATTTAACTGTTCAAAATTTTTAAAAATTGATTTTTTAATTTCTTTTCGATAATGGACAAGATTATAAGGTTCGTAATGATCCCACAAAAATATATGCTGATCGGTTTATTATTTTTCAAACTACAGTGGGTACCGCAAACTGCTTTAATAAACAAGTGCTTTATAAGCGGGCATTTGAATGTAAGATTTTTCAAAAAAAAAAAAAAAAAAAATAGAAGGTAACTTAAGGTTTAATAGATTTTTTTTATAAAAAATGCATGAAAATGGCTTTCCTCATGCTTATAAGTGGCCATAACCCCTTAAAATAGCTTTACGTAACGCTACACAACATTTGAATTTTTCATGATTTTTGGTCAAGTTGTGCCCCCCCCCCGAAATGAAATCCTGCGTACGTCCCTGGTCTTACAAACCTATAGTTGATTAACAAACGTATCAAGCACGGCTGGAGGGAAGTCTTCTCTATATCATTGAACAGCTTGAACATTGAAGGCCTTCGATAGGTCAAGATCTACCATGACTGTTCGGTCGTACGGCTGTTCTGGTTCAGTCCTCGGCCGATACATGTGCATATGGCGTGCAATGATGTTGTGGTGCTGTGCAATCTATGCTGATGTTTGGCAATTGGGAAACTGCCTCTCATCATGGGGAGGAGTAGTGCCTCTAGTATAATTGCTACTGGTGACAAGAGGGAGATCGGCCTGTACGATTCGCCGCTGCTGACAGACTTGCCTGGCTTCAGTAGCGGGACCACCCTGCAACTTTCCAGGCGTTCTGGGAGATATTGCGATGGTGATTAAATTCCAAAATCTAGAAAACCTAAAAAACCTTTCGACACCAACTAAAATGTCTGAGGAGCCCGATAATTTACGAATTGAGTGTCCGATTTGGCTAAATATTACATACATGGATATGTTCTCACAGCATCGCCGAAGGGACAAGGGGGACTTCTCTCATATCAATGAGTGCACGGCGATTTACATTAGTTCAATGATATGGGTCGGTTCGAGGATCATTTAGCAATGTTTACAACTTCTCAATTGGTGCCGTATCCCTTGTGCTCCTTTCTGACAGAACGGTCCAAAAACTTTAAAAGATAATACACACGCAGAAAAATTTATGTTAGAAATAAGTTTGGATCCAAACAAAAATATGTTTGGGACCGGTTGCAAACAAATTTATGTTTGGATCCAAACATAATATGTTTGGGTCCAAACAAATATATGTTCGCAACATTTTGTAACATATCTCAATTTGATATGTTTGGGTAAAACATATTTTTATGTTAAACAATTTTTTTCATGGGTGGAGAGAGGATGTTTGTCAACGAGAGTAATAACAGTGCTCTCGCGCCTGTGGATTGCTGTTTTATAATAAAGAGTTGTGTGTATTGTATAATAGAAGACGTAGAAGCGAAGAAGGAGGCGTTGGTGGCATGTATGCCTCAAACTCGTGTGTTTCTTGTTTTGTTGTTGTTAACCAAGAAGAAATGATATGAATTATATTTTTTTCTTTCTTCAGTGTTTTAGTTGCCTTTGTAGAGTCAAGACGGTAAAGTGAGTGAATAAATCAGTGTTTTGTGTTTTCTTAAAGAAATTGTGTTTTTTAGTAAATTAAATGCCCAATACATTTTATAATTGAATCGGAAAGTTGAATGGAATTATTTTATTGGACAAAGAAGAAATCGCATTTAATATTGGTAATTACATACATACTTATGTATATTTGAAATATGGCATATTCATATTTATTTATTACATTACATAATCATTTGATTCTAGATGCCGATTCCCCGCCGATGATTTCAACTATGAGGACAATTTGTTTTATTTCACAACTAAGGAGAAGCGTTCAACTACGTTTCTATATATTTTTCCTCTTTAAAAGTGTGACTATTTACAAATTATTTCAATCAGTTTTTCTTTTATTAAAGTGTGTTATGTATTTCTTTGGAATTTTGTATGTACCTATGTGTTTGTTGTTCTTTTGTCTTTCAATAAAAACCACAACATTTGTGTGTATACTATAGAGATAGCCAGTGAGTTCTTACTGAGAGCAAGTGAGTACACATTTTAAAGTGTTTTACATTGAATTTTACGCTCCCTTGCTCTCAGTAAGCGCCAACTGGTGCATGTGTTTGTTTTTTTTGTGCCTTTTGGGTTTGTATTTTTTTACAACCAAACATATAAAATGTTTGCACCCAAACATAAAATTGTTTCCACCCAAACATATCTTTGTTTGCACCCAAACATATATATCTTTGCACCCAAACATAAATATCTTTGCACCCAAACATATATTTGTTTCCACCCAAACATATATTTGTTTGCAGACCCAAACATATATTATGTTTAGGACTGTTGCAAACATATATATGTTTGCTGCAAAATATGTTTGGGACATATGTTAGAGAGGCCGTTTTTATAGTTATCGTGCCTGTTGGCCACGATAACTATAGAAAGGAGTAATTGAAATTGGTCCAACCTTGGCACATCGACACAAAATTTGAAAATTAATGGATCGTTTTGAAATTTAACGGCCGCTATTACGCCTGTATATTTTTTTCGGGAGTAAGTCCATACAGTCGGATATAATTATGCTGAAGCTGTAAAAGACCTGTTGCTACACGCAGAAAAATATATGTTAGATATATGTTTGGAACCAAACAAATATTTGTTTGGGACTGATTGCAAAAAAATATATGTTTGGATCCAAACAATCCAAACAAATATATGTTTGCAACATTTTGTAACTTATCTCAATTTAATATGTTTTGGTACCAACATATTTTTTATGTTAGAACATATTTTTTCGGTCTCATCGTCTCCTCATCACATTGACAATTTATCAACAAACCACAACACAACCCCCACCATCGTCTCACGATACATTGAGACTTTATCAACAAACCACACACACACACACAACAACTACCACTGTCGCAACAATTGTTGTTAGTTAACTGACAAACCGACAAATCAAACAACTACAGTGCGTTTGGTGTCGAAAAAAACAAAGTTCGTATAGTCAAATACTTCGCAACTACAAATTTGTAATTTCTTTAATATAAAGGCAACATCTAATATCTCAACCTAGCGTTGATAGACTCAACATGTATGTACATATGATTCATATTGTTCTGCTATGCTTACAAGACGATAACAACTGCAGTGAAAATCTTTAGAAGAAACGGTAAGTTACAATATTACAAAATAAAATAATTAATAAAAGTAGCAAAATTTTTCTCTGCTTTGTTTGGTGGTGTGTGGAGGTTTTAGTCAATATGTAAAAACAAAAACTCGCCAAAATTGTTTTTTTTAATCTCTCAGAAAAACCAGTATTTTTTGCTTTATGAAAGGCGTTGTTATGTTTGGGACTGCTTGCAAACAAATATATGTTTGCTGCAAAATTTCTTTGGGACATATGTTAGAGAGGCCATTTTTTTCTGTGTGTACACACTAGAATTACTAGTGGGCAAAATAAATCTCGAATGCCGTTAAAAATCTCTAAAAAGTCCTACGGTTAGCAACTAACATGGTTGGTGGGCACGATAACTATCGAAAGGAGTGATTGAAATTGGTCGAATCTTTCCGCATCGTAGAGTTTCTCTAACATTTAACTTAAATCGATTTCGAAGATGGGATATATCGTTCCATTCCTTCGGATACCTCCTACTTAAAATTTCAATACTGATAGGAAAAGTGCCGTTCAAGCAACACAGCATGCAGTTCTCGCGTCAAAGACCCGTAAAGGACCTACTGCCACATACTTAAATTACTAGTGCGCAAGATTACTCTCGAAGGGAGTATCAAATTGCGCCCATACTTTGCATATGGTAAAAGTTCTTCCAAACATACATTAAATCCTAAATCCACTCTTTCAACGATTTTTTCCGATTTTCTTACATTAATATGACCACAGCTTCCGCTTAAATTGTTATTTTTAAAAATCCATCGGTGAATCGAGGTAAAACACTACGTTCAAAGGTCACGGTATATTACAAATGTTCGCGAGTAACAATACCCCATACCTCAGTTTCGACATAAGTTAATTTCCTAATTAAAGCTTGATATATATTCTTGATCTGCATAAAATCTAAGTCGATATAACTATGTCCGTCTGTTGAAATCAAGATAAAGCTCAAAATATTTAAATGGGCTACACGCAGAGAAAAAATATTTTTCGCTATTGTTGGAACAAAAATATCTGTTTTGGTTCCCAAAATGTATTTGTTTTGTTCAAACACTGTAATCCAAATTCAAAAATACCATCTTTTGTTCCAAACATAGAAAACAAAAACAACTTTCGAATTTCCGCAATACTGTAAAAATCGTTAACAATACCGATTGTAGGAACTATCATAATCTAATTTTGTTTACAAAAAGTATTGTCAACCCAGAAAACCAGCCCAGAAATTTTTGATTTGAGTGTATATACTTCTCATATACACTTTTCGCATAACTTGGATATAAATGTCGCGTATAATATTGCAATCATTGATAAACACAATACATGGTTTGCTGCATTGGCTGACAACAAAGACAAACAAAAAGCCACAAGCACTCACAACAACAAGAAATAATTAAACACCATAACAAACTCCGGTATAATGAAACAAAACAGAAACAAATAAAAACAAGAGTCTCCTTGTTGGTATACATACACACAAAAACAAAGATAAAGGCATCATGTCATACAAACCAAACTCACCATCATTGTTTTTTTCAACACGGCATCGAATAGCGAGAGAAGAGAAAAAATTGTCGAGGAAAAGAGAGAACTATTGTCCAGTTGACAAAAACAATTTTTGGATTTAACAAAACACAATTGTTGGAATCACAATACTACATTTGGAATTTAACAATATCTTTACAATACACATTTTGCTCTTAGAATATTGTTGGATCAATCATATTTTTTTCTCTGCGTGTATGTCGGTCCATGTTTTGATTAAGCCCCGGAAGAACGGTACCTCCCAATTTTCGGTATTTTGAAGGTTATGGTCTCTTCGTCGGGAATACAAAACAAAAACAGAAATAATACATCAGAAATTTGTCGGTATAGGTCTACGTCTTCATATAACCCCCATAGAGCTGTACCCTCCGATTTTCGGTATATTGAATGTTTTAGCCACATTATTTAACCCAAAAGAAATTTGGTATTTAGTCCTTATTGTAT
Organism: Musca autumnalis; assembly: GCF_047663935.1. Lineage (NCBI taxonomy): Eukaryota > Metazoa > Arthropoda > Insecta > Diptera > Muscidae > Musca > Musca autumnalis. Next base: position 160,093,770 of record NW_027411644.1, read on the forward strand.
TTGCTAAACTTTCCTCCAGAAGTTTCTCTGTACAGGTCCACGTTTTGATACAGCCCCCATATAACGAAACCTCTCGATTTTCGGCATTTTGAAGGTTGTGCACATGCATATTTGTCAGTATTTTGAAGTTTATGGCATCAATATTTAACCGAAATGGGTAAAATTTGGCATTTAGCCATCGTTACGGATAGACAAATTTTCTACCTGCAGTCGATATAGGTCCACGTCTTCATGTAGCCCGAATAGAAGGGTACCTCCCGATTTTTCTTATTTTGAAACTTTTAGCCCCATTATTGAACGGAAATGACTGAAATTTGGTATTTACAATTACAATTAAAAATATGTTATTATGCGCCTACCACGAGGGATTTAATTAATAAAAAAAATTGTTTCTTTGTTGTTCGGTAATCCATAAAATTCGATAATTCGGGCACCGCCGAAACATGTGGTGTACGAATTATGGAGATTATATTGTATTAGTTACTTTAAATACAATCATATATTTTTTTTTTAATTCTGGCACTCCCAAAGATTTGTTTTTCCTTGAACTATTTTATAAACAAAAAAAAAAAACAACAAAAATCAAAAAGTTAGAAAAGTAATTCATTATTAAAGCTAATGTCCGAATGGCTACAAATAACTTTTCACAAAATAATTTTCCTAAGAATGGCATTCTACATACATACCTACCTATTTTGATTATCGATAAAACAAAATGGTTAGGTATTTTAATTTGATTTTCTCTATACCCATTCATTCATTCATATTCAACTGTCGTTTAATGTTGGAAACTTCAAAACAGGAGAAGGGTATGTTTTTGATAAGAAGAAAAAAACAGCAATTCTAGTATACATATTTAGTACAATGACTGTCTACAAAGAAAATCGCCTTGGAAAATCGTTTTTATCCAATGTCGTCAGTCAGCCAGCACAAAGAAAACCGTGCACAAGAAATAGTCCATAATCTGGCGCATTGGTAGACAGACATCCAGATAGACAATTTAACAAAAGATTGTACATAAAAAGTTAAGTTCTCAAGGAACTCAACGTGCATACATACACATGCATATTGGTCAAATTCAAACACATACACAGTAACCCCCAGAAAGTAAAACACAACGAACGATTTCGTATAGGAAAAGAAAAGTAAAAAAACAAAAACAAAAATCTACTGCCAGAATAGTTAAGGGAATCATGTGAAAATCCTTCAATTCTCATTTACTGTACGACCGTCAATCGATATTTTAAAACCTTAACGTGCCATAATGCCTCATATTGCGCATACTTCCAATTCATAGCAAGCAAAACGTGTATACACAACCCGAACCAAGAATCCAACGAAAGGCAGGCAGGACGGCTGCAGCAAAAACAGCAGACGACAATAGTGGCACTCAACAAATGCCAACTCAAAATAAACAAACTAAAACATGAAAACGGATATACACAAAAGACCAAAATACATCGAAATAAAACGAGTCCGTTTCAAATGTTTATGACTAAGTGGCGTTCCAGATATAAGATCCGTCTCAATAATAACAAAACATAAAAACGTATCACAACAATGCTCAAAACATGAAAACACTCCGAGTGCATTTGCGTGTTGAACTCTGAGTGACAAAAGCAGTGAGTTGCAATGGGAAAAAAGACTCGTTGAGAGTCTAAAAAGCACTCAAAGGGATTTTAATAATGTATGTGTAGTGTTACCGTGTTTTATTGAAAAAACCGGCAAAAGTTTTTATGACATTCAAATCGGTATCGAGTGTGGTAATTCATGCATTTCTAGTTTATGACATGTTTTTATGACTTTTACGGTTTGCTAAAGGACATTGTTGTTTACAAACTTGTCTGTTGTCGTTTTGGCTTTGAAAATGATTAAAAAAGTGTATCCCACAAAAATGCAATCACGGAATTTTAAACGATTTTTCAAATAGGATAATCAGGATTTTGTTGGAGTTCGCCTTGACATTTTTGGCCAAAATATGACTGCAGACACTTGATATTTGATAAGAATTTCCAACCTTTATTACAAAATATGTGATTAAAGGACTTCAACAAAGAAAACTAATAAGTAGACAGCGGAATCATATGAGGCGTTCAGAGCACACTTCGACTAACTCCATAAAACAAAAAGTTGAGAAAAGCAATGATGAAATGTATATTGTTTTTTAAAATTCCCCTGATAATATGGATTCAAATATATAATGTAGAATGCATAATAGCAGGTATAGCTTTCATCTAACGGTATAGGTATAAAATAAAATAAAAAACAATAGTCAACAAACAATCTATAGTAATGTTGTGGTAATGGTGGAGTTAATCGAAGTGTGCACTGAAAAAAGTAATAAAGTTAGATATTGATTTTTTTTATTTTTTTATTAACGAAAAACTTAGTTGTTATACACATAATATGTGTAATTATCCCTGCGGCAATTTTCAGTTCGATGGAGATGGAGGTGAGGTATATGGGAACCCCATGCCTCTCAAAACCCTCTTTTATCTAAGAACTGACAATTGCCGCAAGAAAAATTGCCTAATATACTCGTAAATATGGACTTATTTGTGTTTCAACCAGAGATGGTCTGCTTTTTTAGGTTTTCGACGGTCACAAAGTTGTGAACGTCAAAAACATCATATACCAGTAGAAAACGTATAAAAAGTAGTAAACATCATAAATTTCAAAAATGCTACGTTATCACCACACTTTTTACTTCAAACTAATTGCAAAAACTTGTTTTTATATTAAAATGCATAATAAAAAACTCAAATGTTAATTTTCAATAATTTTTAATAACTAAAATAATTGAACAATAAATTGGATGGCGCACGTCATCTACCGTACAATCTGCACACTTCCACTACTTTACGTGTGTTGCATCTGTCTACAAAGTGATTTTGTTTATTTTGTCGAAAACCTTGTTTTGGCTAAGTTTACGACGATTCCGACGAATGTAATATACGTCAAAAATGTATGTCATATACGTCATAATTTCCTAAAGACCAACAATGGTTTCAACAAAAGCCGAAAGAGCATTGAATGCAAAAATAAATGTACACGTTGCGAGCAGAGCAACATTTGAAAGTGGAGTTAATCGAAGGAATCAGGAAAGATATTATAATCATAAATAGATATGGCTATATCAAAGGCTTTGACACTAAAATCTCAAATTTTTCAAAAAGTGGAATTAGTCGAAGTGTGCACTGAGCGGCTCATATGCAAAAGAATGTATGGTTAGGATGGTCGTAGCGAAAATCTGATTAGACAGAAATTCGTTTTAGCACAAAATAAAACGAATTGGGCCCAGACATTTTTGCGCATCTTGCATATTTTGACAAACTTTTACATATTTGCATAAAATGAGCTTAAGCAAAACCATATGCAAGTATTTGTGGCCTGAATATCCCACCGAAATGGCTGAAATTTGTTATTAAGTCTTCGTTGGGAGTATGAAACTTTATACCATTTCCAGTATTTTGAAGGTTGTGGCCTCAATATAACACTCAAATGGCTGAAATTTGGTATTTCGTCTTCGTTGGGAGGATACAACTTTCCACCTGAAATTTGTCTGTATAGGTCCACGTTTTCATATAGCCGCCATAGATCGGTACCTCCCGATTGCAGGTATTTTGAGGGTTGTGGCCTCAATATCTCTCCGAAATGGCTGAAATTTTGTATTACTTGGAAATATAAAATTTTGTACCTGAAAATTTTCGGTATAGGCCCAGGCCTCCATATAGTCCCCATAGAACGATACCTCCCGATTTTCTGTATTTCGAAGGTTATGGCTGTGGTCATATACATATTTCTCTATTTTATTGACTTGTCTGATTAGAATTTTAAACAAAAAAATTGTACACACAAACATTTTCGTACTTTTTAATGAAATATTTGTTGTATAAGAAAATATGTAAAATACATAAATTTTGTATATGCAACTATTATTTATTACATATGCATAATTTTGCATATGTCATATGTTTCGATTGCAATTTAATCAGAAGCCAAAAATATGCCCAGTGCCAAAATTTGACATGAATCGGACTAGAAATAGGTGTTGTTTAAAATCCCTCTGTCTACTAACTAAACAATTTTTCTATAAACAAATTCTTTGAAACTAAAGACAGCTTGGATTCGGATGAATCGACAATATATAATAGAAACAAACTAGTGCCAAATGTCATATAGGGTGGTTATGTATTTTAAGGCGCTACATATGAATGTATGTTGAATGAGAACTACACATAAACGCCAAGTTTTTTCCGCATTTCATTTGAAATTTTTTAATTTTAGACAAAATTATTTGAACCATGGAAAGATACCCAATAGATTCTGGCTTATTATGAAAATGGGTGTGCATTAGACTGGTTTTAACTCAAAGGGAAAAAATCGATGTTGGATTTTTTTATGCGGCACCACCCTAAAGTTTTTAGGTTGATTTTAAGATTGCCAAAGTTTGAGTACAATCGGAATATGTTAATTAGAGTGGTTTAAAAAAATCGATATCTGATTTTTTTTTATGCGGCACCACCCTTAAGTTTTTATTTTTGTTACATTGTAAGATTGCCAAAGTTTGAGCACAATCGGAATATGTTAACACGTGCCACTGGGGCCTCAAAGTTTCCATGGGCCCTTTATATAGCAATATTATAATCCGATCCGATTTTCAAAATTTTTGTGGGATTACTTGTTTAGCCACAGAAATGAACTGGTACACATTTCTCATCAATTGGACAATAATGTGGCATTTAGAGCAATTTCATGAAAATTCACCTTTGGCCCCATACAAATTACTATGGAAACTTTGAGGCCCCAGTGGCACGTGTTAACATATTCCGATTGTGCTCAAACTTTGGCAATCATAAAATTTAACACAACTAAAAAATGTAGGGGGTGCCGCCTAAAAAAAAATTGACATCGATTTGAGTTAAAACCAGTCTAATGTTGACACGTGCCACTGGGGCCTCAAATTTTCCATAGTACTTTGTATGTATCCAAAGGCGATTTTTCAGAAAATCGCTCTACAGACCAAATAACAAACAAACAGACCAAATAACAAACAAACAAACTAACAATTTTTTACCAGTTCATTTCGTGGCTAAACAAGTAATCCTACAAAAAATTTTGAAAATCGGGTAAGATTTTAATATTAGCTACATAAAGGACCCACTGAAATTTTGAGGCCCCAGTGGCACCTTTTAACAAATTCCGATTGTACTCAAACGTTGGCAATCTTAAAATCTAACAAAACTAAAGACTTAAGGTGGGTGCCGCATAAAAAATCCGGCATCGATTTTCTAAAACCACCACGATGTCAATTCGTCGTCAAGGTCATTCGATTTGATACGGTTGGACTTTTTCCTTTCGGATTATTTGAAAGAAGGGGTGTACGTCGATAAGCCAGCAACAATTCAAGACCTTAAGGACGAAATAAATGGGCATATAGAACGCCATCTAAAAACGCATTGGAACAAAACATTCCACGGACAGATCCAAAACCGCAGACACAAATAAAATCCTAATCGACTAATTTGTTGTAAAACAGGCAACACTATTTTGGTTATTCGGTACTTTTTAAGAACTTTTGGCCCTTATCTCATGAAGCGCTGACTTTTCTAATACCAAAAAAAAATAAATATCTTTGTAATTAGGACCACAAGGATTACATTAGGAACAGAACAACTCGCAAAAAATCACTTTTGTGAAACATTATCAACATTTGTGTGGAATCGCACAAGAAAGGGTGGATCAAAATATTAAATCTTCGAATTTGATGTAAGTTTGTACAAACATTATTACATACAAGACTTCCCTTCGAGAGCTAACGTTCTCCCTAGCCATTTTAATTGGTGGTCATAGTGTTTTAGAACAGCCATGACCAAAAAGAGAACGGAGAAAATGTGAATGTATTCAAAATATTGGGAACTTATAACAGTGTGTTAGTGAGTTTGTATTCACGCAAGCTATAAAACAATAACAAATCAAAACATTTTGCCTCTTTTGTACGCTCTTTCAAAGCATTCGGGTCTTGTGCGTGTAAATTGCCGAAAATCATCGACACCGCCGTGCCAAATGTAACCATGCTTGTTTTAGAACCTTTTGGGAATATCGCTTCCAACCTGTGCCACCGCGGTGCAATGGTATGCACACCCGCCTTGCACTCAGAAGGTCTGCGGTTCGATTCCCAGGCCAAGCAACATCAAATTGTCAACATGTCTCTGTCGGTGTTTTTTACAGCTTTCGGACCATGTGCTTGGGAAATGTAGACTTGCGCCAGAAAAAAACCGTACCGATTCGAAAGCCAACCTAGGCCTGAACCTGCACTTTTGAAATGTTTTGATGGTAGCCGAAAGAGTGGACAAAATATTACGACGGTCAAAGTTTTGACCGAAACGCTTAATCTTTTCGAGAGTTATCTTTTGCTTCTGCCAGCCAGGCAGACATATGGACGGTCAATGATCACGGATGGACTAAATCAACTCCAAATTGTCTGAAACAGATTTCTTCCAAACATACTTGGGGTCTAAAACCATTATTTCGATGATGCCCATTTTATTTTTTATATGATTTAAAATGGTTTTTACCGAATTTGTCTTATGTTGTAAAGACAGGGAGAGATGTACAGGAGCCAGAATGAAGTCCGAAAGTTCTACCAAAGAGTAAAAAAATTAAACTGATGGCTTTGGTGCAGGCACATCCTCCTGTAGAGACCAGCAAGGTAATTTGGTAACTGATACAGATAGTGTGCTCAGGGTATGGAAAGAACATTTTTCCAAACTGTTGGTATCCGATAGTAGCGAATACGGCGAAGATACCACAGATGCAATCCCAGGAGATGGTATTGAATGTATAACGCCCAGCCAATATGAGGTAAAGACAGCAATAAACCGTCTGAAGAATAATAAGGCAGCAGGAGCCGATAGTCAACAACCGGAAGCGAAACGCTGATAAAGTGTATTCATCAGCTAGTTAGCAGCGTCTGGCAGGAAGAAAGAGTACCCGACGATTGGAACATAAGCATCCTATGCCCTGTCCACAAGACTGTATGCTCTAACTATAGGGGCATAAGTCTTCTCCCTATTGCCTACAAGATCGGGTCAGGGATATTGTGCGAACGACTAAAGCCTATAGTCAATGAAATAATTGGACCATATCAATGCGGTTTAGACTTGGCAAATCCACCATTGCCCAAATATTTACCCTGCGGCAAATCCGGGAGAAGACCCAAGAGATGCAGATCGACACCTATCACATTTTTGTCGATTACAAAGCAGCCTTCGACAGCCCCCTGCGTTCAATGGTATTCCAAGCCATGTCTGAATTGGGCATCCCTGCAAAGCTCATTCGGCTTTGTAAAATGACATTAACTGATTCTCGGTCCTCAGTTAAAATAGGAATGAACCTCTCCGAAGAGTTTAGTACCAAAAGAGGCTTCAGGCAAGGAGACGGCCTCTCGTGTGACTTATTTAACATTCTGCTGGAAAAGGTTATACGAGATGCGAAGGTCAAAAGAAGTGACACAATATACTTACAAAAAACCATATGTTACTTGCTTATGCCGATGGCATTGACATCATGGCTCGATCGGTAAAGAAAGTAACTGATACCTTTGCAAAAGTCGAAAGGGAATATGCTAAAGTGGGTCTGGCGGTAAACGGCGAGAAGACAAAGTTGATGGTGTCGACGCGCAATGGGCCCATAGAGATCGGACCAACTGTTGACGTTGGTTCCTATAATTTTGAGGTAGTAAAAGACTTCGTCTACCTCGGGACCGCCGAAAACTCAACAAACAACATCAGTTGTGAAATAAAAAGAAGAATTATATTGGCCAACATTTGCTACTTTGGCTTAAGTAAGCAGTTTAAGAACAAAGCCACATCTCGTCAAACAAAAACAACGCTTTATAAAACACTGATACTACCCGTGCTGATGTATGATTCCGAAGCCTGGGTACTTGCGCAAGCAGACAAGGCAGTGCTTCGTGTGTTCGAGAGAATAATTCTTCGAAAAAATCTATGGACCAATCTGCGTTGACGATGAATATCGACGTCGTATGAACCACGAGCTGTATCTGCTATGCAACGACATCCGTATAGATAAACTTATCGAGATGCAACGATTGCGTTGGCTAGGCCATATCATAAGAATGAGCGATGATGAACCCGCAAAAAGGCGTATAAATACGTCCCTAATGGCGGGGACGCAGAATTGGCAGGGCTAAGCTTAGATGGGTGCAAACAAGTGGATGAAGAGATGAAAAGGCGCGGTATTCCAGAAAACGAAGCAGCAAACAGAGAGAATTGGAGATCTTTTCTCAGTTCGGCTTATGGAACAAATGTTCTGTAATGGGCCAGCTAAGTAAGTAAGTAAGGCATCGTTTCTGAACCACAGAAGATATTGCCGATAAATTGTATGAATGTGCATGTACCCTCGTTAGCCTAAAGTCTGAAGGTATACAAAGTGGGTAGTCCAGCACAAAGCCCTAATAATAATTCTCGAACTGCCGAAATGAATGCGCCCAAAAATTTCAAAAAACATGTTTTCGAGGATAACTCCCCTAGCAATGTTATTTTCTTCTCCAATACATAATTTATTTGCTATCTTAAGTTAAGGGTATATTTTTGTCGGTAGCACCAACTTATTCTTTTTTCTTGTTTTATCAATTTATTTCTTTCATTCGTTCTTTATTCATTTTCCCAGATTTGGTTATTATACCCTACACCACTATGTAGAAAGGGTATTATAAGTTTGTTTTGGGAAAAAATCATGTAACACCGCGAAATATTCCTCGGAGACCCCCAATGTGGTATACCAAACTTCATATCTCGACGAGATAAAGCGATTTTGAGATGTGTGTCCGTCCGTCCGTCCGTCTGTCCATTATAAATTGTAAACACGCTCCAGGCCGCAATTATGGACCGATCGTCACGAAATTTTGTATGGAGGTCGGGTTCAGGCCAGAATAGATCCCTGTTATTGGTGATGATCGAGAAATATTTAGCGGTTAAAATGTACCAAAAACAAAATTTTTATCCGATTTTGTAGCGTCTCTGTATGTCGCAATTATAGTACGATGACCTCGAAATTTTAAATAATGTAAGATTATATGACATAGAAGAAGCTTGCAATTTGAGATGGTGATGGGATGATGTTTAGAGGGTTAAATGGACCACAACTTTTGTGTGAAAATTTTGAAAATTTTTAATATACCGGTAATATCTTTATTCCTGGACCACACATTTCGCCCACATAAAAATGTTTGGAAGGACAACTCTTGCCCTTTCCATTGATGCCAATTATGTTGATTTATGTGGTCAGATAACAGAGTTACAGCTTAATATATCCAGTTTTTTGCTTGTAGTGTAATCATAAGCACTCTAGAGGTCGCAATTATAGCTCAATAGTCACGAAATTTTGCACGAGGTAAGGGTTTAGGTCGAAGAAGAGGCCTACAATTTTTGATGATGATCTGATATTATTTAGCGGGTGCAATGGACCATTACTTTTGTATGCTAAATAAAAACATTTTGTTTTTGATCCATATTTGAATCCTTGGAGGGCATATACCGGCAAAGTCGACTGTATATGAAAAATTAACTACCGATCTTCCCTCTGATGAAAATTGCAATAATATGTGTGCTTGATAACGGACCTACTACCTAAGATATAAAGAGTTTTGCGAAGAGAACCACATCTTCCTCCCATGCTACAAATTGTTTCTATCATGACAGACAAATTCCCAGTTCTTCCTATCGTATTACCTGTCCAATTGTCTAAAATTTAAGGACGTAGCAGAAATTGCTAAACGACGCCAATTTTCAAATTTAAGAATATTTCTTAAAATGTACAGTATATAATTGTTCCACAAACATCCCAGTTGGGACAAGGGAGCCTTCTCTCATATCAATGAGAGCACCCCGATTAATATCAGCTCAATGATATGTAGACAGCGGAATTTTATGCAACACCTAATTAAATTCCAATCCAAATATTTCACATATGCAAAAATATGCGAAATGTATAAATTATGCATATGCAAATATTATTTTCGCATATGGAAAATTTCTGTATTTCACATATTTTCGTATGCTACATATTTTTCAATAATATCTTCTAAACTGTTTATGTGTAAATTTTTCTGTTTGAAATTCACTTCAGACAAGTCAATAAAATAGAGACATCTGTAACCAGAGCCACAATCTTCAAAATGTCGGGATCTTTCGTTGTATGGGAGCTATATGAACGCCTAGACCTGTACCGACAAATTTCAGATGGAAAGTTTAATACCCCCAATGAAGACTTAATACCAAATTTTAGCCAATTCGGAGGGATATTGAGACCATAACCTTCAAAGTGCAGAAAATCGGTAGGTTCTGGCTATGGGAGCTATACGAAGACTGAATACAAAATGTCAGCCATTTCAGTTTGATATTGAGGCCACAACCTTCAAAATACCGGATATCGGGAAGTACGGTTCTATGGGAGCTATATGAAGACCTGGACCTATACCGATAAATTTGAGGTCAAAAATTGTGATGAATGAATACTTAATACAAACTTTCAGCCAATTCGGGATATTTAGGACACAAAGTCTTCCATATGGTTTAGCAAATGTTTCAAAATATGCAAACAATAAGGTCCAGACTAAATGTCTGTTTATCGGCGATAAACAGTAGGCCCCATACTATTGCTGTAATATGAATCGTGGTGCACGCCCTGTCCTTTCTGTGAAGTTTGTGGAACAATTATTATATTGTTATTTAAACTTAATTTGATAAGGTTGCATACTCCAAAAAGTTATTTCTTACAATAAGCTTATTTTTCCAAAAGAAACTTTAATTTGCTGAAAGCTAACTCGCAGGGTAGTGGTGTAGGGTATCGTATGGTCGGCCCTGTCCGACTATAGCCTTTGCTTACTTGTTTTTTCTAAGATTGGACCCGACATCTCAACCGCAGTTTGTATCGTTCGTTGATGTATAGTTGAAACCACGGTGATATCTGAGATGATAATTATAAGAGTTCGCGATAACTTCTGGAAACTGAAGTATAAAAGTCGATTAAGACCGTTCCTTGGTGCTTAGCACCTTTAACGACACTAAATTGAAAACCATACTGATTTTCCTGGAGTTTTATTTTACCATATTCTGAGGAAGTATATGGCGTCTTACTTGTATCCTCCTTTTTCAAGTCTTCAAAAGAATTTAAACAAAAAATAATTATTTCGAAAATTTTTAACTGCTGCACATTTATTTCCTTAAAGCCATTCAACAACAACAACAATGCGACAGGTGAACATATCGCCTAGATAAATGTATATTTAAATTATGTAACAACCATTCCATTTTCATTTTATTTGTCTTTCGGAATTTCTTCATCTTCTGTTATTCTGCCGTATTCATGCACACGCTGTTGACCATGGTGCTACAGTTTTGGTAATAAAAAAATTATATTTGTCATAAATGTACAAATAAACGCGAGTAATTAAATTTTTAAAGAACAGCTAGTCAGTTATTACCCCTGCACTCCCTCTTTGGCTGAATCTTTCGCGTTGTTGTGGTGGCATTTTATATCATTTTAATTGCCATTATGGATGCAACCGTTTTGTAAATTATAATTTAAGTGTGATGAAGATGATAAATCACGGCGTGTTCCACAAAACAGTGTAAACACAGCAAAAAACAAAAACACAAAGGCCAGTGACAACAAGAAAGTATTTTTTATTGTTTTAAACTGCTTTGGTGTGCTTGCATTGCTTCACAACAATATCATATAAAAGGAAGGATGTCGACTTACCATTTTATTTAGTGCTGGATTGATGTAACAATGTATCTGAAAATAAAAGTAACATTTATTATAAGTGATAACATAAATTAATTTCCATACTCATGAGTAAAGCAAAATAAAAAAAACATATTCCAACTGTTTCATCTTTTGATAAACACACAATTTAAATCCCCTGTGAATCGGTGGTACCAATAGTTAAGTCTATTTTGATGCACATATGTAGGTTTAACACCAGTAAATGGTGGTGAGCTGATTTTTGTCTGGCAAGAGGTGACTTTGTTTTTGAAGCAATAAGCCATCGCACAGTGGCATCGAAAGTGGCCAAAAATATTTAGAGTGTAAAAATCAAGCCAATGCGCCAGTTACAGCTTTGTGCTGCTGCGAAGAGTGTTTTAAGAAACCACGAGCGTAGCATTCTCCCCCCTTTCCCCTCTGGAGGGGGTATACGGTAAGAATTGTTTTATGCTGTTAATACAAAATGACATGCACAAAGGTCCCGATTATCTTATGATGCAAAAATAGGCTTGGGAAAACAAAACCGTCTCTAAAACAACATAAAATCCAACCAATTTAGCGGATTAAAAAAAATCAACATTTTTGTCTGAAAATTGGTAAATTTTTTAATATAGATCTTATAGCGTTCTTCCTGGAAGGCACGTACCGCCAACGTAAGACAAATTTGGAAGAAGATTTCTTTATCTTGACACTGATGCCAATTATGTTAATGTACGTGGTCAGATAACAGAGTTATACGCTAATATATCCATAGAAACCCTATTCTAGGGCAGATTAAGTGAGCTACCCACCATTTATAGTCTGGCACTATATGGCAGCTGATTTTAATACTGAATAATCTTAAACCCATGACCTACTTTGGAAAATTATTCCCGAGGTGGGCACTGGTGGGCATCACGACTAAAACCTTAGGACAAATTTAAGTAGATGATCGAATTGGCATTACAAAATACACTAAGAAAATATGCGGCTAACTAGAATTCCACAACACGCTAAAACACATTATTTTTTAATGAAAATTAAGCTATTACCTCCTCCTTCAAAATCTACAATAATGTTTTGCTATACGTATTAGTTTCGCTATATTTTGAATATATTTACTTGCACTTAAAATTTAGGTTGTATTCACAACAAAAAAATATTATTCAAATGTTCTGACTTTTGAAGCTTCCTTAAGAAGTTCGCGTTCGAATGAAACAAAAACTAATATATATTTAAAAAGGTCCATGTCATAGCTGTCAGAGGTGCCAGATGTTGTACCAAAATTTTGACATTAATTTTTTTATTTTTGGCCAATGGGTGGATCCACTGTGCATCGGTAGAAAAGCGTCTGATTTTCTTGCTTAAGTAAAAGACTAAAGGCGATGGGCAACAAAGACAAAAGGCGATGGGCAACCTAGTACGAATTTGGCTCGACCAAAAGTAATGTCAAAAAGGACTTATGCACGAATACCATGCCTCTTATGTACTGAGTCCATTATAATGTTATATTCCGATTTCTTTAAGATTATTTTTTCAAATATTAAGGTTTGACAGAGTAACTATTTTTTATAATCTCAGCATTTATGATAGCGAAGGTATATACACTTTCATACGGACAAAATGTGCTCATCGAAATAATGGTCTTAGACCTTAAGTATGTTTGGACGAAATCCATTTCAGCAATTTGGAGTTCATTTAGCATTGTCCGTCCGTCTGTCTGCCTGGCTGGCTGAAGCGAAAGATAACTCTCGAAAGGATCAAGCGATTAGGTCCAAAATTTGGTTTTCGTAATATTTTGTCCAAACTTATTTTAGGTTAGATGATGGGTTATATCGGTCCACTCCTTCCGGTACCTCCCTCACAAAAGTTCAAAAATGTTCGGAAAATTTATGCGCACGATTACTCTTGAAGGGAGCAACCGGTTTGGTCCATACTTTGCACATCGTGAAATTTCTACCAGACTTAGATGAGGTTCCAATATGGACCCAATCGGTCCACTCCTTCGGGTACCTCCCACACAAAATTTCGGAAAAATTCAGTTTAGGACCTGTTCTCGAATCACTTTGATTTTTGTTGTAACAACTTGAATTCTCTGCACCCAATACGACGGTACAAGTTTCAAGATTTGGTCCACAATTTGGCCTTCGTAATATTTTGTCCAAATATAGTTTAAGTTCGACGATAAGCCATATCGGTCCACTCCTTCAGGTAACTCCCACACAAAAGTTCAAAATTGTTTCCACAATAACTCTTGAAATCGGTCAATCGATTTGGTCTATACTTTACACATCCTAATTTATCGGCCAGCTATAGATCAGGTTCGAATATGGACTATATTTGTCCACTCCTTCGGGTACCTGCCTCACATATTTTCACTTTAAGACCTGTTCTCGAATCACTTTGATTTTTGTTGAAGAAACTTGCATTCGCTGCCTCAATTACGACGATAAAAGTATTTTCAGGGGAAGTCTATACTTCTTAAGGAAACAGCCCGAAAGGTGGCACCATGTGTATCAGCTGGAGAGCACGATAACTTTTTATACCCTTAGCCTTTAGGCTAGAAAGGGTATATACACTTTCATACGACCAAATATGTGTCTCATCGAAATAACGGTTTTAGACCCCAAGTATGTTTGGACGAAATTCTTTGCAGACAATTTGGAGCCGATTTAGCCATGTCCGCACCTCTGTCTGTCTGTCTGTCACGATAACTCTCGAAGGGATCAACCGATTCGAACCAAATTTTGGGTATCGAAATATTTTGTCCAAACCTAGTTTAAGTTCGAAGATGGGCCATATCGGTCCACTCCTTCCGGTACCTCCCCCACAAAAGTTAAAAATTTTCCTGTAAAATGGTGTGAACGATAACTCTCGAAGGGAGCAATTGATTTGGTCCAAACTTTGCACATCGTATTATTCCTTTCATATGTAGATGGGTTCGAATATGGACTATATCGGTCCACTCCTTCGGTGATCTTCCACACAAAATTTGGATAAAGTGAAGTTTAAGAGCTCCTAACCGATCGTTTTGAATTTTTTTTCAGTGGATTATCCTTGAGGCTCCCTTTACGACGGTACAACCTTTTTCTTGCGCAAGTCCATACTTCCAAGAAACCCTGACGGCACCAAGATATTCTCGCAGGTGTTTATGATTGATGTAAACTTTACACATCGTATTGTTTCATCCATTCATTTACCAGGTTGGATTATGGACTATATCGGCACACTCCTTCGGGTACCTCCCACAAAAAATTTGGAAAAAAGTGTCGTTTTGATTATTTTTTCAGTAGGTGGTTCTGGCGACCACAAAACCCTAAAACTTGTTCAAATAGTTCTTCCAAACATAGTTTAACGTAATTTAGTATTTCGAGTCCTTTTTGAAGAAGTTTAGAAACTAAAAATGGTTGGTATATCCCAATGATTTTGTATATCCATTATGGTACTTAGTGATTTTAAAGCAAACTCGTGATAAAAAATCAATAAAATTCATATACCGCATTCTTATTGTGTTTGGTATCGTTTCGTTGTTTTTTGTTGTTGTTGTTTTTTTTTGTCAGTGGCTGAGGGTAGATCTCCGTCAGCACAGCTGAGTGATACTTTCTTACTTGTTTTCGTCATATTTTGTCTAAACTTAGTTTCAGTTCGATGATGGGCAATACAGGTCCACAACTTGCGATACTTTCCCCCAATATTTATAAATGTTACTAAAATGGTATGCACGATATCTTTGGAACGGGGCAACCAATTTGGTCCAAACTTTGGATCTCCTAATATTTTGTCTAAATTCAGTTTAACTTCTAAACTGGCCCATATCGGTCCACAAAAGTTTAACATTTGTGTCTTAGTGCAGTTTGGGGTCTGTTCTAAGATTCTTTGGAAATGTATAAGAGATGCTGTTCGTTGTGGTCCTGTTTACAACGATATTATGTTTTCCGTGGACAAGTCCATGCTTTCTGGCATACTGGACCAAAAGCTATACGATGACTCACTGAAATGACTAGTGGGCGCAATATCTATCGAAAAGATATGACTTCCAAAATAAGATCCGCTTCCATAAAGGACTATTTCGGTCCATTCCTTTACGTACCTCCTCCGCAACACTTTTGAACTTTAATCCTAATCCACATTTTTGTCGGCAAGTTCAAATTTCAGAAAAGACCCTAAATACATTCGATCTGTTCGTAGAGAAATTTTCAATTCACATAGGCTAAACGTATATCTCTGTCGACAAAGCCGAGTGATACTGTTTTCCTTGTTTTTACTTATTTATAACATTTCTACAATTTACTTCCTATCTCCATAGGATTAAATAAACATAACTAAAAATATGCATTTTTCCTAATTCTTCTCCAGTAATTGTGGCAGAAAAATCCCTAATTATTTCCACATACAATATGTGCACACAACTGTTAAAAGTTATTGCATTTATGCGTCAAGGGGGAAACCTACATAAAATACCGACACAATAGTTGCTCCAATAGTTACTTCCCATTCTCCAACAATCGAACTTACACTAACAATATCATCCATATATTTATGTAGTACATGTACATACATATTTTCCAATAAAAATGATTTTGTATTTAAAACCTCTAAAGATTCTCTTGTAGGGAGTAATCGTAAAATTTTTTACGACTTTTTAATGGACTTTGTTTGCAATCCACAAAAACAAATGTGCGTATCCCAGTTCTCAAAGTCCAATGTTAATGACTTTGTGGCCTTTTAAAAGAACCACAATTTGTAATCAAAGTGACGACGCACTATCGAAATGAGTGCACTTTTGCATTTATTATTACTGGGCAATAATTTAGAATTTTGAAGTAATTTTAGAGGGAAAGAAGTGCGTTCTACTATGAACATCAATGTGTTGAAGTTCTTTCCCAGATGGATAGGACGTTTTCATTCTGCATTAGATGATTACCTATCAACTAAATGGAAATACAATTGCCAAAAATAGATTTTTATTTCTATCGATAACTTCGTATTCCAATTGGATAAACTGTTTTTCTTATTAGAACTATGGCGTTTATTTTTAGTTTACTTTTTATTTGATGTGTACCTATGAGAAGACACCACTGTCAAATGCACTTTTGCAACATTTTCAAATTCTTATTGGAATTACATTCCAGAGTTTCAATCAAAATTGAAAATACATGTTGTAAAATTAAGAACAATTTCTTGTGGGATTTTGCAACGTTATCGAAACATTAGGTTTGTTCCAGCACCTTTTAAAACAAATATTTTTCTTTCATTTTAAACAAAAACGTAGTCCTACTCAACCGAGGTTGTGACCACAATATTCAACCAAAATTACTGAAATTTGGCATATATTCTTCGTTGTGGGAATACAACTTTCCAACAGAAATTTGTCGGTGTAGTTCCAGGTCTTCATATATTCCCGATAGAACGATTCCTCCGGATTTTCGGTATTTTGAAGGTTGTACTTAGGCTTCATTGACACGGTTCTCTTGAATCAAATTTAAATGGAAGGTGGTTATTTATTAATTTTGTTCAGCTTATTAACCTCTTCGTATTTTAGCAAATAAAACAAATGATTTTATTGCTTTCTTTCCTACTTCCCTATTTAAATAAAATTTTACAATTTTCATCAATACAACAAGTAAGAAAAGTCTATAGTCGGACGGAGCCGACCATGGGATACCCTATACCACTATCCCTGGACAATCGCTCTCCACGGAACTTCTTTTCAATGATTGTGAAAATTTTATTATCAAATATCAGAGATGTAATGTATGTACTTAGTACCAAAACCAAAAAGTTATCTAGCATGACAAAGACATTTTTGTAGCAGGAAAGGAAAATTTAGTTCACACAAACTAAAATGTAATGAAACCCACTTATGTAGTACTACTACTTCCGTTGTTTAACCGCTACATTATTGAAATTTTTACCAATTTCACACAAAAGTTTCAGTCCATTTAACCCGGTAAGTATTATCTGATCTTCACGTTGGTTTGTACGCTTCTCCTTCATCACAAACTTTGTTTAAAATTTTGTGGGTTATTATTTTGACCTACAGAGCCGCTACAAAATTGGTTAACATTTTGTTTTTGGTCCATTTCATCCCCTGAACATTTCACGATCATCATCAAAAACTAATCATTTCTATTCTGGCCCGAACCCAATCTCCTTAAAAAAATTGTTACATAATTGCGGCCTTAAGCTTGTTTACAATTTTTAATGGACGGACACACATCGCTAAATCGCTTTATCTCGTCGAGATATGAATTTTGGCATACCAACTAAGGGGTCTAGGACGAATATTTCGTGATGTTACATATTAGAGAGACAATATGTAGCATGGGATAAAAATGTGGTTCTCTACACAGAACCCAATATATATTAGGCAGTAGGCCCGTTATCTAGCAAACACTTTATTGCAATTTAAATCAGAGGAAAGGTCAGTAGCTTTTTTCCATATGTAGGCTATTTTGCGAAATATATATGTCCTCAAGGAATTAAAATATCGACCAAAAATAAAATTTGTATATTTTTCAACCGCTTAAGAATATCAGATCATCTTTCAAAATTGTAGGCATCTTTTTCGACCTATACTCTTACCCGTTGCAAAATTTCGTTACTATTAATGTATAATTGCGACTTCTAGCGAGTTTATTGTTACACTACAAACAAATAACGGGATATATTAGGCTGTAACTCTTTTATCTGATCATGTACACCAACATAATTGGCATCAATTGAAAGGTCAAGCGTTTCACTTTCAAGTATATCTCACTTGTCCGGAATGTCACTTCCAGGAATTAAGATATAAGCTGTATATTAAAATTTTTCACAATTTTCACACAAAAGTTTTGGTCCATTTAACCCTCTAAATATTATCCGATCGCCATCTCAAATTGCAAGCTTCTCCTTTGTGATATACTCTTACCTTATTTAAAATTACGCGTTGATCGGACTATTATTGAGACCTACAGAGGCGCTACAAAATTGGATAGATATTATGTTTTTGGTCCATTTCACCCGCTAAATATTTCACGATCATCACCAATAAGAATAGGGATCTATTCCGATCTGAACCCGACCTCCATACAAAATTTCGTGACGATCGGTCCATAATTGCGGCCTGGAGCGTGTTTACAATTTATAATGGACAGACGGACGGACGGACGGACGGACTGACGGACGGACACACATCTCAAAATCGCTTTATCTCGTCGAGATATGAAGATTGGTATACCAAATTGGGGGTCTCTGACGAATATTTCGCGGTGTTACATGAATTTTTACCAAAACAAACTTATAATACCCTTTTCCACATTGTGGTATAGGGTATAAAAACACAGAATTATAAGGCAAATTAACAACTTACAATATTGGGTTTAAGAAGCGGTACATTAATTATATAAAGAATAAAACATAAAAAACATAACACAACTCCATAACTTGATCTAATATTATCGGTGTCTTCTTTCAAATTGTTGTTCTCTTTAGGTTCTGTTGTATTCTTAAGCTATCAATAAGTAATCTCTTTTTCTCATTCCTCTCTTTTACACCTGGAAAGTTTCTGCGGATTCTGAAACTACAATGTTCATAGATGAGAAAAATCAAAAAACTAAAAAAAATCGCCAGAGCGCTTTTTAAATAAATCGCGATTCAAGTTGACATTTTAAGGACTTTTAGGTTTTCGCGATTTTGCTTGGAAACCGCAAGTCCTTACTAAATGGGACTAAAGAAAGATATGAAGATATAAAAAATCTCTACAAGATTGATTTTTCTCTTCCCAGGTGTAAGCACATTCCATTTAAATTTGATTCAATATTAGAACCGATTTTCGGTATTTCGAAGGTTTCAGCAACATTATCAAACCGAAATGGATGAAACTTGGTCTTTAGTCTTGGATGGTGGTGTAAAATACTCCAGAAGAGAATTATCAGTAAGCTTTTCGTTTCATATAGCCCCCACAGAACGGTATCCCCGAGTTTCGGTGTTTTGAAGGTTGTGCCCTCAATATCCCACCGAAATTTGGTATTTAGTCTTCGTTGTGGTAACAAAATCTTCCACCTTAAATCTGTTGGTATTCGTCCACGTTTCCATATAGCCCCCATGGAAAGGTACCCCCCGCTTTTCGGTATTTTGTAAGTTTTAGGTACATAGTTCAACGGAAATGACTGAAATTTATTATTCGCTAATGGTACAAATCATTATTACATGTAGAAGACATCCCTTGCAAAAAATCAGACAGAAAATGTCCAGGTTTCAGTATAGCCTCCATGTTAGGGTAGCCCACATTTAAGATATTTTGAAGATTTTAATCACATTGTTCTATAGAATTGCCTGTTAATTGGATTTTTTTGTTGCCAAAGGAGATAATATTTACTCGCAAAAAACTATACATATATCTAGGGTTAAGTCCAGCCCCCACGAACCGGTATTGCCCAATGTTATGTATTTCTAGGATTTTTTTTTATCAAATTTTCGAACCGAGATTGCTGTAATTTTATATTGTGTGTTTTCAGAGGATATAAAATCTCAATTCGGAAAATTGTAAATATTGGTCCATGTTTTGGAAAAAAAGATGACGACCCATATAATCTCTTTTAAATGGGTTATCAGCAGTTAGGAAATTCTACTTCTGGAAGGAACAAGAGGCAAACGAAAGGAAACTAATTGTTCATAGCGTTTAAAATTTCGGCCCGCGCGAACTATACGCCGTTCTTACTTGTTCCTTCGTTCTTAATACATCCGAAAGGTTATAATTAAATGAATCCTTCAGTTCGCCATTCTTTTGTGTTTTCGTGCATCTTCAATGTTCTGATCTTTGGAGTTGAAATATACAAAAATCTCATTTTTTGGTGGATGAACTACCTACATATATAGTTATGGAACAAAACAAAACTTCGGTAAACAAGAACTGGCAGCTATGGTTAGCATGCCCACTTTAGACGCTGTATGTCTGAAGTTGATTTGTGGGGCGGATAACTTCAAAATTTTTTAGCTTTGCAAAAAACTCTTAGCATATTATTTTCCTCAATTTTATGATAATTTTTAGTTCAGACTGTGATAGTTTTTCCTAATTTCAAATATAAAATCCGTTACTATTGTAAGTTTTTCTATAATAAGTATAAATTCATCTTTGTATTTTTTCAAACTGGAATTTTCCTCTTGCGAAAGGTTCATGTCCAGGTGTAGTGATGCCGTAGGTGGTAGCCTAACACCTACCTTCTGATTAGAACATTTCTAATTTATATATAACCCATTATCATTGCAAAAGTCCATGTTTGTTTGCAAGTACGAACCACCCTCACTATGCCAACATGAAAAGAAAGTTAACGACATTTTTGCGAGCACGATTTCTAACTGGAATTACTATAGCGCCCTCTTTAGCAACAGTTGAACACTAACACTAGTAATAAAACAGTTATGTGTGGATAATACAGTTCAAAAAGGAAAACAGTTAGTTGTTGGTAATGCAGTGCCAATTCAACCAACCACCTTTAGTTTCAACATTCAACCCTTAATGTTAACATACTGTTAATATTAAAAATTACTGTTAAGATAATGTTCATAAAGTAATCTATACTTATAAAAGAGTTCAGTAATGATGACTCACTGACTCACTGACTCACTGACTGACTGACTGATAATCAACGCCCAGACTAAACGGCTAAAGCTAGAATCTTGAAATTTTGGGTGAGGGTCACTCTTGGTCCGAAGGTGTCGGATAAGGCTGGATTTTTGGAAATTCGAACTAGAACTGTACTAAAAGTACTAAAAGGTACTAAATATGGTACCCTTTGTATTAGGCAAACGCGTAGAGCTAGAATTCTGAAATTTGGAATGAGGTTCACTGATGGAGAGTTAGAAAGGTGTACCAAATGGTTTTTGGAAATTCGAACTATAAGTGTACGAAAAGTACTAAAAGTTACTAAATTTAGTACTATTTGGTATTACGTGAACGGATAGATCTAAAATCTTGAAATTTGGAATGAAAATCAAGGTTTAGAAGATGAGTTGATATAAGGAGGTGGTTTTGAAAATGTGTACTCATGTGTACGAATAGTACTAAATGGTACAAAATTTGGTACAATTTGAATTTGGGCGAACCGATAAAGTTGGAATTCTGAAATTTGGAATTACTATTACTGTTGGAGCGTAGGTTTGAGATATGGAGGTAGTTTTCGAAATTCGTACATATGGGTACGAAAGGTACTAAATAGTACCAAATAAGGTACAATTTGGATTTGGGGGAACGGATGGAGCTGGAATCCTGAAATTTGGAATTAGGATTACAGTCGGGGTGTAGGATAGAGGTATTTTGGAAATTCGTACTTTTGGGTACGAAAAGTACTAAATGGTACCAAATTTGGTACAATATGAATTTAAGTGATCGGATAGAGCTGGAATAGTGAAATTTGGAATTAAGATTACTATTGGAGTGTGGGATTGGGATACTTTTGGAAATTCGTACTTATGGCAACGAAAAGTACTAAATGGTACCAAATTTGGTACAATTTGGATTTGGGTGATCAGATACATTTGGAATCCTGAAATTCGAAATTAAGATTGCTTTTGGAGTGCTGGATAGAGGTAGGTTTGGAAATTCGGACCTATGGGAACAAAAAGTACTAAATAGTACTAAATTTGGTACAATTTGGATTACGGTAATCTGATGCAGCTGTAATTCTGAAATTTGGAATTAAGATTACTGTTGGCGTGTAGGATTGAGGTAGTTGTGGATATTCGTACTCTTGGGTACGAATAGTACTAAATAGTACCAAATTTGGTACAATTTGGATTTGGGTGAACATATATAGCTGAAATTCCGAGATTTGGAATAAGGAGTACTATTGGAGTGTAGGATTGATAAAGTTTTGGAAATTTGTAGTTATGGGTAGGAAAAGTACTAAATAGTACTAAATTTGGTACAATTTGGATTTCAGTGATAGGATACATTTGGAATCGTGAAATTCGGAATTAAAATTGATATTGGAGTGTTGATAGAGGTAGGTTTAGAAATTCGTACTATGGATACGAATAGTACTAAATGGTACCAAATTTGGATTTGAGTTATCGGATGTATCTGGAATTCTGAAATTCGGAATTAAGCTTATTGTTTGAACATAGCACTTGAAAATTTGTACTTATGTATGTGTACGAAAAGTACTAAATGGTACCAAATCTGGTACAATTTGGATTTGGGTGAACATATATAGCTGGAATCCCGAGATTCGGAATAAGGATTACTGTTGGTAAGTAGGATTGATGAAGTTTTTGAAATTTTTAGTTATGGGTACGATAAGTACTAAATGGTACCAAATTGTAATTTATGTGATCCTGAAATTCGGAATTACGATTACTGTTGGAGTGTTGAAAGAGGAAGGTTTGGAAATTCGTACTTTGGATACGAAAAGTACTAAATGGTATCGAATTTGGTACAATTTGGATTACGGTGATTGGATGCAGCTGTAATCCTTAAATTTTGGAATTAAGATTACTGTTGGCTTGTAGGATTGAGGTAGTTCTACAAATTCGTACTCATGGGTACGAAAGTACTAAATGGTACCAAATTTGGTACAAATTTGGAACGGATATAGCTGGAAACCCGAGATTTGGAATAAGGAGTACTGTTGGAGTGTATAAATAAATAAATAAATTTGGATTTGAGCGAACGGATACATTTGGAATCGTGAAATTCGGAATTAAAATTGATGTTGGAGTGTTGATAGAGGTAGTTTTAGAAATTCGTACTATGGATACGAATAGTACTAAATGGTACCAAATTTGGATTTGAGTTATCGGATATATCTGGAATCCTGAAATTCGGAATTAAGCTTATTGTTTGAACATAGCACTGAGGTAGTTTTGAAAATTTGTACTTATGGGTACGAAAAGTACTAAATGGTACTAAATTTGGTACAATTTGGATTTCGGTGATCTGATGTAGCTGCCATCCTCAAGTTTGGAATTAAAATACCTGTTGAATTGTAGGATTGATAACATTTTGGAAATTTTTAGTTATGGGTAGGAAAAGTACTAAATAGTACTAAATTTTGTACAATTTGGATTTGAGCGAACGGATAGAGTTGGAATCAAGAAATTTGGAATTAAGATTACTGTTGGAGTGTAGGATTGAGATATGGAAGTAGTTTTTGAAATTCGTACTTATGAGTACGAAAAGTACTAAATTTGGTACAATTTGGATTAGAGCGAAAGGCTAGAGCTGGAATCTTGACGTTTGGAATTAAGATTACTGTTGGGGTGTAGGATTGAAGAAGTTTTGGAAATTCGTACTTATATGTACGAAAACTATTAAACGGTACTAAATTTGGTACAACTTGGATTTGAGCGAACGGGTAGAGCTAGAATCAAGAAATTTGGAATTAATATTACTGTTGGAGTGTAGGATTGAGATATGGAAGTAGTTTTGGAAATTCGTACTTATGAGTACGAAAAGTACTAAATTTGGTTCAATTTGGATTTGAGCGAACGGCTAGAGCTGGAATCTTGAAGTTTGGAATTAAGATTACTGTTGGGGTGTAGGATTGAGAAAGTTTTGGTGATTCGTACTTATATGTACGAAAAGTACTAAACGGTACTATATTTGGTACAACTTAGATTTGAGCGAACGATTAGAGCTAGAATCTTGAATTTTGGAGTTAATATTACTGTTGGGGTTAGTTTTGGAAATGCGTACTTAGTTTTGGAAATGCGTACTTATGCTTACAAAAAGTACTACATTTTGTACAATTAGGATTTGGGTGAAATTATAGCGTTCGAATCCTAATTTGTGGAATTAGGTACACTTAGGGGTACGAAATGGTTCCATGTATGGTACAATTTTGTATTGGATGAACGGATAGATCTGGATTCATGAAATTTGGAATTAAGATTACTGTTACCATTTGCTTATAACGTCCGATTTAAGAAATATGTGCCATAAATATACGAAAAGTTGTAAATAAGGATTTGGTACAATTTGTTATTGTGTAAAGGGAATTTTGAAATAATAGGAGGAGGTTCGTATTTATCTATTTACATGTAAACTACTAAATAGTTCTATAATTGGTTCTGGGGGAACAGATAGTGGTGGAAATGAGGATGGCGGTTGTTGGGTTAGGCCGTATTTGCGCTGAGAACCTCAATTAAACTATTTCAAAAAATGTGGATTGCTCTTGATGTGTAGGCGTGACGAAAATCGAACAAAAGTGGTACTTATTAGTACACAAAATGTTTCCACCATTCTATATTATATATTGTTTATTTGTTTTGTATATTTAACGCATACGAAGTAGCGGGCACTTTGCTAGTGGTGATATAAAATAATAAGGACAGTAGTGCGATTATCTATAATTGAAAAGTGTACATTTCATTTAAATTTTTAACGATTTTCATAGGAAACCACTAAAAGTTAGAGAATAAGACCTATCCCTTCTATTGATAAATATACGGGGTTCGGATTTTTGTGGGACTTCGTTCAAAATTGAATAAAACAACAACATATTGTTTAGAAATATTTATAGGCTATAGTTGGTTGAATTAATCAATTTCTTTGCATTTTACCAACAAACATTTGTTACAGCTTACAGAGCTTATATCGAGTTATGGAACTCCTACGGATAAACATATCTCAGGTCATATCACTCATTTACTCAACGAGTGACTCATCTCAAAAAATCCAGTTTCGAGAAAAATAACTTAATAAGATTATTATTCAAAAAATTAAATAGATACTTGGACCGTATTTTGCAATCATCTAGCCAGATATCAGATCTAAACTTTTGTGCAAAATCGAAAATGATCTTAAGTATTTTTTAAGCAAATAAGATGTAACTCGTTTAGTTTTAGAGATATCAGCATAAACATTTGACGCAAGATAAAGTAGAAGTCGTAGAAAAAAATAGAAATTTCTAACTCAGAAAAGTAATTTTTTGAGTCATGCCACTGTTTTAGTAAATGAGGACATCATAAGCTCTTTTTAGTCTATATTAAGTGAAGGAATAAGCAGAAGGTAATAGACACGACCAGAGGATTAGGCTTTCTAAAATAATTGGGTCATTGAAAAGTACTACTAAAAATCATTATATGTCGACGGCTGCTGGTGACAGATCGTTTGAGAGACATTGTGGTATTGGTAGAGGGGAATTCGATTATATGCAATGAATAACGAAAAATTGAGGAGTTTGATAGCATTGGTGTTCAAAGCTTTGTTCCAGAAAGTCACAACTATTTTCACCTTTTTTGCAACTTTTTGCAAAAAAGCCTTCCTGGGGCTGTATCGGATAACTCCTTCCAGTACCCCCCTCACCTATTACAATCCTATTACAATGTTATAATGTTTTTCCTACTATTTAAAGGATCTGATCTGTTCATAGCATATTTTGCTACACCACTTCTGTTACTGCTTTTATACCCTCACTCTTTAGACTAACGAAGGTATATATGGTAACATGGGGCGCCTTCGCCACGTTTTTATTCAAAATGTTCTCGTATAGACACCGTTGAAGTTTTGTTTTTTATTTTTGGTAAAAATATTAGAATAACTTGATTATAAGTCTTCATATAGAAATGTTAGAAAAAAGTGGCGAAGCCTCCCCACCCATGGGGCAGCTTCGCCATCGATATGGTACATTCTCCAACGGACTCTAAAAGTGTAATTTACCATACTGTTTCCTTAAATATCAACATATTACGAAAAAGGAACATGTTTTCTGTTAAATGATCAAAATGATTCTAAAATTCACAAAAAGAACCAGATTCTAGTATTTAATTGAACTGGGAGCCTTTTTTTACTAAAACAAGATACGTTTAGGATAATATTTGATTTTAACTTCATATAATAGTGTGGTGTATCTGTGGCATAAAGAATTTAAATTAAACATGACAAATTTCTGACATTAACCCATCACACTCCTACCATGGCGTAGGCGCCCCACCCCCTGCATATTTCATAACATTAATATATTGACATTTGTAATTGTTTTTTTCATGCGAATTACTGGGATTTATATTATTCAGTAGTTGTCTTCTAACGGTATAAAATATGTTTTTGATATCACAAAAAGTAAATAAGATATCGCAAAACATACCTTCCATAATTATTTTTCCAAACACCCTAAAAACACAAAACCGCTTGCGTCCGCTATCCTGCTTATGCCACAACTGCCAACTTTTGAGAGATGATAGATCCTAATTAAACTCACAATTTTGCCTTTAACGTATTTTTTCTAGCACTTATGGTTTACGATAAAATCGGCGCTGGCGTAGCCGCCCCATGTTACCATATATACACTTTCAAACGGGCAAAATGTGTCTCATCGAAATTATGGTTTTAGGCCCCATTTATGTTTATCCGAAATCCGTTTCAGACAATTTGGAGCCGATTTAGCAATGTGCTCCCGTCTGTCTGTCTATCTGCCTGGCTGGGTCGCACGATAACTCTTGAACGGGCCAACCGATTTAGTCAAAAATTTGGCCATCGTAATATATTGTCCGAAGTAAGTAGTATTTGGAGAAGGTTTCTAGGAGGAACAAAAACTGACACCATAGATAGTAAATCTGCTGAATCAATTTTGGAATTAAGCAAATCAAAAAAAAAAAAAACATGCGGACTGCAACTTTCTACGACATTTTAAAGCTTTAATCCAAGTGAAAGATATCTAGATCTGTATGATGGCATTGAGATAGGAAATAAGTCTTTTAGAGTAAACTTATTTTGAATTCTTTCTACACTAGGGCTATGATTTTTTAAAACCTTGTATCCCGGAATGATATTTTGATGAGTTTTTACCTAAGATTGCATAAAACCTTAATTATAAAGTGATTCGATAAAAAAAAAGCTTCCGCACAAAAAGCTTTTAAGGTTTTTATTTTTCACTGAAAATAACCAAAATTACATAAATGTTTGTTTCTCACTAAATTTATCGTCGTTCTATAACATATAAATCATTTAATATTATATATAACATTAGTTCATATATCATAAAAATTAAAAGTGGTTTGTGCGGGACCTTATTTGAAATTTAAATGGAATAAAGGTTATGTTAGTCATTAATAGACAAAAAGCCATTCATTCGTGCAACAGGAAATAATTATTTGAAAAAAAACGTCTTCATTTCATAGAATTTTTTCAACAAAAATTTTTTGAAAGTGATTTGTGCGGAACCCTTTCTTATAATAAAATGGAATGAATGTTGTTTTAGGTACAGGAAATCATTTTTGAGAATAAATGCCAAAAACGTCATAACCCTATTCTACACGTGATTTATGAACGTTACTTTGAGGATCCCAAACAATTGAATACTCGAGTTTTGATCTAACAAATGATGTATAAATCAGCATAGTGGTATTTGGACCTGAAAATTCAACACCACTTTATAAGCTTCTGGAATAATATTATCTATATGAAGGACAAGGATGTGTCAAAAATAATGCCTAAATCACGAATAGAATTTAGGGTTGTAAGAACGTGATCCCCTATATTAAATGATGATTGAATGGGATTGAGTAGTCTACAATAAGACACATGAAAGCATTTAGATAGATTCAGTTTTAAATGGTTCAAATCACTTCGCAGACTGCTAATATCATGCAATGAATGCACTTTGCAGAAAAAATTTAGATCATCTGCATATAAAAGCAATTTGGAACTTACAAATCACGATGATATATCGTTTATAAAAAGATTAAAAAGAAGGGGCCCAAGAATACTACAATGTGGCACAACTTTATCAAACGCCTTGCTCAGGTCTGTACAAATAACTTCAACTTGGCTACCGGATTCAAAAGCTGACAAACACAATGTCTTTTAGAACAGCTATATCTCAAGAATGGTTCGTTTTAGAAAAATATTATAGAGAGCACATATCTAGAGTACTTTACCATCTACAGCAAAGACTCAATGCATTCAAAGAATCTAAAAACTTACGAAGAACCTAAATTTTGACCTTTGAATAACTTTTTCACGCATGGTATCGATGAGGACTTTCACGACATTGCTTCTAAATCAGCTTTGTGGGATTTTTTCAATGTCTATTTTAACTGGATTAATAGGAAATTGATAAATACGAATAAATAAAACACGGGTAAAGTGAACCCTTACAATTTCCATTTACCGTCGATTGTCGACAATAATTTCGTTAACTAGAGTTGGGAAATATATGTAGATCCTAGTTCATTGTCCTAGTTTCAAAAAGTACGAGTGACGTCATGCACACTGACGTATGAAATTAAATTTTTTCATACAAACGATGCGATCGATCGTTTAATTGAACTAGATTGGCACAACTCTAGAAATGTCGGAAAACTGCTAGATTTGTATGAATTGAAAAAAGTCAATGTACTTAAATTTAAGGAAAAAAAAACTTGTCTTATTAACTTGCCATAGTCAAAGCTGCTACATAACTTTTACAAATAGCATATTTGGTCTATAACACCGTCTAATTATTATGAATTGAAAAAATTTTTATATCAAATTAATGCTAATTTATGTCTCATGGCTTTGTGGATTTCCATAGTAGCAAGAATTTCTTGCATTTCACTTCTACAAAAAGATAAAGCAACATAAGAAGCAACAATGTTGCATTGGTAAGAATGAAATACTGCAAAAACATGAATTGGCTAAGGCCATAAAACTGTCTGGAAGTTTTTTTTTTCATAATTATGTTAAGCTCAATGTCGTTGGTTTTGCCACACATCTATGACTAATATTAGCACTGTTGTAGGCGAAAATAGTAAAAGAAAAAAAAAAAACGCAAGGAAGATGGATAGGAGCAGCAGTTGTAAGACCAAATACCTTTTTATTAGGAGATCTAATACTCCAGATATTCACGAACGTTAATGCATTTTTATACCCTCCACCATATTATGGAGGGTACATTTAAGTTTGTCATTCCGTTTGTAACACATCGCAATATTCATCGGAGACCCTATAAAGTATATATACAATCTTGATCAGGGTAAAATTCTATGTTGATATAACCATATCCGTCCGTCTGTTGAAATCAATATAGAGCTCGCAATTTTAAAGATAGCTTTGTAATTTGGTATACAGGTTTCTATTACCCCTAGGATGTTTGATATTGCAAATGGGCTATATCGGTCCACGTTTTGATATAGCTCCCATAGAACGGTACCACCTGATTTTGAAGGTTTTAGCCTCATTATCAATTCGAAATGGCCGAAATTTGCTACTTAGTCGTCGTTGAGGGTATAAAAATTGTCCTTAGAAATTTGTCGGTATAGGTCCACGCCTTCATATAGCACCAATAGAACTGTGCCTCCCGATTTCCGGTATTTTGAAGGCCTTGGCCTCAATATTCCACGGAAATGGCTGAAATTTGGTAAGTAGTCTTCGTTGTGGGTATACAAATTTCCCCCAGAATTATGTCGGTACAGGTCCACGCCTTACTATAGCCCCCATAGAACGGTACCTCCCGATTTTCGGTATTTTGAAGGCCTTGGCCTTAATTTTCCACTGAAATGGCTGAAATTTGGTATTTAATCTTCGTTGTGGGTATACAACTTTCCCCCAGAAATTTGTCGGTACAGGTCCACGCCTTCCTATATTCCCCATATCCCCATAGAACGGTACCTCCCGATTCGTCGGTATAGGAACATGTTTCGATGTAGCCCCCATAGAACGGTACCTCCCGATTTTCGAAATTCTGAAGGTTGTGACGTCAATATCCCACCGAAAGGACTGAAATTTTTCATTTAGTCTTCAATGGGGTTATAAAGTTTTCCAGAAGATAATTATCAGTATATTTCCACGTCTTCCTATAAGCGTACCTCTTGATTTTCAGTATTTTGAAGGTTTAAGCTACATTATATTAACGAAATTTCGGAAATTTGTTATTTAGCCTTCTTTCCACAAGAAAGTTGTCGGTACAGATTGACGTTGTTATACATATAGTCCATAGAACGGTACCCGAATTTCGAATTTCGATATTTTGAAGGTTAGCCACATTGTTTTACGGATGTTGCTGAAATTTGGTATTTAGTCTTCTTCATAAAGGAAAGGAAACTAATTGTTCCATTTAACTTCAATACAACTCGGTGTAGAGAGTTCCGCCAGGTCGAACTAAACGCCGTTCTTACTTGTTTGTTTGTACTTCTTAGTAGTAATGGACAAGTTTTCTTGATATGCACAAAAATGTACATATGTACTTCAAGGGTAAATACATACATACATATGAATTTGAAACTCTACATTTATTCTCTACACTTCCCATCAAAGCAATTTCAATAGGCACAGATGGAAAAAATATCAATGAGTCTACCGCCACTTTACGCCTTCAAATATGGGTGATATTTATGCATGCCTCCAATGTAAATGTAATCAAAATCATTTTTGTTGACTGTGATACAATTATCGTTAGTTAAGGTGTGACAAGAGAATTGTTGTTATTCACCCCTACGGACACTGTCCGACGAATAAATAAATGAATTGAGGCGTAATAACAATAGAAATGAAATGACCGCAAAAATTACTTTAACACCCCATTGTTATTTGTTGAAATGCAAAACAATTTTATATACGTGCATACTTAGATTACATACATATATTAAAGAATTTTCGTTGGATATTTAACAGCTAACCAATCAGATGTAATAGAAACAAAATCAAATATAAAATTTAGGATGAAGACGTGCGCATATGTTGGTTTTATATTTTAGAAATTGAAAAGTAAAAAAAAAAAATACTTCCGCCATTATTAAAATTGAAAGATTAATTTGGAACATTTAACAAGTAAAAACGTATCAGTTGTATCAGAAATCGTCTACCGGATATAAAACCAAAATCCTTTTCCCCAAAAATTATATATTTATACAGTTTTCAGAATTTTGCGGCTCTTTTTGGGCGTATGAACTGGCCGATAAAAATATGGGTTTGAATTAAAGCTCAAAGGTGTCGCCGAGGAGTTACCTGAAGGAGGGTACCAACATAGTCCATTTTGGAAGTGGATCTTATTGTGGGTGTCTTCCCTTTCGACAGATATCGCACTATTATGACAACACAACAAGATAATACCGCTGTAAATAGGAACACAAGAAGAAGGTTCGATAAACTTTTCCAAAGAATACTCGAGTAGATCTTAAACTGCACTTATATAAAAATGTTGAACTCTTGCCAGGGAGGCATCCTAAGAGGTGGACCGAAAATCGAAATGAACGAAATTTGGACAAAATATTACGAGATCCAAAGTTTTAAACTTTTTTGGGGTAGGTACCCGAAGGAATTGAGTTGTAAGCACCATATTCGAACTTTATCTAAGTTTCACAGAAATATTACTATATGCAATGTTTGGAGCAATATCCGGTTCGAAAGCTGTCGTGCACACCAGCGTGTACTGCGTTCGGACCATTTTCTCAGAAAGTATGGACTTGCTCCTGAATAAAAACTTGAACCGCCGTTAAGGTGGCAGCGAATAAAAACTGTTGCAAAAAATCAAAGTTATTCGAAAGCAGGCCTCATGCTGCACATTTCAGGAAATGTGCACTGATATGGACCATATTCGATGCTTATCTACGTCTGATAGAATTTGAACTTTTGTTGGTACCCGAGGCAGTGGACCAATATGACATATCTTCAAACTTCCTCCAAGCTGCCAGACATAGCTAAACTCTAAGTCAATATAACCATCTTCGACTGACCGTCCGTCCTTCTGTTGAAATCAAGATACAGCTCGCAATTTTTAAGATAGAGCTTTGTAATTTGATATAGAAGTTCCTATTACTCCTAGCATATTTGGTATTGCAAATGCTCTATATCGGTCCACGTGTTGATATAGCCCCCATAGAACGGTTTTCGGTATTTTGAAGATTTTAGCTTTATTATCATACCGAAATGGCTGAAATTTGGTACTTAGTCTTCCAGAAATTTGTCAGTATAGGTCCACGCCATCCTATAGCCCCCATAAAACGGTACCTCCCGATTTTCGGTATTTTGAAATTTGTGGCCACAATAATCCACCGAAATGGTTGAAATTTGGTATTTGATCTTCATTTGGAGTATTAAACGTTCCGTATGAAATTTGCCTTCGTATAGCCCCCATAGAACCGTACCTCCCGATTTTCGGTATTTTGAAGGTTGTGGCCACAATAATAAACCGAAATGGCTGAAATTTGGTCTTCATTTGGGATATTACACGTTCCATATGAAATGTGTCGGTATAGGTCCATGACCTCATATAGCCCCCGTAGAACGTACCTCCCAATTTTCGGTGTTTTGAAGGTTGAGGCCTCAATATTCCTCAGAAATGGCTGAAATTAAGTATATGGTGTTCATTTGGGGTATTAAACGATCCATATGAAATGTGTCGGTATAGGTCCACGCCTTCATATAGACCCCTAGAACGTACCTCCCGATTTTCGGTGTTTTAAAGGTTGTGGCCTCAATATTCCTCAGAAATGGCTGACATTTGGTATTTGGTCTTCATTTGGAGTAATCCACCGAAATGGCTGTTATTTGGTATTTGGTCTTCATTTGAGGTATTAAACGTTCCATATGAAATTTGTCGGTATAGGTCCAACCATAGAACGGTACCGCCCAAAAAACGAAATACACCCGTCGTTCCTTTTGGGGATATACATATCTCGTAATAACTTTCTGAGTCGATTTATGCATGTCCGTCCGTCTGTCCATGTATTTTTGTTCGCAACGTACAGGTCGCATTTTTTGTCCGATTCAGGTTGGGGACTATAATTTGTTTAGCCATAGGAAGAACGCTATCGCTTTTGGTGAAAATCGGTTCAGATTTGGATATAGCTCCCATATATATATTCGCCCGATTTCACGTATTTGCTACGTCTGATTTTGATGAAATTTTGAGTGTGTGACTCAATTCGGTCTATTTTCGGACGATTTCACGTATTTTCTGTACCAAACACGCTATATATGTACGATTGCGATTAAATTTGGAATGTATGACTGAATTTGGTCTAGAAATAAATGTGCTAAATTATATCGAAATCGGTTCAGATTTGTATATAGCTCCCATATATTTTCGGCCGATATCACGTATTTTCTGTACCAAACACGCTATATACATATGTCCGATTTCAATGAAATTTGGAATGTGTGACTGAAATCGGTTTAGAAATAAATGTGCCAATTTGGTTCAGATTTGGATATAGCTCCCATATATATTTTACATATTCACAGTGGTGTAGGGTATCATATAGTCGGCCCCGCCCGACTTTGATCCTTTCCTTACTGGTTTTTGTTTGTTTTGCCTTATTAAGGCGAAGGTCATTTTAAAGTGATATTTAAATTAATTGTCTTTCGAGTTGAGCTGTTTAGACATAAGAGGTACATTGAAAAATTAGAAATCCACCGAAGTCCCACACATTCAAAAATTATGCTATATTTCACGGGTGGTTAAATCCGATCATCAGGCAATGCCATTTTTAGTGTGTTGACGAAGGCTAAGTTTGGTAACCAGTATTTATATCACAAATTATTCGAAAATTGTAGATTCGAATTATTTATTTTATTTTAATGCCAGTTATTTAATTCCAAACTTTTCCTATAGTCCGACTTATGACAACCCTATTTTTCAATGCTTATTACAAATACTACGGCAGCTTTATTCCACCGTTATTAGTATCTGTCCTTCTGTATCAGAAGATTTTTTTTATCGTCAATCTTTGTCAACGGAAGCTTGACAAGTTGATGGTGGCTTAGAACGCTAAGACGCCGGAAATCGTTGATTTTGAACCAACGTACATAAGTCTTCATTGTACTAATGAAGAAGTATCATTGAGATTCATAAAAGAACTTTTGTTATTGTTTCATAGTATTAATGTGAAAGATTCATAGTACTGATATAATTGTAACTTCTAACTACTATATCATTGCATAATTGGGGAAATTTTATTGGAATAATGAAGAAACTTATTATTGTTATTTAATGAAACTTTTCATTTATTCAATGAACAGGTCAGCGGTTCTGAAAGTTGTGACGTCAATATCCCACCGAAAGACTGAATTTTGTTATTTAGTCTCCCATTGGGTTATAAAGTATTCCAGAAGAGTATTATCAGTATAGATCCGCGGGTTCATGTACACACCCCCAATAGAAGCGTACTTCTTGATTTTCGGTATTGTGAAGGTTTAACCGAAATATCGGAAATTTTGTATTTAATCTTGTTTGAGTCTAAAAACTTTCCGCCAGAAATTTTGTAGGTATATATCGACGTTTTGATATTGCCCCAATGCACGATGGGGCCAATAGCAGGTTTTCGAGGCAAAAAGTCAATTTTTGAAGTGAACAATTTGGAAAAAATTTTAACGGATTTCGATTGCCAACACTCTGAATCACTAAAAATAAAAAAATAAATCAATCTGGTAACATCACATAGCGACATACTGATCTGGCAATGGTGACATATTTCCTTATGCACCATTTTCTGACATTCATCATAAATAAGTAGTGAAAGCAATTTAAGCGCCAAAAAGAACATTTAAACATTTTTATATTTTTTAAAAATGGAAAGATCATCAATGGGTATGTAAAATAAGATAGTGTTAACAAATAATAAAAATGTTATGTGTGGTAAATGTATTTTTGAGTTAAGATGTGATGTCTTTTTTGGAGTATTTTGCTTTGTTATCCATGTGTTCTCTGGAGTATAACTTTTGAGATCTAGGTAGATCTAGGGTATTATATATATGAGGTGAAAGGTATTAATGTGTACTATCATTTTGTGAAAAAATTAGCTGCGCCCATCTGCGCCTTTTCATAAAAATCTGATTTCAGATGTCGTAATACTTAAAAATATGGACATTTTTATGTGGAGAATAATCGGATACCCATTAAGGTCATCAATTGGATTTCGGAAAAAATTAATAGACGTATTGGCGACAACCAAATGGTGAAACTAAAAAAGGCAATTAATATAGCCTGGACGCTCCTTAAACAGAAGTTGTTTAAATATGGCCGGAAAAAGGACCTTTTTCTAAAAAATTATCGAGTCTGGTTATCTACTGAGACCATTTTTAAACTAGTAGATAATGATGTTGTGAGGAAAAAAGGTCGTCCAAATGTTGGATATAGTGAGCTGTTGCTTCATGCCGCTTCTGTTGCTTCCAATAAAGTAAAAGAAACTGATTTAAATTTCATTCTTAAGGAAGCTGCTTCGTCTCCATCTCACCCAATTAAAATGAGAAAAAATTAGTTCTAACGAAAAATTGTCATTGCCCCTGCCACCTGAAGAAGCTTTTAAAAACAAAATTGCACTAAATTTTAAAGGAATTGGATGCATATTCTGGCTTGGGTGGATTGAAAGAATGACGTCGGGGTTCAACGGTTATATGGGAGCTATAATTATATCTGAAACAGAACATATAATTTCAAAGACATCGCAGACAAACTTTGGCTTTTGTGGCGGAATCTTAGTCGATTTCTACTAAATTTGGAACCTCTTTTTAATAACTTAGAACAAACCACAGACAAAACCATGAAATTTTAACATATGTATATAGGGGAGCTATATCTATATCCGAACCAATTTCAATATAACTTGACAAACTTATTTGTAGTCCGAATTCCGTAACATTTTCCAAATGTTATTGTAATTTGATGGAATATGCATGCTTGGTCAATCATTTGCCTGGAATCGGGCGAAAATATATATGGGAGCTATATCCAATTCTGAACCGATTTCAATATGATTTGCCAAAAATGTTTCTAGACCAAAATCTGCACACATTTCAAATTTCATCAAGATTGGACATACATAGCGGGATTGGTGCACCAAATACCTAAAATCGGGCGAAAATATATATGGGAGCAATATCAAAATCTGAACCGATTTCAATATAACTAGGCAAACTTATTTGTAGTCCTAATTCCGTGGTATTTTCCAAATCGCATAAAAATTGGGCAGAATTTGCGTGTTTGGTCCATCAATTGCTTCAAATCGGGCGAACATATATACGGGAGCTATATGTATATATGCCAAATTTGGCATATTAGTTTCTAAGCCCATTATAAACATCTGTACAAAATTTTGAAGGTCTAGCGTGGCCCAGTGATTTGTTGCCTCGAAAACCTGTCGTTGGCCCCATCGTGCAATGGAGCGGTACCTCCTGAACTTCGTTATTTTGAAGGTTAGCTACATTATTTTACCGAATTTGCTGAAATTTGGTATTTAGTCTTCTTCATAAACGAAAGGAAACTAATTGTTCCATTTTTCTTCAATACAAGTCGTGGTGGAGGCCACCGACGTAGATAGGGGGCAGGCGCCCCCCACCCAAGATGGTACTTTTTAATAATTTTTTTTTTTTTTTGTAAATTTTCCTCACAAAACACCAAATGGTGTCAAGATGCATTTCTGACTACGTCCCTGGTGGAGCGTATAACAAGTTCGGCCTGGAAATTCAACCTTTGTTCTTTCTGGGTATGGGAAGGGTCTGACTTTTTTATGGTATGTTGGCTCAGACCAAAAACAATAAAAATCGCCTGATATTTTAACGGTCAACTTATCTTAATGCCAACATTGAACCCCATTATGGAATAGGAGTCATAGGAATTTGAAGTTTCACGAAGAACTGTACCCAAATTTCCGTAAAACTTTAGTTCATTTTGCATTCTATGATTTGTTTTTCTTTAGTTCTTTACAAAATTTTTAAAGTATTATATACAATTAAAGGCCACAGCCTTCAAACCGTCTTATTCCCTCAGTATTAAAAACATCGTTTGACCAATTTTAGCGTTTTAACCTCGAAATGGCTTTTATTTGTTCTAATGTTAAAGAATCGTAACTGTAGCATTCAAAATTTGCAGTCGTACTCAAACTATTGAAGAATGTGCTATTTTGGTGAAACACTTCAAACCCAACAAATTTGGGCTTTTTGAAAGAAAATTATAAAAAAATATAACGAGACTTTATCGAAGTAACAATTTTTGTTGAAAGATACTTTATAAGTGTACAAAACAAGATATACAAACATGTCGCAGGATATTCGACTAATGTCAACGAAAATGAAGTAACAAATACAAATGTGAAATGTGCTATTGAAATGAAACGGAGTGTAGAACATGCTGCTGTGGTATTGCCGACACCAAGACACACACATTGTTGTTTTTTGTTGAAGATTGTATAATTTTGCTTTTAGGACTATATTCTTAGTTCTGGTAGACACATGCCGACGATCCGTTGATGTCAATTGTGTTGATGCATGTAGTCAGATGATGTTATAGGGAAATAAGAAAACTATGTACCTATTTCTTATATATCCAATCCGGTCATCAAAATATCGCAATTATAAAAAAATGTTTTAAATTTATGCGAAATACAAATCATTTGCACACATTCTTCTTCCGGAGCTATTCTAAATTATTTCTGAATACGAAGTCCCCAAATCCACAATTAAGCTCTCAAAATATGTCTGATTCCAGTGACAATGGTGTATGGTGTATGCATTTCGCTGGATTTTATGGCTTAAAAAAATTGTATGTAAGTTCGCACATTGTCGTGATTATAAAGCTTCGGATATAGATTTAATGTTATACCATACATAATTCTTTGAGTGATTCTTAACAAAATATTCACGTTTCATATAAAATCCACCGGAATGTGTTGACTTAACTTTTTCCCACAAGTAATGGGTACATAAATGTAACTATAAAAAAAATTACATCAACGAATTTTTTTTTCGCTTTTTCACCAGTTTTGCCGATTATCCAACAATCCAACTAGAAATCGACATAAATAACTTTCATTGCAATGAATATTTCGCTTTCTGCTGCGTGGTGACTTGATTTAGTTTTTCGTCATCTATATAACATCCTGTTAGACACGAAAGGGCGGGAGGAGCGGGAACAATTCGGGGGGTGTTTATCATTTTACTCAATCGTCAAGTAATACATTTGATTTCATTTTTATGGCAGACACAACATCAGAAACGATTTTTTCTCTGGTATATATTTCAACAACGACGACAACAACAACAAACCATAAACGTTGAATGCCATCACATTCACTCGAGTTGAATGCTTGTAGTGTATGTATGTTCTGACATTTCGCCGAATGATGACTGCCTGCCAATACGACGATCATCGACAACGACTATCGTAGCAAATGACGTTGGATTCAAGTGGATGTGGTGTTGTCCGAAACCCGAAAAAAATAAAACTAAAAATCCAACGACCGTCCACAAGAATCACATCTAAAAATGAACAGAAAACTGCCAGAATACTCAGCGGTATGCTCTGGCTGATGACTTTTGCACATTGCATACACTCGAAAAATTTAATGATAAGAATTGGTAATGTTTGAAGAATTTAGAACGACAACAACAACAATGTCTGTACGTTTGTTTGCATATACTAAAAAATAATGTGAACATTGAGAAATGAAATTGAAACATATTTTTATGGTTTATTATAACTGAAGTGATTCTAAAGCGAAATTACTAAGTGCATGTTAGAAATTGATCCCGGCACAATGTAAATCGAAAATAAACGCTTACATCTGAAATTGCATAAAAAGAAGAAATTGTTCTCTGTTACGTTGTTGCTAAGGAAGACAAATGTCTATCACTCCCAGCAAAAAAAGTCCTCCCAAAATCATGGGTTTTGTAAGAGATTTTTGGCAGCCGTAACTACTCGCAAACCCCCTTTCTTCCCCATTATTTTTACAAGGGCATGTCGCACTCAGTTTGTAGTTATTTTATGACCACTAGAATAACTAGTTATTCTGTGGCCACTAGAAGTTGAAAAAATTATATTTTTAGAACAGTTGATGTAGAGATTTTTTTTTATTTTCATCACACTTCTTACTTTTATTTTATTTCGCTTGCTGTGCGAGTTGAACACACGAACCCTCTGATTTCTAGCCAAAGACACTACATACTATTCCACGCACACAAACATTAAGGGTTGCTTAAGAACTTAAATGTGCAGTGCACATGTGCAATACGAACTCTTATTTTTTAATTAAAAAAAAACTCGCGTGCCGACAGTGAGCGTTGAACACACAACCCTACACGCAGAAAAATTTATGTTAGAAATATGTTTGGATCCAAACAAATATATGTTTGGGACCGGTTGCAAATAAATATATGTTTGGATCCAAACATAATATGTTTGGGCCCAAACAAATATATGTTTGCAACATTTTGTAACATATCTCAATTTGATATGTTTGGGTAAAACATACTTTTTATGTTAGAACATTTTTTTCATGGGTGGAGAGAGGATGTTTGTCAACGAGAGTAATATTTAACAGTGCTCTCACGGCTGTGGAATGCTGCTTTATAATAAAGAGTTGTGTGTACTGTATAATAGAAGACGTAGAAGCGAAGGAGGCTTTGGAGGCATGTATGCGTCAAACTCGCGTGTTTCTTGTTTTGTTGTTGTTAACCAACGAAGAAGAAAAGAAGAAATGATATGAATTATATTTTTTTCTTTCTTCAGTGTTTTAGTTGCCTTTGTAGAATCAAGACGGTAAAGAGAGTGAATAAATCAGTGTTTTGTGTTTTCTTAAAGAAATTGTGTTTTTAGTAAATTAAATGCCCAATACATTTTATAATTGAATCGGAAAGTTGAATGGAATTATTTTATTGGACAAGGAAGAAATCGCATTTAATATTGGTAATTACATACATACTTATGTATATTTGAAATATGGCATATCCATATTTATTTATTACATTACATAATCATTTGATTCTAGATGCCGATTCCCCGCTGATGATTTCAACTATGAGGACAATTTGTTTTATTTCACAACTAAGGAGAAGCGTTCAACTACGTTTCTATATATTTTTCCTTTTTAAAAGTGTGACTACAAATTATTTCAATCAGTTTTCTTTTATTAAAGTGTGTTATGTATTTCTTTGGAATTTTGTATGTACCTATGTGTTTGTTGTTCTTTTGCCTTTTAATAAAAAACCACAACATTTGTGTGTATACTATAGAGATAGCCAGTGAGCTCTTACTGAGAGCAAGTGAGCACACATTTTAAAGTGTTTTACATTGAATTTTACGCTCCCTTGCTCTCAGTAAGCGCCCACTGGTGCATGTGTTTGTTTTTTTGTGCCTTTCGGGTTTGTATTTTTTTTCACCCAAACATAAAATTGTTTCCACCCAAACATATATATCTTTGCACCCAAATATAAATATGTTTGCACCCAAACATATATATGTTTGCACCCAAACATATATATGTTTGCACCCAAACATATATATGTTTGCAGACCCAAACATATATTATGTTTGGGACTGTTGCAAACATATATATGTTTGCTGCAAAATATGTTTGGGACGTATGTTAGAGAGGCCGATTTTTTTTTGCGTGTAGGATTTATAGTCGGACACACAGTCACTGTGCCACCGTCCTCATTACTTAGTGAGGAGCAAAGTAAGTAGGTTTGCCTTGTAATTTTTTAAGAAGTATCCCATTACTTTTCAGATTACTTGTAATGGGAAAAGAAGCTTGTTTACATTACTTTGTAATGGGTTACGCAATGACTACTGGATCCAAATTTTTGCTGGGCTAACACACATTTTGGTTGTTGGACAAATTTGACTGACTGGCCGCACAAAGAGGACATTAATGGGAAATTAAGGAATCTGGGCTCATATTTTTTCCTCAAGGAGATAGATGCAATTCCCATTTTATCTCGAAAATTTTTCATCCATTACCCATCCTAAACAAAAATTTTCAGTTGATATAATTCGAATGTGAGGCAAAAACAATAAAAATGCCAATATTCCAGATCTGTACCTAACTGTAGACAATCTGGCTGGAAATTGCTAAGAACGAGCTCAACAATAAGCTCATAAAATGTGAAATTTTGGTCAAAATATAGTTATCATGTTTTATTTCATGTAATGTTGGCCTATGTGAAAAATCGTAATTTTAACTAAAAAATCGTCATTTTTCAATTTTGGGACAAAAATCGTAAAAATTACGATAAATCATCACATTCAGCACCAGGGTTGCAATTCATTTTTTTATAAAAATTTCGTTATAAAGGTGTTCGTTATAGAGAACAACGTCATATTGAACAAATATTATACACATCAATATTGAATTTAAATAAATTGTACAATCATTTGGTCCTTCGTGTCACAAAAATATTTGAATAACGCCATGTGTAATTTTTTGAGTCATGTTTTATTAACCATATTCTGACACCGCAGCGTGATAGAGCACCAAAAACGAGAACATACGTGTTTTGCAATTTTTTCTATCTCATCAACTTTCGCGGTTAAAGGCCTCCAAAGGTTTGAGGCTTTGATGTCAAAAAGCTCAGTTTGTCAGGACTATATCTTCCAAACCGTTAGGAAATTTGATCGCAAAAGCAAAGTTATAGCAAATCTCAAGAAGAACAAAAATGTAAACACATAAACTCCATCAAACATCATCTGCAAGATCAAAATCTGCAAGGTCAAATTTCTTTTAAAATGTTTTCTCGGGTTGTGGTCTTTAGACCACAGATATCAAACCGATCAAAATTGAGAAAAAATGTAAAAAAATTACATCTTGCTACAACGTTGCCTTTGCGCTTTCCTAATGGTTTGGAAGATATAGTCCTGAAAAAATGACCCTTTTTGACATCAAAGCCTCAAACCTTTGGAGGCTTATAACAAAAAAATTGCGAAACACGTGTGTTCTTTTTTTGGTCCTCTATCACGCTGCGGTGTCAGAATATGGTTAACAATTTTCGTGTTGCATAGTGTAATGTAAAATTATTGATTAAGAAGGCCATCAAAGTAAAGTTATATACATATTTTTTGACCCAACCTAAAATTAACGAATAAAAGTTTTTCGTTACCATAAAATTTTCAACTGATTAGCAAGGACAAAATTCTTAGAATAGAGAACAATTTAGTCTATCTACATACATACATATGTATTTTGCTCTTTTCTTTGAAATCGTCGTGTGTGTTTTAGGTGTTGTGTTTTCTGTTACGATTTTGTTTGTATGTGTTAATATAAAACTCGTTTATGTTTGTTTGATATTAAAATATTTAATTAATACTTTATGGCATCCGAAATAGGTATATTCACACATGACAATATCAAATCTGTATGCAAATCAGATAATTAATATTTTCCTAAACTGAACTGATTTCCAAAATTTTAAACAGCAGGTGATTTGAGAGGTGATTTTAAAGATAATTCCAGATAACAAATGCTGTTAATAATCTACCATTGATCATTGTTTATAGGGCATAAAAACAATTACAGAGAAATGTATTCGATTTGAGAATTAATATCTGAATTTTGAGTTGAGAAAAAAACTAGAAAAAAAAGCGGTAAGTTCGGCCGGGCCGAACTTTTTATACCCTCCACCATGAAATACTCTGATCGGTCGGTCGGTATCGTTATATGGGGGGCTAGAATAGAACGTGGACCTATGTCCTTAATTATACCCTAAACCACTATGTGGGGATGGTATTATAAGTTGGTTTTGGCCAAAAAGTTTGTAACGCATAGAAATAATGGTCGTAGACCCATACTTATATATACCAAAATGAATGTCTTGACGAGCTGAGTCGATCGATATGTGTGTCCGTCCGTCTGTCCATCTAAACCTTGTAATCACGCTAAGGTCGCAATTCTAATCCGATCGTCACTAAATTTTGGATGTTGATGAAGGTCCCGGAGGGGATTTGGTGATGGTCGGATAATATTCAGGGATCGGAAAAGGCAAAATACTTATTTGTAGAAAAAGTCAAAATTTTATTTCAAAGCGAATATCTCCGCTTCTATATGGGGTATATCAAAAGCAAAACCTGCGTCTGAAAGTACCTTTGCAACAATGTACAGGTTGTCATAGGTGGTGAAATAACGAAGATATCGCAATAGCCGCTAATAGAACCCAACTTTTCATTTTTGCGATTTTAATAATAATGACGAATATCACAGCTTTGGTTGGGGACCTTCTCTTCTGTAAGAGGTATATCGAAAGCAAAACAAGGCAAGGAAAGTAGGAAATATCATCTTTACAACGATGTGAAGTAGGTTGTCATTGGTGGTAAAAAACAGAGATATCGCAATAGTCGGTAATGCATCCTTTTTCCATTTTTTGTGTAATCACACTACAGGTCGGAATTTTGATCGGATCCTCAGGAAAGTTTGGGGGTTGAGAAAGAAGCCTATTGATGTTTGACGTACATCCCACTTTTTCCATTGTTGTAATTTGAGTTGTACTGACGATGCACTTAAATGCCTTTCAACAAAATTGACCTGTATTAATGAAGACATTCTGAGCAAAGGCGCTAAGCTATCCCAATTTTAATATTTTGAATTTTACCAGTCAAAGGCTTATGCACAGGGGTAGTGGTGTAGGGTATCACATAGTCGGCCCCGACCCGACTATAGCCTTGGCTCACTTGTTTTTGTTGAAGAAGTTTCTTGATTATAGCTAATTTGGTCTGCAAATGTAGCTAAAAACATCAAAATAATTGAAATCGGTACCGTTATATAGGGGCTATACAAAAACGTGGACCTATATTGACGATTTTTAGTGGAGAAGTTTTTTGGTCATTGGAAACCTAGAAGCCTAAAAATACTTTAAATCGGGAGGTAACGTTATTAGGGATTATACCAAAACGTGGACCTATATAGCCCATCTTCGAACTTGACCTGCCTATGGAAAATAGACACTCGCGTGCAAAATTTTAGCGTTCTATCTCAATTATTGCGGACGCTAGAGTGATTACAACAGACGGACATGGTTGGATCGTCTTAGAATTTTATCCTGATCAACAATATATATACTTTTTGGGTCGCAAATGATTAGTTCGATGTGTTGCAAACAGAAAAACAAACTTAATATACCCTCCATACTATGGTGGAGGGTATAAAAACAACAAGTAAGAAAGCATCACTCTGCTGTGCCGACAGAG
This sequence comes from Musca autumnalis, assembly GCF_047663935.1. Classification (NCBI taxonomy): domain Eukaryota; kingdom Metazoa; phylum Arthropoda; class Insecta; order Diptera; family Muscidae; genus Musca; species Musca autumnalis. The sequence continues at coordinate 160,138,394 of NW_027411644.1, forward strand.
ATATACTCTCAGCCCCTCGGACATAAAGGAAGGTAGTAAACAAAATACTTTAGACGCTTATAGGTTTTTTTTGAGCGTTTAGCCAAATTTTTAAGGAAGTATGGACATTAGAGGTATGACTTTTTGACTTTTTTTTTGAAAAATGATTTCCTGTAGCAAAACTTAATGGAAGTTTACCTATTCTATTTAAGTATTAAACAAGTTAAAAAGCGGTAAGTTCGGCCGGGCCGAACTTTTTGTACCCTCCAACAAGAAGTACTCTGAGCTAATATGCAAATATTAGTTTCTTTCTGTTGCGAAAGTACCTATGCCCAAAAAACCTGAAATCGGGCGGTACCGTCGTATGGGGGCTACAAGACAACGTGGACCTATGTCCATGATTTCTGGTGGAGAAGTTTCTTGGTCACTGGGAACCCTAAATGTCAAATTATAGCTAATTCAGTCTGAAAATATAGCTAAAACGTCAAAATAGATTAAATCGGGCGGTACCGCTATATGGGAGCTATACCAAAACGAAGATCTATGACCGTAATATTTGGTGGAGAAGTTTCTTGAACGCTGAGAACCATAAATGCCAAATTATAGCTAATTCGGCCAGAACATATAGCTAAAAACGTCAAAATACCGGAAATCGGCAGGTACCGTTATATGGGGTCTATAAGAAATCGTGGACCTATGTCCATAATTTTTGGTGGAGAAGTTTCTTGCTCACTGGGAACACTAAATGACATGTTATAGCTATTTCGGTCTGAAAATGTGGCTAAAAACGCCAAAATATCTCAAATCGGGCGGTACCGTTATATGGGGGCTATACCAAACCGAGGACCGTGTAGCCCATCTTCGAACTTGATCTAAGTTGAGACCAAATACACATGTGCACAAAATTTCAGACGTGAAGCTCGATTCATTCGGAAGATAGCATGATTACAACAGACGGACGGACAGGCCTAAACAAGAAGCAAGAAGAACTTGTTTCAAAAAAATCAGAACGATGCGAGACGAGTTGTTAAGCTGTACTTTTCCAAATTTTGTATGGGACGAACACGAAGGAATATATATATTCAAATCTGATCTATGTCTGGAAGTAATATTACCATTTAGAAAGTTATGACCAATTCTTTGCTCAATTCGAGAGTTATCGTGCGCACCATTTTAGCGAAAAATTTTAAACTTTTGTGGGGCAGGTACCGGAACTCAAACTAAGTTTGATTATAATATTGGGATACCCAAAATTTTAACCAAATCGGTTTCAGACAGACAAACGGACATAGCTAAATCAACTCCAAATTGTTTGAAACGGGTTTCGTCCAAACACATCTAGGGTCTAAAGCCATTATTTCAATGAGGCACAATTTTAGTGGTATCAAAGTGCTATACCCCCTTTAGTCTAAAGGCTTAGAGTATAAATATTTACAAAATTAATTTATTCTATGTATGTAGCTGCGAGTTAACGGGCACAAGTCAATGGCTCCATGGATTTGTGTATTTTGTTTTGCGGAGAAAAAATTGTAACAGCAGGTCACTCGTCAAAATATTTCTCAAAATTATTTTTTTCATCCGAACAATACATGGTTTTGAGTTGAGAGTAAATAAAAAATGTTGTCTGTGGAATAGACGCTAGATGTCGTCAACAGAGCAGAAGATGCCATAAAAGACCTTCTGTAGAGCAGAAGACGCCATAAGAAGCCTTCTGTAGGATAGACGACGCCTAGGCATATCTACTACAGAATAGAAGACGCCCTCATTGTAATGGTGTGATTTTATATTTCATTTGTTAAGCTTGTATTTTGAATACTCCTAAAAGAAGGGCGGATTTGTCCACAGCACAGATGTTCTTTGTCCATTCCGACCCCTAAATATTATCTGCTAACACCAAAATGGGTTTCTTCCTCTGTGGGACCTCCATCTCTACCAAAAATTTCTGACAATTCCATCAAAATTGAGACATGAAGCGCGACAACTCCGAAATGATGTCGAGATACATTTTTGGCTACGTCCATGTCTGAACGAAGACGCTTCCATGAGGATAAGAGGAGATTGTCACAGCTCGCCAGACATCACCATTGTGGCAAATGGTCTCATAAATGACGTGTCCTGTCGGCCCATCTTTTCCCTTGGCTGAGACCATCTTCCTATCATCGTCTCTGTTAACGGACCGCCCGACTTCATACCCTCTGAAGACCGTCCTTTTTACAGAGAACTTACAAATCACCGCTTTAGAGAGATACACGAAACCCGTCGATGCGACGGGTCTAGCTCATTAGCGTGATAAACTTCGTCCTATAAATAAGAAGATCTAAGAGAGAGAGAGAACTTTCTCTTGAAGTTAACCGGCTAGTTGTCGAATACAAGCGGAAAAATTGGTAAGGCCACATGAAGCAATGCAACATTGGCATAGGATTACGTAAATTGTGGGTAACGGTTAAATCACTCTCCAATCTGGGAAAGAAGCATGATATGAAATTCAACACCATCCAGACGGCACAGAGATCGTAATGTAAGCGGATATTGTACTATCTCGTCGTCGGGTTCTATCGTCGTTAACATACATATGTATGTGATAGGTTCTTCCATTTCAGGAATATAAAAATATTCGACGCTTAATCTACTGTGTCTGGATTAAGATCACTAACTACCCCAAAATATTGGATACCAAGTTCCATAGCATTTTTATGTCGCCTGCACAATCCACACAACGTACAGGTCACATTTATTGTCCGATTCAGCTGAAAATGGGAAAAGTGACTCTCATACATACATACATATGTATATACACTTCACCCCGGTTATTTACCTCTCTGCTTAACTGCCTTTCCCGTTTAATTGTCTCATAATCTAAATCCCCAAAAGTTTTTCATATAAATGAGTTCAAACTGTCCCGGTTAATTACTTTTCTATAAGTACCCAATTCGGATATTTACCTGTCAAATATTTTCCCAAAAAGAACATTTATTAATACTTTTCTCGGTTTATTACCCGCAATGGTATATTTCTGAGACAATCGATTTCGATGACTACGTGAATTGTGATGTCCAGTGTTATGTTATGGTGCTATGATCACAGATGAATAGATTTCTTATTGATTAAATAATATAACTTACATTATACTCTTAGACTTGGTTTTATTTTTTGACTTATTGTTTTCTAATGTCATTTTTTGTAAGGTTGAGATGAGATTTTTGTAACTGCCCACATGAGGTAGATATGCGAGATTTTCGTAACTGCCTTTCCCGCATAACTACCCCAATTTTTTGGAATTTTGTGGAAGGTAGTTAACCGGGGTGCAGTGTACATATTTTCGTCTGATTTCACGTATTTTATGCACCAAACACGCCATGTTGTATATCAAATTTTGATAAAATTTGTAAAATGTGACGCCATTTGGTCTAGAAAAAATTTCTCCAAATTATATTGAAATCGTGTTGGTGTAGGGTATCATACAGTCGGGCCCCGTCCGACTTTGATTCTTTCCTTACTTGTTAAATGGTTTTATTATTTACAGTTTTGTAGTTTTCCGATTCAGTCGATATTATGAATATCCACGAACAGGAGATATAGTATGCAGTAATTATGTTTAATCTACATCGGTTCCTTACGAAAAGGAGATTTTAATAGTGATTTGGAGTTTTTGGTTCTCATGGGCAAAAGGCAGACTTACGTCATATACAAAGTTATGGATTTCCTTTATAAACTTATTTTCCGTAATACTAGTGTTAATTAAATTTTCCTTCAGTTTCTGAATATGTTTTTGAAACATTCTCTGCAAAATTAATATCAAGTTCAAGAATTAAAATTTAAGAAAATTGAAAAGTCACTCGACATAAAGGAAACCACAAACAACGACCGAAAATTATTTTCCTTAAAAATAGATACACAAAATGGCATACAAAACCATTTCACACACATCCCTTTAATGGCAACAATGGCACATTGGGTTAAAAAAAACGGGGGATGAAAACGACATACAACCATACACACACACACCAGATATTACAAAAACAGCAACAGCCAGCATATGAGCAGCAAAACAATGACGACTTTTTTTGGGTGAGAAAATGAGTTCAAAAGCCACAAAATTCCATTGTTGTTGGAACTCTGCTGTTTATGGTTCTCATTTTGCAATCTGATGGTGTTAAATTTTAACCATTCCACCCATAACGGCCATTTGAAATCAAAGTAAAGCAAAGATGGTTGTAGTAAGTTAAGGTGTGTTGTTGTTCGTTGTTTGTATGATGACGATGATGACGTTTTGCATTCTAGCAAACATTCAATTCGTGACAACTGACCGACCAGGTTTTCTTTGCTGTCTCTTACCTTTGCTTATCGCGCTCACACACACAGAAAGCGGTTGATCCGGTTTTGCTTGAAATCAAAAACAAAAACCTACAACGATTTTTTTAGAATCGGCGTCTTTGTCTTAACTTTTGTTATGTCTTGAAATGTAGTTTCTGTTTTTTGAAAATCTCAGTAAAAGAAAGATGTTTTTTTTTGAAGACAAGAAGTTATTGTATTTCTTTTGTGACGCATACATAGATGTGAGAATATTTCCACATTTCCTCAGTTGTAACATATTCAACCGAATTCTAATGGAAATTCGTGCATACAGCATCTGGATGTTGAATTTACCTTGAGCATTGGTATACATATTTAAAAAAGTTTGGTATTTTGTGAGCTGTGAAGAGGTAATAAATACCTACTAGGGGTATAGTTTTACTGGCTTGTGAGTTCCTTTGCCAATGACGTTATGTTTGTGAACCACTTTTATTTTCGTGTGTTTTAAAGTTTAGTGAAATTCTACGACAAATGTTATATTAAAAATTTCTTTTTATTTATGAAGTAGCAATTATGAAGTGCAAAGTTAAGAACGCCAACCTTAGAAAAGGATTTTAAACTCAACCGCTAAAACCGATAGCAGCATTATCTCTGAGTATTTCATTTGTGAAAAAATTCTCGATGAGCGGTACCGTACTAGGATTGGCTAGCCGCACTGTGATTCAGAATTCGATTTTAGTGTCTAAACCCTAATTTTTTGCCATAATGTAGGGTAAGTGCACCTAATGCCGGCATGTACCAGTAGTCGGCACCTTTTGAATTTGAACTCAAATAACTGAAAATTAAGAAAACAAAATAGGAAAATAATCTTAAAAATGCTTTAGCAATATTGTCAGCTAACTTTATATAAAATTTCATTGAGCTAGGACCAATTTTTATATCGAAATTTAAGTTTTTGTCAGTGAGGGTTTTTCACCACAACCGAAAATGCATGTTTCTTAAGAAAAAAATTGTGGAGATGTTAACTTTATAAGCTCTGTAATTATATTAAAATGAAGAAATTTTCCACAACATTTTTGTTATAAAGGTAGAGAACAGTTAAAAGAACACTTTAGAAAAAGAAATTTTAAAAAAATATTTATAATTGTGCAATTTTTGCTGATGCCGACTTTAGGGACAAAAAAATATACAATTTGCCTGAAGTCGGCATGGGGTTATAAACATTGGTTTTTATCGATTACTTTTAGCTAAAAATTATAAAAAATACTAAGCAAATACTTTAAAGGCTAATAAATAAACAAATTGCTTCAATTTGAAAGGAACTTTAGCGATTTTAAGCAATATTAGCCATGATTTGAAGTACGTACGTTGTGGGGTGCCGACAACTGGGTAATTGATGCCGACTATTGGTACGAACTAATTTATTTCAACAATATGTTTAAATTTCCTTATTTTTTTTGAAGTAAAATCAATAGAAATGTATGAAATAAACTAGAAATGTATAAATAACTAATGCTTAAGCTATTGTTTTTTCAAATATTTAAGAAAAAATATAAAGTATGCATTTTTTCTTTCTTTAAATATAACATGCCGACTACTGGATCATATCATGCCGACAATTGGGTAATGGTGCCGACTACTGGTGAAAAAGCAGTATTTCACTAAAATTGTAATTTTTGCATGTTGAAGAGAAATAATCAAAAAAATTGTTTTTATATTCTCAAACTACACAAAATAAAGAATCATAACAACTCAAATTCAATTTGATTGGACATTTAGACTCGGAATGACATACGGCTAAAGATACGAGAATCCTTAAAGTGCCGACTACTGGTGCACTTACCCTAGAATATTTCCTCTACGAGTAATTATTAATACGATTAGGTTGTAAACATATTAACATGACTTGCTCCTGAAGACAAAAGTTTTTATACTAGGGCTATGACTTTTTTACAACCTCATATCCTTGTATCATACTCGTAGCGTGACGAGTTTCCGCATAAGATTACATAAAATCTTAATTATAAGGGATTCGGTGAAAAAAACCTCACGCACAAAGTGAATTTAAAATTTGAATTTATTTAAGTCAACAAAGGCATTCAAAGGTCCACAATTGTAAAAATTTTACATTAATTGTTTGTTTATGGCAACAAATTATGTAGAGTCTATACGTTTTTTGTGCAAATCTCTTGTTATTGGTTCTCAAAACAATATTCCCTCAAAATATATAAAGTCTATTTTCTATATGAAAGCGTGGACCAATACAGACAAATTTCATATGGAACGTTTGATACCCCAAATGAAGACCAAATACTAAATTTCAGCCATTTTGGGTGGATTATTGTGGCCACAACCTTAAAAATACCGAAAATCGGGAGATTCGGTTCTATGGGGGATATATGAAGGCGTGAACCTATACCGACGAATTTCATATGGAACGTGTAATACCCCAAATGAAGACCAAAACCAAATTTCAGCCATACCGAAAATCGGGAGGTTCGGTTCTATGGGGGATATATGAAGGCGTGGGCCTATACCGACAAATTTCATATGGAACGTGTAATACCCTAAATGAAGACCAAATACCAAATTTCTGCCATTTCGGTTGATTATTGTGGCCGCAATCTTCAAAATACCGAAAATCGGGAGGTACCGTTCAAGGGGGCTATATGAAGGCGTAAACCTAAACCGACAAATCTCTGGGGAAAAGTTGTATACCCCCAACGAAGACTAATTACCTAATGGCAGCCATTTCGGTGGAATATTGGGGCCACAACCTACAAAATACCGGAAATAGAGAGGTAGCGTTCTATGGGGGCTACACTAAGGCGTGGACCGGTACCGACAAGTTTCTGGTAGAAAGTTTTATACCTCATACGAAGACTAATTACCAAACTTCAGCCATTTCCTTCAAAACACCGAATATCAGGAATTACTTACTATGTGGGCTATATGATGGCGTGGAACTATTCCGACAAATTTCTGGGGGAATGTTTTTTGCCCCCAAGGAAGACTAAGTACTAAATTTAAGCGATTTCGGTGTGTTAATGAGGCTTAAACATTCGGGTGGCATCCGTTCTGTGGGGGCTATATCAAAACGTGGACCGATAGAGCCCATTTGGTATTGCAAACATGCTAGGAGTAATAGAACTTTCTATACCAAATTGCAAAGCTCTATCTTCAAAATTACGACCTGGGGCATAATTACGACATTCGATTCGATCGAGTATTTGCTCGAGAATGAAAAAATCAAACTAGGAAAACCTATTCGCGCCACCAACTGTACATTTACTAAGGTAAATGCATTAGAAATTTGTTACTACAAAGTCAAAAAGTTTTACAAAAATAAATAATTTCGTAGAGTTTTCTAGCACATCTTCATTCCGAAAGTATTATTCAACGATTTCAACAAATATTTACATTTTTTCGTTAATAATTTTGTTTTTTAGTTTTTGCTTTAAAATAAACAAATTTTTTTACCATCTACCTTCTAAGTGTTCTTTGGAGAGCACAAAGGTGTTCATAGCTCGATTTTTTCTCGATCGAATCGAATGTCGTAATTAGGCCCTGATTTCAACAATTTCCGATCTTGATTTCAACAGATCAAGAATATATACGTGGGCGGTTCGGAAATTTCTTACCCTATCAATGAAAGAGAATAGTTAGTTTTTTCAAAAATATTTTTATTTTTCAGTATAATCTCCTGAAACTTCAATACACTTAGTCCAACGCTTTTCTAGCAATTCTATCCCTTGATTAAAATAGTTTTCCTCAAGGTCTTCAAAATAGTGGTTTACAACTGTAATTGCATCTTCATTTGAGGTAAAACGCTTGCCAGCAAGGAATTTTTATAGATTTGGGAACAAGTAAAAGTCGCTGGGAGCTAAATCAGGAGAAATGTGGGTGGTAAAGCAACTCGTACATTAATTCGTTGATTTTAGCCATTGTTAAAACACTCTTGTGCGCTGGTGCGTTGTCTTGATGAAAAATTATTTTTTGTGTTGTAAGCCAGGACGTTTTTCTCGAATTTGTACATTTAGTTGATCCAAAAGGTTGCAATAGTACTCTGAATTTATTGTTTTACCCTTTTGCAGATAGTCAATCAATAAAATACCTTTGAAGTCCCAAAAAACCGTTGCCATAACCTTACCAGCCGATTGAATTGTTTTTGCCTTCTTTGGGGCACTTCCTCCAGCTTCAGTCCATTGTTTGGATTGTTCTTTTGTCTCTGGAGTATAGTGGTGGACCAATGTCTCATCAACAGTTATGAAACGACGCTTAAAATCCATTTTATTTCGCTTAAAACGATCCAAACTAGCTTGAGAAATGTTCATTCCTATGCGTTTTTGATCGACTGTTAACAAATGCGGCACCTATCTTGCAGAAAGCTTTTTCATCTGTAGTTCTTCATGCAAAATTAAATGGACTCGATCATTTGAGATGCCCATTATATTAGCAATTTCACGCACTTTTATTCGTCGATCATTTAATACCATATCATGCACTTTGGCTACAATTTCTGTTGTTGTTGCTGTTTTTGGACGTCCACTACGTGGTTCATCTTCAATGCTTGTACCACCACGTTTAAATTCAGCAACCCAATTTTTTACTGTTGCATATGAAGGAGCACTTTCACCTAACACATTCACCATGTCATTATGAATTCCTTGTCCCGATAACCTTTTTTATGTAAATATTTAATGACAGGACACATTTCTAATTTTTCTATTGTAAAAAAAATTGCGGATGCGTCTTTTTGAACACCTGTTTCTATATGAAGGAGTTGCCAGATCGAAACAAAATTTAACATGTGTTAATAACAGAGATGGAAGTTTCCAAAACACTTAACTTTTTTCTGTTTATACCGCGCTTTTTGTGCTGGGCTACACGCACAGAAAAAATATTTTTCGCTTTTGTTGGAACAAAAATATATGTTTTGGTTCCAAAAATGTATTTGTTTTGTTCAAACATTGTAATCCAAATCCAAAAATACCATCTTTTGTTCCAAACATAGAAAACAAAAACAACTTTCAAATTTCCGCAATATTGTTAAAATCGTTAACAATACCGATTGTAGGAACTATCATAATCTAATTTTGTTTACAAAAAGTATTGTCAATACAGAAAACCAGCCCATAAATTTTTGATTTGAGTGCATATACTTCTCATATACACTTTTCGCATAACTTGGATATAAATGTCGCGTATAATATTGCAATCATTGATGAACACAATACATGGTTTGCTGCATTGGCTGACAACAAAGACAAACAAAAAGCCACAAGAACCCACCACAACATAAGGAATAATTAAACACCATAACAAACATGAAAAGGAAAGAAGAATGAAACAAAACAGAAACAAATAAAAACAAGAGTCTCACAAGTACATACACACAAAAACAAAGGTAAAGGCAGCATGTCATACAAACACACCACAACTCACCAAAATTGTTTTTTCAACACGGCATCGAATAGCGAGAGAAGAGAAACAAATTTTCGAAGAAAAGAGAGAAATATTGTTCAGTTGACACAAACTATTTTTGGATTTAAAATACTACATGAGGAATCCAACAATATGTTAACAATACATATTTTGCTCTTGGAATATTGTTGGATCAAACATATTTTTTTCTCTGCGTGTAAGAAGTTTCCGAACTTCCCTCGTATACTTTTTAGGGTCTCCGATGAATATTTCGATCGGAATGACAAAATTAATTATACCCTCCATGTTATGGTGGAGGTGTCAATATTACTTTGAGGTGTCAATAAAAGAATTGCAAAAATTACCAAATCTATGTTTACTTGGAGAATTACCAAAGGTGTGTCCCTTAATGACTTTGTCTATCCACTTTGGACATTCATTGGAGCTTTAATGAGGTTAGATAAACCATAATAAAATTTCGGCATGACCCGAGGTATTTATCAGTTTTGTATTGTTATATTTTATCAGCAATTTACGCGAATAAGATTAATATGTCATGAACTGGCCTTTGGAATGGTGGTAATTGAACTTGTTTAAGCTTTCTGGATCCCTTTCTTTTAATGAAGTTCAGAATAATGACTATTAAATATTTCCTAATGATGTCAGTGGGGATGTCTTCCCAATCATCATTATGTCCGTGAACCCAATTTCGCATATATTTGGACGGAATATTTTTTTGATGACCAATAGCAAGAAATTTGCACAAAACCTTATAGTTTTTATATAATTTACATAATTTGTCTTTGCAATACATTTGTTGACTACCTGTATATAACTGAAAATATACTTTAGAGCCACATACTGACAAAACATTTGTTTCTTACTAATTTTCTTTAATTCTGAGAATCATAAAAATTTCGTAAATGCTTTTTTCAATGATACAATATTAAAAAAAAGACAAAATATCAAAAAAAAAAAAATTAAAGTGGTTAGTGCATGGCCTTTTTCAATATTTGAATGGAATAAGCGTTATTTTAATTATTAGTAGGCTTAAGTTTATTCATTCGTGCAACAAGAAATAATTTTTGAGAATTTTTTTTTTATTTCTTAAAATGTTCAAAAAAATATTTTTTTTTTAAATCGATTTGTGACTGAACTTTTTTTATATTCAATGGAATAAAAGTAAGTTTAGTGATTAATAGACAAATGTTTATTCATCCGCGCTACAGGAAATCATTTTTGAGAAAAAATTTCGAAAAGTCATAACCCTAATGTCCATTCGTCTGTCCGACAGGACGTAATTTTGCTTGTAGCGTCACATTTTTTTGTGAAGATGAGGTTTAAGGACAAGAAGCCTAGCATAGCACAATATTTAGGGGTCGGCATCGGCAAACAAACTTCCTTTGGGGAAATTGACATATTTTTATTCTTATGCGAATATTTCAGCTCATAATAGGGGTATTCCAAAAAAAAACCGTATCAGTCAAATTAAAACATCTCACTTTTACATTGATGCAAATTAGGAAGGATTTGTTTGGAGATATTTTTATTCAAAACTAGCAGACCCGCGTTACTGACCCGTCATATTGAGTTTTAATGACAACTTTTTATGGACTTTATGCTTTACAATTCGAAAATAGGCATTTTCTTCGTGTCCATTGTCAAACCGAGTTATTCATTGGGTATTTTAAATTTATCAACAGACTTTGTCTGTAACCTTTCTTTTCTCTTACGGACTTTGTCGGATTTTTTTTTATTATTGTCCATGTCACCTATCTTTATCCTAAAGCGACCTAATTATAAAAGTTAAAAAATGGTAAAGTCTAATTCTCACGCTTATTGCGACTTAAATGTTTTTAGTTTTCCATGGCTGATGGACCGTTGAAGCTCACAATTTAAGGAAATTTTGAAAACATGTCGTTTTTAATAGGGGAGAACCGTGTCACCTTCGATGTCTACATGTACCACCGCACATTCCATAAAATTTTGTTAACATCGGTTCGTTAATTTTCGAGATATAACATACTTAAAAACTGACGGTGGTCGGAAATTCGGGCAACAAGAAGAAAATTTGATTGGGCTAGCAATCACCGTTGTCTCGAAAAATAATTTGCAAGCCGATGCATCCATAATTTTGCCAAATATAACGATTATAAAACAATAGGCCCCCGAAATTCATCAACAAATATGTATATAGCATTTTGGGCCAAAAAGAGATAATCGTGTTAACATTTCCAAACATTTGTTAATACAAACTAAATAATATTTAATTTGTGAACATTTTTCCGGTAACTCACGGTAACCAACGAGTGTTGGAGTACATGTCGAAATCTTAACTGGTGATGGGAAGACATTATCAAACCCATTTAGCAGATGAAGCAAAAGCACTTAAGCTTGGATTAAATGAAGAGCGGAGGAAACACACATGTTTGTGATTGAATTCAATAGAGAATTTTCATAATTTGTGTTAATTTAATAAAGTTATTAATATTTTTGTTTTACACAAATAATAAATGCATTATATTTTGTTATTCAAAACACGTGCTCTGGGCTGCCTATTCTACCCCAAAGGGTCAGTAAAAATGCAATGCCAAAGGGTCAGTTAAAATGCAGTGCCAAAGGTTCAGTTAAAATGCAATGCCAAAGGGTCAGTTAAAATGCGGTGCAATGGAGTACCTCTTTCCGGGGTCACTCCCTTGTAAAAATCATGAGTGAAAATGCATAATTTGATGCACTTCCAAATCACTTGTACATATCATTTAACTGCCTCTTTGGAGGCAAACTTTTCGCTGGGTAGCGTCATATTTTTTTGTGAAGATGGGGTTTAAAGAGAATAAGCCTAGCATAGCACAACATTTAGGGGTGGGAATCTGCAAAAAAATCTTCCTTTGGTGAAATTGACATATTTTTATTCTTATGCGAATACTTCAGCTCATAATAGGAAAATAGGCATTTTCTTCGTGTCCGTTGTCAAACCGAGTTATTCATTGGGTATTTTAAATTTATCAACAGACTTTGTCTGTAACCTTTCTTTTCTCCTACGGATTTTGTCGGAGTTTTTCGCCTATGGATGCTGTTTAGGAATTATTATCGTCCATGTCACCTATCTTCTCCTAAAGCGATCTTATTATAAAAGTTAAAAAAAACGGTAAAGTCAAATTCTCCCGCTTATTGAGGCCTAAATGTCTTTAGTTTTCCATGGCTGATGGACGATTGAATCTCACCATTTAACGAAATTTTGAAAACATGTCGTTTTCTTAATAGGGGATATACCGTGCCACCTTCGATGCCTACATTTACCACCGCACATTCCACAACATTTTGCCAAATATAACGATTATAAAACAATAGGCCCCCGAAATTCATCAACAAATATGTATATAGCATTTTGGGCCACGGGACATTCCTGAACATTTTCTGACAATTAAGCAAATATCACGGGTTGCGACCATTTTAAGACCGAGAGCTGCTTTCCTGGCTACCAAATTTACTTCTTATATTCCTCCATCGTGAGGTTACATTTGCTAAGTATTTTTGTCACTTAAAACTTCCTTACAACTGGTTGTAGTTCATGTACATATAATGATTTCCCTTTTCCATGGGACACGAGACTCTTATGACTCGCGATAGAACTACAGAATTCATATGCACTCATCTCATTATGGTGAATATTTAGCGATTTCTATGAACATCACCAAATGACTTCATCTCGTCGACAAACCAAAAAGAGATGTTTTTTATATAAATGTTGTAGCTTACGAATAAGACAAAATGGAATTCAAATCTTTTGTTGCATAATTACGAGAATGTAATACAACAATCCTTAGTCGTCAGTGATTTTGAATGTCAAAGAAAGAAAATAAAAGGGGCCATTTTTTTAGTTTATTGAATCTATGGTATCTACTCGTTTCCTCGTTTAGTTATAAATCTGACATTTCTAGATAAAATGTCCTTTGAATACAAGAGACTTTCTCACTAACCGGAGGGCGAATGAACTAATTCCTTCAGAGGAAAAGAACACGCAACATTGATCTTGCTGGGAACTAAGCTACCCGATATTAGGTTTTAAATATTGTTGCTTATCATAACCAGACATCAATAGTTGAGTGATGAGAAAATCATTTGACAGATTCAGATAGTTAATTTCATATAGGCTGTATAACTGAATCAACACTGGCTAGCCAGAAAGCCGAGATTTGAACCGAAAACTTTGAAAAGCTTATTTTTTCATTTATACACCAATTGCTATTGCTAAGAACGAAAACGTCAATAAAATAAATAAGAATCTAATACTCAAAATAGGAAAAAATATTGGTGTCCGGATTATCGAGGTAAGAAAAATGTGTGATGTCCGGATTACAGAGTCTACAATGTAAAAAATTCTAGTGTCCGGATTACCGCGTTGTCCGGATTAACGAGTGTCCGGATTATCGAGACTATACTGTATATATATTGCTATTTTTTTTTACATTTGGTCAGTCTGAGCGCTTTGAATCACTGTGCCTAAGTGTGACTTGGCGCTAAGAAATATGTTCCATATCTGCCAAAAATAGAATCCGGAATCAGTTTTTTCCATACAGATTTCACTGTGGTAATCATTGTCATATGATGTTTAATTTCCAAATTCTACACCCATAACCCATCTTTCACTAATCTCTCATTTCCTGAAGCAAAAAAACCATACACAACACTCTTATAAAGCCTTAATTCTCTCATGTTCCAAATGCATACTTTCGAGTTCATAGAAATATTTGCAGCACAACAATTCTCCCCCCTTTACGAAACGAAAAAAAAAACCATTTATTTAACGTAAAATTTTGTGTATGAGCGCTTTATTTTGTGGATCGTTTGGGGTTTCATTGTTGGGACTGTGATGTATGTGTTTTGTTTTCGGCAAAAAAAAAAAAACGAACACAGAAGACGCCTTATAATTCATAGCGCTGTATTTTGTTGTTATTTTTATGAGCACTTTTCTCATTTTACGATCCCATTAAAATGCGCCGAAACAAATAATTAAAGTTCGCTTCTAATTTCATTTGCAATTGGCATCTTTTGTGTGTGTTTTCGTCTTCGTATTCGTAATTTGCTCTACAACATTATTGGCATCGCTATTAATAATGGGGCGTTATTTTTCTGGCGTTCTAGATATATAATATAGTATGGATATGCATGCGTTAAGTTCATCAAAGTGCGCCAAAGTTAAATTTGAGATGGCGTTATGTAGTGGTATTTTCTGATATCAAATAGAATTACAAAAATAAAAAAGGAAACTATTTTTCTCTAAATTGTTGCAATTTTCCTCATGATTTTGGTTATGTGTAATAAACGTTTTCCTGCTTAAGATTGCATATGGACTAAATAGAGGGCGTGATTTTCTTATACATTGAGAAAATTGTTGAAATGATGAATGCAGTTGTGGTTTTAGTGCTCTTTTTAGTTGAAGATTATTTTATTTTTATAGGAAGTGTTTAAAAGGATGTTTCTAACTAAGCACTTATATTTGAGTATAGTACATAGTAAACGTGAACTTAAATATTTTTGTGGAGTTACTATGCGAATAAAAACCAAATATACTATCCAACATATGCTGTGTATGAGGGAACATGCCAACATTCTTGCCACTCCCTGCAATAACCCTTATCCATATTTCCTTTTATTCTAATTGCTTCACATTAAAATCTCCAAATAATAGTCAACAGCTCATAAAGCTTATATTTACATTTTTGTATAGCAATAGAGGGCTGTACCTCTTGATTATAGGTGATGGGAGGTGTTAGCAATGGCCAGGTCCACTTCAATATTTTGGGCCAAAATGCAAAAAAATATCGAAAATCGAGCTAGGAGAGAAAAGCAAAAATTTCGTTGGTTTTACCGTTATATTTGATATTAAATGGTTTTAGATCCCAAATACGTTTGGACGAAATCCGTTTCAGGAAATTTGGAGTTGATTTAGCCATAACTGTCGAACGGAACAACCAAAATTTGTCTTTCGCAATATTTTGTTTAAACTTAGTTTAAGTTCGAAGATGGGTTATATCGGTCCACTCCTTCCGGTACCTCCCCCACAAAAGTTCGAAAATGTTCGGAAAATTTGTGCACACGATAACTTTGAAGGGAGTAACGGATGTGCTCCATACTTTGCACATCGTGAAATTTCTACCAGACTTAGATGAGGTTCCAATATGGACTCAAACACAAAATTTCGAAAAAGTTCAGTTTAGAACCTGCTCTCGAATCGCTTTGATTTTTGTTATAACAACTTTTATTAGCGGCCCCCATTACGACGGTGCAAGTCTGTTTAGGGGCAAGTCCATACTTCCTGAGAAAATAGCCCGAAAGTTGTAAAAAACCCTATGGCACCATTTGTAGTGGCTGGAGCGCACTAAATTTGGCGTTCGTAATATTTTTCCAAACTTTGTTTAAGTTCGAAGATGAGACATATCGAAGATGAGTCTATCAGACATAGATGAGGTTTCAATATGGACTTTATCAGTCTACCCGTTCGAGCACCTCCCACCCAAAATTTCAGATAAGTTCAGTTAAAGACCAGCTCTCGAATCGCTTTAATTTTTTTGTAACAACTTGCATTCGCTGCCCCATTATGACTGTACATGTTTTTTATGGACAAGTCCATACTTGGGATGGCGATCCCCAATCCCGAAAACACGTTTTTTCGGGATGTCTAAAATCCCGAATCACGGGATTAACTTTTTTGAAGTCCCGGGATTTTTCAAGTTACTTTTAATGGTTTTTCATGCGTATATGGAGAAATAAACCTCACAAAAACGGATTGGATAAAATATTATTTATCAATTCTGTCATGAAGAGTTAAATTTTAAATACATTTTAATAAACAAATTCTATGAATTTGTAAATTTTTCAAAAGAAATTTCCTTGGAGAAAACCTATGAAGAGTATTAAGAAATATTGTTTTCCAAAGTAAATTATTAAATCAATTAAAGAGTCCGCAACCGTGATCTCTTCTTTAAACGTTAGGTAAAAGCGATCCCATGCATCCACCAATTCTGGACATTGAAAATACCAGTTGGAAGTTTGTTATTCTGAACGTAAATTCTCCGTGAGTTTTCTCATTCTCTCCTTTAAGTTGAAACGGCGGAAGGACAAAACTCACGGGAAATTTCCGTTCAGAATAAGACCTCATATGAAGTAGGCCTTTTGGCGGGAAGTCGATTCTTCCACTTCGCTGTATGTATTTTTAAATCTTTTTTACTTTCAACCCTATTAACAAACATTGTTCCACAACATCCCAACAGGACAAGGGACACTTCTCTCATAACAACGAGTGCACCCCGATTCATATTTAGCTCAATGATATGGGACCTATTGTTTATCGCCGAGTCCGAACGGCGTGTCTTAAGACACCACTTGTGGAGAAGTTATTCAAGGCTGAAATACTCAGGAAATGTCTCCAACATTACTGAGGGGTATTTTGCCACCATTGAAAATGTTTGATGTTGCCTGGCCGGGGAATCGAACCCACGACCTTCTGCGTGCAAGGCGGGCGTGCATACCATTGCACCACGGTGGCACCCGTTATTTTTTGTAAATATGTATATTTTCTATAAACACATTAATTTTTTTACTTTAAAATTGGCGTTATGCGGCAAGTCCCAGCCCCGAAGAATCCCGAAATCCCGGGTTAAAGAATTTGGAAATCCTGAATCCCGGGAAAAACCTGTCCCGTTCAACATCCTGTAACTCCTATAACTCTCGAACTGAAGAAATGACTCCCAAACTAAGATCCACTTCCAAAATCGACTATGTCTATCAATTCCTTCAAGAACCTCCTCCGCATTACAGCATTAATCCTATTCCTCATTTTTGTCGGCAAGGTCAAATGTTCAAAAAGGGCCACAAAATACTGAAACTCTTCTTAACAACTAATTTTTGGGGAAAAGGATTTTGGGTTTGTAGTCTGTAATCGATCTGTCCATAGATGAAAGTTTCAATATATCTCTGTATCTCTGTTGGAAAAACCGACTGATACTTTTTTACTTGGATATACCTAAAAAGTCTCGCATTGTCCCGCAGTTCTAATAATACACAAATTCAGAAGAGCTCTCGAACATCAACTTCTGAATAAATTGGCTGCGACCACGTGCGAAGCCGGATTACAGACACCTTATAAAATTTTGAACCTAGGTCAACGTTTTGGGGTTTATAGCTACATATTCCCACCCAATCAGCTATATTTTGGCATTTAGGGTTCCTAATGGTCAAACAATTTGCCCACGAAAATTTGTGGACATGGAGCCACGCATTACAATAGCCTCCATATAACAGTTCCGCCCGAATTTAGGTATTTTGGAAATTTTAGCTACATTTACTGACCGAATTAGCTATAATTCAGCATTTAAGGTTCTTAGTTGTCTCAACCAAAATTTGTGGGTACAGATCGACGTTTTGGTATGTATACATGGGATGAAAGACGTCTGTCTGAAAAACATTTCCATGACCATGATCTGCGAATCTGCTCCTAGAATATTTGGACTCTAAAGTTTTGGTTTTTGTTTGCGAAAGGTCGATCCGCTCCGGGAACTAGATTGCCCATCTCTAGATACTGTCCGTACATATGTATGTATGCGTCCTAAACATGGGTACTTGCTAAAGCAGATGAAGCAGAACTTGCTGTGTTTGAGAGAAAAAATCTTCTAAAGATTTATGCGTTGACGGTGAATATCTTTATAGTAAAACGTATCGAGCTACAACGGTTGCATTGGCTGGGTCTGTCATATTCCCGCGCCAGAAAGGCACATGACGGTATACGCCCCAAAGGAAGGCCAAAACTCCAATGACCATATTCATTTAGTATCACAAAACATGGATTCTAAATTGGAGAAGTAAAGTAGAAGATCGGTGCATTTAGAAATCTATTCTTAGTTCGGCTTATGGAACCAAACGTTCTGTTTAATATTAAAGCCATCTAAGAAACAATAAAATAAGAAGAGACAGTTTGTATCAAGTTATATGATGAGAGTATTATTTATGCAGGACAATTTTATACAATTTGTTTAACAAATTGATATTTTCGGTGATTTGAAATTATAGCAAAAATGTTGTTATCTTCCCTTTAAACACTCTAAAATAATTTTTATCATGTACATATTTATTTGACATCACTATTGAAGAAGTTTTCTTGGCAATATTTTCTATTACATCATTTCTATTGAAAATTAACAATTTCCTTAAAATTCTCTATTATGTATTTTCTAAATATCTTTCCCATTGAAAACAAGCTCCTATTCATCTCTGAAATATAACCTCCTCACGTATTAACATTAAACAAGTCTCTATTGTATATTTTCAATAATTATCATCTGCAGCCAGCTACACGCAGATACATCTACATTTGCACATCTCTCTCTACAATATCAACACAAGAGCGTATTTAAGGAGAGTAGAACTTATAGCTGAAAGCAGCCATTATGAGCACATTTCAGACATTTTAATGACTTAAGAAATGAACATAAAATCGAAGCAAACTTGAAATATAGTGGATCTGCAGTACTCAATGCTCTGCACTTGATAAATTTGCTAATAAAACTAAATTGTTGCGCCAAATAACTTTTAATGGCAATTTTTTTTTTTGAAAAAATCAGTCTTTTGTTAAATAAATATGATTTATGGCCGGGAATGTCTGCCTGTAAATAGTACATTTAAATGGAAATATGTAAAGACATGTTGGAGAACGACAAAAAGAAAAGCAGAATATTGTAGGGAAGCATTGCTAGCTATCCATGTTGTAATGCAGAACAGGAAATCCTCCAAAGTAGTTGTTGTTGTTTCAACTTTTCCCTACTTCATCATTTTTTTGAGACTCTAGGCAAATTTTAGTAAAGACGAAGTCTCTTAAAATACATTGCAAGTCAAGCCTTGTCTGAGACCATGATATATGGCCGAAACTAATGAAGTCGTCAATACTCTGCCAATCAATAGGTAGGTAGGGTTTTGCTGTTATGGTTGGTCATTCGCTGGTCAAGAAACGATCGCCACTAATGTCACTAGACATTGCAAGCAATTTGTCCAGGTTTAAATTGCATTTTTACGTGACCACTTGGACTAAATGTAATTTATGCACTACTGCGACAATATAATTTAATGTACATAACTATATTAATACATGTACAAATGTACATGAGTATGTGTGTGTTCAAATGAACAACCAATGAATGATGGATGATTGAATGTAATTTTGTCTATTTTTCCATAGATTAGAAATGTAAATTAGAATTAACTAAAGTCATTGTTTATAGAATTGGCAATTCAGACAAATAAATCATTAATGCAAATCTTGATTATTTCTTTCATAGAACAGTAGTGATTTTCGGGTTATTTCGTATTTTAGAATTATAGGATAACACATCGATGTAAGTCTTATAGATTTGATTTATTCATGGAATAAACTTTTAATTATATTCTTGGACATGTTTTGAACTTTTGGGTAGTTAATCAGAACTACGGATGGTTTGTCAAAATCTTCAGTGCGCAACAATTGACTACTGAATCAATGATTAGTCCATGAATATGAAATAAATGAACAGATTTTACGCAATCTTTCCAGTTTTCAAGTATCACAATAAACGCAAGAAGAGCTAGAATGGTACGAAAGGTCCAGGTTGCATTGCATATGTTTAAGAGTGAAGTGACTAATTCTACCATTGGTGAAGGCTGGTTTCAAATGAAATTCTGCACAAAGAAGTACACGTTGTTTGGTAATTAAGTCGACCTCTGGAGCTTATCTTCCATGCGAAAAAAACGATGGAGCACATGATGCTGCACTTGTGGGATGACTTTTATGTTCGAAAATTTTCTGCCTGTCATTTAGCTGGTATTCATGCTTGCTTTATCAGCAACAATCATCACGATTGAGCACAGCCAACCTAATTTCTATAGATTCATTCTGGAAGACCACAGTCTGATATTCAAAGGTCTCAAAGTGTTTGTCGTTCAAGTACTTGCTCAAATTTTCCACATAAAGCGTGCTAACCAAATACTTCGTCACCCGAGCAGTTTATTTGCAGATAGCCTTGTACATTCCTGACTGACACCGTTACTGCTTTGTGAGACGACAGCTTTTAGCTTATAACAAAACGTCATGGAATACCTGTTGGTTAAGTTTCCTTTTGTTCGTTGATGTTGTATTATCATGGCTGGTGTTACCAATGCGGCCGATTGCAGTTTATGCAGGCTATTTGCTCTTTGTACATCAATTCGCCTTTTACCTTGGTGATGTCGAAAAGTTCTTTCAATGAATCAACGTTTTGTTTTTTCTACACAGCTCGCGCTCTTTTGAGAGTTATGGTAGTCTTGTACAAATTGGTTGATCGAATATTTGCGGCCAATTCAATGTTTTGCACCATAGGGCCATAAAATATTACCGCTTACAAATGTGGTTTCACACACACATCAATAAAAAAGGCACTTTCCTGTCTTTACGAATCCCCTAATGTTTCGGGGGTCATCAACCCTCCATCATAGTGCGGAGGGTATATTAAGTATGTTTTTCTGTTCGTAACCTATCGCAATAATTCACTATAAGCAGATATTTCACTGAAAACAATGTATTGTGGCACACGACATAACCAAAATGACATAACCGTAATTTCATCATCGTCTTATAACTTAACAAGTAAAAAAGCGTTAAGTTCGGCCGGGCCGAACTTTTCATACCCTCCACCATAAAATATTCATTCCTGTCCCCAACTTTAAGTGAGTACGTTAAAATGTCAGATAATGTACATAAAATGCTTCATTCGGGAGGCCCTTTTTTATGGTGCCTATATCTAACTGTTATAATTTTTGGTGGGCTAGAAATTGGGAGGTACTGTTATATAGGGATTATAATAAAACATGGGCCTATGTTGACAGTTTTGATGGGAGCCTTTAATGTCAAATAACTCCTAATTCGGTTAAAAAATTTAGCTAGAATCCTCAAAATATCGAAAATCGGTTCATAACGTGGGAACTTCAAATGTCATTAAGAGCTAGTTCGGAGGTATCTGGGCTATACGAAAATGTGAACTTAAATGAACAATTTTTGTTGCAGAATTTTTGTTGACTTTTAAATTTCAAATTACAGAAAGTTCGTCCAAAAATAAAGCTAAGGTACGGAAAATCGGGAGGTTTGTTTTGGGGCTATACAAAAACATGGACCTACGTTCGGTTAAACATTTTAAGTAAAATTATCAAAGTACCGAAAATCGGGAAGTATCGTTATATTGGGGCTATGTTGAAAATTGTTGATGCAGATATGTGGTGACCACTACAACCTTCAAATGTCAAATTACAGTTAGTTCTGTTAAAAATTGTAGCTAAAATTGCCAAATTACTGAAAATTGGGAGGTACCGTTACATGGGAGCTATATCCGAACATGGACCTATGTTGACAATTTTTGATGGAGAGGTGTTGTGATCACTAAGAACTTCAAATGTCAAATTACTGCTAGTTCGGTTTAATATTGTAGCTTAAATCATCAAATTACTGAAAATCGGGAGGTACCGTTATATGGGGGCTTTCTTGACAATTTTTGGTGGAGAGGTGTGGTGACCACTAAGAATTTCAAATGTCAAATGTTCAAATTACAGATAATTCGGTTAAAACTTGTTGGTAAAATTCTCAAAATACCTGAAATCGGGCGGTAACGTTATATGGGGGCTATTCCAAAACATGGACCTATGTCCACTAGTTATATATGTTTATTGACATTTAAGAACCCTAAATGTCAAATTATAGCTAAATCGGTCTGAAAATGTAGCTACAAACGTCAAAATACCGCAAATCGGGGGGTACCGTTATATGGGGGCTATACCAAAATGTGGACCTAGGTCCACAACTTTTGTTATATAAGTTTAGTTACACTTAAGAACCCTAAATGTCAAATTATAGCTATATCGGTCTGAAAATGTAGCTAAAAACGTCAAAATACCGTAAATCGGGGGGTACCGTTATATGGGGGCTATACCAAAACGTTCAGCTATGTCCACAACTTTTGTTATATAAGTTTATTGATACTTAAGAACCCTTAATGTCAAATTATAGCTAAATCGGTCTGAAAATGTAGCTAAAACCGCCAAAATACCGTAAATCGGGGGGTACCGTTATATGGAGGCTAAACCAAAACGTGGACCTATGTCCACAACATTCGTTATATAAGTTTACTGACATTTAAGAACCCTAAATGTCAAATTATAGCTACATCGGTCTGAAAATGTAGCTAAAAACGTCAAAGTACCGTAAATCGGGGGTACCGTTATATGGGGACTATACCAAAACGTGGACCAATGTCCACAAATTTTGTTATATAAGTTTATTGACACTTAAGAACCCTAAATATCAAATTATAGCTTAATCGGTCTGAAAATGTAGCTACAAACGTCAAAATACCGCAAATCGGGGGGTACCGTTATATGGGGGCTATACCAAAACGTGGACCTAGGTCCACAACTTTTGTTATATAAGTTAAGTAACACTTAAGAACCCTAAATGTCAAATAATAGCTATATCGGTCTGAAAATGTAGCTGAAAACGTCAAAATACCGCAAATCGGGGGTTACCGTTATATGGGGGCTATACCAAAACGAGGACCTATGTCCACAACTTTTGTTATATATGTTTATTGATACCTAAGAACCCTAAATGTTAAATTATAGCTAAATCGGTCTAAAAATGTAGCTAAAAACGTCAAAATACCGCAAATCGGGGGGTACCGTTATATGGGGGCTATACCAAAACGTGGACCTATGTCCACTAGTTTTGTTATATATGTTTATTGACACTTAAGAACCCTAAATGTCAAATAATAGCCAAATCGGTCTGAAAATGTAGCTAAAACCGTCAAAATACCGTAAATCGGGGGGTACCGTTATATGGGGGCTATACCAAAACGTGGACCTATGTCCACAACTTCTAATATATAAGTTTATTAACACTTAAGAACCCTAAATGTCAAATTATAGCTACATCGGTCTGATAATGTAGCTAAAAACATCAAAATACCGTATATCGGGGGGTACCGTTATATGGGGGCTATACCAAAACATGGGCCTATGTCCACAACTTTTGTTATATAAGTTTATTGATACTTAAGAACCTTAAATGTCAAATTATAGCTAAATCGGTCTAAAAATGTAGCTAAAAACGTCAAAATACCGCAAATCGGGGGGTATCGTTATATGGGGGCTATACCAAAACGTGGACCTATGTCCACCAGTTTTGTTATATATGTTTATTGACACTTAAGAACCCTAAATGTCAAATTATAGCCAAATCGGTCTGAAAATGTAGCTAAAAACCTCAAAATACCGTAAATCGGGGGGTACCGTTATATGGGGGCTATACCAAAACGTGGACCGATATAGCCCATCATCGAACTTGACCTGCCTGCAAACAAAAGACGCATTTTCCCAAAATTTCAGCGTCCTATCTCCATTTTTGTGGATGCTAGGGTGATTACCACAGACGGACAGACGGACGGACTTGCTCAGATCGACTTAGAATTTTACCCTGATCAGGAATATATATACTTTATAGGGTCGCAAATGAGTATTTCAATGCGTTACAAACGGAAAAACAAACTTAATATACCCTCCATACTATGGTGGAGGGTATAAAAATTAAAAATGGTTTGTGCGGGACCTTTTTTAAAATTTAAATAGAATAAAAGTTATTTTAGTCATTAATAGGCAAAAGGCCATTCATTGGTGCAACAGGAAATAATTTTTTGAGAAAAAAATTTTCATTTCATATAATTTTTTAACAGAAAAATTTTCGAAAGTTATTTGTGCGGAACCTTTTTTTATAATAAAATGGAATGAATGTTATTTTAGGCACCAATAGGACAAAGTTCATTCTTTCTCACTACAGGAAATCATTTTTGAAAAAAATATGCCAAAAAGTCATAACTCTAGTATATACAACTCATCGAAATAATTGTTTTAGATCCCAATTTTGTTTGGACGAAATCGTTTCAGACAATTTAGAGCCATGACCGTCTGTCTGGCTGGCTGGTGCGCACGATAACTCTCGAACGGATAAACCGATTCGAACCAAATTTTGGGTATGGTAATATTTTGTCCAAACTTAGTTTTGGTTCGAATATGGACTATTTTGTTCGACTACTTCGGGAACATCCCACACAAAACTCTGATAAAGTGAAGATTAAGAGCTCCTCTCGGATCGTTTAGAATATTGTTCAGTAGGTTGTCCTTGCCGCTGGCTCCCTTTACGACGGTGCATTTTTTTGCACAAGTCCATACTTCCTGAGATATTGGACTAAAAGCTCCAATTAACTCTGACATTTCCAAGCAAAATGGAGTTTCTGATTGGTTCAGACTTTGCACATCGTAATATTTCATCCAGTCATGTATCAGGTTGGAATATGGACTATATCGGTCCACTCCTTCGGGTACCTCCCACACCAAATTCGGAAAAAGTGAAGTTTAAG
This sequence comes from Musca autumnalis, assembly GCF_047663935.1. Lineage (NCBI taxonomy): Eukaryota > Metazoa > Arthropoda > Insecta > Diptera > Muscidae > Musca > Musca autumnalis. Next base: position 160,163,554 of record NW_027411644.1, read on the forward strand.
AGCTCCTCTCGCATCGTTTTGATGCTTTTTTCAGTAGGTTGTTCTAGCAGCCTCATTTACAATGGTACAATTTTTCAGGATTAAGCCAATACTTCCTGAAATAATGGCCCAAAAGCTCCAAACCCTGCCGGCAAATACTAAATTGGCGATTGTGCAAAATTACTCTAAAACTTTTCAACAATTTCTTCTTTGGGGATTTGTGGATCCCAGTAGTCAAAAAACATCTGCACCTAAAAGTGTAGGCGTTTGCAGAAATAAAATTATTTATTCCATTTAAGTTCAGACTATTTGTTCGGCCCAGTCGAACTTAACGCTTTTTGATACCCTTCACCATAATATGGAGGGTATAATTAAATTTTTCATTCCGTTTGTAACACATCGAAATATTCACCAGAGACCCTACAAAGTATATATATTCTTGATCAGCATAAAATTCTAAGTCGATATAACCATGTCCGTCTCTGCGTCCGTCTGTTGAAATCAAGATACGGCTCGCAATTTTTAAGCTTAAGCTTATAGCTTTGTAATTTAATATAGAAATTTATATTACTCCTAGGAGCTTTGGTATTGAAAATGGGCTATATCGGTCCAAGTCTTGTTATAGCCCCCCATAGAATGGTACCTCCCAACGTTCGGTATTTTGAAGAAATGACTGAAATTTGGTGGTTAGTCTACGTTGGGGGTATAAAACTACCCAAGTGAAATTTGTCTCTACATGTCCACGCCTTCACATAGCGGTCATAAAACGGTACCTCCCGATTTTCGGTATTTTGGAGGTTTTAGCCTCTTTAACGTACCGAAATGACTGAAATTTGCTAGTTAGTCTTAGTTGGGGGTATACAATTTTCCACCTGAAATTTGTCAGTATAGGTCCTTGATATAGCGCCCATAGAACGATACCTCCCTATTTTCGGTATTTTGGAATAAGCCACAGAAATAACTGAAATTTGGTATTTAGTCATCGTTGAGGGTGTAAAACTTTCCACCAGAAATTTCTGTGTATAAGTCCACATAGAACTGTACCTCCCGATTTTCGGTATTTTGTAGGTTGTGGTCTCAATATCACACCGGAATGCCTGAAATTTGGTATTTATTCTTCGTTGAGGGTATAAAACTATCTAAATGAAATTTTTTTGTATATGTCCACGCCTTCACATAGCGCCCATAAAACGGTACCTCCCGATTTTCCGTATTTTGAAGGTTTTAAACATATTATCGTACCGAAATAGCTGAAATTTGGTATTTAGTCTTCGTTGGCCTATGACATCGTGTTTAGTGGTTGGAACGCAAGATAACTCTTGAACAGATGTGGAGACTCGGTTCAAAATTTGGCCTTCGTAATATTTTTTCCAAACTTAGTATAAGTTCGAAGATAAGCCTCATCGGTCCACACCTTCAGGTACTTCCCCCACAAAAGTTCAAAAATATTCGGAAAAATTGTCCGCACGATAACTCTTGAAGGGAGCGACCGATTTATATCCTTCAGGTGGACTTTAATTATCCACTCATTCGGGTACCTCTCACACAAAATTGGATAAATTTGAATAAATTCACTTTAAGACCTGCTCACGAATCACTTTGATTTCTGCTGAAGCAACTTGCATTCGCTGCCTCAATTACGACGGTAAATGCTTTTTCAGGGACAAGTCCATACTTCTTGAGAAAACAGCCTAAAAGATGTCCAAACTTAGTTCAGTTCGAAGATTTGCAACAACTTACTGTACTTCCCTCCAATATTTAAAAAATGTCACTAAAATGTTATGCACGATATCCCTTGAACAGGGCAACCAAATTTATCCAAACGTTGGATCTCCTAATATTTTGTCCAAATTTTGGTTGAACTTCTAAAATGGCCGATATCGATCTTTTCTTTATGTTACCTCTCCCTTAAAAGTTCAACAAATGTGTCGATCTGTCCGTAGATAATATAATAATTGTTCCACAAACATCCCGATGGGACAAGGGAGACTTCTCTCTTATCAATGAGTGCACGCCGATTCATATTGGCTCAATGATATGGGACCTACTTTTTATTGCCGAGTCCGAACGGCGTGTCTTACGACACCACTTGTAGAGAAGTTTTTCATGGCTTAAAATGTCGCCAGCATTACTGAGGGGGAATTTTGCCAGACCTTCTGAGTGCAAGGCGGACGTGCTAACCATTGCACCACGGTGGCCCCTGTCCGTAGATGAAAGTTTTAATTCACATAGGCTGAGGGTATATCTCTGTCGGCAAATCCGAGTGATACTTTTTTACTTGTTCTTATTCACTTCAATACAGTTCATGGTGGAGGATATAAAAAGTTCGGCCTGGCCGATCTTAACGACTTTTCTACTAGTTACTTGTTATTATACCCTCAGCCTTTATGTTTATATGCCTCATCGAAATAACGGTTTGAGACACCAATTATGTTTGGACGAAATTCGTTTCAGACCTTTTGGTGTCGATTTAGCCATCCATGTCCGTCCCTCTGTTTGTCTGGCTGGTGCGCACGATAACTCTCGAACGGAGTAACCGATTCGAATCAAATTTTGCGTATAATAATATTTTTTCTAAACTTAGTTTAAATTCGAAGATGGGCCACATAGGTCCACTCCTTCGGGTACCTCCCCCACAACAGTTCAAAATAGTTCGGGGCCGAATAGGACTATATCGGTCCACTGCTTCGGGTACCTCTCACACAAAATTCGGATAAAGTGAAGTTCAAGAGCTTCTCTCGCATCGTTTTTAATTTTTTTCAGTAGGTTGTCCTTTCGATTCCCTTTGCGACGGTTTAATGTTTTTCTTGCGCAAGTCCAAACTTCCTGAAATATTGGCCAAAAAGCTCCAAGAAACCCTGACGGCACCAACCAAAATGGCAAATCCGCAAGATAATTCTCGCAAGGAATTTCTGATTGGTACAGACTTAGCACATCGTATTATTTCATCCAGTCATGTATCGTATCGTTTTGATTCTTTTTTCAGTAGGTTGTTCTAGCGGCCTCATTTACAACGGTAAAATGATTTGGTATTGCCCTACATTACGGTACGTACAGATTTTAAAGCAAACTCGTAATACAAAATCAATATATTTTATTTACGGCATAATTATTGTGCCGTGTTTGGCTTAGTTGTTTTTTTCAGTGGCTGAGAGTATATCTCCGTCAGCACAGCTGACTGATACTTTCATACTTGTTTTTTTAACGGGTGTTAAAGGTAGTTTTTGATCGGTATCCATTGACATGAAAGAGGAACCAAGATTTCCAAAGTTAAAGTCGATCCACTTATACATCACCACATTCATTTTAATCTCACTGATATTGGCGTGTTGAACAAAATGCAACACGAGAAGTTTTACATGGCTGGAATAGTCAGGAGATATAATGAACATTACGCTGAGGATTTTAACCACCGCTGTCTGTTAAGACATTCGATCCACGTCTCTCTGTGTGCAATCGTAGGCAAACGTATGCGAATTCCTCACTTCCTTAAAATTTTGAATAGAATCCATACATAGATAACGAAGTCCTTGACTAGGTTGCTTTAAAAAGCAACAATAATTCGAAATACACAAATATGTTGTATATAAACACATTGAGATGAATTTGTATTTTTCAAAACATACAATTTTCTTCTCGGTCAATTTTGAAATTAATTTTGTAACAAATCTTGCTAATGTCAATCAATCGCCGATATTTTTTTACTAGTTTACCAAAACTTCTAATAAGATTTTTATCAAAATCCATCTTTGCCGAGTATGGACATTAGAAGTTCCACAAATACTGGTGCTTTTACCTCCTTTCTTTGAAAATTTTTCGATCCAAAGTTTGGCTGTTAAGCAAATCTCGTTTAATAATGTAAGTGGTAGTTAAACGATAATTCTCCTTGATTTAATGTCGCAAATGTTACGCATTTTCTTAAGTTTTTGTTTTCATACTCTAATCAATTTAGATTTTAATATATTTATCTTATATTTTATAATTTACACTAATTTAAATTACACAACTTTAAATTAAAATATGCACTGGTGTTTACGTAATTACATTTAACTTACTATTTATATAAACTTTATCTGCACTGCATGCAATGCATTAAATGCATATTTTATTAGCACTAAGCGTGCAAGTGTATCATAATTTATTGCAATCAATTTGCTTTTGTTTTATTTTGCATTTTTTACAATAAATCACGAATATGTACTTCTTTTGTTGTTGTTTCGCAGCCGCATGATATTCATGGCTACCAAACAGTAGCTATTGTTGATATAAACATTAGGCGGATAGAAGAACGACGCAACATTTGCAGTAAATGGCATAAATCATCAGAGAACAATGTATATCAAATGAAAAATTACAAAACGATTTATTAATAAGAATTGATTAATGATGCAGATTAATCGTTTTGTAGTGAATTTTATTAGATTGTAACGTTGATAATTGAAACTTTAAAAACAATTATATTATTGATGATATTGTTTATTTACATTATTTTTTATTCTTTAAAAGAAGTTCGTCAATCTTCTCGGAGGGGATAACAAATAGAATGGTGGGACAATGTTTCTACATTCTACCCATTAATTTCATTTTATCAACGATTTGGAATGAATGTTAGTAATCATTACATTGACTTTGGAAAATCTTCATGCCTATACATATTTATATATTTTTTAAAACCTCTTGGACTTTGTCCTGTAATTATGTATGTACTAAGACTGAAAAACAAACTCCGTCTACTAAGTAAACAAAAGAAACATCTATCAACGAAACGATGTTATGCTCAATTCCGCTAAACATAAAATCAATCATTTTGGCACCATGTTTTGCGCAAAAAGTGTATATTTCGCGTTTTGTAAAAGTATATATTTTTTGTTTTTTTTTTTTTTTTTTTTTTTTTTGTGACAATACAATTGTACCGACGACATACATCTTTGAAAAATTGTGTGTCTTGTCTCATAAACTTCTGGGCATTTAAAATATTGCACATCGCAATAACTGAAGCATTCCTGAGAAAACCAACATATGTATGTTTGACTATTATTTAAAAAAAATACAGTCATATTTCATAATAAAGTCTTGACCGTTTACTTTTTTACCCAAGAAAGCCACACATAGGGAGTGTCTATTAATCCTTTTGAAATATTGAATTTGTTTTTTCTTCTGAAAAATCTGGTTGGCTATTGTTGTTCATTGGCGTGTACAATATTGCATTTTATGACACTTCACCGTTGGACAATTTAACCCTTCTGCCTAAAGACACCCATGTTGAGTGCCACCATTCCACCATGTTGAGAGGTAAGAAAAGTGGTCTTTGTTATGACTGCCTTTAAACAAAACTGAGTGGTAGTAGGAAAAACTAAGGCGTAAAATTTGTAAATAAACACACAAATAAAAAGTTGATTTATGATATGAGGAAATCCCAGAGTAAGTCACACATTCGTGGTGGCATATGCCAAAGTTACAGATGACAAACCCTTTTAGTTAGTAGACGGCCTCGTGGTAACAATAAAAGTGAAAGGATTCTCTTTTAAATGTGTTAGACATAAGTGTTGTAAAGAAATACCAGTTATATACATGGGTACACAGAGATTTGTGTTTATATTTTTTTTTTTTTTTTTGGAAAAAGAACGTGCGTAATTTTTTACGTAGTAAAAAACGGAAACATTTCCATATGTACATTTAAGTATAAGCAATGAATGCAACAGGAAGTGTTGGAATTTTTCTCAAATAAAAAGTTATAATATTTTCTCGTAAAACTCTAAATGAAATTTCATGATTCACATAAAAGACGTTTTATATGAAATATAAAAATTATAGACTGTGCCTGTCTGTGACATTAAGGTTTATACTAACATAATTTTTCCCCAAAGTCCTTATAAACTTTTTGTGAAATACTTCTTTACACAAGTTCTAATTCTATTGTTCGCATAAACCGGAACATTGGTGGCGTTGGGTCGCATAAACCTTCAGTCCAGAGGTCAAAATTTTATACCCAAGACCCATTATTGTGTTTTATTGTTTCGATGCATTTGTCTGTGTGTTCGGCTTATCCAATTTTGAACATGCAGAACATGCAAGAGTCTATTATTTTGAATTTTTTTACAAATTATTCCTTTATAAATTTGATTTGAAAAAAGTTGATTCTTGCAGGTTCTGGAACAGAGTATTTGAATATAGTGAAACCTTTAGGTCTCAGTGTTATATACTATGTCATTGTCCGGATATGTGGTAATATTCAAAAAAGTTTTACAATCGTTGAAGTTGATGTTCACCATTTAATAAGTCGCGAACTGTTAATATATTTTATAAAATATGAATATATTTATGTTAATTGAAGTGTTTTAGCCACGATCTCATAATATGGACCATAACAATTAATTTTCGTGGAAGCTACGTTGGTGGTAATATAAAAAATGGGAAAAATGTGTTCAAGTAAACAATTTTTTTTGTGTTCCTTCTTGATTTCTGGCCAAACCACGCAAAATTCAAACCTGTGCTCAAAGAAGGAACTGAAGAATACCCCTTGGGCAACATGGTTTTAGTGTATGACTTTGACATTTTGAAGTTTTGATTTCAGTGTTTTTCGAATTTTTCTTATAATTAGAGGGTGCAACTAGATAATAATCCAAACTAGTTATAGTATTGTAGAACTCGCGATTCCACGTCGTTCGATGTATATCTCATGAGTGTGCTCCGTACAGCTTCCTAGTAATACACGCAGAAAAATTTATGTTGGAAATATGTTTGGATCCAAACAAATATATGTTTGGGACCGGTTGCAAACAAATATATGTTTGGATCCAAACACAATATGTTTGGGTCCAAACATATATATGTTTGCAACATTTTGTAACATATCTCAATTTGATATATTTGGGTAAAACATATTTTTTATGTTAAAACATTTTTTTCATGAGCGGAGAGAAGATGTTTGTCAACGAGAGTAATAACAGTGCTCTCGCAGCTGTGGAATGCTGTTTTCTAATGAAGAGTTGTGTGTATTGTAAAATAAAAGACGTAGAATCGAAGAAGGGGGCTTTGGTGACATGCATGCGTCAAACTCGTGTGTTTCTTGTTTTGTTGTTGTTAACCAACTTAGCAGGAGAAGAAGAAAATAACAAAATTTTATTTATTTATTTAGTGAATGCCTACACAACAAGATATACATCTCATAATTACAGTGCAGGTTTATAAATATAAGAAAATATCCGTTTTAAGACAATTTGTTCGATTAAAAAAGAAAAATAAAGTAACAAGATATATATGTTAAAAAATAATAAAAAAAATTAAGTGAAAAAATAAACAATTAAGTATTGCAAAAATAATTAGTTAAGAAAAATGCGTGAAAAGCCTATTTTTAAAAACTAACGGATTGCTGATGTTTTGAATTACGTTCGGAAGAGTATTCAAAAGGCGTATTGTACTAGTGAAAAACTGCCATTCAGAAACTAAACTCCGTCGTCTGAGGGGAACAAGCTTTCTAGCCCTTCTAGATCGGGAAAAACTAAGTCTATCATAGAGATATTTGGGTGTGCGCCTCAATGCAATGATATGAATTATATTTTTTTCTTTCTTCAGTGTTTTAGATGCCTTTGTAGAGTCAAGACGGTAAAGTGAGTGAATAAATCAGTGTTTTGTGTTTTCTTAAAGAAATTGTGCTTTTTAGTAAATTAAATGCCTAATACATTTTATAATTGAATCGGAAAGTTGAATGGAATTATTTTATTGGACAATGAAGAAATCGCATTTAACATTGGTAATTACATACATACTTATGTATATTTGAAATATGTCATATCCATATTTATTTATTACATTACATAATCATTTGATTCCAGATGCCGATTCCCCGCTGATGATTTCAACTATGAGGACAATTTGTTTTATTTCACAACTAAGGAGAAGCGTTCAACTACGTTTCTATATATTTTTCCTTTTTAAAAGTGTGACTATTTACAAATTATTTCAATCAGTTTTTCTTTTATTAAAGTGTGTTATGTATTTCTTTGGAATTTTGTATGTACCTATGTGTTTGTTATTCATTTGCCTTTCAATAAACAACCTCAACATTTGTGTGTATACTATAGAGATAGCCAGTGAGTTCTTACTGAGAGCAAGTGAGCACACATTTCAAAGTGTTTTACATTGAATTTTACGCTCGCTTGCTCTCAGTAAGCGCCACTAGTGCCTGTGTTTGGTTTTTTTTTGTGCCTTTTGGGTTTGTATTTTTTTGCACCCAAACATAAAATTGGTTCCACCCAAACATATCTTTGTTTGCACCCAAACATATATATCTTTGCACACAAACATAAATATCTTTGCACCCAAACATATATATGTTTGCACCCAAACATATATTTGTTTCCACCCAGACATATATTTGTTTGTAGACCCAAACATATATTATGTTTGGGACTGTTGCAAATATATATATATATGAAAAAACCTATTTTTTGGCTTTAAAATTTACAACTGTAATACAGGTACACCTGAACCGCGCGTGGTTTTAGTTTTTTTACGTGTCGGATCTAATAATCCCTTCCGCGTTCGAATCCATCCACTAAAACGCCGGATATAGATACCTTGAATGTAGGAAAATCGTCAAAAATATATTTCGACAATTCCGCGAATTGAACCTCGATTTTCTTTGATTATTTTTACATAAATGTAATCCTTTATACGCGATTATAATATTTGCCAAAAAGGTATGTCGCAAATTACGAAGATTCGGGAGTAATATCCCTATTTATCCCAAAACAGAATGTGGTGGCACATCTGCAGTTCTTGACGAATCTGTCAAAAAAATAATGTATATTGACGTATTTTTAATAGGCGGTCATTGAAATCGGATGCACCTTATACACTGAAAGAAAAATGATTCGTTGTATTAATGAACGGGTTTCATTGATTATTTTTCATTGATGCCATTAATATAATGAAAGGTTTCATTCATGCAATAAAACTTTACGTTATTTAAAAATCAATGATTTTTGGTTTCATTGTATAAACGAAGCGGATTTCATTGATGCAATGAAACTTTTAATTTCTATAAATTTAAGAAAAATATGTATGTTTTGAATTCAAACTAAATAGAATGGGCTAAAAACACTAGTACGCAAACATCTTTAAAAAATTGCGAAAAATTTATATATTCGATGTGTTTGGTTTGCTTTAAAAATGAATGAAACAGTTTCAATAAATAAATGAAAGAGATTCATTAGATAAATGGAAGAGTTTCATTAAAAAAATGAAACATTTTTGAAGTTCCTTTTTGCGTTTGTATTCCTTGTAAATCTGTTAAGTTATAAAATTTGTATTCTAATTATTTTGTCATTATTAAACAAATTAAATTTTTGACAATCATAAAAAGAACACATTTATGTATATGTATATTGGCTACATACATATGTATAGAATCACATACATAAATATGTATGCATGAATATTTGCCAAAACTAGCAGAAACGTCATCAACTGTACAAAAATTCGCTACTGTCGCCGATTGGCGTTGGTATACATTAAGATAATGCTCTTCTCAGTTTTTTGTTATTGTATCCCAGTGGGAAAATGTAATCGATGGGAATCGAACGGGTAATACAGAGCCACTATGTTTTATTGATTACCGAATACATTATTCTTAACACGGTGTATGTACTAGGAAAATAATATATTCCTTTATAGTATCCATAGAATGCAATGTGTAATCTAGGGATTAGAATATATTATTTTATAGCTCAGTAGGAATATCTAATATAATTTATATTATTATCGTATTATTGTATGCGTTTTTTAGTTAATTTATTCCCCCCATATTAAAACTAAACATCGTTTATAACGATTTAAAACATTATTCAATAAATAATGGAAATAAATGTAACAATAAAATAATTAAAATGAAATAATAACCATAAAATAAGTAAAAATAATAGGATTTTCGTCTGCACAATTCAATACTTCGTCTTCATTTCAGTTCACTTTCAGTTTAGTCCACTTCCACCAAGTTTTTTCTTGTTTCTCAATAATATTCCTTAAAGTCTTAAAAAATTTTGTAACATTGCGTCTTCACTTGAGCACGAAACAAACAAAACTGACATATTTATGCTCCGACATGAAGGCATTGTCAGATAACGGACTAAAAATAAAAAATACAAAGAAAACTGAAACACTACATTCCCTTATCGTATACTTTGGGAATGTAATAGGTAATTAAAATGCATTTTTTGTCGAGTGGAATTACTTGCTCGATTCTTTAGCCTAAATTATAGAATATATCTTCTATAATGTATTTAATAATTTTACTTTTAGTCCTAATTAATTATCTTTTCGATTCTTACGGATACGTTTTGTAACGTATTGCTTATAATTCATTAATGAATATATTTTCAATGTAATATGTTCCCAATTTTCCCACTGGGATGTATTGTCGTTCATTGAATTCCATTTGTGGTTGTGTGTGAGTATTTAAAAAGCTGAAAAAACACGTGTTGGCAAAACAACCACCGCTTTCTTAGCTACATCAAACAATGTTCAAGAACATTGTTTTAGTTTGCGGTAAACCACAGTCAAGTGTGGATAAAAAAAAAGTTATTTTGCGTCTGGTGTTTTCAACTTTAAAAACTGTGATGTGTTTAACATGAAAAGAAAATGTAAATATTATTTTTTAGGTGTTCAGTTGTTCTTTTAAGTGAATTTTCATCTATATTTTCTTTTAATGGAAGCATTCAATAGAAAATCTAAAGATGAGTGGAATGGCGGAGAAACTGTTACCATTGGCCAACGAAGCATCTCTTACTTAGAAAAAGAAAATGTTGTATAGTTTTCTGCCCAACGGCGAAAGTTAAAGGTAAAATAATGTTTAGAAAGAAAACCAGATAAATTACTAAAAATTGTTTTATGGTTTTCAATTTTGCTTACAGATGACAACGCTCAAAAGGATAACTAACTTCGCTAAAAGTAAGTATGAAGTGTTTAATAATGTAAAATGAATATTTAAATATTGGTTAAATTATTTTTTGTAGTTTTTATGTGTTCGTTTATTTACTTTTTTTAATTTTCAAATATAGTTGCAATCGACATAAAAAATAGAAAATCCAATGATCAGTGGAATTACGGAGACTGTCCGTGGCCAATGAAGCTCTACTCCCTTAAGAAAAAAATATTGTATCCTAACATCGTGGACGTACACAGGGGATGACTCAGCGGCAAAAGTTGGAGGTAAGTTATTGTTTAGAAAACCAGTCAATTTGTTTACTGTTTCAATTTTACTTACAGATGACAACGCCCAATACTATCATTAATGTGCTTAATACCTGAGGTATTAATTATGACCTGTTGTATTAATGGTCAAAACTAATTGCAATAAAATGAAATAAACATATTTAGCATTGACTTCATTTTTGTTCATTACGTGAGTATGAAATGACTTCATAACATGAATGAAATCCTACGTTGTATTAATGAAATTTGTTATTGATTTTGAACCAACGTAAGGCTTCATTGCATAAATGAAGAAGTGTCATTACAACAACGAAAGTATTTCATTGCATTAATAAAAAAGTTTCATTGCATCAATGACGGAGTTTCATTGCATTAATGAAAAAGTTTCCTTGCTATAACGGAAAAGTTTCATTGCATCAATGAAGAAGTTTCATTGCATCAATGAAAGAGTTTCATTGCATTAATGAACAAGTGTCATTGCATTAACGAAAAAGTTTCATTGCATAAATAAAGGGTTTTATTGCATTAATGAACAATTTCGTTAATTTTACTTCAATGAAACTTTTTTCATTTATTCAATGAAGCTCTACGTTGGCTCAAAATCAATGACAAATTTCATTGATACAACGTAGGATGTCATTCATATTACGTAGATTTTTCTTTCAGTGTAATCATATGCACATCGCGTAATTTTTGCCCACTTGAAGGTTTTTTGAACAGTAAGATGCAACTGATGGCACACTTTGGCCGCTGAATGAAACATGGGAAAATCCATGCATATTGATAGTCATGGACTCCCTGTATCCGAAAAGCACATGCACTTCAACTGATTTAAGCGGATTCGCGAATTATACGGTTTTTAACTTCTATGTTTATACCCTACACCACTATGTGGTAAGGGGTATTATGTGTTAGTGCATTTGTATGTAACATACAAAAGGAAGCGAGATAGACCCATAGTTCCTTCTAGGGATATACATAGAATCACTTTCTGAGTCGATTTATGCATGTCCGTCCGTCCGTCCGTCCGTCCGTCCGTCCGTCCGTTCGCAACATACAGGTCGCATTTGTTGACCGATTTCGCTGAAAATTGGGGAATACCATTTTTTCAGCCGTCGGAAGATCAAGTTCGAAGATGGGCTATATCGGTCCAAGTTTTGGTATAGCCCCCATATATATTTTCGGCCGATTTCACGTATTTTCTGTAACACACACGCTATATATGTCCGATTTCGATGAAATTTGGAATGTGTGACTGAATTTGGTCTAAAAATAAATGTGCCAAATTATATCGAAATCGGTTCAGATTTGGATATAGCTCCCATATATATGTTCGCCCGATTTCACGTATGCGATGTACCAATCACGCTATATACGTCCGATTTTAATGAAATTTGGTATGTTTGACTGAATTTGGTATAGAAATAAGTGTGCCAAATTATATAGAAATCGGTTCAGATTTGCATATAGCTCCCATATATATTTTCGGCCGATTTCACGTATTTTCTGTACCAAACACGCTATATATTTCCGATTTCGATGAAATTTGGAACGTGTGACTGAATTCAGTCTAGAAATAAATGTGCCAAATTATATCGAAATCGGTTCAGATTTGGATATAGCACCCATATATATTTTCGGCCGATTTTGCGTATTTGCTGCTCCAAACGCCCTATATAAGTCGGATTTCAATGATATTTGGAATGTGTGACTGAATTCGGTCTGGAAATAAATGTGCCAAATTATATCAAAATCGGTTTAGATCTGGATAAAGCTCCGATTTATATTTTACATATTCACAGTGGTGTAGGGTATCATATAGTCGGCCCCGCCCGACTTTGATCCTTTCCTTACTGGTTTTTCTTTGATTGTAATTTCAATATTACTCTCTACTTCTTATTTCTATTGCTTATCAGAGAAAGCAAATATACTTTCACGATGACTAATTACTTTACTTGTAGAAGTTTAAGCGAAATACTTCATGACTTGTATGCAAATTTAGCTAAATAATAGAATAGTTCTCAAAAAAATGTTTTTCAAATTTTTCGTATTTAACCAAAAAATATATTTTTGAAATAATTTCCAACAATAAGTTTCCGTTCTTTGTTGTTGCTGTAATATGCAAGTTATAAACGCGATCTTTATAATTTTGGTCTCACATTTTTCTACGCGTTGTCTAGATTCTGTACGTATTTTTAAATTATTTTTTCTGAGTTTAGAATAAATTAAATTTACTCCAAGATTTCTTCAATATTTTTTGATTTTCCTCGAAAATAAAAATAAATTTAGCAAATAATTTAGCATCTAGATAGATATCAAATGCTGTTAACGATTCAAAAATACATGTTCTTATTACAACACAATAGGAATTTTTAAATATTTTTTCTTTATAAGAGAGTAAAACCCCCCCATAACTTTTGAGTGCAGCATCCAATTTTGTGAACGCGAACATATTTTAAACCACGATTTTTTTCGTAACCCATGTACAAAAAAGCGGACGTGCTCGCCAAAAAATGTTTAATTTTTTTCTATGGAATTGTAAAGGAAATTTGAAATTTACCATATACAGTGACGGAAAACTAATTAAAATCACTATATTCTCAGCCTTGTGTACACGCAGAAAAATATACATATGTTAGAAATATGTTTGGATTCAAACAAATATTTGTTTGTGTCCAAACAAATATATGTTTGCAACATTTTGTAACATATCTCAATTTTATTTGTTTGGGTACCAACATATTTTTTATGTTAGAACATATTTTTTTATGGGTGGAGAGAGGTTTTTTTTGTCAAAGAGAGTAACAACAGGGCTCTCGCGACTGCGGAATGTTGTTTTATAATAAAGAGCCGTGTGTATGGAGTGATCGAAGATGCAGAAGCGAAGACAGTAGGGTAAAAAAAGTTTGGTTTTTGGTGGTGCGTATGCGTTAAAACATGTTATTAATTATGTTGATGTTTTTTAAGTGTTCTAAATACAATCGTTGAGTAAAGACGGTAAAATGAGAGAATAAATCAGTGTTTTGTGTTTTCTTAAAGAAATGGTTCTCTTTAGTAAATTAAATGCCCAATACATTTTATAATTGTAAATTTATAATTGAATCAAAAAGTTGAATGGACATATTTTATTGGACAAGGAAGAAATCGCATTTAATATCGGTAATTACATCAATATATTTTTCATATACAAACATACCTACATATGTATATTTGAAATATGGATGTACCTATTTATAACATTATATAATCATTTGATTTCAGATGCCGATTTCCCGCAGATGAATTCAACTAAGAGGAAAATGTGTTTTATTTCACAACTAAGGAGAAGCGTTCAACGATGTTTCTATATTATTTTTTCTTTTTAAAAGTGTGACTTTTTATAAATTATTTCATTCAGTTTTTCTTTTATTAAAGTCTGTTATGTATTTCTTTTGAATTTTTTATGTACCTATGTGTCTGTTGTTGCTTTTGCTTTTTTTTCTATGCCTTTCAATAAACCACCACCAGTTATGAATGAGTGTATATTTTTGTGCATGTGTTTGTTTTTGTGGCTTTTGGGTTTGTCTTTGTTTGCACCCTAACATATAATTTTTTGCACCCAAACATATAATTTGCTTGCAATTAGTCCCAAACATATGTTTGGTTCCTGCAAACAAATACATGTTTGCAGCAAAATATGTTTGGGACATATGTTAGAGAGGTCTTTTTTTTTCCTCCGTGTATATACCATACACTACGATCCAATTTTTACAAATTTTTGTAGGATTCAAGAACTAACTGGTAAAGTTTTTCATCTATTGGACCTTCTGATAATTTCGTGAAAATGCACCTTTGTCTCCAAACAAATTACTGTGGAACCAAAGATCGCTAGGTTTGCACGGGTTAATGTTAACAGATCGCCATATAACTATAAAGTCTTTGGATCAAATAAAAACAAAAAAAAAATTAGGGGATAGGAATTCCAAAAAAAAAAAAAAATGTTGGTTTGGGGTCACCCAAATAATCTCTTTTATACGAACGAAATGTGCTTCATCGAAATAATGGTTTTGGACCCCAAGAATGTTTGGACGAAATCGTTTCAGACAATTTGGAGTCGACGCAGCAATGTCCGTCTGGCTGGATTTATGGAGCGCACGATAACTCTCGTACAGATCAACCGATTCCTTCCAAAATTTGACAGATCAAATTCAAAGATTGGCCATATCCGTCTACTCCTTTGGATAACTCCCCCACAAAAGTTCAAAACTTTTCGCTAAAATGGTGTGCGCTATAATTCTCGAAGGCAGTAACCGATTTGGCCCCTATTTTGCACATCGTAATATTTCTAGTAGATATAGATCAGTTATCTCCGCACAAAATTTCGGAAATTTTCGATAATTCTCGAATCGTTTTGATTTTTCTTGCAACGTGTTGTACTCGAGGCTCCTATTACATTTGTTGAGGGGTAAGTCCATAATTCCTGAGAAAATTGTCAGTAACCTGTAAAAACCCCCTACGACCACCATGTAGTGTCTCGAACCGGATACTACGTTGGTCAGAACGGTGTTTATCGGTCCACTACTTCCGGTAGGCGCAACATATCTTGAAAGGAGCTCCCGAGTCGGTACAAACTTCCTCAAAAAAGTCCAATATTTTTGTTTAAGCGCACTTTAAGTTCTTTTCGATGATCCTTTGGAAATTTTGTATTTTACGTGGGCATATATAAGGAACCATGAACCTTATATAACTGTCCAAAAGCTCTAAATTATACAATGATCAATGACTGGTGGGAGCGCTATTTATTGAAAGGAACGAACAAACAAGACCAACTTTCAATATGGACAACATTACAATACAATACAAATCCCTCTTCTTGTCAACAGGTCTATACCTCCAAAAATTTTGAAAACAAAAAATATTTTGGTTATACAGTGCTGGACATATCAATGGAAACTTTTTCAACCAAACTAAATATAATAATTTTTGACTAAATTAATTTATTCCTTAGCTAGATATACCTGAATATGTTTGCATAAAATTAAATATGAAGGTATATTTGACTAAGGAATAAATGTACTTAGTCAAAAATTATTATATTTAGTTTTCTGAAAAAAGTTTCCATTGATATGTCCAGCACTGTATATCCGTTATTATAGGCTTATACCCTAGATAGATGGTAGAGTTAATTTGCATTAAAAATTCCTTAATTTGAATTAACTTTTTACCCTGACAGACGATAGTTTCTGCATTTATGAAACAGCTGTTTGTGTTGTTTGTTTGTACCCAGCAGACCATTTCATAAAGTTTTACAAAATTTCGCCAAAATATGCGGAACAAATATACTTTCTACCATTGACATTTTCACCACGATAATGCAAAAATAAATTTAATATATTCGCGATATTTTTGAGTCTTTTTAATATTAAAAAATGTCGCAAAACTCTAAAGGAACATTTGAAGAAGATATTATTTTCGATAGAATTGGTGTGGTGGGTAATGAAATGCTTGTGAAAATAAAAATTTTAAAAATAGATTTGACAGAAGGCGCGAAGAACGATTAGCTGCTATTCTATTCGAGAAGGACCACTACTTATTTGAAAGAAACGCGAAAATGTCTGATTTGTTTTCCTTTTTCATTTTCTTACACATGGAAATTTGACAAAAGACAATTGATTTTCAATGCAAATTGTGTCTCAGAGCATGAGACATGGGCTCTCTTTTACAGCATTGCCATATTGAAATACCTAAATTCAGTTTAAATTTCCTTTGACTTTGTGCATTAAGAATGTGGATAATGCACGAATTAATTTGAATTAAGGCAGTTAATGCAAATTAACGCTGCCGTCTGTCTAGGGTATTAGGGTATACGTCTCCCGACAAAACCAATTTACACTTTCTAACTTGTTTTAAAACATTTTTCACAATTTCACTTCAAATAATTGAAGATTTTTGTTCCCTCCACCATAATGTAGAGGTTATAATTATTATTGTTATTCCTTTTGTAACATATTGAAACATTCGTCGGAAACCGTAATTCTAAGTCGATATAACCCTTAATCAAGATAATAATTTAGTACAATTTGGTATAGAAGCTTCTATTGGTCCTAGGATGTTTGGTATTGAAAATGGACTATATCGGTCCACGTATTGATAGAACGGTATTTCTAAATATTGGGTATTTTGAAGGTCTAGCATCCCATCGAAATCTGCAAACTTAGAGCAATGTCCGCATTGCCAACTCCAGCGACACACCTGGTGGTACCAATACCATCAACCTATTCGAGGAAGAGGGGAAAATGGAAGCGACTGTGTCCACACTTACCAGCTCAGCGATACCTAACCTGCAGATAGTCCTTCATGCAACGAACAAGATCAAGCAGGGATTGTAAGACGCTTCGTTATATGCTCATCACACATCGCTTTCCGCTGAGGGCATTGAAATTCCATGACAGTCGGTAATCTTCAGGGCTATCTACAAGGAATCTGCTAGAGGGAAAGAGTACGTGGTAAGCACGCTTTATCTGGAGAAGTGGAGCATACACCTTGAGAGCCTTGCATATCACACCGTGTTCTAAAAATATTAGGTTGGCTGTGCTCAAATTGAAATCATGAAAAGCTCAAACAATCGCAGACGGACTTCAAAATGTATTAGATGTGTTCAAACTGTGGGGATAATTAAACAACAAGCGTGAGTACCAGTTAAAGACATGCGTTGTAGTGCGACTGCAGCAAATGTTCGATGAGTAAGGTCACCTCAGACCCAAAATTAAGCTCCATGGGTCAACTAAATCAACATATATCGAGTACTCCTTTGTGGAGGATTGGGTGAGCAATTTGCTCATTTGGAAGCATCCTTTACTAAAGGCAAAACTGAGATTAAGGAAAGAAGCGGCTGCAGAGATAACATGAAATTTCACTTCCGTCACTTCACTGAGAGGAGTGGGATCCGTTTTGTATAGTTCAGCCAG
This sequence comes from Musca autumnalis, assembly GCF_047663935.1. Classification (NCBI taxonomy): domain Eukaryota; kingdom Metazoa; phylum Arthropoda; class Insecta; order Diptera; family Muscidae; genus Musca; species Musca autumnalis. The sequence goes on from NW_027411644.1 coordinate 160,181,694, forward strand.
ATTCCAAACATCTGCGTTCCATTTTAACTCTTCTTGCGTTTACTCTGATGCCTGAAATAGGAGCAGGTTGTTTAAAATCTGTTCATTTATGTTTTACTTATGGTCTGATCATTGGTTCGGCGATCGTTTAACGTTAATCCGTACCACCTAAGCGATCATTGTTTCCATAGTAATATGTATGGGACCAAAATTGAATTTTCCAGAAAATGCTTTAAGGGCCGCATTTATGGTCCAATCGATGATAAATTTTACCAGTTCGTTAAAGTGGCTAAAAAAAAGAATCCTTCAAAAATTTATGAAAATCGGACCAGCTTTTGATATTGGCTATATTATGGGGTCCAAATTACCCATAATTGGCCAAATATGCATATTAGAGCAACTTGAATAGCGTTCCGGCGATTTATTTGTTTTTTATTTTTCTCATCTATGAACATTGTAGTTTTAGAATCCGCAAAAACTTCCCAGGTGTAAGCACCTTCCAATTAAATTTGGTGTCAAAGACACAACCCCATTGTCTCCCAAAATTAATACTGCAACCGATATAATTATAAGTTATATAACTATAGTTATATATAAATATAATTATAAGTCTACAGAGTAGAGCGATTTCGTGAAAATTCGCCTTTGGCGCCCAAATGGAAAAACATTTCTGTGTTACTCTAATATACATACATATCGGCTTACAGCGGCTCCACAAATTGTCAGAAATGCTCATTCATAAAAATGTTCAAATGATTTTGTGCGTGAGGTTTTTTTTATCGAATCACCTTATAATTAAAATTTTAATTAATCTTAGATAAAAACTCAACAAAATGTGATACAGGCCCTGTATTACAGGGTACGAGGTAGTAAAAAAGTCATAACCATAGCCGCTATTTCTGACTCATATTCGTCGGTCTTCTTTCAAATCTGGGCGGTGTTTCTTTTATTTTTAGTTAATATTGAATTTTGTACATTGTACATTGTTTTTGGTAAAATTTGTGTGTCCATTTACATGTATAATAAGTATAAATTAGCAATGTGACGTAGGTGTAGTGGTGCAGGAAGTCACAAGGCCGGTTCTGTTGTTAACATTTATTATAAATCTACGACAAATGCGGATATAATACGCTCTTTGATAAGGATAACACACAGGTTGAATTAGTCGAATGCTTCTAATAGTTTTTGAACATTTGAAATTTTTTACCAATAACTATAATTTTCAATAATGCTTGACCTTCTCAAAAGCATTTGTAATTTCAATTTACCTTGCCTCATAAAAACACTCACTCTGCAGTTAACTATAAATAACCCCTACACCTTTCACTTTGTAATAAAACATGTTGCAAATTTTAATAACTGATGTGGAAAAAATCCCTTTACAGCGTGTAGTAAAAAACGTAATTCAAGGTTACATTTCAACCAATTCGAAGAAATCCTTTCATTGTGTAATAAAAAATTAATAATTTGCTAGGCGACAAACAAAGGGATGAGATAACGCAACATTACAAGGTAGCGGTTAGGTAGTGGTACGCCATTCAACTATGCAACAGGTACTAAAGGTGGCATGCAGAAACTAAGCGAGAGTGAGTAACGGCTGGTTATGATGCAATCAGTAAAAGCGTATAACAATAGTTGAAGGACAAGGCTAATGACAAGAAAACGTTAAAAAACTGTGTTAAAAAACTTGTTGTCTTAAAAACAATTACGCAAGAAGTGAGTGTGTTTCCTTAACTGGTTATTCAATGTCTAACCCTTATAAAAAAACATATTTCAAGCGAAGGACATTCATTAAACTAGTAGTGAGTAGAAAAATTTTTGCAGCTGTAAAAGGATTTTAAAGGAACTTGTCCTTGAAGAAAAGGACAAGTGATTAAAATCAATAAAAACCCGAATATTGCATACGTCATTTGAGTAAAGCATAAAAAATTACTCCTTTTTAAACTGGCTATAAATATGTCCTTGAAAAATCAATGGTGACTAAAAAAATAACCCTCAATTATGAGCACTGTGCCAACTTCGTATGATATTTAAAATTTGCTAAACATTTCTTCATATCAGATGCTATGTGTATTCTTTACTTTGCTGTTATGAAATCTTAATACATACACAGCAACAAAATTATTGAATATTGCGTTAAAATTTTAATACTCTTTTGAATTGGGGCAAAAATGATCCCTATAAAAATTATTCAATTCAATTCAAGTGTTATTTTTATAGTCACCTCATACGACTTTATGAAATATTTCAATGAGCAGATACAATATTTTATTAGAAGTATCATCGAAATGAAATTATAAGAATACACAAAAACATTTGTGTTTGCTTAGTTTTGTTTTTTTTTTTTAGTTTTTTTTTTCATTTGTTTATTATCTCTAACAGTGACGGACAAAACGGAGCGACGATTGATATGTGAGGTTATGGGAAATATCGCAACGGGGAAATTGTTGTTTAATTATTTAAACAAACATATTTATATGTATGCATATGTTTAATAAAACAGGTAAACAAGAATAGATATCGACCACTCTATACTCTGCAGGTCTGCTTGTGAAAAAATAGTGAATCGTGTGAGTGGAAGTGAACAAAATAATCTTGATTATCGATATAGACAAATTTTGACTTTTATTTATATTATTTACTAGCAGACCCGTGTCCGTCGTTTTGAGTTTTAACAAGTAAAAAAGTATCAGTCGGCTTTGCCGACAGAGATATACCCTCAGCCTGTGCAAATTGAAACACTTTTTTCACAAAAAACTTATGTATTTAGGAGATTTCAAAATTTTGGTCGTATGAACCGACAAAAATGTTGATTAGGATTAAAGTTCAAAAATTTTGCGGAAAAGGCACTTAAAGGAATGGACCGACATAGACCATGGGGGTGCCATAGGGGGTTTTTACAACCTTCGGGCTGTTTTCTCAAGAAGTATGGACTTGCCCCTGAAACAACTTCTACCATCGTAATTGAGGCAGCGAATGTAAGTTGCTTCAACAAAAATCAAAGTGATTCAATAGCATGTCTTAAAGTGAACTTATCCAAAATTTTGTATGGGAGGTACGGGATGGAGTGGACAAATATAGTCCATATTCGAACCTGATCTATATCTGGTAGATATTATGAGAATGTGTAAAGTATGGACCAAATCGGTCACTCCCATCAAGAGTTATCGTGCGCAAAATTTTTCCGAATATTTTTGAACTTTTGTGGGGTAGGTACCTGAAGGAGTGGACCGATATGGCTTATCTACGAACTTAAATTAAGTTTGGAAACAATATTACTAAGGCAAAATTTTGGCCGGAATCGGCATTTTCGTTCGAGAATTATCTTGCGCTTCCACCCATAAACATGGTGTCATAGGGTTTGTTTTCAACTTTCAGACTATTTTTTCAGGAAGTATGGACTTGCCCCTGAGGAAACTTGTACCTTCGTATAGGAGACAGCGCATACAAGATGTTACAACAAAAGCCAAGGCGATTCGAGAGCAGGTCCTAAACTGAACTTTTCCGAAATTTTTGTGTGGGAGGTACTCGAAGGAGTTTACGGATTGAGTCCATATTGGAACCTCATCTAAGTCTGGTAGAAATTTCATAATGTGCAAAGTATGGACCAAATCGGTTTCTCCCTTCAAGAGTTATCGTACGCTCAAATTTTCCGAACATTTTCGAACTTTTGTGGGGGAGGTACCGGAAGGAGTGGACCGATATAATCCATCTTTGAACTTGAACTAATTTTGCACAAAATATTACAAATGCCAAATTTTGGACCGATTCGGCTGATCCGTTCGAGAGTTTTCTTGCGCTCCAACCACTACACACGGTGTCATAGGGTTTTTTTTTAACTTTCAGACTATTTTCTCAGGAAGTATGGACTTGCCCCTAATGATACCTACAGCGTCGTATAAAGGACAGCGAATACAACTTGCGTAAACAAAAATCAAAGCGATTCGGGACCAGGTCCTAAACTGAACTTTTCCGAAATTTTGTGTGGGAGGTACCCGAAGGAGTGGACCGATTGAGTCCATATTGGAACCTCATCTAAGTTTGGTAGAAATTACGCGATGTGCACAGTATGGACCAAATCGGTTATTCGCTACAAGAGTTATCGTGCGCACAAATTTAGCGACAATTTTTGAACATTTGTGGGGGAGGTACCTGAAGGAGTGAACCTATATGGCCCATCATCGAACTTAAATCGAATCTGGACAAAATATTTCGGTACCCAAAATTTAAACCGAATCGATTGATCCGTTCGAGAGTTATCGTGCGCACCAGCCAGCCAGACAGACAGACAGACGGACGGACATTGCTAGATCTACTCAAAATTGTCTGAAACGGATATCGTACAAACATACTTGGGGTCTAAAACCATTATTTCGATGAGGCACATTTTTGGTCGTATCAAAGTGTAAATACCCTCTTTAGCCTAAAGGGAAGGTATAATGACAAATTTTTATGGACTTTATGCTTCACGATTCAGAAATAGGTATGTTCTACCTCATTTCTTCGGTTTCATTGTCAAGCCGAATTATTCATTGATGATTTTAAATTTGTCAAGAGATTTTGACTGTAATCTTTCTTTTCTCTTACGCACTTTGTTGGTTTTTTCGTCCATTGATGCTGTTTAGGATTTATTATCGTCCATCTCCCCCCATTTTTATCCTAAAGCAATTTAATTATAAATGTTAAAAAATGGTAAAGTCGAATTCTCCCGCTTGTTGAGAGTTATATCTTTTTAGTTTTTCATGGCTGATGGACCGTTGAACCTCACCATCCTCACGGAAATTTGTAAGTATATCGTTTTTAATAGGGTTTCCCCTACCGCCCCACCGTCGAAATTCATAAATACATGTACCACGGCACATTCAACAAAATTTCATGAAAATCGGTTCGTTAGTGGCCGTGGGTGGGACTGCGGGCACGAAGAAAGAACGTTTGATCGGGGGCGCAACTACCGTTGTTTCGAAAATTAATTTACATCCGATGCATTCATAAGTTTTGCAAATATAGCGATTAAAAAACAATAGGCTCCCGAAATTCATTAACAAATATATAGCATTTTAGACCACTGGATATTCTTGAAAAAAATTGAAAAACAAACAAAAAATCGCAGGAGCGCTTTTTAAATAAATCGCGATTCAAGTTGACATTTTTAAGGGTTTTTTAGGTTTTCACGATTTTGCTTGGAAACCGCAAGTCCTATCGAAATGGGACTATAGAAAATGTTATAGCTATGGCAATTCTCTGCAAGATTGGCTTTTATGATATCTTCGTAATTTTTACCGTTATTAAGATATAGAAGTTCAAATTAGAACAATGGAGAAGTTTAATTAGACTTTAATGGACTTTATCGCCTCCTTATAAAACAATGTCATGACTGCAATTTCCCAACTTAAACTTATATATGTCAAAAACGGTACAACCTAAGAAAAAATTCTGAAAGCCAAGCTTATAGAGCCAAGCCATTTCGAAAAAAATTTTCAGTTTTCAAGCTAAATCCTGAAGACGTAAGAAAAAAATCTGAAAGTTTGATCTGAACCTCTATATCATAAAAGTGTTAAAACATAGGAAAATTTCAATCAGCCAATCTTGTACAGAATTTTCACTGCTACAACATTTGCTTTAGTCCCATTTCGATAGGACTTGCGGTTTCCAAGCAAAATCGTGAAAACCTAAAAACAACCTAAAAATGTGAACTTTGCTCGCGATTTATTAATAAATCCATCCAGCGATTTTTTCTTGTCTTTGGATTTTTCTCATCTATAAATATTGCTGTTTCAGAATTGGCAAAAATTTCCCTGGAGTAAGGGGTATTCATTTAAAGTTAGTTAAGGTGCACTGTGCATAACATAGTAATATAAGGAGGCGATACAGTCAATCCATTGTCCTAATTTGAACTTCTATATCTCAATAACGGTAAAAACTACGAAGATATCATAAAAGTCAATCTTGTAGAGAATTTCCATAGCTATAACATCTTCTTTAGTCCCATTTCGATAAGGCTTGCGGTTTCCAAGCAAAATCGTGAAAACCTAAAAAACCTTAAAAAAGTCAACTTGAATCGCGATTTATTTAAAAAGCGCCCAGGCGATTTTTTTTTTGTTTTTCGATTTTTCTCATCTATAAAAATTGTAGTTTCAAAATCCGCAAAAACTTCCCAGGTGTAAGCACCTTCCACTTAAATTTGGTTCAAGAGCACCGTGTAATGTCAAAGACACAACCCCATTGTCTCCCAAAATTAATACTACAACCGATATAATTATAAGTTTAGCCTATACATATAGCGTTTAAATAAAGGCGTGGGAAAGTTACACCACCACCGAAATTCATAAAATATACATTGCAATATACATTACGGCTAACCTTGAGCACCTTGAGTAGAATTGGAGATATAACATATTTAAAAAAGTAGGCGTGGTCGGGTCTTTAGACCCCAAAAAAGTACCTAGATTCTAGATTAATTCGTAAATTTTCAAACCGATACAATCGTTATTATTGCAACTGTAGCGTTTTTTAATATTCAATAAAATATACAGCCTATTTTCACAAGGAAATTCCCTATACATTATCTGAAAACTTTAAAATCGGTTCAATAGTTTTGTAGATATAACATATTTTAAAAAAGAGAGCGTAAAAGTGGGCTTGGTCAAATTTTTTATGGATAACAATGTAAGTTGGGTTATGACAAACATTAAACATTATTCAAATCGGTCCAGCCGTTTTCCACAGATCTGCTAATCTGCAACTGGAATTTAATGGACTTTTTGCAGAGAAATTACGATGAAAAACAATATCGCAGAGTGATCAGAATCTTTTTACTAATCGAACCATTGTAACTATTACAGAAATTATATGTATATGTAAATACATACATATATATAATCAAAATTTTCTAGTGTTCCATAAAAAAAAATTAAAAAAAAATTAAGCTACGTAAAAAAAAATATATATATATAAATTTGAGGGAAGTTATACAATTTTTGTAAGAGAAAATATTTGACAATTTTTTTGTGAGTTAGTTGAAGAAAATGTAAGAAAATTAGGTCGGAGTTATTTTTCTATTTCAGTTAAATTTCACGCAAAAAATCACGTTTTTTATTCTAATCACTTCTCGAGTACACGCTAACATCTAGCGGAAGATATGGGTAACGTTGAAATAAGTGTTGGGTTCCTTTGATTGAGGTATAATCTTTAAATAAAACTGTATCATCCTCAAAATCGCTTGATGCGCATGCGGTTTATCAATACGGCGAATTCTTCTCTTTTAATTTGTACCCATTTGAAAGGATTTATTTTGGCCGCTATGATGTAGCGTCGTCTGCAGTTTAGTGTGCAACAACCTGTATAACGCTTATAATTTGCACAAAGTGCATACACTTTTTATGCGCATCCGATTTCACTACCAACCGTGGAAAAATCTAATCCTATTTCGATCAAATCCAGATGTGTCAGTTGCTTCATTGACAAGGAAACGATCCACAGAAAATGCGACTAAATCCGCGATATTTTCAAAAACATTTTTCGCACATTTTCGGGTTTTGCAGTTGCTGTTTTTGCCGTTCTAGCGGATGGATTTTCACGATCTATGATTTATATGATCCGGACCGCAGAAAAACTAAAATATCTCGGGGTACCAGCACACTCAAAAGGATATTGTAAATACTGCACCCAAAAAATAGGTTTTTAGAAAAAATATCGCACTAAATTTTGGCTTTTGGCAGTAGATTACTCTGCTGCTGTGTGGGCTACATGGCCAATATACATAGCAAATTATGCATAATCGCGAGTACTTTAATCCTATTTTTTGTTTTTTGAAATATTCGAATGTGCGTTCCAGTTAAATTAAAAATACGAAAAACGCCTAAAATCCGGCTTCAAAATTTCAGCATCCATAAAAGGTGGATGCAGTGGAAATTTTGAAAAGTGATACATTAGAAATGTAATCTTCATTTCGTATTTCTCTACTTTTACTTTGGACATATGTCCGTCATTTGAACGGTTTAATCAGCAATCAAATAGTAACGTAAAAAACCTCGTTAGCTTCAACGGGGTTTTGCCTATTTTTATTCATTTACGCGGTCATAACTTCCACGCAAATTAAATTTCTCTGCCAAATTTTTGAGCTTTGTTCAAAAACACTTAAATTGATCCAGCAATAGCCATAGTTACTGGTAAATTGCAATAGTTCACGTATTATAATAGTGCAAACCTTAGCTTCATGGAAACTATTTTTTTTACTTTCACTCATATACAGTTTTCGGAAAAAATTGTCGATTAGTTGGTTTTAGGGATTTTCTATCATTTTCGAAAATTTGTAACGGCTTATTTTGAATATATTTAAGTAAGTCCCAATTTACATTAGGCGAGTTTCCTTGCGGCAATTGTCAGTTTGATGGTAAGAGAGGGTATTGAGAGGGAAAGGGTTACCATATGCTTCACCTCTCTCTCCATCAAACTGACAATTGCCGCAAGGAAAATGGCCTAATGTAAATTGGGACTTACATACAATATTTGGTAAAAACTTTAAGTCGATTGGAGGAAAATTCGCTGAGATGTGAGTATTGGAAGAGAAAATTCATTGTGTTTTGTACGTAAAATAAAAACTTTAAATGCTTTTCCCTCAATATTTCTTTTCGAAATGCCAAAAATGAATGAACCGACATTCCTATATTTTTGCGGGCTTAATAAATACATCAAAATCTTGTGTTCAAAGATAGATTTTTTATTTTATTTATTGACTGATTTATTGTTAAAAAGGTAAATTTTTTGTACCCTCCACCATAATATGGAGAATAAAAATAACTTTGTCATTCCGTTTGTAACACATGAAATATTCGTCGGAAATCCTATCGACTTCGAATTTCATGCTGATCAAGAATATACAGCATGAAATTCGAAGTCGGTACAAGAGCTACTATATAAATTTCTGGGCTTTTTGACCGTACTCAGTACCTGTTGTTTTGTTTACAGTGACTTGAAAAATAATCAATTTGCCAAGAAAATAAAATTTACTTGTGAACATTTTGTGAAATATTTTTCAACTTTCGACGTGGATTATCACGCAAGAGTGCATCGATGAAATTAAATCTGTGTATGGCGATGAAGGAACATTCTAGTGCACTGTGAAAAACTGGTTTAATGAATTCAATCGTAGCCGACGCTAGTTCAGAGACGATCGCCATGTTTTATACGTTGAGGTAGAAGCATCACTTGGCATTTCTTCCACCAACTTACATTCGATATTGCATGAATACCTGACCGCAAAAATGATTGTTCTCGTTGGATGCCGTATCGATCGGTGCAAGAAATTTTGGGAAAAAAATACGATGGTGGTAATTCAACAGATGTTTATAAGATGGCCCAGGTGACGAATCAGGGAACTATGCGTATCGGCTCGAAAAAACCGCAATCGCCAGAAGACGCTGTAGAAGCGTTCAAAAACCTCGTTTTGGTGGTGTCTCAATGGTAGTGGAAAAAGTGCATCCACAATTGGTTTGAGCGCAAGCAAAATATATAAAGCATGCTGGCGTATTTTTTAGTAAACAAATATAAATAAATAAAAACGCCAATATTTTTATTATGAGACTAGAAACTTATACAGTAGACCTCGTATAACCATGTACGTCTGTTCGTATGTCTGTCTGTTGAAATCAAGATACAGCACGCAATATTTAATATAGAGTTTTATAATTTAGTACAGAAGTTTCTATTGCTCTTTGGATGTTTGGTATTGCAAATGGGCTATGTCGATCCACGTTTTGATATTGGCCCCATTGAACGACACCTCCTGATTTCCGGTATTATGAAGGTTGTGGTCTCAATATTCCTCCGAAATGTCTGAAATTTGGTATTTATTCTTCGTTGGCGGCATAAAACATCTCACCTAAAATTTGACTGATTTTATTTTTAGTATTTTGAAAGTCTTTGCCACATTATTCAACCAAAATACATAACTAAAATTTGGAAACCACCCGATTTAAGATTTGTTGACGATTTTGTCATATTTTTCTAGCGAAAAGGTTGTTACTTGGAATTTTGTATTCAGAAAATATAGAAAACTTACTCGCGAAAAACTAGGTTTTAGTCTACTCCTCATGAAGCGATTTTGTCGATATTTATTAAATTTTTGAACCGAGTTTGCTGTAATTTGGTATTGTGTGTTGTCAAAAGCTTAATTCGGAATACTGTAAATATTGACCCATGTTATGCAAAGAACAACGATGACGCCTCATTCGAGCTCTTTTAAAGGGGTTTGCTACATTTTCCTACTGAAGTGGAAGTAACTTGGTAAGTTGAACTCTCAGTTTACATTGATAAAAAAATTATCAATATATAGCTAATCTCCGAATTGCTTGTTTTTACTCGCGAGTGAAAAGTACTCGCGAGTGGGGTTACTTAAAGAGTGCGAGCAAAAATTCCGATTTGCTCGTTTTTACTCGCGAGTGAAAAGTACCTGCGAGTGGGAGTACTCGAAGAGTACGAGTTTTGACAGAAATTTATTCTCCACTCTTTTGTTTTATGTGGGAGCACCCGTGTGTAAAAGGAGCAAATCTGAAATATGCTTCGCGTGTGACGAGTAAAAATAGAGTATAATCGATTTATTTTTTCTACTCGCGCGAGAACTCCCGCTAGAATTCGCTTACTAAGCTTACTGAAAAATATTACATTATAGCATGCCCTGAAAATAAAAACAATAGCTTTCTACGCTATAAAATTTCAAAATACATTCTATGGATTGTTGCTACCGAAGTAAAGAATGCGGTATATACATAGGAGTACTCTGCAATCAGTAGCAACGCGGACTAAAGGAGAGAGGAGAAGCGTCTTTACCGCAAGAAAAATATTTACAGTATACCGATAGTGTAAAACAATCTGCTTAAAGACAAGCAATAAAGACAAGCAAGATAATCTGGTAACAGATGCCGTAGTGTTCTCAGGTTATGGAAAGAGCATATTCCAAAACTTTGGTTTCCAATGCTAAGGCGACGAATAAGCAACAGAATCAATGTCAGAAGATGGTATTGAGTGTATACCGTCAGGGCAGGTTGAAGAAATAGCGGCAAAAACCGGCTAAAATAATAAGGTCGCATGAGCCGAGCAGTTTAAGAGTGAAGGCGACGCGGATAAAGTGTATGCATCAGAATATTAAATTCCTTGCAATATGTTATATGAAAGATATACAAAATTTAAAAAAAATCAAAATTATTATACTAAAACAAACTATTAATATAATATAGTGTGTTCAAATGAAAATGAAAAAATGTGTGCCTTATTCAAGAAAACCACAAAAGCTATTTGGACACAGGTTGATTGTGTCAACGATATAATCGTCACACATTATAAAAAGACTGTCGTCACATTTTTTTTAATTCTCTCACACGATCATTGCCCGTTTCGTTTGTCTACTTCTCACAATTCATTCATTCGACCTTCCAATAATGTATACATATAAACATACATACCTAAATACAAATACGTATATGTACATCCACATGAATCTATATTTAGCCAGCATACATAATTCATATTGTAGACGTTATAAAATGTTTTTACTATCAATAAAATGACGCTTTAACTATTGTTAATTGTGTTATTATTTGCTGACTTTTGTCATTTATTTCATTCAAAAATTGTTGTCACTTTTTTAATCGTTCTTTCTTTCTGCGATAAGGTTCGTTGATTTTATTTCGAATTTTGTCAATTCGTCAAAAATTGTGTGTGGCTGTTTTTATGACCATTGTTGCCGTTTCTTCCGTTAGCTTTTTTATTTATTTATTTATGCTTTAGTTGTTATGTCCACCAATCTGGAATTGGACAATAACCATAACAATAACCATGAAAATAATAATAATTAACATTTTCAAAATAAATAATAAAAAATAAAATTATTGACAATTTTTCAGTTAAATGGTCCCATCATAAAATCTTAATTTGTAATTCAATGTGAATTTATACACATTTTGTTGAAAATTTATTGGTATATATAAAAATGGCGTATCCCACATGTGAAAAGAGAGCATAGATGTTTTTTTTTATAAATATTGTCTCGGGCTATCCATTCTATTTTTAAACAAATATTTAAATTTATTCTAGTTGTTTATTTTGTCTTCTTTCTTCTTGAATAGAATTTAAAAAATATGTATTTGTCACTTTTATGTATTCTATGTATTTTGAATGCTTTGGTATTTGGGTTTGTTTTGTGCAAAATTTAAATGATTTGTCGACAGAATGGCGTCAAACGTGATACAAATAACAAGTTTTTAAAATAATAACATCTGGGTTACGGTTTAAAATATATTCTAGAGAAATGTCATGCTAGGAATATTTTTAATTGTTTTTTCTATTCTTTTGAACTTAGAAAAATAGAAAAGTACTTGAATTGTGAAGAAAATATAGCACTCAAGGTCAGCTTACATCAAGTAGAATGTTATTTTCGATCAGGCCAAACTTTTGAAACCCTCAACTTTAGAGGATACCGTTGTCTTCGAAAACATGAAGAACAAGTGAAGAAATACAAATTAACTGGAACTGTGTTATTATCTTGAAACGTGTTTGCGGGAAGACTTTGTACATACATATCGTCGGTGTCACGCTTAAGTGTTCCATGTGCCATTTTTGACTTTTTGAGATACAGGTGGTTTCTAGGGTTTTCCGGTATGCTCTTTCAGAATTTTTGGCCTACATTCTCCTATTGCTTTCTCCTATCTGCTCTAATTTCCGAGATATTCACGCTTCGACGCCAAACCTTAAACTTTTTTTAGTTAGGAAATTAATATTTTAAAAGCTTACAAGTTTAAAAACACATTTCAAAAATCAGAACTTTAATTTTCAATTTAGAAGTTTTTAATTTATTGAGGCAAACATAGAATTTTCTTTCGCTTTGTTCCATATGGTGTACAATATTTCTCATTTGTGTCATATGTGTGGATATGGAACAAATCGACAAAAATTCTATTTTTAAAAGTATGTCCTATATTTTTGAAAGTATGTCCTATATACTATTATTAATAATTCAAGCCATCCCCGAAGAGACAAGGTAGATTTCTCTCATATCAATGAATCCACCCCGATCCATATTAGCACAATGATGTGGACCTACATTTTGTAGCCGAGTCCGAACGGCGCACAGTGTTGCCGCTTTCATACAAATGTGGACAAAAATAGAAGGCGTTTACCTAGGTTAATGAATTTTTGCACAAGTACTTATCAACTTTGGTCCATATCGGTTCAGATTTGGATATAGCCCCCATATATATCTATCTGCAATTTTGCAATAACTCGGCCAATTTTAATCGAATATCCTTTAAATTTAATATGTGATATTTTCTTAGGCTCCTGAGTAGTTTCACAGATTTTCGTAAAAATCGGTTCAGGTTTGGATATAGCTCCTATATACATATATCTTTGCCCGATTTTGCTATAAATCGCTCAATTTTTGAAAAATAGCCTTCAAATTTATATCCAAATCTGAACCGATTTTTGTTAAAATCGGTGAAACTACTCAGGAGTCTAAGAAAATATCACATACTAAATTTGAAGGCTATTCGATTAAAATTGATCGAGTTATACCAAACTCGGGGAAATATATATATAGGGGCTATATCTAAATCTGAACCGATTGTTGTAAAAATCGAACTCGGTGTAGCTACTCAGGGGCCTATGAAAATAACGCATACTAAATTTGAAGGCTATTCGATCAAAATTTAACGAGTTGTAGCAAAATCGGGAAAAGATATATATGGGGGCTATATAAAAATCTGATCCGATATATCTCAGAAGGTTGCAGGGATGGGCAGAATGTTTTTACACATTTTGATTTGGAAGAAATGTCCAATTAACGGAAAACAGGAGCCAAGGTGGCAATAGGTGGCAATCAAAAGTTCTGCTCTACTAAATATTAAGAATTTTGAATTTTTTTTTATCAAATTTAAATTTTGAATTCTTGATAACGGTACATTGCCCATGTGCAGTTAATGTCAACTTTTTGCACTAAAACGTTATATTCAGAATCCTTGTATCGGATGTGTTTTCTGTAAGAAATAAACATAAACATATGTAAAAGTTAACATCACATTTTTTGATTTTTGTCCACGCGGCAACACTGTGCGGCGTGTCTTACGACACCACTGGCCGAGAAGTTTCAAATGGTTCAAATACTCAGGAAATGTCGCTAACATTATGCTCAGGGGTATTTTTTGCCTGGCCTGGCCTGGGAGTCGAAACCAGGTATAAAGAGTGAAAGACGGATGTGTTTACCATTGCACCACGGTGGCACCTTTGACTTTGTACCTATTGATAACTCGAAATGCATATACATAGATAGATTGACATGACTTCGGAATGATCCCGCGGAAGGAAATTTTCTATTTCTTCAGATCCTTCGTTCGGATTCCGTCGGCTCTGTCAGCCCATGACTGTACAACAACAAAAACAGTATTTTCGTAGGAGACAAAAGAAGTTTGGAAGTTTCCAAGGTAAATTTTAGACCTTAGTCGTCTAGAGGTATCATAAACAATGACCTGATTTTTCACCGACATACCCAATCAACACAGGCTACATAAAAAAACAAGTAAGAAAATATCAGCCGACAGAGATATACCCTCAGCCTATGTGAATTGAAATACTTTTTTTTTCTAAAAAACTTATGTAACTCATGTACCCCCTAAAGGTTTTCAAAATTTTGGGCGCATGAACGCAAAAAATATGGCCTACTTTTAAACATACACTAAGTTTGGACAAAATACTTCGAGATCCAAAGTTTGGATTAAATCGGTTGCTCCGTTTATGAGATATCGCGCATACCATTTTAGCGAATATTTTCGAACATTTGTGGGGAAGATATTGGAAGAAGGGGACTTATAAGCACCACCTTCGAATTTCACCTAATTTTCGAAGAAATATTAGGATATGCAAAGTGTGGTCCAACGCTGTATTCGATTAGAGAGTTGTCGTGCGGGTTACATATGCAAACACCTTCCATAAATCTGATAAATTCCAGGAATTTTTAAACGAAATAAATAAAGACCATTTCCGGTATAAAACCTTTTTTCAAATTATTCTCATTCAGCATAAATAAATTCCAAATTATTAAAATCGAGCGATAAACAATTCTAAGTAATAAAATCAGCTCATAATATTTTTTATACCCTACACCACACTGTGGTAAGGGGTATTATGTGTTAGTGCATTTGTATGTAACATGCATAAGGACCCAGTTGGAAATTGTCTGCAATGTGTCTTCAAAGGTGTCCCAAATCCATTGAAGACGGCTCGACGACAGCCCTTTATGATCATTGACGACATTTTCACACAAATGTCGCAAAAGTCGTGCACGACAAGTTGAGCGACAAGGTAAGCGGATTGGTCTTCAACGACGATATAATGTACATTGGATTATACCTTGTCGTTCATGAATACATGGACCACTTTGTCTCAAACGTTGTCCTTGATGACAATATTATTCCAATTGTCACCTTTGTTGTCTTTAGTGACATTATAAAAGACATTTTTTACAAATATTTTTTTTATTTTTATTATAATTTGTATTTAAAACAAACTAGAAACTCCATTTGTATATAGTTTTAAGAAACTATTCAATAAATTAGGTACATTCAAATGTATACAGTTTTTAAATTAACTAAAAAATAAATTAATTCAGTCTTTAACACAACAACTTAAAAATAAATAAATAAATAAATAAATAAATGAAATTGTTAAAATAAAATAGATAAATAAATATATTCATTCAGTCTTTAAAACATAAAAGCATATATAATAAAATAGATTGTTCATTAGAATAAGTTGAAAATTATGATTCGAACTTCGATGATGATCTTGAATTTCTTGTTCTTGATTTTTTTTTTTTGTTAATGGTGTTTTTTAGCCTCTTAAGCGAACTTCTTAGTTCGCACACAAATTGTTCGTATGTAAATCCTTCCGTTTTGACAGACTCTGTAGACAAATATAAATAGAAAAATATCAACGTATTTGTAGCTAAATATATTAAAAAAATCTTACCATATAAGGCGTTCAAGAAATGTCCATATGTTTTTAAAGATTTTTTATCTTTTGATCCGTTATAGTTAAATGATGTAACTAAATTTTTTCCCAATATTTTGTCCAGATTTTTCATGGAAGATTTTAGTATTTTTCTCATGACATTTATCTAAACAAATAATGAAATATTTTAAAATAAGATATTATATAAAGCATTTTTAAATACTTACAATGTCACCATCATCCGTGGCCAAAATACCATCCAACTCCTTCAATTTATCCTCCGATGGAACAGGAAAATATGTGTGATTTGCTTCATACAATAGTGTATTTCGATGAAGCAAAACCTTTATTTCAGTATATACGTTTACCAGTTCTTCTTGCACTTCTATGATACGTCTCAATCCGTCTTCTATTTTTGGGATACATTTTAATTGGTTTTATATGCTTTCAATGTCTTTAGAAATTTTATCCATTGCTGGTTAATCTAGGAATATAGGTGTATTTTGATGAGTAAACTAATTTATTAAAGATTGTAAATAAATAAAGATAAAAAGTAGAAAATACGTCTTGTATAAATAATTTATACGCAGTTGTGTAACATTGGCAGAGCTATAAATTTGTCTTTATATGGAAGGTACATCATTTTACACTTAATCATATCCACATCGATCACTATTTCCTCTCTAGCCTCGTCTAAATTTTCGATAAGTGAAATACCCAACTGCATTGAGGGCATTGGTAGTGAGAAAAAGTTCTGTGTATTAATAATTTTTAGGCCATGCACCACATTGTCTATAATTTTAGTTACTTTTACAATTGAACTCAAGGAATCTTTACTTTGAAGCATAATAAGGTTGTTAGGGGCGATGTGGCTTATGTAGCAGTTGGTGTTATTAATTGAAATTAATCTTCCAATACGCTTATTGTAATTTATTAAAGTATGTTTTGGGACTATTATTGTTTTATCTTCGAATTTATTTCGAATTTGTTGAAGTATTTGATGATTTTTTTAACACATTTCTTAATTGATTGCATATAGTTTTCAAAGTCATAAGCTGAAAACTCTGTTACAAGACCATGTTCATTTACACATTCGCATATATGCAACAAAGAATGAACGTTATATGTCACAGCTTTTTCCCCATATATGTTATCAAAAAACTTAACGAAATCTTGAAATAAATTTTCTGCAGCGTTAATATTATTTTTAAAACTGTATGGACAACATAAATGTCTATATGCGCAGTGAAGCAAAAGAAAGTGGTAATATGTATCCTCGTTCAATATGTCCTTAAGAACAACAACTCCTGTGTATAGAAGAAATTGCATATATTCTGCCGCTTTCCACCTTTTTAGTTCCTCTAAACTTCGTGGCTTACGCGCAAATTCTTGTGGAATATAACTGTACATCGACAATAAACTAAGGGACAAACATTCTCTGTCTTTAGTGCTAATTTTCTCTACTAAAATGTTTAAGATCTTCTTCATTACCCCCAAATCAATGGCGTGCATAACATCAATTGGAAATTGACTCACCATATTAACTCCAGCATTTTCTAAATCAGATGTCATTGTTCTAAACCGCTTACTGTGATGCTGTGGATTTATTCTATTTCTAAACGAGAGGTCAGTTCTCTTTTCTGCAGCCTCCTTAGAAGAAACTGTTACATTATTCACCCTTCGACCGATCTGTAAGCAGCGGCTACAGCCATGGAAAGAATTATGTCCCATGCAGCCTTTTACGAAGGCTCCCGCTGGAGCATCGCAAATAAATACTCTTAATGTGAATTTAATTGTAGTTTCATTGTATATTATTCCGTTCTCAAATAATTTTGTAATTTCTAGGGTAAAATCATGAAGATATGAATTAATACACACAGGTTTTTTGTTCCCACAATAAACCCCAATGAGGAAAACACAATGAACACTTAGGTTACAAATTTTCCCTAATATAGGCCATAGTGCAACCGAACTACTTTTAAATAATGGTAGTCCATCTATCCCTACATCTAAAACTATTTCATTCGTCTCCTTCAATAGATCTCCTAGCTTTAATACCTGCGTTTCAATGCCAAAATGTAGGTATTGACCAGGATAAACAGTACGAAGAATTATTGGCGATCTTTCAACACTTAAAAGTTGTTTTGAAGTACAGGGGACATTTAAATTTTCATTATACAGTGTTTGAAGTATATCATCTCCCAAACTTCTGCTGACATTATGTTTAATAAAAATTTGTCTTAATTTTTCGCGCAATGTTGAGCTAGCGACACAATTATCTGTTAGAGAATCTTCAATATTACTGTCAGCATTATTACTTGGTTCAGATTGAGTCAGGTTCTTATCATTTACATGTTTTCCCCAAAGTCTTTCAAAGTATACTTTTTTTGTTTTGGAAATTTCCCTTTGTAAAGATCGAATCGATGCCATTACAAAGAATAAAATAATATATAATAATGTATGATAACATATAATAATATATATTACAAAATATGTTTTGATATTACTTACCAAATTTTTACAAAATCACTCTTCACACTTTTATCTCACTCTTTTTTAATTTATCAATTTAGCACCCGCGTTGATCTTAACACTTCAAATGTTTAACAAGAAATGATCACTGCCGTCAAAACATAAAAAAAAAATATTTTTTGTTCTGTTTGTTTGCACTTTGGAGATGTTCGTGGTAACAAATTTAGTTTATGCATGACACATTGCAAGGCAATGTCACCCAGCGCACACACAAGAGTGACAAATTCGGTGACATTATCTTGTATAAAGACAAATTCGATTTTTTTCGTTGATGAAATGGTCATCGCAGATTCAATTTCCAACTGGGGAAATGAGATAGACTAGGGATATGCATATAATCACTTTCTGAGTCGATTTATGCATGTCCGTCCGTCCGTTCGCAAAGTACAGGTCGCATTTGTTGTCCGATTTGGCTGAAAATTGGGCAAGAAAATTTTTTAACCGTCGGAAAAACCCTATTGCTTTTGGTAAAAATCGGTTCAGATTTGAATATAGCTCCCATATATATTTTCGGCCGATTCGGCGTATTTTCTGCACCAAACACGCTAGATACGTCCAATTTTGATGAAATTTGGCATGTGTTACTGTTCACGTGAACATATTAATTTTCTAATAAAGATAATGAATGTCTTGGTGAGGGTTGCATGTGTAGATTAGAGATAATTTTGTTAAATAGGGATCCTTATTTACATTGGTCCTTCGAGCCGGATCAGTGGCCGATTCCAAAAAGAGCTGGGAAGCTGATAATTTGCCTCACAGGGAGGAAATTGGGTCAGCTGGCTGTTGAAGTCTTGATATCCAATTGGGGATATTGTCCGTAGGGGAAGAGAAATTCACCATGCTGCTTCAAATGGAAACGATGGCAAAGGATGAAGTGGAGAGGCTTCTTGGTCTCCTCATCTGGGCTATTGAGGAGATCAATGAAACCCAGTCTGAAGACTACCACGAAGAGATTTGTGAGTACGTCGAGACTCAACGGGCTGCAGCATTGAACCTGGCAGTTGAAAACAAATTGGTAAAGGAGAAAATGGTCCAACTGTTTACCAAGAAGGATGAGCTGATGAGACAGGCTGTAAAAGAGATGGTCGAAAGGTTGAAATTTCCCATTATACCTCTGTCAGTGGAGGAAGAAGGACAAAGGAAAAAACAGAAAATAGACACCATGTACCAGGTGATATGGGAATTGGAGCATAAAACTGCGAAATCGAGAGCCATGAATAGGGTTCTTGAAATTGATCTGAAGAAAGCTGAAGAGGCTACAGCAAGCCTTGAAACCACAGTGAGCTCTCAGTGTGAGGTGATAAGAGACCTACACATGAGGGCTGAAGAGGCCAAAATGGAAGTCCGTGGCGTGCAGGAAAAATTGGACAACGAGCGAATGCAACGCAGGGCCGCGGTAGAAGCTATGAAGATTATGAAAGGGGAGATCATGGCAATGGAAGTTGCTATGACCGCATGCCAATCGGAGAAGGAAGATGCAGTCAAGCTTGCCACTACAGTAAAGGAGCAAGTCAAGCGTGAGGCTGAGGAATCGAGGATAGCCAAGGAAGAGTTAATAGCGGCTATCCAAGAGGGAAATTGTGAGTTGGCGGCTATGAAGGCAGAAATGAGAAAATTGAATGAAGAATTGGCTAGCGCAGAGAAAGCTCGACATTTAGCGGAAAACGAGCGTGATGTATTGGCTGCAAAACTTATAGCCAATGAGGATGCAGCGATGAAGGTTGCAAATTTGGAGAAGGCGAATAGGGCTAACGTGGAAAGTGAGTATTTGGCCAACAAAATTAGGGTAAATAGCAGCGAGTTCATCAAGACGACAGATGAGAAATTTTGTGCAGAAGACAAATCGCATATAGTAGAGATCAACTACGCGGTAGTAAATAAAACCAATTGGACGAAGAAGGATTTTCGTCTGAAGGCAGGTGTGAAAGCCAAGCAAAAGCCGGAGGAGGATAGCTGCCTGGAACGTTGGAAGGAGAAGATACCTAGGGCCAAAAAGGTGATGTCGGCAGAGAAGGATGACTTTCTTCAATGTGGTAAGAAGATGTTTAAAGCCAGTAAGAAGAAGCCACCTCAGAAGGATGACGTTTTTACTGCTAGAGTGAAGAAGCCGCCAGATGAAGACGACTCTGCCTGGAAGATGAAGCCGGCAGACAAAGGTGGTACGTGTAAGAGCGACTGGCTGAAAAGATGGAGATGCTTTCTTGGTGATATAACATAGCTTGCTGTTTAGAACAAGCTGCATTTCCTGATATTTCTATATTTAGGATTTTATTTGATTTTTGTACTTTGAAATTTTGTTTATATTTCATATGTATTTTTGGGCCCCCAAGATGTTCACGTGAACATATTAATTTTCTAATAAAGATAATGAATGTCTTGGTGAGGGTTGCATGTGTAGATTAGAGATAATTTTGTTAAATAGGGATCCTTATTTACAGTTACTGAATTCGGTCTTAAAATAAATGTGCCAAACTACATCGAAATCGGTTCAGATTTGGATATAGCTCCTATATATATTTTCGGCCGATTTGACGTATTTGCTGCACCAAACACGCTATTTACGTCCAATTTTGATGAAATTTGGAATGTGTGACTGAATTTGGTCTAGTAATAAGTGTACCATATTATAGAGAAATCAGTTCAAATTGATATATATCTCCTATATTTTATATATTCACAATGACTATGATCCTTTCCTTACTGGTTTCACTTTAATTACATTTAGCTAAGTAAGCATAAAACAATAAACTATTAAGTTCTATTATTGAAATTAATAAAGTAAAACGGCAGTCTTAATTTAGAACTGATTTCGTTCAAATCAAATTATCGGACCTTTTGTAAAAACGTCTCGGCACGTCTCTTTGCCCACCAGCCACTCACTACACATGCTAGCCATGGGGTTTTTTTACAACTTTCAGAACATTTTCTCACGATTCGTGAGAAGGTTCTAAACTGCACTTTTCCGAAACTTTGTGTGGGAAGAACCCGAAGGAGTTGATATATATTGTCCATATTCTAACCGGATCTATGTCTCGTAGAAATATTACGATGTGCAAAGTATGTATCAAATTGGTTACTGCCTTCGAGAGTTATCGTGCGCACCAATTTAGCGAAAATGTTTTAACTTCTGTGGGGTAGGTACCCGAAGGAGTGGACCGATATGGCCTAGAACTAGTTTCAAATTTGCGTAAAATATTACGACTGCCAAGTTTTGGACCGAATCGGTTTATCCGTTCGAGAGTTATCGAGCGCTGCATCCACTACACATGCTCCCATATCGGGCTTTTACAGCTTTCGCGCCACTTTCTGAGGAATTATGGACTTGCCCCTGATGAAACTTGTAGCGTCGTATGGGAGGCAGTGAATAAAAGTTATTATAATAAAAATCAAAGCGATTCGAAAGCAGGTTCTAAACTGAACTTTTTCGAAATTTTGTGTGGGAGGTAACCGATAGATGGGGCCGATGGAGTCTATATTGACACCTCATCTAAGTCTGGTAGAAATTTAAGAATGTGCAAAGTATAGACCAAATCGGTTACTCCCTTCAAGTATGGACCAAATCGGTTATTCCCTTCAAGAGTTATCGGGCGCACAAATTTTCCGAACATTTTAAAATTTGTTAGGTGGAGGTACCGTAAGGAGTGGACCGATATTAGCCATCTTCGGGCTTAAATTAAGTTTGGACAAAATATTACGAAAGCCACATTTTGGACCGAATCGGTTGATCTGTTCGAGAGTTATCGTGCGCTCCAGCCAGCCAGACGGACGGACATTGCTACATCGACTCCAAATTGTCTGAAACAGATTTCGTCCCAACATACTTGGGGTCTAAAACCATAATTTCGATGAGGCACATTTGTACAAAGTATATGCATGAATTACAACAACTAACAAATTTACAAAAACAACATTGTTGTTATTGAAAATTTATTGTCAAAGAAAATACAGTATAGTCTCGATAATCCGGACACCACATGTTTCAGCGATGTCCGGATTATCGAATTGTCCGGATTACCGAGTAGTCACAAAAACACATAATTTTGTAAGTACAAATCTTTAATATCGGACGTTTACTAGATAATAACATGACATCTAAAGTAAACGAATTCATATTAAGCAAATATCACGGGTTGCGGCCATTTTAAGCAGCTTTCCTGGAGCTCTATTCTTGTTCTATGAAAATTTGAAATGAAAAGTTTTATAAAGGAAATAAATGTCAAATGAAAAATTTTATAAAGTAAATATTTTTATTTCAAATTTTCATAGATCAAGAATCCCAGCCCCTGGCTACCAAATTTAATTCTTAATTTTACTCCCCTAGCTTAATTTAGGTGACATTTCCTGTGTATTTATGTAGTCTAAAACTTCTCTGCAGTTGGTGTAATAATTATTCCACAAAAATCCCAGAAGGCACAAGGGAGACTTCTCCCATATCAATGAGTGCACCCCGATTCATGTTAGCTCAATGATATATAACCTACTTTTTATCGCAGAGTCCGCACGGTGTGTCTAAGACAGCACTTGTAGAGAAGTTTTACATGGCTGAAATACTCATGTCGTCAACATTACTGTTGACCGTTGAAAAATGTTTGATGTTGCCTGGTTGGGGATCGAACCCACGACCTTCAGCGTGCAAGGCGGGTTACATACCATTGCACATTTTCAAGGATGTAAAGATTGTTGCCCATGTACACGTATTGATTTTCACTGTCCATGGGACATGAGCCTCTTACGACTTGTGAGATATAACTTCAGAATTCAAATGCACTCATCTCATTATGGCGAATATTTTTTAGATATTTCTATGAACGTCAGCAACTGAATTTACCTTGTACTCGAAACAAAAAAAAGTTTTAAGACAATTGAATTGAATTTAAATCTAATGGTTGTATAATAACAAGAATACAATACAACAATCCGTAGTGGCCGGTGATTTTTTATATCAAAGAATGAAAATAAAAGGAGTCACACGTTTCTAAGTAATTTATTGAAATTTCTATACAAGAAGTGCAATTCTCCAACTCACTTTTTGCGTTACCGAAAAAACTTAGTCCCAATTTACATTAGGCGAGTTTACTTGCGGCAATTGTCAGTTTGACGGAGAGAGAGGTGAGGTATATGGTAACCCTTTGCCTC
The DNA here is from genome assembly GCF_047663935.1 of Musca autumnalis. Taxonomy (NCBI): domain Eukaryota; kingdom Metazoa; phylum Arthropoda; class Insecta; order Diptera; family Muscidae; genus Musca; species Musca autumnalis. The sequence goes on from NW_027411644.1 coordinate 160,205,337, forward strand.
TCAACACCCTCTCTCACCCACAAACTGACAATTGCCGCAAGTAAACTCGCCTAATGTAAATTGGGACTTAGTAAAATTAAATTGCTTATAATTTCAGAAATTAACGATACTTCTCAGTAAGTTAGCGACCAAAAAAGTGGTCATTAAGTTCCGTCTATAGCAGGAGTGCTGTTAAATTTTATTTAAACTTTTCATTGATAATTTTCCAATTAATTTTACCGATTTTTTGTCGGGAACTCAAACATGAGTTACAGAATATAAAAACTAAGCTATTATTCTCAACGCTTTAAGTGTTTTAAATATTTCTAGGTACAGTTCCAAGGGACTTACTCACTAAACGGAGGCCTAATAACTAATTTCTTTAGAGGAAAAGAACACTAGGTTTAAAATACTGTTGCTTATCATAGTCAGCTATCGATGGTTGAAGGGTAGAAGCATCATTCGACAGATAGTTAATTCCATATTGACTATATAACTAAGTCAACAGTGGCTTGTCAGAAAGGCGAGATGTGAACCGAAAACTTCGAAAAACTTTATTTTTCGTATTTACACACCAATTGCTATTGCTAAGAACGCAAGCGTCAATGAAATAAATAAGAATCTAATGCTCAAGATTGGAAAAAAAATATTAATGTCCGGATTATCGAGGTACGAAAAATGTGAGATGTCCGGATTACCGAGTCTACAATGTAAAAAATTCTAGTGTCCGGATTAACATTTTGAAAATTCTCTAAAATAGAAAAAAATTGAATCAAAATGTAAATATAAAGCATTCAGAACTGTCGTAGGGCATTTTTATTACATGTATAGGATGATTAGGATGGTAGCAAATTTCGAAATTTCAAATTTCATGAGTAGACCCTATTATATTATGAAAACTAAATTTACAAAAAAGTAAGAATATAGCTGAAAAAAATTCATTTGGGCATGTGGGTTAGGCCGTTTTGGCGCTGAGCGCCTCATATACCCTCGTTAACATAAATGCTGAGGGTATAATAAATATATAATTTTGAAATTAAAAAATGGGAGTTATATAATTCGATAGAATTATACAGATGGTTCCTTGGATGTTGTCTCTCTATCCCTGGCTCACCTGTAGATTTGAACATATCTATAATTGAAAAATATACGAATATGTCCGTTCTAGTGTCATTATCGGAAGCTACCTCAGGAAGACTGAAGTTGTCTTCTTGCCAGTGTACATTATTTTTTCCATCAAATTTTAGAATTAAAATGTCGTAGTGTATTTTTAATGTATTTGGTCTGTTACTTTTTCAGTACGGTCAGAACAGGATCGCAGATGAGACAGACTATATATAACTTTATAACTTATGTGGATTATAGCAATTAATTAATCAGCTGAAGGGAATCTATCGACTAGACTATGGCGAGTTACTAGCTTGACGCCTTACTAAAAATCAAACCTGTGATAATTACTACGAGAATATCTTCCAGAATGCTCTGAATTGCTTACGACGCTTTATAAAATTCACACTTACTCCTTATATCTACTATGAATCCCACTATTTGCAATATTTTCTTGTTGCAAATTCTTAAAGATTCTATTTCTACAGAATTTTGAGTTTTTAAAGAAAATGAGAAGTTTCAAAATAAGAGAATAATTTGTTTATTACGATAGGTACACAAATTGATTTACTTTTAGTGTCACTTCAAACCTGCTATTCACGTAGCTCGTGATTGGTACATTTATATACATATGTACGAATGTATGTAGGAAGACATTTAAGCAACTAAAACTATTTCCAAATCACAACATGATACCAAGTTAACACAACGGGGAAAACAACAAATACACCAACAAAATAAACTGTTATAGAGAAAAATTGTGTACACCTTATCAGATAAATCGATGGCGACAACGAATGGAAGGTAACAATATTTGACATGAATACACCATTTTTTCTTAGATGGTCTTGGCTACTACCATTTCTGATTTGAATGTATAAAAAACACTCTCGTAGATTTGAAGATTAGAAAAGAAACTGGACATTTTATTTATGCGACATGTCAAATTTTGACATTGACACCATACACATAACAATGGACGAATAGGTGTAAGAAAAATTCGTTAGTATTGTTTTTATTCACAATTCAGCTAGACCACCCATAAATTATTGAATCGTTGATTATTGTTTATATTAAACTGGTTTATTATAATTAGAAAGAAAGGGAAGATGATAATATTGGTCTTAAATGTCTGTGAGGTCGATTTGTATTAACTAAATGGCATGGCTCCCTGGTAGGACAAAGGAAATTCTAGTTGGACACCCTATGGTTTGTTGATTGAACCATTAACATTTTATAATTTTGTATAACGATAATCAGCATTATTTCCAGAGTTACTTTATTAATAGGTATTTACTAAGAAAGAGAGAGTGTAGACATTACTTATTATAGCCATTTGTATGGGACAATATCATTCTTATAACAACAATTATTTTTGATATTTGCGTAAAACACGTATGGAGACCACGCAAAATTTCAAATTCGGAGATGTATCAATTACCCAATCTATGTTTATGTTCCTTATGTATTTTTCTTATAGTTTTAAGACTAATTACACAACAGGTGATATGTTAAAAATATTTAATTAAAATAAAACATTTTTTACTTCTCGTAAATGTACTTAAAATACATACACCCATATTCCATTTAATTTAATTTGAACATTCATTCGTTCATCTCAAAGAGCTGACAAAACAATTGCTCTCGATTATTATCACTGCAACCGATTTAGGTCTTGTTGAACTTTTGGTGGCCTCTATTCATTGTTTTGTGAAATCTCAGACACCCTTAAAGATGACAGAGTCATATCTGATGGCTTGTTCCCCCCATCTTATTCACTCAGCACATGGCCATAATTGAAATTTAAAATATTATGTGTTTTTATAACAATTTGTGTAATTTTCGAGGAGAATGCATTTCTGTTTATTCATATCCAACAAACGAGCCATACAATGGAGAGCATTGTCTTCTGCATCCACAATTTAAAATTAAACAATGTATATTTCTATATAGGCACATCTAAGTATATTAGGATGTTTCTAAAATAAATAAAAAGTAATTTAAATTGGAAAAAAGAAAATTAAAGCGTTATTTTAATTTAGTATTATATTGTTTTTTAGCTTGAGGCCAAGTAGCCAGCATTTCCCCGCCATTTTTATTTGCAACCTACTTATAAATGTAATTAATTTTTACTAAATAAATTAATATTATACTATATTTTATTATATTTTTCTGAACCGTGCTTTTATAATTACATTGATCTTACAAATTTTATAAATATTTTTTTAAGTTTGAATTAAAACAAAATGCCAGTTTCGGGACCTGCAAGAATCTAATAATGTTTACTATGATAGCAATTTGTCCTTTATGATATCGAAAAAACATAGTAAAAATTAGTAGATTCTTGCAGTTCTGGAACAGAACATATAATAAATAAAACAAGTTGATCTCTTCGATTTTTATAAAACTTCTATGAACCGCACTAATATACTAAATGCAGACACATCATTTATGCGTCCACCATGTGGAAATATGCATTCAATCGATGGAGGCTACATTATACACTCAACAATATCCATTCATGTATTTGGTATTCATTTCACTATTATTGTGGAAATTCAAAAAGACGCACACACACAGTCTCACATCGTCAAAATGAAGAACATCAGCCACGCATCGTCATCATCCCTCCGCCTGCTCGGAAGGGGGTGTTATACTTAAAAAAATTTCCATAATTGGTTATGATTTAAGAGCTGATAGCAATTAATTTCTATTTATCCAATTGCAGTCTTGGAGGTGGAGTAAAAATAATGATGATTACAAATTCAAAAATATCAGTCAATTGCTCTCAAACATGTACATATGTTCAGTGAATTAAGTGAATAACAAATTCACTTCATTATAAAAATAGTATTAAAATAGGAAGGAAATTTGGATTTGTCATTAATTTAGAAAACAAATTGTGCAAGTATAAAATTTATTAACTTTTGAAAAATGGTTTACTTACGATTGTTCTTGGAACATCAAAAAATCTGAAAATAAAAGGTAAACAGGAATTTTTATTTTGTATAGACAGTATTGGTTGTTTGTACAATTTTGTGATTTTCCCCCTATGATTACAAAATATATAAATTAGCGGCATGTAAATCACAAAAGGTACACATGTATATAAACATTTAGTTTTTATTTATCCCTAGGGTAGAACATTTTGTTTTATTTTTTTCCAAATTTTCTTATCAGATATTTTAATTTTTGTAGAACCAAGTTTCATATTCTTTCTTGTATCAACTCGAAAAAAGAAGAAAAAAATACATCAAAAAAATATTTTCATTATATAAAGTAAATAAAGATTTCATTTATTTGGCGACCTATAGTGAAATTTGACGAAGAATATTTTTGTGTTTGATGTCGTCCTTCTGAGTCCCGGTCCACTCTAGAGTGATTTCAATGAAATAATTTCATGAAATTAGGTGTTCTATGGTCGAGTTCCCCACTACAGAAATTTCATTATTACTTCATGAAACTTTTTCAATGAAATCGCTCTAGTGTGGACCGGGAATAAGTTATGTTTTCTGGGACAATTTTTAATAAACACGAATGAAGTTCGACTTTAACCTTAAAACGTGTTTTTATTTTTTACAGATTTCTGGAGATCAGATAAGATTTACAGACTTGGTGTTTTCTGAGACATATAAGCTTCGTTCCAGTACTTTTTTATTGGTAAAATGTTCAAAAGAGAAAACTGTCAAAAATGAGTTCAACGCACACATTTTTCCAAAATGTACGGGAATGGAAAAATGGCGGAAACGTAAAAAAATCTGGAACAAATGTCAAAGTCGGCGTGTCAGCGAATCGGAAGCCGGCAAACATGGTGCACATTTTTGCTCGCTCAAATTTGTCGTGTAAAAAGTTTCTAAAGAGAAAGCCATTCATCACTATCATACTTCTCAAAAGAAAAAAACTATATACCTAAAATGGGAGAATTTCAAGATATCTTAACTTGAATATTTCGATTAAATATTAATTTTAATATTAAATGGCGTTTGCGCATTTTCAAGTGTGAATAGACCCTGTTAACTATGGACATATCGATTACCGGCTACACAATCGAAATCGTTTCCCTAACAAATGGTATACTTCGGAGGTAAAATTCGGTGGCCTGTTTTTGAAATTATGAGCTTACCGACAAAACAAGTAAAAAAGTGTCAGTCGGCTTTGCCGACAGAGATATATCCTCAGCCTATGTGAATCGAAACTTTCATCTACGGGTAGATCTAATGTATTTAGGATCTTTTCAGAATTTTATGGCCCCTTTTGAACATTTGAACTTGCCGACAAAGATTTTGATTAGTGTTAAGGTTCAAAAGTGTTGCGGAGGAGGTACTAGGAGGAATGGACCGACATAGTCCATTATGGAAGTGGATCTTATTTTCGGAGTCATATCTTTTCGATAGATATTGCGCCCACTAGTCATTTCAGACACCGAAGCATGGACTTGTCTTCGGAAAACATAATATCGCTGTGAAGAGGACCACAACTAACAGCATCGGTATACATTTCCAAAGGATCCTCGAACAGACCCTAAACTGCACTTATACACAAATGTTGAACTTTTGTGGCGGAGGTACCCTAAGGGGAGGACCGTTATGGGCCATTTTAGAAGTTAAACTAAATTTGAACAATATATTAGGAGATCCACAGTTTGGATCAATTTGGTTGCCCCGTTCAAGAGATATCGTGCATACTATTTTAGTGATTTTTTTTTTTTTTAATATTTGGGGAAAGTTCCGGAAGTTGCCCATCTTCGAACTAAAATTAAGTTTGGACAAAATATGACGAAGGCCAAATTTTGGACTAAATCGGTTGATCAGTTCGAGAGTTAAGCGCTCTCCAACCACAACATATGGTGCCATGGGGTTTTTACACCTTTCGGGCTGTTTTCTCAAGAAGTATGGACTTGACCCTGAAAAAAACTTTTACCATGGTAATTGAGGCAGCGAATGCAAGTTGCTTCAACAAACACCAAAGTGATTCGAGTGCAGGTCTTAAAGTGAACTTATCCGAAATTTCGTGTGGGAGGTACCCAAAGTAGTGGAAAAATATAGTATATACTCGAACCTGATCTATATCTGGTAAATATATTAGGATGTGTAAAGTATGGACCATATCGGTGACTCCCTTCAAGATTTATCGTGCACAATTTTTCCGAATATTTGTGAACTTATGTGGGGGAAGTACCTGAAGAACTGGAACGATGTGGCTTATATTCGAACTAAGACTAAGTTTGCACAAAATATTACGAAGGCCAAATTTTTTACCTTTTCGGCAAATCTGTTGCGCTCCACCCACTAAACACAGAGTCATAGGAGTTTTTTGCACCTTTCAGGAAGTATGGACTTGCCCCTGATGGAACTTGTTCCGTCGTATGAGGACTGTGAATACAAGTTGTTACAACAAAAATTAAAGTGATTCGGGAGCAGGTCCTAAAGTGAACTTTTCAAAAATTTTGTGTGGGAGGTACCCGAAGGAGTGGATTAATTGAGCCCATATTGGAACCTCGTCTAAATCTGGTAGAAATTTCACGATGTGCAAAGTGTGGTCCAAATCGGTTAAGCCATTCAAGAGTTATCGTGATCACAAATTTTTCTATTATTTTCAAACTTTTGTGGGGGAAGTACCGGAAGGAGTTGGACCGATATAACCCCATCCTCGAACTAGAACTAAGTTTGGACAAAATATTACGAAAGCCAATTCGGTTGATCCGTTCGAGAGTTATCGTTCGCTCCTGCCAGCCAGACAGGCAGACAGACGGACATGTCTAAATCAACACCAAATTGTCTGAAACTGATTTCGTTCAAACATACTTGGGCTGTAAAACCATTTTTGCGATGAGACACATTTTGCCCGTATGAAAGTGTAACTCGATAGCATAAATGCTGAGGTTATATACAGATGTTCTAGGGTTATTTACACACTCGATATGGATTAAAGCTCAAAAATGTTGAACTGTTGCGGAGTTAGTAACTGAAGGAGTGGATCAGCATAGTCCATTATGGAAGTGGATCTTATTTTGCCAGTCATTCCTTTCGACAACTATGGCGCCCACCAGCCATTTAAAGCATTTGGACCAATTTGTCACAAGGACTACTTTCGGTAAAAATTTCCAAAGAAAATTTCACGATGGGCAAAAATTCGGCTAATTGTACAGTCAGTTGATAAGATATCGTGCTCACAGGTCATCCTAGCAGAGTCATTTAGAGCTTTTAGGACATTATCTCAGGATGTATGGACTTGCCCCCGAAAAAGTTGTACCGTCGCACACTGGTCGAAACCACTGATCTAGCGGCGCAAAAGTAAAAAAATCGAACTAAAAAATTGCGAAATATTTTCCATTGTATCGATTACAGACACTTTGCAGACAAAGATTTTATTTTTTCATTTTTGTTGTTGTAAATATTCACTCAGTCATTCATTATAAAATACAAGAGTTTTTGTTGCACCAGATTTTAAAAAATTGTTGCAAAAAAATTATCTTTATATTTGTTTAAATGTTAAATAAATTCGTAATTAAACTGGACAAAATTTATTTTTAGTTAATGGCAGATTGTGTGATTTAAATTATAACAAGTAAAAAAGTGTCCGTCGGCGTTGCCGACAGATATATACCTTCAGCCAATGTAAAGTGAAACTTTCACCTACGGACAGATAGAACTTGTCGACAAAAATGTGGATTAGAAATTAACACAAATGTTAAACTTTTGTGGGGAAGGTACCCTTAGGGAGGACCGATATGGGCCATTTTGGAAGTTAAACTAAATTTTGACAAAATATTAGGAGATCCAAAGTTTGGACCACCATTCAAGTGATATCGTCCTAACATTTCAGTGAAATTTTTTAAATATTGGGGAGAAGTACCGGAAGTTGGGGACCGGTATTGCCCATATGAAACTAAGTTTGGATATAATATGATTAAGACCAAATGTTGGACCAAATCGGTTGAACAGTTCGAGAACCACATATGGTGACATAGGGCTTTTTGAACCTTTCGGGATGTTTTCCCAAGAAATATGGACCTGCTCCTGAAAAACTTTTACCGTCGTAATGGAGGTAGCGAATGCAAATCGCTTCAACAAAAAACAATGTGATTCGAGAGCAGGTCTTAAAGTGAACTTATACGAAATTTTGTGTTGGAGGTACCCAAAGGAGTGGACAAATATAGTCCATATTCGAACCCGATCTATATCTGGTAGATATATTAGGATGTGCAGAGTATGGATTACATCAGTCACTCCCTTCAAGAGTTATCGTGCACATATTTTTTCCGAAGATTTTTGAATTTTTATGAGGGAGGTACCTGATTTTGGACCGAATTGGCAGATCCGTTCGAGATTTATCTTGCGCTCCAATCACTACACACGGTGTCATAGGGGTTTTTTGCATCTTTCAGGCTATATTCTCAGGAAGTATGGACTTGCCCCTGATGAAACTTGTACCGTCGTATGGGGGGCAGTGAAAACAAGTTGTTACAACAAAAATCAAAGCGATTCGAGATCAGACCCTAAACTGAACTTATCTGAAATTTTGTGTGGGAGGTACCCGAAGGAGTGGACCGATTGAGTCCATATTTAAACTTCATCTAAGTCTGGTAGAACTTTCACGATGTACAAAGTGTATGCCAAATCGGTTACTCCCTTCAAGAGTTATCGTGCGCACAAATGTTCCGAACATTTTCGAACTTTTGTGGGGGAGGTACCGGAAGGAGTGGACCGATATAACCCATCTTCGAACTTAAACTAAGTTTGGGCAAAATATTACGAAAGTCCAATTTTGAACCGAATCGGTTGCTCCGTTCGAGAGTTATCGTGCGCACCAGCCAGCCAGACAGAAGGACGGGCATGGCTAAATCAACTCCAAATTATCTGAAACACATTTCGTCCAAACATACTTGGGGTCTGAAACCATTATTTCGATGAGGCACATTTTGCCGAGGGTATAAATTTAGTTTGGAGTCTGGAGGCACTTAGTTATATAGCAATCAATTTTCAAAAAAATTAAATTTTTTAGTGTTTTTTGTTGTTCTATAGAGTGCATCTTGTAAACTTGGGTTCGATTATTTTTTGGGGAATAAAATTGGACTCTCTGGATACGTAATATGGGAGCTAAATCAAAATATGGACCTATTTTGAGAAATGTTTGCAAAGAGGAGTTCTACCCCCGGAGACACTATAATATCATATTATAGCTTAATATGTTATTAAATATGGGATAACAAGCAAAAATTCAACGAATCGAGTGTATCATAAAAGGGGCTACATCGAAACATAAATCCGTATTGAAAATGTTTTTTTAAGAAGATTTTATACGCAGTGAGAACACGGAATGCAAAATTACAGCCAAGCTGGTTTAAAAATGTGGTCATGATATTCAAAATACCTTAAATTGGGAGGTACGGTTACATGGGGGATATATCAAAACGTGCACTTATGTCCATAATTTTTGCTGGAAATATTTTGTGACCACTAGGAACCCTAAGTACCAAATTACGAAATTGTGGCTTAAATCCTCAAAATACCGAAAATCGGAAGGTACCGTTATATGGGGGCTATACCAAAACATTATCCGATATTGTTCATATTTGGCCCTTTATTACCCACAGGTACAAGCTGAGTTTGTGCAAAATTTCAGTGACGTATCTCATTCGTTTGCAAGTTATTAATTTCGCTCGGCTAGATCAGTGCTTTCGACCACCGTGCGTCGTAAAGAGGGCCGCGAACACAACATGCTGCAAACAATTTTATGATGATCCCAGTGGCATTCCTAATCTGCATTCGTTTTGTGTAGTCCATATTCGAAGCCTATCCATTTGTTAAGAAATATTTCTTAGTGGATTAAAGATGCCAAGCAACGGTCCTGGCCGGCTTTAGCATGGCATAGCCCATGACTTATCTTGGTCGCTCTTTCATTTCAAGTGGACACTGTCCTTTCCGTGGTATAACCTGGGGAGCTGCCTTTAACATCCGTTAATAACGCTTTGCAAAAAGTGCGATGGAATCGAGCAGACGTGAAGATCATAAAGGATTACGCATTGCATAATAGCTGCATTGAAACGAAAAAACTGGGAGGAAAATATCTTTGGTCCCATTGTCTGGAAATTCAGCCTTCATGATGTAACATGCGACAACGGAATGAGGTTGAACGATTTTGCTGCGGTAAAAAAAAAAAAAACAACAAGGTAGTGAGCAGCAACACGTTTAAATACCTCGGCATATACAAGGTCACGTGGATGTGCCCAGATGGGAAAACCAGATCGATCATGTTGCTATAGAAGGAATACAATCTTCCAGGGTGTACGGATGTCCGATCGATTAGAGGAGCGAACATCGATTCGGACCTTTTCCTTGTAGCGGCCATATATGCACTAATCTTAATATTGCGGGAAAAAGTCCGATCTAACACAGGACGGCAGCTAGGGAAGGTGCAAACACAACAGATAGCACAAGCCTACTCCGCTCAACTAACCCACACGCTGTAATATGGCACTCCTTGTCCGGAAAATATAGAAGCGCAGTGGCAAAGAGTAGTCCATCCTCTTCAAGCTGACGGAAAATCTATACTTGGGTATCAAAAACCACCACCTAAAACTCCATGGTATGATCAGCAGGGTCGTAAGGTTACCGAAGAGAAGAACGCGGCATACAGACCAACTCTGCAGTCAGTAAAAACACGAAGCGCCAAGGATGAATATCGTAAGAAGAGGAGAAGCGTATTTTCAGAAGAAGAAAAAAGAGCTGGAAAACGTAGGCGTGAAAAAACTCGAGATATTCAGGAGTCAGAATGAAGTCTGAAAATTTTTTACGAGGGTGTAAAACACCATATTGAAGGGTATGATCAGGCTCATTTTCCTCCAAAGACGATGAAGGCAACCTCGTCACTTATACAGATAACGTACTGAGCAGCTGAAAGAAGCATTTCATAAAGCTTTTGGTATCGATTATGGGCGGCTATGAAGATAGCACAGAACCAATCTCAAACGACGGCATTGAGTGTTTACAACCTAGCCGAAGTGACGTCAAGACAGGAATTAACCGGCTGAATAAAGTAGGAGGAGCTGATGGGCTAGGAAATTTATAACCACTAGAATAACTAGTTGTTATATGGCCTTTAGAAGTTGAAAAATTTGCTAAAAAACTTATCGCTCATTTACTCAAAGAGTGACATAAGTGAAAAAATTGGTTTTTGGAGTTAGTTATTTCTTCTGCGATTCCCACTTTATCTTGTGTCAAATTTTGATATCTCCAAAAAAGGTTCTTAGTTTATGAAGCACTAAAATACTTCTAATCATGCTTGATCTTGCACAGAAATTTAGCACTGATATCTGGCTAGCTCCTTACAAAAGATGGTCATAGTAGTTATTTTATTTTTTGTTTAGTAGCCTTTTTGTGTTGGGAAGTCAAATTTCAATCGGTAACTTAAAACGCATTTTTCTCTTGTGATGTGTCACTCTTTGAGCAAATGAGTGATATGTTCTATTTTTAGAACAGTTGATGTGGAATTTGTTTCAATTTCAACACACTTCATTTTTTATTTAATTTTGCTCTCAGCTGGATTTGATCCTAGGAACTTCTGATTTGTAGTCGAACACACTATACACTGTGCCACTCGTAGGAACATTAAGGGTTGTTTAAACGCTTACATGTGCACCACCAACTGTGTTTTTTTGTTAACAAAAAACTTGCGGCCGATGGTAAGCGTTGAACACACAACCCTAGGATTTGTAGTCGGCCACACACGGTCTGTACCACCGTATATATTACATAGTAAGAGTGAAGTAAGTAGTTTTGCTTTATTACATTGCATTGTAATGGGTTACATCATGACTAACGGATCCAATTTTTGCTGGGACTATGTTCTACACTTTGTTCAGTGATAAGAAATGAGGTATCATATCAGGGGCCTAAACATATAATCGGGATGCCCTAATTGATATGAATGAAGTCTCCTCCCCTTGCCTCTCGGAGATGTTCGTGACCCTTTCAAGAGGGAAAAGAATGTGGCACTAACCAAAAATAATGCACCGCATTGTAAAACATTTTTTCTAAGTGTACACAGATTTCATATCAGTGAAAATATTTAAAGAATTTATATGGAGATATTTCCTAGCTTTAGTTGCTTTGTTTTTTTTTCGTTATCGCCTCCCCACACATTTCATTCTCATCGAAATGGCACTTTAATTAATGCTTTAATAAAACAAATGTATTTTATTATTATTTAAAAAAAAAAAAAAAAACATCGTATAAACGATTATGACCAGTCGTGTGTACATATGCACGTTTATAATGGATTTTTTTATGAATTTGAATTGTCGCCTTAATGTAGTGACAAGTGGGTTTTTTCATAAATTGAGACATTTATAAACAATCAAAAACATTTTTGTGTCATTCATGATTTGTGGAATATGGACTTTTATGTATATAGATGTGTGCCAATATACAAACATGTGCACTTGTATATTCATTTGGGTATTTATTCTTTTAATTTACTTGTCTTCATTAAAAAAAAAGATCAGTACAGGCAGCAATGCGAAAGAAAAGAAAAACAAACTGACTATAATCTTCACAATTTGGCAAATGAACAGCAAATCGCCTCCCGTATAAAATATATTGTAAATCTTAATGGATCAAATATCGTAAATTTGATTAATATTTACTGTGTTACGTGAACTGATAATGACAAAATGCATAACTGACTGTCGTTGCAATTGATAATTTGCAAAATATGCCGTAATGAATTATGGTATGTTACGAGCCTTTCTTGTGAAATAAAATATAAAATATATGCTACAAGGCATGCAGATAACACAGGCTTGTACAGTACTTTACGCTACTGATGATGAGTTACACAAGGCATACACATCTTTTTTTTCCAAATTTATCGCTTAATGTATAAGAAGGAAGTCACAAAAATACTTTGTTAGGATGTATTATATTAAATTTAATTTATTTATTATTGTTCCTTATTTTTCTTTTATTTTGTAAAAACTCTCAAAGGGCAGTTACCGTATACGTTGTATGTTTTATAGCTCCAAACAAATTTTATCTCTAATGATTTTGATTGGTAATGACATTCATTTAATGTGCACTTATTCCGAAATTGTTGTCTTAATTAAAAAAGTGAATTATGAAAACCACTTAAAATGTCACACAATTTAATTGTGTTTTACTCTGTCCCGAAATGACTTTATAAATTCAATTTCCTAATATTCGAAAATGCAATAAAACGATACTGCACTACCTCATGCATCATGTGCTTACATGTAACATCTAATTTAATATCTAATGGCATCTTTAAAAACGTTCCTCTTTATTATTAACTGCAGCCGGATTCTATATAACATCCGTCCAGCATAAACTATTAAATCGGAAAGTATGACAAAAACCTTCAAAATATCTCAAATCAAAGGGTATCATTATCTGAGCTTATACAGATTAGAATCTAAAATGAAACCTCAACCTCGAACTGATTTGAAGTAAACAAGAAGAATTAGATTCCTTTCGTTTATAAAAATACTTAGCTCTTCCTCCACGTTATGGCTTATTCCTTGGAGGAGTAGAATAACTGTTAAAATCATTTTATATTGATAATTTTCTACCAATTGAGATACCAAAATACCACTTTAGAATAAAAGTGTAGCAAAACCTGGATGTTCTTTTCAAAAAATGGACCAAAGTTTAAAATTTTTGTAAATTAGATTTGTATCCTATATGTATATGGATGCTTTTTTTCGAAGTAACTTTTCTATTTTCTGGGAACACAAAATCCAATTAACAACCAATTCCGTAGCAAAATATGACTAAAATCTTCAACGATGATGATTTTTGCCAAATACCAAATTTCAGTCATTTCAGTTGCATAATATGGCTAAAACTTTTAAAATACCGAAAATCGGGGATACTGTCCTATGATTGCTATATGAAAACGACAAATTTCTGGTGGAAAGTTTTATACCCCCCAATGAAGACAATGTACCAAATTTCAGTCATTCCTAAGTTTGGACAAAGTATTACATAAGCCAAATTTTGGACCGAATCGGTTGATCCGTTCGAGAATTATCTTGTACTCCAACTACTATACTCGGTGTCATAGGGGCTTTTTTGCACCTTTCTGGCTATTTTCTAAGGAAGTATGGACTTGTACCGTCGAATGGGGGCAGTGAATACAAGTTTTTACAACAAAAATCGAAACGATTCGAGAGCAGGTCCTAAACTGAACTTTTCTGAAATTTTGTATGGGAGGTACCCGAAGGATTGGACCTATTGAGTCCATATTGGAACCTCATCTAAGTCTGGTAGAAATTTCACGATGTTTTAAGTTCGGATCAAATCGTTTCTCCCTTTAAGAGTTATCGTGCGCACTAATTTTCCGAACATTTTCGAACTTTTGTGGAGGAGGTACCGGAAGGAGTTGACCGATGTAACCCATCTTCGAATTTAAACTAAGTTTGGACTAAGTAGTACGAAAGCCAAATTTTGGACCAAATCGGTTCTTCCTTTAGAGAGTTATCGTGCGCACCAGCCAGCCAGACAGACAGACGGACATTGCTAAATCCTAGTGGATAAAAACTTCTCCATAGATGGGTTCTTTCTGATTTTTAGTCTTCGTTGTGAATAAAACTTATTTCTACAAAGTATTGTAGGTATACGTATTGTAGGTATCGCTACAGGAAAAACCCCCATACAAAGGTACCTCATGATTTTTGGTATTTTTAAGATTTTAACCACATTATTCTCTCATATATTATTTAGTCTCTTTTGGAGCTATTACATATTTCTGAACAGAATTGCCGGTATATGTCCACGTTTTAGAATAGCCCCTGTAGAACAGTACCGTTCGGTGTTCGGTATTTTTAAAGTTTTAGCCACATTAGGGGCGTAGCCCGAAATACCTCTTGGCACCATTTCGGACAAAATTTGAACTTTTGCAAGTATGACTAAAAAAATCATAATGGAGGACCAGAGCCCGTTTTGTCGAAAATAATTATGCTTTTGATAGCTGTTTGATATCCCTGAACATCTTAGACAGATAAAATAGAAAAGAACCTCTTTGAACCATTTTCAACGATGCTTCTCGATTTGACTTAATTAAATACCTTAAAGCTAAATTTATCAGTTGCGGCGTTACTGATCTCCTACAGAGAAGTTGATTGGACATCTGGTATTTGACTTATTTACTTTTCACTCTTACCTTTCTATCAGAAATTTTGTGCAGCTTGAAATACGTAATATTCAATATTACCATTTGCTTGCATAAATAGCCGTATAAGAGAACACCATTCTCCCCTTTAACAACAAATTGTTATTGTTAATATCCAACACCTTTTTTTTGCAGAACGCAGGTACCATGAAAGGGGAAATGCCTGCTGTTTTTGTGGAATATTCCAAAATATAAAGCAGACATATGCTTCGTATTTTCAATTGCAAGCGTTTGTGGTGTAGCACGAGAAATAATGCAAAAACAAAAGCAACGCTTTAACCAACCAACTAACTAACAAAAACAACAAAAATCTTTCTCTCCAACCAAGTGTCAACTTAAAACGCAAACCATAAAATTGTTTGATTATTGCCATAAACGATCGTAAAATACAACAATCTTGGACGAGAGTATTATGTTATTTTGGGCCATGTTTGTGGTAATTTTAATTCTAATATAAAGATTATAAAGTGGAATAACGTACAACGCCTTTGTCGGAGTTCCTCTATACAGGGCAATGAAAATGAACTTCTGTCGTTCTTTTTTTTGGCGTACATAAAAAAATCATGGACGGGAGTTGGAATAAAATAGCCATTGACCATCACCATCATCATCAGCAATATTGTTGTCGTTCACTTTCTGTTTACTACCATTGGAAACCGGAGAGCAGAACCCATATGGATTGGCTGAACAAGTAGATAACCGCCATGCTGATGATGATAATAAGAACATCCAAAACCATATCAATAAATATGCAATGTCACCGTGGCTGTGTGTTACACGATCTTGGGGTAGACGACACTGGTTAGAGAACGAGAAGACGAGCAGCAGCAGCGGTAACTTCTATGCCGTCACGACATTTATTTGCCAATTTATGGCTGTTTAATGGTAATAATGAATATATTTTATATGACAATAAATAATTGTTGAAACATTTCTTTTATTTTAATACTAGTTCGTTGTTCAGCGATTGGCGTATTTAGTTGTATAGCTTAGGATTTTTCAAACCCAAAATATTGTCTGCAACACGCCATTCGTTAAGATATGGAAAACCAAAATAATCCATTAGAGAAATAAATGCAATTCTGCAAATACAATGTGGTCAACGTCACATGCTCAATGCAGAATTTAATAGTTGAAAATTGCGTTCCGATCCATATTACATTGATTTTTATTATAATTATCCATTTAAGTACATAATTAAGAATTAATAATTATATAAGGTATTGTATATTTAATTATATGCGTAGGGAACAAGTGGGAAGGGTGTGGGCTATGAAAGGATTTCGAATCAAATGTTAACATGTGCGGTTCAGCCATCGTAATTTAATACTAGTCCAACTTGAAGAAATCGGAATACGACATAACTATTATTCAGAAATAAATTTTGGTATTTTGAGCTCGTGTCCTTATCTCTTAAACTAACAAATATGCACAGTAGTCAAGTATTTGTATTTTTATACCCTCCACCATATGGAGGGTATAATTAAATTTGTCATTCCGTTTGTAACACATCGAAATATTCGTCGGAGACCCTATAAAGTATATATATTATTGATCAGCATAAAATTCTATGTCGATTTGACCATGTCCGTCTGTCCGTCCGTCCGTCAGTCCGTCCGTCCGTCTGTTGAAATCAAGATACAGCTCGCAATTTTAAAGATAGAGAGTCAAAATTTGGTACAGAGGTTGCTATTACTTGCAGGATGGTTGGTATTGAAAATGGGATATATCGGTCTACGTTTTGATATAGCCCCCATAGAACGGTACCTCCCGATTTTCGGTATTTTTAAGGTTTTAGCTTCATTATCACACCGAAATGGCTGAAATTTGGTACGTAGTCTTCTTTAGGGGTACAAAACTTTCTCCCAGAATTTTGTTGGTGTCGGTCCATACCTTCATATAGCCCCCATAAAACGGTACCTCCCGTTTTTCGGTATTTTGAAGGTTTTCGCTTCATTATCACACCGAAATGGCTGAAATTTGGTACGTAGTCTTCTGTAGGGGTATACAACTTTCCCCTAGAATTTTGTCGGTGTCGGTCCACACCTTCATATAGCCCCCATAGAACGGTACCTCCCGATTTTCGGTATTTTGAAGGTTTTAGCTTCATTATCCTACCAAAATGGCTGAAATTTGGTACGTAGTCTTCTTTAGGGGTACAAAACTTTCTCCCAGAATTTGGTCGGTGTCGGTCCATACCGTCATATAGCCCCCATAGAACGGTACCTCCCGTTTTTCGGTATTTTGAAGGTTTTCGCTTCATTATCACACCGAAATGGCTGAAATTTGGTACGTAGTCTTCTTTAGGGGTATAAAACTTTCCCCTAGAATTTTGTTGGTATCGGTCCACACCTTCATATAGCCCCCATAAAACGGTACCTCCCGATTTTCGGTATTTTGAAGGTTTTAGCTTCATTATCCTACCAAAATGGCTGAAATTTGGCACGTAGTCTTCTTTAGGGGTACAAAACTTTCTCCCAGAATTTTGTGGGTATCGGTCCATGTCTTCATATAGCCCCCATAGGACGGTACCTCCCGATTTTCGGTATTTTGAACGTTGTGGCCTCAATATACCACCGAAATGGCTGAAATTTGGTATTTAGACTACGTTGGAGGTACTCAAACTTCCCCTTTAAATTTGTCGGTATAGGTTCACGCCTTTATATAGCCCCCATGGAAAGGTACCTCCCGATTTTTCGTGTTTTGAAGGTTGTGTCTTCAATATTCCACCAAAATGGCTGAAATTTGGTATTTAGTCTTCAATGTGATATAAAACTGTTCGCCAGAAATATGTCTGTACAGGTCCACTCTTTCATATTGCCCTATTTCTGACTAAAATTCGTCGGTATAGGTCCACGTTTCGATATAGCCCCCATAGAACGGTACCTCCCGATTTTCGTAATACTGAAGACTGCGACGTCAATATCCAACCAAAATGGCTGAAATTCGTTATTTCGTCTTCCAAGAGTAATAAAATATTCCAGAAGAGTATTATCAGTATAGGCCCACGTCTTCCTATATCCCCATAGAAGCGTACTTCTTGATTTTCGGTATTTTTTAAGTTTTAGGCACATTCTCATACCGAAATATAGGAAATTTGGTATTTATCTTCTTTGAGCCTAAAAACTTTCCGTAAGAAATTTGTCGGTATAGATCGACGTTTTGAAATAGCCCCCATATAATGGTGCCTCACATTGTTTTACCGAAATTGCTGAAATTTAGTATTAAGTCTTCTTCATACACGAAAGGAAACAAATTATTCCATTTTACTTCAATACAACTGGTGGTGGAGGGTATAACAAGTTCGGCCCGGCCGAACTTAACGCCGTTCTTACTTGTTTTATTCTGCCTTGTTGTTTACTTATCTTATTTAAATAATGTCTGTATATTATTCGGCTTTGGCGACTATGGCAAAACCATCGAATTTGATCAAATACCACAGTTATAGAAAATGACGCTGAGCAATCCCAATTCCCAAGATGTGAAATTTTTATTTCCATGACAGATATCCCTGCAGCTGTAGGAGGTATTCCAAGGGAAACCCCGATAATGAAAGTATGTAGATTGTCTCAACTTAAAATCAATACAAAATATGTTGATGACCAACATTAAAATCAGAACAACACATGAAAAACAGAATTTTTTTATTTTAATGACAAATGTCTCTGCCCTTAGTCATCTGGTATAAAATGCCAGGATGGCGAATAACTTTAGCACCTCCACAAAATAAATATTGACCCGTAAAAAGCTTATGCACAGGTGTAGCGTATCACATAGTGGGCTTCATCTCGACCACAACCTTTGCTGAGTTGTTGGACAGGATTTTCCAATAAAGACTTCAGTTTTTTATATAAAACACAAACAATTTGACTACCATTTCCCGGTGAATGTTGGCTCTGAGCTCTTCTAACGTCGTCGACTTGAATCGTGAAGCACATGTGCATTTGCACCTGACTAGTAACCCAACTCAAGCAAAGAGTAGTTCTAAACGGAAAAATAATCATTACACGAGTGGTGTGTGTTTCAAATGTTATATTAATCATTTAATTGCTATAAGCTACTAACTTAACCAACTAACAAAAATTAAAACGAGTGAGCACAGGCTATAGTCGGGACGGCCCGACCGTGTGATACCCTACACCACTACCCCATGTGCATAAGATTTTCACTTGTAAACATTTATTTTAGGGAATATTATCTGACTAGGTTTTTTCTTTCGGTATACCCCTTATAGAAGCGGAGATATTTGCTTTGTAATAAAACGTTGACTTTTTCTCAAAATAAGTTTTTTTGCCCAAATATTATCCTACCATAACCAAAATCTTCCCCTCCGGGACCCCCTTCAACACCCAAAATTTGGTGACGATCCGATCAATATTGCGACCTGGAGCGTGATTACAAGGTTTAGATGGACACACGGACGGACACACATGGCCAGATCGACTCAGCTCGTCGAGACATTCATTTTGGTATATATGTATATGTATGGGTCTACGACCATTATTTCGATGTGTTACAAACTTTTTGGCCAAAACCAATTTATAATACCCTCCCCACATAATGGTGAGGGTATAGATAAAAAATTCATCCCATGGCGACCAACAATAGTGTTTCGGCCAGCGGCTGCCAACCCAACATCAAACCTATGCTTCTACGTAGGTTTCTATGCTGCTACTACAACAACAACCGAACCGGTCAGATCAGGACTACAGCGATAGGAGTCTTGTTTCTGCTTCGTGCGCCAGAACATCTTCCAACGTGCCTTCAAGTTCGTTGTCGTCGGAATATGAGGCTCTCAAACAAAAACGTTTTGTGGAATGATCGTACAACAGTCTATCCAACACAGATTTATCTCGCTTGAGGGTGACTCTAGTGACTCATACATGGAATGTTTGAGGGTAATACCCCGTTTATATATAAGCGGATTTAACAAACCGACTGGGTTTTAAATGTCAATTCCATTGCTTATATTTCAAACAAATCCTCATAAAGAAGGTTAACCCTGCAAAAAGCTCTAATATAAACAGCATATAACAGTAAGCAAGACTCCCGAGCAGGGATGGAAAATTCAGTACAATAGTACTTTTTTCAGTACCATTTCACTATAAAAAGTACCGAAGTACCCCCGCGGCTAATTCAGTAACATTTCTAGAAAAATTTTATGTAGAAATAAAAATGCAAAATTCTCACCTTTTTTATTCATGCAAATTTCAAAAAATTTTAAAAATATGGATATATGTTTCTTCATATTGGGAATATACCAAAATATGAACCTACGTTGATAATTTTCATTGTTACTGACGTAAAACAAAGTTTTCATCGGACACCAAAACATTTTTTTTTTTGACTATTTGCACGAATTATTTAAAAAGTGATTTGTTTAGAGAAAACGATAATGACACTATCGATAGTTTGCCAGCTCTATGCTATAGTAAAACTTGAATTTAAATACCTTCAATAAATATAATAAAAATAACTAATTTTAGTCATTTCGATGGAATAATGATGCTACAACTTTTAAAATCTGGTAGTACCGTTCTGGGAGGGCTATATCAGAACGTGCACTGACAAATTTCTGGGGAGAGTTTTGTAAGCCCAACGAAAACTAAATACCAAATTGCAACAACTTTGGTATGAAAATGTGACTCAACCATTGAAAATAACGAACGTTTGCAGGTGCTGTTGTATGGGGGATATATCGAAACGTGAACCTATAGAGCCCACTTTCAATACTAAACAAGCTAGGAGTAATTCACTAAAATATTGCGAACTGTATTTTGATTTCAAAAGACGGACGGACATGGTTATATACTTTATAGAATCTCCGACGAACATTTCGTTGTTTTACAGAAGGAATGACAAAGTTAATTATACCATCCAGTATGTTGTAAAATATATACGATTTTGCAACATTTTTCAGATTTCATAGACATAAGCCTTTGATGTATTTTTTACTGAATAATTTTTTTTTTTTTAGTTTTTGTTGATTTCTTCGACCTTTCTATTGGCAATAAAAATACAAGTTTTTTGAGCTTGAGGTCTGTTTTGTTGTTGTTATTTATTTTGTTTTTCCAATATTTCGCAATTCATTAAATTACTTCCTCAGGGGAAATCTACAAACACACATGGATATTTTAAAAAATTAGAATCACAGCAAATTATTCAACAAAGAATAGTGAAACAACAAGTAAAATAATAAAGAAGTTTGCTTACAGCTAAATTGAGTGTCAAATTAACTTAAAACTATGATAGAGTTCACCATCATCGTCGGTTGTAAATATTGCACTAAGTTGGACAATTTATTTTTTTCAAAAAAAAAAAAAAAACAAACAAAAAAAAAAATAATAATAAGAAGTACCTTTTTTAAAAAAAAAGTACCATTTTATTACTTTTTGAAAATTTTAATTTTCCATCCCTGCTCCCGAGGTAGAGGTCCTTAGTATGTAAATACTGTCGGCTGATGTTAGTTCGCTTTTGGAGGGCAATAACTGTCTGGTGCTAGAAGACTTCAATGCTATGCCCTGGCCGAGAAAATTAATAGCTCCACATTTTGCACAGTGAACGAAGACACTCTTGCAAGGGTAAGAGTAGCTTGCCACAGTTTGCCAGACATCACCATTGTGGCATTTGGTATTATAAATGACATGTCTTGCAACCTGTCATTTCGATTGGCTCAGACCACCTTACTCCGATAATAGACCACCCGACTTCATAACCTCTGACTGTCGCACTTTTAGGAATCATGGAAAAGCTGATTGGCAAGGGTTCAGAGAATTTACCAAAACATCGATTCAAAGAGCTGCCCATTCCCTCAGAATCTCGGGTAGCTGAGATAATTTTCCGGGACATCATCATCGCTTGACGAGAATAAGCGGAAACAGTTGACAAGCATAAGTGGAAAAGTCTACCACCTGAATCAGTGTATTGTAATTTGTGGGCAACACTTAAATCTCTCTCGAATCCTGAAAGAAGAATGAATGTTAGTTACTTTCAAAGGCGTGTGAATAACAGATCTGAAAAGGTGCGCGTGTTATGTTAATCGGCAATTTACAGAGTGGGTGTCGGTAGATTGATTTTTATTTTATTTTTAAATAAATAGCTAGATTGGCGAAGTTATGCTTGTTTAAGTATAAATAGTCGAGTACAAATTTGGACATGAAATATTTTAGTGATTTTATAAAATGCCGTTAAATGTCAAACAAATTGAATAATTGCAGCCAACATTTTTTGAAAAATCTTACTGAGATGTTGATCTAACAAAATAAAAAACAAACATACAATTTACAGTTCCAATTAGTAGGTATACATTTTTGAAATTTGGAAGTTGGCTGTGGGCAACATTGGGCCATTGTTGTAATAAAGTGGTTACATTAGTGGAAGTCCAAAATGCTGGTTAGTGTTATTCAATGAAATACAAAGGGTAATTAGGAAATTCGAAAATTAGGAAAATGTTGTATTTATATTATTATTCGAAGGTTGGACTTGAATTAAGAGGATATTGACACAGTTTTTGGTGAATATACATATTACATATTAGGAATTTATATGATATCAAGCGAATATCTGCTCAAATATCGATGATGATAATTTTATGTATTGGATGAAGGTCAATATTATCAGGTTAAGAGTCTGCATACAAAATAGAAAATATTTTTCGAACGCTCTACTCTGAAAATTGTCAATATGAGCATTTCAGGTTATATGAACACCACCATATACGTTGAAATTGGCTAATTTGTGAACTATATATGATCAATATAGACCAATTTTCCATTCCACTTCCTTCAATTTTACTCTAAAATTAAACAAACTCATTCGATTATTCTTTTCCGCATCATGAATAATGAAAAATATAACGATAATACAAAGACTTAAGAAACAAACTTTGTTCATTTTTATAACCACAATGGCCCGATGTTGCCCACAGGCAACATTTGGTACCTCCCTAACCGCAAGGAATTGATAAGATTTTTTTTTGCATAAAGGACTTACTTTTGCGACTACTAATCATAATAAATATGAAAAATATTTTTATCGCTACGGAAAAAAATTCGGGGTTCTAAGGGTTAATTTAGCGTTAGCCACCCATATTGTACCAGAAGCCTGACAAATTAGCTGGTGCCGATACTGAAGGCTGCCCAGTATACAGGCGGAGGTGAATCGAATTGACCGATTTCCCGCCTGTCACCAGTAGCGAAGATTCCAGAAACACTACGCAGTTTCCCGCTTGCCTAGCATCAGCACTTATTCTGGAAAATGCACAGTAACACAACAGCATTACATGTCATTTTCATGCATATTTGTCGAGGACTGAACAAGAAGAGGCCGTGCAACCGAAAAAAAGGTTGCTTCTATCCAAGGCTTTCGATACCGTCAAACATGACGACTTTCTTATAGGTTCTATAACCAAAATATATTTGTGGACGCTAATCGTCTGTGGAATTTAAAAATAAGTAGTGGAGGATCCATAGAGGGAAACTGGGAATCTCCCTGTCCGGAACTGTTTAACCTCTAACTTCCCGATCTTTTATGTATTCGATTGTACGATTTTGGCATCGGGTCCTGCCGTGTCCGTCAATGAGGTAAATATGTAAACAGAAAATATTACTTTCATCCGAGAAATATAAAAGACAATAACTATATTTTGACGAAAATTTCACAGAAACTCGATTTTATGAGCTATGTTAATGCTTTATAAAATTTCCAAACGGATTGGCTATATTTACGTCCATATCTGGAATTATACCCACTGAAAATGTTCGTTTAGTATTGTTAATGCATGAAAATCTTCCTTGAAAAGTTTTCGAGATAAAACGGGAATTATATTTATACTAGCAAATGCCCGCTACTTCGTATGCGGAAAGGGCATAAAATATATATGAACAATATTTAATGTGGAAGTGGTGAACACTGACGATTCTGTTGTATTAAAACCTATTTTCAATACCAACATTTAATCGATTTAATTCCTTTAATTCCAAAAAAACATATCTGCCGTATCGCACCCCTACACAGCTACCATATTTTTCATTTCGGATTTCCAAAACTACGACCTCATATCACAGACATACAACAACAGCGACTCATATTGCAAATTTCAGACTTGACTTCTGGTTTTACTCCTTCACTTACACAGCATTCCCTCCCAATACGAATTTCCAAACACTAAACTTTATCTCACCCCTTCACAACAACAATAACGCACATTTACAATTCAAGGTTCTAGCTTAAGCGGTTTCGCCAAGAACCCGAACAGGTTCGTAAAATTTTCGGAATATATCCCCATATAAATGTATCCCACGACTTAGTGTTTTTTAAAAATAGAACAAATCTATACTGTCATTTGGACCTTGAATACTCAGAGGATATAAAAGCTTAATTTAAAAAATGTCTACTTCAATCCACTTTTATTAGAAGAGGTATTTTGAAGACTTAGAGTATTTTGATGATTTTGATTTTATGCACATTTTCCAACCGAACTCCCAACTTTATCTCGAAGTTCAGAGTGATCTTCATAACAAATATTTTTCCATTTCGTATTTTTTGTCCAAATTATATAATCCTAGGTTTGTTCCTACACCCAACACCAAATTTAGTACCATTTAGTACTTTTCGGTCACCTATAGTAGGTATTTCTCACTTTAACCGTTTACACAATACCAAAATGGTTTTGGTACCAACATGTTACCAAACTTTTTGTACACATAATTAAACGTTTCAAAGCTTACTTCCTTACACTCAACATATATCCCGACCGCAATTCACTTTTACAGATTTTATATGTTCCACTGAAAGCAATTATATTACTATTTAGTACTTTTTGTATAAATAAGTGCGAATTTTCAAAACTTCATCCCTCCACTCTAAACAACAATTGCTAATGTAATACCGAATTTCAAATTTAAAAATTCCAGTTCTGCCGCTTTACAAAATCACAAATTGTACAAAATTCTGTACCATATAGCAAATCCCAAAAGGTACCAAATTTGGTACCATTTACCACTTATAGTACAAAAACCTGTCTTTGTTACTCTCCATCAGTGACCCTTATTCAAAATTCCAAGATTCCTGCTCTATCCGTTCACCTAAATCCAAATTGTACTAAATTTAGTACTTTTCGTACGCTTATAGTTCGAATTTCCAAAAACCCTCATTCCAAATTTAAAGATTTCAGCTCTATCATTTCACCTAAATCCAAATAGTACTAAATTGAGTACCATTTAGTACTTTTCGTGCATTAATAGGTAGAATTTTTAAAAACATTTCTTTGTTACACTCCATTAGTAACTCCCATTTCAAATTTCAGGGTTCCAGCTCTATCCGTTCACCCAAATCCAAATTGTACTAAATTTAGTACCATTTAGTACTTTTCGTACCTTTATAGTTCGAATTTCCAAAAACCTTTCATCGTTATTCTTCATCAGCGACTCTCATTTCAAATTTCAGGATTCCTGCTCTATCTGCTCACCCAAATCTCAATTGTACTAAATTTAGTACCCTTTTGTACTTTTCGTACACTTGTAGTTCGAATTTCCAAAAACCCTTTGGTACATCTTTCTATCGGTTACCCTCATTCCAAATTTCAGAATTCTAGCTCTTACCGTTTGCCTAATACAAAGGGTACCATATTTAGTACCTTTTAGTACTTTTCGTACACTTCTAGGTCGAATTTCCCAAAACCCAGCCTAAGCACACCGACAGCAACCTATACCCAAAATTTCAACTTTCTAGCTTCAGCGGTTTCGTCTGGGCGCTGATGAATCAGTCAGTCAGTCACTCACCTCACTACTCTTTTATATATCGTCGGTGGCATGCTTAAGTGTTCCATACGCCATTTGCCTGTTTTGAGATAATCGCATTTTAATGTTTTGCGTCACAACTGTGTGGAGCTGGCTAAAGCAAATATTTATATTTTTGACTTGAAATATTAATAATAGTATATAGAACATATTTGCAAAAATTTAGGTGAATATGTATTGGAATATAAAAGTTATAGAGATTTAAAAAAAAAAAAAGAATTTCTGTCGATTTGTTCCATATCCGCACTTATGACACAAATGTGAAATATTGTAAATCACATGGAACAAAGTGACAAAAAAATTTTCCATCTTTGCCTCAATAAATTAAATACTTCTAAATCGAAAATTAAAATTCTGATTTTTGAAATGTGTTTTTAAACTTGTAAATTTTTAAAATATTAATTTCATAACTGAAAAAAGTTGATGCTTTCCCGGAAACCAGAGCAGATAGGAGAAAGGCGACTAGAAATTCAGAAAGAGCATACCGGAAAACCCTAGAAACCACCTTTATCTCAAAAAGTCAAAAATGGCGTATGGAACACTTAAGCATGACACCGACGATATATAGATGGTTGTGAAGAAAATTTGGGGGTCCAGCTTGCTTAACTTCCTACTAATGGCCTATTAAAACGGTTAAGCTTTAATCGACAACCACAATGGACGGCCACACTGTCAAGGAAGCGATATTTGAGTTAAGCTGTCATTCAAAACTGACAATGTGTACCCAGCTTTATCTTAATGCAAACTCGATAACCATACACAACTTTAATTTGAAGGTGTTTACACCTGGGAAGTTTTTGCGGATTCTGAAACTACGATTTTCATAGATGAAAAAATTCGAAGAACAAAAAATTGCCGGAGCGTTTTTTAAATAAATCGCGATCAACGTTCACATTTTTAGGGTTTATTTTAGAAGTTGAAATTGGGACAATTCACTGACTGTATTGCCTTTTTATAAAACAATGTCATGCACTGTGCACCTTAAGTGACTTTAAATGAAATTCGCTTACGTCTGGGAAGTTCTTGTGGATTTTGAAACAACAATGTTCATAGATGAGAAAAATCCAAAAATAACAGAAAATCGCTGGATCGATTTTTAAATAAATAGCGTTCAATGTTCACAGTTTTCGGTTTTTTAGGTTTTCACGATTTTGCTTGGAAACGAAAAGTCCAATCGGAATGGGACTAAAAATAATGTTGTAGCAGTGAAAATTCTCTACAACATTTTCTTTAGCCCGGTATTTAAGTGGGATTGGATTCAATTTATTGCTGTGGTTTGATATCTTATTTGTCAGTCTCATTGACAAAACTATCTGCGAAATATAGTATTAAACCTAGTTTTGGACCATGTTGACGATTTACACATTTTGTTAACGATTTCCTACCAAAGACGTCGGCAACGCTGCTTCCAAAGCATTTTGAGAGACATGATTTTTGAATCTTTACCTGGAATATCCAGAATCTTAATAGAGAAGACAATACCGGCGAATATCCTGTTAGATGGGACGGTAAGTGTGATTCACTCTGTTGGGTTGGTTTTGTATTTAGCAGTAGACGGGAACATCCCGTCTTCGTATGCAATACCCCCATTTAAAACTGGTCAGAAGTAGCAAAAGATAAAGTAGATGTTTTGTTTTCACAGAAATAAATAGAAATTAAATTATCTTCCTTTTTTACAGTTTTAATAATAATCAAGGAACAGTTCATTTTTTACAAAAACAGTTTTTTTATTGTAATGCTCAAAAAACACACACCAAATAACTCAAAATTTGCATAAGCCGACTTATGCTACTTTCTCAGAAAAATAGAACTATTTCTTGATCCTAAATAATAATTAGCGAAACACATTATATACAAAACTAGTTTTATCTCGCCCAGCATTCTGATATTTATTTATAAGGCTGCGAAACAACTTTTCGGGGGAATTTTACAATTTTTTATTTGCCCAGTTTATGGTCATAAAAATATGATATAAGATAATAAAATTAATTTTTAATTTTGTTATAATTTTATAACGTTATACAACACCCTTGAAAACAAATCGTTATGATTGATGATTTCAATTTGTATTCTTAAAAATAAGCTTATTATACGACACGTTTTCGTTAACTATTAAAAAAAGAAACTCTCCAAAGAAGATTAAATCATAAAAATTAAATGGGATTTTAAATTCCGGGTAACAAAATTAAATTCAAATAAGTGAGTGTGATATTTAACGAAATGGTCTTAAATTTCAAACCATATTTTAAAACATTTTTTATTACATAAATCAACAATAATGCGATTTTAATAATTTGTTGAATTTATTTTTATGAGAAAATTGTGTGTTTGGACTTTTAAAGGTCAGTTTCGTTTCACTTTTTACTTTAAAGATGTTTGAACATATTACAAATTGTTTTATAATTCGCATATACTGAATGAAATGATTTAGTTTTAATTGTCGGCTTGAGACCTGAACAAACCACATTTTAGGTTTGCGTATACATATGTGTTTTTTATTACACTTTGATGGGTCATAAAAATTTTGAAATGTTTCATTATTGTTGACTGAATCTTCTACCTAATATTGACTTATAAGGTTATTATTGAAATTTGTGTATTCACCGAAATCGAAAATTTGTTTGTATTCTTGTCATTCCGCTGAATGGTAGATTGCGCGGATTAAGAGAAGAAGAACAAAAGCCGGGGGATTAAGATAATTTGCTGTAAACTCATAGAAAGGTGTACTGTTACACGCCGCGAAAAATACGCTTTATTATTGCGCGGTTTTACGACTTAACAGGGTTTGCGTATTTAGTATTCAACCGTTATATGTCATTCAGTCGCGTTCTGGTATTTTTGTATTGAGATATTTATTGCCAAACATCAGATTGGGATGTTTGGTCTGTCCTACTTCATTGTTATGCTGATATGAGCGTTTTTTATTTTCTTTGGTGTTGTTGTCTGAAGACGTTCAAACATTCATAACTATTGCTACAATAAGCATTTTATGATCGCTCATAAAATTGTATTGTATTGAACGTGTATTAGAGCAGTGATAAAACAAAGCGTTGGTGTGCGTATTAGTTTTGAAAAGTTTTTGTTTGAGAAATATGCGTATATGAAGTCATAGGCAATTTCTCAATGAGTTCTGCTCTTAATATTTTTTATGAATGACATCTACGATTAGTAGTTTTGTAAGGAGTTTATTTTAAAAAATAGTAAAGAAACAATTTTACCACAATGACAAACATCAAATTCAATTTTGCAAAAAATATAAAGCAATTTTTTACAAAAAAAAACTAATTTATTTATTAAAATTTATCAAAAATCTGTAACTTCAAATTTTATTACACATGAATCGTAATAGTAACAGTCAACGTGTCATTTTATCAGAGGGAGAGTGTATACATATGTATGTGTCACCTCTGTCTCTCCAACAAACTGACTATTATTTTAGTAAGGAAAATAGTCCAATGTATTTCCGAACTAAAAAATGTTTACAAAGGCCTCTAAACCAAATTCAGTATATTTAGAATGTCTTCAAATATTTAATTTTTTGCTATTTTATTGCTTACTGAAAGCCATCGGAAATCTCGAATCTTATCTTACCAACAGCACTTGCTGTATACAAACGTTTATTCTAAAAATTTTTAACACTTTCATTTTTAAATTTTATTTTTTTATTCTAACTTTGTTTCTAACTCTTTCATTTTTAAGTTTTATATTTTTTACCCATTAAAAATTTATTACCCCTCCCTCTACTAAAACACCCTAATATGTCAAGGTTATTCCAACATTTTCTAATGCAATGACGTAATGTGGAAGCTAGAATCTGAACGTGTTTATTTGTTTGTTTTCTTGTTTTGTTTCCAATTAAATAATATGACATCAATTAAAAAACTATAAAATTTTTAAGACTTTTTTCCCATTTGTGGTTGTGCTGCAGCTACCGTGCATTGCATTGAGTTGTTTAACACATTACCTTTGCCTCAAACTAATGTGAAAGCCATTAAATTTGGCATCGTAAATATGTCAACATACATACCTGAAAATAAAGATAGAGAAATGATGCAATTGAACGAACATTAGTGCAACAATTTGATGTTATTTGTAAAAACAGATTTGAGGATAGCATGACATAAATAAATATTTAAAGATTTATAAATTGAAACATTGATTTTGGGAAACTAAATTAAAATATGGACATTATTATACAGACCGAAAAATTGATATATATAAAACATATACAAAATTAAGTAGAAGTTCAGAATTTATGACATGTTTAATGGATGTAATGTTTGAGGAAAAATTAAATGACTTTTTTAACTTCCCTAACATTTTTCAAAAAATCGATTGAATTCGGAATCAATATTCACTGGATTTTTAATCTGTTATCATCAGTGGTAAGTTTTTCGAGCTTTACGAATTTCCTTTAGATGCATATTGGTTGTGATGCTATATTTTAAGTTTTTCAAATACGCATAGAATGTTAAAGTCATACTTTAATTTTGAAAATCAAACAATAATAATATGCACAGGTTATCAGACGGTCTATCCCAATCAGAATAAAACCCTTGTCGGGTTGTTTATTTTTGTTTACCATAGTCTTGATTTGAGTACTTACAACACTGATGAATTAGCTCTATATTTAATAAGCTCTATATTTTTTTTAAGAAATTAGGAAGTTTTTTTAACTTAAGGAGTTACACCCACCCGCATGGCATTTCGAAAAATAGGAAAAAATATTACCTTATTTTGAAGTAAAGGTGGTAAAAATGTCAAGTCTATCGGAACAAAATTTACTGAGATATGATCGTTGGAAGAGAAAAATTTATTGTGTTTTGTATGTAACACAGAAATTTTACAGTACAAATTGTATAGTAGGGCTATAACCAAAAAAATACTCGATTCAGTCAAAAAAGTTCTCGCACCGACAGCGATTTTTAAAGGCCTTTTTATAATTTTTTTTCTTTGCAAAACTTTTGATTTTAATTTTTTTAAACAAATATTTTTGTATAAATATGTTTTATTTAAGTTCAAATAATCGATTAAATAAACTTAAATGCAATCGGTGCGGAAATATTTTACCATGCTCTACATGGCAATGTGGTGGCATTTTTGATATTTGGAAAAAATGCAAAAAGTTATAACCCTATTCTTGGATAAAATTATAACAAGTAAATAAGCGTTAAGTTCGGCCGAACTTTTCATACCCTCCACCATAAAATATTCTGAACTAAAAGGAAATAATTAGTTTTCATTCCTGCAAAAAACTTTAAGTGGGTACCTAAAAATGTCAGATAATGTATCTAAAATGGCTTCATTCGGGCGGCACTTTTATATGGTGCCTATTTTTGGGGGAGCCTATGGTGGAGGAGCTTTGTGACAACTGGGAATCGCAAATGACAAATTACATCTAGTTCAGCTAAGAATTTTAGCTAAGACCCTCAAAACGCCAAAAATCTGGATGGGCCTATGTTTTTGATGGAGAAGTTTTGTGACTACTGGGAATCTCAAATGTCAAATTTTTGGTAGTTTGGTTGAAAATGTAGGACAAAATACCGAAACCCGGGAGGTACCGTTATATGGACTCTATACCAAAACACGGACCTACATATGTTGAATATTTTTAGTGGAGAAATTTTGCGAACACTGGGAACCTTAACTGTCAAATAACTTCTAGTTCGGTTAAAAATTTTAGCTAAAATCCTGAAAACACCAAACATCAGTACGTAACGTTATATGGAGGCTATACCAAAACTTAGACCTATGATGAATATTTCTGGTGGATTGTGATCAATGGGAACTTCAAAAGACAAATTACCACTTGTTCGGTCAAAAATTGCGGCTAGAATCCTCACAATTCCGAAAATCGGGAGGTACCGCTATATATGCGCTATACGAAAATATGGACCTAAATTAACAATTTTTCTTGTAGAATTTTTGTTATCTCTTAGTAAAAAAAATCCAGTAAAATCCTCAAATTACTGAAAATCGGAAGGTTTGTATGGTGTAGAAGTTTTGCGACCACTGGGAACCTCAAATATCGAATTACCGCTATTTAGGTATAAAATGTAGTTACAATTCTCAAAATGCCGAAAATAGGGAGTTATCGTTTTATGGGGCTATACCGAAACATAGTTCCACTTTGATAATTTTTTACAGTGATACTTGGGGCTATACCGATACATGGACCTTTGTCGACAATTTTTGGTTAAGAAGTTTCGTGACTGCAGGGAACCTTAACGGGTAGTTCAGTCAAAAAAAGTATGTAAAACCTTTAAAATTTCAAAAATCCGGAGGTACCGTTTGTGGAGGCTATACCAAAACATGGAACTGTGTTGAAAAATTTTTGTAACGAAGTTTCGCGTCTGCAGGGAGCCTCAAAAGTGAAGTTACGGGTAGTTCAGTTAAAAAAATTTAGCTGAAACCATTAAAATACCGAACATCTTGAGGTACTGTTATATGAGGGGCATACCTAAAGATTTTGTGATTTGTTGTTTTTATATATATTTACAGAATCAAAATTGGCAATATACATTATCGCCTTTAAAATAATATGTGCGCCACAAAAATTATTTGGTGCCAGCCAGAATAAAATTTTGTCCACCACTAGTTAAAAAAAATATTTTTTCTTTTCATGTAGCTCTTAACGAGACTTAGATTCAATTAGTGTTCATGGATTATATAAGACCATATTAAAACACAATTCAAGGTCTTCTGTATGTAATTTGAGCCAAGAATTCCGAGGAATCTATTAACTTCCTGAGATATCCCAGGAAAAATGTGAATTTATCGACACCCAGGAAGGTGTGTTATGCACAAGGTCAACTAAAGAGCTTTCTAGGATCTCAAAATCTATAATCTGACACTAATATTGTGGATTTTGTATACTCAAATACCTAAAACGGAAAGAAATCAGCAAGATCCGCTTTAACGAGCTATACAAGAAGTTTGGCATTAAATAACGGCATTTAACACCCAAAAATTATTTTTGTTTCTCTAAAATATATCTCGGACACCCAGACACATTCGCCAAAACAATAAAATGTATAAATTTTGCTGCTAATTCCATAAATTGTACGATAATACTCATATTTCATTGGGGCGTATGTATACATTTGTAAGTATCATTTTTTGGTTTTTGTAAAATTTACCGTTATTTATATTATGGAATATACTTTTGTTGTATTAAATATTGTTTATTAGTGAGACAATAAACCGGTGTACTTGGAATTTCATAAATATCATTACCTTTTATAAAACCCGAGATTTATGGGGCGTACGTATACTTATGTAAGACATATGTATACGAGGACGGTTCGGAAACTTCTTAGCCTATCAATGAAAGAGAATAGTTAGTTTTTCAAAAATATTTTTATTTTTCAATATAATCTCCTGAAACTTCAATACACTTAGTCCAACGCTTTTCTAGCAATTCTATCCCTTGATTAAAATATTTTTCCTCAAGGTCTTCAAAATAGTGGTTTACAACTGTAATTGCATCTTCATTTGAGGTAAAACGCTTGCCAAGGAATTTTTTTAGATTTGGGAACAAGTAAAAGTCACTGGGAGCTAAATCAGGAGAATAAGGTTGGTGGTCAAGCAACTCGTACTTTAATTCGTTGATTTTAGCCATTGTTAAAACACTCTTGTGCGCTGGTGCGTTGTCTTGATGAAAAATTAAGGTTGCAGTAGTACTCTGAATTTATTGTTTTACCCTTTTGCAGATATTCAATCAATAAAATACCTTTGAAGTAAAAAAAACCGTTGCCATAACCTTACCAGCCGATTGAATTGTTTTTGCCTTCTTTGGGGCACTTCCTCCAGCTTCAGTCCATTGTTTGGATTTGTTACAAAAAGTAGTTCTTGTAACGTCAGTATGGAGGACCCCATAACTGCAATCCCCGAAAACAATCATAAGAAATAAAACAATAACCTTGAACTTGAAATTTACAAACTGCACATAGAAAGAGGAAGCAGCAAAGAGAGAACCTGTTAATTATCATTGTTCTTGTAATCAGCGCTCCCCACAAGTTATCATTTTGTTGTAAACACCTAGAACATGCAAAACCAAAACAATGGAATTGAAACACGGGGGGAGGTTCCATAAACCTGATACTCGACTTGGGGATAGGAAAAAAAAAGAAGTTTCGATGAAGGGGCAGTTGTTATTTTTCTGTCGATAAAGCTGACGCGCCGTACGCAAACCCCACCGTTTTTAGAAATAAATTAATAGAGTGCTGCTGCGGTTTATTTTGGTTGAAAAAACTTGTTGGAAAAAGTGGATCGCTGAGTCTAGGAGTGGATGTTTATTGCTGTGTGCCGGGTGTACATGCTTCGTCTACCGTCTCGCTCCACCGCCCATAAGTGTTGTCGCCAACTTCCAGCTATTCGTAAACGTAACAACTTCTAGCATCTGGATTTGCCTACGTCACATCATTTTTCTAATCTATTGCTCTACCGGCCAGTCGCTACCATCCTCCAACCGCCGTGTTATTCTTCGCCCACAAGCCTTCACCGTCAGCTGCGAATGCTGCCCCTTTTGCCGAATTTCCGTGCGCTATCTTTTCAACACCCCAGCCAACAAAAATTGCCAAATAAAGACGCATATAAAATAAACCTCTCGGGAACCAATTGTAAACTTAACTTAATATTTTTTTTGTAAACTCATAAAATAAACCAATAAAGGCAAATTTTGTTACATTGGTGTCAGGTGTGGGGTAGTTCGAAAGAAATTCCGTAGAAATTTCAGCCATGCCACGCCGCCAGAAAAAACAATCAGACACTGGTTTTGAGTCATTTGCAAAGATTATGGAAACTAAATTTGAGGAAATGTTGCGGAGACAGGAGACGAAAGATGCAGAGATGATGAAGCATATACAGAATTTAAACGAAACCCTTAAACGCCCATATTCCCTTATACAGGCGGGATGGAGTTATCGTGCGGGTAACGACAGTCATTGCCCGCCCCATAACAATGAGCCTTCACATTCTACAAGAGCGAATGCTGTCGGTCTTTCTTCGACACAAAGGCTACCTGTGTCCCATTCTACGACGGATATCCGCTCTGCTTCACCGTCAGGAACCGAAACATCTCCAAACTCTGCCGCAGGGACCCAATTGCCCTGTAACGATACAGACCAAAACACCTCGACTTCGCCGAATTCAAGTAATTCTCCCTATATCAACAATCAGTCATTTGACTTCCCACCACCCATGCCTCCTTGGGCTTTTCCACCACCTCAATTCCCTAGCTTTCTGCATCCATCAGGATCCCCTCCTTTTGCTCTCGCTACCTACGACGGGTCAACTCCCTGGACTGACTACGAGAGGCAGGTCGAAGATTTATCTAACTTTTATGGTTGGAACCAGAAAGATAAATTAATGGCCGTCACTACAAGTTTACGGGGAAGAGCCCTCAGGTTATACGGGACTATTCCAATAGACCCACCACCTACCTTCGAACAAGTTAGGAAATTGATGCGGGAAAGATTCTCCCCGGATACTAGCGCCAGTTATTTACAGTTCCGTCATCGCACCCAGGGACCTCGTGAATCCATTGAAGATTTCGCTCTAGAATTGGAGCGACTCTCCCTAAGTGCCTTCCGCGGTTCAACTGATGCTATTGTCGGTGATATTTTGAAGCATCAATTTATAGATGGGTTACGCGAGACACAGTTGCAGGGTTTGGTAATTGCGGGACGGCCCCGAAACCTAGCTGATGCTTTACGCATTGCCCAAGACCTGGAAGCTCAGTTCTCCAGAAACCGCCCCAAAAATGTGTATTCTATAAACCCGGATAATTGTGAACCAACGGGAGGAAGAAATGCCCCCCAAAGTAGCAACCGTAACCGAAGGCGTGGGAAGGGTAACAACAAATTTCAACCAAAGCAAGAAGTTGAAACCTCGGCACTGTCGGGAAACGAATTATCGCTGGTTTAGGGGAGCATTCACCAGCGGAGGTTGAACTAAATGCTCCGCCTACAAGTTCTACAAATAATGAAGTTCCTGACCCGGGCAAGGGAAGTACCAAATCCTTTACAGATGACCATGTACCCCCTTCTACACCACCACCAGTAACCATCGATATTGGCGCCATCGGAGACACTAACCTACATTCCTTCATAATTGTGGGCAACAAACCAGTAGAGGTGGTGGTGGATACCGGATCATCTGTGTCGTTATTACCGTTTAAAGAATTGGCAAACACATTGAATATAAAAACCGTTAATGCTCGTCTAAAAGGTCCCTCTGGAGAAATTTTTACAGTCAATGGCGCAGCAGTGGTGAAATTCACAATGGGTGGTGTGCCTTATGAGCACGAATTTCTAGTCGTTAGTGACTCTATGCCCGCTCTACTTGGAGTAGATTTTCTCCGAAAATACAAAACGACAATAAATCTAGCAGATATGAAACTAGAGTTCACCTGGGGGTGTGTTCCTCTATACTTGCCTCAACAGATGAGAAATAATTTCGTGTTTCTTGTGACATCCCTTTCCTTGCCGTCGAAGAGCGATGTGTTTGCTGTGGCTGATTGCGCGTTCAAGCCAAGAAACAAGGCAGTCATTGTAGACAGGTGCGAAGAATCTACACTTCCAACCGGAATTTTAACTGGTCGAACAGTAGTGAGTGCACATGTACCGGAAATAGGGGTCCGACTTGTTAATTTAAACGAACAAGAAGTTCAATTAAAACCAGGTACAATTATTGGTAAACTAGATGAAGTTTTTATGGTGGAGAATGTTGAGTCCCCGCCTGGATATATGGATCTGTTGTCGAATATAAACGTCTCTACAGAATTGCCTGAAGAAGAAAAGCAAAAATTTACCAATTTCATCAAGAAGCATACTTCAGTGTTCTCTAGCGGCTCTCTAGACTTTGGAAAGACGAATATCGTAAAACACTCGATTGAGACCGGCGATTGCAGACCTATTAAGCAACCTCCCCGTAGAGTTCCGCTTGCGAAGAGACAAGAGGTTGAGGATTTGGTAAAAGACATGAGCGCTCGAGGTGTTATTCAGCCCTCCTCAAGTCCCTGGTCTTCCCCTGTGGTGTTAGTGAGAAAGAAGGATGGTTCATCCAGGTTTTGCGTCGACTACAGGAGGCTGAACGAGGTCACTCGTAAGGATTCGTATCCACTACCTCGAATGGACGAAATTCTCTCCAATCTGCACGGGTCTCTGTGGTTTTCAACAATGGATTTGCAAAGCGGATACTGGCAGGTAGAAATGGACGAGATCTCCAAACCCAAAACCGCATTTGCCTGTGGATCGGGATTGTGGGAGTTTAACGTCATGCCGTTTGGGTTAACCAATGCTCCAGCCACATTCGAAAGATTGATGGATGGACTGTTTGCAGATGTCACCTGGCGTTCAACCCTCATCTATTTAGACGACATTATTGTTCATTCCCTGAGTGTTGACGAGCACATCGAACATCTGAGCCGAGTTTTTGACAAGTTGCGAGAAGCTGGGCTTAAACTTAGTCCACAAAAGTGCCACTTCTTTTTCCCAGAAGTCTCCTACCTCGGGCACATTGTAGGCAGAAAAGGATTAAGGGCGGAGCCGGCAAAAATCCAAAAAGTAATCACTTGGCCAGTACCTACGAATAAAACGGAAGTGAAATCATTTCTGGGCCTGTGCTCGTACTATCGCAAGTTTGTGGAAGGGTTTTCCACTATAGCCCGTCCGTTAACCGAGTTGACGGAAATGAATAGAAAATTCACATGGTCTTTAGATGCGGAATCAGAATTTTCGATTTTAAAGGAGAAGCTTACCAGTGCACCTATATTGGCCTTCCCAAATGAGAAAGATCCCTTTATAGTAGACACTGACGCCTCAAATTGTGGAGCAGGGGCAGTTTTAAGTCAGTTGCAGGACGGAAAAGAAAGAGTAATTGAATACTTTAGCAAAACCTTTCATAAAGCCGAAAGAAATTATTGTGTCACCCGAAGGGAGCTCCTGGCCGTGGTTTTAACGACAAAACATTTTCATCACTATTTGTTTGGGCGTGAGTTTACTTTGAGGACAGACCATGCCTCCCTGCGTTGGCTGTTTAACTTCAAGGAACCTGAAGGTCAAGTAGCACGATGGATTGAAAGGTTGCAGCAATATAGTATGCAAATTCAACATCGAAAGGGTGTTAGTCACGGCAATGCAGACGCTCTGTCGCGTCGCCCCTGCGGAGACTGCGCCGTTTGTGGCAGAGCTGAAGCTCATGATATCGCCACCGTTTTTACAGTTCAAGTAGAGGGCAAAAGTTTGATTGCCGAACAAGATCAAGACCTAGTTGTTGGCGAAGTGAAAAAATGGGTAAGAGAGCAGCACCGCCCTGAGAGAAATGAGATACTTGGTGAAGATCCGGATATAAAGGCCTACTGGCATCTTTTTCCACAACTTTTCCTTCGCCAGGATCTGCTATTTATGACTTATCATGAAACCAAATTCAAAAATCGGCAATACGAGCTCATTATTATTCCACGTAGTTGTGCCAACATGATAATCGAAGCCTACCACAATTCAACAACTGGTGGACACTTGGGGCAGCGAAAAACCTTGGGTAACATTCGGAAAAGGTTTTACTGGATAGGCCGAAGTAAGGATGTAAATTTGTGGTGCTCTAAATGCCACATCTGTGCAGCCCGGAAGGGACCAAAATTGTTGACGGTAGGCAAACTTAAACCCAGCTACATAGGGGCCCCATTTGAACGTATTGCAGTAGATATCTTGGGACCTTTACCGACGACAGAGAGAGGCAATCGTTTCATTGTAGTCGTCATGGATTATTTTACTAAGTGGGCGGAGTGCATCTCTGTTCCTAATCAGACAGCTGAGACTGTTGCAGATGCACTTGTTGAACACGTATTCTCAAGATTTGGATTGCCATTTATATTACACTCGGACCAAGGCCGCAATTTTGAATCCGATATATTCACCGCTGTGATGAGAATGTTGGGCATAGACAAAACCCGAACGACGGCGCTTCATCCTCAGTCCGACGGCATGGTCGAAAGGTTCAACAGGACGATACTGGACTACTTAGCAAAATTCACAACCGATAACCAACGCAATTGGGATAAGATGTTGCCTCTTGCCCTGTGGGCATATCGAGTAGCAGACCACGAATCCACTAAAATCTCGCCTTCTCAGTTAATGTTTGGTCGTGAAGTCCGACTTCCTACGAATTTGCTGTTTGGCTGCCCCCCAAATGTTCGAATGACAATACCGGAATATGCATCAATGCTGCAGGAAAATCTACACATTGTTCATGAGCTTGCTAGACAAAACCTAAAACTTAGCGCCGATGCTTCTAAACAAAGGTACGATTTGCGTTCACATGCTCTGATATTCAGCAAAGGTGATTTGGTCTGGTTGTACGCTCCATGTCGACGCAAAGGCCTTTGCCCCAAACTCCAATGCGATTGGGTAGGACCTGCGGTAGTAGAAGAGCAGATATCAGAACTAGTTTACAAGGTGAAGGCTCCGCTAAAGAGGGGGACGAGGATAGTCCACATAAATCGTCTAACCCCGTATAAATGCACTCCACCACTTGAAGAAAAGAAAAACTCGGACCGGAGTCTCGAGACTTAAATGGAGGGCAATGTTACAAAAAGTAGTTCTTGTAACGTCAGTATGGAGGACCCCATAACTGCAATCCCCGAAAACAATCATAAGAAATAAAACAATAACCTTGAACTTGAAATTTACAAACTGCACATAGAAAGAGGAAGCAGCAAAGAGAGAACCTGTTAATTATCATTGTTCTTGTAATCAGCGCTCCCCACAAGTTATCATTTTGTTGTAAACACCTAGAACATGCAAAACCAAAACAATGGAATTGAAACACGGGGGGAGGTTCCATAAACCTGATACTCTCTCTTAGTCTCTTATTACAACAATGATAACTGATGTAAGACAAAGGAAGAAAAATAACTGGAGAAAACGAAGTAACACTGATGTTTTTAAAATGGTTCGACTTGGGGATAGGAAAAAAAAAAGAAGTTTCGATGAAGGGGCAGTTGTTATTTTTCTGTCGATAAAGCTGACGCGCCGTACGCAAACCCCACCGTTTTTAGAAATAAATTAATAGAGTGCTGCT
The DNA here is from genome assembly GCF_047663935.1 of Musca autumnalis. NCBI lineage: Eukaryota > Metazoa > Arthropoda > Insecta > Diptera > Muscidae > Musca > Musca autumnalis. The sequence continues at coordinate 160,245,494 of NW_027411644.1, forward strand.
GCGGTTTATTTTGGTTGAAAAAACTTGTTGGAAAAAGTGGATCGCTGAGTCTAGGAGTGGATGTTTATTGCTGTGTGCCGGGTGTACATGCTTCGTCTACCGTCTCGCTCCACCGCCCATAAGTGTTGTCGCCAACTTCCAGCTATTCGTAAACGTAACAACTTCTAGCATCTGGATTTGCCTACGTCACATCATTTTTCTAATCTATTGCTCTACCGGCCAGTCGCTACCATCCTCCACCCGCCGTGTTATTCTTCGCCCACAAGCCTTCACCGTCAGCTGCGAATGCTGCCCCTTTTGCCGAATTTCCGTGCGCTATCTTTTCAACACCCCAGCCAACAAAAATTGCCAAATAAAGACGCATATAAAATAAACCTCTCGGGAACCAATTGTAAACTTAACTTAATATTTTTTTTGTAAACTCATAAAATAAACCAATAAAGGCAAATTTTGTTACAGATTGTTCTTTTGTCTCTGGAGTATAGTCGTGGATCCATGTCTCATCAACAGTTATGAAACGACGCTTAAAATCCATTTTATTTCGCTTAAAACGATCCAAACAAGCTTGAGAAATGTTCATTCTTATGCGTTTTTGATCGACTGTTAACAAATGCGGCACCCATCTTGCAGAAAGCTTTTTCATCTGTAGTTCTTCATGCAAAATTAAATGGACTCGATCATTTGAGATGCCCATGATATTAGCAATTTCACGCACTTTTATTCGTCTATCATTTAATACCATATCAAGCACTTTGGCTACAATTTCTGTTGTTGTTGCTGTTTTTGGACGTCCACTACGTGGTTCATCTTCAATGCTTGTACGACCACGTTTAAATTCAGCAACCCAATTTTTTACTGTTGCATATGAAGGAGCACTTTCACCTAACACATTCCGCATATCATTATGAATTTCTTGTCCCGATAAACCTTTTTTATGTAAATATTTAATGGCAGCACGCATTTCTAATTCTTCCATTGTAAAAAAATTGCGGATGCGTCTTTTTTGAACACCTGTTTCTATATGAAGGAGTTCCCAGATCGAAACAAAATTTAACATGTGTTCATAACAGAGATGGAAGTTTCCAAAACACTAACTTTTTTCTGTTTATACCGCGCTTTTTGTGCTAGGCTAAGAAGTTTCCGAACTGCCCTCGTATGTATGCGACTATTGCTTTACAAGAAAGTTTTTACCCCCTGACAAGAAAAATGACTAAATTAAAATGTCTCAAAAAAATAACTGTTCTACAGGGCCATGTCAAAGCGTGCGCGTAAAGTAACATTTTTTAAATAAAGGTTTTCTATATTTTTATACCCTCAGCATTTATGCTAACGAGGGTATATGTATACACTTTCATAGGGGGAAAATGTGCCTCATCGAAATAATGGTTTTAGACCCCAAGTATGTTTGGACGAAATGTGTTTCAGAAAATTTGGAGTCGATTGAGCAATGTCCGTCCGTCTGTCTGTCTGCTGTCTGGTTGGAGCCCACGATAACTCTCGAACGGATCAACCGATTCGGTCCAAAATTTGGTTTTCGTAATATTTTGTCCAAACTTAGTTTAAGTTCGAAGATGGGTTATATCGGTCCACTCCTTCCGGTACCTCCCCCACAAAAGTTCGAAAATGTTCGCAAAATTTGTACGTACGATAACTCTTGAAGGGAGTAACCGATTTGGTCCATACTTTGCAAATCGTAAAATGTCTACCAGACTTAGATGTGGTTCCAATATGTACTTAAGCGGTCCACTCCTTCTTGTACCTCCCACACAAAATTTCGGATAAGTTCAGTTTAGGACCTGCTTTGATTTTTGTTTTAGCAACTTGTATTCACCCCCTACACGACGGTAAAAGTTTCATCAGGGGCAAGTTCATACTTCCTGGGAAAATAGCCCGAAAGTTGCAGAAAACCCCTATGACTCCGTGTGAGGTGGTTGGAGCGCAAGATAACTCTCGAACGGATCTGCCGATTCGGTCCAAAATTTGTCCTTAGTAATATTTTGTCCAAACATAGTTTAAGTTCGAAGATTAGCCATATCGGTCTACTCCTTCAGGTACCTCCCCCACAAAAGTTCGAAAATGTTCGGAAAAATTGTTCGTACGGTAACTCTTGAAGGGAGTGGCCGAACTGGTCCATACTGCACACATTCTAATATATATCTACCAGATATAGATCAGAAAAGTATTTTAAGACCTGCTATCGAATCACTTTGATTTTTTTGAAGCAACTTGCATTCGCTGCCTCAATTACGATGATAAAATTTTTTTCAGGGACAAGTCCATACTTCTTGAGCAAACAGCCCGAAGGGTGTGAAAACCCCCTATGGCACCATATATAGTGGCTGGAGACACACTTCCTTAATGGTCAATCCATTCCTTTAAGTATCTGCTCCGCAAAACTTTTGATCTTTAATCCTAATCAACATTTTTTAAAACCACCTAAATACATACGTTTTTTGGGAAAAATTTTGTTTCAATATTCACAGGCTGAGGGTATATGTCTATCGGCAAATCCGACTGATACTTTTTTACTTGTTATATCACAAATTGCGAAAATAGCAGCTACTTCGGTTGGAAAATTTGGATAAAATCTTCAAAATACCCAAAAACGTGGACTGAATTTAAGATCCAAATTTGCTGCCGATAGGACACTGTCTATTCGGGTTCTTGGTGTGTTTCTTCGAACTGAAATCGCACTTTTGGAGATTTTGAAAATGTTTACGATATTTAGCAAACGAATAAAGTAATAAATCTGTTATATAAAATGTGGGTTGCTGTTGATGTGTAGAGGTGCGATAAGTTCTTTTTTTGAAATTCGAACTAAAGCTGTACGAACAGTACTTAAATGAAATTAGATATCAATTAAAATAAGTATTTTATATTTTCATATTAAATGTTGTTTATTTGTATATTATTTCTTTTCCCCATACGAAGTAGCAGGCATTTTGCTAGTTTGCACATAAATTGAATCCATTATATGCGATTATAATATTCCCGTAAAGTAACGCATTTTTATAGGAGATGAACACCTACGATCGTATGCACACTGCGCTATTTATAGCCATTTGGAGGTTTCCTGCATAGTAAGATGTAATTTACGAGACAAAAAAATGTTCTCCAACATTTTCTATTAAACCAAAAATAAATTTCAAATAACTCCTTTGTTTTTGCTGCAATATACAATTTATAAGCCCAATCTTTACATAAATAAAACAAAATTGGAACAAATATTTAACCATTTATGGATAGATATCAAATGCTGTTAACGATTTCTACATGCATATATTTTCTAATTACAACAACAAATTTATTTTAAAATATTTCTTACCAAACACAAACAGATTTGAAACTATCCTTTCTTCTTAACCTTAGTATCAAAAATCATTGATATGACAAAAAAAATTATTTTGTTTCGATGGAATTGTTCAAGAAAGTTTTAAACTAGCATGTGCCCTCGCAAGCTACACTCTAAACTTTTTCCAACAAGATGCGACACAAATGTGCGCAATTTTAAACATTTTTGTTGAAATACGATTTTTGCGCATAAAATGTTTCAAATTTAGGCATTTATTGTTGCATATTTATTCACTTTAGACACATAGGTTCACAATTTCAGCATACTTTGTGCGTAAAAATCGTATTTCAACAAAAATGTTTAAAATTTCGCACATTTGTGTCGCATCTTGTTGCAAAAAGTTTAGAGTGTATATTAATGAGGGTATAATTGATTCCATTTCTGTCGTTTCATAAGCTATTATACTAATATTACTGTGATTAGCACCTTGTTTCTGTGGAATTAATTCCCGTCGGTTTCACACGAGAAGCATGTATAATTTATAATATATGCTATATAACAATGCCGCTGGAATTGACTTATTTAAAAGTAATAAGCCTGTTTGATATCATCGCTTTTATTTTGAGTGATTAAAACACAGTACAAAACAATTTATATTTTGTTTACATCTAAAAATAGATCCACAACAATTTGCAAAAGTACTATCGAAAATTATTTTAATAAACAATTCTTCAGTTGTATGTATGGTCAAGAGATATATTAAATATGTTTCGAGAATTGCCTTTGAGATTACTTTAGCCAATGGTATTACTGGTGATAACATAGGCTAAAATTATCCCCATATAGGCTTTTGTCCGAACAAGTGTCTATAAAATTGCATTTGATAGCAGTTTTCAATAAGTTGTAAGCAAACTCAAACCAAGCATTACTTCGCCTATATCTTCTTTACCCTATGTTTATACATACTCTTGAGGTGGTCGCTACAAAATTGAACGAAATCGGATATATTACTAAAAACAAAAAAATGGAGCTGATAAAGATTGGAGGCAAAATCTGAAATTATATCGCCTTAAAATATGTTAAAATAGGAAATACGAAAACTGTGACTAAACTGTCTTACTTTACAATTAATATATAAACTCAACCCTCAGATAATAATCCAAACATGTTTTCAAAAGGTTTTGAGTTTTCATGTTTGAGTCCGTGCAAACTTAATTTAACCACATCATTAGTTTCTGAAGCTTTGATTTCACATAGCCTAATATACATACACTCTAAATTATTTGTTGAAAATTGCAAAGAAAATCACTGTGATTTTTTGTTGATTTTTTATGAGGTGCGCAATAATTAACAAATTATAGTGCAATTTATAGAAAAGCGTAATTTCAAACAATTTGCATACATTTACAAAGAGAAGTTCGTCAAATTACAATAAATTGTGTTTAAAATCGCAGCTCAAAATGTGTAAATTTTACGCACATTTTGCATAAAATCTTACAACAAAAAAGATGTTGAAAATTACGTATTTTTGGGTCGCGTCTTGTTGCCTATTATTATCATTGTGAAAAAGTTTAGAGCGTAGGCACGTAACGATGTCACAGATTTTTAGGGTTGTATTCCTATGCCTACAAACTAAGGGCAAGAATTTTCCTTTTTGTAAACTAGTTAACACATTTGTTAAATATTTTATTTTTAATATTTTCTTTAATAAACAAATTCTTAAGATTTTATTCAACATTCCACCGCTTAGTCATACAATATTAATATTAATGAAATGATAACTGATTGATCTTATTATCCAGGCAATGCAAATTTCTGCGGCATTTATTATTTCACTTCCATAACCATTGTGTTGATATGATGGCATGCTAATTAATTAATAAACTATTTAATTAGCAATAATAATAATTAACATCCACTGTGTTAGATGCGTCGTTCTTCGCCCAATAGAGATAAACTCAAAGGCCGGGTATGTATCACATAAACTTGAAGTTTTAACTCAATATGCAAATTTTTGTAGACATTTGAAAACATGATTCCGAAGAACTACCCACTCGCCGTAGTTCCGGCCTTAATCCATGACACAAAAATCGAACAAAACCAACAACAATGAATGGTTTTCTCGCTGATAGAAGAAAATCCAAAGAAAAATGTTATGCAAAATAAATTTATTTTTCCTTCAAAAATACTTTTTTGAGAGCGCGACGAAGTCGAAATACATTCCCAGACTCACAATTAGAAGAAGCTCTGGATTTTTTGCAGAAGAATTTTAGAGAATGGTACTGGGGAAGAGGCCCTCTCCCATGAACTGCACCGCCGACAGCTCAGTTCGATGGAACTACAAAACTTCAGTCGGCGACAGCAGAGACTGTAGCGCAACAGAAGGCATCTACGGGGCAGCAGCAATGGGGTATGTGTGTGTGCGTGTCAACATTTTGTTGTTTGTTTTTCATATAGGGAGTAAAGGAATGCGATTTACACGATTATCTCTATCTCGCTCTAACAACGGCAAAATGCAACACTTAATTATGAACTAATATAGTTATTCCGCTTTTACCTACTAGTTTCCTCATGGCCGCCGTCTGCAGTTGAGGTGCCATAATGCTATTCCATTGTACAGGCAAACAAATATGGAAACTCGAATTTGCACATTTTACTTAAATAAAATCAACATTCCATACATTTTATTTATCCCTTGTTAAAGAAGTAACACTAGCTGCTGGTGGAGGGGAGTATGTGTTTATTTCTTTCTAGCAAAAGAAATGTTGTTGCCACACACAACACGCCCGCCTCTTCAATATGAATTTTTGTTTTAATAATTTTGTCTTCTTCAAACAGATTTCTACTGTCTGTTTGTAGGGTGCGTGTGTTTCTCTGTTTGCTCGATTTTTGCTTAGCTAATAACAATTTCATTTTACTCTTTGTCCGGTATTTAAGAACAGCCGTCGCTTTTTGATTTTTTTTTGTTGCTTTCGTTGTTGAAAATATGAATTTGTTGCTGTTGTTTTTAAGTTTTCTAATACCGTTTTTTAACGTTACAGTGGAGGACGACGCCCAAAACGCCTTAATCCTTATAGTATTGTTCTTAGATGTTAACAAAAAGCAAACTGTTCCTTTAATATATGCATGTTTGCATGTATGTATGTAAGAAATGAGTTTTCGAGATTGTTCATGGTGCCGTTATACTCGATTTGCAATTTTCTCTTGATTGCTTGCAGTTGAAGTTTTTGTGTTTGGCTATGGATTTTTTTTTGAACTTTGTTTAAAACTTTAAGTTTTCCCCAGCAGACATTTTGGATCCAACACATTGTCAGCTCTTATCAGATTCTAATAAAGTTTACATACCTATAACTTTTTATATTGTGCGATGACTTGCAGAATTATTCGTGCTTGAATAACAGAAGATTGGTAAAGGTTTATAAACCAGTCAAACCACTGTTGAAGTAAGGAAATGTTTTAGCTAGGCAGCAGCTATTCATATCGCCCGATTTTAATATATACCTACTACCGAATTTAAAAAAAAAACATGCAAAAATTTAGAGGAAAATTATCACTCAAACTTGAAATAACACAAAACGTTCAATAGTTATCGGTTGGTACAATTCTGCGATCAATCAATAAAAATGCTACAATACAAGTCTTTAATCCAAAATGACCCTCAATCAATAGTCAAATAAAACTTGAATACTTTCTACGAAAGTGAGCATCATAATTATAGATCAGCATAATAGGATTCAAAGGGTAGAAATAAATACACCAATGTTAACTACATAAGTATATGCTTCCCTGCGATTCTCGTTTAATTGTCCTATAATCGAAATCTCAATTTTTTATTCAATTCGATTATTTTCAAATCAAAACATTTCCCCGAAAATAAAATTTGAGATTACTTTTTCCGGGTTGCAACAATTTATAAAATTGCTTTCCAAATTATATATTTCTCAACACCGGAGTAGAACTCGATAATATTTTTGCTAATAGATACCGAACCTCCTTTAAATCGCTTAGGCAGAACGGCGCACAGTAGTCAAAAATAATTTAGTTCCAAATGCTAAATAATTTACTTCCAAACTAAAAAAGCTGTCTGCATCTGTGGGTAATAATGGGGCGAATATGGAAATATCGGTAACGTTTTCCATATCTTTGTTCCTGGCAATTTTTTTTTTTGCAAAAAATTTACTGGTTATCTTATATTTATTTAACAGAAGGATGAAAAAATATTATTCTCCATCTAGTAAGTCCAATTTAATTCGTCAAAAAAGAACTGGCTCTGAGCTAATCCATGTCTTCAAGTAGCATTTCATGCAACAAAAGCAAATTACACATAAAACATTTAAAAAATCTTTGAAGACAGAACAAAAAACAATTTCATATCCTTAGTTTAAACAAACAAGTGTCAGTCAAATTTTGCCGACAGATATGTACTCCCAACCTGTTTGAATTGAGACATCTATGGTCAGATCGAATACCGGCTAAAAAAGCGATATCCTTTTCCCCAAGAATTATATATTTAAAGAGATTCTCAGAATTTTGTGGGCTTGTTTCGACGTATGACGTTGCCGCTAACAACATAGAGACTTTTTAGATATTCATATCTTACACAGAAAAAAAAATTTCCGATAAACAGCTTTATCAAAATTTGGATTTTGTAACTAATATGTAACTACATTTTTGGAAGACAGTGAAATTAAAGTTGTTATATTTTTAATAAATAACAACTTGAACAAAAAAAAAAAAAAAAAACAAGTCAAAAAACTGAAAATGTTTAATAAACACGATTGTAAATATAACAATTCGTTTAATCGTTATAATTTTTTTCTTCGTAACGTTTTCGGACGTTCCCAATAAATTACTTTTGTCTGTTAAATTTTAGCTGTGTTCCAGAACTAAAAAGTGTTTACAATTTTTACGACTTTTACACATTTTACTCGAAAAAGCGTTCCCGTACACAAAAAAGTTGTAAAATATTCACTTCTCTTTAAACAAAAATGGCGCTGAATGACGCTCTCTTTAAAAACTTTTTACACGACAAATTTGGGCGAGTAAAAAAATAGTAACATGGTTGCCGGCGTCTGATTGGCTGATACGCCGACTTTGACATTTGTTCCAGTTTTTTGACGTATTTTCCATTTTTCCGTTCCCGAACTATTTCAAAAAACTTGTGTGTGAAAACAAATTTTTTGTAGTTTTCTCTTTTACGAGTTTTACTATTAAAAAGTACGGGAACGAAGCTTTTGGCTTACAGCGCAAAGGTGTTGGACTTCTGCCTAGGAGATACCCGAAGAAATGGGTCTTATTTTGTTATTCCTTCCCTATATTAGTTGATCACCGTATTGGTGTAGCTCCCACACAACGGTACCTCCCGGTTTGAGCGATTTGGAAAGCTTCTACGTCAACTGATTTCGTAAAGCCAAGGATAAACCTCGAACAAAATAAATTAAATAAATGGTTTTAGATCGCAAGTATGTTTGGATGAAATCCGTCTTAGACAATTTAGAGTCGATTTAGCAATGTCCGTCCGTCTGTTTGTCTATCGGTGTGACTGGCTGGCTTCTAACATATCTGTTCACATTTAGTTTATGTTCGAAGATGGGCAATATCGGTCCAAAACTTCCGCTAAAAGTTAACAAATGTCACGAAAATGATATGCGCAATATCTCTTGAACGAAGCAACCAATTTGGTCTAAACTTTGGATCTCCTAATATTTTATACAAATTTAGTTTAACTTCTAAAACAAGTAAGAAAGTATCAGTCAGCTGAGCCGACAGAGATATACCCACAGCCACGTACCCGAAGATAAAAGTTAACACAATACTTCTGTAGGTTTTTTTAGCTGTTGGAAAAATGTTCCGGGATGGACCGCAAAAACTACATGTTGCAACAAAATTCAGAATGATCCAAGACGAGTACATTTTTTCCAAACTTTGGGTAGGGTGTACCCTTAGGAGTGATCCGATGTAGTACATATTCGGACCTAATACAAATCTGTAGGAAATATTTTTTTTCTTTATTAGTCTATGAATATTTTCCTTACAGACTATATAATTAAAAATGTTGTACTTAATTTTCTGAATTTAAATATCTTACAATTTTACTTTTTAATTTACAAAGTTTGAGCTAAATCGATTTCTCTTTTAAAGGGTTATTTTACACATTACCCAGTTTAGGTGATGCCGGTAGGATTTTCTGGACCTTTTTGGGTCATTATCTCAGGAAGTATGGACTACAAAAAAAATTACAACGTCGTAACAGGGGCCGCAAGTGCAACCTGCTGCATCACAAATTAATAAGATCAGAGAGGAGTTGTTAAACTATACTTTTTCCAAATTTTGTGTGGGAGGTACTCAAATGAGTGGACCGATATAGTCCATATTAGAACCCGATCTATGCCTGAAAGTAATATTACCAATAGTTTGGCTCAATTCGGTTACTCCCTCCTAGAGTTATGATGCCCCCAATCTTGGCGAAAAATTTTGAACCTTTGTAGGGGAGGTACCGGAAGGAGTGGACCGATATGGTCTATCTTCGAACTTAAACTAAGTTTGGACAAAATGTTGAAAGACCCAAAATTTTAACCAAATATGTTGATCCGTTCGAGAGTTATAGTGCGCTCCAAATACGACACATGGTATTAAATGGGTTCTTTGTAGTTTTCGTGCTGATTTCTGAGGAAGTATGGACTTGCTCCTGAAAAAAATTATATCGTCGTAATGGGGGTTTTGAATACAAGTGGCTGCAACAAAAATCAAAGCGATTCGAGAGCAGGCCTTAAACTGCACTTAAGCAAAATTTTGTGTGGGAGGTACCCGAAAGAGTGGACCAATAGGGTCTATATTGGAACCTCATCTATGTCTGGTAGAAATGTCACGATGTGCAAAGTATGGACTAATTCGGTTACTCCCTTTAAGAGTTTTCGTGCAGACAATTTTTCCGAACATTTTTGAACTTTTGTGGGGGAGGTACCTGAAGGAGTGGACCGATATGGTCCATCTTCGAACTTAAATCCAATCTGGACAAAATATTTCGATACCCAAAATTTGAACCGAATCGATTCATCCGTTCGAGAGTTATCGTGCGCACCAGTCAGACAGACAGACAGACGGACGGACATTGCTAGATCGACTCAAAATTGTCTGAAACGGATATCGTACAAACATACTTGGGGTTTAAAACCATTATTTCGATGAGGCACATTTTTGGTCGTATCAAAGTGTAAATACCCTCTTTAGCCTAAAGGCTGAGGGTATAATGATCCATATCCACACCTGCCCTACTAAAGTTCGCCATTTTTCTTTAAGTGCAGTTTAGGGTCTATTCGGCGATCCTTTGAAAATGTATACCGTTGCTACTCCATGTGGTTCTGAACCACCCCCTATACGATCTCTCCGTATATGACAGTTTCGATCTGTCGGGAAAGCCGACTGATACTTTTTGACTTGTTTATATACCGAATTGCATCACATTTCCCATCTTTTATCAAAATGTGTATCCAATTACGTGTTTGGTGTGTCAAACATATATGTACATATATGGGAGCTATATCCTAATCTGAACCGATTTCAATATAATTTGGCAAGCATTTTTCAAGACCAACTTCCGTCACATTTAATCAACATTTGACATACATAGCGAGGTTTGTACATATGGGTGCTACATATATCCAAATTTGAGCCGATATCAGTATAACTTGGGACATTTATTTCTAGTCCGAATTCGGTGGCATTTTCCAATCATACATATGTATGGGAGCTACATGCAACTCTTAACCGATTTTAATATTATTTAGCAAACTTTTTTCTACACCAAATTCAGTTACTCTAGTTACGAGATTGATGCAATAAATATATAAAATCTGGCGAAAAAAATATTAAAACAACGACTATGGGATTAAGCCTGACTGTTTTGAAAAACAAAATAGAAGTCGTCATCCCAAACAAAAAACGCCAACCCTCCTATATGGGAGCTACATTAAAAGTTTAACATAACTGCACAATTTTTTGCAATGTATTATTTTGTCTTAAATATTATTACATTATACTATATTAATAAAATATAATATCAATAAGGACCTTTGGCGCGTATAGCAGGAAGATGGGCATCCTGTCTACTCTAATATGCAACGTTTCTCTTGAAATCAATGTAAAATTAGTAATACTCAAATTGTCTAACCAAAAGTTGTAATATCGAACGCTCAATAGTAAAAATTTTAGCTTTTATTAAAGTGCTTTACTTTGACTGTGACCACTAAAATGTGCCCTTTATTAGTTTTCGTTATATACCATCCTATATAACAATGATATGACCTGGGTAATATATAGGTATCATAGTGTAGTCCTAACGGATCAAACTTAAAAATATAAAGCACTAGCTGAACCCGGTGCGCTTCGCTACCCCTTTAGATTGATATGCATTTGAAATTTTACGGATTTTTTGAAATCAAAAACAAATCAAATTATTTATTGTAATGCTTTAGGATATACAATGTTTTTTGTTTTTCCTTCAGGAGCGTAAACAAACAAATCGGCCGGTCTAGCAACACGTGAACATGCAACGTAGAGCTGACCATGAGAAAAGCAAGAACATGCTAAATTTAGGCCCCATACACGAAGAGTCTGTCCTTGGGATTTATTTATAGTCATTGCAAATGCTAAACGTACAGGAAACTGCAATCTTTTAAAATTGAAGGGCGTTTCTGTTGCTATTAGAGGGATTCGAGGTAGCAGTACATCTGAACCTATATACTTCCCAGTAATAATCGTTGCCTCAATTAAATAGTTATGTAGTTTTTTTTCTGTTAACCTTGTACGATTGCAAAGGCGAGGTGGGTCTATGTTTCTTTATAAAATAATAGGAACACCAACTTTTAGCACTAAATTATGTGATGGAAAGCCTGGAAGATCCAACGAATTTAGTAATTCAACTGGATAGTTAACCGCGTCGTCTTCAGTTGCCACAGTAACAATGGATTTGTACGTTCGTGCATTTTCTGAAATTCTATTGACTGAAAATCTGTCAATATAATTTACCAATTTGTTTTGTAGACCAATTTTCGCAACATATTCCAAATTTCAGTGAAATTGGGCTTACATAGCGTGTTTGGTGCATCAAATACATGAAATCGACCGAAAATATATGTGGGTGCTATATGTAAATCTGAACCGATTTTAATATAATTTGACAAATTTTTTTGTTGATCAATTTCCGCCACATATTTCAAATTTCATTGAAATTGGACATACATAAGGTATATACTGCATAAAATACATGAAATCGGCCAAATCTGATCCGATTTCAATATAATTTTGCAAACTAATTTTAGGATCAATTCCGTCAAAGATTCCAAATTTCGTCAAAATTAAACATACTGGGCGTGTTTGGTGTAGAAAATACATGAAATCGGCAAAAAATATATATGTTAGCTTTATCCCAATCTGAACCGATTTCAAAATAGTTTGGAACATTTATTTCTGCAATAAATTCCGTCACACATTCAAAATTTCATTGGAATTGGGCATACAAAACGTGTTTTATGCATCAAATGCATTAAATCTGCCGAAAAATATATATCCAAATCTGAGCCGATTTCAAATTACCTTGGCAAATTTATTTTTAGACTAAATTCCGTCACACATTCCAAATCTGAAGACTGTATCGATAATCGTTCGTTAGATATCATCATACAAAGTCTACATTTTTTAGTGGTACCTCCGATCCTGAGGCTATATCTCCAGATCGGGGCGGAATTTTTAAGATTTATATAGCCTGTGAGACTTTCAGGCCATGTGGTAATATACTCTGAAAGTTTCAGGAAGATCGGTTCAGCGGTTTTTGGGTCCATAAACTTCAAACAAACAAACAAACGTACAAACATTTTCCTCGTTTATAGATATAGAATACCGCACAAATTTCATTGAAATAAATATGGGAGCTATGGCCAAATCAACACCGATTTCAATGCTTATTTCTACACCAAATTTAGATACACATTGGACATACATAGCGTGTTTGGGGCATCAAATACATGAAATCGGCCGAAAATATATATAGGAGCTATATCCAAATATGAACCGATTTCAATATAATTTGCCATACTCATTTCTACAACAAATTTAGTCACACATTCCAAATTTCATTGAAATTGGACATACATAGTGGGTTGGGTGCATCAAATACATGAAATCGGCCGAAAATATATATAGGAGCTGTATCCAAATCTGAACCGATTTCAACATAATTTGGCATACTCATTTCTACAACAAATTTAGTCACACATTCCAAATTTCATTGAAATTGGACATATGTAGCGTGTTTGGTATATCAAATACTTGAAATAGGCCGAAAATATATATAGGAGCTATATCCAAATCTGAACCGATTTCAATATAATTTGGCATACTCATTTCTACAACAAATTTAGTCACACATTCCAAATTTCATTGAAATTGGGCATACATAGTGGGTTTGGTGCATCAAATACATGAAATCGTCCGAAAATATATATAGGAGCTATATCCAAATCTGAACCGATTTCAATATAATTTGGCATACTCATTTCTACGACAAATTTAGTCGCACATTCCAAATTTCATTGAAATCGGGCACATATAACGTGTTTGGTGCATCAAATACCTGAAATCGGTCAAAACTATATATGGGAGCTATATCCAAATCTGAACCGATTTCGATATATTTTGGCACATTTATTTATAGTTCAAATTTCGTCACATATTCCAAATTTCATTGAAATCGGACATATGTAGCGTGTTTGGTATATCAAATACATGAAATCGGACGAAAATATATATGGGATCTATATCCAAATCTGAACCGATTTCGATATAGTTTGGTACATTTTGTTATAAGCCACGTTCCGTCACGCATTCCAAATTTCATGGAAATCGGACATATATAGCGTGTTTGGTATATCAAATACTTGAAATCGGACGAAAATATATATGGGAGCTATATCCAAATCTGGACCGATTTCGATATATTTTGGCAAATTTATTTTTAGGCTAAAGTCCATCACACATTTCAAATTTGGAGTCTGTATCTGTAACCGTTCTATAGATATTTGCATACAAAAATTAAATTTTTTTTGGAGGTTCCTCCGATTCTGATGCTATATCTCCGGATCAGAGCGGAATTTCGAAACTTTTTATAGCCTATATTACTTTCAGGCGTTGTAGTAATATACCCTGAAAATTTCAGCAAGATCGGTTCAGCGGTTTTTGAGTCTATAAATTTCAAACAAACAAACAAACAAACATACAAACATTTTTCTATTTTATATATATAGATATAACATATCCTTATAATATACATAAAATACAAAAAAATTAGAAACGAAGGTGGTTCACATTCAGTTTGAGTAACTGTATATCCAAATCTAAACTAATTCTCACCAAAAGCATAGCGTTCTTCCAAATACCTCTTTCAACTTTAAGACTTTTGGTCAATAAAATGCTCAGTTTGACCTGTAGTGCATTGAGCGGATTGACATTCTGTTAATTCTTTTACGTTCAAATACACGTTATCTTTATTTATTTGACCAAAGATAATGTTCTCTTAATTTACTTTGAGTGTAAAATTTATATGGATTACACATATTTTTATTGTAAGAACAAATATTTATTTATTTTGTAAAATTGCAGCAAAATCATATACATATATAAATATACCATTGGAAAATGGTTTTTATGTATTCCAAATGACGATTACTATAGGAGGGCAACAATATTAAAAAAGAAAACAATTACATAGGAAATTTACATGTACTGCTGACGACTTTTTACATAATTTATAACATTATTTTCCAACGCTTCAAACTGTATTTTAGATTGAAAATACAATTCAAATTCCGAACAAACACTACATAAATTTGTTTAATATGTCAAGGTGAAATATTGTCACTCTTGTCAATTCCAGGAAAAACATTTGTAAATCTGAAATAAATCAGTGAACCGACAAAAACGAGTCGGTAAAACAATTTGAAGAAAGCAATTAATATTCCAAGCATAGCATGAACAAACAATTTCCTTTTTTATACGTCGTTAGGTGGCAATGGCTTCTTAAGATTGAACATAAGTACAATACTTAAGAATATTCAACGTAAAATTCCAGTTTTATTTAAATGAAGAAGTTAAGAAAATGTATCTAAAAGATAAATTAATTCCCTTAGTTTTTTAAGTCAAATGTTTTTATTAGAGAAGACCAAGTATTCTATTCTAGGAGATTTCTATTGGTAATTCTATGAGAAATCCTGTTGTTCTTCAATGAGAAGATCAGTAGTGGAATTCTGTAACTCATTTTTCGAGTTACCGACAAATATCGGTAAAATTAAAATGCTTATAATTTCGGTAATTAATAATTAATTTTTGTCGGTAACTCAAAAAATGAGTTACAGAATTCCACTACTGAAGAAGTTTTTGTTCTTATAGATCGCATCAAATTTCGATAAAAGTAATGTCCATACAGAAATGTGTGGATAATTTGTCAAGAGGTTTATGCTGATTGAAAAGACTGAAACGATTTTTTTAAACAATCCACATTAATGGCATTTTTCATCTACTCCATAAGATGAAGGACATATTAATTTCTACGTCGATGTAGCAATTTCCTATTAAAATCAAGATAGAGCTTCCAGACAGAGGTTTCAAATTTGGAACACAAATTGTATGCAATCGAATAGTTACCTCGTGGCTCACCTATAAATGACAGCTTGCCGCGCCAAAATTGTATCAACTGATTTGGTCCTCTTACTATTTTGTCCAAACTACCGGCACACAGTGGATACACCCATTGGCCAAAAATAAAAAAAATTAATGTCAAAATTTTGGTACAACATCTGGCAACTCTGACAGCTATAACAAGGATCTTTTTAAAAATATATTAATTTTTGTTTCATTCGAACGCGTTCTTCTTAAGAATAGCTTCAAAAGTCGGAACATTTGACTAATGTTTTTTGTTGTGAGTACAACCTATATTTTAAGTGCAAGTAAATATATTCAAAATATCGCGAAACTAATACGTACAGCAAACTATTATAGTGGATTTTGAAGGATAAGGTAATAGCTTCATTTTCATTAAAAAATAGTGTTTTAGCGTGTTGTGGAATTCTAGTTAGCTGCATATTTTCTTAGTGTATTTTGTAATGCCAATTCGATCATATACTTAAATTTGACCTAAGGTTTTAGTTATGATGCCCACCAGTGCCCACATCGGGAATAATTTTCCAAAGTAATTCATGTGTTTAAGATTATTCAGTATTAAAATCAGCTGCCATCTAGTGCCAGACTATAAATGGTGGGCTGCTGACTAAAGCTGCCCTAGAATAGGCTTTTTATGGATATATTAGCCTATAACTCTGTTATCTGACCACGTACATTAACATAATTGGCATCAGTGGCAAGATGAAGAAATCTTCTTCCAAATTTGTCTTACGTTGGCGGTACGTACCTTCCAGGAAGAACGCAATAAGATCTATATTAAAAATTTTACCAAAAATATTGGTAGCGATCAGTAAAATTTTGCAACACTGTCAGTTCGTTTTGAAAAACATTACTCTCTGTAATAGAGGGTAATAAATGAAGTTGAGCCAATGGGGGAATGCTCCACTCAAACAATCGAAAATGAGATTGAATCTTCAACAATAAACAAAACAAACAAAAAACAGCCGAGGCACGGGCGAATGAATGGAGCTTTGTTAAAAACAAAAAAACAAAATTCCAATAACAACCTCGCAGGCAACTGTGTTGGTGTTCTTTTCAACTCACAGAATTCGAAGAATTCTTAGTTGATACGTGCTGACATGTTGCAAAATATTTTGATTTTGGTGTTTCTTTGGAAAAGCCGAAAAGTGAGTGTGATTCTCATTCATATGAGAATACTAGACACTTAAAGAGTTCGGTTTTTCGCTAAAAAGACATCATTTCAAAAACTGAGAAGCCAATTGATAATTCCCTTCGCCGGGATGAAATCATGATATTGGTAGCGATCAGTAAAATTTTGCAACACTGTCAGTTCGTTTTGAAAAACATTACTCTCTGTAATAGAGGGTAATAAATGAAGTTGAGCCAATGGGGGAATACTCCACTCAAACAATCGAAAATTTTACCAATTTTAATACAAAAATGTTGATTTTTTTAATCCGCTAAATTGGTTGGATTTTATGTTGTTTTGGAGATTGTTTTGTTTCCCCAAGCCTATTTTTGCACAATGAGATAATCGGAACCTTTGTTCATGTCATTTTGTATTAACAGCATAAAACAATTCTTACCGTATACCCCCTCCAGGGGGGGGGGTGGGGGGAAAGGGGGAGAATGTTACGCTTGCGGTTTCTTAAAACACTCTTCGCAGCAGCACAAAGCATTGGCTTGATTTTTACACTCCATACAAGTGGATCCACTGTGCGGCACCTCCCCCACATGATTTCAAAAATTTTCGATAAAATGGCATGATAAATCTTTTGGATCAACCGATCCAAACTTTAACAATTAATCTTCCAGACATAGATCCGGTTCGAATATGGACTATATCGGTCCACTTCTTCAGGTACCTACCTCACACAATTTTAAATGGTTTGTACAAGTGCTGTTTAAGGACGTGCTTCGGATCGTTCAAACATTTTTTCAGCACGTTGCAATTCACAACGTTGTAATTTTTTAGGTTCATACTTCTTGAGACAACACACTTTGCAAAATTTCTTCGAAACGTACTACAGGTTCCAAGAATGTGTATATCGGACAACATACCTACAGATTTTGTCCGATATACACTCTCACAAAAATTCAAGATTTTCTATATGCGCAATTTAAGGGCTTTTCGAGCTTCATTTTTAATGATACTACTTGTGTTCTTATCTACAGCGATATAATGTGCTTCAAGGGCAAGTCCATGCTTCCAGTCAAAATTGTGCTAAAGCTCTACCGACAGCAAATAAAATAACTGCTGAACACTATTACTTACGAAAGTAAAGATTTTGCAACAGTTTAAAGGAAGTGCGCTTCAAGGAAATTAGTTCATTCCAGCTAGTAGCGCCAAAAACACTACTCCTGTATATTTCACCATACAATTCTCAGACCGCGTTCTTTTAAACATTTGCGGTGTTCGACGGCGTAAGAGGGAGATTCTTGTTATACCCTCCACTATTAGCTTGAGGGTATATTAACTTTGTCATTCCGTTTGTAAACATCGAAATATTCGTCTTCACATCATAAAGTTCTAAGTCGATATAACGATGTCCGTCTGTCCTTCCGTCCGTCTCTCACTCGATGCTTAACTGGGTATAACCAAAACTTTCCTAGCTAATTGTTGTAACAATTTATACCATGATGATCATCTGGCCATGTTTTTAAGGGACAAATGTATCAGGCTTACCAGGCAACAAATACGAAATCTGAAATCTGGTTTCAATATAATTTATGGTGGAGTGTATAAAAAGTTCGGCGCAGCTGAATTTAAAGCCTCATAGTAGTATTTAGTTTCGATCGTGATTACAAACCCGAAGCTCTAACCAAAAGCTTTTACCGTTCTCATGAGTAAAAGTGCTATTTGATATTTAAAGAACTCGAAATACTCAACTCGACGTTTGAATGATCAACGATACTCCCTACAGAGACCCGCTGAGCTGTCTGTGACGGTGTGTTTAATTGACTGCTATACAATCATAACCCTAATGTATGACGTTTTGACCTTTTTTCTCAAAAATGATTTTCTGTAGCAAGAATGAATGAACTTTTGCCTATTAATGACTAAAAGAACGTTTATTTATTTAAGTGTTAAAAAACGTCAAGCAAAAAATTATATTTTTTGTGAAATTATACCATGAAATAAAAAAATCACAAAATTATTTTTTGTTGCAAGAATGAATAACATTTGGCCTATTATTGACTATAATATCTTTTATTCGGTTTAAATATTGAGAAAGGTTCTGCACATACCACTTTTAATGATATATATGTAATGATATGATGATAAATTTAGCGAGAAACAAAAGGTTATGACATTCTGGTTATGTCGTGTGGCTCTTAATTTTTTGAGTTATAAAATGATCGAATGACTTTGAGTTTCTATTTATCAAGCCACCTTATAATTCAGAATCGATCTAATATTTGGTAAAAACTCAGGTAGATTTAATTTAATTTTCACGAATTACTGTTAATTTCTCGAATTTTAATTGTAACGCAAATTTTTATTAAGCATTTACTTTATTTGTATCAGTTTTGTCAACAACAACAACTGTATGGAGAATACTGAAATCATGAAATTATCGTTTGGTCTTAATTTACACTATTTACTTAGCGATTATTTCTGTTGTTGTACTCTTTCTCTCTTATTTATTTTGACTATTCATTTAAGCTTATGCATTGTGACGTCATTCATTGTAACCATTTCTGCTCTTCCTTATTTACTATCTCTGCCCCAACAGGTTGTTTATATTAACTTGTCTGTATTTGCGAATCCATTAGCATGTCGCGTGATCATATCCAACATTCTACGTAAGGATGCTAAAACAGTCTACACATCAGCGTGCGAGTATAAATACGGAGGAGTAGTGGCTGGGCGAGTTGAGTTATAAATCATACCGCGACTTAAAACCGTCCAATGTAATCTAAAGAGTAAAGAAGTAAATCGTGAGTTAAGTAAATTGTAAACTAAGTAGCCTTAACTCTTGAGTGAATAACGTTAATAAAGCATTGTAGAATCGTAATCTGAAACGAAACCAAGTTTTATTTGGAATAAATATTATCGGGGAATGAAACAACCTCTACACGGGATTAAGTTAAACCCTAATTCCGTAACAATAAAATACAGGCATACGAGGTTGTGAAAAGGCCATAACCCTAATGTACATACTGTAAATTGACTGCCCTCAACTTAGTTTAGCTATTTACTCAATCAATATAATTTTATATTTGAAAATTTTGCTGTTAGAGCGAAGATCATATTAAGCTGAGTGATCGAAGAAAACCGATGATTCTTTTTTCACTTGCAAAAAATCTTCGATTACTTAGCTCAACTCCAACGAGAAATTAATTATAAATATTTTATAATAAAACCATTCATTCGATTTGTCATTAATTACATTTCAAGTGTTTACGACTATTTCCTACACGTTAAATCTGAGTTTTAAAATTTCAGTTTTTTTCTTTCTCTTTCAACAAAAACTCCCTTATCTAATTTAAGATAACACTTTCGAATTATAATCACGATTACAGTAGGATAATTCGCCAACATAATTTATTTTCATCATTGTATTTTTCATCTAAAACGTCATCTGTTGTATGCTCTATGCTTTGAAGCGCTTCCAATCAAAAGCTTAACTTAACTCTGCCTCTAGCAACGGTGTCGTCGTCATATCGCTGTCGTCTAGTTTCATCTCTACCATTTCCATTCCATTGCGAATGGTAACATCATTATTCTCATTGCGTATGCAATGGATGCAGCTGTTGTCCCATCACTACTGTTGGATGTTGTTGTCGTTCTTGTTGTTGCTGCTGTCATCACTATTTGAAAGGAATGCCTTTTACTTACTTTACTTACAGTGCTTTTGGGGACTATTGGAATATATGACTCCCACTCTAGTTGGCTATTGTCAGCACATGGTGACTATGGGCTTTTCAGATATCAATGGTTAGGTGGATTCAAAGCGACTTGCTAAGGTGCTATAAATTGTTTTTTGGGAGAAATTTAAAAGTTTACGTAATACCAAGGGAACGGTCATTTTGAATTATATAGATTTTCGATTTATGGGAACAAACATACGATAACGACGATACGACCGGCAGTAGGTTTGAGGTTTCGATTTATGGTGGCAGGAATTAAAGGGATTCTACAGTATATTTCTTTAATTATTTTAGTATCGGGCTAGAATAGCTAACACGGACATCAGCATGCAGCAATTCTCGCTGGCTGGGCTATGTCATAAGAAGACATGATGACATTTTAGCTTAATTTATGAGTTTCTACAGTATATTTCTCTTATATTTTATTTCCCAGGCAGACTATCCGCTAGAGACGGATATGTGCCCGTAGCGATTTGGTCTGATTGGGTTCAATCACAAGAAGGTGTGATGACATTTAGTTTGAAAGACATAAAGAGATAACCTATTATGTATGTCTATTAGGTTAATTATGTCTATTAAATGAAAAATGACAGATTTCCAACAATATGGTTTTTAATTTGCAGAAACAGCTAAAAGATCGCACTGTTTAGAAATCTTTTCTATGTCTGGCTTAGCGGGTAAGCGTTCGGCGATGAACTGCATACAGAAGTCACTTTCTAATTATTATCTTTTAGCTTCCCTAAAAAACCTATCCAATCACTAAAACATATCAACAATACCAACCTTTTCGTTGTAGGTGATTGAGTTAAGCAAACGGCAGCATTCTTAATTCAAGTGAATTGTGAGACATGTTTTTATCATAAACTTCTTAAACTATGGTTGAAAGTTTTCTGTTCTGTCGTTTACAACTTCTTTGTTTAGTACATACTACGCACAAAATACATATCCTTTCTTGGTAGGAAATCTTGGAATTTGTTCTATCAATAAATTGTATAGGTTTGTGTTGGTAGCTAGGCAAGCAGACATAAGGGCTTCGGCGCTGTGTGGGTGGTATAGTGATTGCAATCACCACACGAATAGATTGCGTATTTTTTGCAGGTTTCGTTCTATTGTGTGAAAAGGTTTCCCCCAGTAATTTCTTTTTTCAATTTTTTTTTCCTAAAAATTACACCCTTTTCCATTTTTTGTATTTCGTTTTAAAGGATAAAATGTCCTTCAAGTAAATTGCAGTTTTTTATTGCCATGCAATTAACTACACATACATACATGTATACAGTTACCTTCAGTTGAGGGTATGTATTGAGTGTTATTTATGAGTGGCTCTGTGTGTGCGTAAGCACGCACATCCTTGAATCCTTTTTCCTTCTATTTCTTTTTGTCTTTCAGTTCATTGCATCATGTCTTAAAGGATTCTAACTATGAACAAAAAAATGCAATTGCCTGCATTATTTACAGTTCTTCCAATGCCATAACCACACACAAACAAATCGCTGTAGCGGAGAATACACCAGCTATAAGGGTTTTTCAGTTTGCCGTCCAAGCATATCCATGCAAATTGGTAGTAAATTTAAGAGGTAAATTTCCCTTAAGGTGACATGAAAATGAAGATAAGCGATGCACTTTCATAATTTCTTAGAAAGCACGTACATACATATTTGGCTCCCTTAAGCCCGAAGCATGATGAACAAATTATAAAACGAATAGATTTTTCTTTGAACGTGTTTAATTAAATTCAACTTAAATTGACTTTTGAAAGGGGGAGATTGTGAGTTCTGTAAAATTACATTTGATTCGGTAAATAAAATTTAAATTATAATTTAAATATTTTTGATATTATGTGTGTGTGGGAGCCACCCATCACGGTGAATTGGTTTACATGTCCTGTTTGTACAGGTTAAAAAGACTGGTATAAACATCATCACATTTTCAACGGCTGTTTAAACCCTTCTGTAAGTGCAGGCCAAATTATTGCTCGTGGTTCGAACTCGTTGAAAATACGAAGCATCTCCAAAATTTTTTTGTACATTTGTTAGAAGAATCCAAAAATAATTTGTGAATTCTGTCATTTTGTATCAAATACCAATAGTGGATCGGACAACAATATGTTTTTAAAATTTACAGGTACCCTATCTTATCGAAATTTTACGGGAGGTATACTGACAACATAACAGAATGTTTGAAGGACACATTGGCGCTCATGTATATTTTTGACAAAACATGGCTGTTCTAAGTGGCAATGTAGTTTACGATATGATTATAGCTACTGCTTCTGGTTTTTTTTCTAAAATTTAATTTTAAGGTTTCGCAAAAAACATTTGCACCTGTACCCCACTGTGGTCCCTTTTTGAGAAAAAAAAAAACGATAGAAAGGAATTACTGTGTCAAAGCAACAAATCTTTCTGAAACACATCAAATTTGGTTGCGTTTTGTTAAAATACTGTAAAAATTATGTTCATTTTTATATATCTTGATCCTCACGGAGCCTCACAAAATACTTTCCACAGCAAAGAAAACAATCCATAGATTAAAAAAAAAAATTCTTGTACGCCGAAGCTTGCCCAGCGCTTAGTAATCTTAACATTACTGAACATCATAGGATTATTTACAATCCCCTGTAGGGTTATAGTACCGACCCATAAACCATTAAACAGCTGAAACCGAAAGGTATATGAAATCTTGGATCAAATCTCATATTTTGTGGCAAGGATGTTCTATATTTTCGAATATCTCAAAATACCAAAATCCAATAAAATGCCTTTGACCTATTCTGTCAAATCTTTCAAACTTGGCCCATATAAATAATTTTTCACAGAATCGTAGAACCCAAAATGCGATGGTAAGTGTAATTGTAAGTTATGCCACGCTTTCTTTTGATGTTTTCATGTGATTGTTGTTTTTAACGCGGAAAACGACACTCAAGGGATCCGTTGTGCCGAGGCCTTAAAATCTTCGAAATACTGTAAATAAGATGCATGTATATTAGGGTTATGACTTTTTTTATACAATCTCGTATGTCTGTATCATATTTGGATGAGTTTTTATCTAAGATTAAATAAAATCTTAATTATAAGGTTACTCGATAAAAAAGTTCACGCACAAAATTATTTGAAAATGTTTCTATATGAGCTTTTTTAAGTCACCAAAAAAGATATATAACTGAAAATAAGCTTTGGAGCCACACGACATAACCAAAATTTCATAACCTTGTGTGTTCTCACTTAATTTTATTATTATATCCATACATATATATCATTATAAGAGGGAAATTAAAAAAGTTTCTGGCCTAGGCTACACGCAGAGTTGCCAGATGCCATTTTACATTTCCATTGAAAAGTGTGACATTTTTTAGCATAACCGTTCTCAGTACAGTTTGGCGTACGACCACGTGTTAAGTTGTTTACATTGACTTTAAGTTAAGTTGGTTACTTGTGAAAAAATTGGGTTTTTCTAGTTGGTTGCCGTATAGATCGGCGAAAGAAATTTGGAAAAAATACGATCGCCGTGCTTCCAATGACGTTTTTCATCGATTCTATATACATATATGAGCCAGAAAAATAGGAGCAATCGCCAGAAGATGCTGTAAAAGCATTCAAAAACCATGCCACTGTAATAGCTCATTTAGACTAGCCATAAATCCTCGACTGGATTTAATAAATCCAGTACAAATCTCATTGCATTTAGATATACATTTTGGAGGATTTAAATGGCAGTCAGCTGATTTTTGTTCATAGCACAATTACCAAGGTAGATGCATCAGCCCATCTGATCGAATTTGAAACGTCAAAAGATTTTTTTGTAAATTGAATTCGTCTCAAAAAACATATGTCAAATTACAAATTTATTGTTTAATACTGAAAATGTTAGCACATTATGCTACTAATGCTAACTAGAGAGCAAATAAATAATTATTTTATCGCAGTTTGCCTATCTAAAATAAATAAACAAATTATTTTATCGTTTAGACATCGTAAATAGTAGCCTTGGTTGATTAAAATCAACTTTGTACATCAAAACAAATTTAATTTTTCCGCCTTGTTTACAAATTTTTACATTTTAGATTATTTTTAGTGTAGCAATTCACCGATGCATCTACCTTGTTTCTTGTGCCAGCTTGCAACCTTTTGTATTTTCTAGCAACATGTTGCAAAAAACAGAGTTGTATACGAGGATTTATGCCAGATTTAAAACAAATCCACTCAATACGAGGATTTATTTTTGTATGGGAAATCTGGTAGATTTTCGCTGGATTTAGCAAATAAAACCTGATAATGTGCTAAATCCGGCAAATGAAATCATATCTAAATGGGCTATAAAAAACACAACATGTGATCGTATGTCAAACTGTCCAGAGTACGATCAGCCTAAAAACTAAAAAAATGTCAAATGGCCAGGCCAGAAACTTTTTTAATTCCCCTCGTATATCATATATAATTTTATTAGATACATCATATCAATTGTGCGGGACCATTTTCAGTATTAAATTGGAATAAAATTTATTATATGCAATAACCTTTTGCATGGTTATTCATTCGTGCAACAAGAAATAATTTTTTCTGAAACATTTTTTCAATTCATAGTATTTTTTCAAAAACAAAAAAAAAAACAAGTGGAAAAAGCGTTAAGTTCGGTCGGGCCGAACTTTTTATACCCTCCACCACAAATTTCAGCCATTTCGGTGGATTAATGTGGCCACAACCTTCAAAATACCGAAAATCGGAAGTTACCGTTCTATGGGGCCTATATGATGGCGCGGACCTATACCTACAAATTTGGGGGGGGGGGGGGGTGTTTTATACCCCCAACGAGGACTAAATACCAAATTTCAGCCATCTCGGTGTGATAATGAGGCCAAAACCTTCAAAATACCGAAAATCGGGAGATATCGTCCTATGGGGGCTATATCAAAACGTGGACCTATATAAACATTTTATGGTAGAAATATTACTTAGCCTCTGGAAACACAAAATACAAAGTTGCAACCGATTCTGTTGTCAAATGGGTCTAATACATTCAAAATATATTAAAATGACGCGTACTTTATATGGGGGCTATACCAAAAAGTGGACCTATATAAACCAACTTTGGTAGGAATGTTTGTTGGCTTCTGTAGACACAAAATACCAAATTACAACCAATTCGGTGGTAAAATGGGACAAATATCTTAAAAATTCCTTAAAACGACGACGCGTCACGCGTCATTTTGTATGGGGGCTATACGAAAGCGTGGACCTACATAGCCCGCTTTCAATACCAAAAGTCCTACGTACAAATAATAGATTTTCCCAAAATTTCATCCACCTACGTCAATCCGTTCCGACGCTAGAGTGATTTCCACAGACGGACGGACATGGCTATATCGATGTAGAATTGCACGCTGATCAAGAATATATGTAGTTTGTGGGGTCTACAATGATTATTTCGAGTAGTTACAAACGTAGTGACAAACTTAATATACCCCCATCCTATGGTGGAGGGTATAAAAAAAAACAATGCGGTTTGTACGCGACCTTTTTTAATACTTAACCCACATAAAGCCACTGGTCGTTTAAATGCCACAAAAAAATGGTTGCAAAAATTGACGTAAAGTGGCAAATTTTCACATTTTTTGTTTTGTTTTTTTTTTTTGCATTTTGTTATAGTATTGTCTGTTATCTGTCATTCCATGCTTATAAAACCTCACTTGGTCCATAAATTTCCACGCAATTGGCCTAAAATGCAAGCAATTCAGAAAAATAGACTTTTTTGTAATTTTCGACTTTTGATCAACAATTTAAATATGCGATAAAAATTTAATCGTAAATGTTACATTCATATAAAGACAGGGATGCACTGTGGTTTCGCCCGTGGACAAAAATTGAACAATTTTTGGCGACAAATTTGATTGCGATGGAAAGAAAAACTCTCTAAACCCATTAAATTTTTAATATCCAATATTACTTTTACCAATTTACAGCGGTGATATGTCAAGTTAAGTCTAAGAAGTGGAGATTTGTATGCGGTGCCCTAAAAACGAAAAATAGATCGGCAAAGCATTCGTAGCCTATGAGTGAAATTAAAAAAAATTAGGAGCTAAATGTACAATATCCAGAATGAAACTTATAGTTGATTGCATTGACTATGTTTTACCAAAAAACATTTAGAAAATTCGTTTTCTAACTTCATTAAAACTAAATTCTTTGTATATGACTTTTTTTGCTATTTTTAATATCATTACTATACATTTAAGTTGAGTTTTACTAAAGTTGGCCCCGTAAGGGCAAGTCCATATTTTTTTAAACACTGGGGAAAGTCTCTAGTTTACGATAAAACAAGATCCAGCTGCCCCCAGCTGCCACCCTATAAATTATTCCCCTTATACCACGCCTGTAAAATCGTCAAAATACCGAATATCGGGAGGTACGTTTATATGGGAGCTATACCTAAACGTGGACCTATATTGAAAATTTTTTGCACGGAGGTATGGTGTTCCCTCCGAAGTCAAAATGCTAAATTACAGTCAACTCGGTTAGAAATTTTGGCTAAAATCGTCAAAATAAGGAATATCGAATATATCTAAAGTTGGACTTATAATGAACATTTGTTGCAAGGATGTATGTTGTTCCCTCAGAACACAAAATGAAAAATTTCATTCAAATCGATTGGAAAATGTTTCTAAAATCGTCAAAAATATAAAAAATCGGCCGGTAGCTTTATATGGGGGCTACACCCAAATGTGGACCTACATTCATTAAAATTGTTTTTGTCTCTTTTGGGCTCGTTATAAAACTATGTTTAAAATTTCGAAGCAGTAGCTCGATTATAACTATTTTTGACACTCCTTTCCATACAAGTAGGACCACTGTGGGATGTGTTAGGAATATAGTAAGAGTATTTTCTCAATCAAAAACCAAGGGATTGTCATGTAAGAATAGGCCTATATTACCCTTCAAAGTTTTCAGCACTTTTAAAGAAAAAAGTTATTTATTAAACCATGCATAAAATGTCTTAAATATATCATTTTTACAGAAATCATTTTTGAGACATATTGTTTTCTCACAAAAATCAGGTCTATTTTGTTTATAATTTAAAGCTGTGTATTAATATTTTCAAAGCTATGATATCCTATTGTAATGGTTCAATATCATTGTCGGCCATACTAAGAACCTTGAGGTTTTCTAAATTGTTTTTTTTTTGTAGGAATATGGAAACGGACACAATTTGTGTGAAAATGAACTCAAAAGAAAAGTCATTAAGTGTAAGGATTGAGGATTGCTATATGTTTCAAAAGGTCAATGGCCCTTAAAATAGGACAAGTTGAAACTCGATCAAAATCAACCCGTTTTGAAGCCTCAGTGCTTTTCTGAGCTTTTTATGGCATCATAATTTATAAACCGGGCATACCAGCGGAATTGTTTAGCTACAATCGTTGCATTTATAGATTACCAATTATTCTGAGGTTTTCGGCATAGTGCAGGTTACAGCTCGGTTCCGAATAAATGTTTTTCCCATAAATTATTTAAATGTCCCCTTGGGAAGTAAGCTCTACAGAAACATTTGTTATCTGAACACTAAGTAATACATGTGTGAAGCTTAAACTGCATCTTAGCGTTTTTTGGGGAGGTACCAGTACACACAGAAAAAAAATGGCCTCTCTAACATATGTCCCAAACATATTTTGAAGCAAACATATATATTTGTTTGCAAGCAGTCCCAAACATAACCATCCACACACCACCAAACAAAGCAGAGACAAATGTTGCTGCTTTTTATTTATTCTTTTATTTTGTAATATTGTAACTTACCGTTGTTATCGTCTTGTAAGCATAGCAGAACAATATGAATCATATGTACATACATACATGTTGAGTCTATCAGCGCTAGGTTGAGATATAAGATGTTGCCTTTATATTAAAGAAATTACAAATTTGTAGTTGCGAAGTATTTGACTATATGAACTTTGTTTTTTCGACACCAAACGCACTGTAGTTGTTTGGTTTCCCAGCAAACCAAATGTCTGATGTCCGACACGTCTGAACAATTTCGGAAGCAAAGTCGTTCAGATTTCGTTCCGATTTCTAAACGATTTTTCGGATAGGAAATAGTTCAGATTTTGTACCGATTTAGATCCGATTTCGGAACGAATGTCGGAAAGAAATTTCCTATCCGAATTTCCCAAGGATTTTCTTCAGATTTCGTTACTAAATCGGACCGAAATCGATCCGATGTCGCTAAGACATTTCGTTCCGAAATTATGTCAACCACTTCATACAACTTTCCTTAAGATATCGTTACGATTTCGGATCAGATATCGGACGTATCGTCCGAATTTTGTTCCGATTTTGTTACGATGTCGGTACGATTGGTTTGCTGGGTTGTCAGCCCATCGGATCGATTTCGGTCCGATTTCGTAACGAAATCTGAAGAAAATCCTTGGGAAATTCGGAAAGGAAATTTCTTTCCGTCATTCGCTCCGAAATCGGAACGAAATCGGTACAAAATCTGAACTATTTCCGCTCCGAAAAATCGTTTAGAAATCGGAAAGAAATCTGAACGACGTTGCTTCCGAAATTGTTCAGACATGTCGGACATCAGACATTTGGTTTGCTGGGAGTTAACTAACAACAATTGTTGGGACAGCGGTAGTTGTTGTGTGTGTGTTCCCAGCAAACCAAATGTCGGATGTCCGACATATCGAAACAATTTCGGAAGGAAAATCGTTCAGATTTCGTATCGATTTCTATACGATTTTTCGTAGGGGAATTTGTTCAGATTTCGTTCCGATTTCGGAGAAAATGTCGGAAGTAAATTTCCCTTCGAATTTGCTAATGTTTTTCTTCCGATTTCGTTACGAATTCGGATCGATATGTCGGAAACAATTTTCCCTTCGCACAACAACCACCTTTTGTATATATCTTAAAAGTAACATTTTAGTTTGTTGTCGAAAAACAAAATGGTTGGTTATAAAATTCGCATATACATTTTTTAAATATTTGAAATATAAATGCAACATATAATAATTCAAGCTAGTGCTTATAGACTCAACATATTCGTACACAAAGTTTACATTGTTCTACTATAACTACAAAATGATAACAACAGTGAAAATCATTAGATTTCTTTGAAATTATAATCTTCCAATAAAAAAATTTATCAATAAAAAAGAGGCATCAGAGAAAAAATTTTTCCTTCGATAATCATACGAAATTATTCCAAAATTGTTCAGAAACCTTTACGAAAGTTCGGAAGGTACCTCAGATTTTCATACGACATTATTCCGAAATCGTTCAGAAATCTGTACGAAAATTCGGAGGAAGAAATTCGAATTCCGAATTTCCCAAGGATTTTCTTCCGATTTCGTTGCGAATTCTGACCGAAATCGATCCGATTTCGCTCCGACATTTCGTTCCGAAATTATGTCAACCACTTCATACAACTTTCGTTAAGATATCGTTACGATTTCGGATCAGATATCGGACGTAACGTCCGAAATTTGTTCCGATTTCGTTACGATATCGGTACGATTGGTTTGCTGGGTTGTTTGTTGATAAGGTCTCAATGTTATCGTCCCAGCAAACCAATCGTACCGACATCTTAACGAAATCGGAACAAAATTCGGACGATACGTCCGAAGTCTGATCCGAAATCGTAACGATATCTTAACGAAAGTTGTATGAAGTGGTTGACATAATTTCGGAACGAAATGTCGGAGCGATATCGTATCGATTTCGATCCGATTTCGTTACGAAAATCCTTGGGAAATTCGTAAAGGAAATTTCTTTTGGACATTCGCTCCGAAATCGGAACGAAATCGGTACAAAATCTGAACTATTTCCGCTCCGAAAAATCGTTTAGAAATCGGAAAGAAATCTGAACGACGTTGCTTCCGAAATTGTTCAGACATGTCGGTTTCCCAGCTAACATGTTTTTCCGAATTCGTTTCGAATTCGGACAGAATTTCTGAAAAAATATCCGATTCTGATGCCGAATTCGGTACGAAAGTTGTATGGACGTGGTCACCGAATTCGGAAAGAATTTTCTAAGGAAAATCTTAAAAAATATTAGAGTTTCGCGACGAATTCCGTCCGTATTCGGAAGTAAATTCTTGGAAAATTCGGATAAAAATTTAGATTTTCTGACAGAATTCGGTCCGAATTGGGAAGAAAATTCTGGAAAATTCGATGAAAAATTTAGATTTTCTTAGAAAATCCGTCCGAATTCGGAAAGAAATTCTGATGCTGACGCCACGTGTGGTACTGTACAGAACAAACCCCACTCAGAGACAATTTTCTTTCAATGTGCTATTTATGGAAGATTCTAATTTCAAACTTTCTAATGATTTTGCCTGTTGTTATCATTTTATGATTAACAGTAGAACAAGTATACTTCTATATATATGTTGAAGCTATTAACACTAGCTTGAATAATTATATGTAGCAATTATAATAAAAAAATTTTAAAATTGTATATGCGAATTTTATATCCAGCCATTTTGTTCTTCGACATCAAACGAAAAAAATTGACTTAGAAAATCCATTAGAAATCGGAACGAATTCGGAATGACGATTCTTAAGATTCTTTAGAAAATGTGTAGAGATTCTTAAAATAAACTTATAGAAAATCGGTCAAATTTCTAGGAAAATATTAGAGAAATCGGCCACAATTCTAAAAAATATTCAGAAAATCTCAGAAAAAATCTGATATCAGAGCCCTCGGAAAAAATTGTTAGCTGGGTTGTTGATACATTGTCAATGTGATGGTGAGACGATGAGACCGATGAAAATGTAGGGAATAACAGTCCAGCAAGCCAATCGTACCGACATCGTACCGAAATCGGAACAATGCACATGCACACAGCTCTTTATTATAAACCAGCATTCCGCAGCTGCGAGAGCCCCCTTTGACCAAAATCCTCTCCACCCATAAAAAATATGTACTAACATAAAAATATGTTGGTACCCAAACATATTAAATATGAGATTAAGCTTGACTTATATACAAATAGTAAGTAAAACACACATCTCAGCAAAACTGCCAAAGTGAATCTAAAAATAGACACAAAAAACCGTGGACAATTGGTTGTTGTTATTTTTCGACAACTATCAAAATAGTTATGTGCATTCTCTGCAATGTGGAGACACATGACAGTGGGAGTAGTTAATTTGGTTTACATATGCGGCTACGAGATTTTTTAGGTGTTTCGGTTGAATTCGCATTTAAACGAATTCATCCGTCACACTTATTCTTGAGCTCGAGTGGTCATAAAATTGGGGAAGGGAATTGGAATATAGGGCCATGTCGTGAAAATTCTATCCAAGCCAACTGGGGATGTATAGTACGGTGAATCATTCCAATTGGTCAGGTTGCAATTTATAATCGACCCTATCTAATAGACGATATAAAATGATTTAGGGGATTACGTTGAAGACGAGAAAATTAACAACTCCGTTACGCTCACAGCCATGAAAGGTAATAAGGGAAGAATAAATACTGCAGAACTTGTAACGACTAGATGTAATTTTTTAAAGAAAAATTCTTTGCAAAATCTAAGGATGGATAACTGCAAACAGAGAATATCAGCGTCGCACAATGATTTAGAAATCGATTTTTATGGCCAAAACCCAATTTTTTTATTTGTAGTAATAATATTGTAAATAAGGAAACCAAAAAAATAGATCAAAATATTGGAAATTGTAGGTGTGGCGTCCTCCCTCTTTTTGGAAAATTTGTTGTTGTAACAGTGTTTATTATTGTGTGTTCGCGTGTTTGTTCTTCTGCTCAATCTGGTTCTGGGTCTATCTCCAATTCCAGGAAAGTGGCTGCTTCGATGGGTTGTAACCACAGATCCACTGGAGTTAGATGAGTAGGTTTGGCAGGGCAGTTAAAAATGTGCAGTGTGTCGTGCGGGCCCATGTCGCATACTGGGCAGATGTTTTGCACGGCGAGACCAGTATCCGCCCAATAAGAATTTAGGCGACTGCAATATCCCGAGCGCAGTTGAGCCAAAACTACTCTGGTCTGTCGTGGCCGCTGTCTCAGCTGCGATAGGTAGGGGATGTACTCCGAGGACTTTATTCACACTGTATTTACTTATGGCCTTACCAACTGCGTCCGTGTGAATGCTATTCAGACCTACCCGATTTGCCTGTTGATCTCGGGGTTCTCTCCTATATTGTTGGACTTCCCTATCTAGCCCAGCAACCCAGGAAGGAAGGGGTTCCATGCGATGACGTGATTTCATGGCATCTTTTGCATTGCTTCAAACAAAGTCGTGAAAGATCCGATCTTTTCATTAGCATTTGAACAAATGCAAAGTAAGTCGTGAAAGATCCGATCTTTTCATCAGCTTTTTTTTCGAACGTTCCCAAGGCCACACTTACCCGCCCCTGCCGACCGAGGGGGCGACCTCCCCATAACGTGGGGATCGCGTACACACCATAATCCGAATCATGGTGGGGCAGTATGTGTAGGGAGAATACCAGCTACAGAAAATTCTTCAGCCAGTTAAACAATATTATAGCTAAATAAATAAATTATGCATTTAAAAAAGAAATTATATTCGACTTAATAGCTTCAATATTCATGCAAAAGTCAATATTACAATAAAGGGAGTTAAAATCAGAACACATTTTGCTAATAGGTTCACTAGACGAATAGTTAGTACGATTAAAATTAGTGTATAAAAATTTATAAAATCTAGATTGTCTAAATGGAACATGCAAAGATCCAATAGAGATGAATTTTGTTTTTTCTTTTTTTATTTATACACATTTTCTAAATATATAAGATTAACTATTTACAATATGCTTGATGTTGTCGGAGACTCGAAATCACACCAACGTTGTTAAAACTCTCTTCGTAATGATAATGCCATTGCAAAGGGTTGGTGAAAATGACATGCCAAAGCATTGGTGGAAATGGCATGCCAAAGCATTGGTTAAAATGACATGTCAAAGCATTGGTGTAAATGACATGCTTTGGATGCAAAAATAGCATCTTTTGGGGTCCACGCTCATATAAAATGCATCGATGAAGATGCTAAAAAGATAGCATCTTTGGCATCGAACATTTTG
The DNA here is from genome assembly GCF_047663935.1 of Musca autumnalis. Taxonomy (NCBI): domain Eukaryota; kingdom Metazoa; phylum Arthropoda; class Insecta; order Diptera; family Muscidae; genus Musca; species Musca autumnalis. The sequence goes on from NW_027411644.1 coordinate 160,279,403, forward strand.
CTGGGAGAGCTTGAATATCCTTACTGATATGCCTGTGTGTGTCGGGCCTAGCTAGCAGATGGTGATTGGGATGGCTCTCACGGTAACGCCCGAGCAAGTACTGCATCTCACTGTGTTGCTCTACTGGAAAGATCTTTGCCCCTCATGTAGATGGTCCAGTGAAGACTTTTTGGGTTCAAACAAATATTTGTTTAGATGAAATATAAATACAAACCCAAAATCCACAAAAACACATACACCAGAGTAAGGCAATGGGTCTCCCGTTAGCGTAAATTTACTCTCGCTCACAACCTATGTAGACTCTAACTGGTGGTGACCGAGAGTAAATTTACGCTCGAGGGGACCCATTTCCTTACTTCGACATACACACATTTATAAATAGTGGTTGTTTTTCTTTCATTGAAATGTATAGAAATACCAAACACAAAAGCAACAACAGACGCGTAGATACATACAAATTCCAAATAAAAGAAATAGTGTCACACTTTTAGAAAGAAAAACAAATAAAAACTATTAATTATAAAATATAGAAACATCGTGGAACGCTTCTCGTTAGTTGTAAAATAAAACACATTCTCCTCAAAATTGAAATTATCAACGAGAAATCGGCATATGAAATCAAATGATTATATAATGTAATAAATAGGTATATGCATGCATATGATAATGTATTAATGTTATTACCAATATTAAATGCGATTTCTTCCTTGTCCAATAAAATATTTCTATTCACCTTTTTGATTCAATTACACTGTGCAACACGAAAATTATTAACCATATTCTGACACCGCAGTGTGATAGAACACCAAAAATGAGAAGATACGTGTCTCGCCGTTTTTCCCTAACTCATCAACTTTCGCGGTTACAGGCCTCCAAAGGTTTGAGGCTTTGATGTAGAAAGGGTAATTTAGTCAGGACTATATCTTCCAAACCGTTAGGAAATTTGAATTTATCTCGGAGGCAAAGTTGTAGCTCTTGTCTTAAAGAACAAAAATTGTGAACACATATAACCCATCAAGCTTCATCTGCAATGTCAAAATCGCCATTGTCACATTTTTTTTAAAAATTGTTCTCAAGTTTTTTATACAGCTTTCAAACAGATCAAATTTGAAACAAACAACCAACTACAAAAATGTACCCCAGATCTCAATAAACATTTTTCTAGAATATACGAACTCTGTAGAAACGGATCTTAACGGTCAAAATAGCAAAACAATTGCGATTTTTATCCTCTTTTCTAGGATTCTGCTCCATAGATATTAAACCGTTTCAAATTCAAGAAAACAATCAACCACAATAGTGTAGCAAAGGCATCAACAAGCAACTTTCTGGAATATGCGAAATGTCTATGAACGGTTCTTAATGGTAAAAATAGCACAAATCTTCTGAAAATATCCAATTTTTATTCTTTTTTCTCCGACTCTGGTCCAAAGATACGCAACCGCCCAAAAATTAAGGATACCGTCAACCACAAAAATGTTCCTATGATTTCAATAAGCAACTTTTTAGAACATATGAAGATTCTAGGAACGATTCTTAGGGTTGAAATTCACGAAAAATTAAATTTTTTTTAACATTCCCCCTGCTCAGGTTTGGAAATAACAAACTTTTAAAAACTCAAGGAAAATTTAAAGGTTTGCTATTTACGCACCCGAACAGGAAAGAATGATCTAAAATAATCGAATTTTGAGCTTGAAGAATCGTTCATAGAATCTTCATTTGTTCTAGAAACTTGTTTGTTGAGATCTAAGGTACATTTTTGTAGTTGACTGTACCCTTAATTTTTGGGAGGTTGCGTATCTTTGGACCAGAGTCGGAGAAAAAAAGTATAAAAATTGGATATTTTCAAAATATTTGAGCTTTTTTACCATTAAGAACCGTTCATAGACATTTCGCATATTCCAGAAAGTTCCTTGTTGATGCCTTTGCTACACTATTGTGGTTGATTGTTTTCTTGAATTTGAAACGGTTTAATATCTATGGTGCAGAATCCTAGAAAAGAGGATAAAAATCGCAATTGTTTTGCTATTTTGACCATTAAGACCTGTTCCTTCAGGGTTCGTATATTCTAGAAAGATGTTTATTGAGATCTGAGGTAAATTTTTGTAGTTGGTTGTTTGCTTCAAATTTGATCGGTTTGATAGCTGTATAAAAAACTTGAGAAAAATTTTAAAAGAAATTTGACCATGGCGATTTTGACCTTGCAGATGAAGTTTGATGGGTTATATGTGTTCACAATTTTTGTTCTTCAAGACAAGATCTACAACTTTGCCTCTGAGATAAATTCAAATTTCTTAACGGTTTGAAAGATATATTCCTGACTAAATGATCCTTTTTACATCAAAGCCTCAAACCTTTGGAGGCCTATAACCGCGAAAGTTGATGAGATAGGGAAAAACGGCGAGACACGTGTCTTCTCATTTTTGGTGTTCTATGACACTGTGGAGTCAGAATATGGTTAATAAAACATGACTCAAAAAATTACACACAGTGTTATAAAATGTATTGGGCATTTAATTTACTAAGAAGCACCATTTCTTTAAGAAAACACAAACACTGATTTACTTCCCTCACTTTACCCTCTTTATTCAGCGACTGCCTTGGGGAAACTGAAGAAAAAATTTATTTTTCGCAAAAATAACAAAAATAACTTTGTTAACTGTTACAGAAAAGAATGATTGCTTGTTGATGAATAAATCGCAACAACAATAACTAAAAACGGAACACACGTGTTTGGCCGCATACTTTATACACACCACCAAAGCAAAAACAAACTTTTTCACCCTCCCATCGTCGCTTATTATGAAATTAACTAAAAAATATGTTGGTATCCAAACAAATAAAATTGAGATATGTTACCAAACAGTCACAAACAAATATTTGTTTGGATCCAAACATATTTCTAACATATATTTTTCTGCGTGTAGTATTTGACGGTACGCATAAAAGGGAAGAGACAAACGTCGACTGGCTTGAAAGTCAATTCTACTTTCGGCTTCAAGAACTGATGTTCTTCCAGCTACGTAAAGTTATCGCTCACACTCCACGATCACTAATTGATTACTAGTTTACTTGAAAAAGCTCGTTCCCATTAGAATTATTCTAATACAACATAAGGCTATCCTACATAGTGTTATCAAGTTCGCACACTCAGGCATTGTCAGGCAGCCGTCCTCACAGTCGACGAATGAAACAAGTCTTTTTTTATTAAGTCTGGATTTACATTTTATTTCTTTTACCATATAATTTTTATGTCAGTGGGTCTACATAGTTCGGGTCCGGTAAACATTTCATGGAATGTTTTGTTTGCCTTAATCCTTATGCATAGGACATTCATGATATAAACGTATATCTTTCGGGGTTATACCTGTAGTAGATGTTGTTTTCCATTTTTCCAAAATTAATTAGAATAGGTACATATATGTTGTTAAACATCCTGAGATGTTTGCATACAAATTTGTATGCATGACTAGTACTATTAGCTTTTCGACATATCGCTCATTTACTCAAAGAGTGACACATCTCAAAGAAAAAAATTTCGAGAAAAACGCGTTTTAAATTCGCGAATGAAATTTGACATCCCAACTTAAAAAGATTATTACACAAAAACTAAAATAACTACTTGGACCATATTTTGCAAACAGCTAGCCAGATATCAGTTCTAAATTTCTGTGCAAGATCAAGCATGATTTGAATTGTTTTAGTGCTTCATAAACTCAAACAACTTTTGTGTTGAATTATGCGAAGCTCGTAGTAAATGAGTTGTAACCCGTTGAGTTTCAGAGATATCAGCATGAAAATTGCTAACTCAAAGAACGCATTTTTGAGTTATGCCACTCTTTGAGTAAATAAGATCCCGGTATCATATTTTGATATCACTATAACTATAACTTTAACTATAACTATATAACTATCATAATAGAATAAAATTTATTTTAGTCATTAATAGTCAAAAGTCTATTCCTGCTATAGGAAATCATTTTTTTAGAAAAAACGGCAAAAAGTCATAACCCTAATGATCATAGGCAAACCTTTTAAAGAAAATAGCAAATATTCAATCGTTTTTTATACCCTCCACCATAGGATGGGGGTATATTAAGTTTGTCACTACGTTTGTAACTACTCGAAATAATCATTGCAGACCCCACAAAGTATATATATTCTTGACCAGCGTGCAATTCTACATTGATATAGCCATGTCCGTCCGTCTGTCTGTCTGTCCGTCTGTGGAAATCACTCTAGCGTCCGAACGGATTGACGTAGGTTGATGAAATTTTGGGAAAATGTGTTATATTTACGTAGGACTTTTGGTATTGAAAGCGGGCTATGTAGGTCCACGCTTTCGTATAGCCCCCATACAAAATGACGCGTGACGCGTAGTCGTTTTAAGGAATTTTTAAGATATTTGGTCCATTTTACCACCGAATTGGTTGTAATTTGGTACTTTGTGTCTCCAGAGGCCAAAAAATATTCATACCAAAGTTGGGTTATATAGGTCCACGTTTTGGTATAGACCCCATATAAGGCCCCTTCTAAAGTACGCGTCATTTTAATATATTTTGAATGTATTAGACCAATTTGACCACAGAATTGGTTGTAATTTGGTATTTTGTGTCTTCAGAGGCCAAAAAACATTCCTACCAAAGTTGGGTTATATAGGTGCACGTTTTGGTATAGTCCCCACATAAGGCCCCTTATAAAGTACGCGTCATTTTAATATATTTTGAATGTATTAGACCCACTTAACCAAAGAATCGGTTGTAACTTTGTATTTTGTGTTTCCAGAGGTTAAGAAACATTTCTACCATAAAATGTTTATATAGGTCCACGTGTTGGTATAGCCCCCATAATACAATATCTCCCGATTTTCGATATTTTGAACGTTTTAGTCTCATTATCACACCGAGATGGCTGATATTTGGTATTTAGTCTTCTTTAGGCGTATAAAACTTTCCCCCAGAAATTTGTAGGTATAGGTCCACGCCATCATATAGCCCCCATAGAACGGTACCTTCCGAATTTCGGTATTTTGAAGGTTGTGGCCACATTAATCCACCGAAATTTGTGGTGGAGGGTATAAAAAGTTCGGCCCGACCGAACTTAACGCTTTTCTTATTTGTTGTTTATTAAAAGAATTAATGGCCTGTTTCATGAAGACGATCGAATTACAAATTAGTTCATACTACTACGAAGACTCTATTTTTTTAATAATATTTGAAATATTTTTATTTTCAATCAAACAAACATTTCCTACTAAAACAGGAGTTTGTTAGTAATTCGAACGAATTTGAAATCGAATCGTCTTAGAGAAAGAGGTCATTAGTTTTTAGATTGTAATAAATTCAAAATCAATTTTTGCTGAGCAGACAATCATAAACATTGCTGTAAGAATTTTACTATTTACCAACTATTTGTTGGCTTCAATCATTGTGGTAATCCGTATTTCTTCAGAAATCATTGCGAAACAAACGTCTTATGATTATCATTTAGTAATATCTAACAACTATGTTGTTTTAATGTATATTTTATTGTTAGTGCTATATGTTCTATGATATTTTATCTATATAAAGAAGAAGAAAATTATATATTAAGTCATAAAGTATTGCAATACATAATGCCTAAAACAATTTTTATTAAAAAAATATAGATATTCTAGAATGGAACGATGAAACCACAACAGCAACAAAAATAACAGCAACGTGTACGACGACAACAAAGTTTGAATTTATGGCTAACAAACGGTCCATTAAAACTCATACAACAATAAATGGCTAAAAAAGAAGCGAAAACAGAAGTGTTCCTATCCTAGTGGGTATATACTGAAGAATATTGCAGCTTCTACATAGCTCTCACTCATCCCTTTTCAGTTGCGTAGTATTAAAAAATTCTATATAGGAAAGAAACAACAAAAATTGCTTGCTCCCAACACAGGCCTGCAAAAAATGGAATGGCAAACAACTTCAAACCAGAATAAAAGTCGTAAAATAAAAGATTCCTCTGTTTTCGTTTGTTTTTTTTATATTTTGTTCTTGATACGGTACTGTTGTTTTCTGGCAACAACACTTAGACCATAAAAAGGCCAAAAAACTGTTTTTTTTTTTTGTTATTTAAAGGGTTATTAAATGTGAACATCTTATTATCGGAAAATTGGGAAATGAATGATCACTAAAATGAAATAATAATTAATTAATAATGTAATAATAATTAATTATTAAGATTGTGCACACTCGCCTTGCACGCGAATGTCCGGGTTCGTTTCCCAGGCCAGACAACATCTAATATTCAATGGTGTCAAAAATACCCATGTTGGCGACATTTTATGAGTATTTCCGCCATGAAAAACTTCTCTATAAGTGGTGTCTTAAGGCAATCCATTCCGACTCGGCGATAAAAAATAGGTGCCATATCATTGAGATAATATCAATCGAGATGAAATCATTCATGGCAGAGAAGTCTCTCTTGTCCCTTCTGGTATCTCTGTGGGAACAATTACACTGTGTGTAATGTTTTGAGTCATGGAAAATTAACCCTATTCTGACACTGCAGGGTGATAGAACATCAAAAATAAGAGGATACGAGTCTGTCATCTCTTGCACTTTCGCGGTTATGTACCCCCAAAGTTTTCGGGCCTTTTCATAAAGGACAAAAATTGTAAACAAAACAATGCATCAAACTTCATTTTGAAGATATTTTAGAAGATGATGCCAGAAGCAGTTAAATTTAATCACAATAATCTGAACGAGATTTGGTCCAAACATATATAACATTCCCAGTGATACGGCTGAGGGTTTCAATGATGGTAAACGTCTTTCCAATTCTATTATTAATCTTTTGTTGGGAAGGTATCCGAGAGAATGGATCACAAAAATACTACATGCAATAAACCACAAGATCCGTACATAGGTCCCATGGGTAAAATGGAAATGGAGTCAAAATTAAGTCCAAAATTTCTCCCAAAGACTACACCATCAAACGGATGGCTTTAGTACAGGCACACCCTCCTGTAGATACGAGTAATGTAATCTGGGAGCAGTAGCCTACTTAGATAATGGAATGACCGTTTCTCCAAGATCCTGGTAGCCGGTAGTAGCAAAGACGACGAAGTTACCACATATCCAATATAAGGAGATGATATTGAGTTTAACCGCCCAGCCAGTCGATCTCTTTAAGACCGAAAGCGACTCGCAGATTAGGTGTATGGAACAGCTAGTTATGGCGTTAACAAAGAGCAACACGATGATTGGAACGTGAGTACCCTATGTTACGTCCTCAAGACAATAAAACTGTGTGCAAAATTTTTATTGGTACAGGTAAGGTTTTAACTCGCCGCATGACCTTATGTAGATACACAACCAATGACTGCTTATCGAAGATCGTCTGCGAGACATTGTGTTCCTGGGAGATGGGGATGCCAAACAACCGGAGTATGGGGGAGTATAGGGGTCTTGTCGTCAGGGTGTCAATTGACACCGAGAACAAGAATTTATAAACACTAGGGTTATGACTTTTTAACTGCATGATATTTTGATGAGTTTTTACCTATATCTTAATTATAACTTGATTCGATAAAAAAAGCTTCCGCACAAAAAGCTTTTAAAGTTTTTATTTTTCAGATCTTTTGACAATTTTTTGAAGTCACTGTAAGCAGATATTTAACTGAAAAAAATTTAACGGAAAACGATATAACGGATATTACATAACCATTTGTTTCTCACTAATGTTATCATCGTATTATAACATATATCATTTTATATATTATATATCTTTATTTCATATATCATAAAAAATAAAAGTGGTTTCTGCGGGACATTTTTTAAAATTTAAATGGATTAACATTTATTTTAGTCATTAATAGGCAAAAGGCCGTTCATTCGTGCAACAGGACATGATTTTTTGAGAAATTTTTTTTTCTTCAATTTCATAGAATTTTTCAACATTTTTTTTTTAAAGTGGTTTGTGCGGAAACTTAATTTTAAAATAAAATGTAATGAATATTATTTTAGACATTAATAGGCACAAGTTAATTCATTCCCACTACAGGCAATCATTTTGAGAAAAAATGTCAAAAAGTCATAACCCTAATAAGCACGCGTGAGAGCAAACTGCTTTTTGGTCTAGGATGGGTAAGGTTTTGCCTGACCCAATGACAGTAGAAAATCGAATCCATCAACCACTACGCTTCTTGCTAAACTTCTTCTAACCCTCTCGATGTCTGAAGTCTGCATAGTCATCGACAATCGATGGTGCTTATCGAAGATAGTCTGAGAGACGGGCAAACATATACAGTTTGGAATTCCTTGTTAAAACAGTTGATGACCTCGGCGAACTCTGGGAAGGGATATTTTTGTCACCGTTGTAAATGTTATGTTGTCTGACCTGGAAATCGAACCCTGACATTCGGTGCGCAAGGCGAGTGTACTTAGCATTGCACCGCGGTGTCATCCCTTATGTTTATATATCTTTATTATTTTAGCAGAGAATATATCACATTTCTAAGGATGGAAGACCGCTTGCATAAACCCACCATTTTCCCATCCATTTAGATGTCATTTGAAAGCCCTGATCGACCAGGCCAAGATGTGGAGAGGCTTCTAAGCAAAATGGGGAGTACCCACCTGATCATCCAGGGATGTGAAGCCAATGCCCATTTTCCTCGGGGTAGCAACGATACACGTGCCAGATGCAAGTCCATATTCGAGTTTATATTCCAACACAATCTTAGAATATGCTGTAGGGGTAATAAAATTCATTTTCAAAATAAAATCAGTAAGGAAAGGATCGAAGTCGAACGGGACCTACTACATATATTATATCCTACACCACCACGATTTCAGTATAATATGGCCAAATTAAGTCACATTTTCCAAATTTCATCAAAATGACTCTCCAATGTTTTGTTTTTGACGTCAAATACATGAAATCGGGTACAAACATATATCATCTCGCTAAAATAATAGCGGAGGAGATATCACGGCTGTAAGGATGGGACACCGCTTGCATAAAGGTTCATGTAGCAAAGGTTCATACCCACTAACACGCCCATATAGGAGATATCATCCTGCTCGGTGGCCAAAGTATCTAGCTAATCTCAACAAGATCAGCAGAACGCTACACAACATAGCCAACAAACCGAAGTTATCCTCAGATTGGAAAAATTATAAGATGTCTTTAAATAATTACAACAGCGAAACCAGAAGACTGAGCGCAAATTTTGGGGTTGCTTTAGCTAGCCGATAGATGGAAATAAGGATGCGAGTTTATATTGAGACATAATCTTTAAATATACATTAGGGAAACGTAAATTAATTTACAAAATAGAGCCACGTCTTCGGTATAATCCTTATCAATAAAGACCAAAAAAATCGTTAATGACTTGAAAGTGGCTGAAAAGTGTTCCTTTTCCCACCATTCCCATACTTTTTCAAGTCTTTATCAACGGCATTTAGGAACTACACGCAGAAAAATATATGTTAGAAATATGTTTGGAACCAAACAAATATTTGTTTGGGACTGGTTGCAAACAATTATATGTTTGGATCCAAACATAATTTGTTGTGTCCAAACAAATATATGTTTCCAAAATGTTGTAACATATCTCAATTTTATTTGTTTGGCTACCAACATATTTCTTATGTTAGAACATATTTTTTATGTGTGGAGAGACGATTTTTGTCAAAGAGAGTAACAACAGGGCTCTCGCGGCTGCGGAATGCTGTTTTATAATAAAGAGCTGTGTGTACGGTGTAAAAGAAGACTCAGAAACTTTGGTAGTGTGTATGCGGCCAAACACGTGTGTTCGTGCTTTGTTATTGTTAACCAACGCAGCAAGCGAAAAGGAAAAGAAAAAAATGTTACTAATTATGTTTTTCTTCAGTTTTCTAAATACAATCGTTGAGTAAAGACGTAAAGTGACTGAATTTCTTAAGGAAATGTTGATTTTAAGTAGATTGAGTGCCCAATACATTTTATAATTGGAAATTTTATAATTGAATCAAAAAGGTGAATGGAAATTTTGTATTGGGCAAGGAAGAAATCGCATTTATATTGGTAATTACATCAATACATTTTTCATATGCATACATACATACATATGTATGTTTGAAATATGTATGTACCTATTTATTATATTTATAATCATTTAATTCCAGATGCCGATTTCCCACTGATGATTTCAACTTTGAGGAAAATGTGTTTTATTTCACAACTAAGGAGAAGCGTTCAACGATGTTTCTATATAATTTTTTCTTTTTAAAAGACTTTTTATAAATAATTTCATTCCGTCTTTCTTTTATTAAAGTGCGTTATGTATTTCTTTGGAATTTTTATCTAACTATGTGCCTATTGTTGCTTTCGTGTTCGGTATTTCTATGCCTTTCAATAAACCACCACCAATTATAAATGTGTGTATATGTTAGGGATAGCCAGTGAGCGCTTACAGTGAGCAAGTGAGCATACATTTCAATATGTTTTACATTGAAATTTACGCTCCCTTGCTCTCAGTAAGCGCCCACTGGTGCATGTGATAATTTGTTGCACCCAAACATATAATTTGTTTGCAACCAAACATATGTTTGCGACTGATTGCAAACAAATATATGTTTGCTGCAAAATGTGTTTGGGACATATGTTAGAGAGGCCTATTTTTCCTCCGTGCACCATATAGGAATCCTCCGATAGAAACATTTTCACTGAGATAGTAAACTCAAGTTTGTTGTATCGAACTGCCTGACAACATCCAAGGAGGTTGACAGCGCCAAGAATAATGTATCAAATGTTCTTATGAATGGCTTTGAGTCTCCTACCTAACACGAAGAAGATGTTAGCATGTTTGGATCGGCGAAAGTTACACAACAAATCGAGATTGTCAATACATTGACAATCAAGTCAAATCAAGAAGGCTTGGATTTGCTTTAGCGAGTCGATATAGGGAGCTAAGGAAAGACAGTCAGATTCCGAAGGGTAACTTCTAAGGATCCAAAAGATGTAAAGGTACCTTCATATTGGGTGTATACAAAACTGGTCGGAGATGTGAGATTAAAAAACTAAAGAAAATGTGTATAAAACCTTAAAATACGGAACTCGGGTGGTACCGTTCTATGGGTGCATATCAAAACGTGTACCGATATAGCCCATTTGTAATACCAAACACTGTAGAAGTAATATAAACTTCTGTACAAAATTATATAGTTCTATCTTAAATATTTCGAGGTGTGTCTTGATTTCAACAAACTTACGGACAGACAAACAGTCGGACATGGTTATGTCGAAATTGAATGACACTTGTAAATTTCACACTAAAACATTGGTTTTTTAAGAAAATGTACGCATCAAATTTTGGCTTGTGGACTCCAATTACTAGGATGCTATATGGAGCACACTCATGAGATATACATTAAACCACGTAAAATCACGAGTTCTATTATCCTACTATGAGTTTGGAATATTATCTTAATGGGCGTCCGGTTTAGTAAAAAATTTAAAAAATCCAAAATTCCGGCTTCAAAATTTCAGCATAAATTTTAGGTGGATGCAGTGGTTATATCGAAAAATTGTACACTAGTACCATGTTGCCCATGAAGTATTCTTTAAGGCTTTCTTTGGGCATAGGTCTATAAAATGTAAGTTTAGCCAGAAATCGGAAGGGAGCATAAAAAACTTGTTGGCCTCCACTAATTTTTACCCATTTTTCTACATAGATGAAAAACACAGCTTCCACGTAAATTATTTTTAAAGGTCGGCATTGTGGGATCCTTCCTAAAACACTTCATTTTAAAGAATTTCAATCATACTATATAGAATATGTTAGTAGTTTGCGAATTCTGAAAGGGTGAAACTCGGATTCATCGATTGTAAAACATATACACTTTATAGGGTCTGCGACGGATATTTCTATGCGTTAAAACGGAATGACAAAGTTAATTATACCTTCCATATTAAAATGATCTTAAATTTCGGTCCCAAAATTCCATCCCCCAAATTTAATGCAGGTGCAGTTCCTTTTTCTGAGGTTTCATCTAAAACTTGTCTCTGGGGCTTTCCCCGAAATTCCTGCTTGGTTCCCGTTGTGATTATAAATATTGTAATGATTTTAATACACATACATATAAAATATATAACATTCTAATTTCATAACCCCACCCAAACTAGCATCGGCTATATTCGAATATAAAATTGCTTCTATGTGAAACGAGTAGAAGAATTTCTATTTTGTTCACAGCAGCACAAAATACAATGCCATGTAATTATTGTAAATTTTACGAGCTCAGAAATAATTCAAATGTCCATTAATTACAACAACTAATGGCCATTGTATGAACAAGGCTAAGGCAAAACGAGTCCAGCTAACGCTGCCAAACAACAGCCAGCCCAGTTACACAAAAGAAATTTGCCAAGCAACCAAAACCACTTCTTGTCTTATTGTATGAATAGAATGAATATTATGTAAAGAGCGACGAACAGCATCACATTTTTCGTATTTACTTTAACTATATTAAAGTCTATATACGACTATAAATACCGTTCTCCTCTACCACCTTGAGAAAAAGAAAATGAAGAAGGAGGAAAAGGAAGAAGGGACAGAACAATGACGTCTGAAATGGCATACAATTTACAATGTCCAAACTACAGATGGTTGGGTATTATTAGCAAGCAAGGTGGTATGATGTTTGCTGCCATTCCAAACGGGCATATACAGCAATTGTATATAGTAACTGTTAAAGCTTTTCCTTTTTTTGGGGTCTTCGCCTTAAGGGTGGCAAAAAAGTTCCTTTAACACTAAACTTTGAATCTGCACAATTGACAGACAAATCACTGGAAAGCTCAATGGCCTGTAACCGAAAACAGTAATGTTGAAAAATATCCCACTCTTACGGAGAAGCACTGCAACAACATGTCAAAGTAGTAAATTTTCCTTTTTTAGGAAATTCCCAAAAGGGAAATTCTTTGGTAGTCAAAGAAGACGACAGACACAGCAAACGAGTAAACGAGTAATAACAAACTATCAATGGCCACAAACAGCTCTAGCACGTACTTGGCATGGTGTGAATGAACGCACAAATTCCCATTGAAGATTCACACTTTCCCCTCGTTCAGAAACCCGCTAAAGTATCTAAAACATGAAGAGCTCGAGAAACAAACAAATGCCATACTAGACCATGGTGTAGATAATGTGAAGAAAAAGATAAATCCACACAACACACAAAAATCCCATAGATACTCATGGATACGAACGATAATAACGACGATGGTTGACTTTAACTGAAACTCTCTGGCCTATTCTCCCTCGTCGTGCACTTTCACTGAACACACAGATAAAATGGAGAGTAAACACCAACAGACCGACCGACCTCAACGTACATTGCCGTTACACCATAATCTCTAGAAATGGGGTGTGTATTGAGAGGTATCTGTGTGAACGACTGTTTCGGTGTAGTGGTGCATTGTTTACACTATCTGTGAGTGGTGTTCAGATACACGGTTTGGAATATAACAAAAAAAGCAGACAGCCGGTCGAATGTTGGTTGGTTGCCAACAGTCTCACAAGCACGCGTAGACTAACTCAAATGAACACAAAACGTTGAAAAGCACACATCCGCAAAAAATAATATTTAAAGTAAAAAATAAAAAAATTGTAAATTTTGTTAAAAGTTTGTAAGAAAAAATTGGTAAAATAAATTTAGAAAATTGCAAAAAGTGTTTCGCGAATAAACCCGTGTCTGTCGGTGACGAATTACTGCATCAACCATAAACAGGTATTATTTTAAGTAAAATATAAGAAAAATTATTTAATATGTGTAAATAATTATTATTTTTAATTTATAAAATAAAAAGGATTGTTATAATTTTGTGTGTTTTATTAAATTGTTTTTTTGTTAAAACGAGAAATTTTGTGTTTTTATTTTATTTTTATTAATCATTTGGAGTAGTTAACAACCATTTAATTGACACGACATGTGAGTGCTAATATTGTGACAGTAAGATTGTGTGTATGTGTGAATTCTGCGTTGGTGTAGGTGTTTGGTTGTCCTGCATTTTTTGTTTGGTAAAGTTCATATTGTACGCTTCTTTATAATTTGTGGTATTTTTAATGCAATATTTAGTTTGTCACTATCTAAAATAAAAGAGAATTGGGGTCTTTAATTGTTTGATTTGGCCTTTATGTAAAGATATAAATTTTTGTTATTTCTTCACTTGGTCAATCATACATGATTGACTTCTTAAAAAACGTAATTTGTTTATTAGAAAAACGACGTTTGTTTACAATGATAAATATGAATACAAATTCGGCATTATTTTTTGTCGCAATTAAAAAATATTTTGATGAATCATTTAATTTAATTAATTAATTTAATTTTAATAATTTCACTTAAATATAGATGGAATGAAACCCACGTCTGTTAGTGTTACGTTTTTAATAACATCACTTAAATTTTTACATTGCCACATTGGGCGCCATATTATTAAGTAGCCGCGGTCACCATAACTGAACAAGATGAGCACTCGCCTTTACGTTTTCGTACGATTCACCATATAAATGCTTTCTTCGTGTTCATCATTGATATGTAGAGTGGCTTCAATTGGGTATTATAAGATCAAATTTTGTTTGTTGGCCGCATCATATAATTAATCGAAAAAATATTATATATGAGTTTTTTTTTCGGTTAAATCTTCTAAATTGCACTTCAATTTGATATTAAGTAACCCACATTAGGCGCCATATTATCAAGTACATAGATTCACTCAAAATATAGTTAAACAGCTTCGAATCCTAAGCCTTCCACCCAAATACAATATGTGTTTTGTTATAAGTCAATGGTCAATGAATTGGGGGATAAGGTAGTGTAGATCCAATTCTTTGATCATTGACCACTACTAAGAAATAATCAAATTCATATCAATTAGACTTGTTTCTACGATTTGGTACTCAGTACGAAAGAAAACTGACTCAACTTTACATTGATATAGGATACTTAGGTATAGCCCAGAAAATTTTAACTTTATACACATTATAAGCTTATAGGAAAATTGTCGTTAATATTGATATGTGATATGTTTAGACCATCCGCTTCTCTCTCTTCTGGATACTAAATTGGGTTCTTAACATGTTCGCGGATGCAAACAAATTTAAATAAGGAGAAACTAAACCCAATTATTTTTGAAATTAGTCTTACTGTATTTATTAATTAATAATTGTTATTATTTATTATATTACATATATTTTTGAAATTTGATGTATAATTTATATTATTCTCAAAAACTTCAGATTTTATACTATTGAATGAATAGAGTTGGTTTCGCAATACGAATGCTATAGCATTCACACCATTTTGCTGTAGCATGCAATAAAAAAACCACACGAACGAACATCTCAAGAAAAAGAAGTGGAGACTTCACTTGTATCAAGAATGCAGTCCGATTCTATCAGTAGTTCATTGATATTGGACCTCCATTTAAGCGACTTTTCGGAACAGCCCAAATACTTAGTGCCGCACTCACAATGGACCCCATGGGGTATATGAATAGAAACTTAGGTACTACTTTATTTTTGACAAACAAAAACATTAAACGGTATGAAGTACTGACTTAGTGGTATCGATGCTCGAATAGTGTATAATAGGCCACCTACGTTAGGCGCCACATAGCCATACCCCATTATAATAACTTTCCTTTTGTAATTTTTTAGATTTAACGAATAGATTTAAAGCTTTCTGCCTATCATAAATTTAAAAGTGTACATTAAATTTGATGGAGGACATTTGTACTATTAATGTTTAATATAAAATTTATATTTTAAAGCTTCCACATTTTTCAATTCAAATATTATATTTACTTAACCCACGTTGGGCGCTATATTTCTAAAACATATTTAACGATATGAAAAACAGTTTTAATGGCTTCAATTTGGTATCGAATCTCGTACAATGGGTTTATGACCTACATTGGGCGCCACATAGGTTTTAAATGCAGTCGTACTTTTATATATCGAACATATGTATCTGTAACGAATAGTTTTATAAAACAGTCTCTTTATAACTAATGTTCTCCAAAACTCACTCTTAAATACAGATAGAATGAAACCCAAGTCTGTTATTGTTACGTTATTAATAACATCAATTAAATGTTTATATGAAAAACAGTTTTAGTGGTTTCAATTGGGTATTATGAGGTAAGATTTTCTTTGTTGGACGCCAAATATATCGTTCACGTACTTTTTTAATGGTAAAAGAAATAAAAGAGCAAGCTTCTAAAAATGAGATACACATTAAACTTTAATCAAAAAGTACGGGAACGCAAAAATGAAAAAAACGTCAAAAAACTAGAACAAATATCAAAGTCGTTCTACCAGCCATTCAAAAGGCGGCAACCATGTTAGTAGTTTTTACCCGCTCAGATTTGTCGTGTAGAAAGTTTTAAAAGAGAGCGTCATTCAGCGTCATTTTTGTTTAAAGAGAAGAGAACGATTTACAACTTTTTTGTGTACGGGAACGGTTTTTCGGGTAAAATTTGTATATGTGGTAAAAATTGTAAAAACTTTTTAGTTTTGGAACAGAGCTATAATCAATCAAAATATAGTATATCTGAGTTTTTTTCGGTTAAATCTTCTTAATTGCACTTCAATTTGATATTAAGTAACCCACATTGGACGCAATATCATCAAGTAGGTTCACTCAAATTTGGCTTAATCCAACGCGTTGGTCGGTATTAATAATAGAAAAATCTTAAACGAAATAACGCAATCATGAAATGGGTATGAAAAATATGTTCGAATTGTGGTTTACGTTTTAGATTTTAGTCATGTTCGGCCGTCTGTTTACTACCGGACTTATGCTCACGATAACCAGTTTTGGTATAAGCTTTGAAAATTGTCGTAATTGTACCAAAGTTGTATCGAATTTGAAAATGTATTGTATCCGCCCTGTCAATTACAGTTTTTTCTTAAAAGAATCCATTCTTCTCGAGACTATGTAACGAAATTTCTAAAATTCCCAATGAACCATGATAAAGAAAGGAGGATTATAATCTCGTAGCCGATGTTGTCCATAAGCCATTGCTAATCATCCACCCACATACTTTCTTTAGTGGATTTTAATGTCTGGTTGTTTTTTTTTTTAATTTCAAAGACTTGTAGTGATCCCCAATACCATTATGGTTATGACTTTTTTACAACCTCGTATCCCTGTATGATATTTTGATGAGATTACATAAAATCTTAATAAAAAAGTGATTTGATAAATAAAGCTTCCGCACAAAAAGCTTTTAAAGTTTTTATTTTTCAGAATTTTGGAAAAATTTTGAAGTCACTGAAAGTCGATATTTATATGAAATCAAAGTATTGGGGCACACGACATAACCAACGTGACATAACCGTTTGTTTCTCACTAATCCTCATATTGTTTCATATATCATTTATATTATATATAACTTTATTTTATATATCATAGAAATTAAAAGTGGTTTGTGCGGGACCTTTTTCAATATTTAAATGGAATAAAAGTAATTTTAGTCATCAATAGACAAAAGGTCATTCATTCGTGCAACAGGAAACAAATTTTTGAAATAAAAAAATTTCGCTTCATTGATTTTTTTTTTTTCAAAAATCAAATTTTTTGAAAGTGGTTTGTGCGAAACCTTAAAATAAAATGGATTTAACGTTACTTTAGGCATTAATAGGCAAAAGTTCATTCATTCTCACTAAAGGAAATCAGTTTTGAGAAAAAATGTCAAAAAGTCATAACCTAACCTCCATATAAACTTTCCTGCGTGTTTTTTAGTTCCCCTCGTATAAATATACGCATTTTAACTATATAAAACGCTCCTGATATTAGTAACATACATATGTATATTTTAAATGTAGAGTTATATAAATGTCGACCATAGCCAACTACATCCATCTGAAATGCATTCTGCTTTGTTTGTTTACTGTTGTCATCGAAAACAAATCAGATGATTATGACCAACAAAGTTTGCCCATCATAGCTGTTGGCTTTGTTGAGAAAACTTGTTTTTAACTAACCATTACTTGATGATATACGCGAATAACAGTGGCGCATAGCTTCAGCAGTCATAAGCTTTAACATCACTTTACATATGTGGGATATGGCAGTTTCATTGACAATTAGTTATTGGCTAAATATGTACATTCTAAATTTTAGATGTATTTATGTATATATAAACCGATTATCAGTTCATTTCATACAAATTATGCTTTTAAGCGGTCTATTATTAAAATGTCTGTAAGAAATAAAATGATTTCAAGTATAAAAATATGTTCCCACATTAAAAAATCTGTTGAATTATAAGCATTTTCTTTATTTGGTTCAAAATGGAATGACTCAATTAGATGTCAAATGCTTTCATTCACTAACACATTTGTTTCTAGATCAATTCTTCGGTGAACCGGTTACTCATTGTAATTAAGTGTCCATTGATTAGGGTATTAAACAAGTTCTGACATATTTTCATTATTTATTTGAGCTTGACATTTCTTATATTTCATATAGAATCTTGGGGAAATATGTAAATAATTTAATTTTTTAGAAGATTAATAATGAAGTAAGTAAATCATATCACACTTTTTAATAATTATAATTAAATCAAACAAACAGTTGAAATCATTGTAATAATCATACAAAATAATTGGGCTGTAACGAAAACACGATAAGAATGACTAAAATATATATTAAGGCTGTTTCTCCATTTTCGTGAATACAAATATACATAATCTGAATATAAGGGTGCTCATTTTTCTTAAACATTTTTTTTGCATGAATATATGATTTTTTGCCTATTAATGTCCAAATTGAATTTTTCCCATTTAAATATTGAAATTTTTTTTATCTTGTTGTGCGTGAGGTTTTGAATAACCTTATATGTAAGGGTTTATCTTATTTTAAATAAAAACTTATCAAAATATGATACAGGGAAACGAGGTTGTATAAAAGTTTTCTTCCTAATTAAGGGCCTAATGAAAGTTGAATATAAAATTCGCATATCAATTTTTAATGAAAACAAGCGCATGTGTACTAGGGGGATGACAGAACTTTACATATAACATAAAAAACCTCACGCTCAAAATGATTTAAAAAAATCATTTCAAAGAGGATTGTGCCGAAGGTTTTTTATCGAATCACCTTATGTGTAAGATTATATCTAATCTTAAATAAAACTCATCAAAATATGATACAGGTTGTAAAAAATAATCATCACTCTAATGTAGTTATAACATGGTCTCTAAAATTGGAGAACAAAACGTATTTATTAGAGTTGTGTAGTTCCGGAACTATCTAGTTCATCCACCAAAAAACGAGATTTTTTTGTATCAACTCCGAAAATCAAAACTATGAAAACGCGCGAATATACAAAAATGCAAATTGAACGATTCATTTATTTATATCGGTCTCGGAAGTATTTAGAAGGAAAGTTAAAACCAATGTTCGTTGGGTGTCGGTACTATTTGTCCTATTTCACCACGTTCCACAATATTCCCATTATTTTTTACCTAATGCAAATGCAGAAGGAAACATGTTTACATTACTTTGCATTGGGCTAATCGGAATATGTGGTCCCAAAATGTTTGATTGGAATGGTATTATGGAAGTGGGGTGGACGCAGTGGTTCCTGGCCAAAACTCTAATTTTTGTCGTCACCAATTGTCAATTTCGATATAAGATTGGATAGTAAATATATTGAAACTAGGGAAACCAAAAAATTAGGTCAAAATATTGGAAGGAGTGGGCGTGGCGTGCTCCTAAAGACGAAAATTTTTTCGAAATTTTGGAAAATACGCCATTTTTGTAAATTTCTGAAGAAAGAAATACCTTTTTGTCGGAAACTATAACAGATATTGCGTTCATTGCTTTTTTGTTGGCTAAGCAGGCTTGTAGTCTTTAAGAATTACCGTAGCGCTTACTCTAAGTGGGTAATTTTAGTTTTCCTCGGGTACTAAATTTAAGTGAAATTCCAAATTTAGTGGAGTAGAATTTTTAGGAAACAGGTTGGAACAAAGTTCCGTTTTCACAGAATGATGCCAGAGAGTGTCCTCTTTCAGCCCATATATACTTTTGTACACGAACAGTTCCGTCCTTTTAACACTTTTTTAAATTTTTTGAAATTATATTTTTTAATGAGTATGAGTTTTTATTACAGTGTTTTATTTAACTTGCCTTGGTGTGTGTTTAGTTCAAATCTGGTAACTCATTTTTAACACGTTTGCAGTTGACCAATCGAACTAAAACTTTGCACACTTCTCAGATTTGGATGACAATACACGAATATGAAATCAAAACCAATATTGGTCCATTTTTACACTGTTTTACAGTGTTTTATCTAATTTTCTTTTCAAATCTGGTAACTCATTTTTCACATAGTTGCAGTTTACCAATCGAACTTAACATTTGCACACTTTTTAGATTTGGATGACAATACATGAATATGAAATCAAAACTAATATTGGTCCATTCTTACAGTGTTTTTACGGTGTCTAACTTGACCCCCTTTTCAAATCTGGTAACTGATTTTTAACACGGTTGCAGTTGACCAATCGAACTAAAACTTTGCCCACTTTTCAGATTTAGATGACAATACATGAATATGAAACCAAAACAAATATGGGTCCATTGTTTCCTATAGCCCCCATATAACGGTACCACCCGATTTCCGGTATTTTGTTTTTCAAATCTGGTAACTCGTTTTTTACGCAGTTGCAGGTGACCAATCGTACTTAAACTTTGCACACTTTTCAGATTTGGATGACAATACATGAATATGAAATCAAAACTAATATTGGTCCATTCTTACAGTGTTTTTACGGTGTCTAACTTGACCCCCTTTTAAAATCTGGTAACTGATTTTTAGCACGGTTGCAGTTGACCAATCGAACTAACACTTTGCACATTTTTCAGATTTAGATGACAATACATGAAACCAAAACCAATATGGGTCCATTTTTTCCTATAGCCTCCATATAACGGTACCACCCGACTTCTGGTATTTTGAGGATTTTGTCTTCATTTTTAGCCCGAATTTGCTGTAACTTGGCATTTGGAGTTCTCAATAGTCCAGGAACTCCCCTAAAAATTGTGGACGTAGGTCAAGGTTTAATATAGCATCCATTTAACTGTACCACCCAATTTCAAGCATTTTAATCTACATTTTCTGCTCAAATGGACTGTAATTCGGCATTTGGGGATATCAGTGGTCAAAAAATGTATTTACTAAAAAGTTAAAAATAAAAAATAATTTAAAAAAATTAAGTTTCAGTGTTTTATTTAGAAATGCACTTAAAACTAAAAAATAATTTGTCGCTTAGCCTCAATATATATATTCTTTCTCATGATAGAATCTCGCAAATAAAACGATTGCCGATTAATTTTACCACCATTCATAATTTAAATGCAAGCGTTTTATTTGAGAGATTCTATCATGAGAAAGAATATATATATTGAGGCTAAGCGACAAGTTATTTTTTAGATTTAAGTGCATTTCTAAATAAAACACTGAAACTTAATTTTTTTAAATAATTTTTTTTATAAGAGTTATATGAGTTTTATGAAAACTCAAAGAGTATTTTTAATTTTGGAAAAAATTGTAGTTTTTTGAGAAAAATTATTTTTTATTTTTATTGTTTGTTTATTGTTGTTTGACTTTTTGTAAATAGTTAGAACATATAAAAACTCAAATTTTTAACTTTGACCTTGCAACTGCTAAACCGAGTACGAATGTTTGTAATACATCGAAAAGCTGATTATGTTATCTGTCGAACAAAAAATTATGAAAATATCTCTATCCGTTCAAAAGTTACAGAGTTTTGACCCGGAAAAAACGATTCTGAACCACTGTGTTGGGTAAGTAAGTATCCTATACCGATGTAATGATCGGATATTTTTCTATTAATGTACATCATTTCCGCTAAGGACATCGCTTAAAGGGGAATATATCCTCAAAACATATTATATGGCAGTAGGATAAACAGACATTACCTTGAGAGTGGGATCATCATATTGTAGCACCTATTTTAGTTGGTGACCGTAAGCTTTTTTTAAAGCTCTTTTGTCATTTTGTCAAGCATCATTGCCTTCCACACGAAAAAATATATCGTAGTAATAAGAATCACAAGGACTACCTTTGACAAAAAAAAATCAAAATAAGCCTCGTGCAGCATTTATATTGCCCTTAAGCGACATTTGAGCCGGAAGGAGTTGTCCCATATAGTCCATCTACGAACTATAAATAAACTTTAGAGAAATATTACAATGGACAAAAACTGGCTCAATGACAGTCACTCTTTATGGCGACCACTCTACATTTTGGGACAACTATCTTAGGAAGAATCGAATTACGCACGAAAAACATTACAAGTCTGTAAACAGTACCTTCAGCAAAACGTTTTAAACAATCCCCCTTAAACTGCACTTAAGCGAACATAAGAAACTTTTTTGAGAGGCGCACCCGAAGATGCTGCCCGATATAGACCTTCTTGTAAATTGATGAAAGATTGCTCATCAGTTATTTAAATTGGGGCCGGCAGGATTTTTTGGAAAACAATTACCGTCGTAATATCGAACGCAAGAACAACGTGTTCTAAAAAAATTCAAAAAGATCCGAGTTTGAATTGAATTGCAAGGAGGTAAAATTTGGACCAAATCGGTTAATACGTTCAAGATACATCGATACCGATGAAAAACATTTTAATGAGTTGAAATCCAAAGTTTGAATCTAAAGCAAAATTGACTTGTAATCCTTTAAAGAAACTAAAATCGCCGATCTTTATTCATAATTGTGTACTTGCGGATTTTAGTTATGAGCTAGCCTAAATAGTTTGTGAAGTCAAATTTTAACCCTAAATAGAGCGATAATAATACGTGGACTTTTACTTGGAAGTATTCGTCGATCGACTGAGGGTCCTAATTGGCAACAGATAAGCAAACGGTCAAGCAGAAAACGACACGGAGGCCATATAAATGGTTCATACGATTTACGAATATATTTCCAGATATTAAAAAAGTGTTAAAGTTTGAATCAATTTCTAAGTCATGGTGCAAATGTCTGTATATGTAGAAAACATAACTTCAACGATATAAAAAGAACACAACTTCATGTTGGGCGCCACGTTCAAATGGACGTTCCAATTTGAGAATTGAAAGAAAGTCCTATATTTTTGTCGTATTCTTCGGTATGCGATATAAAAGTCAGCGTTAACTTAATTATTAAAGCTGCGTCAGTTTCATTTGGTTGAGCCTACTGTAAATATCGTTATCTCTCTTGTGCTTGAATTTCCTTTAAAAGCGTGCGGTAATATAAAAATCATAAAAAGGAAGTAATTTACAAATTCAAGATATAAAATATGACCTTGCACGCAAACATTTTGGAAGCAAGTTAAAAAAGAAATTGTATGTATGCTTGAGTATATAGAAGTACATAGATTTTTAGGAGGAGGAGAGCGTGGAAGTTAGAGACATATTATCGTACAACATTTATACGAGATGGTTTACAATACTCTACCCTGTTGTTGTACCAAGTTTACGTGTAAAATACATTCGACTTGCTTGTGGAAATAAAGAACATTCGGTTCAAAATTAATCTTGGGCGTTATGATCGTCCAGACCGCGATCAATAGGCCCAGTCTAGTTTTGGGCATAAAGTTTATTGGGGTTTGAGCCAGTTTTTAATAATAATGTTACTAAGGAATTATGAACACGTAGCGCGCTTTAAGTCTGTCCGAGGGCCTAAGTTTTAAATCCCGACCGATTGCCGGCAATGCAACGAATACTTACATTTACAGTCAGAAGTTGAACATATCAGTTCCGGTCTTCGTCCACTTGTTTTCCTTCGCTACCTTCGCTTTAAAGTTAACTTAGATTCGGTATAATTTCTTTTCTTTAAACTGAAACATCTCAATCTGGTGCCTCTTTGAACCCTCTTGCAACAATAACAAAACCCCCCAAAAGCTGGCATGCCGGCTAGCAACCTAAATAGACAGTAGGCTGTTTTGATGTACTACCACTAGCAGCGTCTAGCACTGACTATAACGTTTAATTTTATTAGGTAATTTTGGCGTGTCGCTTTGTCATAACGCTTTATACTTCTGCTGTGAAAAAACAACTAGCAACAAATTTGTGGGCTAAACTTTAAGCGTTTTGCCATGCCTGTCATCGTAGGGGGAGCCAAATATTGTGATGATGGAATGTTTGTTGCTGGGCTGAATTATTTTCTCCGTCAACAATAATGACTGACTGGCTGACGTCGTCTTGTCATAATCATTCTCGTAAACATTTTCATCATTTCATTCATGCTTATTTTGTTTTTACTGTTTTTGTTGTACTTTCGTTTGCCGGCTGTTGTTATTTTCGGTTTTCCTCTTTGTGTTCCTTCATCTTTCATCTTCTGTTTTAGTGTATTTTGTTGTGTGCTTTATTTATGTTCTGTTGGGTAAGGTTATTGTAGCTTTAAGTCATCATAGACGTCAGTTTTTTTTTTGGGATTTGAATTACTGCTTTATGTTTCTTATTAAGTTTATATAGAAGTACTGTGAGGTTGTTGCTTGGTATATCTTGCTCGTGCTTTTTGTTTTCCCCAGCTCACTCAGACTATGAACGATTTAGTGCTCATTAACGACAATAAAGGCTTGGCTAAAGTGTAATGTTAAAGATTATTACATCATAAGTTTGGTCGGTGTCTACAATGACCGACGTATTGATTCGATTCTCTGTTGTAAATCTTGTTTTTGTTGTTTTTTTGGAATCTTGTTGTTTGGGGGTAGAAGTTGAGGAAATTGGGTTACTGGTGTGATAAGGAAATGTAATACTATGAGGGGTAAGATGAAAAGGTTAATTTCTTTTAAAAGAAAAATGTGAGTTTTATTTTTGAAACTTAATTTCAAATGGGTGTATTGAATTTTTAAACCAGCAATTTTGGGATATTATCACAATGGTGACTTTAAGTTGTAGGACCTTGACATAATCGAACAATATATTTCAATAAAAATTTAAATTAGAATAACCCAGAAATGTACAAGACATCTACATAAACAAATAGTTTGAGAAGTCCAGACCCAGATCTAATAATATTTTTTAAGTTAAGCCAATTATTTTAGAAATTGGGGTTTCTAGAAGTTACACGGGAAAATGGAGACATGTTGAAACTTACTTCGTTTGTGTTATTTTAACCATCAAATAGCATCATTTGTAGTTTTATAGGTCGTTTGAACTAAAGGTATAGCTAGAAAAAAAGGAACCAAAAAGAGTCTTGGTGGATGTTAGTTACAGTTTAGCATCAGAGAACAGTTTAATACCTGGTCAATCGTCTTGTCTTTGAGAAAAATTGTGGGGTTACTTGTGGGGTTACTTGAGTAACGATCTAACGTTATTTGGATGGAATACAAGAAAGGTAGAGGTTCAACAGATCCGGAGTTATCACGCCTTCCTGTGTAACCACATTTTGAACTTTTTTCCTGAATTTAACTTACGATTGTCAGCCGCATATATTTTTAACTGTCTCATATTTCAAGCCAATTTGGATTGAAATATATATCGCAGATGCCGTCGAATTGTACAACTGTTGTACTGCGTTGCTTAGGGAAGGAAACCTTGTTGGTGGAATTTTTAAGTGGCTTGTGCAGCAAACATACCCCTTCCTTACCGAACATCACAAAGGTTGGCGACTCTACAGCTGTAAATGTAAGACTCTCTAAAATTAGGCCAGTTCACCAAGCCTATTTGTTTCCGTTGTCAGTTCTCGGGCTTTGAGCTCATTGCGGTTTCGTTTCCAGGTACCTCTAACTCTTCAAAACTACTGGAGGAATTTATGCGTCTGCGGCATCCCGAGCGTATTTGAGCCATAACTACCCTGTCTTGGCAGCTAAGGACCTTGTTCCTACATCTCAGCTTGTAGCAGATAGCCGTGACATGTGCGGACGATGTGAATATGCTGATAAATGTGACCACAAGAATCTTGGTGTAGTTGGTGGTCGGAATTCTGCTTCCATCGACCATCACATTCAACTCAGTGCTCATCTCTGCAGTCCGCGTGGTTAACAAAGTGGCTGCAGATTTAGTGGTGGATATTTTCATATTCACCGCTTACTACCTCCTTCCACGCGAGGAATATGTAAATCTAAATATCAGTCAAATAGGAGTTCAGCCTTTCACAAATGGCATCAGGGAAGGTATCCAACAGATCAAACTTGGCCGGAGGGTAGTCCGTTCAATGGTCTCAAATAGCGTGGAGTTCTTTACAATGCCAGAGGTTTTTGACAAGTCGAGCACCACAATTCTATTGGAAAACGTGCTCTGGTTGAGACCTCGACTATAACGTGTGGAGATGGGGTGTAGCGCTGATGTCGTGCTGTGCTGCTTGCGGAACCCATGCAGATGATCGACTACTGTATAGCTATTTCTGACGCTGGGGAGTAATAAAGCCTCAAGAGCCTATGCTACGGGCGACAAAAATTAAATCGGTGACTAGCGACAGGTTGAAAACTTTGGTAAGATACTCGACTACCGGCTCATACAACTGTTTCAGCATGAACATGGAGATTCCAGCAGGGACCAACGCTTTGGAAGATTTAGTGCTCCTGATGGCTTTGACGACATTGTAAATTGTGGTTGTTTCTCCTCGGCAGGAATAAACCGAATGCGACGCAGTACCCTTCTCTTCACCGTTGAGAGAATTTTGTTATTGTCCTCCCATTTTCTTGTCAAAGATCTTATGCAACATTGACCA
Organism: Musca autumnalis; assembly: GCF_047663935.1. Classification (NCBI taxonomy): domain Eukaryota; kingdom Metazoa; phylum Arthropoda; class Insecta; order Diptera; family Muscidae; genus Musca; species Musca autumnalis. The sequence goes on from NW_027411644.1 coordinate 160,306,121, forward strand.
GTTATGACCCCTGCAGAAATTCTGATGTCTCACTGGCGTAGTGAGAGAAGAGATGCAGTTCTACGTCCTGTGTTTACCGGTCAGGTTGACTTCGATAATTTGCACCTAGATTTTTATTTTTTGTCTGATGCTCAGTTCTTCCATCTTCTACCCATCGGTAAAGATGGATAGGCTATCAGAAAGTAGCCTATCCTCGCATTGGAATTGTCGGTGGTCTGTATATCCCACTACTCAAGATGTTTCTCCTAGAGGCCGATATCCAAAAAACAAGTTTTTGGATTCCATAATTTTCTCATTTTAAAAATATTTCCACATTAAAGTTTTTAATTAAACACAGTCTGAATGAAAATGCAATTTACAAAACTCTAACGAATTTTCCATCACCATCTTTTGGCATAGCATTTCCGTTAACTATACTCAAGACAATTCTTAAACGAAGGAGATTTTTCTTTTGTTCTCCGTTTGTTGTGTCCAATCACAAACTTCACAGTTCACATTATTTTCTCCCCCAAAACAAAACTCTTTTCGACCAGGGAAAGTTTGCAAAGGTAACACATGCACCCTGGCAATCGTAGTTGTAGAATTATATGCAAGAGCAAAAGCATAGTTTGGAATCGTTATCATTTCGTTCTGTTGGAATTGTAATCGAAAAAGTTTTTAAATTAAAACTGCTGCTGTTTGTTATTGACAGCCAGCCAGCTAACCAGAAACCTTCATGGCCAGCCAAGGGGATATGTTATTTTCCGTAAGCTTAGAAATGAATTTCTAAGATGTGGTTTGGCATAACAAGATGTTTGCTGGAGCAGGAGGCACCATCAACTGGAAGGTAGTGGTGGCATTTGTGTTTTATTAAAATTCTGATATAAAAAATTATAAAAGCATGAAAAAGAAACAGATCTCACGATAACTTGACAATGAACTGAACTCTCTGGAAAATTGAGCTTAAGATTTAGTAAATTTAAATATAATACTACGACGAGTGGTTTATGCTGTTGCCTTGGCAATGTTGTTGCTGTTTCATTAAAATCTAATTAATGGTATGAGGAGGGGGTGAGGGTAAAACTTCGTGACATTATGTGTTACAAAATGTGGAAGTCATATCACATAAAATCTTGAACAAATGATGTCAATTAATTTCATAAATTATGTCTCTCTAGTTCTGGTTTTGTAGAAAATCTAAGGAGGGCAGAAAAGCGTTAGTATAAAACCCAACATTGTTCGATGGTATGGGGTAATTACCATATTCAAACCTACAGAATTGATACGGTTTTATCTGCTTATCCATGATTTGCATATAGCAGTACCGCACTATCTTACACATTACGACTGATTTACCCTTCCCTTAAGTCCCTTAAACGTCGAAAATATTATAAATAATTTTCATATAATTATTGCTGTCCTTTGGTCAGTTATCTTCTTCTTCTGTTCATTTCGCTAGACAGAAAAATATTATAAATAATTTAAAAAATATTAACTGTTGAGAATAGAAAAACAAAATCCCAAAATTATTAATTTCGCAAAAAATGATTTAATTTGATTATCCACACAATCTTCGTATGTAAGCAATTTATCATAATTTATTTTCTATATGCTAATAATAAATTATAATTATTTTGAACACCACAAAAATATTTCCATTCATTGTCAAAACATATCACATCTCATGCATACTGCCAAATATAGATTACAGACTACGAAACAGTACAACCGAAAACATTCTTCTTGAATTGTACTGAAATTAAATGAAAGTCCATTATATTGATGTCGGCCAAGTGTGAGTTGACAACTCAACAAAAAGGCACAATGATAATAAATGCCATCATTGTTGACAGACACAAAAACTCATAAAAAAGCAAAAGTTCCTTAACTACAGAGAAAAAAAAACAAAAAAATTGTAGCTGTTCGAAAGCAAGGCAATGACACTGAGATAACAGTTTTTGGTCATAGCTGAGCTGAGGCAAAAACAGAAAAATTTCAAAAATAATTACAAGCAAAAAATAAAAAAATCCTTTCTATGGCAAATATTCACCAAAAATTTGCATGCTCATGACCATAAAATGAATACAGTAGAGGACAATAATAATAATAATAACAGCAACAAATAAAACTGACCACTTTTTTAGTTACACATACATAAGATTGTTGTATACATATACATATGGTAACAAACACATTTTATTGTAATTTCATTTAGTAAAGAAGGACCATGCTGCTCATTTTAATTAAATGTTAGATTAGAGATTTTTTGCACTTCATTATTTCACCCTTAAAAAGGAATGACTAAAGAGGGTCGGTCGCATCTGCCAAAGTCGATTTTATGTATCACTACATGTGTGGTTGTGTGGCAAAACGTATGCTTTTGCCCATTATCCTTAAACATAAATAAGGGGGTGATTATATGTGTATGTGACCATATTACTTTACCTACCTTATCTATGTACAAATGTAATATAACTATCCCACAGTTCTTCTATGTATAAGGATGTGTCCTCTTTATATGGCATGTCATCTGCATCCTTAAATTTACAGGGGATGTGTGCAAGAATTTTAGGTATTTATGATTTTGTTAATAAAAAATTTGCAGAAAGTGTGAGTTGCTTATAATTACATCTGGCTTTAAACGCACACACCCAGAGCCATAAGTACGCATATCAATTTACAGTATGCAATAAAGTTATAAAATCGATATTAACGATTGTTTGAAATTTTCTGTGACTCTGCAGTCGCTTTATTTACGAGATCTTGTTAAAAAGTATTTTATTACATTTCTTTTGCAGAATAAAATAATATGTTATTTGAATGAAATTTGTGGGACAAAAATACATTCAATAGATCGCATATTAACAATCGAAGTATGAACCAAGGAAGAATGTGGTCTGAAGAATCATGCTTTGAAGTTAAAAAAAAATAGTTAAGAAAATAGCTGATATATTTGCTACTAGCCGACCCGGGTTGCGTTGTTGGCCCTTAAAACAGTTCTATGTTACCTTGTGTTAAGTGAATTACATATAATTTTCTTGCATCGCTAATTAGCCGGTATCTGCACGAGACTATAAATAAAAAATCTTCAGGAATGTTGGTTGGTTGTTGAATATGCAATTTTAACATACCTCCAAAGAACTGATGACTTTAGGCATGTATTTATTTCATCTGCTGGAATAGTATAACTAGAAGTGTTTGTCTGAAATTTAAACGTTAATTGCTTCTGAAATCCTTCAAGCTTATATAATAATAATAATAATAATAATAATAATAATAATAATAATAACAACAATAATAATAACAATAATAATAACAATAATAGTAATAATAATAATAAAAATAATAATAAAAAAATAATAATAAGAGCAAAGCTTCGGCATGTTAAACATCTGGTACTTCCATTGATTTGTTACTTATTTAACAGGGTCAGGTCTTATGGCTAAAATATGTACCCAGGGTCGAGGAAACTGTCACGTTCGTAAGTTTTACATATATAGCACATTTAAAAAATAGGGCACAGAGGAAATTCAACAAAATATATAGCCTATGTCCACCAGGGGTGATCCCAGTTCATAATCTGAAAATGGCATGTAAATTGGTTTGGAAGTATTGAAGATATAACATTCATAAAAAAGTGGGCTTGGTCGGGTCTTTATCGAATTAATAATAATTCAAACCCCGCTCTGCCGAAATTCAACGAAACATATAGCTTATTTTCTCTAGGAGACATCCCTGTACATCATCTGAAAATTACATGAGATGAACATATTTAAAAACGGCATGGTCGGGCCTTTAGGTTCCAAATAAGGACCTAGGGTTAGAAATAAAACCACACGCAAAAAAAGGCCTCTCTAACATATGTCTCAAACATATTTTGCAGCAAACATATATATGTTTGCAACAGTCCCAAACATAATATATGTTTGGGTCTGCAAACAAATATATGTTTGGGTGGAAACAAATATATGTTTGGGTGCAAACATATATATGTTTGGGTGCAAACATATTTATGTTTGGGTGCAAAGATATATATGTTTGGGTGCAAACAATTTTATGTTTGGGTGCAAACATTTTATATGTTTGGGTGCAAAAAAATACAAACCCAAAAGGCACAAAAAAAAAACAAACACATGCACCAGTGGGCGCTTACTGAGAGCAAGGGAGCGTAAAATTCAATGTAAAACACTTTGAAATGTGTGCTCACTTGCTCTCAGTAAGAACTCACTGGCTATCTCTATAGCAGAGTGAGGCAGAGAACATTTTTGGGTCTCTCTTGTGCTCTCAATGAGCGTAAATTTGTTGTTGTTCACAACGTGTTAGCATATACACAGGCTGTGAGCGATAACAAATTTACGCTCACTTAGAGCACATGGGCTCTCTTGTGAGTCACAATGCCTCCTCCTGCTCTATAGTATACACACAAATGTTGTGGTTTTTTATTAAAAGGCAAAAGAACAACAAACACAAAGGTACATACAAAATTCCAAAGAAATACATAACACACTTTAATAAAAGAAAAACTGATTGAAATAATTTGTAAATAGTCACACTTTAAAAAAGGAAAAATATATAGAAACGTAGTTGAACGCTTCTCCTTAGTTGTGAAATAAAACACATTGTCCTCATAGTTGGGGTCATCAGCGGGGAATCGGCATCTAGAATCAAATGATTATGTAATGTAATAAATAAATATGGATATGCCATATTTCAAATATACATAAGTATGTATGTAATTACCAATATTAAATGCGATTTCTTCCTTGTCCAAAAAAATAATTCCATTCAACTTTCCGATTCAATTATAAAATGTATTGGGCATTTAATTTACTAAAAAGCACAATTTCTTTAAGAAAACACAAAGTACTGATTTATTCACTCACTTTACCGTCTTGACTCTACAAAGGCAACTAAAACACTGAAGAAAGAAAAAAAATATAATTCATATCATTTCTTCCTTTCTTCTTCGCCTGCGTTGGTTAACAACACGTTGGTTAACCACAACAAAACAAGAAACACACGAGTTTGACGCATACGCGCCACCAAAGCCCCCTTCGCTTCTACGTCTTCTATTATACAATACACACAACTCTTTATTATAAAACAGCATTCCACAGCCGCGAGAGCACTGTTATTACTCTCGTTGACAAACATCCTCTCTCCACCCACGAAAAAAAAATTTCTAACATAAAAAATATGTTTTACCCAAACATATCAAATTGAGATATGTTACAAAATGTTGCAAACATATATTTGTTTGGACCCAAACATATTATGTTTGGATCCAAACATATATTTGTTTGCAACCGGTCCCAAACATATATTTGTTTGGATCCAAACATATTTCTAACATAAATTTTTCTGCGTGCAGAGTCGGGGAAACGGACACGGTCGTAAATTTTACATATATAGCGCATTTAAAAAATAGGACACAGGGGATAACCCGCTCCTCTGAAATTCAATAAAATATATAGCCTATTTCCACCAGGGGCCATCCCAGTACATCATCTGAAAATGACATGGAAATCGGTTTCGAAGTATTGGAGATATTGAACATATGTAAAAATCGGTCTTAAATCCACAAATAAGTGCCTCGGTCGGAGACACATTGTTTACCGAATTAATTTTCAAACCCCGCTCCGCCGAAATTCAACGAAACATGTAGCTTATTTTCACTAGGCGACATTTGTACATCATCTGAAAATGACATGAAAATAGGTCCAGAAGTTTTGGAGATGTAACATATTTAAAAACGGCATGGTCGCACCTAGGGTGGCAAACACAACCACCATGGCAAATTCATTTCCAAACCGATACTTCCGGAAGATTTACAAAAATAGCGCTTTTAAAAAAATTGGGTATAGGGGAGGTACAGCGCCCCCTCCGAAATTCAACAGAATATTTTCACCCTGTACATTCTCTGAAAATTTCACGAAAATCGGTTCGGTTCTTTCAGAGATATAATATATTAAAAAGGCATGGTCGGGTCTTTAATCCCTAAATAAGTACTTAGGGTCGGAAATTCAACCACCGTTGCCTCGCAAAATGATTTTCTAAGCGATACGTTCGTAAGTTTTGCAAAAATAGAGTTTTTAAAATATAGGGGAGGTTTCCCGTCCCCTCCGAAATTCAACCAAACATTTAAACTATTTTCACCACTGGTCATCCCCATACATTCCCTGAAATTTTCAAGAAAATCGGTTAAGTAGTTGTGGATATATGTATAACATAGTACTTAGGGTCGGAGACACAACCACCATTGCATTGCAAATAATTTTCTCACCGATACTTTCATCAGTTTTACTAAAATAGCGTTTTTCATAAATAGGGTATAGGGGAGGAGCCCCTCCTACTCCGAAATTCAACGAAATATATAGCCTATTATCACCACGGGTGATCCCTGTAAATTCTCTGAAATTTTTAGACATTATTTGAAGACATTATCTGTTACCATTCTATAGATATTTGCATAAAAAATCTAAATTTTAGGAGGTTCCTCCGATTCTGATGCTATATCTCCGGAACAACGCGGAATTTCAGAAATTGTTATAGCCTATGTTACTTTCAGGCCATGTATAGTGATATACTCTGAAATTTTCAGGAAGACCGGTTCAGTGGTTTTTGAGTCCATAAACTTCAAACAAAGAAACAAACGTACAAACATTTTTCTACTTTATATATATAAACAGATAATTTAAATAAAAAATTCGTTCATAATATTTAAGACTCTACAGAGGTGAAAAATGTTCTATCATCTCAAAAGAGCCTTGCCAGTCTTACCTTACAATCTGGTTGTTTTTAAAATAGTTGTATTACATTGCAAACATAAGTTCGAAATTATGTAAAATAATATTGTTCACTGCCCGGAAATATTTTAATTTTCTTCTAATCAATTAAATTACTATATAAATATATTATTTATTTGTTCACATTTAAATAATTTTTATATGTACTACATAAAAATAATACTTTAAAATATAACATTTAGGCTATATAACTTCGTAATTATTAAAAATGTTCAATTATAATTGAATGATTATAATTAATAATAAATTAATATATTTATTATTTACTGAAGAATTTAATACAATAACAAATTACAATAAAATTAAATTAAAAAAACACTAGCAACTGAAGCTATCAGCTTATAAATTAATATATAATATTATAATTATAAAAGGTATTGTTGAATTAATCATTATAATGTACAAAATTTTATATTTATTATTAATAATATTTATTATTAATAAATTTTATATTTATTAATAAATGAATGTTTTAGTGATAATTTTGCAATTAAAATTTATTGTCAGTACAAAATAAAAACATCATATTATCATTTGAGGATATGTTTAGATCAAGGTCAGGCAATTAGGCGCCCGTGTGAGCTCATTTAACGTTGCTCTTTCCACACACACAATTCAACCCATTGAAAAAGCATGCACTCACACAATGACGCCCCGTAAAGTATGCAATAGAAAATAATGGTGCCTGACGCTGGTTTAGATCAGCTTTCGGCAGCCCCTTTACTCGCAAGCGAGCAAAGAGAGTTTTTCTCTCCTCTCAAACAATTTAACACATTGAAAAACCATGCACTCACACAATGACAACTGTTATTGCTCAATGTTTTACTTGAACGACGCTCGATAGCTCTCGAACAGAGTAACCGTTTGGAACCTACTTTGAGCATCGTAATATTTCTTCTACATATATGTTGATCATATTCAAATATGAACTATAGCGGTCCACATCTTTGGTTAATTGCCACACATTTGTTTTAAGAACATGTGTCAGATCTAATTGAATATTTTTGCAGCAGGTTGTTCTGTTTGCGGGAACAAGTCAATACATCTCAGGTAATGGTTTAAAAGCTCAAAAAAACCTTACCGGTATCAACTGCAATGATTGATGAGCACGATGACTTACGAATTAAGTATCCGATTTGGCCGAGACTTGGCACATCATAAAATTTCGTTCAAATGTGTATCAAGTTCCCGAAAGGTCTGTAACGGACAACAACTTCGGTGACCAAATTGAGTATCCGGTTTGGCCGACATTTTGCACATCGTAAAATTCCTTTCAATAGTCTATCAAGTTCCAGGGAGGTGTATATCGGACAACAACAGAATGCCGAAATCAGGAGGTACCGTTCTATGGGGTTTATATCCAAACGTGGACAATTTTCAATACCAAATATCTTTGGAGCAATAGAAACTTCTGTAACATATTATTACGCTTTGTCCTAAATATTGCAAGCTGTATCTTGATTTAAACACACGGACGGACAGACGGACTCCCTTGTAACGGCTTAGAATTGTATGCTGTTCAAAAAATATATATGGCGATTTCTGAGTGAAATCGGGCACTTTTTCAAACTGAGTTTTTTGATTTCATTTATTTTTTTGCTGTCGCCATGCTGTTCATCGGCAAAAATTTCAGTATATTTACAGATTTTTTTTTTTTTTTTTTTTGAAAAATCGATTTCTGTTAAAAACTATATGCAAATAACTTTTTATCAGCTATTTAATAAAACAAATAAGAAAAAATTTTGCAAAGTGAGCTTGGATGCAATTTTCGCGATTTAATATTCGATTTTCTTGAAATTATTTTGTCTCAAACTACGATCAATTACAAAAATTTTAAGTTCTATTTGGTAGTGGGTTTCGAATGATTACTATTTTTCTAATTTTTTTAATTTGAATTGAAAATTTAAAATTTGTTAATACAATTTTTCCTTTATACTAGTGCGAAACATTTGTTATTTTATCAAAAAAATACAAAATTAATTTTTTTCGTATTTGTTTTGTTCAAAATCGAAAAATAACTCCCATTTTACGATGTTTAAGACAATTTCCTAATTCTTAATTTTTTGGTAAAATAACAAATGTTTCACATTGGTATTAAGGAAAAATTGTACTGACAAATTGTAAAAAAATACGAAAAAATGGAAATTATTCGAATCCCACTACCATATAGGATTTAACATTTTGGTAATCAGTCGTAGTTTAATACAAAAAAAAATTCAAAAAGCTCGAAGAGTACACTCATTGGTAAAAATTTATTTTGATTATTAAATAGCGAAAATTACATCCAAGCCCACTGTGCAGAAATTTTGTTTATCTTTTATTAGATAGCTGATGAAAATAAAACATGCAATAAGAGATTTTTCCATTCGGACCAATTCTTTGCATGTACGGTTTACAGAATTTGACTTTTTCAAGGCGCGATGTCTCTGGAACCTTCAGTCAAAAAAATCTTAAAATATAGTAAAATGTTTTCCTGATGGTGATGCTGCTCAACACAGCAAAAAATAATGGAAATCAAAAATTCAATTCAATTTAAAAAAAAATTAAAAAAAATCAATTTTAAAAAAGTTTCACGATTTCACTCAGAAATTCCCACAGGGTCTCCGACAAATATCTCTTCGAATAATATACGTACAGGAAATCTCATCACATAATTTTCGGTACAGTCTCAAATACCTGAATTCGGCAATGTTTCTTAATATCACACTTGTAGTAGTACTCGTAGTTATTTCTGACATCTTGCTTCAATATTACCTGTATTTCTCAAGTCCAAATTCAATAATAAGTACCTATTTTAAGCAATAGCATTATATTCAAGAGAAGGTTTGCTCTTTCCAAATATACATATGTACAATTCTGACATCAAAACACTGGAATGAGATTACCAGAGATACATTCCAGAGAACCTCTGTTCGTTTTTTCTAATTTGGCTGTTACACACGAAGTCATAAAGAAATTATATTTATGATGACATTGACAGTTAGATTTTGCAATTGTTTGTGAGTGTGGGTATATTGCCAGGCCTTATTCCTTGCAGATTAACTGAGACTTAAACAGCATCTTGAACAACAACAAACAAAGATAACAATATCCTCCACAAAATTACATGCTAGTGGAATATGTTGATATTTGAAAAAATAATAATGAGAACAAAGGGGACAGATTTTGGAGGCTTTGCAGTTCTCGCATATTACACGCACACCCATAGATACGCATTAACTGGATACATTTGTGAAAATGTGGAATCTTTTCTCGGCTCCCATTCACATGCTCCTCTTCCACTCTAGCACATTTTTCTCAACATACCCCAATCCAACGTTTAGGCTGTTACCCCAAAACAATTGCTATGGATGGCTGTTGGTTGTCCTTAGAATATTCAGCGAATAAGTGTGTAATTTCAGTGCCCTCTGTTTTCTGTTTGTTTGTTTTTAATATGGATATTCTTCGCATCTTAGCGCCGCCAAGAGACTCTTAACAAATATGGCACGTACCAGTCGAACCCATAAGTTTACGTTTTATATCGCTTAAACTGTGCAATATTATAAATTTTGCATTTTATCTTAGACATTAGTTGCTGTTGTTGTTGTTGTTGCTGCCTTTGTGGCATTTTTGTGAATTTGTAGGAAGAGAGAAAAAAGACAAGAAAAAAACAAAACTAAAGGCAGCAAACTAAGCAACCACATTGTTAAAATGGCCATTTAATATCGTATGAAATTTGTTGGCTTTAGTTCTCTGTACACACACTTTCCTTTTTTCTGTTACAGAATCTGAGTTCACTTTTAACCAGTCCCAAGAAATTTCATCTAAAGGGTGTAAATGCCCGCCAACTAACTAACAAACATAGGGTGTTTGTGTTTGTCTAAGTCCCTTTGGTATTAGAAATTAAATGCCCAAACGTGAGTAAACTTTAGACCGCACCATTTGGAGTTCATTTGCCTTGCAAGCGCATATGTACACATATGTATGTACCTTCGGAAATGAAGGATAAATGATTGTTCAGTGATAAGATTTCATTTATTGATTCGGGATTATTATGTTTGTACGTACATAGTTATTATTAACAATATTAGTTTGTAAATATTAGTACTTTAGTATTTTTGAAAATAAGGACCTATAAGATTTTTAGTTTACTTTTAATTCTTCAATATGTTGTGTTTTATCATATATTCTCTTTATAAATATTAGTACCTGTATGCACTTAAATAAATTATAAAATAAAAAATCATCAACACTGCATAGTTTTATTGTTTCTTAATTACTGAAAGTAAGCTAAAAATGTGAAGTATTAGTCCTGTGGGATCCGGTTTCGTAATATTTAAAAATACTTCTATATGTATTACCATGGCGCAAATTACAGGTACTACAACCAAAGCAGTCAGCAATCAGCCATTTTATTTGTCAAAATGCATAATCTATATAAATAAAAATCAAATATGGTTCTTTGGTAATGGCATGAGTTGAGAACAGCTGGACCGATTTGGATAATTCATTTTTTGAAATGTTCGTCATAACCCAACTTATGCAAATAAAATCCGACCACGCCCACTTTTGCGCCCACTTTTTAAATTTTCAATTTTAATCTTTTCTACAAAAACTACTGAACTGATTTTACTGAAATTGTCATGGAATGTACAAGCATGGCCCCCGCTAAAAATAGGCTACAAGTGTAGCTTCGGAGGTGGAGGAGTACTTCCCCTATAACTTATTTTTTAAAAATTGTATATTTAAAGTAATTACGAATGTATCGGTTTGGAAATTAATTTGCGAGATTTGTGTCTCCTACCTTACCTACTTTTTTAGACCCCAAAGACGTGACCATAACCACTTTTTAAAATATGTTACATCTATAAAACTACTGAAACGATTTTCCTGAAATTTTCGGGGAATGTACAAGGATGGCCTGGTGGAAATAGAATGCATATTTTCTTGAATTTCGAAGGGGGCGGGGTACATCCCTTAGCCATATTTAAAAAACGCCATATCTTTATGAATAAAAATCAAATGCCGTCATAACGCAACTTAGGTTTTCATGGAAAAAATTAATTTTACCGCGCCTACTTTTTTCAATCTTCATTTCAATTTAAAGTTTTTCTGCAAAAACTACTGAACGCATTTTCTTAAAATTCTCAGGGAATGTACAGGGATGGCACCCTGAAAACAGGCTACATATTTTATTGAATTCCAGAGGGGCGGATATTTTTAAATAACGCTATATTTGTAAAAAATACGCATGTGCCGGTTTAAAAATGTACGGAATATTCTACAATGTAGTACTTCTTTGGAGCCTAAAGACCCACCATGCCTTTTTTTTAGTTGTTATATCGCCAATACTACTGAACCGATTTCCATCAAATTTGCAGCAAAAGCTCAGCTTTTGCCGTTGTTATGTGAATTTTATGAATTTCGGAGGAGGTGGGGTACAACTGAAGCGACTGATGATCAGTCTTACTTACCTATTGAATGTCTGAGTTAGACACAATTTTCAAATCGTAATTTTTCTTCTAAACATACATCAAGATCCAAAAATGTATATATCGGACAACTCATTCTGGTACCACCCTCACGAAAGTTAATAATTATTGCTAAAATGAAGTTCTAGGATCATTTGGAAATTTTAGCGAAGGTAGTCCTTGAAAATATTTATTGTTTTGTGGACAAGTCCATACTTCCTGACGTAATGACCAGAAAGCTTTAACAACTACTACGGTAACCAACTAAAATAGCTCGAAGACACGATAACTATCGAAAGCCAATTCCTTCTTCACAAAATTTCACTACTTTTGCACTTAAATCAACTGTGAAATCACTTCTTGCAGTATTGTATGCCCATTTTAATAGCGGATAGTTCTTGTGCTCATGACTATTAAAGCAAATTTTTTCTATGAGAAGCCAATACTTCCTAAAAAATAGGTTCGAAATATCCCAATTTTTAGGGTCATTCCTTCAAACATCTCCCGCATAAAAGTGCATTTAAGTCCAGGTTTTTACTGCAAATTGTCTTTATCGTTCTTATTACAACGCTATAACTTCCCATCGTTTGTCACTAATTTTCGTCATATTTCTGGAAGCGTGAGAGTGTATTTGGTGCCAGGAGAACTTCTCCATTTTTTAAGTAAAGAATAAATTTCTGATGTCGACTTCTAAAGTGACGTGCGTTCCACAGATGACATTCTGGATCAATTGAAACAAGTGATGGTAAGAAAGGGCAAGATGTGAGCTATAATGCGAATGAGCCCAAATTTTCCATCCATTGTTTCCATTTACTTTTTGACCGTATTGCAATATGTGGATGAGCATGGTCAGGATGGAAGATTATGTTATCACGTCTGGCCGCTTTTCGTTGATTGCTCTCTTCACACGGATCAATTGTGTTCGGTACAGATAGTAGTTTAAGGGTTGTTGGAGGATCGTTATGAAATGTTTACCGAAGGAACTCCTTGTGGTCCTGTTTACAGCGATATAATTGTTTTCGCGGACAAGTCCATGTATCCCGACATAATGGTCGAAAGGCTTTAAAAATCCTACGTTGAACAACAAACATGACTGGTGGGCGTGATATGAAGTGACTGACATTAGTTCAACCTTTGTAACATTCATATCGTAATATTTCTCTCAAACTGAATCGGACTACTCCTTTCGATACCTTATTCACAAAAGTTCAAAATTTTGGCAAAAATGCACATTGACGTAATGACACATGAGCTCCAAAAAAAACCCTATTGTAGTTTTTACAGGTATGTCGAAGATGATTCTTAAAATAATATATTTTTCGCGGGCAAGTGTCCATGCATCTTAATGTAATGACATAAGAGCTCTAAAAAATCTTACGGTACCAAAAAAAGGCACTCCCAAAATATCGATATCCTTCACGGTAAAAGTTCCAGACTTTTGTGCTTTAATCCAAATCAAAATTTATTTGCAATACATTTTTTCAATCGTCCAGAAATGTTAGGATTAATGTCAAGTTCCAACTGAGATATGATAGTTTCATCTTTGTGTGTGACATTTCCGCAGTCGGTAACCTTGAAGTTTAGATTTTTTATTAAATGCAAAAATGCTGTAAAAATTACAAAACGGCATTGTGTAGTTCAAATAATGAAAAAGAAGAATAAAAGAATAATGGCCTGTTTCTCTAAGACGATTCGAATTCAAATTCGTTCGAATTACTACCAAATTTCTGTTATTGTAGAAATTCTCGTTTGGTTGTAAACAAAAACAAAGATGTCAATATTATAAGATAGGAAAAGTCAATTGTGAAAAATTAACTGTAGATGGAGTTAACCTCTGTTGCTACGATATCATAGCAACATTCTGTTAAACGAAAACTGTTACTCATTGGAATATTGACAAGAAAAACATTAAAACTCAAATTTTACGGCGTTTTTGTTTTTTTATTAAATAAAAAGTAAGAAATAGTGAAGAAATAAATTTCAGCCACAAAACACGACGTTAATGTTTTCTGCCGCGAGAAATGCGAATCAAAAACGATTGGCATTGCTGTTATCAATTCCAGTGAGTTGTGTAGCCATCTGTAACCAAAATGTGGAACTATTAGCATATGTTTTTGGAAAATGCATTTCTTCTAGTCTTTACTTCTGTACGTTTTTGACAAAAATGAATCAAATATTTTTCAAAAACAGGTGTTTGGTAGTTATTCGAACGAATTTGTAGTCGAATCGTCTTAGTTAAACATGCCATTAATCGTTTTCTAGGTAAATAATCGGGAGTATGTTAAATTTAGTTCTTATTGTCGCTGAGTGTCGGTAAATTTCTCTCGGAAGCACCGTCTTATACATTGTAACATATTAACATTGGGACGTACGGTATTATTGGCAATATAATCTCTTTATTTTGTATAATGTACTTACCTTTCTGATCGCTGATTAACAAGTCATCCTGGAAATAGAAACCAATTATATTATAGTATTAATAGGTAAAAAACGAGGTAGCTTTTAATATATGTATTAGGATGGAATCGGTACCATGTAACAGTACATCTACATAAACACGTCGTTTAAGATCAAATTCGTTTTTCAGCACAACCATTTCGGTATTATGAGGCTAAAAATATTGAAAATGGGAGATACTTTTCTGGGGGAGAACTTTCCCATGGTAGACTAAATAACAATATTCAGTCATTTCGATGTTATAATGAGGCTAAAACTATTAAAATACGAACAAGTAAGAACGGAGTTAAGTTCGGCCAGGCTAAATTTGTTATACCCTCCACCACCTCCACGAGTTGAATTGAAGTAAAATGGAACACTTTGTTTCCTTTCGTTCGGTAAAACAATGTGGCTAACCTTCAAAATACCGAAATTCGGGAGGCACTGTTCCATGGGGCTATATTAAAACGTCAACCTAAGCTATAATTTTCTGGCAGAAAGTTTTTAGACTCAAAGAAGACTAAATACCAAATTTCCGATATTTCGGTAAAACCTTCAAAATAATACCCGCGGACATATACTGATAATTCTCTTCTGGAATATTTTACAACCCCCTGGAAGACTATATAACAAATTTCAGTCTTTCGGTGGGATATTGACGTCACAACCTTTAGAAATACGAAGCTCGTGAGGTACCGTTCTATGGGGGATATATCTAAACGTGGAGATATACCGACGAATTTCAGTCAGAAAGGCTTTTACCTCCAACAAAGACTAAATATCAAATTCCAGCAATTTCGGTGGGCCACAACCTTGAAAATACCGAAAATCGGAAATGTACCGCTCTATGGGGACTATACGTGGAGCCATACAGACAAATTTCTGGGAGAAAATTGTATGCCCCCAACGAAGATTAAATACCAAATTTCAGCCATTTGGGTTTAAAAATAGGCTAAAACCTTCAAAATACCGAAAATCGGGTGGTACCGTTCTGTATGGGCTATATGAAGGCGTGGACCTATACTGGCGAATTTCATATGGAACGTTTAATACCCCACATGAAGAACAAATACCAAATTTCTGTTATTTCCGTGGATTATTGAGGTCACAACCATCAAAATAACTGAAATAAGGAGGTTCCGTTCTATGGGGGCAATACTAAGGCTTGGACCTGGTTATATCGGACATGGTTATATCGACTTAGAATTTTACTCTGATCAAGAATATATATTCTTTATAGGGTCTCCGATGAATATTTTGATGTGTTACACACAGAACGACAAATTTAATTTTACCCTCCATATTATGGTGGAGGGTATAACGAGAGGTATCGTTCTATGGGGGCTACATCAAAACGTGGAAGTGTACTGAAAAATTTCTGGGGGAATGCTTTGTAGCCCCAGGGAAGATTAAATTCCAAATTCCGAAATCAGTAGATACATTTCTATGGGGGATATTTTAAAAGATGGACCGATATAGCCCGTTTTCCATACAAATCTTCTCAGTAATAGAAATTTCTGTACCAAATTTTAAAGCTCTCTCTTAAATATTGCGAGCTGTGTCTTGATTTCAAGAGACGGACATGGTTATATCGACTTCGAATTTTATGCTGATTATTATTATTATTTTGATATGTTACAAACTGAATGACAAATGTTATTATTCCCTCCATATTATGGTGGGGGTGTACTTATGTTGGGCCTTATGAGCAATTTGACAAGCCTCCAAAATTATTCTATTTTTTGGTGGTAATAGATATTGCTATTACAATTAAATATTAAAGATAGGTATTCGAGTTACTTTTCTTAAAAGGAAATATTTCCGTAATTTATTTGTTTAGTTCCTTTGTTCGGTAAAATTAACTATCGGAACTCTATCCAGCTCTTCGGTCCATCAAACTCTGTAAATAAAATTAATGCACCAAATCGTAAGGTGTATTTCTCTAGTAACCTTATGATTTTTTTGGAATGTAAGTGCATATTTTCTATCTTCTGAAAGTCATTTAGGACTCGGTTACCAATTTCAATAAAATTAAGGGCGGTTTAGCCGCAGTTTTTCAGGAGATTCCTCTACCTTCCCTCCCAGTGCTGAGTTTTGGCTGGCATAAGTGTTTCACGAAATCTATTATTTCAATATTTTCGTGACTTTTCTACATGATTTCAACTATATTCGACTAAATATTCAACATTTCTTTGTTATTCTCGCTTATAGGGTTGCCATGGATCCATATTATATACATTTTTTGATTGGCACAGGACCAACATTTTTTAAGTATTTTAGTTTTTGGTCTGGGCTTCTAAAATACTGAGGCTTTATTATTGGTAATCTTGAAATCCGAATATTGTGATTTCTACCGGCAAAATTAACGATTAAAGGAGATAACATTAACTGATGATTGGCGTATACTGTCACACTAAGCCACACCTTAATGTTACGCTTTTCATGTAAGCAAAAGAAAATGAGATTTTTTATATTTTCTACAAGTCAGCAAATCTGCTGCTGACACTTACACAATAAAAAGTAAAGTGAAAAAGAAGAAAAACTTTCACAATAAAAGACGCATTCTAGTTTAAATCTTAATCCCTTAATCTTAAAGAGAAAACGTGACAATATTGAAAAATCGTTTTGACAACAGCAGCATACAACATATTTATATCGCTTGTGGTGGTAATACAATGGAAGTGATACGTACCACCTCCTTATGTAAGTTCGACAAACAATTGCATTTTATCGTTGAATTTAATCTTTTGCTTACACCAAAAATATAATCAGGGAACTTTTATGGTTGTCCATTGTTGTAGCATGATTTTTTGTTCGTTTCTTAAACCAATTTCATTGTTCACCAAAAGAAAATGCATAGCTTTTGCTATTTCATCTGTTTGAATTTATCTTGAACGGCAAGGACAATTAACAAAGGTCTTTGAATTTTGTCTACATTAGTTTTTTTGTTCTTACTTTCCGTTCATTGTGGCGTACAACCATTGGGAATGGAAATTAGATGTGTCTTTATTACCAGCAAATCTCCATCTTGCTTGTAATGATTACTCTGGGTGATTATCAGACTGTGTCTGCTGGTTAAAAATTCAATGTTTTCTAATTCAGTTTTGTGTTGTCTTCAAATTGTCAGTCATCTTCCATGTTTTTGTAATGAGAAACGAAGAAATTTGTTGCAGATGTAAATTAAATTTTCCTTGTGCTTTTTTTATATTCTCTCTTTATTTTGCTTTTAGTATTAAAAGTAAACTATAGAGACTATGCGCATTATTTAGTATAAATTGTTATATGTTAATGCTGGAGATCATTGGGTTTTGTACTTGTATTTGTGTGGGTGCTTTTTTCACATTTCCACCTTTATATTTGTTCTTGTTAGGTCTGCTGTCTTTGACTGCCCTTAATGACTATTTTGGTGTCTGTTGGTTTTGTGTGAAATTGCTATGGGGATAACAGCAAGTTTCTTTTGTATCTTTAATTTTAGACGAGAGAGACCAAAATAATGTTATCTTTTTTTGGTTAAAGAAAGGAACAATTTTATTCCCTTGATTTTTGATTTGGCTACTTTTGTATTCATAGTTACCAAATACTATGAAAGCAAGTTGATTGTGTTGAGAATTATTTCAGTGTTGTGAATTTAAATTTAAAAGGGAAATACATATATATATATAACAAAAGTTTTTTTATGGCATGTTCCACAAAACCAGTGTTGCAGTATTTAGATATTACTTCATGTCTAAATTTTACAAAAAATAAAAAAATGGCAAACACTCGTCTTCATTTTGTCATATCCCCAGTTTCTATGATTCATATCAAATGTTACACTCTTTTCTTTCAATTTGGGTCAATATGGATGGACCTGAATAAAACAGTAAATGTGTACACATCCTTCGGGCATTACGTATGTCTCGACCCATCATTTCAGTCCGACTCAGTAAATATGGACCACACTAGATCTATATTAGGATTATGATTTGTTAATCAAAAGTATTTCATGGCACACCACACTGGTCGAAACCACTGATCTAGCGAAGGTAAAAAATCTATCTATAAAATTGCGAAATATTTTGCATTGTATCGATTACATACACTCTGCTGACTAAAAGTTTGTTTTTACTTTTTATTTCTTGTAAATATTCACTCAGTTTTTCACTATCAAATACAAGAAATTTCACGGTGCTCTTGAAACAATTTTAAATGGAAGGTGCTTACACCTTGGAAGTTTTTGCGGATTCTGAAACTACAATGTTCATAGATGAGAAAAATCAAAAAACAAAAAAAATCGCAGGAGCGCTTTTTAAATAAATCGCGATTTAAGTTGACATTTTTGGGGGTGTTTAGGTTTTCACGATTTTGCTTAGAAACCGCAAGTCCTATCAAAAAGGGACAAAAAAGTGTTGTAGCTATGAAAATTCTCTACAAGATCGACCTTAATGGTATTTTCGTTGTTTTTACCATATATGAGTTATAGAAGTTCAAATTGGGACAATGCACTGACTGTATCGCCCCCATACAAAACAATGTCATGAATGGTGCGCCTTAACTAACTTTTGATGAAAACCGCTTACACAGGGAAAGTTTTTGTGAATTCTGAAACAGCAGTGTTCATAGATGAGAAAAATCCAAAAACAAGAAAAAATCGCTGTAGGGATTTTTAAATAAATCGCGGTCAAAATTCACATTTTTAGGTATTTTTTTGATTTTCACGATTTTGCTTGGAGACTGGAAGTCCAATCGAAATGGAGCTAAAGAAAATGTTGTAGCTGTGAAAATTTTCTATAGGATTGACGTTTATCATTTGTTCCCAGCCTGTACCATTTTTGAGATAATGAAGGTCAGTTTACAATTTTAGGTTTTTTTGTTAGGGTTTCGCGATTTTGCTTGAATACGGTAAGTCTTATCGATATGGGACCTGAGAAAATCTTAAAGCTGTGAAAATTCTCTACAAGACTGGCTTAAGTAACTTAGCCTAAGTTTTAACATTTTTTAGATATATAAGTTTAAGTTGGGAATTTGCAGTCATAACATTGTTTTATAAGGGGGCGATACAGAATTAAATTGAATTTGAATTGTCCCAATTTGAACTTCTATATCTCAAAAACGTTAAATCCGCGGAGAATACCATAAAAGTCAATCTTGTAGAGAATTTTCATAGCTACAACATTTTCTTTTGTCCCTTTTTGATAGGACTTGCGGTTTCTAAGCAAAATCGTGAAAACCTAAACAACCCCTAAAAATGTCAACTTAAATCGCGATTTATTTAAAAAGCGCTCCGGCGATTTTTTTTGTTTTTTTATTTTTCTCATCTATAAACATTGTAGTTTCAGAATCCGTAAAAACTTCCGAGGTGTAAGCACCTTCCATTTAAAATTGTTTCAAGAGCACCGTGATTTTACTGCATCAGATTTAAAAAAAAAAAAATTTTGGTAAAAACTTAGCTTCATATATCTTTAAAGGTTAAATATATTTGTAATAAAACTGAACAACACTTATTTTTTATTGATAGCAGAGGGTGTGATTTAAATTATAAAAAATAGTTTGTGGCCTGGAGGAACATAGTTATATAGCAATAAATTTTCAAAAAACACAATTTTTATAGTGTTTTTATGGGTTGTAGGCGCTTGTTCCATACAGTGCCTCTTGTAAACTTGGCCGAAATTGGGTTCGAGTATTTTTTGCTGAATTAAATTGCTCTCTCTCTCTCTCTGGATACCGAATAATCACATTATGACTGCAGATAGTTGCAAATCTTCTGATAACTGCAGCTTTAAAAGATGGAATTTAGCTTGAAATTAGCAGAAAATTTAGCTGTGCATGGGAGCTATATCAAAATATGGACCTATCTTGACAATTTTTTGCAAGGAGGCGTTCTACCCCCAGAATCACTATAATACCATATTATAGCTAAATCCTTTAATAAATATGGGATAACTAGTAAAATAGCAACAATTCGGGGGTACCATAAAAAGAGCTACATCGAAACGTAGAACCATATTGAAAATTGTTTGTAAGAAAATTTTGCACGTAGTCAGAACACCGAATGCAAAATTACAAACAAGTCGGTTGGAAAATGTGGTCTTGATATTCAAAATAACTTAAATCGGAATGTACAGTTAATGGGGACTATGTCCACAATTTTTGGTGGAAATGTTTTGGGACCACTAGGAACCCTAAGTACTAAATTACAGCTAATTTGCTACGAAAATATGGAATAAAACGGGACGTACCGTTATATGGGGCTATACCAAACATTAGCCGATATTGTTCATATTCCCCCTATTATTACCCACAAACCCAGGCCTAGTTTGTGCAAAATTTCAGAAATATATCTTAACCCTTGCAAGTTATAAATTCCACGCTGCTACACGCAGAGAAAAAAATATGATTGATCCAACAATATTCGAAGAGCAAAATACGTATTGTAAAGATATTGTTAGATTCCGCATGTGGTATTGTGAGTCCAATAATCGTTTATGTTAATTACAACAATTGTTTTTGTCATATCCAACAATAGTTGTTGCCATATCCAACAATAGTTTTTGTCGGCTGGATAATATGTTTCTCTTTAATTCAACAATTTTATTCTCTTCTCTCTGTATTCGATGCCGTGGTGGAAAACAAATTTGGTGAGTTTTGTTTGTATGGGGATCTCATACAAACAAAACTCTTTGTTCTTTTTTTGTATGTACACCATGAGATCCTTGTTTTTATTTGTTTCTTCTTTCTCATTCTTCTTTGTGTTTTGATAGTTGAATTACACCACAATCTGAAAAGTGCTTTTGGTCGTAATGTGTGTTTTCTTTTCATATTTGTTGTGGTTTTATGGTATTCCTTATGTTGGGGTAGGTGTTTGGAGGATGAGCGCAATGGAGTAGTTCTGTTTATACCCTACATCATTATGTGGGGAGGGTATTATAAGTTGGTTTTGGCCAAAAAGTTTGTAACGCATCGAAATAATGTTCGTAGACCCATATTTATATATACCAAAATTAATGTCTCGACGAGATGAGTAGATCTGGCTGTGTGTGTCCGTCTGTCCATCTAAATCTTGTAATCACGCTACAGGTCGCAATTTTGATAGGATCGGGTGTTGATGAGGGTCCCGGAGGGGAAGAAGCCTATTGATTTTGGTAATGGTCGGATAATATTCAGGGATCAACGGGTCAAAAGTCAACGTTTTATTTCAAAGCGAATATCTCCGCATCTATAAGGGGTATATCAAAAGCAAAATCTGCTAATGAAAGTAGAAAATATCATCTTACATGTATTGTAGGTTGTCGTAGGTGGTCAAACAATAGAGATATCGCAATAGTCGGTAATGCATCCTATTTTCCGATTTTTTTGTAATCACGCTACAGGTCGAAATTTTGATGGGATCTTCACGAATTTTTTGAGAGTTGATGCGGGTCCCACAGAGGAAGAAGCCTACTAAGTTTGGTGATGGTCGGATAATATTCAGGAGTCGAAATAAGGAAACGCTTATGTGGAGAAAAATCAACATTTTTTTTCTTATGTGAATATCTCAGCTTCTGGTAGGAGTTTTCCAAAAGGTCAATTGAAGAAGAAAAGATCTCCTTTATATTGATGCAAAGTATGTTGGCGTATGTGGGCAAACAACCGAGATATCGCAAAAGTCAGTAATATATCCAATTTTTATTTTTTTTAATAACGCTAAGGTTGGAATTTTGATCGGATAGTCACGAATAATGGGGACCTCACAGAGGAAGAAGCCTATTGATTTTGGTGATAGTCGGATAATATTTAGGGGTCGGAATGGGGAAAAACTCATGTGGAAAGCTTATGCACAGGGGTAGTGGTGTAGGGTATCACGTGGTCGGCCCCGTCCCGACTATAGCCTTTGCTCACTTGTTCTTCATTCAATTTATTATCTTTTTAGTTAGACCTGGCAAAACCTGGCCATGTGTAGTGTTTGTCAATGCTTATAATACTCGTATTATACGTTTATACCAAAGTTATGTGGAAAGTTTTTATGAGAGTTATATACGATCAAATCAAAAATTTCAGTAACAGGTTTTCTTGGTTGACAATAGTTTTTGTAACAATTCTAGATTATGATAGTTCCTACCATAGGTATTGTGATTGATTTTTACAATATTAAGGAATTTCGCAAGTTGTTTTTGTTTTGTATGTTTGAAGCAAACGATGGTATTTTTGGATTTGCAATGCTTGAACAAAACAAATGAATTGTTGGAACAAAAATAGATATTGTTGTTCCAACAAAGGCGTGAAGATCGTATTAAGAAGGAGGTCTCATATATAAATATAAGAGAAGCACTCACTTGTCTCCCCAGTTTTAATATAAAATAATAATACCTCCTTTAGAATAAAATGTAGGTGTATCAGTCTGGCAGGTACGTAATGAAATGAATGCCGACACAATTTCGGGGGTAAAAAATTTTAACTTCTGCAAGTAAAATATCCGTATAATGTTCAAAAAATTGCCAACTCGGTGGGCTCGGGCTCTTGCTGTTATCCCTGAAATTATTTTGCTAAGACTCTTCTCCCCAGCATTTATGTAGCATATAGCTCTTAAAGAGCATTATCTTCGTTAGAAAATCATTTCTTTGTTTGGAAATAACAAAAACAAAAATCAACACCTGAGTCTTTATAACCAATAAGTAGTTTTCAATCGAACTACTCGTATATTACTGCTTCCCCTTTTTAGTTTTTTTTACCACCAACGCAGCTCAATTTATTTTTGTCAATAGCTATTTCACAATCAAACAAAAGCAAGCGCAAACTGCAAACAAAGCAAAAATCTCATCAAATCCTTTGTAATAAAATATTAAAATTATTTGGCAATTTTCATTTCATGCATATTAATATACATTTATATATATGGATGTACGGAATGCCAGGCAAAGCATCTCCCATTTTTTCCTCCCAAAAAACACAATCATAAATTTCTGGAGAAGTTTTTCTTTTCATTTCTAATACATACAATATACACCATGTCGTCTACGTTTAGTAACCATAAACACAGTATGGAAATAGAGCAACACACTAGTTTTACACCCTGTTATCGAAAACCATAACTTATTAAAGTTAATGTTGATATTTTGGAATTTTCATTCGTTTCAGATGCTGCCAAATGCAAACCTTTGAAGGAAACAACAAAGGAGGCTACCAAACCACAAACACAATATTTTGCCACCCACAAATCCCACTCAAGAAAAACAGCAACAACAACAACACATTGCATAAATTCTGGCTGGCTGACTGAATTGGCTTGGCTTTGTATAGCATTTTTTAGGTTTCTTTTTCACAGTTAATCAAGAAAGCACAACCACGTTTTGCCGGAATATTATCATTGAGCACATGGTAAAAACAAATCGATGGAGAATCACTGGCAGGCAGCAAACTGAAAATCATAGTAAACTATGGTACGTGCGCAACACAAAATTTCCCATTCAATATTCTTATTCGTAGGGTTTTGGTACAAAACAGAAAGAAAAAACGTAAACGATTTTGGGTAAGTACCTACACATATACACAGCGAATGGTGGGTACTACACCTGACAGTGAAGGACGGCATAGAACCGGCAATCATTTCATTTGCTTAAACAACCCCCAATATTATCATAAGGACGTCAAAAGAAAACGGTAGCAAAAAATACGAAAACAGTCAGGCAAACAGGCAGTCAGGAGGCCAACAAGCGCTGGCGAACATTGACATCAATGACAGCCATAGCGTAGTAATAAGCTTTTGTTTTTATGTGTGGAACAAGTGGTTAAATTATCGTCTCAATGTTGTCAAATACAAATAACTTTCTGAGCAGGCAGTTTTAGCTTTAAAAATAAACAATAACAGTGGTATAAAGAATACTAACAAGACTATAGCGTGCTTAAATGGCACAGTGGGTGAAAGTGCTAAAGATTAAATAAATAATTTAGTTGATATTTTTAAATTTTGTTCTTTTTTAATAAATCCATAAAAAATTGTGCATTTGATTTAGCCTAAAAGTTTGTAGCACATTGAAATAATTAATGGGAGATAAATCGATCCATATGTAAAGCTATCGCAAGAGATTAATTGAATCTAAAAAAATTAAAGTTAAAAAATACAACAAGTAAGAAAAGGCTATAACGGGACGGGACCCTACTTAAGAGTCAAATGCAATTTGAAAATAAAATTCGAAATTCTATTGTTGACGAGCACGTGCGTACTAGGTTGATGACTTCTACACAATAGGGCAATGACTTTTACACAACCTCGTTTTCCTGTAATATTTTGATATATTATTTCAAGCCTTAAACACAAAATGATTTAAAAAATAAAATAATAAAACTAATTCAAAGCCGTTTCTGCGAGATGTTTTTACCGAATCACCTTATATGTAAGATTTTATCTAATCTAAAAAAGTATCAAAGGTCCAACAGAAACAGAGATATCAGCCATGGAAATATATACCACAATTTAACAATTGGTACACTGAAAGAAAATTACGTTGTATTAGTGAAATTTGTCATTGATTTTGAACCAACGTAAGAGTTCATTGTATTAATGAAGAAGTTTCATTGAGTTTCATAAAATAACTTTCATTATTTTTTCATAGTATTAATGTGAAAGTTTCATAGCAATAATAGAATTGTATCTTCTAACTACTTTATTGAATTGATAAAGAAGTATCATTGCATAACACTGTGCAACATTTTTAAGGTGATCTTGTGCAAACAATTCGAACTGAGGATTTTTGAAAGTACAGACTCAAACGACAAGAAACCCTAGTTGGGTTTTGAGTTTTTTAAAGAAATTCGGGGCTATATCTCTGAAACCAATGCGAATCTTCTTCCGACCTCTGAAGCAAATTTGTAGATAAGGGCAAGAATAAAATATTTGGAGAAATGATGAACTCGAAAAACTACATTTATTGCCTTAAATTTCAAAATATATGCAAAAATTTCACAATTTTTACACATTTCGCACCGTACCTCCAAAACCGTTAATTTTTTCTGAATATTTTCTTTTGGAAAAATATTCCCTGGAATGTAGTACACAACTCTTCAGAACATGTCATTGTTGTAAAATGCCTCTATGCCGTTGTTTTCAGTACATTTTTCAACGACGATTTAATAAAATTGTCGATAATGTAGTGAAATCCGAAATGCGAGAATAAACTGTTGGTGTGAACTGAGTTTGAAATACGTGTTGTAAAAGATATGATGCAAAATACCGCTGAAACAACATGAAGTAAGCATTTTAGAGTTTCAGAATGTTCTAAAGAATTGTTGAGAACTTTATTTGGAAGATTTTTGCAAAAGGTTACTTGGTTCAACTCCCAATAGTTTAGCCGATACTGACCAGAATTTCAGCAATTATGTAAAATTTTCTATATTTTATAGATTTTGATGCCCTAGATGGAGTTTTTCTTATAGGGTTTTTTTAAAAGATAAGTTCTACCAGTTTAGGGCTACAATATTGCTAAAGACAGCAAGGCCAAATTCCTACTCGTTTCTGAGATAAAGGCAGATGAGGCCATAAACTCCGAACTGTATCTGACAGGACAAAACCCTAATAGGGATTTTGTAGTCTTAATATGTACTTTCAAAAAATGCATACCGGAAGTTGTTTGCATTTTCAGTGTTGCATAGTGTAATTGAGGAAATTTCACTGGAATAATGAAGATATTCATTTTTGTTATTTAATGAAACTTTTCATTTATTCAATGAAACTCTACGTTGGTTCCAAATCAATGAAACATTTTCCTTTCAGTGTACAGCTGAGCGCATTTTCTATATGTCTAGTAGTTGACCACTCAGAAGGTATTCTATTCCATTGATCACTTTAGTTGAAATTCCCTAACCAAAGCTGGGATATTCGTTGTTAGAATTAAAATGCAAAAAATGGAAAAATTGGATGGATTAGCCACTTTGCATTCTTGTATAGATGCAATTTTCTTATTCCATTGAAGCTCTGTCAATCGAATACACTTAATAGAAACGCAGATATTCGCAGAAGAATAAAATGTTGAAATTGCCTCCACATAAGTTTATTGTCCATTTCGACTAGAATAATATTCGACCATCACTGAAATCAATAGGCTTCTCCCTCTCTAGGACACCATAAAAACCAAAAATTTCATGACGATCTGATCAATATTGCGACCTGTAGTGTGATTACAAGACTTAGATGGACATACGGACAAACACACATAGCCAAATCGACCCAGCTCGCCGAGACACTACACTATAAAATATCTATTTTAAAAAAAATATGAACTGCCAAAATTAAAATTTCGATTTTAACAAAAAAAAAACTGATAGTTTTTTTTTCGCCATAAACCCGCAAAAAAAAAAATATTTAAAAAAAGTCGCTTAAGGACAGTCTTTTTATGTGTTTAATAATCCCACAAAAACATACGAGATTGGCACCGCTTTCAAAAATTACAATTACAATTTATTTTTCCTTTCTAACGCCCATATCTCATATTTGTCCGATCGACTTGCTATATATTCTATCCCACCTGTACCTTAAAAAAGAGCTAATAAAAAAATTTCCGATCGAAATATGTGACTAAAACCTTCAAAATACCGAAAATTGGGAGGTATATTTCTACAGGGGCTATATCAAAACGTGGACCGATACCGACAATTATCTGCAGGAATCCTGTATATTCTGGACGAAGACTATATACCGAATTTTACCTATTCCTAAAGGATAATGCGGCTAAAACCTTGAAAATATCAAAAGGTCGACCGTATACGGACAAATTTCTGGAAGAAGGAAAAATAATGTGGCTAAAACCTCAAAAATACCGAAAATCGGGCGATAGATCAAAAACGCGGACCTATCTATACCGATTTTTTTTTTGATGAAAGTTTTGTAGCCCCCATGCAAACCAAATATCAAAATCAAAATACCGAAAATCGGAGATAGCACTCCATGCGGCCTACATCAACACATGGGCCTATACTGACGAATTTCTGGAAGAGAGTTTTGTAGCCCCAAAGAAAACTAAATACCAAATTTCAGCCATTTTGCTAATATCAGCCACATTGTATTACCAAAAATGGCTGAAACCTTCAAAATACCGAAAATAGGTACCTTTCTATGGGAGTAATATCAAAACGTGAACCGATATAGCTTATTTTCAATACCAAACATCACATTAGTAATAGAAACTTATATACCAAATTATATTGCTCTATCTTAAATATTGCGAGCTGTACCTTGATTTCAACATGCAAACAGACGGACATTGTTATATAGGCTAAGAATTTTATACTTTATTTTATATATCAAAAATATAAATACAAAATTCTCTAAAAACATATCTAAATTTTGCATTACATACATTCCTAAATTTTTTAATACATTAGATTTTGAATACATTTTAAAATAGTTTGTCTATTTTTTTTTAAAACACAAAATACCAATTTACACTAATAAGAGTCGGACACACTCAGAAAAAAAATGTAAACACCAGAGATCTCTGTTATAATTTTTTTATTATCCCATGGTATATATATTATTTTTCGGAAATATTTTTGTTACCAGCCAAAAAAAGAAGGCAGAATATCATTAATAATAATATTATCCAAAACCCCTCTATTATTCCAAACCACTGTATACAACTGTGTATTTATTGCTACCTCAAATGTAGAAGCTTTATAACTTTAATTGTGTGCATCTTCGATTTAATGCGCTATATTTTTATAATATGCAGAAATTTTGGAGAATAAGCCTAAGTCGATTTAAGTCATGTTTGGGTAGAATAGAAAATACTTTTTTAATATTAATATATTTTATACCATCCGTTTTTTAAGAAAGGATATTTTCAATGGCTGTAAATCAAACGTTTATCCACAAATGAAAATAAAATCAAATATGTTTTAATTAATTTTTTGATTTCCATGCAAGTTTAAGTTGATCAGAAAAAATTATAAAAAAAAATAATTTTTTGAAGAATAAATTTTTGATTGTTCTTTATTCATGTGTAGAACTGACTAGATTAAAATATTTTCTGTGTTTTTCTTTTGGTCAAATGTTGTTAATTATGTATTTGTATATTTTTATTAGCATATTGACCTTTTCGTTTCGTCAATTTTTTGGTGAAGTCCTCAGGGGAAATAGTCTATTAAATAAAATAAAATGTTCACAATTTCATCAGTACAATTTTTTTTAATTTTTTAACTTATATTAATTCCAAAAAATGTTGTACTGATGAAATTGTGAATATTTTATTTTGTTTAATAGACGGTTTCCCTTGAGGACGTCACCAAAAAAGTGACGAAACGTTTGGTAGAAAAAGTAATAAATCTCCTTGTTTTATTGCTAAAGTACGAAAGGTCAATAAGCTAATAACATACATATCGCTTATTTACTCAATGAGTGTATTAATTCCATTTCTCTGCAGATTCGACTTCATATTGTATCAAAAGTTCTTATTGATATCTTGAGAATTCACTGAGTTACGGTTTGACAAAAATTACCAAACAATTACCAAATTTGAGTTTACGAAACACTAAGAAACTTCAAACCACACTTAATCTTGTAGAGAAATTCGACACGGATTTTAGTAGTGGAATTCTGTAACTAATTTTTCGAGTTACCGGCAAAAATCAGTAAAATTAATGTTTTTATAATTTCGGTAATTTTCGAAATTTGTCGGTAAGTTAGCAACCAGAACAAAATTATCGTTATGTCCTACCGATATCACCAATGCTTTCAGCTATAATTAATTTTAATTTTTTTAATTTTGCGTTTTAATTTTACCGATTTTTGTCGGTGTTTCAAAAAATGAGTTGCAGAATTCCACTACTGGTTATAAAAATAAATTAACATAAAAATTTATTTTTAATTTAATATTAATTTTCAAATATCTTTAATTTGGGAAGTCAAAAAACGAAAAATTTACAACTTAAATTTCATTTCTGCAAAATGATTTGATTTATTACAACAAACTTTGATTAAAGGTGCGATATGTATGAAAAACTCGGAATATGAACACTTTTTTAAATTAACTTGTATATGCAGATATTGTAGCTAATATATTCTAGCTATCATAGTATAATTAATTTTTTATACTAAAAACAATTCACTATTTTAATTGAGATACATATCTTTATTTTTTATTTTGCAGATTGCGTTACTGTTTCAAAATTTTACTGCTCTAATCCGTTACTATTTCACGAAACAAGATGACATTTAACACCCCAGAACTTAATAACTAAATCAGATTACCTGTGTGATACCATTGAGACCACTGTGCCGCCTCGCATTGTTATTAGAATGTCGAGCAAGGTCTGTCGCGAACATCCCCTCCTTGCACAAGATACAAATGCGAATGTGTATGTATTCAGAACAGGCAATTTGTAGTTGTATTTTGCGTTTCACATTACAGCAACAAAAATAATAGGCCCATTTTGCAATGTTTTGTGTGTTGTTGCAATGGAATAGAGAGCAAAGACAACAACAAGGACATGTAGTAGAAAGAAATCATCATGAGTAAGGATAACGACTGCGAAGACAACAACAACAAATACCTATGGAACATTTTTGTTGTGTTCTTTGTGTGAATGTGTTTCGCATATTTTTATCTGTGTGTGTGTTGGATTTCTTCCTTTCAACCACCATTATAATAGTCAGGACAAATCCTTTCAAACTCAAACATTTCCGCCCTTAAAACACGTGCAAACCCATTTCTCCCTGTTCTTTTTAGTATTGGTGGTGTTACCTTGTGCAAGCGTGTGGCTGTGTGTGTGCGGTTAGTTGCTTTGCATTCGTGTCTTGTACCGGAAACCAAACAATTCCTTATTGCGTATCCTGTGCGAGTGTGTGGCCGTATCTATGAATGGATGCGGTGGTGTTTGTTTGGTATGACGTTGCTGTTCGCCTCACAATGATGATGATGATAATGACGTTCATAAGGTCGAATAAAACGTGGTAAACTATAACAATAATAATGACTGCTCACGTACTATTTCAAACACCGTAACATTGCCCGCTTCGTATGACGGTAGGTAAGAATGGACAAATGAAAAGAAACACAAGAAGAAGAAGCAACTACGAACCAACAACCACGGCGAACATGGCGAGCAGCTGTTCAGTTCTACGTAATGTATGCTACAAATGGTAATTCAAACAAAAACCAACAAACTTCAATTTTCTATTTGTCTGTACGTTTATTTCTTTACTAGTTCTAAGCATTCAGTTGCAAATATACAATTGCCGAAGCAACACCACATTCAAAGACTTGGAATTTATTACGCGTTCACTGAAAACAAAAAATTTCGTCCAAATGAAACCGGCATGGCCCATCTCACAATCACTTTCTTTGTGGAATAAAAATAATTAGAAACGTCAGTGATAAAATTAAATCAAAAAATTTGCGTGTTTTCTTACTTACGTCATACTGCCATTGAATTTGAAAATAAATACAAATAAATAAGATAATTTTGTTGAAGAAAGAAATTAATTTAAAAAAATTGAAGATGTTTTATATAAAAATATACACCATTTTACGTTTTTAATTACAAATAATTTCATAATTCACAGTGTTTTTAGTGCAAAAAATAAAGTGTTTATCTTATATCGGGTTTTTTATAATTGTTGAATACGTGCAACTTCGTACACGTATACTGAATGTATCCTGAGTGTATCCTATCCGGTATACCTTCAGTATACGTAACACGAGGAAACACTGTCATCGTTGGATTTTCATTTCACTTCACAAAAATTCACCATGGACAACGTTTCACCATCACCTTCACTGGCAGCAGCTGTTGTATATCACTGAAAAAAGTGTTGTGTTTGTTTTTTACACTGCTGCTGCTTCTGTTGTTGTTGTTTTCTTATTTCACATAAACTTTTTTGTGTGTTGTTTGATTGAATGGCCGTTTATTTGAAATTGTGTGTTTTAATCATTCTCTATGTAGTCTTAATCACTGTTATATCAATATGTACATATATAATTTTTTTAAACAATAAATATCACTTTTAAAATTGCAAAAACAAAGAAAAAAACCTGTTGATGTGTGTTTTTATTTCCTTCTATTGTGGATTCATCTGGAAGTGGGTTGGATATTAGGTGGGCTGTATTGTATTTGCTAAATTTAAAAATACATTTAGTTTCGCAGACAGTCTAATTTATGTAAATCAAACAAAGACCATCAAATTATAAAATATAGACATAATTTATGCTATTGTTTAAACAATAAATGTTAATAAAAGTATAATACAGAAGATGACCCATAAATCACCAAAGAACATAAAACGAATGGACCATCGAAAATATCAAATGACAAATAAGAGATAGGTACCTAATAAACTTTTAGATACCATGTATTTCATTGGCGTGTGATTGAGTTCTTTGGGACAGAAAAGTAATGAAAAAGAGTGAAATAAATATCAATAAAGACAATAATAGGTCACTAGAAATAAAAATTGTTATTTAGCATTGTATGCCAGAGCATTGTATGTCAGTGGAATCAACTTATGGATATTGTACTTCAATAAATTATTGGGTGATGAATCAAGTACTATGGGAGAGCTTTAGTCTGATAAGGCCGATCAACTGGCATGGTGTCAATATCCTTAGAAAAAAAATTGGGAAAACATTTCAGAGACATGGACAAAATACTTTACAAAAATCCTATTGCTACAAAGACCTTTCACCGAGTTAAGTTAATAAAGGGATTTTTATAACATTCTGCAACATTTTTGAGTTAATAGTACGCAAAAAAACTTCAGTATACAGTACAACAATCCTATTGTTTTTGTATGATTTCGTTTGCGAACTATCACCTCATCGATTTTTTCGAAAAAGACGGGGCTTTATCTGAAAACTCAAAAGGAATACAATCACACTGTTTTTAACAGACTTGCAGCCTTAGTCCTGAAGAAAATGAAAACAGAATTAATAAGGTCTTCTTCTTTATTTGCCTATTCGGTTTTCGAATGTTGGCGACCAAAATGCAAATACAGGAATATTATTACAATAGTTTTATAGGAATTAAATTTTTAAATTATTAAATATAGTTTATAATATCGGCAAAAGTCTCTCTGTGTCTGGGTTCACTTAACAGATTTATGACATCACGTATACCGGTCCATTCTGATTTCTCATAATGTGGCCCAAATATGCTGTTTTTCGTCTCTATATGTTGTCCAGCAGATCTTTTTCTCTATGTAATCTTTTTAGAACCTCATTATTTGATATGAACAGTGTCCATGATATCTTTAGGATGGGATACGTATAGAATCACTTTCTGAGTCGATTTATGCATGTCCGTTAGAGCTGGCAATCTATCGATATCGACCCCATTCGATTTTTTCGATATTTCCGTTTCAAAATATCGATAAAATCGATACTATCGTACATTTCCTACTGCTATTTATTTAGAATCTAAAATGGCCGACAAATGTGTTTTGTTTAGAAAAGTTTGCGGCCTAAGCAACGCGCAGTGTCGCCAGTCGTCATTTGACAATTTTTTGGAAAGTGTGACAATTTTTAGTCTGAGCGTACTCAGGACAGTTTGACATACGACCATGTGTTGTTTACAGTGAATTG
This sequence comes from Musca autumnalis, assembly GCF_047663935.1. NCBI lineage: Eukaryota > Metazoa > Arthropoda > Insecta > Diptera > Muscidae > Musca > Musca autumnalis. Next base: position 160,339,316 of record NW_027411644.1, read on the forward strand.
AAAAAAATGGAATTTACTGGTGAACATTTTCGTCCGATAATTTTTCACAACTTTTGACGTGGATAATCGCGGCAAGAGTGCATCGATCAAATTAAATCTTTGTATGTCAATAAAGAACCATCCTATAGCACTATGAAAAACTGGTTTAATGAATTCAATCGTGGCCGACATTCGCAAAAATAAAAAACGAAGTTCCTGAAGGTCGTCCAAAAACGATCGTTGTGCCAGAAAAAAATTAGGCAGTGCGTGAACGAATAGTGCAAGATCACCATATTATGTACCGTGAGATAAAGGCATCCTTGGGCATTTATTCCACCAACTAACATTTGATATTGCATGAACACTTGGCGCAAGAAATGGGGGTTTTCTCGTCGGATCCCGCGTTGATCGGTGCAAGAAATTTCGAAAAACTACGATCGCGAATTTTGCTCCGAATTTTCTGTGGGAGCTACCCGAAGGAGTAAGCCGTGATAATCCATATTCAAAGTCGATGTATATTTGAAAGGAATAATACGATTTGCAAGGTTTGAAACAAATCGATTGATCTTTTCGATAGTTATCGTTCACACCATTTTACAGAAAAATTTTGAACTTTTGCGGGGTAGGTACTCGAAGGATTGGACCGGTCGTGGCTCATATTCGAACTTAAACTAAGTTTGGGCAAAATATTACAAAATGCAAAATTTGGTTCGAATCGCTCGATCCATTCGAGAGTTATCGTGATCACCAGCCAGACAGTCTGACAGACAGACGGACGGACGTAGCCTCGTCAGCCTAAAGGCTGAGGGTGTAAAAACTTCTGGCTATTGCTTCTATGGCTTTTCTTTAGTGATGTCAAAATGGCCGATAGTATCGATATAAAAAACTATTCGTCGATATTGGCGTAAAAAATTAAGTATCGATAATATCGATATTTCCATCGATGGTTTGCCAGCTCTAATGTCCGTCTGTCCGTCCGTTCGCAACTTCCAGGTCGCATTTATTGTCCGATTCAGCTGAAAACTGTGGAATATAATTTTTTTTAGCAATAGGAAGAACGCTATTGCTTTTGGTGAAAATCGGTTCAGATTTGGATATAGCCCCCATATATATTTTCGGCCGATTTCCCGTATTTGCTGCACCAAACACGCTATATACATCAGATTTCGATGAAAATTTTAATTGGTGACTGAATTTAAGCTGGGTACACATTGTCAGTTTTGAATGATAGCTTTGTTGGTGCTTGCTAGTGTGGCCGTTCATTTTTGTCATTCATCATGCAACCACAAAATATTTTGTGGTTGCTGGACGGTTGGACAGTTATCGATAAATGCAAAAAATCATCATTCAAAACTGACAATGTGTACTGTACTTTAGTCTAGAAATAGAAGTCCCAAATTTGATCGAAATCGGTTCAGATTTGGATATATCTGACCAATTTTGATGAATTTCTGAATGTGTGACGGAGTTCGGTGTAGATATAAGTGTGCCATTTGATATCGAAATCGGTTAAGATTTAGATATAGCTCCCATATATATTTAATATTCACAGTGGTGTAGGGTATCGAATAGTCGGCCCCGCCCGACTTTGATCCTTTCCTTACTGGTTTTATATTAATTTTAAGACCTATTTTTCGCTACAAGTGGTCAGTCTGTTAACCAGTTCTTGAAGTCCTGACATATTATCAGCTATAAGAGTGGTGTCATCGGCATACATTATGTTGTTAATGAACGTTCCATTTACATATATTCCTTTCCGGACACCATTTATTGATTCTTTGGATATTCGTTCACCGGTCCATGGAATAATAGATGGGACAGGACACTGCCTTGTCTAACACCTCGAAAGATATTGGGGGTTATCATGAATGAAATTTCCCCGTGAGTTTCGTCTTTCCGCCGTTGCAACTTAAGCGACAAAGTGAAACAATTCACGGGGAATTGCCGTTCATGATAACCCCCATTAATATTTTCGGTCAGTTCGCCATTGACGTTGACTTGCGCTTTATAAGCTTCAAATAAAAAATTAGGTAAATTTGTAATAGTTTTTATATTTTGCAACCTATCAGTCAAATTATTGGGCTTGTTTGTTTCAATATAATGCACAACTCAGCAGAACATTCATATATTGCAAAATGTGTCCTTATTATTGTGTTCGCTGTAATTTTCATCGAAAAATATATAAACTTACTCGTACTCGTTTAGACAACTTAGTAAAATCCGAAGCATGAGAATAAATTGCAAGTGTTTGATATAACCAATGGTAGCCAATACAAAGTGATTTAGTTGCTGAACAACATAAAGAAAGCTTTTAAAGGACTTGTTAGGTATCTATATTAATTAAAGATTAATCTCAGGTGATATGAGAGAAAATTGGAACAATAAGCGTACCAAATGTACTGGAATGGAATATATCTAGAATCCCCAAAATTTTGTAACATGATAACTAATGAGGTCGTTTTGGAACTATAAGTACTATAAGCGTACGAAAAGTAATAAATGGTAAATAATTTGGTATAACTTTGATGAAAGGATAAAGCTGGAATTCGGATATAAGGGTCACAGCTGGTACGTAGGGTTAATATAAGGAGGTTGATTTTGAAATAGGAACTATAAATTTGCAAAAATTACTAAATTTGGTATAGGTTGAAAGGATAGAATTCGGATTCTGGAATTTGGAATGAGTGTTACTGTTGATGTGTTTTTGGTATTAATACGAACGAATTTAAATTCGAATCGTCTAACAGAAACCCGCCATGAGTGTACGAAAAGTATTAATTTTGTACCATTAGTATTAGACAGGTTAGGAATAGAAATTTGTAATTTGAACAAATTTTTCATATTTTACTTTATAAATTGTCAATCCTCAAAATATGAACGGGGTAAATAAAAAGTCTGCTTTCGTCCTCTTTTCAATTAATGTGAACTTTTCGCTAACGAAGTAGCGGGCATGTGCATGTGTTAAATAAATGTTTTCTGAGGTAGATCCAAGATTTGTATAAAAAAATGATCTAGGTTTAGGTTTTATGGCCTCAAAAAACCAAACAGAATCTGAAACAACAAAACTCAAACAAGCGTTTTATACCCTCAGCATTTATGCTAACGAGGGTATATACTAGGGTTATGACTTTTTGACATTTTTTCTCAAAAATGATTTCCTGTAGTGAGAATGAATGAACCTTTGCCTATTAATGCCTAAACTAAAGTTAAATCCATTTTATTATAAAAAAGGTTCCGCAAAACTACTTTGAAAAATAATTTTTTTGAAAAAGTTCCATGAAACAAAAAAAAAAAAAATCCAAAAATTATTTCCTGTTGCACGAATGAATGACCTTTTGATATTAACGTCTAAAATAACTTTCACACCATTTAAATATTGAAAAGAGTCCCGCACAAACCACTTTTAATTTTTATGATATATGAAATAAAGTTATATATAATATATGTAAATGATACATATGAAATAATATGAGGATAAAATTAGTGAGAAACAAACCGTTATGCCATATTGGTTATGTCGTGTGTCCCTCTACTTTGATTTCATATAAATATCGACTTACAGTGACTTCAAAAAAGTTTCCAAAATTCTGAAAAATAAAAACTTTAAAAGCTTTTTGTGCGGAAGCTTTTTCTATCAAATCACTTTTTTATTAAGATTTTATGTAATCTTAGGTTAAAAGTCATCAAAATATCATACAGGGATATGAGGTTGTAAAAAAGTCTTAACCCTAGTATATACACTTTCATATGGGCAAAATGTGTTTCATCAAAATAATGGTTATAGAAACCAAGTATGTTTGCACGATATCCGTTTCAGACAATTTAGCCATGTCCGTCCGTCTGTGTGTCTGGCTGGCTGGAGCGCACGATATTCGATTCGATCCAAAACTTGACTTTCGTAATAGCTTGTCCAAACTTAGTTTAAGTTCGAAGATGGGTTATATCGGTCTCGAATCACTTTGATTACTGTAGAAGCAACTTGCATTTGCTGCATCAATTACGACGGTAAAGGTTTTTTCAGGGGCAAGTCCATACTTCTTGAGAAAACAGCCCAAAAGTTGTAAAAATCCCTATGGCACCATATGTAGTTGCTGGAGAGCACTATAACTCTGGAATTGATCAAACGATTTTGTCTTCGTCACATTTTTCCAAGATTAGTTTCAGTTCTATGATGGCCAACAACTTCTGGTACTTCTCTCCAATATTTAAAAAAATGCCACTAAAATGGTATACACGATATCTCTTGAACGGAGCAACCAATTTGGTCTGGATCTCCTTATATTGTGTGCAAATTTAGTTTAAAAATAGAGCACGCATGTGCTCACATTGACACCATTAGTGGTCAGATACATAAAAAAACAACAAGTGAGCCAAGGCTATAGTCGGGTCGGGGCCGACTATGTGATACCCTACACCACTACCCCTGTGCACAAGCTTTTGTTTGGTAAAATTCAAAATATTAAAATTTGGATAGCTTAGCGCCTTTGCTCCGAATGTCTTCATTAATACAGGTCAATTTTGTTGAAACGCATTTAAGTGCATCGTTAATACAACTCAAATAAAAAAATGGAAAATTGGGGTGTATGCCAACCATCAATAGGCTTCTTTCTCTGTGAGACCCCCATCAACCCCCAAAATTTCGTGAGGATCCGATCAAAATTCCGACCTGTAGTGTGATTGCACACAAAATGGAAAAAGGGATGCTTTACCGACTATTGCGATATCTCTGTTGTTTCACCACCTATGACAACTTACTTCTCATCGTTGTAAAGGTTTTACTTTCGATATACCTTTTACAGAAGAGAGATATTCGCTTTGAAATAAAACCTTGGCCTTTTCTCCAAATAAGTTTTTTTCACATTGCGATGCCTGAATAATATCCGACCATTACCAAAATAAATAGGTTTTTCCTCTGTGGAACCCCATTAACACCCAAATTTCGTGACGATCCAATCAAAATTGCGACGTGTAGCGTGATTACAAACAAATTAAAAAAATTTGATGTATTACCGCCAATTGCGATATCTCTGTTATTTGGTCACCTACGCCAACCTGCTTTACATCTTTGTAAATATGGGATTTTCTACTTTCATAGTCAGACTTTGTTTTTGGAAGGTCCCCAACCAAAGCTGTGATATCCGTCATTATTATTAAAATCGCATAAATGAAAACTTGGGTTCTATTAGCGGCTATTGCGACAGACGGACGGACCAAAATTGCGACCTGTAGCGTGATTACAAGGTATAGATGGACAGACGGACGGATACTCATAACCAGATCGACTCAGCCCTTCGAGACATTACTTTTGGTTTATAAATGTATGGGTCTACGACCATTATTTCGATGCGTTGCAAACTTTACCACGGTGCTCTTGAATCAAATTTAAATGGAAGGTGCTTACACCTGGGAAGTTTTTGCGGATTCTGAAACTACTACTACTACAAAAAAAATCGCCGGATCGCTTTTTAAATAAATCGCGCGCCTTAACTAACTTTTAATGAAAACCGCTTACACAGGGGAAGTTTTTGTGAATTCTGAAACAGCAATGTTCATAGACGAGAAAAATCCAAAAACAAGAAAAAAAATCGCTGTAGGTATTTTTAAATAAATCGCGGTCAAAATTCACATTTTTATGTGCTTTTTAGGTTTTCACGATTTTGCTTGCAAACCGCAAGTCCAATCTAAATTGAGCTAAAGAAAATGTTGTAGCTGTGAAAATTCTCTACAGGATTGACGTTTATGATTTGTTCTCAGGCTGTATCATTTTTGAGATAAAGAAGCTCAGTTTACATTTTTAGGTTTTTTGTTAGGGTTTAGGTTTGTTAGGATTTTGCTTGAATACGGCAAGTCCTTTCGGTATGGGACCTGAGAAAATCTTATAGCTGTGAAAATTCTCTACAAGACTGGCTTATGTAATTTTTCCTAGGTTGTACCATTTTTTTAGATATATAAGTTGGTAAATTGCAGTCATGACATTGTTTTATAAGGAGACGATACAGAATTGAATTGTCCCAATTTCAACTTCTATATTTCAAAGGTTGTAAAACCTACGAAAACATCATTAACGTCACTCTTGTAGAGAATTTTAATAGCTACAACATTTTCCTTATTCCCATTTTGATAGAGCTTGCGGTTTCCAAGCAAATCCGCAAAAACCTAAACAACCCCTAAACTGTCAACATGAATCGCGATTTATTTAAAAAGCGCTCCGGCGATTTTTTGTTTGTTTTTTTTATTTTTCTCGTCTATGAACATTGTAGTTTCAGAATCCGCAAGAACTTGCCAGGTGTAAGCACCTTCCATTTAAATTTGATTCTAGAGTACCGTGTTACTTTATGACCAAAATCAACTTATAATACCCTCCCAAATAGTGGGTATAAAAATCCATAAAATGCAAACATTTATTTGCAACCGAAAAATCATGTAAATCGCCTTCTTATCCAGGGGGCCGAAGTATACCCGGAAAGTTCAAATTTTGTCCATTGGTCCCCCGCAATAGTGTCGAGATGCATTTCTGACTACGCCCCTAAGGTAAATACAGCGTTTGGTTGTTATTATTGGCCTATATTAGCATTTGTTGCCTGGATTTTATGTTAAACAGGTATAGAAAGCAAGGAGAATGGGTGTTTAAGTTAGAATTGATTCTACAACTTTTAATTGGCCCTATGAATTGCATAGGTATATTCGTTGAAATCTCCTCATTCCTATTTATTACACCCCTGTAATAGTATGAGAGATTTCAACGAATATTCACTTGACAACCGCCCTCGTGAAGCATCTATGCAGATGTCAACACAACAAAACATAAATAAAAAAAGATCGATCGACAGCTTGAATCGCAAGCAACAACTCCCGCGCTTTATTGTAAGCATGTACATATTGTTGTACATAATTATTTCGAAAAGGTAATATTGTTTACCATCAATAAACACACGGCAATCGAGCCAAACCTTTTTACTAATAAAACTATCGTGTTTTATTTTCTATTTCTTTGCATTTGTATTGACGGCCAAACGTACGCATTGGGCGTACTGGCTCTATTGGGAGAGCCTACGTACACTTGTTCCCCCCAAGTCCCTATAGTGCGGACTAAACATTTGGTCGCTTCGGGCCGAATAAACAATGAGAAAAACAATAATATTGAAAGAATTTGTTGTTGTAATTTGTAATTGTAAACATGTTTTTTTAAAAAGTCAGCGATTGTTAATTTTTCAAAAATATTGATAATTAACTGTTATATTTTCAAATTCTTTCTTACTGGTGTAGCCCACAGATCTCAAATAGTCAATTCTTTAATAACTTTTAAATTCTTTGAATTTCTTTGAATTGAAGCGCCACCTTGTGGCTAATAGTCGAAATTCGTGACCGTCTGATAAGTGGATGAGAAAGAAGCACATGAAATGTTACATGGGTGTGTGTGTGTGTTCATTCAGACCAATTGGGATTTTTTTTTTTGCTACTCATCCTATGGGAAAAGAAGGGAATTTTTCGTAGACTGTTACATTTGGGGAAATTTAGTAAAGAATGTACTATGTACATTTAATAAAATTAATTTATCGTTTCACATTTTATAAATGTTTTAAAATGTGTGTTCCGAAAAATTTTATTTAAATAATTTTCCTTGGAGAATTGAAAGCGCGTGTTCTGCCGTGTGCTTCCTTCGAAATGTTGTTATTGAATGAGAGCAGAGTTTAAGAATACATGGAAATGAACTGAGAGGAAAACAACCAAGCCATGAATATTAGTCAGAGATGTAAATTAGTAAACGAAAATAAGGCACAATGTCGACCAACATTGTCTCAGCGTACAGGATTGATGTGCGTATGTTAGTATTTTAACATCACGAAAATTAAATTTGTTTTTGTATTTTTATAAAAAGAAAAATATTTGTATATGAATAAGAAATAAACAAATCAGCAAAAAAACTCGTTAGGTTGGACTGGTCTGACCATAGAAACCATAAAAATATTACAGTAAAATTGGAACTGTACCAAAACATATGTACATAAATATATAACGAATTTTTTTGAATGGTTCCCCCAAAATTTCATCCAATTCGGATGGAAAATCTGATCCAAATACACGCAGACCTCACATTGCGTCGTTAATTCGGGAAAACTTATGACTTTCATAGTATGGAACCGATACAGTTTACCTTTCACTTTTTTCAGAAAAGAAATTGAAGCTTCGAACCTAAAACAACGCAGCATCGGAAGTCGAAGGACACACAGTGAAAACTGGTACAAATTGGACAACGACGCGGCGAATAGGATACGGTCTCCTGAGGAGCAGAACACCGCCAAACCCAGTAAGAAGAAAAAGGGCTTCCCACCTTCAAATGCCCAGGACAAACCTCATCACCTTATGAACACATACTAAAGGTCACAACAGTTGAATCTATAAACCAAATATGTAGTATTAGACCGAATACCCGAAACTAGTGAAATAGAATTGTGTGAAGTTTTAATACCAAACAGAGACATGTGGATCGATGGAACTCTAGCACAGATTCCCGCTGGAAGCTGCGGGTTTACGGATGGGGCCGTGCTAAAGGGAAGAACCGGACTGGGTCTATATATCATTTAACCGGTAACGAAAATCTCCCTCCGACTGCCAGATCATAATACAATTCTTCAGGCGGAAATCCGAGCGATAAAAGAGTGTCTGAACTGGTTTGACACTCACACAAAGCCCACCACTGTAAACATCCTTACGGACAGTAAAGTAGTCATTAAGGCTATAACAACCAAGACAGTGAAATCCAAAAATGTATTGGAATGTATAAAGTCTATAAACAACTACTCCCAACATGGCACTGTAAACATTATATGGGTACCTGAGTATGCAGGTATTAGAGGTAATGAAATAGCAAACTCCTTGGCAAAACAAGCCAGGGAGCAACCTACAGTGAGCCTAGAAAACGCCAAGCCCATAAAAGCGACGCGTATAGAGCTAGAGGCATGGGCAAAAGATGCACATATGTATATCCCTCTGGAGTAGAGAAGGGAAAAACACAACAATCCTATGAGGGAACCCAGACGAGGACAAAACAAAGGAACTACTTTTACTATGTAAAAAAGACATCAGTAGACTGACGGGCATCCTTACAGGACACCTGAGGCTACAAGCGCACCTGCACAAAATAGGTTGTCCAGAAAGCAGTGAATGCAGAGCATGCGGAGAGGACGACGAAACGTTGGAACACTACCTCTGTCATTGCCAAGCCTTTACAAACTCGAGAACCCAGCTACTAGGGAGAGACATAATACAAGGACTCGACCAATTTAGGACAATCGAGCTCAATAATTTAGGAAACTATGCCAATAGGACTGAAATCCTAGACAAACACTAACAAAATAATCAAAATTTTAACAAATGAATTATTATATGGCTTAAGTGTATGTCCACACGGACATGTGGTGATCTTGCATCATCCCTCTTTTCAACTCAACCTAACCTAACATAATTTCGATTGGATGTAGATCTACTCTCCCCTTGAAAGAAGAGAAATAAATTAGGAATAGCTCTAGTTTGAGTATAGGATGAGGATAGTTGTAATTTATTTTATTCAAAGGTTCTCCCTTAAATAATTAATCAGAAATTTAATTTTTTTATTTTATGAAATTGGCCGAAAATGTATATGGGAGCTACATATATCCAAATCTGGACCGATTTCAATATAATTTGGCAAATTGTTTTCTAGACCCAATACCGTCACATTTTCTAGATTTCATTGAAACTACCTACTCAGAGCGTGTTTGGTACATCAAATACATAAAGCGGTCGAAAATATTTATATTGGAAGCTATATTCAGATATGAACTGATTTCGATATAATTTGGCAAATTTATTTCAAGATGAGCACCGTCACATATGCCAAATTTCATTGAAATTTGACATATGTATGTATGTATGTATGTACATACATAGCGTATTTGGTGCATCAAATATATGAAATCCCCCAAAAATATATATGGGAGTTATATCCAAGCCTGAACCGATTTCAATATAATATGGCAAATTTTTTTCTATACTTCTATAGATATTCGCATGCAGAATCTATTTTTTTTTGGCGGTAAATATCGCTCATTTATTCAAAGAGTGTCACATCTCAATAAAGTGCTTCGAGAAAAACGCGTTTTAAGTTGACTATTGAAATCTGACTTCCCAATTAACAATGATTATTTCACTATAAAAAAATAACTACTTGAACCATATTCTGTAAAGAGCTGGCCAGATATCAGTGTTAAATTTCTGTTCATGGTCAAGCATGATTTGAAGTGTTGTAGTGCTTGATAAACACAAAAAAACTTTTTTGTTGATTTATGCCAAACTGAATCAACATGAAAGTTTGACACAAGATAAGTAGAAGGCGTAGAAAAATAGAAATTGCTAACTCAGAAAATGCATTTCTTTGAATAAATACATACATACATATGTAGGTATCTCCTATTCTTATGTTATAGCACTAGATCAATGATGCACAAGAAGAGAATGCTATTTTGTTTTTTTTGTATGGGAAAGAGAGTCGTAGTTATCTTTTTCGTAAAGACGCGTGCATGGCTGCACTAGATCAACGCAGAATTTCAAAAATTAATATAGCCTATATTACTTTTAGGCTATTTTGTAATATACACTGTTCAGCGGTTTTTGTGTTCATAAATTTCAAACAAACATGTTTCTATTTTATATACCTACATTAAATGTTCTTTATGATTCAATGTTTATTATGCTTCACAAATCCCATCTCTGGACATTTAAAATCCACTCTATCTATTGTTGCTCTCAGTACTTCTAACCAAACGAAACACCTCCTACACAGCTGCATAGAGACAAAAATGTTACTAACTATTCTCAACATAATACACAGTTTGTGGATGACAGACAGGCAAGAACATCAAACTGATAATTTTTAAATCTAATTTCCAAAATTATTACTGAAACACTCTGCCAAGTACAAGATTCACATACATACCAACGTGCAATGTAGGTATTTTTCATACGGCCATTATGATTACTTGTATTGTTGTTGTTATTATTGAGAATGTTGTAGGCAACGCAAGGTGGTGGGTGCGCACTTTTATTCTCTCTGAGACAAAAACAAAACACACAAAGCAATGGGAGACAAACAGAGCATTTTATTCGGCCATATTTGATTTTGGAACTACCACGTTGTTTTTGCCATTGTTGTTGCTGTGTGTTTATGATATGTCATACGGTTTGTCGACGTCACTAGATGTGGTATTCTAACGAATAAATATGAAAAGAAAGACAGACGACTACCCACGTTTGTTTTTAAAGTTATTCCGTTAGCGCTCCATGAATATTTTTCTTCATGTTGCATTTAATAGAAAAAATAAATAAAACTATCCGTCGCATCAGTATTGTATTTGTAGTTTTTAATACTGAAATGCATTGAAGGAAAAGGAGTAAAAACTAAATTTTTAATAGGTATAAAAAATTACGAAATAAAAATGTTAAAATGTCAGTGTACCTAATAGCGATATGGACTGAATTAATGGTGGAGACCGTTTTTGAATCTACTTTTACTTGAAAATCAAACTATAATTGAAACTTAACCCTCCGTTGGACACCCCAGTCTGGCCAGGCCATTTTATTTTGCATTTTAAACTAGGTTACGATTATGCTAGGGATTTGAGATTTCTGGTTGCTTACTGAAATTTTCTTGCCTTTTCAATGAAAAGTAAAACGGTTTAACACAAAAGGAGTTATACGGATTTTTGCACATACATACCATTTTCAAGATACATACATATATATAGTTTAATTTGGGAAATTGCAGTAATGACATTGTTTTATAAGGTAGCGATACAGTCAATGCATTGTCCCAATTTGAACTTCTATATCTCAATAACAATAAAACCTACGAAATTATCATAAAAGTCAATCATGTAGAGAACTTTCATAGCTACAACATTTTCTTAAGTCCCATTTCGATAGGACTTGCGGTTTCTAAAATCGTGAAAATCTAAAAAAACCCTAAAAATGTCAACTTGAATCGCGATTTTTTAAGAAGCGCTCCGCCGATTTTTTTTGTTTTTTTTGATTTTTATCATCTATGAACATTGTAGTTTCAGAATCCGCAAAAACTTCCGAGATGTAAGCACCTTCCATTTAAAATTGTTTCAAGAACAAGAGCAAAATAGAAAAAAAATGGAACTGTGGGCTTATGCAATTTTCGCGATTTAATATTCAAAACAAATTTTTGTCAATGATTGTACTCTTCGAATTTCTTGAATTTCTGTTGTATTAAACTACGATTAATTACCAAAATGGTAGAGGGACCCGAATAATTACTATTTTTCTAAATTTTTAAAAACATGTCAATAAAGTTTTTCCTATATACCGCTGAGCAAAATTGGTTAGTTTACCAAATAAATAAAAAGTTGCATTTAACCAAGTTAATGAGCTGTCATTACTCATAGCCCTATTTAAAACTTAAAACAACAGTAAAACAATGTACATATATGTATCTGATCGATCAATTTATGCAAAACTAACAACAATTCTGAAAGAGTAGGATGTAAAAGGCGAATATATGTGCAAGTTGCAAGCAAAAGTCGCGTTCGTTACTCCAGCCGCAAACATGCTGATGCAAATACCGATTCAGAATACGCAAACTGTTAACATATTCTAAATAGTATGACTGATATTCTTTAAAATAAAATGTTTTAGTAGGGACCCATAATGTCGAGCATTAAAATAAATTTACGTGGAGGCTGTGTCGGCATCAATGTAGTAGAATAGGTAAAAATAGGATGAAGCCAACAAGGTTTTTTATGTTGCCTTCGGATTTCTGGCTTAACCTTACATTTTATAGAACTATGCCTAGAGAAAGATTGACAGAATACTCCATGGAAAACATGATACTGGTGTATGATTTTTCGATATATCCACTGCATCCACCTAAAATTGATGCTGACATTTTGAAGCCGGAATTTGGGTTTTTTTTTTAAATTTTTTAATAATCCGGACGCGCAACGCGTGAATTTAGTTTTTTACGCGAATGATATAGATACCTTGGAAATAGGAAAAATACATTTTGAAAAATACGAGTACTAAACCGCGATTTTCTTTAAAAAATTTTTACACAAATGAAATCCTTTATACGCGATTATAATATTTGCGAAAATGGGTGTCATCAATTACAGAGATACGCTAGTAATATAGGTATTTTACAAAAAATAGAATGTGGAGGCACATCCGCGGTTCTTGAAGAATCTATTTGAAATATGTGTATATTGACGACTTTTACCCACTTTAATATCTTTGGCATTGTGAGATGCAACTGACGGCACACAATGGCCGCTGAGTGAAACATCGAAATATGCATAGATATTGGAAGAGATTGATTCACTGCATCCAAAATCGGATGCGCATCAACCGACTTTAACTAATTCGCGAATAACAGGCTTTTTAATTTTCATATTTTTTGAATAATTGTAATTTCAATATTACTCTTAAATTCATAAACTTATAAGTTATCACAGTAGGCAGTTAAGCTCTCGCGATTGTAAAACGTATTTCTTGATGAAGTTTTAGCAGTATACATTAATTATTGTATGGGACTTTGGCGAAATAGTTGGAGAACTCCCAAATATTTTTTTTTCTAATTGAACCAAAAAATATATTTGGAATAATATTTTAACAATAAGTGTTTTCTCTTTTGTTGTTGCTATAATATGCAATTTATAAAGCCAATGTTTATAATTTTCGTTTCATATTTTTTACGCGTTGTGTAGATTCTGAACGTATTTTTTATACGGACTTTAAAGTAGTATAATTTAGATTTTCTCCCAGATTTTTTATATTTTTTTTATTTTCCTCGAAAATAAAAACAAATTTTAGAGATTATTGTGCATCCTCGTATGGATGTCAAATGCTGCTACTGATATATGCATACATATATTTTCTCAATACAACAAATAAAACATTTTAAAATATTTTTTCTTTATAAGAGAATAAAAACCGCTATAACTTTTGCTCTCATCGCACAGAGGGGAAACATAGGTATAAAGTTGCTCAAAACTCAAAATATGAAAATCGTTTTTTATGAAAAAATTGTTGATAAACAGCAACCTGACTCTTTTCTACATTTGCTCTAACCATCCGCAACTTTGTAAGATTAACCAATACAATGCAGCGGTCTATTGAACTCAGCCATACTGAAAATAAAAAGTACATATTTGAATACTAAAAAATTAGGTGAACACTAAAGTGATATTATTTTCACGAAAATGTATATTTTTCCAAAATTGATTGTTTTGTAGAGTCTCCAAACAAGATAGGCTTTTAAAAATTTCAGATTATTTTTGCAACTTTATTCTTTAATAATGGTGATACATATCCGCTTTCATGCATATTTTTTATGATAATTTTTAAGATAACTAAAATTTCAATATTGAAAAAGTCTATTTCCCGTCGTTTCCCGACCATAATTTATTCTGATGTTTTATGCGTTTAAGTCCCGAATATCAGCTTCAATCATAAAAATTGCGCATATTTGCGCCATTTGGAAAAAATCTATTTTTCACAACTTAGGCTCAAAATATGAAAATTTTAAGGCAAGATATTTTTTTCAAAATGTGAACAGATTTTGGTTTCAGCATTCGTCAGGACTTCTTATTTTATTTTTTCTCTAGCGTATTTACCATAAAAACTAAATTTTTATATATGTTTGAGACATTCAGAAAAATCTTAATTGCTTACTGTCATAACTTATAAGGATAGGAAATTAAGAGTAATATTCCACTTTCAATAATTCAAAAAATATAAAAAGTAAAAAGCTTGTTATTCGCGAATCAGATAAAATCAATCGAATCAATCTCTTTCAATATTTATGCATATTTCAATGTTTCACTTAGCGGCCAACTTCCATTACACAATCCGATTTCAGTAGCTCCCATCAAAAACACGTCAATATAGACCTATTTTCATTTCTATTTTTGGTAAAACACCCATATTACTCGGGTATCTCGGTAATTTATGACAAGCTTTGTGCTTCCACATATGTAAACATTTTCAAAGAAAATCGCGGCTTACTACGCGGAATTGTCAAAATATATTTCTGCAGATTTTCCTTTTTATGAATGACACTTGTAAATTTCCACGCAAAAAATAGTTGTTTTAGGAAAATTCACGCATCAAATTTTGGCCTTTAGAGTCCACATACTGGGATGCTGTACGGAGCATACTCATGAGATATACATTAAACGACCTAAAATCATGAGTTCTATAATCCTATTAAGAGTTTTGTATATAATATAGTTCCGTCAGTGGATTATCGAAAAATCATACACTAGTATCATGTGGCCCATGGAGTATTCTTTGAGTCTTTCTTTGGGCATAGGTCTATGAAATGTACGGTTAAGCCAGAAATCGGAAAGGAACATACAAAACTTGTTGGCTTCAAACCAATTTTATACATTGATGCCAACACAGCTTCAATTAATTTTAATGGTCGTCATTAAGGGATTCTTTCTAAAACACTTCATATTAAAGAATTTCAGTCGTACTATATAGAATATGTTAACAGTTCGCGAATTCTTAAAGGTTGAAATTTGGATTCAAACCATTTTTGGTTTTTACCATATATGGAAGCTACATGTACATATGAACCGATTTAGATCACTAAATCCTATCAACATAGTCCTAGTGAAAATTTAGGATACATTTTATCAAATATAATCGTGATCTGAGGTACATTGTGGCTTTTGTGCAACTTTAACAAAATGTTGGGACTACAAAAAAATCTGAACTGATTTGGACCAAATTATGCATACTTTGACATCGGCTAAGTTTAGAAGCTTTCCGCTTCTATCAAATGCATATAGCGCTTTTTGTCTATGATTTATCTAAACTCGGATGCCAATATATATGGGAGCTGTATCTAAATCTGGACCAGTTCTCACTATTTTCTGTAGTGTTAGTCTTTAGGCCGTAAATATGATGTGTGCCAAATCTTACGTCAATCGGAGGAGGAGGAGGAGGAGTTTTAATCAACTTTTAACATACATTTCCCCTCTGTGCATCGGCCAATTTTGTGAACGCGAACAGATTTAAAACCACATTTTTTCCTTGACCTCTAATACCAAAAATCGTAGATGTTTGTTTTTTACCATATATGTATTATACTCCATCATAATAAATCCCAAAAAGTGCGCCAAATCTAATAAAACCCATCAAATATGGAAATTATACACCTACTGGAGAAGCTGGAATACCGAATTTTTGGGTAGTATATTCTTTACCAAAGAAAACAATATGCGAAATCGGGTTCACGGGCATAATAATGATTGGGAAGACGTGCCCACTGGCATCACTAGTAAATATTTAATAGTCATTATTCTGAAAGTCTGTAAAAGGGATCCAAAAAGCTCAAACATGTTCAACTACCACCATTCGAGTGACTAGATTATGACATATTAATCTTGCTGATGTAATATAACAACACTAAACTGATAAATACCTCGGGCCAAAATTCTAATATCAACCCTCATACATGTTTTGGGTTCATTATAAAGAAAAAAACCTCGAAAAAAGTCCTCCAACCAGAGATCAAGATTTAATACAAATTGGGGAACCAGTACCCTTAGAGTGTAACATGCCGAGTCTTAATTTTTGGTTTAACTAAGCTCATTAAAGCTCCAATGAATTGCCAAAGTGGATAGACAACGCATTAAGGAACACACTTTTGGTAATTCTCCAAGAAACCATGGATTTGGTAATTTACATAATTTGTTGCCATAAAAGAAAAATTAATATGAATTTTTACAATGTTGGTCTTTGCAATACATTTGTTGTCTAACTGTATGTATAGACAGGACCACAAATGATTATTTCAATGCGTTATAAACAGAAAACAAATTTAACATTCGAATACCTGGAGATTATAAAAATTTTAAAATCATTTTGTGCGTGAGTTTTTTATCTAATCGCCTTGTAAGTAAGATTTTATCTAACACTTTCTAATCTTTCAAATATTCCTAATGGCTATGATATTAATATAATTTATTTACTTGTTGGCTAAATTTTTGTTTATTTTAATATTTCATTTTAGACATGGCATAAATTATAAATAAATAAATGGAATATTATTCTTTATAATAGAATACGGCTGTTCTCTCTTTTGCCATAATGTACTATTTTACTCTTAGCAATGGTCATAAGAACCGTTTTAAATAAAACCGATCCAACGCCCAATTTTTTATAAAAATACATTTTTTGAGTAGTCAAAAGCTTTTCACGGTCCTAAAAAATTGGCTGATCGCCTTGCGACAATCCTGATGTCCCTTTACTACATTATAAAGTTCCATTCATATATAGCATTTTTGCAAAAAGTATCTTCTATCAAATGATTTTAATAATAAATTTTACATTGCATACGAATTTACGAATTAGTTATTTTACAAACGTAAAAATGTTCATATTATTACGATTAAACAAAAAGAATACAGAAGCATTTGTAATAAATTAAAATTAAAAAAATCATAACTTAAAAATACATAATTTAGTCATAAGATTAACATACATATGTATGTACATATGTATTTATTACGAACCTTTTGTTGTAATCCAAATTAATATGATATCTGTAATATAGAAACAAAAGCAAAACATTATTTAAAATCACATAAAGAATGATTTAAATGTAGAAATGGTTCATAAATTCTTCTTCTATAATAATATAATCAGGTTGCAGCTTAAATCAAACTTGTCGTTGTCAGCTAACAAAAATGAATAATTGATATTCATTGAACTGCAACAGTGGTTGCTTTTAAAATGGCCCATAAATATGTCACAACTTATGGAAACGTTAAGCTGACAAAACAATATAACTTTATATGTATGTATGGACATGTCTGATCAATCCCCAATAGGGTATTAAGGAATGAACGTCGGTTGGTATCCTAAGAAAATAATACAAATGTAATCTCCATATTTAACAAAGAATGAAGAACAAAAAAAGAAGAAAAACAAATATATTGGAGCCAACACAAAACGTCGTGGATATAATTCACCAACAAAATCATGACAAGACAATGAGGAGGATAACCAGCAAATATGGTGTTTCGTGCTTCACTGGCTAAAAACAAACAAAACTTCTTGGTCTTTTTGGAAAGATTTTGTTTTTCGTTTCAGTTTTTAAATCGTAATTTATGAGTTAAACACACAACATGGGTGGACTTCTCTCTTGTTCTTCTGGAGGTTTACTTAGTATGCAATTGTGTTCACTTGTCTCGAACGAATGAATATATCATAAATTGTATTTGTTATTAGGCTAATGATATATCCAAAATAAATTCTGGATGAATGTCTGAAGAAATGAGGGTAAACTTTTTTCATTTTATAACTTCTTTTATAATATTGGGAGTGGTTTAGCATTTTAAAAGGTTGTTTATTTGTTGAGGAAATTAATTGAATTAATGTATTTAAATTTAAATTTAACAAAAATACATGCATGGGTTGGTTACATATACAGTCGGACCACGATTATCCGTAGTGGTCGGGACTAGAGGCATTACGGATAATCGATAAACACACACCGTTTCTGATATATTTTTAATCAAAAACTGTGCTTTTTGCAAATATTTATAAATAAGAGCAATTATGAATTTTATGTGGATTTTATAAGATTAAAACTGTTCTAAAATAATTCATTTAGGGATTATTTGTGTCCATTGAAACTTGGCATAATTAATCATATCATAAATATTTTCACGGTTAATCGGTGTAAAATGAATACAAAATTCTACGTTTTCCTTTCCCGGATAATGGAGGTTTACGGATAATCGATTCCCGGATAATCAGCTGTATTAAATTTACCTCTACGGAGCACAGCAAAGTAAAATGGGATACAATGTGATATTATGAAAAGAAAATAGAAAGCTATCTGAAGGAATGGTTAGTGTTAGGTTAATCTGCAGCTACACATGGACAGCCAATATCCAGCAAATCTGTTGATCAAACGCGGTGTATCCAACAAGTCTTTGGGAAGAATAGATATGTTTGTAATACGGAATAAGAAATCAATTATATGTGATAGCATGCCAATTATTGGTCCATGTGGTGTAGTGTTTTGTAATCACTCTAGCTCATTATAAATTGAAACATTCCATATTTTAGACTTATCATACGTTTGACATGTCAAAAAATGAATATGTTTACATCTTATGTAAATGCTTTGAAAATCACCTCCCCAAGTTTTTTTCTTAATTTTTTTGGATGCAGGATTATTTATTTATTTGTAAACTAGAATGAGTTATAACTAAAATAGGAATTTTAGTGGGAGGCTTAACCACAAAAGAAGAACCTTAAAATATGTTTGGGGATGGCAAACGCCTCCCAGACAGGGTTTGTATGAGATAATCAAATGCCTCCCGTGGACAAACCAAAGCGAAGAGATTACTTCGTAATAAAACAATTTCATTAGGCGTATCACATAATTGTCTGTGGAAAAGAACGTATACGCAGGCGGCACACATTGATACAGAACTTAAATTTATTGATTAAAACCCCAATGGCGTGTCATTTTGCCTCGCAAAATAATACAAATATTGGGTTATTTTTTGTACGTTATTAAATATTATAACTAAAAGTTTGAAATATTGTCTTGACCATAAGATTTCTTATTATTCAAACCAGAAATAGACAAACTCACTTCCTCTACAGTGGTAAACCTTGAGTCTAAATTACTATTAAGTGCTGATGAATTTACAGAAAAATTAATTAGATGATTGGGAACTTGACTTAACAAATCATTAATCGTACTCTCAATAGAAGATAAATCCCTATTAACAACAGTATAAACAACTCTTATTTTCCTAAAAATTGGAAAATTGGAAAGATATTGCCTATTAAAAAGAATTCGAATTGTTGCGATATTAATAACTTGAGACCGATTTCCTTGTTATCTAATTTAGGAAAATTGTTGGAGAAAATACTTCGTAAAAAAATGGATTTAGAAATTTCTGTAGAGTATATTCCCCCTTTCCAATAAAGGGGGTTAAATAAAAAATAGATTAAGTATATGTTAGGTTTAGTATTAAGAGAAAATAAAATGAGACAAGCTCTCAAAATATTAAAGGGCCGGGAGCAAGCTCGATTTAAACATATTTACACATTTTATTATGTGCTACACAAATTATTATATAAGTCTGAAACTGATTATTTGCAACAAGTATTGTTATTAAATCAACACATAATAGGTTTAAGTTGTCTTCATATATTGTACTTATTCAAACTTCGTATGATTTTAAAATGAAGACTCAATAAATTTTGAATTGAATTGAATTTTGTACGTTAGGTAGGACATTTCTGTGAGAAAGAATAATAAGTCGACTTTTGATCGAATCCTCACGAAATTTTGGGGGCATCAACCCCCAGAAAGATATTTTTTGCGTTACACTGTGGGCGAAATTCAAATCTAGTGGGGAAAAATTGCGAAAACTGATCAAGAACTAAGTAAAAAACATTAATGCAGTATTTTTTTCATACATACTAGTAGATCTAAAAATAACAATCTGTATTGCATTTAATGGTTATTGGCCATTTACTAGGGTTTTTATTTCAAGGGAGAAAATTGATTTTTTTTGATAACTTGTATGTTGACAATTAATATGGACAAATGAAAATAAAGATGACCATAATTTAATTTTTTCAGATAGTTTGGAAGTAGTGTTTATTAAAAAAATAATTTTAGCATTATTTGATGTTGTAAATATTCTGAAAAAAATCGTTGAACATATATAAGTACCTATAGCCGCTTACCTCAATTAGTTTAGGAGTTTTTAATTTTTCCCCGCTAGATTTGGATTTTGCCCACAGTGCTATAGTTGCGTAACATTCAGGGGTCGGAATAGGCGAAAACGAAACAATTTCCACATTTTATTCGAACATCTCCGCTTTTAGTAGGAATATTTCAAGCCTGCCAATGAAAGAAGGTAAAATAGGTTGTCGTAGTTATCACAATAGTCGCAAATGAAACCCAACATTTTATTTTTGCGATTTTAATTATAATGACGAATATCACAGCTTTGGTTGGGGACTTTCCAAATGCAAAGCCTGAATATGAAAGTAGAAAATCCAATCTTTACAATGATGCAAAGTAGGTTGGCATAGGTGGCCAAATAACGGAGATATCGCAATAGTCGGTAATACATCCCATTTGTTTAAATCACGCTACAGGTCGCAATTTTGATCTGATCGTCACGAAATTGTTGTGGTGAATAGGGCTCCCAGAGAGGAAGAAGCATGTTGAGTTTGGTGATGGTCGGATATTATTCAAGAGTCGGAATGGGCACAAAACGTATGTGCACAAAAATTCAAAGTTTTATTCTTATGCGAATATCTCCCACTTTCCAATTTTCAATGAGGAAAATCTGGCGCACGTCCAACTTTCCATTTTTTTTTTAATTGTACTTACTAGTATCTCAGCTTTGTTTGGATGCGTTTCAACAAGGAACACATTTTGAGCTTTAAAATGTTCTCAATTGCGTTGCCAAAATTGGTGAAATGCTTGTGATGTTGAAAAAGACGCTGGGATATCCCAATCTTCAATTTATGGAATTTTATTTCCATGTCAGATATTTCTGCTTCTGTTGGACATATTCCAAGGAGAGAGCTCGATAAAACTGTGCAGAGAGGACACGTGTCTCGCCGTTTTTTTCCTATCTCATCAACTTTCGCGGTTATAGGCCTCCAAAGGTTTGAGGCTTTGATGTAAAAAGGGTCATTTAGTCAGGACAATATCTTACAAACCTTTAGGAAATTTGAATTAATCTCAGAGGCAAAGTTGTAGCTCTTGTCTTAAAGAACAAAAATTGTGAACACATATACTCCATGAAACACTTTTGAAAATATTCAATTTTTACACTTTTTTCTCGGATTCTGGTCCACAGATACCGAATCGCCCAAAAATTATGGATACAGTCAACCACAAAAATGTACCTAAGATTTCAATAAACAACTTTTTAGAACATATAAAGATTCTAGGAATGATTCTTAGGGCTGAAATTTACGAACAATTAAATTATTTTTAACATTCCCCCTGTTCAGGTTTGGAAATAACAAACTGTTAAAAACTCAAGGAAATTTGAGCAGAGTCGGAGAAAAAAGTATAAAAATTGGATATTTTCAAAAGATTTTTGCTATTTTTACCATAAAGAACCGTTCATAGACATTTCGCATATTCCAGAAAATTGTTTATTGATGCCTTTGTTACACTATTGTGGTTGATTGTTTGCTTGAATTTTGAACGGTTTAGTGTCTATGGAGCAGAAGCCGAGAAAAGAGGATAAAAATCGAAATTGTTTTGCTGTTGTACCATTAAGATCCGTTTCTACAGAGTTCGTATATTCTAGAAAGATGTTTATTGAGATCTGAGGTACATTTTTATAGTTAGTTGTTTGCTTCAAATTTGATCGGTTTGATAGCTGTATAATAAAACTTGAGAAACAAATTTTAAAAGAAATTTGACTATGGTGATTTTGACCTTGCAGATGAAGTTTGATGGATTATATGTGTTCACAATTTTTGTTCTTTAAGACAAGAGCAAGAACTTTGCCTCTGAGATTAATTCCAATTTCCTAACGATTTGGAAGATATAGTCCTGACTATATGACCCTTTTTACATCAAAGCCTTTGGAGGCCTATAACCGCGAAGGCTGATGAGATAGGGAAAAACGGCGAGACACGTGTCTTCTCATTTTTGCTGTTCTATCACACTGTGGTTAATATGGTTAATAAAACATGACTCAAAAAAATTATACACAGTGTAATGAAACTAAACCATCTGAGCTTTAATTTTAATACAAAGCGTAGTATTTATGGTAAAATATCAGAGTTATTGCTAAAGGCGCTAAGCTATTTTAATATCTCGAGGTTTTTACTTTAATGGCAAATACCTCTGCTTCTATTTGGTGTATTAAAAACATGTAAAATGCTAATCAAAAAGACCAGCAAGGCTTTCAATCAATACCAAGTAGATATTGACATCTGTCAAACATAAAATTAAATATTGTTTTGGTTCAGTTCGCCTTAAGTCATTTGGTGTAGAAGCCAGATAAGTGAAAACTTTATTATCTCCTTAAAAGAAATGTTTACGAGTGAAAAGCGTATGCACAGGGGTGGTGGTGTATGGTATCACATAGTCGGCTTCGTCCCGACAATAGCCTTTGCTCACTTGTTCGTTATTCCGTTTATTCTTGATTAGCATACATTTTAAGTCGATATAACCATGTTCGTTTGTCCGTCCTTTAGTTGAAATTAAGATGCAGTTCACAATATTTAAGATTCTATTACTCCTAGGATGTTTGGTATTGAAAATGGGCTTTAGGCCCACGTTGTGACATTTTTAACGTTTTGTCTCATTTTATCATCGAAAAGGCTTAAATTTGGTATTTATAAAATTTTCCAAAATCTGTATCTATATTAACACTTTTTGGTGTGAAAGTTTCCCGATCAATGACAACTCCAAATACACATATAACATACCATTCGGAACGAAAATATAGATAAAAACTTTATAATACCTGAAATCAGCAGGTACCGTTATATGGGGCTTTACCAAAATCTGGACCTATGGCCTATGTTTCTGACTAGTGGGAACCCCAATTTCCAAATCACAGCAAATTCAGGCCGAAAATGTAGATAAAAGCTTAAAAATACCCGAAATCGTGTGGTACCGCTATATGGGGGCCATAGAAAAACTAAATCCACGTTTTTTGGCTAAAGTAGTTTTTACTTATTTTAAGCATTTATTGACAAAATCGGATCGATCGGACGATTAGAAATATTTTTGTCGCACCTTCCCATACAAGTGGGGCCACTGTGGACCACACAGGTATTAAACTTTCCACCTGAAATTTTTCGGTATTGCTCCACGTCCACGCTATATATGATTACCCAACATAGAAAAGTCCCTCCCAATTTTCGGTATTTTGAAGATATTGGTTCCAATACCCCTCCAAATTTTCTTAAATTTGATATATGGTCTTCATTAGGGGTTTAAAACTTTTCACCAGAAAATTGTCGTTCTTGGCCTACGTCTTCATATAGTCTCCATAGGACGGTACCCTCTATTTTTGCTATTTGTAACTTTTAACCACATTATTCAACCGGAATAACTGAAATTTGGTATTTCGCTAAAGGTACTAAACATTTTTACAGTTACAAAACATCACTTGCCGAAATCAGACAGTATGGATACACGTTTTGGTATAGCCCTCATAAAAGGGTGCCCCATCTAAGATTTCTTTGAGGCCTTAGTCACATTTTGCTACAGAATTAGTTGTTAATTGGAATTCTGTATTCCCAGAAAATATAACACGGTGCGCCTTAACTAACTTTAAATGAAGGGAAGTTTTTGCGGATTTTGAAGCTACGATGCTCATAGATGAGAAAAATCAAAAAGCAAAAAAAAAAAAAATCAAATAAATCCTATCGAAATGGTATAAACAAATTTTGTAGCAGTGAAAATTCTCTACAACATCTTCTTTATTCCCATTTCGATAGGACTTGCCGTTTCCTGAAAACCTAACATAAATCTAAAAATGTGACATTTGACATCCCTGCAGCGATTTTTTTTCTTGTTTTTGGATTTTTCTCATCTATGAACATTACTGTTAAAGAATCTGCAAAAACGTCCCAGGTGTAAGCGGTTTTGATTTAAAGTTAGTTGAGGTGCACCTTTCATTACAGTGTTTTATAAGGAGGCGAAACAGTCAGCTCATTGTCCCAATTTGAACTTCTATATTCCAAAAATGCTAAAACCTATGAAAAAGCCATAAATGACAATCTTGTAGAACATTTTCACTGCTACATCATTTTCTGCAATCCCAATTCAGTAGGTCTTGCGGTTATTAAGAAAAATCGCAAAAACCTAAAAAAGTCCTATCCTGTATACTGAAAAGTTTTTTTTTTTTGTTAAAATCTCAAATGAAAAATTACATAAGTTTAAAGATCAAAAGTATGAAGTTACGATTTAACTCTAAAAATTATTATAATTTAAATTAAGAGTAACTTATCACATTAATACAAATGGACTTATCTTGCAACGCTTCAAATTAAGCGATTACCACACCAATAAATACAAATAAAAACTAAAATAAATTGCCACATTCTACAATTGCTACAGCAGAAAAAAAACCATTTAATTCTAATAACAAAAATTGTAATTTATATTCAAATGCATATTAGACTGCAGCAATTCATTTACTATATTATTTCATTAATATTATTAAGTGGCCCCATCTAAATGCCAAGTAAATTCATACTATAAATTTCCATCAAACAATTTAATTACTTACAAACTACTTAGCATTTCTAAATTATATTCCATTTCAAATGGTGTGGACGAAAGCGAGAATGAGAAGAACAAAACAAAGCAAATGGCAATTGGCCAATGTTGCTACGGACTATGTTGGGTGAGGCTGAGGTATTGCCTGCTGCAACAATAAACATTGTTACAATGTTGTTATAGAGAGCTCTCCGCACGTTCGTCGTCTGTTGATCATTTCAAAAATAGGTGGGGAAGTCAAGTCAGCATTATTTCTATTCTTTGTGGAACAAGTACAAATCTGAATGTTAAAGACTCTGCATTTGTTTTTTTTTGGTTCAGTTCAGGTTCATTTTGTTATGCTTATTTGAATATATCTTAAGTGATTACATAGTACTGCTACACACAGTCTCCACACAGAAGAATCATATGAAAATTGTTTACTTTATTTAACTTGCCGTATGTATTCGCTTTTGTTTTGTTTGACTCTCATGATAAAGGCCCGGATCCAAGTGGGAAATAAGAAACATTTAAATGCTATTAAACAAACATTTGTGTAACATTTTAAGTAAACATTTAATTGCACCATTAATTGGTAGTTGTGCTCGTTGTTTGTTGTTGTTGATGGCCGTGTGTATGCGTTATTAACTATAACACATACGCCATGTCAGCCGTGAATTTTGCATTGAACAGTGGTTTTCCTGATGCATGTGATGAGATTTTTATTGCATTTAAAACGAAAGTTGAGCCTATTTATCTCGGGCAGTTAAACTAAAAATATTTTAAACAATGAAACAAGTGAGAAAGTATCAGTCGGCTTTACCGACAGAGATATACCCTCAGACTGTGCGGATTGAAACCCTTTTTCAAAAAAAAAAAAAAAATATATATATGTATTTAGGGGGGTTTCAAAATGTTGGGCGTATGAACCGACAAAAATAAGGATTAGATAAAAGCTCAAAAATTTCGATAGATACGGATTTTGTACCATACTTACCTAGGAAAAATATAATATCGTCGTAAACGGGCCACTAGGAAAACCTTCAATAAAAATGTCCAAAGGATTCTCGAACAGACCATTAACCACGCAAAAATATTGAAGATTTGTGTGGTTGGTGTCCCAAGGATTGGATCGATAGCGCCCACATTTGAACATAAACTAAGTTTGAACCAAATATTTGGAGATCCAAAGTTTGGACCAAAGCGTTGCTACGTTTATGAGATATCGCGCATATCATTTTAGCGAATATTTTCAAAATTTTGTGGAGAAATTACCGGAAGTAGTGGACCTATAAGCACCACCTTCAAATTTCATCTAATATTCGATGAAATATTACGATTAGAAAGTGTGGATGAACGTAGTATTAGGTTCGAGCTATCCAGCCATTACATATTTTGCCAAAGGGTTTTTTACACTTTCGGGCTGTTTTTCAAGAAGTAGGGACTTGTCCCTGAAAAAACCTTACTATCGTAATTGAAACAGTAAAAGCAAGTAGTGGACCTATAAGCACCACCTTCAAATTTCATCTAATATTCGATGAAATATTACGATTAGAAAGTGTGGATGAACGTAGTATTAGGTTCGAGCTATCCAGCCATTACATATTTTGCCAAAGGGTTTTTTACACTTTCGGGCTGTTTTTCAAGAAGTAGGGACTTGCCCCTGAAAAAACCTTACTATCGTAATTGAAACAGTAAAAGCAAGTTGCTTCAAAAAAAAAATCAAAGTGATTCGAGAGCAGGCCTTAAAGTGAATTTATCTGAAATTTTGCGTGGGAGGTACCCGAACTAAAATCAAAGTTATTCGAGAGCAGGTCCTAAACTGAACTTTTCCGAAATGTTGTGTGGGAAGTACCCGAAGCAGTTGCCCGATTGAGTCCATATTGAAACCCCATCAAAGTCTGGTAGAGACTTCACGGTGTGCAAAGTAGTGCGCACAAATTTTCTGAACATTTACGAACTTTTGTGGGGAAGGTACCGGATCGAGTGGACCGATATAACCCATCTTCGAACTTAAACTAAGTTTGGACAAAATATTACGAATTCCAAATTTTGGACCGAATCGGTTGATGTACAATGTTTGGACCAGATCGGTTTCTTCCTTCGAGGGTTATTTCACGTCCTACCCAGTTTAGTTGGTGCCGGCAGGCTTTTTTGGAGCTTTTGGGCCATTATCTCAAAAAGTAAGGACTTGCCCCTAAAAAAACATGTACCGTCGTAATGGGGAAAGCGAATACAAGTTGTTACAACAAAAACCAAAAGGATTAAAAGTCCAGGCTGTGTGGGAAGTACTCAAAGGAGTGGACCCTATTCGAACCTGATCTATATCCCGTAAAGATATTATGACACCAAAAGTATTGACCAAATTGGTTAATCCCTTCAAGAATTATCGTGCTCGTGCGCACAATTTTTCCGAACATTTTCAAACTTTTGGTGGGGCAGGTTCCTTAAGGAGTGGACCGATATGATCTATCATCGAACTTAAACTAACTTTGGACAAAATATTATGAAAGCCAAATTTTAGACCGAATCGGCTGATCCCATCGAGAGTTATCGTGCGCTCAAACCGAATCGTTTACTCGCTTCAAGAGTTATCGTGCGCACAATGTTTCCGAACAGCAACAAAATTTTCAAAATATCTGAAAAATAAAAGCTTTAAAAGCTTTTTGTGCGGAAGCTTTTTTATTGAATCACTTTATAATTAAGATTTTATGCAATCTTAGGTAAAAACGTATGAAAATATCATACAGGGATACGAGGTTTTAAAAAAGCCATAACCCTAAGGTACATAGATCCACTTTCTGAGTCGGTTTATCATTTTGGAGTAGATCATTTGTTTAGCCATAGGAAGAACGCTACTGCTTTTGGTGAGAATTGGTTCAGATTTGGATGTAACTCCCTTTTGGTCCAGAAATAATTTTGTCAAATTATATTAAAATCGTGTAGCAGTAGGGTATCGTATAGTCGGTCCCATCTGACTTTGTACTGTTTTTTACGCCTCCAGACTAACTCTTTGTGAAGTCTAAAAATTGTATATTCATTTTAAGGAAACCACTGTCAAGTGTTTTGCAAATGTAATGTCGTCAACAAACAAAAAGTAATCGCCTTGACCAAAGTTTCTCAAACCCCATTAATGCATGGATATGATGTGAACCTAAAAATTATTGCAGATATTAATACACTAGAGTGGGTAATTTGATTAATTTATTATGTATGCGTTGTTTATAATGGCGTTCAATAAAAATGTAATTATAAACAGTAAAAAAATATTTCGTAATGAGAAAAAATCATACATAGATTGCTCAATTAAATTCAATCCCACTCTAATAAACAATATTACAAGCTTTTACGTAAAACCCCATTTGGACTACAGTCTAGTTTTTCACATTCAATGCTATAAAAATAAAACTAAATGAAATAAATACTCAATGAGTACACCGCCCTTTTAATGAACGGGCGGCTGGTAGTATTTCCTGTTCTGGAACTTTTTTCTTCAGCTTAACAAGGCAACATGCATCGGGATCTGTTCTTGCTGATCTGTCTATCGTTCAGTGTTTGTCTCGCAGTTTTTTTTATTATTCTTCTATACTGGTCTGGCCGTTGCAGTTGCTTTCATCCATTGCTCTCCAGTGGTTTTGTGAAAATTCCCGTGGTTCTTAAATTACATTTAATAACGTTAAAAAACAACAACATTGCCAGAATCAATTCACCGCAGTGTGGTCGCACAGCTATGGCATGTACCGGAAAAATATTTACATACCACATGCCAATTTGGTGGTCGATTGAATTCATCGTTGCGTATGTTATGAAATTGAAATTTGTACATAGGATGTAGTACATGAGAAATTATTATGACACTAAATAAAACACATTTGATTAATATTGGCAAAAAACTACAGAGAAATTGTCATTTCCTTCGTTATTTAAATTCAAATCTAAATAGTATTCACATACATATGCACATCGCTACCACCAAGGTATTTTCTTTTTAATTTGAATATAACTATCAACATCAATTTAATTATCCTAAAACTGTCAAAATTATATATGTATATATTATTTATGTATATTTTGGTAAATAGCGGTAAAATGTTAGATGTGGACTTGTTGACACAGCATTTTTAATCAAATGGATTTAAAATGTATATAAAAGCTATAACAATTTTGCGTATTCGGCTTTTTCACGCGTTTTCTGTGTTATTAATTTTAATTATCATTAATGAAGTCAGTCAGCATTTGTTAAATATTAATATGATTAATTATGTAAACCAACGCAAAAACAAAGGTTAATACATTTTTTGTGATATTCGAATGTCATACAGGAAATATAAATATATTTATTGGAAGTAGCAGTATTTATTAATTTATTGCCGACGAATATTTTTATTTATCTTGACGACATATTTATGGTTTATATCATAATGCATTTTTGAACGATTATTATATCATTTGAATATAATATAAATATTTAGATTTTCCAATTTTCATATACATACAATAATTTTTCTTGTATAACCAAAATCAGTACTTACTTACTTAGCTGGCCCATTACAGAAGATTTGTTCCATAGACCGAACTAAGAAAAAATTTCCAATTCTCTCTGTTTTTCGCTTCGCTTTCTGGTATACCGCGCCTTTTCATTTCTTCATCCACTTGTATGCTCCATCGAAGCTTAGGCCTGCCGATTCTGCGTGCACCGCCATGTGGCATATATTCATACGCCTTTTTAGCGGGTTCATCATCGCTCATTCTTATGATATGGCCTAGCCAACGCAATCATTGCATCTCGATACGTTTAACTATATTCATGTCTTTGTATAGCTGATATAGCTCGTGGTTCATACGACATCGATATTCACCGTCAACGCAAATCGGCCCGTAGATCTATCGAAGAATTTTCCTCTCAAACACACCAAGCACTGTCTTATCTGCTTGCGCAAGTACCCATGCTTCGGGTTTTATCAGCGTTTTGTATAGTGTTATTTTTGTTTGACGAGATGTGGCTTTGTTTTTAAATTGCTTACCTAAACCATAGTAGCATCTGTTGGCCAATACAATTCTTTTTCTTATTTCACAACTGATGTTGTTTCTTGCGTTTATGGCAGTGCCGAGGTAGACGAAGTCTTTAACTACCTCAAAATTATAGGTACTAACTTCCACAGTTGGTCCGAGCTCTTTGGACGCTTTGCGCGCCGACAACATCAATTTGGTCTTTTCGCCGTTTACCGCCAGACCCACTTTCGCAGATTCTGCTTCGACCTTCCTAAAGGTATCAGTTACTTCCTTTACTGATCGTCCCATGATGTCTATGTCATCAGCATAAGCAAGTAACATATGGCTATTGGTGTAAATTGTGTCATTTCTTTTGACATTTGCATCTCGTATTACCTTTTCCAGCAAAATGTTGAATAGGTACTTTCCAATTTTAACTGAGGACCTAGTATCAGTTAAAGTCATCTCACAAAGCCGGATGAGCTTTGCGGGGATACCAAATTCAGACATTGCATGGAATACCTTTGATCGCAGGGGACTGTCGAATGCTGCTTTATAACCGACAAGGTGATATGTATCTTGGGTCTTCTCCAGGATTTGCCGCTGGGTAAATATCTGGTCAATGGTGGATTTGCCAGGTCTAAAGCCACATTGGTATGGTCCAATTATTTCGTTGACCATTGGCTTTAGTCGTTCGCACAATATCCCTGACACTATCTTGTAGGCAATAGGGAAAAGACTTATGCCCCTATAGTTGGAGCATAAGTCTTATCTCCTTTCTTGTGGACGGGACAGGTTCCAATCGTCGGGTACGCGTTCTTCCTCCCAGACGGTGCTAACTAGCTGATGCATACACCTTAGAGCGTCGCCTCCGGGTTTAAACAGCTCGGCTGGTAAGCCGTCGGCTCCACCTGCTTTATTATTCCTAAGCCGGTTGATTGCTGTTTTTACCTCCTCTTGGCTGGGCGGTATAAATTCAATGTGAAGCTGGCAACAAATCGATGGCACTATCGATAATATCGATAATTATTTAAAAATTTAATATCGATAGATAGTTTTGCCTATCGATATTATCGGAATAAAAACCCATTGAAATCCATTGAAATAAATAGAAATAGAAAGTAAGTCCGTAGTCACGCGTACACATTTTTCGGTAAAATAAAATGTATATTTGTACATGTATAAAATGTACATCTATATATCGACACCTCCAAATAATAGAAGCTCTCAAAGTGTGGAAATTTTTTTGAACGTCAGTACTATGCTAAGTCAATATTTGTTTATAACTTCTGTTCGGATTGACCGATCATTACCAAAATTTGACAGAATTTAAGTTAAAGGACGTTCGACACCTCCAAATAATAGTTTGCTGATTCTGAACAGTGAGTTTTGCAGGACAAGCTCTAAAAGTTTGGAAATTTCTTTGACCTTCAGTACTATGCTAAGTAAATATTTGTTTATAACTTCTGTTCGGATTGTCCGATTATTACCAAAATTTGACAGAATTTAAGTTAAAGGAGGTTAAATATAAAAATGTAAAGAACTTGAAAACATGCTAAGTCGACTTAGCATACTATTGTTTGGAGGCGTCGATATATAAAATTGAAATTTGTTTGTCTGTTTGTTTGTTTGTGCCTTATAGACTCGAAAACCGCTGAACAGATCTTACTGAAATGTTTAGGGTACATGCTACATGGCTTGGAATGAAAATAGGCTATATCATTTTTTGAAAATTCGCGTTGATCTGGAGATATAGCATCAAAACCGGAGGTACTTCCAAAAAATTTAGATTTTGTATGCAAATATCTTTAGAACTGTTACAGATACAATCTCCAAATTTTGTATGCGTGACGGAATTTGATGTAGAAATAAATTTACCAAATTATTTTCAAATCGGTTCAGATTTGGATATAGCTCCCACATACATATATTTTCGGCCGATTACCTTATTTTATGTACCAAACATGCTATTTATGTCCAATTTCGATGAAATTTGGAAGGTATGACGGAACTTGGTCTGGAAATAAACGTGCCAAATTATATCAAAATCGGTTCATATTTGGATATAGCTCCCATATACAAATATTTTCGGCCGACTTCCTTATTTTATGCACCAAACACGCTATATATGTCCAATTTCGCTGAAATTTTGAATTTCTCACGAAATTTGTTCTAGAAATAATTGTGCCACATTATATTGAGATTGGTTTAGATTTGGATATAGCTCCCATACACATATATTTTCGGCCGATTTCCTTATTTTATGCACCAAACACGCTATATATGTCCAATTTCGTTGAAATTTGGAGGGTCTGACGGAATTTGTTCTAGATAGAGATCAGTTCAGATATGAATATAGCTCCCATATATATTTTCGGCCGATTTCCTGTATTTTATGCACCAAGCACGCTATATATGTCCAATTTCGCTGAAATTTGGAATGGGTTACAGAACTTGGTCTAAAAATAAATGTGCCAAATTATATCGAAATCGGTTCAGATTTGGATATAGCTCCTGTATATATTTTCGGCCGATTTCCTGTATTTTATGCACCAAACTCGCTATTTATTTTATATTATTTTATGCACAAAATGTGAATGTGAGACGGGATTTTGTCTAAGAATAAATTTGACGAATTATATCGAAAGCCGTTCATATAGGAATATAGCTACCCATATATATTTTCGGTCGATTTCATGTTTTTGTCACGTATGTTCAATTTCAATGACATTTTGAAGACTTAGCAGTCAGTAAAAGTCATCATTATTTACAAAAGTACTTACAGTCGGGAAGGAATTGAGCAAGGCTACAGCTATTAAGTATCATTCCACGGAATATGGTCTAGACATAAATGTGCCGAATTATATCGAAAACGGTTCAGATTTGAATATAGCTCCAATATATATTTTCGGCCGATTTTCCACATTTGATGCACCAAACACGCTTTATATGTTCAATTTCGCTGAAATTTGGAGGATCTGACGGAATTTGTTCTAGAAATAAATGTGCGAAATTAAATAGAGATCGGTTCAGATTTGAATATAGCTCCCATATATATTTTCGGCCGATTTCCTGTATTTTATGCATCAAGCACGCTATATATGTCCAATTTCGCTGCAATTTGAAATGTGTTACAGAACTTGGTCTAGAAATAAATGTGCCAAATTATATCGAAATCGGTTCAGATTTGGATATAGCTCCTGTATATATTTTCGGCCGATTTCCTGTATTTTATGCACCAAACTCGCTATTTATTTTATATTATTTTATGCACAAAATGTGAATGTGAGACGGGATTTTGTCTAAGAATAAATTTGACGAATTATATCGAAAGCCGTTCATATAGGAATATAGCTACCTATATATATTTTCGGTCGATTTCATGTTTTTGTCACGTATCACAGTGCGAAATATGAGCACTTTAGCGGAACTTTGCTAATAACTTTTAAAGGAAAGGGCGTAGATTCCTAAAATTTTGCAAACATGTCTCTTATATTAGTGGATAGTGTGTGGCTCAAATTGGGCCACATAGGCCCGCGGTTTCCCGTAGCGTTCATGTAACTCCTGCTGCCGTTTTTACGTTTTACATTCATTTTTCAATCGATTTTGCTGCAAATTGGTATATTCAGTTTTCAGCGGATAGAAAGCTTATGTACAAAATATTATCAATATAGGTTCGCGTTTAGGTATAGCCCCCATTGAACGGTACCGGTAGATGGAACCTATTTTAAATGTTACAGACACATTTTCCAATGTATTTGGTTGTATTTTAGCATTTTATGTTCTTCGTAGATAGAAAACCACTGTGCGAAATATTAGCATCGTAGATACCCGTTTTTGGTATAGCCCCCATATGACGGGTTCCTTCATGTTAGGTATTTTAAATGTTGAAGACAAAAATTGCAACCGATTTTGATGCAAATGTGCATTTTAAGATATTAGCGAATAAACATCCTCCTCACATAAAATCTGTCAACATAGGTCCACTTCTGGGTGAAGCCCCCCAACCCTACACATTTATTAAGGAGTAAAATGTCAATATTTTTTGTTTTCATTTGTATCTATAATGTTTATTGGTCCATTCAGCAGGTCTTTACCATTAATTTTGTTAATAATGTCTTTCAGATCAAGTTCAGGTCTGCACTGCATTACAATTTTAACGTATTTTGGTATTTGTACCGCAGCATCTAAAAATGTTGCACTATATGTAAATCACCAACATTTAGAGGTCAAAACTATCAAAAATTGCGAGAGGTTTCTTAATTTTACAGAAATTATCACTGTTAGAATTAGTGAGTCCATTTCTTCAAAACACAGTCAACAATGGCGTTCATTGTCGCGTTTACCTTCCACTTTTGGAAAATGCAACAGAATAAAATTCCCGAAGTCTTTTTAGGAAATCTTGAATATCTCCAAAGACCGCGCGATACCGCACCAGTTTTATAGCTTTGCGAACAGAGGAGAATCCAATCTTTCAGATTATATATATCTTAACACGTGAATGTACGTAATTCACTTTTGAAATGACTACGGAAAATAAAAAATTACAATTTTGAAAACTTCAAAAAATCACTTCTTTCCGTCTAAAATTGCACGAAAACAATAAGGGTTTTTTGCATTTTTTTTTTAAATGTGAAATATCATAATTGATTTGGAAAATATTAAGAAAAATTAATCATGGCGTACTGAGTTACCATATGTCCGCGCCACGCTATTTTTTTAATGAATCCAAATTACATATATTTCTTAGAAAAACAATTATGAAACAAAAGTGCAACTTAAGGTGAATTTTTAAGTCGTTTCGCGGAGTAAATCGCAAAACTGAGTATGGATCATTTGCAGTGGAGTATTTAGCTAACGAATTCAATTAAAATTTAATTAATTTTATGTACTTCAAAATTCCTTAAAGTTCCACTAAACTTCCCATATTTCGCACTGTGCGTATGTTCAATTTCAATGAAATTTTGAAGACTTAGCAGTCAGTAAAAGTCATCATTATTTCAGGAAGTACTTATAGTCGGGAAGGAATTGACCAAGGCTACAGCTATTAAGTATCATTCCTTTGAGAGACTTCTTAAGAATTATGTTTTATTATGATATATATTAGGAATACTTATAGGCGGAAAGGCTTTCGGAGCAGTGTTACCTCCTGAAACATACAAAAATACCATAGGAGCTCCATAACAACCCTGAATAGGTATATAACGCCATCTTATCTCCTATATTTATTCGTTAAAATATTAAAAACGTTAAAATAATTATGGCATTCCATTATATTTTAGCGTAGTCGGGGCAGCAAGGCGCACCCGGTTCAGCTAGTTTTTTATAAAATAAAATCAGTTGTTTATACTTCTTTACATTTCTGTGAACAACTTTTGCATAATTTCAAGAAAATCATTGATATTTCCGCCATTTTCATCTCCAAATTAATGGCGATGACAACATAACGATAATATCGATAGCAATCGATATTTTAAAACATTATATGGAAAATATCTAATGTTAAGAATATCGATGGTTTGCCAACTCTAATTCAATGCCATCTTCTGGGATTAGATCTGTGGTATCTTCGTCGTCTTCGCTGCTATTGGATACCAACAGCTACTGGTGCCACGATGGTGCTATTGTGAAGCCTTGTACGCAACAGGATAGTCGTGTAAAACTTCTTTATAAATGGATTTGTTCTATGTTCGACACGTCCTACGAGCCATAAGAAGAACGTCCCATATCGTTGAACTAAAAATGAAAGATGATATAAAGGAGTTGCAAATTAGTCAGGAAGTATTCGTTTTTAACCGCATTCATATAGATATTCTTGTACAGCTGCCATATAAATGTTATTGGTACTTTAAAGATTTTGGCGCAATTAAGATGTTCTAATATTTAATCAAATATTATTTCAAAGAGTAAACTTATGATATAAGAATAAATAAAAGTCCCGGGAATTCCCGATTTCCCGAGAAAAAAAAAAGGCGGGAATTCACAAACTCTGACATAAAGTTTTTTCTCATTAATTTTCTTTAATTCTCAGAATCATAAAAATTATGTAAACGGATAATTTTTTAACAAAAAAAATCAAATCGAAAATATTTTTGTTATTAGTAGGCTTAAGTTTATTCATGCAACAGGAAATAATTTTTGAGAAAAACATTTTTTACATTTTTTTTTTCAAAAAAAAAATATTTTTTTTTAAATAGATTTGTGCGTGATTTTTTTATATTTCAATAACGGAATAACGTTATATTAGTGATTAATAGGCAAAAGTTCATTCAGCCGTTATACAGGAAATCATTTTCGAGAAAAAAATGTCGAAAAATCATAACCCCAGCGGACATATACTGATAAATTTGTGGGCGGATGTTTTGTAGCTCTAAAATACCGAAAATCGGGAGGTAGCGTTATATGGAGACTCATACTGACAAATTTCTGGAGAAAAGTTTGGAATACCGTCTTCTGTCAGATTAGCCACATTATCTCAAAATACTGAAAATGGGGAGGTACCATTCCATGGGGCTATATAAAAACGTGTACCTATACAGACAAATTTCTGGGGGAATGTTTTTTTAGCACGAAGGAAGATTATAGTGAAATTTCAGCCATTTCGGTTAGAAAAGGTAGCTAAAATCTTTAAAATACCGAAAATCGGGTGGTACCGTTATAATTGGGCTATATGGACAGCTCGTCTATAAAGACGCAAGCCCCGATGAAGCATTATATTTAACCTATTTCGGGTATGTATTCAATCCACATTGAGGCAAAAAAAAAACCGAAAATTTGGCAGGTACCCTTATAAGGGGATTATATGAAAATGTGGACCTATACTAGTCTTCTGGAATGTTTTATACCCCTATCGAAGACTAAATACCAAATGTCATCCATTTCGGTTTGATTAAGATTAAATAAGGGAAATCGGCGGACCGTTCTGTGGGGACTATATCAAAACGTGCACCGATATAACCCATTTCCATACCAAACATCCCAGGAATAATAGGAACTTCAGAATTTGGAAAAGAGCAAAATACATAAGCCCATCCACAATCTTCTGGCTGGCGTTTCGTTGGCCTTATAGTCAGTCGCAGGGGATTCCCTCTAGACCAATAATTATCATGGGTCCAACAATTGTAATAAATAAAATTATTTAAATTAAATTAAAATTGAAATCATTTTTAATATAAAAGTTACTGATAAATTGGAGTATTTGCTTTTGCTGAATATTGCAGCCATATTAAGTAATTAAGGTATTTAACAGAACTTTAAGTTTCTATGATATGTATGTATTTCAGTATTCTTTTAAAATTTTTAACACATTTTCTTTTTAGCAGACTATTTTCTCCATTAATGATCGCAACAATTTATCATTACTCATTAGGGTATTTTTACAGGCAACTAAGGTGTGAAACTAAGAACAGCTTTAATACTGCTTCTGATGTACGTATAAAAGCCATTCTTAAGCAAACTTCCCAATTAAATGGCAGAAATTTGACTTGAATTTTATGTTTTAATATGGAAAATTATAGCCAATACAATTGATATTTTATGATCCTTAAGTTGACATTATTTTACGATACTTTTCTTACTGGTTTCTTTATTTTTCTTCACATTCTCTGTCTCGTTTCAGCTTATAAAATACCATGTGAGTCAAGAGATATGACTGGCCATGTTCGAAGCATATTTGGATTGAATGTGTGTGTGTGTTTTTTTTACAGCCATATCTTGTTATAGATATGAGCGTATCGTGTACATAAGAAATTAGCATATTTTATAAATATTTATGAAGACTGTTACGTTTTATTTCATTTCATTTTTCCTCGTTGTCGTTATGGCTGGCAGTGAGCTGAGCTGGGCTCTAAAGAACAAACGTAGACATACTACCATGCACTCTCTGGGATCTGGTTGGTATAATGACCTTCATTTCAATAAAAATTTATAGATTTTTATTAATAATTGTGTTACAGTTTTAATTTTTTCATGAAATTTAA
Organism: Musca autumnalis; assembly: GCF_047663935.1. NCBI lineage: Eukaryota > Metazoa > Arthropoda > Insecta > Diptera > Muscidae > Musca > Musca autumnalis. Next base: position 160,377,563 of record NW_027411644.1, read on the forward strand.
TTAGGAAAAAGGAAAAACCCCGGATTGTGGTGTCCACCGGGGGGAAATAGGTTTTGGAAATGAAGATTTAATGGACATTATTTAATTAAATATAATGTTATCTAGGAACAAAAATATAAAATGTTTATAATAGGTGTAGAGTATAAGCGTTAACTCTCACTTTCATGACACCCATAAAATAAAACAAGCTGCCAACAAATATTTCTATGGTAGTTTTAAATGGCTCTGAAGCATACACAAACGCAATGCGGCGTATACATACACACACGCACAAAGACGGAAAATATTCAATACAAAAAAGACAAACTGAAAATTTAATTTGCTTCATTTTTAAAAACCATTGAAAGAAAGCCACCAGCAATGTGGCATTTTTTCACATTTCCCATAGGGTATGCGGACTGACAGTCTGTCACACACTCAATCAGCCATGACAGCAAGAAAACAAAATTAAATGGCCATAAAAATGTAGTTTCGGAAAATATATCTGAAATGACCGAATGTGGTTTAACCTTCAAATAATGGTATTGATTTTTGGGAGGAAAAATATGAAAACTACATAAAATGAAAGGGAAAGTAATGCGTGATGACGTCGTTTTTATATTTTTATTGTTCTTTTTTCTACTTCGAGTGGTTTTGTGAACTAAAAAAAGGGTTCACACATGACCTCGAAAAAATGGATAATTGTTATTTATGGCATACCAAGACACAAACAAATATTTTCAAGTGACTGTGACATTTAGTAGAAAAATATAGAACACCCATATGCTGAAAATTAAAAACATTAAAAAAATACATTACATACTTCAAATTTTACCTAGAATGTAAGCACATAATATGTATATAAGACACAATATATTGACACCAAATAAAACCTGCAGAGAACAGAGGAATCGCTCTAAAGGCTTTCAAATGTCAAAATTCACCAAAAAGCCAAATTCGAATTTACTAAAATATTTTCCTCCTATGGACTTCGCAAGCATCAAGCATCTCTTCGTAGGCGTCTCCCTATTACTTTCACGTTAGGATTATGGCGTTTTTACAATCTCGTATGACTGTATCATATTTTGATGAATTTTTACCTAATGTTAGATAATATCTTAATTATAAAGATATTTGATAAAAAAGTTCACACACAAACTCATTTGAATTTCTTCTATATGAGCTTTTATGACAAACTTTTAAAGTCACTATTAGCAGATAGTATATAACTAAAAATAAGCTTTGGCGCCACACGACATAATTAAAATGATGCAACCTTTTGTTTCTCACTAATTTATAATCATATCATTTCATATACATATATCATTTTATATCACATATATTATTATATTTTATATATCATATCAATTACAAGTGGTTTGTGCGGAACCTGTTCCAATATTTAAATAGAATAAGAGGAAATATTTTTTTTTGAGTTTTTTTTTCATTTTATTGTATGTTTTTTTTGAGTTTTTTAAGTGATTTGTGAATGACATTTTTAATACTTAAATAGAAGAAGATGAAGAAGAACATCAATAAATACGATAGAAAAAACTGCATTCAACGGACTTCTTCAAAAACCTCCATTTTATACACAATAAAACAAGAATTTCGAACACAATAAAACAAGAATTGTTGAAAAGTTTTATTTTTTTGCCAAGGGGCTTAACCACTTTCGACAGTGGTTCAGAAATCGATTTTCCTGGCCAAAACTCTAATTTTTTGTAGGTAGGATTGTTGTCTTTTAGAACAAATTACAGTAGCGGTTACAAGAAGTGAACTATTTTATTTTTCCTCAGGTACTATATTTATAATAGTATTGTAAATGTGGAGATAGCATGATTTATACTCTTTTGCATGCGCTGAAACCATTTGTTGACGGACTTTTTTCACTCCGAATAAGACACCTTCAAAACATCGTTTTTGATCGCTTCAACAGCATCTTCTGGCGACGGAAATCGTTGACGACGCCTTTTGTTGATGTGCGGGAATAAAAGAAGTCATTGGGTGCCAAGTCAGGGCTGAACGGCGAATGGCCCATAATTTCGCGTTTTGTCCTGTCAAAAAGGTAATGTTTTGGATCGATGTGTGAGAGCTCGCATTGTCATGGTTCACAATGATTCTTCTTCTCTTGTTTGTTTCTCAAATTTTTCCGAAGACCTCAGGCAAACAAATTGTGGTGTACCAGTCAGAATTTACAGTCCAACTTGTTCAAGCGGAATAGTCACCACATGGCCAGTTTTGCCTAAGAAACAGACAAACAATTTCTTCGAAGTGCTTCTTCCATGAACAAATTTCGTTGGGTTTGTCTCGTCTTAGAAGACCCACACGGACGATTACTGTTTTGTTTCGGGCTCATATGCATAGATCCATAATGTGTCACCTGTGACGATTTTATAAACATCTTTTAACAGGCGGTAAAAGTTTTTGCACGGACAGGTCCATAATTCGTGGGAAAATTACTCGAAAGCTGCAAAAACACCGCTACGTATGAATGTGTAGTGGCTGGTCACGGTAAGGTTATCGGTCAACTCCTTCCAATATACTGGTACTCAGCGTACGAAAAAAAAACTTTATGAAACATTTGCAAACGTTTCGTTTCATATTTTCCATAAGAACAAAACGAAACATTACCCAAGTTGACCGCTGTTTAGTTTCGTTTTGCCTACATTCGTGAGTGCGAACAACATGAAAAATGAAAAGGTCTCAACTTCACAACAACTCATAGAAAACGAAACCGTACACACTGCAAACGTTTGCAAACTTTTTGATAGAGACATACACCACAGTATATTCAAAGTATGTGATGTTAGCTTATAGCGTTGTTAAGCAATCAAATGTGTGTGTGTCTGACTGTGTCATTGCCCAGCCAACAGTCAGTTTTTTTCCAAGATTTCCTAACCATTTTTTTCCGAGTGCTCTGCACATTCTCTGAAGGGTAATTTTGAATCGATTTTTTTCCGATTAATTTCCGACTACTCTGCACATACTCTGAAGGGAAATTTTTATATGTTTTTTCCGATTAGTTTGCGAGTATTCTACACATAATCTGAAAAGAAATTTTGATTCGTTTCTTTTTCTTGCGAGCAGAATTCCCGAACTTCGGTTGAGAGTTTTGATTTGTTTGCATGCTGTAGCTTGTTTTTTAGTTATTTCGCAGCAGTTAAGTGAGCAAGATGTAGCGGAACAAATTATAGTGTGTTTTAAAACAAACGAAAATTGGAAGTTTGCATACACATTTTCTAAAAAAGTTGTTTATAATAGGTGTGTCTTTTTACGCAGCAAACCAAATGTCTGATGTCCGACACGTCTGAACAATTTCGGAAGCAAAGTCGTTCAGATTTCGTTCCGATTTCTAAACGATTTTTCGGAGAGGAAATTGTTCAGATTTTGTACCGATTTCGTTCCGATTTCGGAATGAATGTCGGAAAGAAATTTCCTTTCCGAATTTCCCAAGGATTTTCTTCAGATTTCGTTACGAAATCGGACCGAAATCGATCCGATGTCGCTCCGACATTTCGTTCCGAAATTATGTCAACCACTTCATACAACTTTCGTTAAGATATCGTTACGATTTCGGATCAGATATCGGACGTATCGTCCGAATTTTGTTCAGATTTCGTTACGATGTCGGTACGATTGGTTTGCTGGGTACTTACTAAATGTTGCTGAAACACTTTTTTCAGCAACTTTTTCTTCATGCAACTGTCAGTTTTAGAAACATTTGTAATAATTGGTGTGTCTTTTTACTTACAAAATGTTCTGAAACAATTTTTTCAGCAACTTTTCCTTTATACAACTGTCAAAATTTGAAACATTAGTAATAATCATTACAAATTATCGAGTACGCAGACAGGCATAATAATTAATATTGTTAGTTCTATTTTAGATATGTCAAATAAAGAACAACAGCGTGATGGCATATGGAAAATTTATTAAGAAAGGTTGGGTTTTATAATGAATAATATTAAATCCAATTTATAAAGTTCAACAAATAAAGAAAATAATTACACTGTAATACAAAAGTGGACACAATTTTTTTGCAGGATTTCTGATGCACAATTTCGGTTTTGTGGGAGTCCATAGAAGTCGAAAATACCTTTGGTTTCTTTGGGTCACTTCAGGTTTTGACTTTATAACGGTAAATGTAGTGAAAAATGGGCTTTCTTGGATTTTCAAATTTAAACGGATATTACTTCCTGTTTCCACAACCGATTTGCACACATTGTTTTTCGTTATAAAGGGGAGAGTAATGCCTTTCGAACAAGCCATAGATTTTTAAAATCGGTTAACAAATGGTTAAGTAATAGTGGTTTAAGTGCGACAAAAACTCATTAAAAACAGTAAAATGTGTTTCCTTGTGCTCTAGGCTGCGTAAACGACACCTAACAGTACAATTATTTACTGTTAGCAAGTAGGAAATTTAGTTGGCTTTCCAAAATGGGAAAAACCAACAAAATCGGTTGAAAAATGAATGCGTTATGGCATTTTTTGTGTTTCAACTTTTTTGTTTTTTTAATTTTTTCCTTTATAAAAGATGGGTATCTTAGCATGTGTGATTCTAATTGTGATTATCCTGCTTAACAATTACGCACAAGGCACGATGGGGCCAATGACAAGTTTGCGAGGCAACAAATCACTGGGGCAAGCTAGACCTTCCAAATTTTGTACAGATGTTTATAATAGGCTTAGAAACTAATATGCCAAATTTGGTTCATATGGGTTCATATATATATATATAGCTCCCGTATATATGTTCGCCCGATTTCAAGCAATTGATGGACCAAACACGCAAATTCTGCCCAATTTTTATGAGATTTGGAAAATACCACGGAATCAGGACTACAAATAAGTTTGCCAAGTTATATTGAAATATACTTTAGCCCGATTTTAGGTATTTGGGCACCAATCCCGCTATGTATATCCAATCTCGATGAAATTTGAAATGTGTGACGTATTTTGGTCTAGAAACATTTTTGGCAAATGATATTGAAATCGGTTCAGAATTGGATATAGCTTCCATATATATGTTCGCCCGATTTCAGGCAAATGATTGACCATGCATGCAAATTCCATCAAATTACAATAAAATTTGGAAAATGTTACGGAATTCGGACTACAAATAAGTTTGTCAAGTTATATTGAAATCGGTTCAGATATAGAAATAACTCCCTTATATACATATGTTCAAATTTCATAGTTTGGTCTGTGGTCTGTTATAAGTTAATAAAAAGGTTCCAAATTTAGTAAAAATCGGCTAAGATTCCGCCACAAAAGCCAAGTTTGTCTGCGATATCTTTGAAATTATGTATTATATATATTATTATTATATACGTCTATTAAATTTTTCCGAAATCCAATTGATAACATTAATGGGTTTCCGATTATTCTCCAACCAAAACATAAAAATGTCCATATTTTTAAGTATTACGACATCTGAAATCAGATTTTTATGAAAAGGCGCAGCTAATTTTTTCACAAAATGATAGTACACATTAATACCTTTCACCACATATATATAATATCCTAGATCTACCTAGATCTCAAAAGTTATACTCCAGAGAACACAAGGATAACAAAGCAAAATACTCCAAAAAAGACATAACATCTTAACTCAAAAATACATTTACCACACATAACATTTTTATTATTTGTTAACACTATCTTATTTTAAATACCCATTGAAGAGCTTTCCATGTTTAAGAAATATAAAAATGTTAAAATGTTCTTTTTGGCGCCTAAAATGCTTTCACTAATTATTTATAATGAATGTCGGAAAATTATGCATAAGAAAATATGTCACCATTACCAGATCAGTATGTCGCAATGTGATGTTACCAGATTGATTTATTTTTTATTTTTAGTGATTCAGAGTGTTGGCAATCGAAATCCGTTATTATTTTTTTCAAATTGTTCACTTCAAAAATTGACTTTTTGCCTCGAAAACCTGCTATTGGCCCCATCGTGCAAGGTATCAATGTTTTATAAAGGAAAATATGAAAAAACCAAAAAGTTGAAACACATAAAATGTCATAACGCATTCATTTTTCAACGGATTTTGTTGGTTTTTCCCATTTTGGAAAGCCAACTAAATTTGTTAACAGTAAATAATTGTACTGCTAGGTGTCGTTTACGCAGTCTAGAGCACAAGGAAAAACATTTTACTGTTTTTAATGCGTTTTTGTCGCAATTAAACCACTATTACTTAGCCATTTGTTAACCAATTTTAAAAAGTTTTTAGCTTGTTCGAAAGGCATTACTCACCCCTTTATAATGAACAAATGCAAATCGGTTGTGGAGAAAAGAAGTAACGTCCGTTTAAAGTTGAAAATCCAAGAAAACCCATTTTTCACTACATTTACCGTTATAAAATGAAAAACCGAAGTGACCCAAAGAAACCAAAGGTATTTTCGTCTTCTGTGGACTCCCACAAAACCGAATTTATGCATTAGAACCCCTGCAAATTTTCACTGTAGCACAGTGTTATTGAGAAGATCGCATCAAACATCCGAAAATTGCTCGAATTTGGTATAAACTGTTCCGATTTTCGGATAAAACTTTCGAAAAAATTCAAATTTTTTCCCGAATATCGGACCAAACATCCGATAATTTTCCGAATTTCGGATCAAACAACAGAATTCTTTTCGAAATTCTGAAAAAATATACGAAAATCATCCGATTTTCTGCCCATTTTCGAATGTTCTTTTAGAGTTTTGTCCAAAATTGTGCAGAATATCGAAAATTCCCTCAATATTTCCCATTTTTTCATGCTAGTTTTTAAACGATTTCGTTTAGAATTCGGAAATAAACTCGAATGTTCCTTCCGATTTTTTTCGACAAAACTTTCCGAATTCGTGGGCACCTTCACACAATTTTGTTCCGATTTCGGAACGAATTCGACATCAGAATCGGAAACTTGTGCTGAGTTTCGTTCCGAATTCGGAAAAAAAATCAGAAAAAATTGTTAGCTGGGTGATCATATCGAAAAACATTTGCAAATGATTGATATTGTTTCGTTCGTAAATGAAACAACTCGGAACAGCATAGCCGAAGTACATTTCAGCAAACGTACAGTTTTGTTTTTCTTCAGCTGAAAAATTTGTGTTTTTGTTTTTTGAGAATGAAACGATTCAGAAAAAAATTAAAGGTTTGTGACTTTGTGTGGAAATCGTTTCATTTCTTTGCGTTCATTTCTGGTACTCCATTTTGTTCCCTCTACTACGATTTTATGTTTTTCTTGGGAAGTTCATGCTTCCGATATAATGGTACAAAAGCTGTAAGTAGTACGGTCGGTGATCAACTGATATGGCTGGTGGCCACAATATTTATCAAAAGGAATGACTCCCAAAATATGAACCACTTTAAAAATGGACTATGTCGATCCATTCCTTCAGGTACCTCTTTCGCAATACTTTTAAACTTTTATCCAAAACCATATTTTTCTCATACATCCAAAAAGGGTCACCAAATTCTAAAAATGCCATAAATGCCCAATTTGATTGAAAAACTATCTTCGTTGTGTAGCCGCTATTCGATCTGACCCTAGATGAAAGTTTCAATTCACACAGGCTAAGGGTATATTTTTGCTGGTAAAGCCGACTGATACATTTTTATTGCGATGATACAATTGTTTCGAATGCAAATCAATACGTCCTGATATAATGACGCAAAAACCCTGTAGGCATATATTACAACTACAAATGAACACGATTACACACGAATTAAGTATCCGATTTGTCGAAACTTTGTTCATCATTAAATTTCTTCAAAACTTACATCAAGTTCCCCCACAAAACTGTAAAATTTTCGACTATGCACATAGGTTTCAATCAGGAAATTTTTGGCCAAAACCCTATTTTTGAAGTTTCGAAATTTTAACTTTTTTGCACAGAATAATAAAAAAGACCTCAAGTCATCTGAAAATAATAAGTTTTTGTAAATAACGTTAGTATTCGTTGATTGGCGCAGTACCAAAGTTGACACTTTTTTTATGTAAAAATAAAACAGACTTTGTGCTCTAAACTATACAATTTTTGTTGTATTGCGTCGCTGCACAAATATACAGAAGTGAGACCAAAGTTATTATGAATCGGGAAGCTGTTAATGAGTACTTTCATAATATTTACAAAAAGTTCGATGAAATTTGTAAAATTAGCGTAATAAAATCAATTTATATATATATATATATATATATATATATATATATATATATATATTAAAAAATATTTTTTTCAAATATTTTCAAAATAAATTTAAACTTTTAAAAAATTGTCCAAGTTTGTCCACCTCCAAATTGATTTTGGAAGATAGCTGGGGGTCTGAACTAATAAATTGAGAAATAAATTCTTGCTCAAATTTGCCACAGTTAAAATAAAGTGGATTTTTCTATTTTAAGGTGGGAGAATTTTTTGTAAATACCTGTTGTGACTGTACGTAGTATCCAATTGAAATAGAACGATAGTACCCACATCTATCAACCGATTTTTCTTAAAATTCATATTTAAGGGTTTCAGAGTGTAGAAAACAAGTATGTGTAAGTTTTTTGAAAATAGGTCCATTTTTTGTCATAGCCCCCACATAAAAGTACCGTCGGATTTTAGATATTTTGTGAATTTTAGCGACACTTTATGACCGATTCGGCTGAAATTTGGTATTTCGACCTCTTGGAAGACATGAATCCTTCGTACCAAAAATTGTTAACATAGGTCAATGTTTTGGTTTAGACCCCACACAACGGGACCACCCTGTTCAACAAATTTTGGCAGTTTTTGGTCTTTTTGGTCGATAAAACGTAAGAATTGCTGTTTGTACACATTTATTAAAAATAATAATTAATTTCAATACAAAATGGACGTTGAAATAGTTTTGGCCAGAAAATTTGGATTTGGAACCATTGTGCTATGTACAGTCTAAGAGGTGTTCGAGATTTGTTATAAAAAAAAAAACATTTTTGTCACTGATATTAACTAATATACTATTTAAAATGAAAATTGCAAAGAACTTCGCACAATAGTTCAGCTCTAAACAAGGTTTCAGATACTAAGATACACCAGAACACGCTTTGCATCGTAGATACTTCCCTAAAAACTCGACTCAAAGTGAAACTACGCAAAGCGAATTAGGATTTTCTATGAAAACCATGTAAAGTTCAGAGATCGGTTTCATTGTTAAGAAAGAAAATTAAAAAAGTAAATTTTTAAAGAACAATAATATAAAATTGTATAAAAATTTTACCAAACCAGTAAAAAAATTACCAGTTGACTTTTCCGACAGACATCGAATACCGGCAACACAACCGAAATTCTTTCACGCCTACCAGTAAATTCAGTGGGTCATCGTACAATTTAGAACTCTTAGACCAATCCGTCGGGAAGTATGGACTTGCTCACGAAAAAAAATTTCCAAAAGATCCTTGTACAGACCTGAAACTGCACTTAAATAAACATGGTGACATTTTGAGAGAAAGGTACTCTTAGGAGTGGACCATTTTCGAACTCACACTAAGTTTGAAAATAATATTACGAGATCCAAAGTTTGGACCAAATAGGCTGCTTCTCAATCAGTTGCTGGTCAAAAGATATCGCGCGTATGTATTGTATATTGTGTAAGATTTTTCAGTACGCAATATGAATATTCAACATCCCTAAATTACTAGATTTCATATTCTCATAATTCAAAAATTTTAAACAATGAAAAACAAGAATTTACAGCATTTCTTCAAACATTAACATAGGAAAATAAACAAACCATATCTAATGTGGCATATAAATACAAAATATATACATACATATGTATATACAATATATATATTTTTATTGATAAATATTAACGCCTCTTTTACTACATTTATGCCCCTTCTCAATGGAATTTTTATTCTTTATTTCCATATATTCTTAATATTAAATCGTTACACAAATACAAAAGAAAAATTACAGCAAAATATTTGAAATTCTTCCCATGAGAATATTATCAACTGTTGCGGATAACAAAGGAAACGAAAGGATTAGTTATGAAAAGTAACATTGTTGTTGTGTAAGCGAATAGAATGGAAACAAAATATCTACAAATAAAGAAAACGCCCTTTTACTTTTCTCTTGATTATATAACAACCCTTTATTGTTATCCCCCTTTCGAAATGGTAAAACAGGAAGTAGGATGATAGGTAGATGATATCCAGAATGGAAGACAAATAAAAAAATGGAAATTAATTAAAGTACACATTGATGTACGCCATTATAGTTTTCCTAACGAAATTAAAGAAAATAAAATTAATAATGTTTGCGTAAAGAGGAGGAAGTGTCTGAGTGGAAGAGGACGGAAAAATAATCAATAAGGAGATTAAATAGCGTATTGAATGAATATGAGTCAATCCGCTGTTTTTATTTTCTAAACAGTAAGGAAGCTTTTGTGTTTTTATTACAATTATAAAAAATAAATATATAATTATATTTAGAAAAATAAACTAATTAAAAATTATCATCAAAATCACAAATAATAAACTTCGTCTTAAAAAGGCAAAAAACTTAAAAATAAATAAATCTTATCAATAAACATATTTCATCTTTAATTTTATATTTATGTAATTTTTATGAAGTTAAGTAAATTCCTTCGATATATGGGATGAATATAATTATTATTTCTTTTTTAACTCAAAAGTTGGGTATCCAAGCTAAAGTCATAAAAAGGTCATTTCAAGCCTTTTATGTGAATGCATCTACATGAATTTCAATTCATTTGGAGGTCAAATTATTTTCACTGACGTAGTCATTTTGTCAATAGCAAGGTTTGGTAATTATTCCTCTCTTATTTGGCAAAATAATTAATAACTGTAGTCTTACTGAAACATCTATAACGACTTGCCTTGGAAGGCCACATTAAACTCCCCTCAAATCGAAAATTTTTCCTGGAATCCCCCATATATACACATTTAAAACATTATAGTCTCTAGACATACCCTTGCATTGTTCTGCTTGCTGCTCTACAGGAACTTTTCATTACATTTCTGGTATATGAAATTACGTCGATCTTCTACCCCTTTTAGTTGTCTATTCCTAAGGGCAGTCAAATTAAGGTGCGTAGTTTCTTTGAAGGACAATAAAGAAAGGTAAAATAGCGTAAAAATCATAAAAATATAAATATAGCAAAATATAGCAACCCTTTCTATTTGGTTATACAATAGGGCAACCAACAGCGTGGCTTTCTTAAGAAAATCTGCCTTTTACCAAATTACGATGACGGCAATGGCGACGATTGTTGTTGTTTCATAGATTTCATTTCAAAAACAACAATTGGCTTGTTTTTGGCATTCGAAACAGCATCAGATGTTTGTTGTCATTATTTTTTTTTTTTTTTTTTGACAATAGTTAACTGCTTAAGGACTGAGCAACTGCTTCTTTTTTCAAAAAAGGGTTTTTCTTAATATCTAGCTGTCTAAGGATTTGTTGTTGTTGCTTGACAGCAATCATAAAAATATTTTTAAAAGAAACTCATTTAGTACCGCTTATCATAAATTGCAAACAATATCAAGCCAAGCCATGTCAAGATGGAAAAGGTGACTAAAGGTAGCATATATTTTACTACACACCAGTTGACGTTTTTGTTGCAACACCATGAAAATTGTTTGTTGTTACAACAAAATATTTTATGCTTTCATTTCCCTATCACTGGTCGACAACAACAACGTCATTATGCACACTACCGCTTACATCCTTTATCAGGCAGACGGGCAAAATGAAAGGGAAATTTAGTTTTTTTTGGGAAGGTGCAACAGCAGCAACCCTTTTTGATAGTTAGGAAACAACAACAACAACAATTAACGCTAATCCATGCTGGCAAAAAAAAACTCAAAAACAATGTGTTGTAAAAAATGTGGTATTCACCGTAAAAAGTCACCTGATGCGCATTATTTTACAAGCGGTATTTTTGTTTTTCGTTGTAAAAAACTACATTGATTCTCCTAAAGACAAAGGTAAGATAAAGGGTGAACACGGCCATAAACAGTAGATAGTTTGGGTGTTTTTCTCTAGCCGTCGCAAATTAACTTTCACTTTGTAAATATTTTGTTTATCGCCCAGGTAGATAATTTTTTATGGTTCCTTAGTAATTGCTGTCCAGTGTGACATTCTATGTTTCATCTCTTCTTTTTTAGGAAGTTGTAAATGAGTTTGTCTGACCAACAATTATGCAGATGCCAAGGGACATTCTGCTAAAAATTTGCTAAATGGTATGGATATAAAACAAATGGTTACCTGAAATATATATTACGTCCAAATATTTTGTATCGATCCAGATTTGACGATTTTTGGTCAAAATTTGATAAATGACAATTTGACGATTTTTACCCAAAAATTGGCTATTTTTGATATTTAGCTAATACGGTGATAAGAAATTTTGTAAATATGAATTTGTAAGAACTGATCAAATATTCATCAACTAAGACCAATTTTTAAACAATAATCACAAATGTTTGGGTGTATATGCAAAGGAATTTGTAACCAAAACAAAACTGAATTCATTTGAAACAAGCAAAATATATAATTGCTTTGCTCCAGAACCTGCAAAAATCTACTATTTTTTGGTAAATTTATAAAGGAACAAAAAGACAAAATTTCAAAATTTTTAAAAAGCAAAAATTTAATTCAGAATTTCTTGAATGGATTTTTAGGAAATGTTTGAAAATAAGCAAACGGATATACATATTTCGCATTTGGAATATATGATTTAAAATCTGTTGATGGATTGAATGTTTTTCCAATAATAACAAATTTTTTAATGAAGATAATGGTAGGTATTTCCACATTCTTCAGCAAATGTTGAACGTGTTTTCAGCCATGTAAATATTAATAAAACGAAATATCGAAATTCTCTTTATAAGGATTCAATGTAGGGTATACTTCATACCAAAGATTAAAACTTATCAAAACAAATTGTTATGACACATTGATTAAATACGGCTTGTTAAAAATGTTGACTCATTTATATATAAAACGAATAACTTTCTAGTTTAATTTACTGATATGAAGTACAAACATACCTATTTTCTAACTTGAATATCCATTTTATGTTTCTTTTAATTAAAAATGTATTTAAATATAACATAATCAATTTTATAAAATTGATTTGACGACTTTTCATAAAAATTATCTGGTAGCCCTGCTTACGATACACAATGCCGCGAATTACCAAAAATAGAAAAAGTTGGCGTAGGTGGATGCATTTTGGTACAAGTACATATTGTTTGCTGAGAATAACAAAGATAAAACATTTGGAAGGTCGGTTTACGTTTTTGTATAGCCCCCAATTTTATATATTTTTTAATATTTTAGCTAAATTTATGGACCAAACTGGCTGAATTTTGAGACGCAGTGTTCCCAGTTGACAAAAAAAAAACTTTCCCGATAAAAATTATGACCATAGGTCCACGTTTTGATATATACCCCATATAAAGGTATTTCCGGACTTTCGGTTTCTCGACCAAATTGGCTGAATTTTTGCATTGAGGGTTTCTAGCGAACAAAAAATTGTTCTGATAAAAATTATGGGCATTGGTCCACGTTTTGATGTAGCCCCCATAGAACGGTACTGCCCGATTTTCGGTATTTTGAAGGTTTTAGCCACATTATCCAACAGAAGTAGCTGATATTTGGTATTTAGTCTTCGCCAGTGATACTAAATATTCCTACAGAGAATTGTTGTTATTGGTCCACGTTTTGATATATCCCCCACAGAACGGTTCCGCCGGATTTTTGATATTTTGAAGGTTTTAGTCACAATATTCATCCGAATTGACTGAAATTTGGTGTTCAGTTATATATTTTTGTGGGCTTAATGAATGCATACACATTTTGTCTTTAAAAATAGAATATTCCTTAAAAAAAATTTCTTGACTGATTAATGGTCAAAAAACGGACCATGTTTTATTAAAAATCGAAATTTCGATTTTGACGGTTCAACATTTTTTTTTAAATTGATATTTTTAAAATTCCCTCGTTTAAATACAAGAATATTATGTACTTAATAAGCCCACAAAAATATATGATGATCGATCCATTCGCATTGTTAAAAAAGAGGTAACCCCTTGATTAGGTGGTCACTGAAAATGATAAATAACATGTTCGTCTGCAAACCTCTGCAGCTGGGACCTTTATATATTTGAAGTACTCATTTTCCACAACTCAAACAGCAAATAATATCGATATTAGGATTATGACTTTTGACATTTTTCTCAAAAATGATTTTCTGTAGTGAAAATGAATAAACTTTTGCCTATTTATGTCTAAAATAACATTCATTACATTTTATTATCAAAAAAGGTTACGCACAAAACACTTTGACAAAAAAATTGAAAAAATTCTATGAATTTGAAGAAAACTAATTTTCACAAAAAACTATATCCTGTTGCACGAATGAATGGTCTTTTGCCTATTAATGACTAAAATAACTTTTATTCCATTTAAATTTTTATGAAATAAAGTTATATATAAAATGACATATATGTTATAATACGATTATAAAATTAATGAGATACAAATGGTTATTTCATTATGGTTATGTCGTGTGCCGCAATATATTGTTTTCAGTTAAATATCTACTTACAGTGACTTAAAAAAATTATCAAAAGATCTGAAAAATAAAATCTTTAAAAACTTTTTGTGCGGAAGTTTTGTTATCAAGTCACTTTATAATTAAGATTTTATGCAATCTTAGGTAAAAACTCATCAAAATATATAATAATATTGTAAAGAAGTCATAACCCTAATCGATACACTTTTATACAATTTTTTTCCACTACACTAATTTTAAAATTAACTTCACAAAATATATGAACTAAGAACTACAGGCCTGGGTAACTGTAAACACAATATGACCACTATTTACTTCCCAATAAATGTGAAGCCAAGTTTGTCTACAAAGCAACCTAAAAAATCAGTTTTATAATGACCTTTACTTTAAATATCCAAATATTTGGTTTTGAACATTTTTGGCTGCTGTCGTGACACTGTGCGACACCACTTGTGCAGAAGTTAATCCAATTTTTATTATTTTATTTTATTCTGGTCTGGGTTTGATTCGCCAACCTTTTGAGTGCAAGGCGAACGCGCTTACCGCTGCACCACAGTGGCTCCCATTGGATAAAACACTAGGATAAACAACCAAATACCCACAAAATGGAGTATACTAATTGCTCTTCTTCCCAACTCAAATAAGGCATATAAACAGATTAGAAAAGTAAATGTACCTAGCATATAAACGACTGTGCAATTTAAAGAAAATAAGTTTTCGGTAAATTATAAAATTACAAAAAAAATGGAATGGGAGAGCAATGACTGAGAAATATAATGTACAGAAAATACATCTGACTGTATGGCGGCTAACATTAAGATTCACAAGAACAAATTTTAGTTATCAGGCAATGTTTCTTTCTCATTACTACTTCTAAGAAAAAGTGGCATACAAGCCTAAAGTACTTCGAGGATTTACCATAAATTTGCATATTAATTCGAAAGGCAAATTTCATAGATTACCTGTAGTGGGATTTTGAAAGATTTCTTTTTTAATGAAATGTTATATATTACTTTTGGTGGACAACTTAACGATTTCAAAAACGTTGACATTATACAGTTTGACAAGTAATTATTTTCAAACTACGAAAACCAAAACTTTTTATGTACTAATTATTAAAAAAAATACAAATAGTTGTGATAAGAATGTCCTGCTTTTTGCAAAAAATTAGTTGGTCGACTTGTTGAAGACCAGATTGAATTAATAAATAAAGAATTGAACCACGTAGTTCAACAATAATAGCCAAAACCAATAATTAACATGTAATTCAAGGTGTCACTGGAATGTTTTCAAAATGTAATTAATGTTCCAAAATATCCCATGTTATCGGTAAATACTTAACAATCATGACATTTTATGTATATTATTCTTAATAAGGTGCAATGGTTAGCACGTCCGCCTTGCACTCAGAAGGTCTGCGGTTCGAATCCCAGGCCAAGCAACATCAAATTTACAACGGTGGCAAAATTCCCCCTCAGTAATGCTGGCGACATTTCCTGAGTATTTCAGCCTTGAAAAACTTCTCTACAAGTGATGTCGTAAGACACGCCATTCGGACTCGGCGATAGACAGTAGGACCCGTATCATTGAGCTAAATGTGAATCGGGGTGCACTCATTGATATGAGAGAAGTCTCCCTTGTCCCTTCGGGGATGTTGTGGGAACATATGTATGTATGTATTCTTAATAAGGATTGACTACTAACAATTATCAACAATATTAGGTATAGAATATCCATACTAAGAGGGTTACCATATAGACCAAGTGGATTTTACCTTCGATCAATATCAAAACTTTTAGGTATGCGAATTCTATAATAATTTACTTGAAAATGCAACTTAAATATTATTTTTGGAGATAGTGAAAGACCATAATTACCATCAAAAATAGTTTTATTGTTTTCTTAAGTAGTCTGCAGCATGATATACATATACACTTTTTCATGTGCTCGAATCAATTGTTGAAGCACTTTTCCCAGTTCGATTGACACACCTCCAAAACACGGTTTTTGAACGCTTTAGCAGCATCGACTGGCGACGACAATCGTTGAGCACGTCTTTTTTCTTGATGTGCTGGAATCAAATAAAGACATTGGGTACCAACTCTACGTTTTCGGGTCAAAAAGGCGCTGGTTTTAATCGATGTGTGCACAACAACTCGTCTCACTTGTTTGTGTTTCGAATTTCTCAGGAGACTTCAGGCAAATAAGATTGTAGTGTACCAATCAGAATTAACGGCCCAACACGCAGAAATGTAAGTGTTAGAAATATGTTTGGAACCAAACAAATATACGTTTGGGTCTGGTTGCAACATTTTGTAACATATCTCGATTTTATTTGTTTGGCTACCCACATTTTTTTGTAATGGTAGAACATATTTTTTTATGGGTGGAGTGAGGATTTTTGTCAAATAGCGTAACAACAGGGCTCTCGTGTATTTCATAATAAAGAGCTGTGTGTATGGTGCAATAGAAGACGTAGAAGCGACAACGGGAGGGTGATTTTTTTTTTTTTTGGTTTGGTGGTGTGTATGCGATATGAGGCCAAACACGTGTGTTCCCAAACAAATATTTGTTTGCAGGACCCAAAAATATGTTATGTTTAGGGCTGTTGCAAACATATATAATAATAATTGTTCCACAAACATTGCATAACAACAAACATCTCTCATATCAATGAGCGCACCCCGATTCATATTAATGATATGGGACCTACAGTTTATCGCCGAGTCCGAACGGCGTGTCCAAGACACCACTTTTGTAGAGAAGTTTTACATGGCTGGAATACTCAGGAAATGTCGCCAACATTACTGACCCAGCGAAAAGTTTGCCTCCAAAGAGCAGTTAAATTATATGTACAAGTGATTTGGAAGTGCATCAAATTATGCATTTTCACTCATGATTTTTACAAGAAAGTGACCCCGTAAAGAGGCACTCCATTGCACCGCATTTTAACTGACCCTTTGGCATTGCATTTTAACTGAACCTTTGGCACTGCATTTTAACTAACCCTTTGGCATTGCATTTTAACTGACCTTTGGGGTAGAATAGGAGGCAGTCCAGAGCACGTGTTTAGAATAACAAAATAAAATGCATTTATTATTTGTTTAAAACAAAAATATTAATAACTTTATTAAATTAACATAAATTATGAAAATTCTCTATTGAAGTCAATCGCAAACGTGTGTGTTTCCTCCGCTCTTCATTTAATCCTAGCTTAAGTGCTTTTGCTTCATCTGCTAAATGGGTTTGATATTGTCTTCCCATCACCAGTATAGATTTCGACATGTACTCCAACAGCACTCCATTGGGAAATTTTCTTCTCGTGAGTTACCGGAAAAATGTTCACAAATTAAATATTATTTAGTTTGTATTAACAAATGTTTGGAAATGTTAACACGATTATCTCTTTTTGGAAATGTATTCCGCTGCCTGTAGAGATCTACAAACTGATTTATGTACATGTAGGGATCTCTAACAACTGCTAATAAAATGTAGTGAACGGAGTGCCACCGTTGAAAAGTGCTTTGATGTTGCCTGGTTGGGGAATCGAACCCACGACCTTATGTGTGCAAGGCGGGTGTGCATACCATTACACCACGGTGCAAAGTTATATATATTGCTGCAAACGTTGCTCAAGCCATATAGTCGCTATATGGTCAGTTTTGCCCAAGAAATAGGCGAACATTTGCTTCGAAGTGCTTATTCCATGAACAACTTTCGTTGGATTTGGCTCGCCTTCGAAGACCCACATGGTCTATTGCAGTTTTGTTTCGGGCTCATACTCATAGATCCAAGATTTGTCGTCAGTTACGATCTTATAAACGTCGTTTAAAGCACCGCTATTGTATTTATACACAATTTCTTTCCAATAATCGACAACAGACGTTTTTTTGAACGATTGTAAAATTGTGCTGGATCTGACGAGAATAGCCCGTTTTTGCGGCCAGGTTTTCATGCAATATCAAATGTTAGTTGGTGGAAGAAATTCCCTACATTATCCGTTCACGCACGGCATAGTTTTTTCTGACACAACGGCCGTTTTTGGATGACTTCGTGGCCGTGAGGGTCGCCATTCATTAAACCAGTTTTTCACAGTACTTTACGATGGTGCTTCATCGCTATACAAAAATTTAATTTCATCGATGCAGCCTTGCAGTGATAATCCTCTTCGAAAGTTGTGAAAATGATCGGACGAAAAAGTTCACAAGTATTTTTTCCAAAGTGATCCATGGGGCTGGATTCTTGTTCTATGAAAATTTGAAATGAAAAATATTTCCCTTTCGAGTTGAGCTATTTAGACCTAATAGGTACATTGAAAAATTAGGAATCCACCGAAGTCCCACACATTCAACCACTATGCTACGTTTCACGGGTGGTTAGACCGATCATCAGGCATATTTAATGGTGTTTTTTAGTGGGTGGACGAAGGCTAAGCTTGGAGACTAGCATTTATATCACAAATCATTCGAAATTTGTATATTCGAATTATTTATTTATTTTAATGTTAGTCATTTAATTCCAAACCTTTCCTATAGTCCGACTTGGCTGGTAACCCTATTTTTCAATGCTTTATTACAAATACTAAGGCAGCTTTTTTCCACCTTTATTTTATTTGTTCTTCTGTATCAGAAGATTTTGATCATCAATATTTGTCATCGGAATCTTTGACAAATATTCCGATGACAAATATTGATGATCAAAATCTTCTGATACAGAAGAACAAATAAAATAAAGGTGGAAAAAAGCTGCCTTAGTATTTGTAATAAAGCATTGAAAAATAGGGTTACCAGCCAAGTCGGACTATAGGAAAGGTTTGGAATTAAATGACTAACATTAAAATAAATAAATAATTCGAATATACAAATTTCGAATGATTTGTGATATAAATGCTAGTCTCCAAGCTTAGCCTTCGTCCACCCACTAAAAAACACCATTAAATATGCCTGATGATCGGTCTAACCACCCGTGAAACGTAGCATAGTGGTTGAATGTGTGGGACTTCGGTGGATTCCTAATTTTTCAATGTACCTATTAGGTCTAAATAGCTCAACTCGAAAGAGAATTAATTCAAATATCACTCTAAAAATGACCTTCGCCTTAATAAGGCAAAACAAAAAAATGATTTCAGCATGAGCCAGGCTGGGATTCGAACCTGGGACCCCAACAACCAAGTGACACGGTTGCAGGCGTCTTAGCGTTCTAAGCCACCATCAACTTGTCAAAGATTCCGATGACAAATATTGATGATCAAAATCTTCTGATACAGAAGAACAAATAAAATAAAGGTGGAAAAAAGCTGCCTTAGTATTTGTAATAAAGCATTGAAAAATAGGGTTACCAGCCAAGTCGGACTATAGGAAAGGTTTGGAATTAAATGACTAACATTAAAATAAATAAATAATTCGAATATACAAATTTCGAATGATTTGTGATATAAATGCTAGTCTCCAAGCTTAGCCTTCGTCCACCCACTAAAAAACACCATTAAATATGCCTGATGATCGGTCTAACCACCCGTGAAACGTAGCATAGTGGTTGAATGTGTGGGACTTCGGTGGATTCCTAATTTTTCAATGTACCTATTAGGTCTAAATAGCTCAACTCGAAAGAGAATTAATTCAAATATCACTCTAAAAATGACCTTCGCCTTAATAAGGCAAAACAAAAAAAAAAAAAATATTTCCTTTATAATTTTTTTCATTTGACAGTTTTCTCCTTTATAAAAATTTTCATTTCACATTTTCATAGAAACAGAATTGAGCCCATGGTCAAATACATAAATACAACTAAGACTAGACAAAATGCATGCAACAAAAAAATGTTTACGAAACTTCGTATAGAAACATTACCCTTAACAGGTTGCAGTTAATTCAAAATCGCAACCAAGGAGGAACATTTCATGTAATGGTATCAGAATCGAAATTTATGAATTCAAGGATCTATTCAAGAATAATTCTATGTCAATTGGATCGGTAAATTCGGTTAAATACGTAAAAATGTATAAAAGAAAAAAATGTTATATCACCATATCGTGATATAACATTATGTTAAATTCAAAAGCCATTCACTGAAGAATGATAGCAAAAAAAATGTCTTATCTTGTTGTATTTATGTCTTTGCTAAATAATTTCAAACTTTTCAATGGAAATGACAAATGGCGCCCACTGACTGTTGCAGTGTTGCCAAGGCCAGGGTGTTATCGTGCAGTCCTCGTAAGATATCGTGCTCAATAGTCATTTTAATTAGTGCTGACCGGGTTTTCTCAGGAAGTATGAACTTGCCACTGAAAAAAAACGTGTAGCGTCGTAATGGGGGCAGCTAATACAAGCTGTTGCACAGTGGTTCGGCCCGTGGACAAAAATCGAAAAATTGATGGCGACAAATTTTATTGCGATTGAAATAAATATTCTCTAAACATATCAAATTTTTAACATCCAGCCTTATTTTTGTAAATTAACTGCGGTTATACGCCAAGTTAAGTCGATGAAATTGTGATTTGTATGTGAGGCCTTAAAAACGAAAAATACATCCGCAAAGCATTCGTAGGTTATGAGTAAAATTATAAAAAAAATGGACAGGTAAATGTGCAATTTTCAAAATGAAACATATAGGTGATGGCATTGGCAATGTTTTTACGAAAAAACAAATTCATAATTCGTTTTCTAACTTCATTAAAAATAAATTCTTAATTAATGACTTTTTCTGCTATTTTTAATATAATTACTATTAATTTATGTTGAGTTTTACTAATGTTGTGAGCATTTGTGAGTCTCGAAATTTTTTTTAGAACGCAGAGGAAAGTCTCTAGTTTACGACTAAAAAAAGTCCAGCTGCCCCCATCTGCCACCCGTTAAGTTATTCCACTCATACCACGCCCGTAAAAGCGTCAAAATTCCGAAAATGGCGAGGTACGTTTATATGGGAGCTATATCTAAACTTGGACCTATACTAAACATTTTTGGCAAGAAAGTATTTTGCTCACTCAGAACTCAAAATGCAAAATTACAGCCAAATCGGTTGGAAAATGTGGGTAAAATCGTCAAAATTTCAAAAATCGGGAGGTACGTTTATATGGGGGCTATACCTAAACGTAGACCGATATTGACCATTTTTTGCATGGAGGTATTTGGTTCACTCAGAACTCAAAATGCCAAATTACAGCCAAATCAGTTGGAAAATTTCGCTAAAACTGTCAAAATACCGAAAATCTGAGGGTACATTTATATGGCGGCTATACCTAAACGTGGACCTATATTAAATATTTTTTGCTAGGAGGTAGTTCATTCACTCAGAACTCAAAATGCAAAATAACATCCAAATCGGTTGGTTTATTTGGCCAAAATCGTCAAAATACCACAAATCGGGCGGTACCTTTCTATGGGAGCTATACCCAAATATGGACCTACATCCACTAAAAATGGTTTTCTATCTTTTTGGCTTGTTATAAACGTACGTTTAAAATTTGGAGGCGGTAGCTCGATTAAAACTATTTTTGGCACTCTTTTCCATACAAGTGCGACCACTGTGTGTTGCAGAGAATTTTTACTACTACAACATTTTCTTTAGTCCCATATCGGTAGGGTTTGCGGGTTTCAAGCAAATTCGTCAAAACTTAAAAAACACGAAAAATGTGAACTTTGACCGCGATTTATTTAAAAATCCCTCCAGAGATTTTTTGTTTTTTTTTTCTCGTCTATTAACTTTATAGTTTCCTAATCCGTAAACCTTTTGCAGGTGTAAGCTCTTTTCAGTTAATGATAGTTAAGTTGCAACGTGCATAACATTGTTTTATAAGGAGTCGATACAGTCAGTGCATTCTCCCAATTTCAATTTCTATATCTCAAAAATGGTAAAACCTAGAAAAAAGTCATAAAGGCCAATCTAGTAGAGAAATTTCACAGCTACAACATTTTTCCTAATTCCATTTCGATGGAGCGTGCGGTTTCCCACCAAAATCGTGAAAACCTAACACCCTAAAAAATGTGAATTTTGATCGCGATTTATTTAAAAAGCGCTCCAGCGATTTTTATTTGTTTTTCGATTTTCCTCATCTATGAATATTGTATTTTCAGAATCCGCAGAAACTCCCCAGGTGTAATCACCTTCCATTTAAAGTTGGTTTAGGCGCAGCTGCGCCATCTCATGAAAAGCTGTCTCTATAGCGTTGTCTTTATTTAGGCATTTTGCAAGTTGCTTAGACAGGTGGTGTCTACGTGGGTCCTTATCTACAAATTGATCAATCTTTCGAGTGTCTTGATGAGGAATGGAAGATAAACTAATTGGTCTGTAGTTTTTCGGCACAGAATGGCTAATGTTCCCTTCTTTTGGGATGTAAGAAACATACACCACTCTTCATGGACCGTGTATATACCTAATGTGAATATTAGCCAAATTAATATTTAAGTGTTTCATTGATTGATAAATACAAAAAGAGTAAATTGTGGTCTTTTGAGAATGTTCTTCGAAACCTAGCCGCATCGTTGCATTTGATCTATGTGCTGTATACATATTTGTTTCGCACCTTCCTTTACAAGCTAAACTATAATCCACTTGGGCGTATTTGATGACATTGTGTTTGAAACAAAGCTTAGAATGTTGTCTGTCAAACAACGAAAAAATAGTAAAATACAATTGAACATTAGACTGAAAAAATCGGTAATATTAAAACCCAAATAAATAAATCAACACTTGTGTATCGGTATGTCAAAGCGACAACTTTTATTTAGTCGCTATCATGAATTTCCTTAATTATGTGCATTTATACATAGCTAACTTAAAAGAATACATAAATAATTTCAAATTTCATTTGTCCAATTAATAACTAACCATTCATAAAATATGAAATTATTGTAATAAATGAAAGCCCACATGACGGGGAAAACGACATGTAATAATTATAACACAGGCTATACATATGTACTTCTATTAACTAACAAAGTTAATAAGTTAATTTAAGTTTATCGATTTGCTCTCCAAAGCCTATTATTATAAATTAATGAAATCGATTTTCGATTAGGGAATAATGGTGGAAAACTTCCTAACGAGCGCAACGCAACATCTGTGCATAAATAAATTGTGTGGCCTTTGGCTTCTGCTTCCTCTCCGTTGTTATAATGATGGAAAAAATGGAAATAAATTTGTTTCCCATTTTCTGGTTGCTTGAACTAAATTAAGTTGACATGACACTAGCTATAAATTAGGTCTGATTAGTTTTTCTTGTTCGCTCTCTCCAACAAGTTTTTACTGGAGAGGGATGAAAAGGTGGAGGAGGCTTGAATATCTATATATAAAATACAATATATTTGTTGTCATATACCATATTTTACCTACAAAACCACAATCACCAAAGCCGCCGCCCCATGTCATTCATTACCTAGTCTCTGCACTTTGCCGCTCGCTACAAGCAATCAAATGGAAGTTACTCCTAGGAGTCATTTAGTTATTGGTAGCAAAAATGGCCAAGTAAACAAATAGCAAAGTCATTTGTTGGAACATCGAACAAATGCCATCATCATAAATTACATCTGAAATGTCTTGTTGCCATTGCTCCATTTTCCCTCCTCGGTATCTGCAAAATTTTCATTTACCTTTGTGTCTTGTGTGCTTTTTTTTTCTTTGCATTTTCTCTTTTTCTCATCGTATCAGAAATTTGAAATTATTCTGGGCAAGAAAATTTGTTTTTAGTTTAGAAAATCACCTAAGTGGAAATAAGGAAGACAGACAGACAGGCAAGCAAAACGTCATGGGGGAACAACCACCATTTCAAAGCAGCCATTAGTAAGTTGCCTGTATCCATCCATCCACCTGACCATATTCAATCTCACGTGCATCTATGTATGGCTGTGTATACACATCTACATAGATATAATCAACGAAAAGGGCCACGTTAGTTGTTTGTTCCTGCAACACCCACTTTGTATAATGGGCAGAGGCGAGTGTGTGCGCACACATGTACATCCCATTATCCTTCTTGATCATCCAACTGTTCCAGAAGATAAAATGGGATGTGAAACGTGCAGTGTTGCGCCCTATGCCCCGCCACCCATGCTTAGACTATTCACACTAAATTGCACCACAATATGTTCTTGTTTAATTTTTCATATATACACTTTTGATATATATACATACATTTATTTATATATGCATACGTTTGCATATACCTAGATGTATACAAAGTTGGAACATTAGGGTGGTGACTATAAAAAGAGGAGAATGTTTTATAAATCCAAATGTTTTTTTTAAGAAATCTGAAAATCCATTAAATGTACCTAAGACTGTAAAGGCCTGCGTACATAAGCTGCTCTGCCTGATTGCCTTGCTTTCCTGCTTCATTTTTGACATAATAAAAATAAAAGAATAAAAAAGGCCGAAGAAATTTCGAACTGGGTTGCCCTTTTCTTTTTTATTCTTTTATCAGAAGTAAGCAAGGTAAGCAGGCAAGGCAGCTTATGTACGCAGGCCTTAACGAAGAAAGTCGCTTTTGAACATTTCGAATTTTTCGAAACACATTTTTATTTTCCCACTTTTCAGGTTTTAAAGGAGAAAATATCCCAGAAACATTTCTAATAAAAAATGTATTTATTGAAAAGGCAATCCTGAGGTTAAGGAATGTTATTACTTCTCAAACTTACACAGAGAGAATAAATATTTTTGTTATATGTACATATGTCACCTATATAACTACTTCGTAATGTTACAATATTAAATAATTTTTATAAGTTTTGTTTTATGTTTAGAACATCTAATTTTTAAAGCTTTCATATTTTTATAATTAACATTACGTTCCATCCTAATGTAAAAACACTTTTTAGATTACAAACATAAATTACCACATACAATGACGATCCAAACATTCAACTTGTTATAGTTTTCTTTGTATATGATGAGCCCAAAAACGGTTGCCAAACACGATTTAGTTGTTCTGTTTCTCATGTTATTTGTGGTCATGTTTCTGTTGTTGTTGTTCTTGTTGTTGGTATCTTCAAAAATAAAGTTTTGGGATATACCATATCTAACAGCCAGCCTCCATCTACATACAATTCATTTATTTTGTGGATTTAGTTTGGAATATTGTTGTTTGTTATTTTGCTTTTAACTAATAGATGTTGCTTAGTTTTTTTGTGGTTCTTGTTATTTGCCATTTCCCCCCCTCAAATTTATTGTATGTATTGAGAAACATTATTTTTTTCGTTTTGGTTACATTAGAGAAGATCAGAAATAACAAAATTGAAGTAAACCAAATATATGTATGTATGTATGTATATAGTTATATTATAAACATGTTGTTCATATTTGTTTATACCGAACTTTCAACTACCTCATCATAAAATGGAATATTCAAATTTTGTAAAGGAAAATGGATTTGGGGTGGTGGTATATGGTCGTTCAGGAGTTCAATATGGAAGTTTTGTATTTTATTTCGAAACTCAGTATTGCCACTGAACTTTTTTGTTTGGAATTTGCATAGTCATCATGTGGTAGAACGTGTCATTATTTTGCTTCCCAAGAGAAATTGTCTTGTGAATTATGAATTTTATGCACTGAGAGGATTTTGTGAGTGAATAATCAAAAATTTTAAGAGGAATTTAAATTTGTGATCTTTGGTTTGTAATTAGACACATTTTTGAATCCATAAATAAATTAGAACTGAAGTTCTCATTTCTTATCGGTATTTTCAAGTTTAAATACGTATTACACGAATTGAAGGTATAGATCCAGTATTTAGAAGGGTTTGAAGGCTTATTCAACAGAAAAAGCTAAAATTTGGTGTAAGGCTACCTTTTGGGTCTAAAATACTCCTGCCAAAAATTGCAGGTACAAGTCGCTATTTTGATATATCTCCCACAGAACGGTACCGCCCGATTTTTGGTATTTTGAAGAATTTTAATTAAGTCTTTGTTGGGAGTTTAATCCAGCAAAAATACCCATTACAAAACCCCCTACTATCCCATTATTTTAACAAGGGCATGTCGCGCGAAGTATGTAGTTATTTGCTGGCCACTTACATAACTAGTTAAAAGAGCAGTTACTAAACGTCGTGACTACTTATTTAAATACTTATTTAAGTGGTCACAAAATAAATACATATTTCGCGCGACATGCACTTGTTAAAATAATGCACAGAATTGTCGGTACAGGTGCATGTCTTGATATAGCCCCCATAGAACGATACCTCTCAATTTTTGGGAATTTTGAAGATTTTAGCCACATTATCTAACCGAAATGACTGAATTCTAGTTTCAATACAATTTCCGATGGATAATTTGTGGTGGAGTTCGGCTCAGCCGATTTAAGTCCGTTTTTTGTGGTTTGCTATGCATCTATTTCTTCCTATTTTTTGCTTGGCTGTGTACAGTACATGACTGCATTTCATTTATTTTGTTGTATTTTGGGAAATATTCTCTCAGCAGATCAAAGTCACTCTATGTGACATACCGATTTAGTCGAGAAATCAGATAAGATGGCTCTTAAACTGTTTAAGAGAAAAATTCTGCAAAAATATACCAACCAATATGCGAAGACGGCGAATATGTACCGCGAACTTACTATGCGGTATCAAATTACAACAATTAATCAATCCACTTCTTTCGGTACCTCCCACACAAAAAATCGACATTTGTAGTACGATAACTTTCGAATGAATCATACGATTTGGTCCACGCTTTGCGCACTGTACGAGGGCTGAACGAAAACTATCTGGCCTAAGCAACACCGCGTTTGGCCAGTAGCCATTTGATTTTTTTAGAAAGTTTGACCCTTTTTATCCTAAACTTACTCAGGACAGTTTGTCATACGACCATGTGTTTTGTTGTTTATAGTGACTTGAAAAATCACTTTAAAAAAGAAAAATGGAATTTAGAACTTTTTCGCCCGATCATTTTTCACAAATTTCGACGTGGATAATCACGGCAAGAGTGCATTAATCAAATTAAATATTTGTATGTCTATAAAGGGCCATCCTATAGCACAATTAAAAACTGGTTTAATGCATTCAATCGTGCCCGACACTCGCCAGAAAACGAAGGTCGTGTGGGTCGTCCATAAATGGCCGTTGTGCCTGAAAAAAACTAAGCCGTGCGTGAACGGATAATGCAAGATCACCATGTTATATACCGTGAGATAGAGCCATCCTTGGGTATTTCTTCCACCAACTAACATTTTATATTGAATGAACACTTGGCCGCAAAAATGGATTTTTCTCGCTAGATCCGGCAAAATTGGACCCAAAAAAGGCTCTTATGGATTAGTGCAATGAAATTGTGAATAAAAAAGATGTCGGTGCTTCAAACGACGTTTATAAGATCGTCACAGACGACGAATGTTGGATCTATGCTTAGGAGCCCGAAACAAAACAGGAATCGACCCTTTAGGTCTTCGAAAGCGACCAAATTCGACGAAAGTTGTTCATTTAAGAAGCACTTCTACGCAAATGGTCACCCGTTTCTGACAGTGTGGCGACTATACGGCTTGAGAAATGTAGGACGGTTAATTCTGAGTGGTATGCTACAATTTGTTTGCCTGAAGTCTCCTGAGAAATTAGACAAACGAACAAGAGAAGACGAATCATTCTGCATCATGACAATGCGAGCTGTCACACAACGATTAAAACCAGCGCGTGTTTGACCGGAAAAAACATGGAACTGATAGTAGACCTGGCAAACTATAAATAGACGGACTATGGTTAAGATCACTGTCGTAGAGCTTTTTTATATTGGACTCGGAAGCAATTATGTCTTAAATAAATCGCGACAGATAGCCCCAATAACTTGTTTTGGAGGCCGATGTGACCTTTGCTTCACGACAACAATCAAAACGATAGTCGGACTATCGATAGTTCGGCAGCTCTTATTGATAGGTCATCGGCCGTACAGCCCTGACTGGTGATGCAATAACTAAATTTGATTTCAGAATATAGAAAAAAGGAATGGTCAAAGATTTTCGTCACCATAAGTTGCCGTCGTAGCGTTCAAAAACCATGTTTCGGAGGTGTCTCAATCGGAGTGGAAAAAGTGCTTGAACAATAGGTTTGAGCGCATAAAAAAATGTACAAATCATGCTGGAGACTACTTAAGAAACTAAATAAAACTATTTTTGATGGTAAATATTCTCGTATTCATTGTTAAGGCAGATAGATATCGTGCTTACCTCGTAATATGTCTTCCAGGCATAGGTTAGGTTCGAATATTGACTATATGGGTAAAATTATTCGGATAACTGCTACACGAAATTTCAAAGTTTTCTGCATACGAGCAGTTTAGGAACGTGTCTTGGATTATTTTGATTTTTTGCAACTGATTGTCGTCGCGGCCCCTATTACAACGGTACAAATTTTTTCCAGAGCAGGTCCATACCTCCTGAGATAATTGCCCGAAAGCTCTAAAACCTCCTTCCTGGCATATCCAGTTTGTCCGAAACTTTTCACATCGCAAAATGTATTCCAAACGTAAATACAGATCCTAGAAAATCTCTATCGGACAACACTTTTCCAAAAAGATCGCTTAAGTGCAGTTTAAGGACTGTTCGAGAATTCTTTTCACAATTTAATCGAAAGTTTGCTAGTGATTCTGACTACTGCGATATACTTTTTCACTGGGCCATGATTCTTGTTGTAATGATCCAAAAACTCAGAAAACCCGTACCGTGAAATTTAATAGCGGTTAGTCATAGTAATCTTGACTAAAACAATATTTTTTTTTGCTAGGGAAGGGCAATACCTCCTGAGATATGGGTCCCGAAATTACACAATATTTATGAAAACTACTTCAAATATCTCTCGCATCAACGTTTTTAGAAACCGTTGAGTCCCGGTCCACACTAGAGTAATTTCACTGAAATTTTGCGTTTTTTTTTTTGGAAAACACATAATTGCTTGAAACTAGTGTACACGGTTTAATGTGTTTGTCAATTTTGCTTTGTTGCAATATTCGTATAAAACAAACAGTCCGTTTTATTTTACACTTTTTTTTAGTGTGAACCGGAACTAACATAGCATTTTATTGACTGATTATATCTGTCAGTGTAACAATTAGGATCACTATTTGTTGGAATCTTTTTTTTTAGCGAATGTAGATCCACCACTCCTGTTATTGATATTTTGTACAGTGACAAGCTGAGGGTATATCTCGGGCAGTAGTGCGATTCTCTAACTCATTTTTTGAGTTACCGACAAAAATCGGTAACATTAAAATGAAAAATTATGAATGAGAATGAGAATTCGGTAACTCAAAAAATGAGTTAGAGAATCGCACTACAGGAAAGCTTGTTACTTGATACTGATACTTGTTCTTCCATTCCTTTCATTTTCCAAGGATAAGTGTAATTAATTGTCTAAATATCACATGACCAGTGTCATCTTCAATAACTTTATTTTTCGTGAATAAATGCTGTTGACCTTTGTATATCCGTTCATATCACCGACAGATATAATTTTTCGCAGTGCACGAAATTGCCATTTTAACACAAAATTTATGATTGTTGCAAAAAGTTTCCTCAATCTAAAAGCAGAACATGTATTTTTAGACGTTGCAAATGTATGACCCCAAATGTGACAGTTGCCCACCATTTTCGCGTTCCAATTGAACATGACGACAACCTTTTGAAATGGTTGCAAACAAACAACCACACATTTGAAGAGTGTGAAGAATTTTACAACAATATAGTGGTGGGTAAAAGTGAATTACGTATGGAAGAAATATATGAAAAATAAGCATTTCACAATAAATCGAGAGAACTGAATAATCTTCATAAAAGCTGTGGCATCAAATGCTTTAAAGCCATGTGATCGTTCATTTCGCAACGATGTAATATTGATAACACTGTACAACATAAAAAATAATTACAAGATAATTCGGCCAGATTATGAAAGAGGACCGAAAAAACAAGACACGTGTATCGGCGTTTTGAATGTTTACGTCGGGAAGAACCTAAATAGGCGTGGCAAGTTCCGCCCATTTCTACAGGTTTTGAAATGTTCGACATCAGATTCCTTGGAATCCTTGCATTTTAGGTATAAAGTGTCTTTGGCAATATTACTGACAACAATGCGGGGTATCTTTTTATGAAAAACAATTAACCCTCATGCAAGTCATTAAACGGGTCTTTTTGGTCCCTTTTTTCAAAAACGTTTAAAAACTCCTTTAAAATGTGATCGTATTAAATCAAGATATTCTACAAAATTATTTGTCATAAAATTTTACTCTAGGTCCCCGAATACACCAGTATATTAAGTTTTGTGCCACAAGATACACGTGTCTCCTTTTTTTCGGTCCTCTTTCATAATCTGTGCGGGGTTTCTTGTAATTTTAAAAAAAGTTCTATTTTGTTGTACATTGTAATCGTAGTGATTATTTCATATTACAAAGCTATGAGTTCCAACTTGGAAACATTGCTCACTGTTTCGTTCGTTGATTTAATAGTTTAGATATTATCATAAGAAAAAGGGTCATTAAAAGGATCCCGGAAATAACAACCAACAAGATTTTGGAATTTATATCATTCGATAGACTCTCGAATGAATCCTCAAAACGTTCCGAGACATTATTCTTAAGGTCAGCCACTTGCCTCACTCTTTAAGGAAAATTTGTGAGACAAAGATTATTTTGAACTCGTAACCAGTTTTGAATCCTCGAAAGATGAAGTTGTTCGGTCATCAAAACTCAACTCGAGGAGACATAATTAATAACATAAGAAAATCCTAGCATCACATAAATAAATAAAATAAATTATTTGAATAAGCCAAGAGGACTAACTTTCATTGTGAGTACTGTGCACCGCATAGAATTGGCAATCCCAAAAATTTCGGGCGTTATGTCCAACATCAAATACGGAATAACTCCCATAATTATATTTATTAATTCAAATATCTATATTTATAACTAACTGGTACTTCGTTTCAAGGATTTCATTACACTTTCACAAAATTTCATCTGCGAGTGTAAAGAACTGTAAAAAAGACAAACACGAAGAAAACAACCTCCAAAATGACAACTGGGGATTTAAAAAGGGATTTAAGGTGCTCTTGACAATGTCTCTGTGTGTATGTTTGTGTGTGTCTGGCGAACGAGGGGTTTAGGTTAAAAATTATTTTTTTAAACGAATTTCATTCGA
The DNA here is from genome assembly GCF_047663935.1 of Musca autumnalis. Lineage (NCBI taxonomy): Eukaryota > Metazoa > Arthropoda > Insecta > Diptera > Muscidae > Musca > Musca autumnalis. The sequence goes on from NW_027411644.1 coordinate 160,409,210, forward strand.
TAGCACGTTTGGCAAAATGGCCTTATGCGTGCCTAGAATACATTTTCTGTTTTTGTTGCAAAACTTTTTTGTTGGCCATAATTTATGAACGAAAACTGGCATCGTTCTGGTTGCTGCCGTTGTTGTTGTTGGAGGGTTTTACCAGAACTGTAGTAGTATCTTCTGATGGCTGAATGAGTAAACGAACAAGGGAGCAAACAAACGAACATGAATAAACATAAATTCCTGCAAAAGGAAATGTCGAAAACATACAAAGAATAAGAAACAAGGGAATATGTATGAAAATGTTGGTAGGTATGTATGTATGTAATACCAAGAGGAGTCACACGACGAGGACGACAGACCGACCACAAATGGTATTCAGGTTTTCTTTTTGTATGAATAAAAGATAAAATGCCAACGAATCTTTAATAAAATATGAGAAATAAAGAAAAATGAAGCAGCTGAAATATAAGAGGAGTTTCACAAGGGTATTAGCAACAGACAATTAGGATTTGGTGGTGGTTGCGTGCGCCATAATGGAAAATTCGCTTTGTAATAGGTAGGCAAACGCCATTTGAAAGGAAATATTATTCAACAAAATTTTTGATAAGAGTATTCAAAATATATAAATAATACTAATAATTATGGCTTCATAGAACCTGTTGATAAGAAGATGCACATAAATATCAGCACATATAAAGTACCTAATATGGAGATTTTTAGGAATTGAAAATAATTTGGGGAGAAATTTGTGGTCTTAAAACTGAGAAACATATCCTATAAAACAGAGATGAGGAATTACATGTCAATAACTTGGTAAAATTCCATGTGTATTTATCCAAGCTGGGTACCAACATTTTCACAAACATCGTCTGCCTCGTCGGAAAAGGTCGCAAGTCCATTTTCATAAACTTTTCAGTAGAAAGAAACAATTTTCCAGCGCTTCCTGTATTAAATATTTTAATGTGGTGTTAAAAGCAATATTCCGATTCAAAATATAAATTTTGTTTCATCAAATTCCATCGCTTTTGGGAAATAATTTGATGTCTTTGGACTTACGACCATTTCCTTGTACAGTTTTGCATTTTGGCAGGGACTTACTACCTTTTCCTACAATTTACGGATTTTGTTTAAATAAAATATTTATACTTTACACAACAATGTGGAAAGGGTATTATAAGTTCAATAGTCGTGTAACATTGCGAAGCATTCTTCCCATTTTTCATATCTCGAGGATATAAAGGGGCTGGAAAATTCCTTTTGTGGATGAAAGCCCTTGGTGAGTGCATACAGAATCCCGAAGGACAGATCCGCCGTGAGTCGAACTTCTGAGTTATGGCGTGATGAATATTTTGCTGGAGACCCTAAGATCCGCCTGGAACCAGCGTTATATCTTTGCTCGCTGCTGTTTAAGTTTATTTTTAAGATGTCATGTTTTCAGTCAAATCAAGTGAGGATTTTTTGCGTAGAGCATTTCGACCTTCTAACTCGCTTCCTTCAATGTCCTTTTCGTCTTTTATTTCAAGAACCACAATAAAAGTATCACAAGATGACATTTTACAGCTTGGGAATGTTCTACAAAAATTTGGCTCGGAAGATTTTAGGTACGGTTCCTAAAGACATGAGATATACCATCTATACCATCTTGTTTAAGCGGTCTTTTTCACTTTTACCCGAATCTGGCTAAGACGAATTTTTATTCGGTTTTTATAAACTGATTAGTAGTATATGTATATTATTAGAAAGCTAATAAAATTGTCCATCAGATAAGATTAACATGCGTCATACATATTACGCGGTTATGGTGCCGGAACAAGAAACCCGTACTCGAAAAAATGATTATCTATTTCTGGGGGGTGAACAATTCCTTTTGATGTTCAGAGATAATCTTGAGTATATTTAGAAACCCGAAGAACACATCCGCCGTGAATCGAACTTTTGAATTTTGGCGTGTTAAATTCTGGGTCTGTGACCCTCTATTGTAGGTGTAAAAAGTTGTATAACTCAATTTCAACCCGCCATAACTCAAAAGTTCGACTCACGGCGGATCTGGCCAAGAGCTTTCATCACCAAAAGAAATTTTTCGCCCCCAAAATTTCGGTTCACAGTGTTATGAGCCGATCGTCACGAAATTTTGTAGACAGGTCGAATTCCGACCAGAAGAGACCCCATTAGATGTTGGTGATGATCGTAAAAGGTGAAATGGACCTAAACCCAAAATTTTAACCCGACTTTGCTGCCCTGTATAATAGTCCAAATGGAGCGAAATTGAATGAATGATTTGAGCATAAGACTTGGAAGAAGCTTGCAATTTAACATGGTGATCAGATAATAATTAGCGGGTTTAATGGACCAAAACTTTGAAAATTGACAATTTTTAAATATTTTGACTATATATTTACTCCTGGTATCCACGTTCCACTCACGTAGTTTATATTTAAAAGATGAATTCTTTGTTTTTCCGTTGATGCCAATTATATTGATGAACATGGTCAGATAACAGAGTTTTAGCCTAATATACACCGAGGTCCCACAGTTTTAATTGTTTGTTGTGTACCCATAATCACATACATACGTCCTATAGTATTTATATGAAGATAATAATTGTGGATGATGATCGGATAGTATTTGGCGGATGTAAATGACCATATAGTATTAAAATTGGCAAAAATTCCACTGATCCTACAAGTTCAGTTCAAACAAATGATTTCCATTTGGCGTGTAATTAAAACCACACAGACCCGTCACTTTTGCGTCATCGGCCAAACTGAATAGTTTTAAAAAATTCTTACAACTTTTAAAAAATGTATGATACGAATACATACAAATGTATGATAATACGGCTCGGCTTGCAAATGCCATTATAATCAGCGGAAACATCAGTATTTTTATTATGCAAAGCACAAAGGACGTATTACATATGAACACATCATCAAATACTTGATTTTTTAAAAAAAAATATTAAGTAAGATATCAACAAAAAACAATAAAAAATTGGGATTTTTTACAAATTTTGCAATATGTGTTGTATTTGGACGCATACATCATCCCAATTAGTATCAATGAAAAGTCTAGAAGTCCATCTTTCATAATCAGTTCGGTTATAGAGAAAAAACAGCTGTCAAAAGTAAATTATCGTTCCTATTTTGTTTCGGGCTTCTAAGCATAGATACAAGATTCGTCGTCTGTGACGGTCTTATAAACGTCGTTTGAAGCACCGCGATCGTTTTTATTGACAATAGCTTTGCACCAATCCAGAAGAGCCTTTTTTTGAGCGACTGTACAGTTTTGCCGGATCTAACTAGAAAAATCCATTTTTGTGGTCATGTGTTCATGCAATATCAAATCTTGGTTGGTAGAAGAAATGCCTCTATCTCACTGTATAGAGATCTTGCATTATCGGTTCACGCACGCCTTAATTTTTTCTGGCACAACGGCCGATTTTTGGCAACACTCACGACCTTCGTTTTTTGGCGAGTGTTGGCCACGATTGAATGCATTAAACCAGTTTTTAATAGTGCTATAGAATGGCCCTTTATCGACATACAACGATTTAATTTGTTTTTCAAAATAGTCAGGCTTAATCCCATAGTCGTTGTTTTAATATTTTATTAAAACAACTTTAATTTATTAGTGGGAAATTGTGAGACCGGGCACCGTCAAAATGTTGTTTATTGCTGTAGTATGCAATACCAACAAATTAGTTATGTGTTTTTTCGTCGAGAATCGACGAACGCATAGCAGTGGGAAAATTTGGTTTTGTTTGCAAGTGAAGTTGCTAGAGTTTAGGTAGTGCCAAAGAAATTCTCGATCAGAGTGTTTCTTTGCGCACGTATCTATTTGAGCTAGCAATTGACACTTGGGAATAAAAAGTTTCTTGTTGAAAAACAAGAAATAAGGGAACTGATGAAGATCTGTGGCGAGATCTGAAACTATAGTATTCCCTGCCTTACCCCTTGGTAGACACCGCCAATTTTTTCCCACTAATAAATTAAAGTTGTTTTAATAAAATATTAAAACAACGACTATGGGATTAAGCCTGACTATTTTGAAAAACAATATAGAAGTCGTCATCCCAAACAAAAAACGCCAACCCTCCTAACAACGATTTAATTTGATTGATGCACTCTAGCCTTGATTATCCACGTCGAAAGTTGTAAAAAATGATCGAACGAAAATGTTCACAAGAAAATTAAATTTTTGCAAAGTGATTTTTTCAAGTCACTGTAAACAACACAACACATGGTCGTACGACCAACTGTCCTGAGTACGTTTAGGCTAAAAACTGTTAAACTTTCCAAAAAAATCAAATGGCGCCTGGTAACACGCGGTGTTGTCTAGGCCAGATAGTTTTGGTTCGGTCAAACAGGTTCACGCACGGCTTGATTTTTTTTTGTGGCAAAACGGCAGTTTTCGAACCACCCTCACGACCTTTGTTCTTTAGCGAGTGTCGGCCACTACTGAATTCATTAAACCAGTTTTTCATAGTGCTATACGATGGTAATTTATTGACATACATAATTTGATCGATGCACTCTTGCCGTGATAAAGGCCGCGGCACATACGGTCCGTTGAGCGTTGCGTTACAACAACCACATGAAAACTTCAAGAACAAACTTGGCATCACTTACACATTTTTTATGTGGTTGTTGTTTTCAACGCGCAACGCGTCACGCAAAGGACCGTATGTATTTGGCCCTTAATCCACGTCGAAATATGTGAAAAATTATCGCACGAAAATGTTCACGAGTTAATTCCATTTTTTGGCAAATTGATTTTTTCAAGTCACTGTAAACAACTCAACACGCGGTCCAACGTCAAACAGTACTAAGAAAGTTTATGCGAAAAATGTCAAACTTTTCAATGGAAATGTAAAATGGCATCTGGCCTGAATCTTTTCTACTTCCCTCCGTATTATGTACAGTGACTGTCACTAAAAATGAGCAACCTGAAGTAAAAAAAATGTAAACGTTGATAACTTGGAAACGAGTTGAGATTTTTTAACAATTCAAAAAACAATTTTGTAGGCCAAAACAGCCGTTATACTAAAATTTTACCGGATAATAAAAAATTGTCCTTTTTAATGTGAGCATTAAAAATGATGCACAACAGTAATCGATTAATAATTTCCAAATTTTTCGCTTCTTTCAAAGAAAAGTGCCAAAAATTATGTTTTATGCCCCAATTTTTATCTCTATCAGGCAACGCCGTTAGAGACTAGTATAATATAGGACAAGCCTGGCTAATACAGGACTTTCCATATATCATTAGATTGTTTGTTCGTACTCTGGACATATCCCTAGATGATTTTTCATGGTCGTTTTTTTGGAAAATAACTTCAAAAACTAGAAATTTCTAGCCAAATTGCCTACAAAGGGACATTCATTACAATCATGCCAATATTACGTCAAGAATATAATTTTTTTATTGGAATCATTGACAAAACTACTGAAAGTGATAGGGAACCAATAATTTCACCATTCTGATTACTAAAATTGCATAAAAATCGAACAATTTGGAAATTATTAATCGATTATTGTGGTGCATCAATTTTAATGCTCACATTAAAAAGGACCATTTTTTTATTTTCCGGTAAAATTTTAGTATAATGGTACTGAAAACGGTATATTTTTGTATGTCATCTTAAAGACAACTCTTCGGCCTACAAAATTGTTTTTGAATTGTTAAAAAATCTCAACTCGTTTCCAAGTTATCAACGTTTACATTTTTTATTTCAGATTGCATCATTTTTAGTGACAGTCACTGTATATTTATTTATATCTACTTAATTTCAAATGTTAATCAAAATATCTTGGAATCTGTAATTTGATTCCAATAGATAATTAATATTGGTGTTCTCTCACAGTAAAGTTCACTCATTCATACTTGACGTAAATTTTGTTTTGATAATTTAAACCCTAATAAGTTAAAAAATATACAACATTTCAATCACCGACTCCCACTTTACAAAAGAGAAAATTCAATAAGCCAAAGATTCATTATACAACAAGAAAACATTAATTTTATCACTGACCAAAACATTAACCACAATACATAATGGGGACTGTTTTTTTTAGAATAAGATATGAATATTTTCAAGCTGGCAAGTAATTGATAACTCTGTAAATACTATTCGAAAAAAATTCCATATTCTTGGATTTCTTTTTAAAACAGATACACATCCATCATCGACAAGTGCCATGCCAATGGACATAAAAATATTAACAAACCAAAAAGAAAGCAGAAATTCAATTGGAGGATGTTGTCCTAGAAAAAATAAAAACAAAATAACTCATAATTTATTGATCTTTTTTTTGTTTTTCAAAAATATACTGTGTCAAACAATGACAACTACAATGACGAAAACAACGTTGACTATATGCAGATGACAGCTAGCCCCATAGTCATATTGAAAGAAGTAACAAATTTCATTCTGTTTTAAGTTTTTTCCTGTTATTTATGATAATGAATTTACCACATGTTTTGTTAACAGATTTGTTGAATGGGTTCATTCATTCATTGTGTACTTGAATCAGTCAGCCAGTGTCCCAGTGTCAGTTTATTCATCTTCTTTATGCTCTAGCTATCAGTCATTGGTTGTTGCTCGCTCATATGTGGTATGTTTGGAGAATGTTTCAAAAAACACAACTGATGATGGCCTCCATATTTAATTGTTGTTATGCCAGCATGTTGACTCGCCTTCTTTTTCACATTACCCGATTTTTTGTTTGCTGTTCAATACTTGTTTTTCAGATTTTCTTATTCAACTTAAGTAGTATACGATTGAGTGATTTATGTGAATTCTTTTAGAGTTTGCATATATAGATTTCTTGTTTTTTTGTTCTTCTCTTTTGATTGTTTTGGGGACTATCTTTAAAATATTCAAAATGTCTTTTATCATGCTGAATTATTTTTGTTTGTTTTAAAATACATTTGAATTATTTTGTTTCATAAATAAATTATTTTGTTTATCTAATTTTGTGACTATGTGAAAGGAAATAAGAGATATTGTTTTTTAATCTACTTAGCAACTATAATATTATATCCAGGCAATTGTAGTGAGTAAAACAAGACAATTTAATAATTAAAGCACCTGTGCTTGTATGAATATCCTTTCATTTTATTCACTAACTTTAGTCCAATAGGACGCTAGAACGATTTCCCCAGACTTACTTACATACATTGGTAATTTGACATAAAATTGCTATAACACGGTAGCACCGTGTTAAATATCAAATTAAATTATGACGATAAGTTCCCGTATTGTAGATTGCTTTGCTTACATTTAAAATAAAATCTAATACATACTTATTTGAGTTTTCAAGTTATATCACACATAATCAAAACCAAGAAAATTATCATATTAATTTAGGTAAACAACTTCCATGATACTTTCCCAGCAAATTTACACTATCATTAAGTAGTTGTTGCGTGTCAATTGGTTGCCAAGAACTCCTTCGCTTATACATATTTTTGTTTTGTATTATATGTATGTATGTATGGATATCTGACTAGTTGACTGGTTCCACAAAATAAGTCATAATAATATAAAGCGTGATTTATGAATATTATCCTTGAATGAATGTGAATGAATATGAAAACATACATACATATTTGTATGTGTGTTTGTAGATAATACCATATGAGAATGGAAACCACAGGGGAAGTTAAACAATGGTCGAAAACACCAAGAAAGGAAACAAGTAAGAACGGCGTAAAGTTCGGGCCTGGTCGAACCCTTCACCACGAACCACCTTAACTATACTGTCTGATATTTTGTAATGGATGAAATTTGAGTTATTTCGTTTGTATAATGTGGCTGAAACTTTCAATACACCGAAAATCGGAGAGTATCGTTCTATGGGGGCTATACGAAGACGTAGGTGTATACAGACAAATTTTTGGTGGAAATTTGATGCCACCAACGAAGACTAAGTACCGAATTTAAAAAATTTCGGTGGGATATTGGAGCCTAAGTCTTCAAAATACCGAACATTCGGAGGGTAAGTTCTACGGGGCTATATGAGGACGTGGTGCAATACCGAAAAAATTAATTTGGAAACTTTTATACCACCAAATTTCAGACTTTCGGTGGGATAGTGAAGCCACAACCATCAAAATACCGAAAATTGGGAGGTATTGTTCTATGGGGACTATTTGAAGGCGTGGACCTATACCGACAAATTTCAAGTGGAAAGTTTTATACCCCCAATGAAGACTAAACACCAAATTTCAGCCTTTTCGGTGGAATGGAATCGGGAGGGACCTTTCTATGGGAGCTATATGAAACCATGGACATATACCGACAAATTTCTGGTAAAAAAAATTGTGCACCCCCAAAATACCGAAAATCGGGAGGTACTGCTATATGGGGATGTATGGAGACGTGGACCTATACCGATAAATATCAGGAAGAATGTCTAATACTGCCTATCGAAGACTAAATAGAAAATTCTAGCCAGTTCGGTTTGATATTGAGGTCACAACCTTCAAAATACCGAAAAACTGAAGGGAGCGTTCTATGCGGGCTATATGAAGATGTAAACCTATACTGATAAATTTCAAGTGGACAGTTTTATACCCCCAACGAAGACAAAATACCAAATTTCAGACATTTCGGTGGGATATTGAGGTCAAACCTTCAAAACACCGAACATCGGAGGGTATCGTTCTATGGGGGCTATAGCGAAACGTGGACCGATGTAGCTCATTTTCAATACTAAACATCCTAGGGGGAATAGAAGCTTCTGTACTAAATTATAAACCTCTATTTTAAATATTGCAAGCTGATCTTGATTTGATGTCGTACTGACATTGTTATGTCGACTTAGAATTGTGTGCCGATCAAGAATACTTAACAGGGTCCCTGACGAATATTTCGATGTGTTACAAACGGAGTGACAAATTTAAGTATACCCCACATGTTATGGTGAAGGTTATAAAAATAAGGAAATCATTCAATTGTACTATTTATTGTTGTTGTTTACTATATTGCGACGAGTTGGTCGACTATATTAAACCTTTGAAGTGCAGAGATTTCAATATTTAGGACGGAAAATAAATTAATTTTTCTACATAAGTCCATATTTACATTAGGTAATTTTCCTTGCGGCAATTGTCAGTTTGATGGACAGGGAGTGGTAAGGTATATGGTAACCCTTTGCCTCTCAACACCCTCTTTTATCCACAAACTGGCAATTGCCGCAAGGAAAATGGCCTAATGAAAATTGGGACTTATTTTATAAAGTTTTCTTAATTTAGTTTTATAAAGTTTTTTTTTAAGTAGTTAGTCCTTAGCATGATTTATACACTTTTTCTTACTCTCAAACCAATTGTTGAAGCACTTTTCCCGATTGAGTCACCTCCAAAACATGGTTTTTGAACGCCTTAGCAGCATTGTCTGGTGACGAAAATAGTTGATACGCCTTTGTTCTTTATGTCCGGGAATCAAATGAAGTCATTGGGTTCCAAGTCAGGGTTACGCGGCGGATGACCCATCAATTCCAAGTTTTGTCCGGTCAAAAAGGCGCTGGTTTGAATCGATGCGTGAGAGATAACATTGTCATGGCACCGTGATCGTATTTATTCACAATTTCTTTGCATAAATCGACAAGAAGCTTTTTTCAGCAGTTGTCAAATTGTGCTGGATCTGACAACAAAAATCCATTTTTGCGGCCAGGTGTTCATGCAATATCATATGTTAGTTGGTGAAAGAAATGTCTAAGGATGCCTCTATCTCAGGGTATATAACATGACGATCTTGCATTATCCGTTCACGCACGGCTTAATTTGTTCCTGGCACAACGGCCTCTTTTGGACGACACTCCCGACCTTCGCTTTCTGGCGAGTGTCGGCCACGATTCAATTCATTAAACTACTTTTTTATAGTACTGTAGGATGGTCCATGTTCGACATACAAATATTTAATTTGATCGATGTACTCTTGCCGTGATTATCCACGTCGAAAATTGTAAAAAAATAATGGGTCGAAAATGTTCACAAGTAAATTCCGTTTTTATACCCTCAGCATTTTAGCATAAATGGGTATATACACTTTCATACGGGCAAAATGTGCCTCATCGAAATAATGGTTTTAGACCAAGTATGTTTGAACGAAATGTGTTTCAGACAATTTGGAGTTGATTTAGCCATGTCCGTCGGTCTGTCTGGCTGGAGCGCACGATAACTCTCGAACGGATCAACCGATTCGGTCCAAAATTTGGCCTTCGTAATATTTTGTCGAAACTTAGTTTAAGTTCGAAGATGGGTTATATGGGTCCACTCCTTCCGGTACCTCCCCCCAAAAGTTCGGAAAATTTGTGAGCACGATAATGTGTAGTGGTTGGAGTTAACGGATATGCCGATTAAATCGGTTAACAAATGGCTAAGTTATAGTGGTTTAAGTCTGAAAACCCCCTTAAAAAACTATAAAGAAATTTCTCATAATTTTCAAAAATATAATGTTTTTTTGTTTTGTTCAACAATTATTTTCAAAATTATGAGAAATTCAGTTATAGTTTTTTTGAGGGGGTTTTCAGACTTAAACCACTATAAGTTAGCCATTTGTTAACCGATTTAAATAAATAATAACTTGTTTTAAAGATGTTATTCACCCCTTTAAAAGGAAGGAAGAAGGATCACTAGAAATCCGTTGTGAAAAAAAGAAGATATGTCCGTTTAAATTTGAAAATGTAAGAAACCCAGATTTTCACTACTTTTACCGTTATAAAAACATAAAGCGAAGTGATCCCAACGAACTAAAGGCATTGTCGTTGTCCATGGATCCCAACACGATATAATTTTGCATCAGAACACTTGAATATTTTTCTGGTCAACTTTTGTAGCACAGTGTCATTTATCGACATTTTTCGAAAAGTTTGCACCTTCTCAAGGCCAAAACTGCCTGAAGGAGCGTTCCAATGCTTTCGCGATGTATTAGATATTTTTACAATTTTTGTCTTTGTGTTGGATCGAAAATCTCAATGGTTTGGCTGTTATATGCCAAAATATCCAAAAAACGTCAATAAAAAACTTAAAGTCAAAATCGGGAGGCTAGATTTTCACGGTAGATATATGGTCCAGTGGACTTTTTTGCTCAGTTCCATCCCAGGAATCAGAAACGCGAAGGGCTCATTAAGGTTTTCAAATCGCCCCGGCCTAATATACACATTAGGGATATAACTTTTTGCACTTTTTTGCAAATATTAAAAATACCACCACATAGCCGTGTAGAGCATGAAAAACTATTATGAAATACGGTGTCAATTTTTCTCTACCGCGAAAAAAGTTTCCGCACCAAATGCATTGAAGTTCTGTAATGCATTTTTTAATTTTATCTGTCATAACAACATATCTGCTTTTCATAAAAATTTTTATTTTTTGTAATCTAATTTAAAATCATTATCAAAGCGTTCTGGACCAAATTGTTCCTAAATCGCGCCATTTCGGACCATATTAGGATTTTTGACACTATTGCAATTTTAGGTTTTTCTTTATAAACTCGTGAATTTTATGTTTATATTTTTGTAACCTATCGGACAAGAGAATATGGAGTCATTTGCAACTAATTCGCGAAAGTTACAGGCTGTTTTTGTTGACTTTGCCTGTGAGAATTTTATTTTTTCTACAAATATTTATTCAAACAAAGCAAATTTAAAATTTTAAGTAGAAAAAATATCAAAAGGATTTTAGTAATCACGGCCGGTGCGGGAACTTTTTTCACAGAATCGGTCTTAGAAACGCGTTTTCATTATTAGGACAAAATTCCCCACATGGTACTGGTGTTGTATTTTTGTAGAAAACAAATACGATTCTCACAAGCAAAGTCAACAAAAACAGCCTGTAACTTTCGCGAATTCGTTTCAAATGACCCCATATTCCCTGGTCCGATAGGTTAAAAAATATAAACATAAAATTCACGAGTTTATAAAGAAAAACCAAAAATTGCAATAGTGTCAAAAAATCCTAATATGGTCCGAAATGGCGCGATTTTAGAACAAATTGGTCCAGAACGCTTTGATAATGATTTTAAATTAGATTACAAAAAAATAAAAATTTTAATGAAAAGCAAATATGTTGTTATGACAGATAAAATTAAAAAATGCATTACAGAACTTCAATGCATTTGGTGCGGAAACTTTTTTCGCGGTAGAGAAAAATTGACACCGTATTTCATAATAGTTTTTCATGCTCTACACGGCTATGTGGTGGTATTTTTTTGGTTATAGCCCTAATACACATTTATAAATGGTTGTGGTTATTTATTTCATTGAAACGTATAGAAATACCAAACACAAAAGCTACAACAGACGCATGGGTACATAAAAATAACAGATACAGGAAATAACAGATGAAAGAAAGAAAAACGGAATGGAATAATTAATAACAGAAGTAAATAATTATTTACTATAGTACCCAAAGTAGTACCTAGATTCTGAAATGTAACCATAATTTGCCCAAATATAGCATTTTTAAAAAATAGGATACAGAGAAAATTGAGCAAAGTAATTTTTTAGTTTCACCATGGGACAACTTTGAACATCGTCTGCAAAATAATAACATATTTATAAAAGTGGGCGTGGTCGGGTCTTTGGCTTCAAATATGTGCGTAAGGTCGGAGACACAACCAACATTGTATCAAAAATTAATTTTCTAACCGATATATTCGTAATTTTTGCAAATATATTTTTGCCCCCTCCGAAATTCAACAATATATGTATCCTATTTTCACCGGAAACTTTCAGGAAAATCGATGCAGTAGTTTTGTAGACGTAATGTATTAAAAAAAAAAGTTGGCGTTGTCGGGTCATTAGACTCCAAATGAGTACGTAAGGTGAGTGTGCCGTTTTCTGATTTTAGATAAATCGAAAAGGTGGGTTCGTCAAGTCCGTAAAAAACTAAGTTGGACTATGACGGACATTAAAAAAAATCCCAAATCGGTCCAGTCGTTCTCAACTCATGCACTTACCAACGAAGGACATTTCGCTCGTTTACTCAAAGAGTGACACATCTCAAAAAATCAAGTTTCGAGAAAAACGCGTTTTAAGTTGATTATTGAAATTTGACTTCCCAACTTGTAAATATTATAACACAAAAAGTAAAATAACAACTTAGACCATATTTTGTAAACAGCTAGCCAGATATCAGTGCTAAATTTCTGTGCAAGATCAATCATGATTGGAAGTGTTTTAGTGCTTCATAAACTCAAAAAACTTTTTTGTTGAATTATGCCATATTTGTAGTAAATCAGCTGTAACTCGTTGAGTTTTAGAGATATCGGAGTGAAAAATTGACACAAGATGAAGTAGAAGTCGTAAAAATTGCTAACAGAAATTGCTAACTCAGAAAACGCATTTTTTGAGTTATCCCACTCATTGAGTAAATGAGCGATTTGATCTTTATTAATACAGATTTTTTTTAAATACACAACACGTCACTTTTCGCTCCCCTGAAAATTTGCAATTTGTAGTGGAAAATAAAGATTTGCGGTCTTTGTTAATTTAATTCTGCACAATTTAAATATTCACTGTGTTATTTTAATGCATTTGTTCAACACAAAATCAATTTAATTTAATTCAATATAATTGAATGTAGGGTACTTACACAACAATTTCAATATTAAAGTTTTCCTTTTCAGTGGCTTTAGAAAAAAAATACATGAACCGATGAAAAACAATGTCTCGTAATGAGTTTCTTTCGAAAGAAACATGTCAGCAAAATATACAATTTAAACCCAAGGAAAACTCTTTTCACTTAAAACTTTCCTCTTGATGATGCTGCGAGAGCATCATCTGCAAGATACCAATAGGGTCTTTATATTCTATTTTTTTTGTATTCCCTAAGTATCCTTGTCGTTGCCATTGTCATTAAAGAGAATTTACTCTAATGCATAATGCAATGCATTTTGTGTAAAATGCTTTTATTAAAATATTGCAGTGGAATGTTTTCCCTCTTTCAATTCTCTTAAAAGCAAATGCACTATTTTTCTTCTTGGCAAATGAATTACATAGAATATACAAAAGCATTAGGTTGTTATAGGAAATATTCGCATATGAATATCTTTCGTTTAACCAAATGCATTTTGTTCGCCAAGAGAAATATCAGACGTTCGGAATATGGGCATATTACACAATGGGAAATTGTTATTAAAAAATTGATTTTATAAGAGAGTGGAAACTAAGAAAATGGAAGAAATTGGGAAGGAAGTTTGCTCATATTAGGACATGTCAGTAATGATGAACTTCATATTTTTGGGCCATTGTGCCTCGCTGATCTTATATAAACAATGGTTCTGCATGAATATTTCTTTTCTTAAAAAACTATTCTAATTGAATTCCACATTGCGCAACATTGTTTATATTGTATGTCAACAGTCTGCTTAAACGCAATTACGAAACACAACAAAGAAAGAAAGGAAAAAGGCCATTTTACTAAGGCAATTTTTTTCAAATTCATTATAAAGTAAATCCATTTAGAAGCAATAATACCATGATTTTTATATGGAAGTATAATGTTACAATAACAAAAAAAGTACAAATTAAAAACATTTTAAATGGCATTACAATACATTTTGTTTTTATCACTAACCCACTGCTTACACACATACATACACACAGTACTCGGCCATACATTGTGGCCTGTTGCCGTTAAGTAAAGTGTTAAAAATGTGATATTTAATTGACAATTACTGACAGTCACGCTTTTGCACATTCATTCATTCACTGTTCAGTAAACGAACGAACATTTGAATATTGTATAAAGTTTATGATATCACATTAACTTTTTGTATTATTGTTGGTATCATTTTTTTTTGTTTTTTTGTCAATTTAATGCAAATTAAAAGCGACACCCTCTGATTTTGTTGTTAAATTTGGATTTTTTTGTGTATTCACAAAACTTTGTTCTTCATTAAATGTCCACCAACCACATGAGTGAGTAACCCACGCATAGATGGAAGTTTTGATTACAAAATTTAAAATTGACAAACAGAAAGAACAACAACAAATATTATATAATTTAATTGTTACCATAATGAATGCCATTTTTAATTGTCTGTAGCTATTTACAACAATATATATGGTTATTTAATTACCAAATAATTTATATTAAAAATTCATTATTTTTGCCATAAATAAAAACTTTTATTATATATTGTCATTAAACAGGTGTTGTGATGTAAATAAAGTTCTTCCTGCTTATTATTGTATACAATTGATTTTAATAATTACATGAGTTCTCCAATTAAGTGGGAGATATTCAATATTCGTGACTTTCTTTAAAACATGTCACGATTTGAGAATTTTTTGATATTATTCGTGTAATCTAAGAAAAATTATTGTTTTCTTTACCTTTGACTTCCTTTGCTTTTGGTTAATATTAATAATAAACCACTTAAAGCCGTTACTTTTTGTTCACATTCAAGTACATGTACATTAGGGCGACCAAAAAAAAAAAAACAAAAGTTCTAATTTTTGGATTTCCTACAATCTAAATTTTTCCATTTGATCCAAAAACCTTATATATGAAATTTTTTGCGATCTTTTAAGGTTAACCCATGCCAAACTAGCGATCTTTGTTTCCATAGTAATTTGTATGGGGCCAAAGGTGCATTTTAACGAAAATTCTCTAAAAGCCCCAATTATGGTCCGATCGATGAAAAAACTTTACCAGTTCATTATTAGGGCTAAAATACGATTTCTACAAAAAATTGTAAAATCGGATCGGATTTTGATATAGCTCCAATAAGCATATTTGGCAGATTTTGGGTATTTTGGGCCCTATATAGCTATATCAAAATCCGATCCGATTTTTTAAGTTTTTTGTAGAAATCGTTTTTTAGTCCAATAATGAACTGGTAAAGTTTTTTCATCGATCGGACCATAATTCTGACATAATTCCCCATACAAATTACCATGGAAACAAAGATCGCTAGGTTGGCACTGGTTAACCTTAACCGATTGCCATAAAATTTCATATATAAGGTTTTAAGATCAAATGGAAAAAATTTAGGGGGTAGGAAATGCAAAAGAAAAACAATTTTTTTGGGTCACCCTAATGTACGTATATTATTTGTATTTATTACTTTGCCTAAGAAATCTGAATTTTCTACATATTTTTCTTATTTCCATTTTTTATTCCATTTTTATACCCTCAGCCTTTAGGCTAGGAAGGGTATATAAACTTTGATACGACCAAAAATGTGCCTCATCGAAATTACGGTTTTAAACCCAAAGTATGTTTGGACAATTTGGAGTCAATTTAGCCATGTCCGTCCGTCTGTCTGGTTGGTGCGCACGATAACTCTCGAATGGATCAGCCGATTCGAACCAAATTTTGGGTATCGTAATATTTTGTCCAAACATAGTTTAAGTTCGAAGATGAGCCATATCGGTCCACTCCTTCGGGTACCTCCCCCACAACAGTTCAAAATTTCAAATGGTGTGAACGATAACTCTCGAAGGGAGCAATCAATTTGGTCCAAACCTTCCACATCGTAATATTTCTTCCAGATATAGCTCGGGTTCGAATATGGACTGTATCGGTCTACTCCTTCGGGTACCTTTTGCACAAAATTCGAATAAAGTGAAGTTTAAGAGCTCCTCCCGGATCTTTTTGAACTTTTTTCAGTAGGCTGTCCTTGTGGCTTCCTTTAGACGGTACAATTTTATATATAAAAGCTCTAAGAAACTCTGATGGCACTAACCAAAACGGCAAATTCGCAAGATACTTTTCGCAGGGAGTTTCTGATTGGTGCAGACTTTGCACATCGTATTATTTGATCCAGTCATGTATCCGGTTGGAATATGGACTATATCGGTCCACTCCTTCCGGTTACTCCCACACAAAATTCGGAAAAAATCCGAGCGGAGCTCTTAAGCTTAGCTCCGCTCGGATCGATTTGAATTTTGTTAGTAGGTTGTCTTTGCAGCTTCCTTTCGACGGTACAAATTTTTTCTTGCGCAAGTCCATACTTCCTGAGATATTTTTCTGGAGTAAGTCAGCACTTCCTGAGATAATGGTTCAAAAGCTCTAAAACCCAGACGGCATATACTTAAATGGCTATTATGCAAGATAACTCTAAAACTTTTTCAAAAATTTCTTCCAAACTTAGTTTAACGTAATTTTATATTATCAAGAAGTTTGGTTACTAAAAATGTTTGGTATAGCCCCACATTACGGTACCTACTGATTTTAAAGCAAACTCATGTTGTTTTTTTTTTTTTTTTGTTTTTTGTCAGAATCTGAGGATATATCTCCGTCAGCTAATTCGTCGCACCTTCCCATGAAAGTTAAACCAAAATGCGCCCTTCGGTCTCAGATATAAAAGGGAGGTCCCATGCCATTGAACTATATATAGAATCGGTCTGCACCACCCCTTATAATGGGTGTTCGTGGGAAATTATTTTTTGTTGAATAATTACCCGGGCAACCTATTTACCGTATTTCACTATTTTTTCAAGGGGTTTTATCGTTTAGTCATCTATAGGCATATCAGAAAAATAATAAAAATACAATGCACTCCATGCAGATGTACGCAAATCCATTACAGGGTATCGTGTAAGGGACCGGGTTAGAGTGGTGACACGGTTGGGCTACATGACAGTCTGTACCAACACGTAGTAAACGAGCAAAGTGTCGGGAGAAACGGAGATAGAGTAAAAATACATTATTCGCCAAAAATTGTGGTTTTGGTAAAGCGACATCCTCCTTCCTGTCAAACAAAGAGATCTGGTAACAGAGACAGAGCGTTCTAGGGCTATGGAACGATCATATTTCTAAACTATTGGTTTTCGGTAGTAGCAATGAAGAACCTTCTAGAACCAATTCCAGAATGTAATACTAAGTGCATACTGGCTAGTCACATAACTCAAGACAGCAGTATTACGACAGACTATAATAAGGGAATGGGCTACCAGCCGAGTTTTTGCACACCGGAGACCTATAAGCTAGTGGGAAATCTATATGATGATTCGAAATTGAGTATGCTATGCCGTCCACAAAAAAAAAAAAAAAAAAAAAAAAAAAAAAAAAACAATATAAGACTGTATTTTTCAATCGCAGAGAACTCCTGCCCATCACATATAAATTTGTGAGGCACACAAATTCTGGCGTAGGCACAAACTAAGCAGATTGATATTGACAATTTTTTGTTGATTACAAAGCATCTAAGTACCAAATTTTAGCCATTTCGGCGTGATAATTAGGCTAAAATCTTCAAAATACCGAAAATCGGGAGGTACCGTGCAATGGGGGCTATATGAAGGCGTGGAGATGTATGGACAAATTTCTGAGGGAAAGATTTATACTACCAACGGAAACCAAATACCAATTTTCAACCATTTCGGGGAAAATTGAGGCCATTACCTTCAAAACACCGAAAATCCGGAGGTACGTTCTATGGTGGCTATATGAAGACCAGAGATGGTCTGTATGACGTTTTTTTAGGTTTTCGACTGTAAGAAAGTTGTAAACGTCGAAAACGTCATATACTCGTAGAAAACGTATAAGAAGTAGTAAATGTCATAAACGTCAAAATATTAAGGTTACCATAATATTTTTCAGTTAATATTCTGCAAGCCTGTCTTTGTTATTGAAGAGGATCCGTACCCTTTTTGAAAATAACAGCATATTTTTATTAATATTTTAATTTTTATAATAACTGAAATAATTGAACAATAAATTGGATTACGCACTTAGCACGCCATCTACAATATATTCCGAACACTACCAATACTTTACGTAGATTCAAAGAATTTGCGGGTGAAGTAATAAACAAACATATGTATAGTGCCCATATAATATAAAAAATATATATAAAATGTACATTTTAGAGTGAAATCTTTTTATGCCTGTTTTGTAATAAAATAGGATCTCAAAAAAATAATAATAAAATGAGTTTTATTATTATGGAAAAACATCGATTTTTAGGATATAAAATTCGTTTGTTTATTCTGTCAAAAACCTTGTTAGTTTGGCTAGGTTTACGACGTTTCCGACGTATGTAATATACGTCAGAAATGTATGTCATTTACGTCATCATTGTAGACAGACCATCTCTGATGAAGACGTGTACCTACATATACCGAGAAATTGCATATGGAACGTTTAATACCCCAAATGAAGACCAAATACCAAATTTCAGCCGTTTAGGTGGATTATTGTGGCCACAACCTTCAAAATACCGAAAATCGGAAGGTACCGTTCTGTGGGGGCTATATGAAGGCATGGACCTATACCGACAAATTCCATATGGAACGTTTAATACCCCAAATGAAGACCAAATACCAAATTTCAGTCGTTTAGGGGGATTATTGTATCCACAACCTTCAAAATACCGAAAATCAGGTGGCTCCGTTCAATGAGTTCTATATCAAAACGTGGACCGATATAGCAAATTTGCACTACCAAACATCCTAGGAGTAATAGAAACTTCTATACCAAATTACAAAGCTCTATATTGAAAATTGCGAGCTATATCATGAATTCGACAGTTCAAAGTAGGTTGGCCAAGATGGTCAAACAAGGGAGATACCACAGTCCGTAATGCATTCAATTTTCAATTTTTTTGTAATCACGCTTTTTACTATTTTATGGGGAAAGAAATTGGCATTTCTCAAAAACTGTTAGGTAGGTATGATTCTTGTCTTTAAAAATAAATGTATTTTTATTTTATTTTACTTCTGCTTCTGTATTTTAGTCAAATTGAAAGTTTAGTAGACTAGAATTTTCTAGGTCAGACAATGCCCGTGGTGATATGTTCGTAAAAAGACAGCTGGTAGTGTCCTCTTTCAGGCCATATATACGTTTGTACCTGTCCTGTTTTTTTACTTGTAATGGAATTACTTAGAGGAAATTGGAGAAACAGTATTGTAAAATAATATAATAATTGACTTTAATTTGGTATTTTCTGGGTAGAGGAAACATTCTTCGATAGTAAAAGTTTGTGTTCTTTAGAGGCGTCAAATATCCCTTCGGATTTGTTTGAGTATAAGTCTACGTTTTAATATAGTTGTCATATGAGCCGTTCAGTGCACACATTGATTAACTCCACTTTTTGAAAAATCTTAAATTTAAGTGTCAAAGCCCTTGATATAGTCATAACTTTTTTATATTTGTAATATCTTTCTTGAATAAATTAGATTAGCACCTTTAAATTACATATAAACAATGACAAACATACAGATATACAATGACAAGTATACAATTTTGACGAGGCGGTTAAATATACAAAAACATAGAACCAAATACATATTCCAAAATAAAGCCGGTTTGGTCAGAAAGTGTGTCTTAAAATTCCAAAATATTCAAACAAAATCATATTTTCGAAAAAAATATTTTTTAATAGTTTAATTAAAGATTTGAAAGCATGTACTGTAATGCAGAATTTAAAAAAAAAATTGGATTATCACCCAAATTCCTCAGCATCCATTGGACCTATCTTGATGGAATTTTATTTGAAGAAAAGTCGTTCTATGTTTACAGAATTTTGCCCAAGAAAAAATGATTTCGAATCACTCTGCGGCGTAGTAAGAACCGGATCTGATTTAGGTGTAAGCCGATATGTTCATTAGGGCGACCCAAAAAATGTTATGAAAAAAAAACAAGTCTAGTGACGTTTCTCGGACGAGTGAAAGCCGCAAACTTTCATGGAAAACCTATTTTAAAATCTATTTTAAGTTTGGCTTATGATGATTATTTTCTTTCTACGTTTAGGTTTAATCGTTTTAGATTTCTTCGTGCATAGATTTCCATATCAGAATGAAAATTTCATTTATTAATACATAACATTTTTTTTTTTAAAATATATACAAAAAGTTGAAATACCCCTGTCGACCATTAGGTTAATTGTTTTTCTCATTTATTTTCACCAATTACCATTTATACAAAAAAATATATATTCTGCTACATGACCTAATGGGAAACCAGCAATATTAAATGCTAGTTCACACGCAAGCAGTGGCATTTTTTTCTTCTTCTCTTTCATAATAAATAGATATTAAAAAACATTAAATTATTATATAAAGGAAATTTCAAATAACAAAATATAACATGGTTGTTTTATGTAGTGGCACAGCAATGGTTGGTTATGCCGTAAACAAATTGAACAACAAATTTTCCCACTAATTTCATTTCAGCACTTGAACATGAAAACGTTTTGTTGCTGTTGTTGGTTTTTATCGAGAAAAATTATTTGATTATTTTGAAAGAAAACATTTTAAACAACAATTAAAATTGTACGAATGACGCCGTTTCAGGCCATTGAATCTGTGGCGTCGGTCATTATTGAAGAATATAATTTTTTCATATACATACATATTGTTGTATTTGCTTTTTTTCAATTGCTCTCGACTGGTTGGGATGCCTTCCTTGCGCATGACGAAAACTAATTCCAAAATGCCTCGATACAAAACTGTTGCCTGCCATTAACCACTTGAACTGGAAATTAAATATAACGTGAAGGGGCATGAATTTGGTATATAATAACATAGTTGTTCCTTTTTCACATTCATACATACATATTTCGTGTACACATAAAAATGTACCAGAACTGCTATTAAATTTTTTTATTGTTTAGATAATATTAAAATTATAACAAAATATTGAAAAAGTATCATTCTATGTCAGGCAATGATGATGAACCAAATTTTTATTTAATATTCAAAAGAGCTTTTGGAATATTGACCATTGAAGCAGTTTTCGCAATAAATTTTGTATGATATTATTATATAGAAACATCTGTTTCGAATATATGATAACCAAGTTGCTAATGGTGTCTTTAATTTAATCTAAATTGTATTGAATTTGAAATATATGTAATAAATAATCCCTTTAATTCATATATGTCACTACATTTTGCCACGAAATATGCTGATGAATTTTAAAATATTTTTGTTAGAACTAATTACAATACAAATTGTTTTTTCATAATTTATTGAAATATGCCTCTTGTCCATAATGTATACAAGTAAATAAATACACATGTGTATATTCTCTTCAAAGTGTTTACATAACGACAAATAAAACATTTACATAGACATTTAGAAACCTCAAAGATAACACTTTCAATGGACATATTTTAAAATAATCAAAAGAAGTCACATCCATGAAACAAAGGGTCACACCAAACAAACAATAAGAGAAAACATTTAAATAAATTCAAAAATTCAGAACTGATAAATGAGGCATGTTTTGCGTCTAGAATTACAATGGCGCGCACATATGACTTTCATACCAAATCATATACATACAAATTTCACATTTCGTTAACCAGTCATCGAACCGCCAACAACGTAGTACTTCAAATTCAATATAGTATTTTCAGACCCAAACCACTTGAGTCGAGCCATATTCCATCCACAATGTTTTTGTTGTTTTGGCTGTCACAATCATGTCTCATGTATACCAAAGAAAAAATATGAAGAAAATGTCGGCATGCATTCGTAGAATCACAAGAATCTACAAAAACAACAACAAGAAGATACACCACACCAAATGTGACACTTCACAGAGGCCTGAGAACCCGCCACTGGGTCCCTGTCAAGTCAAGTTGAGTTTGTTGGTCTGCGGTAAAGTGTTGCTTGACTTGAAATGAATTATTGACATTGATAACTCCCCACAATGTATTGTCCATTTTAATGTAGAAATATTATGTATCTGCCTCCTATCTACATAACAACACAGAGCACCTTCCTAACAGACATTTTGTTCTCCCACAGACTAAAGGTATACTTCTGCTTTGCTTTGTTGTGATTAATTTTTTTGAGAGAAACACAACAAATATTTACTTTTTTACACTTTTTTGGTATTTTTTCTTACATTATGAATAAAATATTTTCAATATGCTTTCTGACTGCTTAATTAATTTTGAAAATAAAAATTCAATCCTTTGTCCAGTCAGCAGAAACAGACAACATAACATTTATATGCATTATTTATTCAGTTATGCACTTCTTTTGAAAAACGGTCGACACGGGGGAGAGGGGAAGGAGGTGTAGAGATATTGATATGGAGTCTTTTGTATATTCCATAGACCCCATCATTTCCAAACCATTGACTATGGAAATCTAGACAAAATGTCTGCTAATAATGTCTTACAACAAATGGTGCCATAAAAAAAAAAACAAAAAATACGTAATTAAATATTTAAGTGATTGGGTTTATGTAAGGTCGTCTGGGCGGCAAAACATATGTAAATATATTCGTGGTAAATGATCATGTAATTTGTATATAAAACATACACAATTAGCTAAAATTTTTTAATAATATATGCATGTAAGTGTATGCATAAAATATATTGGGAAAATACTATATCATAACAAACTTCGGAACTTTGAATTCTGTAATATACCGCATGGAGAAATTTTGTATGGAGTTTTCCACTCACAATAAATTTTACGAAATCTTAAAGCAAAAGAGTAATGAATTAAAAAACAAGTAAAAAAGTATATGTCGGCATTGCCGACACAGATATACCCTCAGCCTATGTAAATTGAAACTTTCATATACGGACAGATCGAATGTATTTGGGTTTCTTCAGAATATTGTGGCCCTTTTTGGACATTTGGACTTGCCGACAAAAATGTTGATTAGGATTAAAGTTCAAAAGTGTTGCGGAGGTGGTACTTAAAGAAATAGATCGACATAGTCATTATCGAAGTGGACCTTATTTTAGATAGATATCGCGCCCACTACTCGTTTTAGTGGATCATCGTATAACTTTTGAACCAGTATGCCAGGAAGCATGGACTTGCCCACGGATAATATAATATCGCTGTAAACAGGACCACAACGAACGACATCGGTATACATGTCCAAAGGATCTTCGAACAGACCCTCAACTGCATCTAGATACAAATGATGAACTTTTGAGGGGGAGGTAACCTAAGGAGAAGACCGATATGGGCCATTTTAGAAGTAAAACTAAATTTGGAGATCCAAAGTTCGGACCAAATTGGTTAACCCGTTCAGGAGATATTGTGCATACCATTTTAGTGACATTTTCTAAATATTGGGGGAAATTACCGGAAGTTGTGGACCGGTATTGCCCATCTTCGAATTGAAACTGATTTTGGATCAGTTCGACAGTTGATCAGTTCGAGAGTTATCGTGGTCTCCAGCCACACGGTGTACACTCTGCCATAGGGTTTCTTTACACCTTCCTGGCTGTTTTTCTCAAGAAGTATGGACTTGCCCCTGAAAAACTTTTTACCGTCGTAATTGAGGCAGCTAATGCAAGTTGCCTCAATTAAAATCAAAGTGATTCGAGAGCAGGACTCAAAGTGAACTTATCCGAAAATTTGTGTGGGAGGTACCAGAAGGAGTGTACAAGTATAGTCCATATTCGAACCTAATCTATATCTGATAGATATATTAGGATGTGTAAAGTATGGACCAAATCGAGTTAAGAGTTATCGTGCGCACAATTTTCCGAACGTTTTTGAACTGTTGTGAGAGAGGTACCTGAAGGAGTCAACTGATATGGCTTATCTTTGAACTTAAACAATGTTTGGACAAAATATTACGAAGGACAATTTTTGGACTGAATCGGCAGATCCGTTCGAGAGTTATCTTGTGCTCCAACAACTACACACGTTGTCATATTGTTTTTTTTTTGCACCTTTCGTGCTATTTTCTCAGGAAGTATGGACTTGCCCCTGATGAAACTAGTACCGTCCTTTGGTGGGCAGTGAACACAACTTGCTACAATAAAAATCGAAACGATTCGAGAGCAGGTCCTAAATTGAAATTTTCCGAATTTTTGTGTGGCAGGTAACCTAAGGTGTGGACCGATTGAGTCCATATTGGAACCTCATCTAAGTCTGGTAGAAATTTTACGCTGCATAAAGTATGGACCAAATCGGTTACTCCCTTCAAGAGTTATCGTGCTCACAAATTTTCTGAACATTTTCGAACCGGAAAGAGTGGACTGATATAACCCATCTTCGAACTTAAACTAAGCTTGGACAAAATATTATGAAAGCCAAATTTTGGACCGAATCGATTGATCCGTTCGAAAGTTATCGTGCGCTCCAGACAAACACACGGACATGGCTAAATCCACGCCAAATTGTCTGAAACGGATTTCGTCCAAACATACTTGTGTTCTAAAACCATTATTTCGATGATGCACATTTTGCCCGTATGAAAGTGTATATACCCTCGTTAGCATAAATCCTGAGGGTATAAAAATTGTCCTATGTTAGCAATTTTTCGTTTAGAAGTTTTTCGTCCACTGGAAATCTCAAATGCCCAATTACCGATATTTCAGTAAAAATGTAGCTATAATCCTCAAAATACCTAAAATTGGGATGTACCGTTATATGGGGGTTATAGCAAAACATGGAGCTACTTAGACAATTGTTTTGCGGAGAAGTGTTGTCACCGCTATCAGCATCAAATAACAAAATACAGCAAGTTCTGTTAAAAATTGTAGCTAAAATTCTAAATAAACCCGAAAATCGGAAGTTACTCTTATATGAGGGCTATACCAAAACACGGAGAATAGTTTTGACCGCTAGGAGCCTCAAATGGCAAATTACAGCTAGTTCGGTTAAAAATTTTAGCTAAAATTCTCAAAATACCGAAAATCGGGAGGTACCGTTATATGGAGGCTATAACAACTCATGGACCCATGTGAACAAGTTTTGGTGGATAAGTTTTATGACCACTGCGAACCTCAAATGTTAAATTACACGTAGTTCTGCAATCGGGCCGTTTCGTTGTATGGGGGTTATAACATAACCTAGGCCGATATAGCCCATCTTCGAAATTGATCTGCAAGACATTCGAAAATATAGCGTTCTACCCCCATTATTGTGTGATTACAATAGACGGACACGGCTAGATCTACTCCTGTTCAAGAATATATATGGGGATTTCTGAGTAAATTCGGACACTTTTTCAAACAGAGGTTTTTGATTTCTTGTATTTTTAGCTGTTTTAATGCTGCTCATCTGCGAAATATTTCAGTATATTTTCAGATTTTTTTTTTTTTTTTGACAAACGGTTACAAACGGTAAAAAATATATGCAAAAAAATACTCATAACTTATTTAAGGGGTTATGACCACTTGCAAATTTTACATAATCGAACAAATTATTGGCTCATTTTAAAATGCAGATAGAATAGAATATGTGGCAAACAACTTCGAGTCGATCGAACAAAAACCAGCTGAGATATGAGCGTTACAAAGGAAAAAAAATCATTATGATTTGTATGTAATATCGAAGTTTGAAATGTCAGTTTCTCAAAATGACATTTGAAAGCGGTACCGACTGTAAGTAGAAAACGAATGATCTGATCTTCACATGTTTTTGTGAGATTATTATAAACATACAAGGCTGTCCTTAAGCGAGAGACTTAAAAAAATGTTGGCGGATTAATGGCGAATAAACTGTAAACTTTTTAATTGAAATTTTTACTTTGACAGTTTTCCAGTTTTTTAAATGGTTATTTTTTGTTTCCGTTTCGCTTAAGGTCAAGATAATTAGGTTCTTAATGATCCCACAAAAACATATGCTGATCGGTTTATTCATTTTCGAGCCACAATGGGCACCGCAAGCTGCTTTAGTAAGTGTTTCGTAGACAGCCATTTGTCAGAAAAATGTGCACTATTTTTTCAAAAAAAAAATCCGAAAGTAGCTCAAGGTGTGGCATCTCAGATTAAATCTAAATCATCTAAAAAAAATGTTGCATTTCTTGTAAAAAAACATGAAAAATTGATTTTTTTCGTGCTCGGTAAGTTGCCATAATCCCTTAATATTGATCCAAATAGAAAAAATCTTTTATTTGATATTCGCTATCTAATAAAAATAGAATATTTTTTATTTACTTGAATTTTTTTTTGTATTAAACTACGATTATTCACAAAAATGATAAGCCCTATTTGGTAGTGGGATTCGAATAATTATTATTTTTCTAAATTATTTAAAATTTGTCAATAAAATTTTTCCTTTATACCAGTGTGAAACATTTGTTATTTTATAAAAAAAAAATAAATTTTTTAGGTTTATCATAAACATCTTAAAAACTGAAAATTGAAGGAGTTTTTAAGTTGTTTAAGATAAATTCCTAAGTAAAATAATAACAAAAATGCTAATAAATGTATTTTTTTACCATTATGGCAGTAAGCATGGACTTGCTCACGAAAAACATAATATCACTGTAAGAGTACCTTTGATAAAAATTTCCAAAAAAAACTTGGACAAACTGCATATAAAGAAACATTGTGAACTTTTGTGGAACGATATGGCCCATTTCCGAACTTAAACAAAGTTTGGATAAAATATTATTAGATCCAAAGTTTGGAACAAATCGATTGCTCCGTTCAAGAGATATCGCGCCTGCCATTTTATCGAAAATTGTTTTTGGAGGAGGTACTGAAAGTAGTGGTCCGACAAGAACCATCTTCGAACTTTATCTAAGATTAGCCGAATGTTGTTCTGTCTTGTTCAAATGTTGTTCTGCGCACCAGCCACTACAATTGGTGACAGTAGGGGTTGTTTCAGCTTTCGAGCCAGTTTCTCAAGAAGTACGGACTTGCACATAAAAATTTTGTACCCGTCGTAATAGGAGTGGACCAATTGGGTTCATATTGGAACCTCATCTATATCTGGTAGAAATTTTACGATGTGCAAAGTGGGTCATCGTGCATACTTTTTTAGCGAAAAGTTCTGAACTTTTGTGGGGGAGATACCCGAAGGAGTTGACCGATATGACCCAACTTCGAAAATGATCTGTGTTTGGACAAAATATTACGAGAGCCAAATTTTGAACCAAATCGGTCGAACGGATCGAGAGTTATCGTGCGCACCAGCCAGACAGACGGACGGACATGTCTAAATCGACTCCAAATTATTCGAAACAGATTTCATTCAAGCAAACTTTGGATCTAAAACCATTATTAACCATTATTTCGATGAGGCACATTTTTGGTCGTACCAAAGTATATGAAATCGGGCAAACACATATGGGAGCTATATCAAAATCTGAACCTTTTTCGAAATAATTTAATGATCTAGTCCAAATTCCGTCACACATTTAAAATTGCATCAAAATTGGACATACATACATAGAGAGGTTGGTGTACCAAATACCTATAATCTGGCGAAAATATATATGGGAGCTATATCCAAATCTGAACCCATTTCAATATAATTTGGCAAATTTATTTCTAGTCCGAATTCTGTGACATTTTACAAATAACAACAAAATTGGACAGAATTTGGTTGTTTGGTGCACCAAATTCCTTAAATCGGGCGAAAATATATATGGAAGCTATATCCAAATCTGAACCGATTTCAATATAATTTACCAAACTTTCTTCTAGTGCAAACTTCGTCATACATCCCCAATAGCTATATTCAAATCTGCAGTGCGATCCTCTAACTCATTTTTCGAGTTACCGACAAAAATTGATATAATTAAAACGCAAAATTATGAATGAAAATTTTTAATAAAAGTTGACAACACTCTTGCTATCGGTAAAACTTTACGACTACTTTCTTTTGGTCGCTAACTTACCGAATAATATCGTTAATTACCGAAATTATAAGCATTTTAATTTTACCGACATTTGTCGTTAACTCAAAAAATGGGGTAGAGAATCGCAGTACTGAACCGATTTTAGGCAAAAGCAATAGCGTTCTTCCTATGACTAACGAAATTATCTTCCCAATTTTTCAGCTGAATCGGACAATAAATGCTACCTGTACGTTGCGAAAGGACGGACGGACATGCCCTAAAACTATATACAAAGACATAATACCCCTTACTACAGTGTGCTGTAGGGTATAGAATATACATTACTATTTTCATATACTATTTTCGATACTTTCGTAATTTTTGCAAATATTGCGTTAAAAAAAAAACAAAGACATAGGGGAGGTTCACCGGCCTAACGAAATTCAAAGAATTATTTAGCCTATTTTCACCAGGCGTTTTCCCTGTACATTCTCTGAAAATTACAGAAAAATAGGGTTTGCCATGTATGAATCTATATGGAACTTACAAACATTTCCGGGTTTCAATTCTTCTTTCATTAAAACTTTAATGGGATTACTTCTAACATTTTAAAAAATGATTAGGTAATCGGTGTAGCCGTTTTGGGATTTTAAATTAATCGAAAAAAGTGGGCGTGGTCAATTTTTCTTTCCATAAAAACCACAGTCAAAACATTAAAAAAAAAAAAACAAAATATCTAAATCGGTCTAATCGTTCCAACTGATGCAATTACCAACGAACGACATTTAATTTTTTAATAGATTGTACAGTTCCTTGTCAAGGCAAGATATTTGAATGTACCCTAATAAGGGATATCTACTCTCAGTGGACGTTAAGAAAAGTTCTTCTTCGCAATATGGAATACGAATTCAGATATATGTATCTTTAATACAATCTTCATAGATACCTTACTTTTTAAAAGGGGGCGCTATCCACATAAGCCAAATATTTACAGTCGAACTTCTCTATAACGATTTTTTTCTCTATAACGAATAAAAATTGAAAACACAACTTTTTCCCACAAATTTCCACCTATTTTAAACTGTCTATAGCGAACTTCCCTATTGCGAATGCTTCTTTATAAAGAAGTTTTAATTCTCACACAAAATAATCTCTCTACAACGAATTATTGAAAAACGTTATTAATTTTAATTTACACAATAAATGTGACACAAACAAAACACATTCATCAACGGTGTTTTTTATTGGAGTTCACACTAAAAAGGAGAAGCAAAACGCTTTTATCAATGCTCTTAGAATAGAAATTGATTCAAAATAAGTTAAATTTCCAAACACTACTATGCATAGTTTACTTTCATTGCTCAAAAATTACTCTCTATAATGATTTTTCTCTATAAGGTAGTAAGTAATTCGTCGGTCCCCAACTGCAGTGGATATTTTTTCTTATTATTTGCTCTTAATTGGAAGTTCTGAAACAGTAATTAGTTTCTATCTTGCGTATCCAAACATATGTTTTATCCTTTTGTCATTTGGAAATTTTTAATATTCTAATTGCAAATTATAGTTTTAATTTTTTTAATCTTAATTGTGTTTTGTTAATAAATTGTTTTGTCTTGAATTTCATAGCTGAATATTTTTACAAGCTGTAGTTATTAATTTTATTTTACTAAAAAATTGAAAATTTTCTGCAATTCTTTGTTAAATCATGTAATAAATCCCTGCGCACACTCCTTATTTTTTGGATAATATACGAATAAAATAAAAATGTCTTCCGACGTTTACATAAACAACGATATACACACCCATAAAGCAATGCCGACGGAACATTTAATTCTCAGACATAGGTAACTACAAACACAAATGTCTCTAATGCATAGTAAATATTTTTTCGGCATAGTTGTAGGGTTTTTAAAATTTTATGAAAAAACCCGAATAATTGTTATGCATAAGCAAAATGTTAATTTTATTCACCCTCTATCTACACAAAAGTAATAATTTATAACTTTTCAGCGGCTTAATTAGCACCTCAGAAAAAAATAAAAACACAAAGCAAACTGACAAAATCTTAAGACATAAAACATAAAATTGTGAAAAATATGATAGAACGTTTAAGGGAGTTGTGGAAGGCCAAAAAAGAATTGCACTCATGGAACAAACAAAGCATTTTCGTTTGATATTTTATAACCGTGGCTTGTGATAAAAAAGACAACATGTCGAAAGAAATGCAAATTGTTCGAAGCCAAAATCTAAAAATAAAATAACCAAAAAACATGCCGTACGACAGCATTTGCACTTGAGCACTTAATACTTAAATTGATGGAGAATTTTTTTCCATTTGCCATTCATATCAAATATCCTTTTAAATGCATAAAACTCATTTGGCGGCCATTGGAATGGTAGAAGGAAAAAAAAAACGAACAGAACTAATAAGATCCCCCTACCAAAATTAAAGCACACACACGCACATAAATGATCATTAAATGGCACTTGTCATGACAAGTTTTTTTTCTCTGCAGGTTCTTCTTGGAGCAACGGCTGGTATTTACAAGGCAAAAAAAGGAAAAAGAACTTAATAAAAAACAAGACAATGTGAACAACTGATTATTTTTTTTTTACAAAATTACTAACATAGCAACGCATCCAGACAGACACTTAAAAGCATTTGCAAAACCTACAGACAACAGCGGCTGTTGTTACTGCTGCAAGTAATTCAACCGGGGTGACAGGGAAATAAACAGAACAGGAAAATAAATTTTGAACTTTATATCGATTTGAAATTAAAAACGCATTTAAAAGCACTTAAAACGCAAAACAAACCATGAATGTGCGTTCGGCACATTCGGCAAAGTGATGAGATATGAAAATATCGAATCGATATTCGGTTCAACATTATGGGACCTTTATTTTCACATTTACTTACATAGAACTAGAACTATATACAAAAACTCGCCAGCACTAAAATATTTTTCCCAGACTAACCCTCAATATTTGTGGAGAATTATATCAGCAATGGGTTCACGGGCATATCTCGCAAAATTCGTGATAAACACCAAAAAATTGCCTAAGATGATTTTGTAAGCGTACCCATTTTTGCATTCGTCCAAGGTTTGTAGTCTCAAATCTCGTCTTCATCTACTTTTTAAGCTTAGAAGGCATCTCATAATATTTAAGGATTCTTTAAGACAAAAATATTTTGTATTTTTAGCCAGATTTTGTCCAAGGCTGAATCTTATATACAGTCTGAAGCCGGAAAACAAAATTTTATAAATTATCAAAGGGAGTTATGTCCGCCTCACAAGGCCAAAATTGATTTGGAAGTTATGTCACGCACCGCAAGAATCCATGAAAGAAGAAATTATCTTAGACAAATAGGAATGGCGTTAAGTTCGGCCGGGCCGAATTTTTTATACCCTCCACCACAAACTGTTTTTCATTGCAGGAGCAGAATATCTTTACTGATAATAATCAGTGTAACAGAGCTCATATGGGGCGTCATCGTTGTTTTTTTCCAAAACATGGACCAATATTTACAATTTTCCGAATTGAACTTTTTTATCCTCTGGCAGCACATAATATTAAATTACAGCAATCTCGGCTCGAAAATCTTACAAAAACCCTCGAAATACATAAAATTGGGCAACATCGGCTAGACTTAAACCTGGATATATGTATATGGGTAGTTTTTTGCGTTTTCTATCTTCTGGTATCACAAAATTTCAATTCACATCCACTTCAGTAGAAAAATGTGACTAAAATCTTAAAAGAAAAAATCTTAAATGGGGGCTACCCATATATGATGCCATACCAAAACGTGGACCTATACACTCTGATATTTAGCAAGGTTGTTTTATACCCACTCGCGAAATAATACAGCGAATACTAAATACGAAACTTCAGTTATTCCAGTTGAATCATGTGGCTAAAACTTTCAAACTAAGAAAAATCGGAGGATGTATTTAACGTTTACTTGTATCGAGTAATTTCTGGAGGAATGTTTTGTAACTCCAACGAATACTAAATCCAACTTTCATAGGGGCTAAAGGAAGGCGTGGATTATACCGACAAATTTCAGGTGGAAATACAAAATAACGAAAATCGGGGGTGCCGTTCTATGGGGGCTATATAAAGACGTGGAGCAATACAATTTCAGGTGGAAAGTTATATACCCCCAATGAAAACTTAATACCAAATTTCAGCCGTTGCGGTTGGACACTGAGGGCACAACCTCCAAAATACTGAAAGTCGGCAGGTAGCGCTCTATGTGGACTATATGGAGATGTGGACCTTTATCGAAGAATACCAGGCAGAAATTAGTATACCCCCAACGTATACTAAATACCAAATATCAGCCATTTCGGTGAAATACTGAGGCCACAGTCTTCAAAATACCGAAAATCGGGAGGTACCGTATAATGGGGGGCTATATGAAGGCATGGACCTTAGGGTTATGACTTTTTGACGTTTTTTCTCAACAATGATTTCCTGTAGTGAGAATGAATGAACTTTGTCATATTAATACCTAAAATAACATGGATTCCATTTTATTATAAAAAAGCGGAAGCTTTTTTTGTCGGATCATTTTATAATTAAGATTTTATGCAATCTTAGGAAAAAACTCATCAAAATATCATACAGGAATACGAGTTTGTAAAAAAGTTATAACCCTAATGGAACTATTGCCGCAAAATTCAGTTTTATATCCACAACGAAGACTAAATATCAAATTTTAGCCATTTGGGTAGGATGTTGATGCCACAACCTTTGAAATACTGAAAATCGGAAGGTACCATTCTATGGGGGCAATATGAAGGCGTGGACCTATTACCGCAAATTTCAGGTGGAAAGTTGTATCCCCCAACGAAGTATAAATACCAAATTTCAGTCATTTCAATGGGAGATTGAGGCCACAACCTTCAAAACACCGAAAATCGGGAGGTACTGTATTATGGGGGCTATATGAAGGCATGGACCTACTCTGACAAATTTCAAGTGGGAAGTTTTATATTCCCGAATTTCAGACTTTTTGGTGGGATATTGGGTGGATACCGTTCTATGGGGGCGCTATGAATATATCCCATTTTCAATACCAAGCATCCTAGGCATGGACCTATTAAAAATTGGAAGCTATATCTCGATTTCAACAGACAGACGGACATGGTTATATCGACTTAGAATTTTATGACGTTCAAGAATATATACTTTATGGGGTCTCCAGCGCTCAGTGGTTCAGAGTCGTTTTTTCCTGGTCAAAATCCTTTACCTTTAAACGGATAGCGATATTTTCATAATTTTTTGTTGTTGGTTTTTTTTTTTGACAGATAACATAATCAGCTTTCCGATGCATTAAAAACATTCCAATTCGGTCTAGTAGTTGCAGAGGAATTGAGTAGTTGCCATGTAAAACATCTCTACAAGTGGTGTCTTAGAACACGCCGTTCGGGCTCGGGGATAAAATGTAGGTCCCATATCATTGAGCTAATATGAATCGGGGTGCACTCATTGATATGATAGAAGTCTCCCTTGTCCCGCCTGGGTTGTTTGTGGAACATTTATTATTATTATTATTATTATTATTATTATTATTATTATTATTATTATTATTATTATTATTATTATTATTATTATTATTATTATTATTATTATTATTATTATTATTATTATTATTATTATTATTATTATTATTATTATTATTATTATTATTATTATTATTATTATTATTATTATTATTATTATTATTATTATTATTATTATTATTATTATTATTATTATTATGATTATTACTGTTATTATTATTATTATTATTATTATTATTATTATTATTGTTATTATTATTATTATTATTATTATTATTATTATTATTATTATTATTATTATTATTATTATTATTATTATTATTATTATTATTATTATTATTATTATTATTATTATTATTATTATTATTATTATTATTATTGTTATTATTATTATTATTATTATTATTATTGTTATTATTATTATTATTATTATTATTATTATTATTATTATTATTATTATTATTATTATTATTATTATTATTATTATTATTATTATTATTATTATTATTATTATTATTATTATTATTATTATTATTATTATTATTATTATTATTATTATTATTATTATTATTATTATTATTATTATTATTATTATTATTATTATTATTATTATTATTATTATTATTATTATTATTATTATTATTATTATTATTATTATTATTATTATTATTATTATTATTATTATTATTATTATTATTATTATTATTATTATTATTATTATTATTATTATTATTATTATTATTATTATTATTATTATTATTATTATTATTATTATTATTATTATTATTATTATTATTATTATTATTATTATTATTATTATTATTATTATTATTATTATTATTATTATTATTATTATTATTATTATTATTATTTTTATAGTTGCAGAGGAATTCAAGGTCAAGTTCAAATTTTGAGTTTTTTCATATTTTGCATCAAAATATGCATAATTCTGTGAAATTGGAACTTTGTTCCAAGCTGTTCCCTAAAAGTTCTTGTCCACTAAAGTTGGAGTTTTACTAGAATTTTGTATCTGAGGAAAAATAAAAAAAAAAAACAATGAACACAGTATCAGTTAAAGTTTCCGAGAAATCGTTATTTCTTTCTCCAGAAATTTGCAAAAATTACGTATTTTTCAAAACTGCCTAAACATTGTCGTTTTTAGGAACACGCCACGCTCAATATTTTGGCCTCAGTT
This sequence comes from Musca autumnalis, assembly GCF_047663935.1. Classification (NCBI taxonomy): domain Eukaryota; kingdom Metazoa; phylum Arthropoda; class Insecta; order Diptera; family Muscidae; genus Musca; species Musca autumnalis. The sequence continues at coordinate 160,444,421 of NW_027411644.1, forward strand.
TTGGTTTCCTTAGTTTCAATATGTTTACTATTGAACCCCATATTAACCATCGGTAACGACAAAAAATTGATGTTTTCCCCAGAAAAATCAATTCCTGAACCACTGTACGGCGAATATTTCGATGTGTTACAAACGGAATGACAAATATAATTATACCCTCCATATTATTATTATTATAAAATTTGCCGTCTCTATATCGAATAACCGGCAGATTTATTTTTACTCAGGGTTTAACAAAGAACGCGATCGCTGATGATTATTTCGATATAAAATGAAATTGTGAATAATCGGGGAATTGAGTGGATAAATAAAACTTGCAAACATTAAAACTCTTTCAATGTAAACGGAATTTTTCCGATACCGAATAGGTAAATTCACAAACATTCCAATATAAACGTTAAGATTTCTAAAAATGAATAGGTAAAAAACAGGTTCATAAACTACCTGATAATATGTTTGTCAATTATAATAGAAATGGGTTAAAATTTCAATTTCAGGTTGTATGTTACAAATCGCCCACCTACTGAGAAAAATCATAATTGAAATAAACAATAAAACACGTTTTCTGCAAAATCGATGTTTTAGTTAGGGAAATCGTGGAGTAAACGCCGCCCTATGTTCATATGCTCAGCTTACTTACCTTTTGTGTTAAATCAGCAAATATACCTAAAAACAAAAAAAAAAACATTTGTTTATATCGGAAATGATGTTTCAACAATAAACACTGACTTTCGAATTGAGCAAAATAATAAACACATAAGTAAAAAAAACAATTAAGGTTTCAAAATTTAACTTTTATCTTTCTCTGCAATAATATAAGTGATTTATTTTAAAAATCAATTAGGCTTATAAATATCGTAAATTTACTTGTTGTTTAAGTCATATCTGTTTTAAACATAAAGATAAGAAAAATATATTTGACTTATAACATATATTTTTGTGATATTCGTTAAGTAATGCCAAATTCTTCAAAAGGCAATGACATGTTTCTTTCATTAAAAATTCAACAAATTTTCCCGAAGTTTTTGAGGGCTTGTATCTTGATGTCATTGCAAACATCATAACGAATGAAATCAATACATAATTGAGTTTGGTGGCTGTTTTGACGTCATTGAATCTTATGTTTTTTTAATTAATTTATATCACAGTTGATTCCTCTATTGTGATTCACTAATAATGTTGTCGAATTTTCTATACATTCAAGCAAGTTTAAAAGAAACGGATTATTAAACGACTGAGATTTAAACTAAGGAGATATCACTAATTTACTAATTTCTGTCTTTCATATAACAATTTACAAATAGTAACGGAACCCAAAATAAAGAATGGTCCAGAAATAGACTTTCCTGTCCAAAACCCCAATTTTTGTCGTCATATATTTTTAATTTATATACTCTTATTAGACAGTAAACATATTGAAACCAAGAAAACCAACAAATTAGGTAAATATATTGGGAGGTGTGGGAATGGTGTGTCCCTAAAGACTACAATTTTGGAAAATACGGAAATTTTGCAAATTCCTCAAAAAAGAAGTAAAATTGTTTTCGGAAATTATAACAGATTATTGGGTTCATTGATTTTTGTTAAGTGGGTAGTACTGTTGCCTTTAAGAAATATGTTTATCAAATTGCCGCGGCGTTAGTGAAATTCCAACTTTATTGAACTAGAACTTATATTCGCAAAAAAATGCCTGAGAGAGTCCTCTTTCAGTCCATATACATATACTTTGGGAAACGTCGGGTTCAGTTTACTAAACTCCTTCCGGTACCTCCCCCACAAAAGTTCGAAAATGTTCGGAAAATTTGTGCGCACGATAACTCTTGAAGGGAGTAACCGAATTAGTCCATACATCTCTCGAATCGCTTTGATTTTTGTTTTAGCAACTTGTATTCACTGCCCTTCATACGACGCTACAAGTTTTATCAGGGACAAGTCCATACTTCCTGAGAAAATAGCCTGAAAGTTGCAAAAACCCCTATGACACCGTGCGAGGTGGCTGGAGCGCAAGATTACTCTCGAACGGATATTCCGATTCGGTCCAAAATTTGGCCTTAGTAATATTTTGTCCAAACATAGTTTAAGTTTGAACATAAGCCATATCGGTCCACTCCTTCAGGTACCTCCCCCACAAAAGTTCAAAATGTTCGGAAAATTTGTTCGTACGGTAACTCTTGAAGGGAGTGGCCGAAATGTTCTATACTTTACACATCCTAATATATCTACCAGATATATATCAGGTTCAAATATGGACTATATTTGTCCACTCCAACCGGTACCTCCCACACAAAATGTTGGATAAGTTCACTTTAAGACCTGCTATCGAATCACTTTAATTTTTGTTAAAGCAACTTGCATTCGCTACCTCAATTACCATGGTAAAAGTTTTTTTAGGGGCAAGTCCATACTTCTTGAGCAAACACCCCGAAGAGTGTAAAAACTCCCTATGGCAGATCCACTTCCATATGGGAGATCCACTTCTATAACGGTCAATGTCAATCCATTCCTTTTAGTATCTCCTCCGCAAAACTTTTAAACCCCCCTATATACATACGTATTTTGGGGAAATTTTTTTCAATATACACAGGCTGAGGCTATATCAATGTCGGCAAAGCCGACTGATACTTTTTTACTTGTTCTTATAATATTCCATATTAATTATAGTTTTTTACATAAATGCACATATTTTTAATACCTGAGTTTTTATATAAAAGTTTAATATAAAAAATACATGTTTTGATTTTTTTTTAATTTTTACAAAAATCACATTTATAAGATATTTTTACATGCGTTTGACTTTTACATTTTGATCAGGAAAAAACTATTCTGAACCACCGTGCGCGGTAGGTTTTACCTAGGTCAAACAAAGGTATGAGTCATTTCGATGCCACCGCGATGCAATGATATATACACCCGACTTGCACGCTGAATGTCCGAGTTCGAATCCCAGGCCAGGCAACATCAAATTTTCAACCGTGGCAATATACACTTCAGTGTAATGCAGGCGACAATTCCTGAGTATTTCAGACGTGTAAAACTTCTCTACAAGTGGTGTCTTAAGCTGTACTCATTGATATGAGAGAAGTATCCTTTGTCCCGATAATACCAGAACATGCGATTTACTTCTTATTTAAGTCATCCGAGATTATTCTATTCTATTGCCTCGCAAGAAAAGGTCGTAAGTCCATTGCAGAAATTAAGAAAAAAAAACTTCACTATTTTTGGGGTGCTAAGAGCAATGTTATTCGTATATTTACTCCGTTTTAATTTCTAATATGTGTGTGTCCAAATTAATTCGCGTTACGGAAATAATTGGACATGTTTGGGACAAACGGTATTTTCTTAGAATTAAATTTGATAAATTTAGGAATTTGAATTTGGTTAGTGGAAAATGTCATTGAAAACTTTAAATGTTAAATGTCAGCAAATAAAGAGCAGGGGTGTTAAGTTTTACTGATGGTGTGTTTTTTTGTCGCATCCTTAACAATATATGTTGTTTTATACATATCTTACATCTGATTAGATATATTACCATTATTACATAGCTTGAATGAAAATATCATTCACAGATAGATTATTTAGTCTGGAAATGTCTTCCAAAATGTAGATACATGCCCATAATAGAATTTTATCCTATGTTACACAAATAATGGCTGATCGTCTTCTAAGAGAACTTGCATCATCTGCCTTGGCAACATATATGAACATTTATTTAAGATAGGACCATAATTTCGATATGATTTCGTATATACTACTCAAATCGAAGCAGATTTTCAAAATTTTATAGGATTCTTTTTTCATTGCATCATTGATAATTTGGCCTATATTACAATGAAAAAACGAATCCTAACAAATTTTTAAAATCTGCTTCGATTTTAGTAGTATATACGAAACCATACACAGTAGAATTCGGATATAGCGAAAACCGGAACCGAAACTACGTCTATAACGAACAAAGTTTTGTGTTCTCAAAGAATTTTTTTAAATATTTGCACACACATTCAACTTCTTAAACTCACCACGATTATAACGAAAAAAATTTCACCCCGTGAGGAGGATTTCTAACAAATTGTTAGGATTTACAGGCCCGCTTTTAAGCACAAGAGGATAGCTACGAATTTAAACACTGTTTTAAATATTTCAATGAATAATATTTATAAGTAAGCTTTAATAAGATTACTACAGACGAACACGGTTTTAACGAACGGCGGATGTAACGAATAAATTTTGTTGTTCCTACCCCCTATTCGTATTTTACCTATTTTATTCATTCCAACCCAATTAACGCGCTTAAAACCAAAAACAAGGTTATAATAAACTAAAATATTGATCCGCCAAAAGTTTTTTTATAAACATTGATGATGATCCCTGGTAAGAACGTATTACAGATAGAATTAACAAAAATGTTGACCGCGACACCTCTGTACATTTTCTTTAAAGAAATTGTCTTTTTATTTCAAATCGGATGCTTTTTTGTGTTTAATATTTTCTTCACCAAATCAAAAATTAAAAAAAAAATCTGCAAGGAGAGCACCTTCAAAAGGTGATAGAACTCTTTTCTAAAGATATTCCCGTCAGAACTTCAGACAAACTTGGACATTTTTTTAAAAAATTTTAGTTTGTGTCCTACATGAGGATTTTTTCCGCTGTAACAATCACTTTGTAATTTAAATTGGTTTATTTTTGGTATTCAAATCCATCCGATAGTTAAATGTATGTATGTAGTATGTATGTTTGATTTTATATTATTTAAATTCAGTGTATTATTTACAATATTGATCTATGCATATCCAACATATTTTTTATACCCGAATTGTATAAATTACTGAAAAAATCGAAGTAAAACCTCAAAAAATAGTAATTTAATATTCAATGTTTTGAATTGTCCATTTTGTTTGTTTTTATAAGAAAATAGTCATTCGATTTTTGTCTATAAAAAATCTACTTATACATTAAGTTTCTTACTTATCCTAGAAAAAAGATTTTTTTAGTATTTTAAAATCATATTTTATTTTCATATTCATGTTGCTTTCAGCCTGTTTCTCTATGACACTTAAAAATGAAAAGGAAATGGGATAATATTACAGATTTTGTTGTAATGACGGATCCCAAAACCAAGCGTTTCCGCTGTTTTGGTTTCACTTACTACTCCCATTCATATAGGATTGATAATATCCCGAATACTCGCCCTCATAAGAATTATATTCCATTAAACAGTTTTTCATTTTATAACGTTTTTTGCATCTCCTGTAAAGTTTTGATTTTGTGGGTTACGTCTTCGGGCATTTATGGTGACGACATGTAAACTGTACTTTTCGAAATATTATAGCTTTGTTCCCTTACTTTTTTAATAGTAATAATAATAATTGTTCCACAAACATCCCAGATGGGACAAGGGAGACTTTTTTAATAGTAAAAGTAGGAAAAGGGAGAACTGTCAAAATTGCTCTCACGTAACAAGTTTTGCACAAAAGTAAAGAAACGGAGAAATAAGAGATCTGGCAGCAAGGCAAAAAAAAAAAAAACAAATATGACTGCTTAAAAATAACAACAAACTAAATAAATGTCATTATTTTATTTCTCTGGTTTAAATTGTTTATTATTTATATTTGTTTTATTTTGATTTGACAGTGCGCGTTGTTTTCTTTTTTCCGTTGCCTTAATTGTCAAATAAATTTCAAATCAGCAGTTTGACAGATTTTCCACTTTTTACACCACGAAATTTGTCGAGCAGAAAGTGGTAAAAGAGAAAGACATTTTGGAATGCTCTCTCTTAAATTTTGCTTCAAGTTCTACTACTTTATGGGGTTAAGGAACGCTTTCCGAGTTAAATATGGTAAAAATTCAAGAAACTTTAACGTAAAGGAACAAAGCTATAATGTGGGTGTACTCAACTTTTGTATCCTTGTTACAAAATATTACTGGATATTGTATTTTTTCTCAAGACAAAGAACCACTTCCTATATTCTTAGGTTTTATTTTAAAACAAATAACAAATTAAAAAAAAAAGACAAATGATAAATTCAGAATAGTATTATGTATTCACGAAATTAGGCGTTCTTAGATCGAATTCCTCACTTATGATTTTACTCTACTATGGAACTCGATCTATAAACGCATAATTTCATGAATTATTTTCAATGAAATCACTCTAGTGTAGACCGCGATTTTCTTATGTTTTTGATGCACAACTAATTGACATGTGTAATAATAATGCAAACATATTGACCTTTCACATAAGTTAAAAATAACTATAAAAAGATCAACTCAAAAGGAATTCGAAATGTGCGCAAAATCTTTAATTTATACTTTTTAAAAGTAATATGCATTAAAATATGAATTATTCGTGTAAAAGTATGTTTTTGTTGTCAAGCTTATAACATTTTTTACTAAAATACAACTGTGAAGTGTCGACTTCTAGCAAAAAAGCACTATTTTACTAAATTCAAAAAAATTTCACAAGTTTTATCGGAATTAATCCAAGATTTGTTTATATCATCGGAAAGTAAACTAATTACCGATGCAAATAAGCCTCTGTTCATTGCAGTTGGAAAAATTTAATCGGAATGGCGAATGATTGAAGTTAGCCAAATCCTTAAAGTGCCGACTATTGGTGCACTTACCATATTTTTATTTTCAAAAATCGTTTTAAAAAAGGCAATTATTTTCCATTAAATCAGTACATGTGGCGGGGTATCGGTATTTTCATGTTTTTATTTGGATATAACTGTGATAATTTTATTAAATTTGTAATTAAAAATTCAATTTTTAATTGATTAAAAATTATATATAATCACATAAATGTTCTTAATAGCTGAAAATCAGTACATCAATGGTTATTGTCTCTAACATATTTGAAATATTTATTTTCTAAACTTTATTATAATCATATTAACAGTTTCTTATAAATGTACATATTAGCAACCAAATATCTGCTAATTGCCAAAAATATTTCTAGTAATAAATTAAAATTGTTTTAATAAAATATTAAAACAATGACTATGGGATTAAGCCTGACTATTTTGAAAAACAAAATATTTCTCCAATGTTTTGACATTTTAACATCACTTTGATTAAATTCTAGAAAAAATCTAAAATATTCATTCATTTGAAATAACTTTAAGGAAATGTGTATGTATTCTCAGACAACAAATGTTTTCAATGTGTGTTTGGGTAATAAAATTCCTTTTGCTACGCATTCCTCTTAATCCAAACCTCCCCTTTTTCTATTCGGTGCTAACATTTTAGACTTTTGCCTTTTATAATGTAATGCTGTAAAATTTTAGCCATTTAAGTTATATATCGATTTTTATCAAACAAAATAAAGCCAAACAAAGAAGCAAAAATTCAAAACAGCAGCAGCGACCTCGGTATAAAAATCTTAAAGTCCCACGAGTGCAATTTATGAGAATACCAAAGAGCAAAAGTGTGAGTTTCTAAATGGCAAAGAAATGAAATAAAATAAAGAAGAAACAAAAACGAAGCTTGTTGGGTACATAAAACCAAGGGAAAATGGGGCTGATAGCAACGCCCTAAAACTTAGCAAATACATAACAGACTTCTTTCTCTATATATCCAACAAATAAATACATAGACAGGAAATTTCTCCCCAACAATGCGGAGTTGGTTGTTTTGTTATATAAAACCAAAAGAAAGTTAAAAGCTATAGAAAGTATGTAATGCTGCAGCTTTTGTCTGCAAAATTTAACCAACACACTCTAGAGGCCCAACCCAAAACTGAATGATTTCAAAAGCTTTGCAATAGCTTATTATGAACCACTTTTAAAGGCATCAACTGTACATATCCTAGTTAATGTAAATTTACATTTCCATTGCCATATTCAAATGTTAAAAATTCCCACTATTTCCTCCACTTATCATAGCCACAAACCTTGGCGCCAACTGCCATCTCGTAAATAACACTTGCATTTCCAGTTTAAACCATTTCCCACCAGATAGCACTGCTGTATATTCTCTTTGTTTTGTACAATGGTGGACATTTACAAAGAACTTCTCAACAAGAAAATTTCCCATTCTCGTGACACAATAGGTTGGTGGTTGATTTCAAGCACACAACTACATGCGTAGTTTACACACACTCTTACACAACAACCGGTTTGCTCTCAGCACCGTTCAGCTGCCTGTCATTGGTGGTTGTTTTAGCTGTTGTTTTTTTTTTTTTGACACAATAAAATGTGGTTGATTTGCTTTATCGTTGTTGTTGTTTTTGCTCGAAAGGCAATTAGTTCGAGCAGCCATGCGTCTTTGATACAACAATTCCCATTATGGCATTCCAAGTGGCGTTTGTATGTGTGTGGCTATGTGTGTTTGCTTATCACACATTCGTTATATTTGAAAGTATAACTGATTTTTGTGTGGTTGTTGGATGCTTGTTTGCCTGGTTATGTATTTCAGTAGGGTGGGTAGGCCATCATGTTTGTGATTTCTTTCTATGTTTGTTGTTCTTGTTTAGTTGGCTGTACAGCTGAATAGTAGTGGCTCTTTCAACCATATTGAAAATTGAAATTTTTTAATCGTTACGCTTAGATTTTTCACATAAAAAATTGTCTTATTCATGCGCATTGAAGAATGATTTCGTTGGAAATTTGTTGGTATACCACATCCGCATAATATGCCAAACACACAGAGCATTTATCTAAAGTACTGAGAATTGGAAAATCTCAGCCTTGGTAAAATCTCATTGTCTGAAATCATGTTGTCAGATTAGGGGTTATTTAGTACCAGACACTTTTTTGTCATTCTTTATTATTGTTTTAGATAAAATTGAGTTCGTTCATTTCCTTTGGGGCCTCAGCAGTTGATTTTTTTTTTTGTTTTCTTGTTTTTTTTTTGCTTCTAGAACGTCAAGTCCCTTGTTTTCTAATATTTTTAAAAATCTAATGGATTTCTTTGTTGTTAGTTTGAAATGTACAGCATTGGAGCACTAACACAAGATAAGCCACATAAAATATTTGTTTGTAATTAATAGGTTATGTCAATTATGTTCAATTTACCGACGGTATTATTGACAGACATACACTCCGGTTCATCTGAATAGAACCAACCAATATATGTCTACAAATACCGTTATATCTGACGACAGGAGAGGAATTGTAAATTATAATTTTGTGGACATGTAGTGTATATAGTAGCCGATATTTTCAATACCTAACATGTTTCACATATGCGATATAACGGTACTTTTTACTCGCTTTATGAAAAAATGTCAAAATATTAGCATTTTTTAATGGTTCACCAGGATAGAACCACCCTAAGAATTTACACAAATCCTTTGTTAGATGTGGTAAACTTTAACAAAAAACTATTTATAATTATAAATAAGTGCCGTTAGTGTTGATTGCCAAAAAATATTGTGCAAAAATTTGTATTAGGGTCTTGAAATTTGATGAAAATCGAGGCTTAGGGCTCCAAAAAAATATTTTTATGAAGAAATCGGTAGAAACAATTTATAAAGACAAAATTCTGTACTGAATTATGTTCAAAATTTTCTATACTACAATAAAATTACAAAAAAGTCACATTTGATAGGTTTATGAGTCCGAAAAAGAGGGAATATGGTAAGATAATTCAAAATTCTACCTTTCCAATCCAAAATTTGATATTTTATCTCAGGAAAGTGAATGCAAATCGATGGGTTCCACCCAGTTTCGTTGGCTGTGGACATCTACAGGTCCAAAAAATAAAGAAAATTCCACCGCCGAACGCTCCATCTCACCATCAAGTCCTTGGAATTTCAAAAGGTTCTAAGACATTTGACGTGAAGAAACAGCTTAGTGATAGGGAAAGGCAGACGTTAATTTTTTCGAAAGGACAGGGTTTAATTTTGATGGTTATGATGTTCACACATCTTTTCCTTATAGTATAAGTACCGAAAATTTTTTCTGATCCGTTATTACACAAAAAATAGAGCCTACGTTTCTGTGCTCTCCTTGTCATGCGATATCTTCTAAATCAAAGCCCTTGATGTTGACATGAAGCGTTCGGCGGTGGAATTTTCTTTATTGTTTGGACCTGTAGATGTCCACAGCCAACGAAACTGGGTGGAACCTATCGATTTGCATTCACTTTCCTGAGATACAATATCAAATTTTGGATTGGAAAGGTAGAATTTTGAATTATCTTTACCATATTTTCTCTGTTTCGGACTCGTAAACCTATCAAATGTGACTTTTTTATAATTTTATTGTAGTATAGAAAATTTTGAACATAATTCAGTACAGAATTTTGTCTTTATAAATTGTTTCTACCGATTTCTTCATTAAATATATTTTTTGGAGCTCTAAGCCTCGATTTTCATCAAATTTCAAGACCCTAATACAAATTTTTTGCACAATATTTATTGTCAATCAACACTAACGGCATTTATTTATAATTATAAATAGTTTTTTTTAAAGTTTACCACATCTAACAAAGGATTTGTGTAAATTCTTAGGGTGGTTCTATCCTGGTGAACAATTAAAAAATGCTAATAATTTGCCATTTTTTCATAAAGCGAGTAAAAAGTACCTTTATAACGCATATGTGAAACATGTTAGGTATTGAAAATATCGGCTACTATATGCTCTACATGTCCACAAAATTATAATTTACAATTCCTCTCCTTTCGTCAGATATAACGGTATTTGTAGACAAATATTGGCTGGTTCTATTCAGATGAACCGGAGTGTATGTACACCTAGTCAGCACTTTTTTCTTCAGCAATATTTATTGTCCTTACAAAGTCAGTATAACTATTGTAATTAATACGAAGTCAATATTCACCTTCATCTGTCTTCATATGTAGATCTTTATCAGTGTCTGGTAGAGTGGAATTATATCCTATGATAGGGTAAGTGCATCAATAGTCGGCACTTTAAGGATTAGCCTAACTTCAATCATCCAATCATTCCGAGTAAATTTTTCCAATTGCTATGAACTAAAACTTATTTGCTTCGAAATTTTGTTTACTTATCAATGAAATAAAAAATTTTGAATTTTTTCTTATAAAAGTTGAGAAAAATGCGAATTTAGCGAAAAAGTGTTTTTTTGCTAGTAGTCGCCCCACTTGTAAATTTCAGAAAATAAAAAAAAAAATAATTAATGGTTTATTTTAAAGTATAAATATCATAGAATATGTGGTAACATTTTCAAGTTGATCGGAACACTATAGTCGGAGATATGCATGAGTGTTGAAAGGCATAAAATTATAGTGTTTTGTATGCAGCATATAAATTACAAAAGCGTTTTTCTCGAAATGCCATTTTAAAATCGATTGTGGGGTTATCAAGGACATAAAAATCTAGTTCTTCATAGATCGGATTTATTTTTAATTTTTTTTTTGCCCGTTTTTTAGGCCAAAAAATTGAAATTTTGACTTTTTGGTCCACCATTTCAGTAAAATATAATATTTAAAAAAAAAAAAAACGATCGATGAAGGGCTAGATCTTTATGTTCTAAATAAGCCCACAAAAATATATGACAATCGGTTAATTAGTTTTCGAGCTAGAGTTGGCACCGCAAAACGCTTTTTCAAAAAAGGGTTTAGTGGACCGGCATTTGCCACAAAACCACATAATATTTTCAACAAAAAAATTTCAGGCACTAGATTAAGATGTGCTCTTTCCGATAAAAAAAAGAAATCTACCGAAAAAGCTTGGTAGTTTTCTTGAAAAAAAAATCATGAAAAATTGATATTTTTGTGCTTTACAAGTGGGGATCATCCCTTAATTTTGCATCAAAAATTAAGAAAATTTAAATATGTTGCCTAAATAAATTAATTATTGTCTACAGTAGGTAACTACGATGAAAATGTGCCTCATCTAACTAATGGTTTACATCCATCCAATGCATGTTTTGACGACATCCGTATCAGAAAATTTGGAGCCGATTTAACCATGTCTATCCGTCCGTCTCTCTGTCTGTCTGGCTGGCTGACAAGAGCCTATGATTACTCTCAAACGGACAAACCGATTTGGTTCAAAATTATGCGCCATATCGGTTCACTCCTTCCGGTACCTTCCCCGCAAAAGTTCATAATTTTCCCTAGTATCGTGCACACCATAAATCTCCAGCAGATTTGTTCAAAATTTTGATTTTTTAACGCTTTTATAGCATATTCTGGCTACGAAAACCGTTGACCACCCCTCGAATCTAATAAGGTCATTGGATCCCTAGTTAGTGCTGTACGGCGGATGACCCATCAATTCCACGTTTTGTCCGATCAAACAGGCGATGGTTTGAATCGATGTGTAAGAGCTCGCATTGTCGTGATGCAGAATGATACGTCGTCTTTTGTTCGTTTTTCGAATTTCTCAGGAGACTTCTGGCAAATAAATTGTAGTGTATTACTCCTAAGCATAGATTCAAGAATCGTCGCCTGTTACGATCTTATAAACGTCGTTTGAAGCACAACGATCGTCTTTATTCACGATTTCTTGGCAACAATCCACAAGAGCCTCTTTTTGTGCGATTACACTGTGCAACACTGAAAATGCAAACAACTTCTAGTGGGCATTTTCTGAAAGTACATATTAAGACTACAATACCCCTATTTGGGTTTCGTGTTTTTAGATCGGGCTTGGATTTTATGGCCTCATCTATAACGGACTAAAACGACCCTTTTTTAATTGATTCGTGCATTATCTCAGAAACTAATAAGAATTTTGCTTTGCGGTCTTTAGTAATATTGTAGTCCTAAATTAGTAGAACTTATATATCTGAAGTACGAAAAACCGCATACAGCGCATCAAAATTGATAAAATATAGGAATGATTACATAATTTCTGGAATTATGGTCAGTAACTGCCAAACTATTGAGAGTTGAACCAATTAGATTTTCACAAAAACTTTCCAAATAATGTCCTTAGCAATTCTTCAGAACATTCTGAAACTGTAAAACACTTATTTCATGTTGTTTAGGCGGTGTTTCACATCATACTTTCTACAAAACATATTTCAAATAACGTTCACACAGGCTGTTTATTCTCATATTTGAAATTTCAATGTATTGTTGATTTATTTATCAAATTGTCGTTGAATAATATGATAGAAACAACGCGATAGAGGCATTTTACAACAATGATATGTTCTGAAGAGTTGTGTACTACATTCCAGTGAATATTTTTTCCAAAGATAACATTAAGAAAAATTTGACTGTTTTGGAGATACGCTACGAAATATATACAAATCACGGAAATTTTAGATATATTATAAAATTTGAGGCAATAAATAAGGTTATTTGTGTTCATTATGTTTCCAAATACATTCTTCTTGTTCTTATCTACAAGTTTGCTGCGGATGTCATGGAAAGATTCGTATTGGTTTCAAAGATATAACCCCGATTTTCTTTAAAAAGCCAATATTTAGCCATGTTTAGATAGGGCCATAAAATCCGAACCCGATCTAACAAAACAAAATCCAAAGAGGGGTTTTGTCTATTGCGTCTGTACTTTCATAAAAACCGCATATGAAATTGTTTGCACAAAATTACCTTGAAAATGTTGCACGGTGTTATCCAATTTTGCTGGATCTAAGGAGAAAAATCAATTTTTGCGGCCAGGTGTTCATGCAATATCAAATGTTAGTTGGTGGAAGAAATGCCCGATGATGCCTCTATGTCACGGTACATAACATGGTGATCTTGCATTATCCTTTCACGTACGGCTTAATTTTTTCTGGCACAACTGTCGATTTTGGGCGACCCTCAAGACCTGCACATTTCGTTAAATTAAAAAGAATTGATTTATAAAACCAGTTATTGAAGAGCAAAGTTTCACTCTTCTTTCAAGCGAAAAAAATGAGACAAAAAGAAAAATGTCGCCTGCATTCAATATGGAACACGTACAAAAAACAAGCTGTCAAAGAAATTGTCAAATAAATCAATCATATTTATGTGTATAAATGACCCTGATATCGTTTTGAGAATACGAGAAACAAAATATACAAACAGACAAAGATATACACGAATTCATACATACAACAAACAAACACACACCCATGATAAAGTTCAGCAAAATGAAACGAAATGAAACAAAATGCCTGTATAATGCTCTCCATTGCTAGACGGGGGTTTGAGAAACAAAAACGTGTACACAGTGTTTCGTAACTGTATTCCTGCAACTATATTTCAATAAATAAAGCGATACAAGTAAAACGTATCAGTTGGATTTGTCGACAGTTAAATTCCATCTATTAAATCTCAAAAATGGTACAACCTAGGAAAACATTACGAATACCAGTTTTGTAGAGAATTTTTACAGCTATCAGACAGTAAGGAAAATATCAAGGTCGGGTGCTGACGACCATGATTTCAATATAATTTGGCGAAATTTTTTCTAGACCAAATTCCTTGGCATTTTTCAAAACTTCTTAAAAATTTTTGTGAAATTTTGTGTTTGTTGTGTCAAATACATGAAATCAGGCGAAAAGACGGGAGTTATATCGAAATCTGAACCGTTTTCAAAGTAATTTAGCGAACTTTTTTCTAGTCCAAATACAGTCAACATTTTTTAGATATAGCGGTTTTGGACTTACACATATTCAAAATAATCCTAAATAATATGGTAAATTTATTTGAAGACCAAATTCCGTCACACATTCCAAATTTTATTGAAATTGGACATACATAGCGTGTTTGGTGCATCAAATATATATGGGAACTATATACAAATTTGAACCGATTCTCATCAATAGTGGTAGCGTTCGTCCTTTGGACAATAGATGACCATCCCCAATTTTCACTAGGATAGGATAATAAATGCGACATGTACTTTGATTACAAAATAACATAGACAGACACACAGTGGTTCAGAAATCGATTGTCCTGGTCAAACCCCCATTTTTTGTTGTCACCGATTGTTAATTTCTATGTGGGATTCGATAGTAAACAAATTGAAACTAAGGAAAACAACAAATTAGATCAAAATATTGAAGGTGTGGGCGTGGCGTGCTTCTAAAGACGAATAATGCAGAAAGAAGCAGCTATTTCTCAGAAACTATAACAGATATTTTTATACCCTACACCACTATGTGGTAAGGGGTATTATGTGTTAGTGCATTTGTATGTAACATACAAAAGGAAGCGAGATAGACCCATAGTTCCTTCTAGGGATATACATAGAATCACTTTCTGAGTCGATTTATGCATGTCCGTCCGTCCGTCCGTCCGTCCGTCCGTCCGTCCGTTCGCAACATACAGGTCGCATTTGTTGACCGATTTCGCTGAAAATTGGGGAATACCATTTTTTTAGCCGTCGGAAGATCAAGTTCGAAGATGGGATATATCGGTCCACGTTTTGGTATAGCCCCCATATAACGGTACCCCCCGATTTACGGTATTTTGACGTTTTCAGCTACATTTTCAGACCGATTTGGCTATAATTTGACATCTAGGGTTCTTAAGTGTCAATAAACATATATAACAAAACTTGTGGACGTAGGTCCACGTTTTGGTATAGCCCCCATATAACGGTACCCCCCGATTTGCGGTATTTTGACGTTTTCAGCTACATTTTCAGACCGATTTGGCTATAATTTGACATCTAGGGTTCTTAAGTGTCAATAAACATATATAACAAAACTTGTGGACGTAGGTCCACGTTTTGGTATAGCCCCCATATAACGGTACCCCCCGATTTGCGGTATTTTGACGTTTTTAGCTACATTTTCAGACCGATTTAGCTATAACTTGACATTTAGGGTTCTTAAGTATCAATAAACTTATATAACAAAAGTTGTGGACATAGGTCCACGTTTTGGTATAGCCCCCATATAACGGTACCCCCCAATTTACGGTATTTTGACGTTTTTAGCTACATATTCAGACCGATGTAGCTATAATTTAACATTTAGGGTTCTTAAGTTTCAATAAACTTATATAACAAAAGTTGTGGACATAGGTCCCCGTTTTGGTATAGCCCCCATATAACGGTGCCCCCCGATTTACGGTGTTTTGATGTTTTTAGCTACATTTTCAGACCTATATAGCTATAATTTGACATTTAGGGTTCTTAAGTGTCAATAAACTTATATAAAAAAAGTTGTGGACATAGGTCCACGTTTTGGTATAGCCCCCATATAACGGTACCCTCCGATTTGCGGTATTTTGACGTTTTTAGCTACATTTTCAGACCGATGTAGCTATAATTTGACATTTAGGGTTCTTAAATGTCAATAAACTTATATAACAAAAGTTGTGGACATAGGTCCACGTTTCGGTATAGCCCCATATAACGGTACCCCCCGATTTACGGTATTTTGACAGTTTTAGCTACATTTTCAGACCGATTTAGCTATATTTTGACACTTAGGGTTCTGAAGTGTCAATAAACTTATATAACCAAACTTGTGGACATAGGTCCACGTTTTGGTATAGCCCCCATATAACGGTACCCCCGATTTGCGGTGTTTTGACGTTTGTAGCTACATTTTCAGACCGATGTAGCTATAATTTGACATTTAAATTTATTAGGTCTATAAATAAATGTACCAAATTATATCGAAATCGGTTCAGATTTGGATATAGCTCCCATATATTTTTCCGCCGATTTGGCGTATTTGCTGCACCAAACACGCTATATACGTCCGATTTTGATGAAATTTTGAATGTGTAACTGAATTCGGTCTCAAAATAAATGTCCCAAACTACATCGAAATCGGTTCATATTTGGATATAGCTCCCAAATATATTTTCGGCCGATTTGACGTATTTGCTGAAAACACGCTATTTACGTGCAATTTTGATGAAATTTGGAATGTGTGACTGAATTTAGTCTAGAAATAAGTGTAACAACTTATATCGAAATCGGTTCAGATTTGGATATAGCTCCTATGTATATTTTCGCCCGCTCTGTCTAATTTTGATGAAATTTGGGATGTGTATATATATATGTATATAAATCAGTTCAAATTGATACATATCTCCTATATTTTACATATTCACAGTGGTGTAGGGTATCATATAGTCGGCCCCGCCCGACTATGATCCTTTCCTTACTGGTTTATTTTTGCCTTATTAAGGCGAAGGTCATTTATAGTGATATTTAATTAATTCTCTTTCGAGATGAGCTTATTAGACCTATTATATACATTGAAAAATTAGGATTCTACCGAAGTCGCACGCATTCAACCATTACGCTACGTTTCACGGATGGTTAAGCCGATCTTCAGGCGTATTGAATGTTGTTTTTGTGGCAGACGAAGGCAAAGCTTGGGAACTAGTATATATATCGCACTTCATTAGATAAATGCATATGCGACTATAGGAAAAATTTGGAGTTTCAATTAACTGACATAATTTCGCATATGCATTTATCTAATGAAGTGCGATATATATACTAGTTTCCAAGCTTTGCCTTCGTCTGCCACAAAAACAACATTCAATACGCCTGAAGATCGGCATACCCACCCGTGAAACGTAGCGTAATGGTTGAATGCTTGGGACTTCGGTAGACTCCTAAATTTTCAATGTATATAATAGGTCTAATAAGCTCAACTCGAAAGAGAATCAATTAAATATCACTATAAATGGCATTCGCCTTAATAAGGCAAAAATAAAAAAAAATTTCAGCATGAGCCAGGCTGGGATTCGAACCTGGGTCTCCGACAACTGAGTGTCAAGGTTGCCGGCGTCTTAGCGTTCTGAGCCACCATCAACATGTCAAAACTTTAGTAGACAATAACTGATGATCAAAAATCTTCTGATATAGGATAACAATTACTAATGACGTAGG
This sequence comes from Musca autumnalis, assembly GCF_047663935.1. NCBI lineage: Eukaryota > Metazoa > Arthropoda > Insecta > Diptera > Muscidae > Musca > Musca autumnalis. Next base: position 160,462,147 of record NW_027411644.1, read on the forward strand.
AATAAAACTTACCATAGTATTTGTGAACATTGAAAAATGGGATTACCAAGCAGGACTATAGGAAAAGTTTGGAGTTTCAATTAACTGACATAATTTCGCATATGCATTTATCTAATGAAGTGCGATATATATACTAGTTACCAAGCTTTGCCTTCGTCTGCCACAAAAATAACATTCAATACGCCTGAAGGTCGGCTTAACCACCCGTGAAACGTAGCGTAATGGTTAAATGCGTGGGACTTCGGTAGACTCCTAATTTTACAATGTATATAATATGTCTAATAAGCTCAACTCGAAAGAGAATTAATTATATAACAGATATTGTTTGCCTTTAAGAGTCGTTTTAATAAATTACCGTAGCGTTTACACGAAGCGAGCTATTTTATTTTTCCTCAGGTGCTAAATTTTAGAGAAATTCCAATTTTAGTGGACTTGAACTTTTAAGGAAAAGCTTGGAACAAAGACTCGTTTTCACATAATGATGCCCGGGGGTGTCCTCTTTCAGCCCATATATACTATTGTGCCTGTGAAGTTCCGTCCGTTTAACACTTTTTTAAATTTTTGGAAATTGCATGTGTAAAAATATGTGTTTTTTCCATACCGTTTCCCATATAAATTATAGCTTTTTCACACAAAAGGGCATTTTTTTAACATATGAGTTTTTATAAGAGTTTTATGAAAACCCAAGGAGTATTTTGTTAATTTTAGAAAAAAACAAAATTTTTTATAAAAAAAAATAGAACATTGGTTTCGTTTTTTTATTGGGATAGCGGTTACAAGTTTGATTTTTCAAAATAGTCTGGCTTAATCCCATTGTTGTTGTTTTAATATTTAAAACATCTAATTTATTAGTGGAGAAGGTTTGACATTGTTCGCCAAGGCAAGGCAGGGAGGACTTGTTTCGATCCTCGCCACAGGATCTCATCAGTTCTGTTTGTGGATATTCTCCACCGAAGTTATTATTCAATAACTTCTTCAACAAAAAACTTTTTATACCCAAACATCAATCGTCAGCTCGAAGTATAAAGGTGAACCAAGAAAAAACTTCAATGAGAAGCTTTTCTTTGGCAACCTCACACAACCCTGACGAAAGAGTTTGCAAAACAAAGAGCTTGTGGCGAGGATCGAACCTAGTCTTCCCTGCCTTACCCCTTGGCGAACAATGTCAAACCTTCTCCACTAATAAATTAGTTGTTTTAAATATTAAAACAACAACAATGGGATTAAGCAGGACTATTTTCGAAAAACCAAAAAAAAAAATCAAAAAAATAGTTTTTTAATTTTTTGTTTTTTTCTATTGGTTTCTTTTTGGTGTTTGACCTTTTTTAAATAGTAAGAACATATGAAAAACTCAAAAACAAGCATATTTTAATGCAAAATATGAAAAAAACTCAATTTTTTAACTTTGACCTTGAATTCCTTTAGAACGAATTTGGTGGCTTTTAGTGTGTCGGAAAGCTGAAAGTGTTATCTGTCGAACAAAAAAAGAATTATGAAAATATCTCTATCCGTTCAAAAGTTACATAGTTTTGACCAGGAAAAATCGATTTTGAACCACTGTGAGACGGACAAAGGAACTGTTGGTCTATATTGGTACCATTACATGGACCTACTCCACAATTTTTTGGATATGTTGCCTGGTTCCTAGTGGAACCCTAAATGACAAACTATTGCCAATTCGGCCCGACATGCTGATACCTTAAATTGGTAGTACCATTAAAAACTTCAAAATAACGGAAATCCGTTGGTACCGTCATAAACGGGATATTACAAAACGTGGGCCGATATGGCCGATCTTTAAACCTAACCTGTTTGCAAATGAAAGACGCATCTGTGCAAAATTTTAGGTTCGTACATCAATTTGTCCGGATACAAGAATGATTACCACAGACTGACAAACATGTATATGCCGACCAGGAATTTTATCCTGATCCAAGTATTCAAATATACCCTCCATACTATAATGGAGGGTATAAAAGGATTTTTGAAGTTTCCGATATAGTCCATCTTCGAACTGGATCTAATTTTGGGAGTCAACCCTTAGGCACGATAACTATGCCAACCAGACATTTTTTTCTTGGTCACCGTAAAATCGTTTAGAGCTTTACGGTCATTATTTGATGAAGCATGGACTTGCCCACAAAAAATATATGTATATATTTGCAATCTGAATCGCAAGTACTACATTCGATAAAAAATTTGAAACCATCTTCGGACTGCCCTTAAACTGCCCCTAAGCGGAAATTTTGATCTTTTGTGGGGTAGGTACCGAATGGTGTTGACCGATATAGTCCATATTCGGACCTGACCTCTATCCGGAAGTACAAAGTTTAGATCGAAGTGGCTACTCCCTTCGAGATTCATAGTGTGCACCATGTTATGGTGTGTGTTCCACCCAACCAAATATACTCGCTCTCTTATTATAATCCACATTCCGAAATGCAGCATACACAGGAAAATGCCATATTCGGAACTTTTTGAACTAATATTCAGCATTTCTTGCATGAACATTATTAACTCGCTGAGGACCATATTTAAAGTTTTATTTAAATTTTTGAAAAATAAATGAATACGATCTATTTCTTAATATCTACACACTGTGCCTTTAGTTTTCTTCATATTATCAACTTAAAGCTAACGAAAAAACTTCACCAACATTTTTCTGTTGCATGCTTTTTTTTTGTTGGCTCGTATGGTTAGATAACTTTAATTTATTTTGTACCCCACAATGTCTAATCGCGCATCAGGCTGGTATGGGTGTGTGGGCTATGTTAAAAATAGCCACCAACAACAACCAGCAAATATATAGACGTAGCAGTGTTTTTTGCTTTCTGTTTTGTTTTTGGTAAAACGTGTTGCGGCATAAATTACAATTAAACAATATGGCAGGCAGTCAGTCAGTCATTCAGCCAGTGTCAACAAATAATGCGACAATGTTTAGCTAACGACATTTGTTAACGTTTTTCGTTTTTGTATTTTTTTTTTGTTCGATTGTCTCTATGAACAATGGATGATTGTGGTATAACTGTTGTATTATAAATATATAGTATGTACATATATACCTACACATTTTCGTAAGGGAATCTTATTTTTCCTGTTTTGTAAAAGTATTTTCTGACTGGTTATCGTGATAAAGGTCAATAATAACAAAGGAATCTAAAATGTCTAAGTGGTGGAAGAGATTTCTAAATGAAATTGCTAATTAGCAGTATAAATAGAATACAACTTACATATGTATATATTTTCTTATTTTGTTCCTTTTTGGCATTTGAGTTTAACGAACTGTCTCTCATTAAGATTTTCAGAACTAAGTATTTAGTGGGTATAAAACATGGAAGATTTTCAAGTCTACTGAAAAAAGGAACTACATAGGTATCTTTATTTATTGCATGTAGAGAGTTATCATGCTCGTCAGTCATTTAAGTTACTGGTCGTAGGGGCTTTTTGAGCTTTTGCGGTTAGATAATATGGATTAGGGCCACAGTAACTATCTGAGGCAAATATTTACAAACAATGCTTGGAGATTCCTTTATTTTAACGAAAATTTTTGAAATTTTGTATGGTAAGAAACTTTAGGTTGTCTAAACATGGTAAAGAACATACAGACAGACGAGATACTCTAAATTGTCTTTAATGGATTAGGTCTTTACATATGTAGCGTCTTAAACCAATATTTCAATGAGGCACATTTATTATGGTATCAAGACTGAAGATATAATATCGCCATTTCACTAGAACATCACCGAAGTGTATTTTGCAATTCTTATACCTTTTTTACTTGAAATAACTTTTTTATAAAAGTGGTAAAATTATCATCAAAAAATATATTTTAATAAAAATAAAATTTCAAAAACTTAGATTTTGACCGTCAATTCCTCGACACTGATCGATTTTGACTGAATTTATATTGAGCATAAAAAACATTTTGAATCACTCTACACCCCTAATTTTGTCAGCATTCAGCATCCTTTAAAGGCAATCATTGGTATGGGCATAGGTGCGTAGGGGACTTATTTTGAATAATTTAGCTTTTATTCGAATTGATGATAGTTTTTTTTTGACCACAAGGCGAAGCTGGAGACGAGATGTTTCTGCCCTCCGGTAACTTCATATTCAGGCCCCCAATGCGTGGATTTTTGAGAATATTTTTTTAAGCATCTTTATCTTCTTTAAGAATTTGTTTTAGCTAACTTCAGGACCAGTAAGATGGGATAATAATATTTTTTAGCCATCTTTAACCGTGGACTTTTAAAGTATTTTTTTAACCAACTTTAGGCCAACCAAGCGTGGACTTTTCAACAAAATGTTTTAACCACTAGGCGTTGACTTCTTAAGATTTTGTGTTAACCATTAACAATTTAGGCCAGCTAAGCGTTGATTTTCAGAAATATCATTATGACTAGAGAACAAAGCATGGATTTTTAAGAAAATTTTTGAACAATCTAGGCCAACTATGTGCTCTTGAACCAAATTTAAATGGAAGGTGCTTACACCTGCGAAGGTTTTGCGGATTATAAAACTACAATGTTCATAGATGAGAAAAATCAAAAAAAAAAAAAAAAAATCACGATTTTGCTTGGAAATCGGAAGTCCTATCGAAATGGGATTAAAGAAAATGTTGAGGCAAATGTGCCTCATCGAAATAATGGTTTTAGACCCCAAGTATGTTTGGACGAAATGTGTTTCAGACAATTTGGAGTTGATTTAGCCATGTCCGTCCATCTGTCTGTCTGGCTGGAGCGCACGCTAACTCTCGAACGGATCAACCGATTCGGTCCAAAATTTGGCTTTCGTAATATTTTGTCCAAACTTAGTATAAGTTCGATGATGGGTTATATCGGTCCACTCCTTCCGGTACCTTCCCCACAAAAGTTCGAAAATGTTCGGAAAATTTGTGCGCACGATAACTGTTAAAGGAAGTAACCGATTTGGTCCATACTTTGCACATCGTAAAATTTCTACAAGACTTAGATGATTTTGCCGACTGATACTTTTTTAATTGTTTTTTTTTATTTTTCTCATCCTTAAACATTGTAGTTTCAGAATCCGCAAAAACTTCCCAGGTGTAAGCACCTTCCATTTAAATTTGGTTCAAGAGCACCGTGTTTGCTATTTGCGACTAGATCAGAAGTTAGAACGAGGATTTTACTGGTACATCAACACAACAAGATGTTATCGACACACAACCTTCTTGGTTGTTACCACAGTGAGTATTCATTATCTGAAGAGAGAGATCCAAAAGTATAATCAAGAACCTCTAGATGAATAGCGATCATACTAATCTAGTCGAGGAGGCCTTAAAAAGCCACAGGATGAATGTCGTACTCGGAGACCATCCCCCATCTATCACTGCAGAAGAATGCCAACTGACAAGGTAAACACGAGTGCTTTTAGCCCAGTGAAGATCCGGACGATGCAGCCGCCTCAATTCATATTGGGCCCGAATTGATGACACGATACCCAACACATGCCTTGCATTTTTGAGATTGGATTCAGAGGAACCAGTATCATATAAATAAAGTACAATATAAACGAACATATTTGCGTTGCAACCACAACGGTTTGGAAAAATGTTCTTTCCATACCTGCGCACTACAGGAGGATATGCCTGTATCAAAGACATCAGTTTCATTCTGCCTCCTGCACAGCTCGATTTTTTGCATTCTCGCTGTTCCATTGACGCGTTTTCTCACTCTTTTTCTTCCGAAACCACTCACGTGTCCTTTGCGTTGCTACTGATTAATATATGCCGCATTCTTATCTACGGAAGCAGCACGAAACTCCTTGTCATACCAAGAGGATTCTTAGTATGGATTTTGCGGATATTTGCATGGAGTGGATGTTTTTTATTTCGGTGGCTGTCTGGGGAAGTATGGACTTCATCAGGGAAAAAATACATATAATGTTGTAATTAGGACAAATAAGACTACCCGCAACACGATCTGAGAAGTGGGAAAGAAGAAGTGAGTCGAAACAATAAACCAATATAGTCCATCTTCGAACTTTGGGGAGGTATTACGATCTGCAACTTTGGACGATGTCAGTAACTCCTTTCGAGAGTTATCGTTCGTACCAGTCATTTTAGAAACTTCAAAAAGAAAAATGTATGGTTGCAATCAGAATCACAGGGACTATCATCGATAAAAATTTCAAAACCATCCTCTTCTACCAGCCCTTAAACTGCATTTATCCGTAAATCGTTGAACTTTTTTGGAGAATGTTTGCACCGCTGTAGTCCATCTTCGAACTTGATCGCATTTTGGATGAAATATAAAGACGTTCAAAGTTTACATCCAATCGGTTACTCCGTCCGGAGTGCGCAGCTGATAAAAAGGCGGATGTAAAGGCATGGCAAGATAATGTAAAAATTGTCTGAAGTGCATTTGATATTAAGACATTTCAATGAAGCATATTTTTCCCGTATGGAAGTGCATGTATGTATATACATTAGTAGACAGCGGAAACGGTACCCCCCGATTTTCGGTACGTTGAAGGTTGTGGCCTCAATATCACTCCGAAATGGCTGAAATTTGGTACTAAGAATTCCTTGAGGGTATAAAACAATCCATCTGAAATTTGTCGGTATAGGTCCACGTCTTCATATAGCCCCCACAGAACGGTACATCCCGATTTCCGGTATTTTGATGGTTGTGGCCTCAATATCCCTCCGAAATGGCTCAAATTTGGTATTAAGTCTTCGTTGGGGGTACAAAACCTTCCCCTTGAAATTTGTTGGTATAGATCCACGTCTTCATATAGCCCCTATACAACGGTACCTCCCGATTTCCGGTAATTTGATGGTTGTGACCTCAATATTCCTCCGAAATGGCTGAAATTTGGTATTAAGATTTCCTTGGGGATATAAAACAATCCAACTGAAATTTGTCGGTATAGATCCACGACTTCACATAGCCCCCATAAAACGGTACCTCCCTATTTTCGGTATTTTGAAGGTTGTGGATGTGGTTATACATTTCGCTATTTTATTGACTTGGCTGAAGAGAATTTTAAACAGAAAAAAATGTACATTTAAACATTTTTGAAGATATTATTGAAGTATTTGTTGCATTTTGCGTATGTGATATGTTTCGATTGCAATTTAATCAGAAGCCAAAAATATGACCAGTCCCAAAATTTGACATGAATCGGACCAAAAATAGGGGTTGCATAAAATTCCGCTGTCTATATGTTAGGGCGTACCAAAAACGAAAATTTTTTTTTGCTAAAATATAGTTTAATAGTCCGATTTTAGGATTTTTTGGGCCCTATATAGCTATACTGAAATTTCATCCGATTTTCATAAAATTTTGTAGGACTCGTTTTTTAGCCACAACAATGAACACGTAAACAAATTTTATCGATTGGACCATAAATGCGGATTTTAGAGAATTTTCGTGAAAAAATTACTATGGAAACAAAGATTCATCTGGTGGCACGTTAACCGATCGCCATAAAATGTCATACATAAGGTTTTTGTATAAAATGGAAAAAATTAAAAAAAAAAAACGTTTTTGGTGCCTAATTACATAGCCTTCTTAGCCATAAGGTTGAGGAAATGTACAACTTGTTCCTCTGTTCAAAAATATTTGAACCTAACGATTATTTCCTGAGAGCTTATCTTTGAAAGTTTTTCATAAGACACATGTATTCTCTATAAAAACCATATGGAAATTGTTTCATATTATAAAATGATATGATTATATACATATGTATGTTGTCGTAGGTCCAGACATGCATATGTTTGACATTCGATAAATAACACATTTGCCTAGAGACATAAATATTCCAAGAATGAGCATGAATATTATTATTACTTCAAGCTAAATTTGTATCAAGATTTAAGCGCAAACAGAAATGTACTGACATTTAAATATATAAAGAGATACTCAAAATATAACCTGTTACAAAAAATTACACAGATTTATTAAGAAACAATGAAATTATCCATCATTAAATCTGTATAAATGTGTATTACTTATAAACACATTCCAGCATAAGATGCGTTGTCTGTTTACTTTGCTGTCGAGCCTTACACATCACATTCACACATCGGATAGTCATCGTATTATATACAAGTACTAAACCGCCAACTTAATGATACCATAAAAATGCTTTATTACCTTCTTCAGTATTTTTTTACGATCATGATGATGCTTTGCCTTGTTGACTGGCTGTCTGGTAAATGTCTAGTTTAGCAGATACTTTAAAGTGGGTCACATGTGAAATGAAATTCGTCAAGGATAGAGGTAGTTTTTGGGTTGAAAAAAGATTTTTTGTAGTTTATGAGGGAAAGAGAGAAATGGAAATGTTTTTTTTTAACTATACGACACATTGGACGAAGATGTTACTACAAAGGGCCAAGGTATTATACCATAGTGCATAATATAATAAGTCCAATTATTATTCCCTCTATGTTCTATTGAAGGAAATACTTTATGTCTGTCGTAAAAGGGATTTCCCAGTGCAAGGGATTAAGGTTGAGATCTAATAACCCACGCGTATTTGTTAATAGTTCTAATGGAGAGGATTTTTCAATATAGCGTAGTTGGGATTTTGGAAAAAGACGTCATTATTCATTGTTTTTATTAAAACAAATTTCAGTGAAATTTTTGCAACACTGTCTGTTCGTTTTGAAAAACATTACTCTCTGTATCAGAGAGTAATGATGAAGTTTAAGCCATTGGGTAATACCAGACTTAAAAACGACAAATGAGATTAAAACTTCAACCAAAACAAATTTTTTTATCAATTTTTTAATTTATTAAATATCCCATTTGGAAAAAGAATTCATTATTCATTGTTTTTATTAAAACCATTTTTTTTAATTTATTAAACATAATTCCACTGTGTCCAAGTTTTGCCAATTTTTCATAACATTAATACAAAACTTATTCAGTGTGATTTAAAATCAAATTTAATTACCGTTTATAACACGTGTTATAAGATTTATCACCGCAATATTATGATTACCTTGACATTGGTCGTCTTTTAGGGGTCAATAAAATTCAAATAGTCATCTATTTAAAACTTTTTATTTCACTCCTGATAAGACAACAATAAAAATAAAAGCAACAGCAGCAGCAACAAAACTGTGTGAAAATAACAGCATTTAATGATTGTTTTTTTTTATTTGATTTTATGATGGCGCTTTTTCTGGCTCAGTTAAATTTGTGGAATAAAAAAATGTGTCTGAATGAGTGAGCGAGCATTTGTTACGACCATAACCTACCGCAAAATTTGTTATAACATGTGCCCCTGTTTTGTTGTGTTTTTTTTTATTATAAATGAGGAAAAGTCATAAAAACTTTTATGCCCCAGTCGGTTAAGCCAATCATCATTCATGACGTTTTACGTACAAAGAGAGTGGCATAATCTTCATTATCGTCAGCAACAAGTCAATATCATTGGATTTGGCCTTGAACCAGAGTTCAAGCTAAATAATTTTAGTGTTTTGCTAACACTAAATTTATTCTAATTAGCAATAAATAAATTAGTATTATGATTTGTTTTCAATAAGCAGGTCGATAGCTTCAGAATGTGATAAAAATAACGGCATTTATTTTAAACTGTTTTCGACTTATTATTTATTGGAAATAATAAATTTATATCTACTATTATGGATCGACAATGTGGGATTTTATGGATAGAAAATCAAAAGACAATAAACCCTATTTAGGTCTGAACTCTACGAGAGGATACATACACTTTTAAAAATGTCCAATACAAGTAAAAACGAATCCGCTGGCCTATAGGAAAAAAGACCAACGGGTCAACCTGAGCTATGAAAAGCCAACTATATGGTACCAATTTTCGGCAGATTTCAATATAATTTGACACATTTATTTCTGGACCATGTGCAGCCACACATCCCAATTTCATAGAATTTAATTTTCGTTGTTTCATGAATCAAATATATGAGCTATATCAGAATCTGCACCGATTTCGATATAATTTTGCACATTTATTTGGTGCATCATCAATCGGTCGAAAATAAATACTCTAAAAGCCAGTTCTGTGTGCACCGCCATGCGGCCCGTAGTAAGTATCCCCAAGTAAACGAAAAGCTTTCCCAAATAACAACCACCACTGTTCTTAATAATAACAGAAGAACCTCGATTATCCGTGGATCGATTATCTGGGAACCTCCATTAACCGGGATAGAAAAGAAATGTTGGTATTTTTTCATTTCCTCTATTTTTATACCCTCAGCTAACGAGGGTAAATACACTTTCATACGGGCAAAATGTGCCTCATCGAAATAATGGTTTTAGACCCAAAGTATGTTTGGACGAAATGTGTTTCAGACAATTTGGAGTCGATTGAGCAATGTCCGTCCGTCTGTCTGGCTGGAGCGCAAGATAACTCTCGAACGGGCAAAAAGCCCCTATAACACCGTGTGTAGTGGATGGAGTGCAATATAACTCTCGATCGGGTCTGCCGATTCGGTCCAAAATGTGGCCTTCATAATATTTTGTCCAAACATAGTTTAAATTCGAAGATAAGCCATATCGGTCCATTCCTTCCTCCCCCACAAAAGTTAAAAAATGTTCGGAAAAATTACTCTTGAAGGGAGTGACCGATGTAATCCATACTTTGCACATCCTAATATATATACCAGATATAGATCAGGTTCGAATATGGACTATATTTGTCTACTCCTTCTGGTACCTCTCACACACAATTTTGGATAAGTTCACTTTAAGATCTGCTCTCGAATCACTTTGATTTTTGTTGAAGCGGTTTGCATTCGCCACCTCCATTACGACGGTAAAAGTTTTTCAGGGGCAAGTCCAAATTTCTTAGGAAAACAGCCCGAAAGGTGTAAAACATCCCTATGTCACCATATGTGGCTGTCGGAGAGCACAATAACTCTCGAACTGTTCAACCGATTTGGTCCAACATTTGGTCTTCGTCATATTATATCCAAACATAGTTTCATGGGACAATACCCACAACTTCCGGTACTTCTCCCCAATATTAAAAAAATGTCACTAAAATACTTGGACGATATCACAAACTTTGGATCTCCTAATATTTTGTCAACATTTAGTTTAACTTGTAAAATGGCCCATATCGTCCTCACTAAGGGTACCTCCCCCACAAAGGTTCAACATTTGCGTCTTAGTGCAGTTAATTGCTAATCCATATTTTTGTCGGCAAGTTCCAAGGTCCAAGAGACCTTAAAGACATTCGATCTGTACGTAGGTGAAAGTTTCACTTCACATTGGCTGAGGGTATATATCTGTCGGCAAAGCCGACTGACACTTTTTAGTTGTTCTTTATAAACTTCATTATCCGGGAGTAAAAGTACACATTCCAATTAATTTCACTAAGCAAATAAAGGAAAGCAGAAAATTCTCCCGTATTTCACAATTTGTGTATTTATGGTATCACAAAAATCATGGAACAAAGTCAATTCAGATAAATTTGATGATATTATTTATCCTTCTAAAAGTTGGTGGATTACCTTAACGACGGGGGCGACTATGTGATACCCTACACCACTACCCCTGTACATAAGCTTTTCACTGGTAAACATTTCTTTTAGGGAGATACTAAACTGTTCACCTATCTGGCTTTTATGCCAAATGACTTAAGGCAATTAATATTTAATTTTATAATTGTCTACTGTCGACAAGTACTTGGTACTGATTGAAAGTTTTGCTGGTATTCTTGATTAGCTTTTTACATGTCTTTAATACACCAAACACAAGCAGAGATATTTTTCATTAAAGTAAAATATATTAAAATGTTAACGCTTTTTGCAATAACTCTGATATTTTATCATAAATGCCATATTTTATATTAATTTATAGCTCAGATGGTTTAGTTTTTATTATCAAGCGCTCTCCTTGGATAATGTCCAACAGAAGCAGAAATATCTGGCATGGAAATAAAATTCCATAAATTGGGAATTGGGATATCCCAGCGTCTTTTTCAACATCACAAGCATTTCACAAATTTGGTAACGCAATTGGTGCCACCGTGGTGCAATGGTATGCAAACCCGCCTTGCACGCTAAAGGTCGTGGGTTCGATTCCCCGGCCAGTCAACATCAAACACTTTTCAACGGTGGCGACATTTTCTGAGTATTTCAGCCTTGTACAACTTCTCTACACGTGGTGTCTTAGACACGCCCTTCGGACTCGGCGATAAACAGTAGGTCCCATATCATTGAGCTAATATGAATCGAGTCGCACTCATTGATATGAGAGAAGTCGCCCCTGTCCCGCCTGGGATGTTTGTGGAACAATTACAATTATTGGGAACAGAATGTCAGAATGTCTTCATTGCTGAAACGCATCCAGTCTAAGCCAACCCACTTTACAACAATGTAAAGGAAATCTTATCTTCTTCCATCGACGGGCTTTCCTTTTGGAAAATCCGCATATGAATAAAACGTTGAATGTTCTCCACATAAGTTTTTTGCTCATTCCGACCCCTGAATACTATCCGACCGTCACCAAAATCAATTGGCCTATTCCTCTAGGGGACCCCCATTAATCCTCAACGTTTCGATCGATCCGATCAAAATTGCAACATGCAGCGTGATTTAAAAAAAACGGAAAAATGGGTTGTATTACCGATTAATGCGATACCTCCGCTATTTGGCAACCTACGCCAACTTACTTGGCATCATTGTACGGGATTTTCTACTTTCATAGTCAGGCTTTGCTTTTGGAAGGTTCCCAACCAAAGCTGTGATATTCATTATAACAATTAAAATTGCGTGAGTGAAATGTTGGGTTTTATTTGCGACTATTGTGATATCTTCGTTGTTTGACCACCCACGAGAACCAACATCGTTCGAAAGGTGATATTTTCTACATTCATTGTCAGGTTTTGCTTTTGGTATACCACCTTATAGAAGCTGAGATATTCGTTTTGGAAAAAAACGTTAAATTTTTCTACAAATAAGTTTTTGGCCATTCCGACCGCTTAATATTATCCGACCGTCACCAAAATAATAGTCTTCTTCCCTTCGGGACCCCCATCAACAGCCAAAATTTGGTAACGATCCGATAAAAATTGCAAGGTTTAGATGGACAGACGGACGGACGGACACACATAGCCAGATCGACCATTATTTCGATGCGTTACAAACTTTTTGGCCAAAACCAACTTATAATACCCTCTCCACATAGTGGTGTAGGGTATAAAATTGGGCGTGGTCGGGTTTTAAGGCCACACATAAGTGCCTAGAGTCGGAGACACAACCACCATTGTCTATCGATAACTTTTCAACAAAATATATAGCCTATTTTCACCAAGGGACATCCCTGTACATTAGGGTGGGGCGATTTGTGTGGAAGGAAAAAAACCTTAATGAGCCCTTCGCGTTTCTGATTCCTGGGATTGAACTGAGCAAAAAAGTCCACTGGACCATATATCTACCGTGAAAATCGAGCCTCCCGATTTTGACTTTAAGTTTTTTATTGGCGTTTTCTAGATATTTTGGCATATAACAGCCAAACCATTGAGATTTTCGATCGAACGCAAGGACAAAAATTGCAGCCAAGACAGTAATTAAGAATTATCTAATACATCGCAAAAGCTTTGGAATGCTCCTTCAGGCAGTTTTGGCCTTTAGAAAGTGCAAACTTTTCGAAAAATGTCGATAAATGACACTGAGCTACAAAAGTTGACCAGAAAAATATTCAAGTGTTCTGATGCAAAAGTATATCGTGTTGGGATCCATGGACAACGACGATGCCTTTAGTTCGTTTGGGTCACTTCCTTTTATTTTTTTGAAATTTTCAGCAAATATATTTAAAAAAGTGGGCGTGTCGGGTCTTTAGGCCCTAAACAAGTACCTTAGGTCGGTACGTTCGTAAGTTTACCAAAAATAGCGTTTTTAAAAAATAGGGCTTCGGGGAGGTAAGCCTCCCCCTCCGGAATTCAACAAAATATATAGCCTATTTTCACCACTTTTGTTCCCTGTACTTTCTCTGAAATTTTCGGTTTAGCTGTTTTTGATCCTATAGGGAACATACACATATTATCTTTTATATATAAGATGATGATGACTTTCACACGCTACGACTGAAGAAAATGGAAGACTGGAGTAGTCAGTTCACAAGGCTTTATTGCAAATTAATACGAGGGCAGTTCGGAAACTTCTTAGCCTAGCACAAAAAGCGCGGTATAAACAGGAAAAAGTTAAGTGTTTTGGAAACTTCCATCTCTGTTATGAACACATGTTAAATTTTGTTTCGATCTGGCAACTCCTTCATATAGAAACAGGTGTTCAAAAAAGACGCATCCGCAATTTTTTTACAATGGAAAAATTAGAAATGCGTGCTGTCATTAAATATTTATATAAAAAAGGTTTATCGGGACAAGAAATTCATAATGATATGGTGAATGTGTTAGGTGAAAGTGCTCCTTCATATGCAACAGTAAAAAATTGGGTTGCTGAATTTAAACGTGGTCGTACAAGCATTGAAGATGAACCACGTAGTGGACGTCCAAAAACAGCAACAACAACAGAAATTGTAGCCAAAGTGCATGATATGGTATTAAATGATCGACGAATAAAAGTGGGTGAAATTGCTAATATCATGGGCATCTCAAATGATGGAGTCCATTTAATTTTGCATGAAGAACTACAGATGAAAAAGCTTTCTGCAAGATGGGTGCCGCATTTGTTAACAGTCGATCAAAAACGCATAAGAATGAACATTTCTCAAGCTTGTTTGGATCGTTTTAAGCGAAACAAAATGGATTTTAAGCGTAGTTTCATAACTGTTGATGAGACATGGATCCACCACTACACTCCAGAGACAAAAGAACAGTCCAAACAATGGACTGAAGCTGGAGGAAGTGCCCCAAAGAAGGCAAAAACAATTCAATCGGCTGGTAAGGTTATGGCAACGGTTTTTTGGGACTTCAAAGGTATCTTATTGATTGACTATCTGCTAAAGGGTAAAACAATAAATTCAGAGTACTATTGCACTATTTTGAAGACCTTGAGGAAAACTATTTAATCAAGGGATAGAATTGCTAGAAAAGCGTTGGACTAAGTGTATTGAAGTTTCAGGAGATTATATTAAAAAATAAAAATATTTTTGAAAAACTAACTATTCTCTTTCATTGATAGGCTAAGAAGTTTCCGAACCGCCCTCGTACATAGTAATAAACCTAATATAGAGTCAAATTTATCTATAAACCACTCAACCAAGGTGTTCCCACTTATGTATCAACAGCGACACCAAATGTAGATCATAGTCGATCTTTTATCCTACTTAATCTTAACTACAAATGATGTACATATTTGTATAACTTGTTATGATTTATATTACTTGCCGACTGGAAAGTAGTGTAAAGTCTTCAAACCCATTTAAAATACTTTAAATATAATAAAATGTGATGGACAGGGTGGTAATGGTGGTAATTTGTTTATAATTTGTATAAAATTAGACGTTTTTTATGATTTATAAAACGTTGTTATTATCTTTAATGGTCCTCAAACACACATATACATATGTATATACATGGCAAAAAACAACTCACTTAAGTGACGTCAATATATTAGAGGTTTGCCTACTGAAAATCTAACTTTGAGATTTATTCATTCAAAGTGGGAAGTCATAAAAAATAAAAAAAAAATAATTACCACAATTAGCACTCTTTTGATGGCCAATAAATGCTTTGGTTTAACAAATAAAATGACGTTCAGCCTTTAAGGTTGGGGATGATTGTGCTACCGAGGCACTAACAAAAACAAAGCTGTTTTTTTTTCGTTTATTTGGATTTTTTTATTATTATTAACAAAAAATTGTCATTTTATGTGCGAATTGTTTTAATGATTTGTTTTCGTTTTGTTGTAGCATTTATGTGCTATATGTTTTTTTTTTGTTTTGTTGCTAGTGCTGTTGTGCCTCGGGACATAGAGGTGTATCTCCGGGAGTCATTCGACTGAATATTTACATAGCATACCGTCAGTATATGTTTGGTATGACAGACAGTGTTATTTTTATTGGATCGTTAAACGGTCATAATATTAACACTTAATTATAGTTAATGCTTCTTTTTTTGTAAAAAAATACTAAATCATTTGTGGAATTTATAATTCTGCATAGTTGATGGTAAATTTTGGATTTAAATTCAATTCGAATTTTAAAAATTAATAAAATAAAGAAATATATATTAAGAAACATAGGGTTTTAGACCCTCAGATTTTCTGCTAACGAGGGTATATACACTTTCATACGGGCAAAGTGTGGGTCATCGAAATAATGGTTTTAGACCCCAAGTATGTTTGGACGAAATCAGTTTCAGACAATTTGGAGTCGATTTAGCAATGTCCGTCCGTCTGGCTGGCTTGTGCGCACGATAACTCTCGAACGGATTAACCGATACGGTCCAAAATTTGGCTTTCGTAATATTTGGTCCAAACCCAGTTTAAGTTCGAAGATGGATTATAAAAAGTTCAGTTTAGGACCTTCTCTCAAATTTCTTTGGTTTTTGTTGTAACGACTTACATTCACTGCCCCCCATACAACGGTACAAGTTTCATCAGGGGCAAGTCCATACTTCCTCAGCAAATAGCCTAAAACTTGTAAAAACCCCTATGCCACCGTGTGTAGAGGTTGGAGCGCAAGATAAATCCCGATTTGGTCCAAAATATGGGATTTGTAATATTTTGTCCAAACTTAGTTTAAGTTCGATCGTTGCATCAGGTACTTCCCCCAAAAAAGTTTAAAAATGGTCGAAAAAATTTTGCACATGATGACTCTTGAATGGAGTGACCGATTTTGTCCATACTTTACACATCCTAATATATCTACCAGATATATATCAGGTTCGAATATGGACAATATTTGTCCACTCCTTCAAGTAACTCCCACACAAAATTTCGGATAAGTTTACTTTAAGACCCGCTCTCGGAGTCCATACGTCTTGAGAAAACAGTCCGAAAGGTGTAGAAACCCCCTATGTCACCATATGCAGTGACTGTAGAGCACAAAAACACTGATCAACCAATTGGGTCCAAAATTTGGCCTTCGTCACATTTTGTCCAAACTTAGTTTCGGTTCGAAGATGGGCAATACCGGTTCCAAACTTCCGGTACTCCCCCCAATATTTTTTAAATGTCACTAAAATGCTATGCACGATATCTCTTGAACGGTGCAACCAATTTACCTTCTAAAATGGTCCATATCGGTCATCTCCTTAGGGTACCTTCCCCACAAAAGTTCAACATTTGTGTCTATGTACAGTTTAGGGTCTGGTCGAAGATCCTTTGGAAATGTACACCGATGCTGTTTGTTGTGGTCCTGTTTACAATGTTCTTATGTTTTCCGTGGACAAGTCCATGCTTCCTGACATACTGAAACTGAAATGACTTGTGGGCGCGATATTTATCGAAAAGATATGACTCCCAAAATAAGATCCTCTTCCATAATGGATTATGTCGGTCCATTTCTTTAAGTACCTCCTCCGCAAGACTTTTGAACTTTAATCCTTATCCACATTTTTGCCGGTTCATACTCCCATAATTTTAAAAACCCCCTAAATACATACATGCGTTTTACTTGTTTCTTAATTTTTTAAAATTTGTTAATTGTTTGTTTGTTAATTTATACAAAACTACACACGGTGCGCCTCAACTGAATTTAAATGAAAGGTGCTTACACCTGGAAAGTTTTTGCGGATTCTGAAACTACAATGTTTATAGATGAGAAAAATTCACGGTTTTACTTGGAAACCGCGAGTCCTATCGAAATGAGACAAAAGAAAATGCCGTAGCAATTAAAATCATCTACAACATTTTCTTTAGTCCCATTTCGACAGGACTTGCCGTTTCCAAGCAAAAAATAAAGCAAAAATTGGGAACTTTGACAGTGATTTTTTTAAAAATCCGTCCATTGATTTTTTCTTATTTTTGAATTTTTCTTATCTATAAAGATTGCTGTTTCAGAATCCGCAAAAACTTCCCAGGTGTAAGTGGTTTTCGTTTAAAGTTTGTTAAAGCGCACCGTGCATGACATTGTTTTATAAAGAGGCGATAGAGTCAGTGCATTATCCAAATTTGAACGACATCAATGTTTCTGGCACAACGGCCGTTTTTGGACGATATTGCCTAGGCCAGAAACTTATCTAGCACCCCTCGTTCTCACACCTTCGACATCTTAAAAACTACTTCATTTTGCGATTTTAAGAATGGTTTAGCAATTAGTGTATAACCTCAAGAACTGGAATCTCTACATGCTTTTCATTCGCAACTTATTTTGTGTAGTCCGGACTATCTCCGGACTTTTCCCCCCCAAATTCGGTGAGAAGATTCGCTCGATCGAGTCGGTACATACATATCCTCAATATCCGTCACATGGTTTAGATTCAGCACAATTTCCTTCTTTGTTATCTACGACGGCACCTGCGGACTACAAAAACAGGCCGCCCATTATTATAATATTTTATTGCTGTTTTTTCCTGTCATTTGTATGTCAAAGGTGGGGCTGAATCCCTAAGATTATCTTGATTCGCGTTCTTGGTAATGGTCGGTTGTTATGCCCTATTTGCGTCTATGCCTTAAAAGTTATCGTGGATACCTTCCCCCTGGGGACTTTATTCCCTATGAATATGTCACGTAGAGCGCCGCTTATGAACAATTTCCTTGGACTTCAGTCAAAAGTATCTAAGAAATGGATGTGATTATTGAAAGCACATGCCATTTCAATGGGAATAGTCAGTGTATACGTCACATAGCTAAGAAAATAGCACCCAAAAGTTCAAACGGTTGCGACAATCGTACTCAATATGTTGGAAAACCAAAAGTAGACTTTATGAAATATACCTACGGAATTAAGAATCATTAAGGAACAGTATTTTAAAATGTTGTTAATAAATATAATTTTGCGTCCGCAGATATCAGTCTTTAACCCTATGTGCGTATAAATTATCGCATTACCTACGTCACTCAACATACCGTGTTAAATTAAATGAATTATAATTTCTAACTTTTTGCATAAAATTTGCAAATTTCATATACTTTGCATTTATAAAGAATCTGTATATATGAATAGCAAATTTGAATTGTTTAATTATAGGATTTGATGTATTAAAAATTCTAAAAATAACATCATAAATATCTTAGTCCAAAACTAGAATTTCACGATCCAGACTTTCAATTTGTGAAATGCAAATAAGTATTTGCTAAATAAACATTTTCCGGTTGACGATAATACGTGGATAACAAACAGAACTACGCATTTGTATGGTAACAAACAGTTAATTAATTACAGTTTAAATACCCTCTCCCCCTTTTTCTTTGGAACTCTCACCATATTAGATGTTTCATTTTGAGTCTCAAGCGACCAGCCACCAGCACCATCATTAGTCTGACTGACCCACATGCACTAAAGGCGGACAAATAAATTTCTATTAGCTCACACAAATAAATGCGAATAGAATTGAATTTGTTGCTTCTTTTAGCAGCAGTGATGATGGTTTCATCTTGAGCTACTGTGTACAGGCTTCTTTTGCTTAAAGATAATTCAATAATCGCTTAAGGCTTGTGTTTAAATTAAGCGCTTAATTGGAGCACTTAGCTATTAACATAAATAACATTGCATGGCATGGAACGGCTACTGAGGCTGTTTCTGTTGGCTGAACTTAAAAGATGAAGCGATTGGTTGGCCTCCTCGCTTACACTTGTTTCGGTGCTTTTCATAGACGAAGGAAGATGAGATGAATGAATTTATTTAAGTAAACAACAACAGCATCAACTCTGTTGATAATGATAACAATAATGCAACATTGTTATGGGGTATTTTTGCAGCTTTCGGGTTGTTTGTTTGTTTTCACAAACAAATGGCTTCTTTCGATACGCAAAAGAAAGCACAAAGTCAAAAGCACCTGACATTATGGCATAATGGATATATGAATGAATGAAGGATGAATGGTTGTTGCTGCTACTGTTGTTGTCGTCGTTTAGGAAAAGAAGGGGCTAAAAAGGAACAGTATGCCAACTTACAAAAGGTTAGCATTTTCATGCAAATTGATAACATTAAAAGCATTGAGATTAACAAACATTTAAATACAGCTGTGCATTAGCAGGACTTTGGCTTAATTTTAATTTATGAGCCATGGAACATGGCTGCTCTTTTTAGAGGAAGAAACGCAAAAACATGGAAAACCTCTTTTGGTAATTATGTTGTTTGCAGATAAACGAACAAAAAAAATTAAAAACGTTCTCGATGGCGGAAATGCAAATATGTAATTGAATAATTCAACTAATACACTGGCATGGGATTTTAAAATTTGCTGTCCCAAATTAAAAGAAAAATATCATTTCAAAAACAAATATTTGATAGGTAGACTAGTCGGAAAAATCTGTAGCTCAAAAAATATATCTTAGAAGAGGTCCAATAAGATTGCTCAGGCTTTATTATAGGTAAAAGATATACATTAAGAAAAATATTATTAATAAGGAAATAAAGGAAAAAGGATTCAAATTTAAAAAAAAAATTGATCCCAGCTGCCGAAATCAGCTGAACGATTTGTAATCTTAAATTAACCGAACATGGTTTTGATAGAAATTATGTAAAATTCGGCGGCACCTTTACACAGGGCTACACTAAAGCGTGACTGGTCTTAATATGTTTTGCAGAATTATTTGCTGACCCATGTTCTTTTAGATAATAGGGCAATTAACCATTAACACGATGAAATCGGGCGGCAGAATTATATGGGGCCTATGTGAAAATATGGACCCATTAATATAGTATTGGAAGGGTGGTTTTCCTTAAACTCAGTAAAATCTATAGAAAATGGCAAAACCTTCAAAATGTCTCAAATCAGAGGTACCGCTGTAATATGGGGAATAGGGTTATGACTTTTTTACAACATCGTATCCCTGTATGATATTTTGATGAGTTTTTACCTAAGATTGCATAAAATCTTAATTATAAAGGGATTCGATAAAAATGCTTCCGCACAAAAAGCTTTTAAAGTTTTTATTTTTCAGAACTTTTGACAATCTTTTGAAGTCACTATAAGCAGGTATTTCACTGAAAACAATGTATGGGGGCACACGACATAACCAAAATGACATAACCGTTTTTTTCTCACCAATTTTATCATCGTATTATAACATATATATCATTTAATATTATATATAACTTAATTTGATATATCATAAAAATTAAAATCGGTTTGTGCGGGACCCTTTTTTTAAATTTAAGTGGAATAAAAGTTATTTTAGTCATTAATAGGCAAAAGGCCATTTATTCGTGAAAAAGGCAATAATTTTTTGAGAAAAAACTTGTTTTTCATTCATTCGTTCAAAAGGAAATAATTGTTTGAGAAAAAAAATTCAAAAAGTCATAACCCTAATGGGGAACCTCTCATAAACATGTTCTATGTACATATATGGATAATACATAGGTTTGGTTAGGTTAATTTGAGAAGAGAGGCGACACAAATTTCACCACATATAACAAATTGTCATCGATGGGACCATAAATGCGGATTTTAGAGAATTTTCGTGAAAATGCACCTTTGGTCCTATCCATACCAATTACTATGAAAACAAAGATCCCTCTGGAGGCACGGGTGAAGGTTAACCGATAGCCATACAATTTCATATACAAGGTTTTTGATTTTAGGGGGTAGGCGTTTCAAAAAAAAAAAAAAAAAAACTTTGTCGTTTTTTTGGGCCGCCCTAGTGTACATAAGCCAGAGTAGGCCTGTTGTGCGCTTTAGTTCGGAGTCTGGAAGAGCTTTTATTAAATTATATTATTAATTACCCCATTTCAGAAATTCTGTGCCATTGACATTTTGTTTTTCTGTGCCCTAATTTGGTTGGGTCATTACGCAGTTGTGTCATTCTTAGGGTGGCGAAGGCTGGGCAATGACAAAGATAGTGATCCAATGTTTTTTTTAGTGTTAGTATTAGCACCTGAAATGTGGTATGAGTTAGCATCGCTATATACTAATACTTCGCTAACTTCACCACTTGTTGCAGTTCCGACAAGGTGGTAATGACGGCGAGTCGAAAGGCAGATGTACTGACGCTAGGTGTGTATATATACCCATTATCTTGCTCTGAAGTGAAAAGGGTCAGGAACAGGTCCAGGCTTATCGTCTTTCGATTAATCTAATACTCGACTATTATGTACTACGTAGAAAATTGAAAAGTCGACTTTTCGTGGTCCATCAGTGCTTGAGTTGCCGTTTCACTCCGAAGGACATTTATCTGGATTACATCAATCGCAGGTCCTCCAGTAAGCGGGGTTCTTGGGAATCGGTTTTGGCTCCCTATTGCGTGTTGCCCAGTGCTTTAAGCTCCTGGCTGTTTTGTTGGGCATCATTCTCTTCTTCGATCCTTTTGAAGCTGTCTTCGTGGGACTGGCTAGTGAGAGATCCCATGACCCAGCACAAGGAGAGAGGATGGCTAACTCCTCCCTGTGAAAGACTTCCCACCTCTTCACTTCCAAGGTCTCGTTTTGTTTATCAAAGATTTTGAGCATGAGCTGCGTCTGGAAATTGCAGCCATACCCCTTGACGTACATACACCACCGCTTTGGTTGGGTGAGTTATTTCGTCCATCCTCACCAGCATCAATTTGCTAGATTCCAACAATTTGTTAAACTGCTGACTACCTCCCCACGAGCGGCCGGGTTTGCATGCGACCCCATGTGGTACATTAAGCTTACTCCACGTCCTAGAAATATGTGTTCCAAGTATGTCTACCGAACAATCTACTAGTGTCGATCACCGGTCAAAAGGATACTTCGGACAGTTTCCTCCTAGTGAAGCTTGATGAGGATCTTTACTACGGACATTTGAAAGTGGGAAGCTCTTTATACCCTCAGTCTTTATACTAGCTACGGGATATACACTTTCATACGGGAAAATGTGCCTCATCGAAATAATGGTCTATGGGATCTAACCAAGTATGTCTGGACGAAATCCGTTTCAGACAATTTGGAGTCGATTTAGCAATGTCTGTCTGGCTGAAGCGCACGATAACTCTCGAACGGATCAGCCGCTTCAGTCCACAATATGGCAATCGTAATATATTGTTCAAACATAGGTTAAGTTCGAAAATGGTCCATAACATTCCAGACGGATCTGTACTGCTTAAAAAATCTATATTTACATTATTCGACAATTGCGAAATACACCAAATCGAACGAAATCGTTATATTGAGTCCATAGTATTATTTAGACCAATAAGTCACATTAAATTTGGTCACAACATACACAGATCTACACATACTACACGGTGCCTTAAATAAGTATTTCGCTGAATATCTAACATACTTCCGAATCTAATATACAAGCCATGTAAAATTACATATATTTAAATCAATTAAATAATAAACGTATATATGCTACATGTAAAAGGTTTAAGTATTATGGCGTGCTCGATTTCAATCTCATTGCCAAAATTCAAACAATGCCTTAAATGTAAATTCATTAAAATTCCACACAAATCTGACATTTTCTCCAATCGCAAATATCCCTAGCATTACGGTTACGAACAAAACTACCCCTGTATAACGCAGGTAGCAAGGAAACCCCTTTGAAGCAGACGAACGAACAACCAATCTATGATCTGAAATTATTAGAAATTTTCTACCTACCCATTCAAAATTGAATTCTGATCAATATGTCGGTGTATTTTTTGAAGCCATTCTTCGTCGTTCGTTATTGAACGGAGTCACTGAACGCTAAAACGATGGCGTCTCCCATACCTTTCTTTTTGTTCCCACAAATATTTTTTGTGGAATACTTTGAGCTATTTGGGAATGGGTTTCCTTTGTTTGTCATCATTGTCGTTTTCTACAATTGCTTCAGTTATTTTGTTTACTAGCATTGCTGTCGTTGTTATTGTTGTCGTTGCCCTAGCAGTTGTTATATAGACGCTTGTGATGATTGTGTCTTCATTGTTATCCAAAATGGTTTTTTGGTTGACAGTTTCTGTTGTACAGTTTCAATTCGTGTATTTTTGTTTGCTTTTTTTTGATAAAATTTCAATTCAATTCTGTTTCTTTTGTTGTTTATTCAACACCGTTGACGTTGTTGTCGGTGCTGCTATGGTTATATAGACGGGGATTTCGGGTTTCCACGTTTGATAAATTTATTTTTATTCAATACCGCTCCAACAATCATCACAAACGTGATTCATAAGCTTTCTTTTGTGTTAAGCCAGTTTGTTTGGTCACTTGGGTATTGCACAGTGGTTTCGATTAAAATACAATTGATTGATTGCGTATAAAATAAAATTTAAAATCCTATTTTTAAAATATAAAAGATTATAAATGTAATACATACATAATTCTCGAACAACATTTGAAATATTTTGAATAACAAATGGCATTCTACACCATTTTTATTTGCAATTTGAATATACATATATCGCTATATTTCGAAATATTTCATTTCTATTTTGAGAATTACAAATCATTTTTTTTTAAATTATTTAATTTGTAAAACCATTTGAAATTCGAATTATTTAATTTGTAATTTGAATATACCTATCCAGTTGTAATTGAAATCAGTTTAGTTCGTAAATCGATGTTCAAATTTGAACAATTCCATTTTTAATTTAAATAATTTCACCTGTAACTTGAATTGTTCCATTTGAAATTGGAATTAGTTTCCAATTGAAGTTATCGGAATTTCAACAAATCCAATTATTTCAATTGATATTCACATAATTATCAATGTGTATAACTGAAAGTACAAATTTAAAATGGAAAATTCATAGGGAATAATACGTATTCGAATTGAACATGATTCGAAATTAAATATGACAAGAATTAATTAAAAATGTAAAATTATACAACAGGAAAAATTCAAAACGGGATATGAATATAATACGTTTATTACAAATAAAAAACTATTACAAATTGATACATCCAATTTAAAATGAGTGTAGTTCAAATTATAACTAAAATATTTCAAAGTATATTTAAAAGAAAACGAATTTGAATGGAATTCGGAAAAGTTAAGGGAAATTTTTCAATTTCAATGCAATTATCAAACTTCAACTAAAATTTTTCGAATTACATATGCAAATTGCGTAGTATAGCTATGGTGATGCTGTTCATCAGCAAAACATTTTAGTATATGTATTTTCAGATTATTTTGACTAAAGATTCCATAAAGAGTCGAATTCTGTAAAGACTATATGCAAAGAAATACTCATAACTTCTTTAATATTGTAGTTTTTATATTTTTATTAGCTATCTAATAAAAAAAAACATTTTGCACAGTGGTATTTTATGCAATTTTTGCGATTTAAAATCAATTTTTATTAATGATTGTACTCTTCGATTTTCTTGAATCTTTTGTATTAAACTACGATTAATTACAAAAATTTTAAGTCCTATTTGGTAGTAGGATTCAATTAATTAAAATTTTTTTTATTTTTTTTATTTTGTCAATAAAGTTTTTCTTATATGTTATTTTACCAAAAATAATACGTTGAATTTATTAACCTTTGGTTTGTTGTTTTATTTAGGAATTTATCTTAAACTTCATAGGTTTAGCCATTGCATATCTCAAATTCAAATCCTCTTTCGTATTTAAAGATTCATCTTCTGAAGAAAATATAATTTTTATTTTGGGTAGATTATTCAGCTCGGATGCCTATTCATATAATTTCAGAACTGTAGTTATTTGATCATCAATTATGTTAGCTTATTGTCCGTCTGGTACAATGATTGCTAACCCATTTTCAAAATCGAAAAATGAAGCAGCTTTTAAGCTGCTTTAAATAAATTCCTAAATAAAATAGAAAAACACATTTTAAAAAAATCTAACTTTTTTTTTTGTGGTAAAATAACAAATGTTTCACACTGATATAAAGGAGAAATTGTATTGAAAATTTTTAAAAAATTAAGAAAAAGATAGTAATCTTTCGAATCCCACTACAAAATAGGACATAACATTTTTGTAATTAATCGTAGTCGCGATAACTCTGAAACCGTTAGTCAAAAAAAAAAAAAAAATCTGAAAATATACTATAATGTTTTGCTAATGAGCAGCATCACCACAGCAAAAAATAAAGGTAATCAAAAAACACTTTTTGAAAAAGTGTCCGATTTTATTTAGAAATCCCCATATATTATTTCTGCAACAAAATTTGTTGCGTCAAACATTACAACGAATATATGGTTGCTCCAACAATATATATTTCTACGTATTAAAAATACACTATTTTGCCCTCATCAAATGTTTGCTCAAAAATATGTGTTTTCCCTGTGTGTGGCATTTATTTATTTATTATTTCGGAAACCACTGTGCATATTACTTATTATATGTATGAACATACATACAATGATTAGGTAGTGCAAATACAAGTTTGTCGCTACTATGATTGTCTAGGGTATTTTTGCAATAAATATTTCTTATTTCCCATCTTTCAGAATTACCAATATGTTTTCTGTCTGATTGTTGCTGACAATTTCTGTTATTTTTGCAGTTTGTTCTTTGTTTTTTCTTGGCGAAAAAATGTTTTGAAAAATATATTTGGAAAATATATTTGGAAAACATAATCTGAGCTATTTGATTATTTGTCTTTACCGATACATATTGTGGTGATAATAAGTTAGAAAGCAGACTTACGGGTTTTATTCTATATTCCAAATATTTTCAGATCACTGTAAGACGCATAAACATTTTCGCTTACCTGGAAGAAAAAGAAAAATAAAAATTTTATATTTATTACTGTTTATTTACTGTTGAAACTAAGGTATGGGGTATTGTAATTCGCGAACAGTTGTACTATACCTATTGCCCGATTTAGCGATGGGTTTTATGTATAAAATAGGAAAAAGTTGAAGCAAACGAGTGTTTTTATGTTAATTTCCATTTAGTGGCTTTACAAAACAATTTAGTGTCCACAATTTTTTCTTAAATTTTTCCTATAAAAGCATAAAAAATAAAATTAGAATTATATGATTTGTATTTTTTCTTCATATTTCCTTCGTATTTTTGCAAATAACGTAGATATTATAGCTCCAACCTTCACGACTTAGGGTTCATTTTATTTCTATATATTTTTGTAGGTATAAGTCCTATTATTTTAAAACATATGTTTGTAAATATGTAAAAAAAAATTAAGAAATTCTATTTTTCGCCTATCCATTAAGACCTTTTTGAAGTATTTTTCCATCATAAATTATAAATTCTGTAAACGTTAATAGGATATAACAGCTTATTATATTAAGCCGCGATTTTTTAGAATTTTTTCTAATTATTAAAATTATAAAGCCTATGTTTTTTGCCCGCAAGATCAAAACAGATTTGGATTGACGATTTTTTCTTAATCTATGAACAAAAAATCATTGATGTAGCATCAAAATTTTTTTTTTTGATTTTTTTGAAATGGAAAAGAAAATTTTAGACATTTTTCGTAATATACTTATTTTATTTTTACATTATACTGGCAGACCCGGGTCCGCGTTGCTGATTGATGTTTAATGACAACTTTTTATGGACTTTATGCTTTACAATTCAAAGTAGGTATTTTCTACCTCATTTCTTCGGGTCCATTGTCAAGCCGAGGAGGATCATTGAGGATTTTAAATTTATTAACAGATTTTGTCGTAACCTCGCTTTTCTCTAACGGACTTTGTCTAATTATGCTGTCCCCTACCTTTATCCTAACTCGATCTAATTATAACAGTTAAAAAATGGTAAAGTCGACTTATATGTTTTTAGGTTTTCATGGCTATGCAAAAATATAGTTTTTCTTTCTTAATAGGGGAGATAGCGTGCCACCTCCGAAATGCATGCCTACGTGTACCACGGCACACTCCACAAAGTAAGAACATTTGATCGGGGGCGCAACCACCGTTTTTTCGAAAATTAATTTGCAAGCCTATGCATTCATAAGTCTGACAAATATAGCGATTATAAAACAATAGGCCCGGAAATTCACAAATAATTCTATATATTTGCACCCAGGGCATTCCTGAACATTTCAGGAAAATCGGTCCAGTAGTTTTGTAGATATAACATATTTGAAAACGTGGGCTCTTTCCGTAAAAACCTAAATTGAGCTATGACGAACACGAACGTTCTCAACTGATGAAATTACCAACGAAAGACATTTGATTTTTATTTTATATTCTTTATCATATAGATTTCAAAATTGGTCGTGGTCGTATCTTTATGCCCCAAATAGGTGCGTAAGTAGGAGACACAACCACAATTGTCTCACAAATTAATTTCCAAACCGACACATTAGCATTTTTAAAAAATAGGGTATAGGGGAAGTAGCCCAGCCCGGATTCTGAAACTACAATGTTCATAGATGAGAAAAATCAAAAAACGAAAAAAAAAATCGCCGGAGAGATTTTCAAATAAATCACGGACAAAGTTCAAATTTTTAGGGCTTTATTATGTTTTCACGATTTTGCTCGGAAACAGCAAGTTCTATCGAAGTGGGATTAGAGCAAATGTTGTAGCAGTGAAAATTCTCTACAAGATTAATACTATTTTCGTAGATCTTATCATTTTAGAGATATAGAAGTTCAAATTGGGACAATGCACTGACTCTATCGTCTCCTTACAGAACAATGTTTCGGAATCCACAAAAACTTCCCCTGTGTAAGCGGTCTTCATTAAAAGTTAGTTAAGGTGCACCCTTCATGACATTGTTCTGTAAGGAGACGATAGAGTCAGTGCGTTGTCCCAATTTGAACTTCTATATCTCAAAAATGGTAAGATCTACGAAAATAGTATTATTTGAAAATCCCTCCGGCGATTTTTTTCGTTTTTTGATTTTTCTCATCTATGAACATTGTAGTTTCAGAATCCGCAAAAACTTCCCAGGCGTAAGCACCTTTCATTTAAAATTAGTTAAGGCGCACCGTGAAAATTTAAGGAAAATCGATTCAGTATTTTTTATAGAAAAAAAAAAATAGAAATTGAAAAAAGCCAAAGGGATAATTTTTTTATAAAAAGAACAATACTTCAATACTTCAGACAATACTTTATGCGCCTTAGGTACGAGACTAATGCCTCTGTAGTTCGCACATACCGTCTGGTCCCCTTTCTTGTGCACTGGGCATAGCAGGTTGAGTTTCCAATCGTTTGCAAAATTTGGACCAAATTGAGAGTTGTCGTGTGCGGAACGTATAGGGATAAATCGAGCATAAGTTGTCTGAAACGGATTTCATCCTAATATACTTAGGGTCGAAGAGACACATTTTTATACCCTCCACCATATGGAGGGTATAATTAAATTTGTCATTCCGTTTGTAACACATCGAAATATTCGTCGGAGACCATATAAAGTATATATATTATTTATTGATCAGCATAAATTTATATGTCGATTTAACCATGTCCGTCTGTCCGTCCGTCCGTCTGTCTGTTTAAATCAAGATACAGGTCGCAATTTGAAAGATAGAGTGACAATATTTGGTACAAAAGTTTTTGCAGGATGGTTGGTATTGAAAATGGGATATATCGGTCCACGTTTTGATATAGCCCCCATAGAACGGTACCTCCCGATTTTCGGTATTTTTAAGGCTTTAGCTTCATTTCAAATAAATCACGGACAAAGTTCAAATTTTTAGGGCTTTATTATGTTTTCACGATTTTGCTCGGAAACAGCAAGTTCTATCGAAGTGGGATTAGAGCAAATGTTGTAGCAGTGAAAATTCTCTACAAGATTAATACTATTTTCGTAGATCTTATCATTTTAGAGATATAGAAGTTCAAATTGGGACAATGCACTGACTCTATCGTCTCCTTACAGAACAATGTTTCGGAATCCACAAAAACTTCCCCTGTGTAAGCGGTCTTCATTAAAAGTTAGTTAAGGTGCACCCTTCATGACATTGTTCTGTAAGGAGACGATAGAGTCAGTGCGTTGTCCCAATTTGAACTTCTATATCTCAAAAATGGTAAGATCTACGAAAATAGTATTATTTGAAAATCCCTCCGGCGATTTTTTTCGTTTTTTGATTTTTCTCATCTATGAACATTGTAGTTTCAGAATCCGCAAAAACTTCCCAGGCGTAAGCACCTTTCATTTAAAATTAGTTAAGGCGCACCGTGAAAATTTAAGGAAAATCGATTCAGTATTTTTTATAGAAAAAAAAAAAATAGAAATTGAAAAAAGCCAAAGGGATAATTTTTTTATAAAAAGAACAATACTTCAATACTTCAGACAATACTTTATGCGCCTTAGGTACGAGACTAATGCCTCTGTAGTTCGCACATACCGTCTGGTCTCCTTTCTTGTGCACTGGGCATAGCAGGTTGAGTTTCCAATCGTTTGCAAAATTTGGACCAAATTGAGAGTTGTCGTGTGCGGAACGTATAGGGATAAATCGAGCATAAGTTGTCTGAAACGGATTTCATCCTAATATACTTAGGGTCGAAGAGACACATTTTTATACCCTCCACCATATGGAGGGTATAATTAAATTTGTCATTCCGTTTGTAACACATCGAAATATTCGTCGGAGACCATATAAAGTATATATATTATTTATTGATCAGCATAAATTTATATGTCGATTTAACCATGTCCGTCTGTCCGTCCGTCCGTCTGTCTGTTTAAATCAAGATACAGGTCGCAATTTGAAAGATAGAGTGACAATATTTGGTACAGAAGTTTTTGCAGGATGGTTGGTATTGAAAATGGGATATATCGGTCCACGTTTTGATATAGCCCCCATAGAACGGTACCTCCCGATTTTCGGTATTTTTAAGGCTTTAGCTTCATTATCCTACCAAAATGACTGAAATTGGGTACGTAGTCTTCTCTAGGGGTATAAAACTTTCCACCAGAATTTTGTCGGTATCGGCCCACGCCTTCATATAGGCCCCATAGAACGGTACCTCCCGATTTTCGGTATTTTGAAGATTTTAGCTTCATTATCACACCGAAATGGCTGAAACTTGGTACTTGGTCTACGTTGGTAGTATAAAACTTTCCCCCAGAACTTTGTCGGCATCGGTCCATGCCTTCATATAGGCCCCATAGAACGGTACCTCCCGATGTTCGGTATTTTGAACGTTGTTGCCTCAATATTCCACCGAAATGGCTGAAATTTGGTATTTAGACTTCGTTGGGGGTACTCAAACTTGCCCTTTAAATTTGTCATATAGCCCCCATGGAAAGGTACCTCCCGACGGTACTTAGTCTACGTTGGTGGTATAAAACTTTCCCCCAGAACTTTGTCGGTATCGGTCCATGCCTTCATATTGCCCCCATAGAACGGTACCTCTCGATTTTCGGTATTTTTGAGGTTTTAGCTTCATTATCCTTCCAAAATTGCTGAAATTGGGTACGTAGTCTTCCCCAGGGGTATAAAACTTTCCCCCAGAATTATGTCGGCATCGGTCCACGCCTTCATATAGGCCCCATAGAACGGTACCTCCCGATTTTCGGTATTTTGAAGGTTTTAGCTTCATTATCATACCGAAATGGCTAAAATTTGGTACTTGGTCTACGTTGGTGGTATAAAACTTTCCCTCAGAACTTTGTCGGTATCGGTCCATGCCTTCATATAGGCCCCATAGAACGGTACCTCCCGATGTTCGGTATTTTGAACGTTGTTGCCTCAATATTCCACCGAAATGGCTGAAATTTGGTATTTAGACTTCGTTGCGGGTACTCAAACTTCCCCTTTAAATTTGTCGGTATAGGTCCACGCCTTCATATAGCCCCCATGGAAAGGTACCTCCCGATTTTCCGTATTTTGAAGGTTGTGGCTTCAATATTCCACCAAAATGGCTGAAATTTGGTATTTAGTCTTCAATGTGATATAAAAATGTTCGCCAGAAATTTGTCTGTACTGGTCCACGCTTTCATATTGCCCCATTTTCGGCTAGAATTCGTCGGTATAGGTCCACGTTTCGATAGAGCCCCTTTAGAACGGTACCTCCCGATTTCCGTAATACTTAAGATTGTGACGTACTGTACTGGTCTACGTCTTCCTATATCCCTATAGAAGCGTAATTCTTGATTTTCGGTATTTTTTAAGTTGTAGCCACATTCTCTTACCGAAATATAGGAAATTTGGTATTTAGTCTTCTTTAGGTCTAAAAACTTTCCGTCAGAAATTTGTCGATATAGATCGACGTTTTGAAATAGCCCCCATAGAACGGTCCCTCACATTGTTTACCGAAATTGCTGAAAATTTAGTATTAAGTCTTCTTCATACACGAAAGGAAACTAATTATTCCATTTTACTTTAATACAACTTGTGGTGGAGGGTATAACAAATTCGGCCCGGCCGAACTTAACGCCGTTCTTACTTGTTAATCGTATCATAATCGACAGGCTAAAGGCTGAGGGAATAATGATATATGTAAATTTCGAAAATATTCTTTTAATACCAGAGAATACCACTAATGCTAACATCAGTAGTATTAGAAATATATGGGAATTATAGATGTTTTTTAAAAGCGTCATTAAAAAGTATAAATGTTTCCAAATCCCCTTGAACTTTTAAGTTACGGAACGATACAGTGCCATATGATTGGATATTATCTACAAGGGGTTACACTTTTATAAATGGATTCACAGTTTCCGTATAAGGTTATAAGGACGTACACGTAAT
This sequence comes from Musca autumnalis, assembly GCF_047663935.1. Lineage (NCBI taxonomy): Eukaryota > Metazoa > Arthropoda > Insecta > Diptera > Muscidae > Musca > Musca autumnalis. The sequence goes on from NW_027411644.1 coordinate 160,494,693, forward strand.
TTTAAAATTTTAAACTCAAGCCTTTTAAAATTCTGTCATCTTAGAAAATTATCCATTTCCATATGAAACCACCCTTTAGTGCTCAATGTCCTTAGCAAGGGATATTTACACTTTTCTTGAATAAAAACTGTGGATAATTATAAAATTACATGGCCACAAAATATTTCAAAAGAGATTACAAAATATGAATATTAATGGCGCAGGACAACTGTGGCATTTTCTAATTCCCAACAAAACTAAATATACCCTGAAGTAAAATAGTAAAAGGATAGTATTTTCAAAGGGTTTGTTTTCCTTCAATTTTGTTCCCCCATCAATGTCATTCTACCTACTACAGCCAGTCAAAAGGAAAACCACTAATGAAATTCACCTTAAATAATCTTTGGCGTTATACTATCCGGCATTATCTTTTTCATTTTCTTCCAGCAGCCAAAAACCAATTTAGTTAAGCAAAAAAAACTTATTTCATTTTGGGGGAAAATATTCCTGGCATTTCTATAGCTCAACAAAAAAGCAGCAGCAAAAAGAAAGAAATGAAGAAAAAACGACTCAAAAACTAACGAATTAACTATTCTTGTTCAGTGGCATATCTTTCATTTGTTCTTTGTCGGTCGGTGTGAAATACGACAACATTGAGGGAAGATTAATAAACCAAACCCCTTGATAGGGAAGCTGCAAATGTGCAGTGAGTGTAACAGTTGCTGATTTCTATGTTGATGATGGTTGGTAACAACAACACTTGCTATTGCATTTAATTTGGTTTAATATTGAGGAAAGACACAAAGCATGCTAGCTAGTACACACGCAGTGATAAAGAAAAGCACACAAAAAGACACCGCAATAATAATGTGATGGGGTGTGAGTGAAAACCTAAATGAATTGGTGTATAAGATGATTTAGAATGGTAAAGGGTAAGTGTGAATGGCATGTCAAATCACATTCTAAAACCGTGGTGTTTGATTTTTTGCTGCAGACGTTTCTCCCAGACTAGTATAGTGACCATTAGCCCACTGTGCCCCATTCGAATGATAGGTATAATATAATTCCGCAATATAATGATTCAAGTCGTAGGTCCCCACATGTGGATACTCTAAGTTTGATTTCATGGAATCTACAAATACCAAACACACCAAACAAGCAACCACATTTCCACTTAGATATTGACGTTGTTTTCAGTTGTGCAAGCTTTGTGCATCATTGAAATCTTAACTGTGAAAAGAAACAGAGAATGGAATGAATTGTAAAAATTGCTTGCATTATTTCTTGCAAACGAAAAAGAAAACATTCGTTAAAGAAAGTAAATGTGCCAAAACATTGTAATTTACTTTCACAGACATTCCGAATGACGCACACACGCAATGTTCACTAGCTGACTGGATGGATGGCTGCTAGCATCCATGGGATCCATGGGGAAAATGAGTAACCACCCAACCAACCAGTCACGACTAACACAAACCAACTCTTTTTTGTTTGCGCTTTGCTTGCATTGAAACACACAACATTTACACCGACAGCAGATTTAGTTCAAATAAGACAAACGGAATAAATGAAAGCATAGAGAAGAAATACCCTTTTCTTATTGGTATTGTTGTGATAGCATTACCTTTGTTGTTTGACTAGCAATGATGAAATCATCGTGCAGCGCACCCACAGCCATGACCTTATTTGCCCCCCGGTAAATGCAATACCCTTCTATTAAATGAATCCTGATAAATATTACACATGGCAAATATAGCAACAGCATGGAAACCATTGTGCCAGACACATTTAAGAATACGTGAACACAAATGTTTTGTAAGAATGGTAAAGGGATTACCAGCGTATGGGGACGGTCACAGGTCCCTTGGAGAAGAGAATTTTGTTAGCAAGTACATGCTAGAAGAAGCTAAATGCAATAGTATTTAATTGGGAAAGTGTTGGGTAAAATTAGTTGGTAGAAAAAAGAAACGAGGGACAAGCTAAAATTGGGAGAAAAATTGCCTTAGGAATAGAAAAATCGAAATATCAACAAAATCGAAGGATTAAGAAGTGAGCAAAGGCTATAGTCGGGACGGGCCGACTATGTGATACTCTACACCAAGCATGGTCACATTTGGCACGGCGGTGTCGATGATTTTCGGCAATTTACACGCACACGACCCGAATGCGTACAAAAGAGAACAAATGTTTTGATTTGTTATTGTTTTATAGCTTGCGTGAATACAAACTTACTAACACACTGCTATAAGTTGCCAATATTTGGAATACATTCACATTTTCTCCGTTCTCTTTTTGGTCATGCCTGCTCTACACCACTACACATGTGCATAAGCTTTTCACTCGTAAACCTTTCTTTTAGGGATATACTAACGTTTTCACCTATCTGGCGTTTATACCAAATTACTTAAGGCAAATTGAACCAAAATAATTAATTTTATATTTGTCGACATCTACTCGGTAATGATTGAAAGCTTTGCTGGTCTTCTTACCCTCAATACGCCCAAAAGAAGCAGAGGTATTTGTCATTAACGTAAAAAATTCAAAATATTAAAATTGTGATAACTTACCGCCTTTTGCATTAACTTCGATATTTTACCATAAATGCCACATTTGTTTTAATTTAAAGCTCAGATGGTTTATTTTCATTATCAAGCTATCTCCTTGGAATATGTCCAACAGAAGCAGAAATATCTGACATGGAAATTGGGATATCCCAGCGTCATTTTCAACATCACATATTAAAGCTCAAAATGTGTTCATTGTTGAAAGGCATCGAACCAAAGCAGATATACTCGGCAGTAAAATTCAAATAAAAAATGGGAAAGTTGGATGTGCGCCAACCTATTTTGCATAATAAAAAAGGTGATATTTTTCTCACGCATTGACGGGCTTTCCTTTTGGAACACTACTACTAAAAGGGGAGATATTCGCATAAGGATAAAACCTTGAATTTTTGTCCACATAAGTTTTTGCCCATTCCGACTCTTGAATATTGTCACGTTCCTATCAAAATTGCGACCTGTAGCGTGATTGCAAAAATAGAAAAATTGGATGCAATACCGACTTTTCTGTTCAACAGAAATACATAGATTTTCCTGGCCAAACCCCCCAATTTTTGTTGCCAACGATTGTTTATTTCTATATGGGATTCGATAGTAAACATATTGAAAATAAGGAAAGCAAAAAACAAGTAAAAAAGTATCAGTCGGCTTTGCCGACTGAAATATACCCTCAGCCTATGTGAATTGAAACTGTGAGCCACATTTTGGACCAAATCCGTTGACCACTTCGAGTGCTATAGTGCGTTCCAGTTACTACACATGGTGTCATAGGGATTTTTACAACTTTCGAGCTATCTTCTCAGAAAGTATTTACTTGCCCTTGAAAAAATTGTAAGTGGGTCAGTGAATGGAAGCTGCTTCAACACTCGAAACTCGAAGATTCGAGAGCAGGTCTTAAAGTGAACTTATCCGAAATTGTGTGTGGGAGGTACCGGAAGGAAGGATGTGTAAAGTATGGACTAAATCGGTCGCTCCTTCAAGAGTTGTCGTACGCACAATTTTTCCGAAAATTTTTGAACTTTTGTGGAGGAGGTACCTGAAGGAGTGGACCGATATGGCTTATCTTCGAACTTAAACTAAGTTTGCACAAAATATTGCGAAGACCAAATGTTGGACCGAATCGGCAGATCCGTCGGAGAGTTATGCTGCGCTCCGACAACTACACACGGAATCATATGGGTTTTTTTTTTGCACCCTTCGGGCTATTTTGTCAAGTGGTATGGGCTTGCCCCTGATGAAACTTGTACCGTCGTATGGAGCGCCGTGAATACAAGTGACTACATCAAAAATCAAAACGATTCGAGAGCAGGTCCTAAACTGAACTTTTCCAAAATTTTGTGTGGGAGGTACCCGAAGGCGTGGAACGATGGAGTCCATATTGGAACCTCATCTAAGTTTAGTAGAAATTTCATTATGTGTAAAGTATGGACCAAGTCGGTTACTCCCTTCAAGAGTTATCGTGCGCACAAATTTTCCGAACATTTTCGAACTTTTGTGGGGGAGGTACCGCAAAGAGTGCACCGATATAACCCATCTTCGAACTTAAACTAAGTTTGGACAAAATATTGCGATAGCCAACTTTTAGACCAAACCGGTTCATCCGTTCAAGAGTTATCGTGCGCACCAGCCAGCGATAACGATTCGTGAGGTGTCACTAAACTGCACCTATTTCAAATTTTGTGTGGGAGGTACCTGAAATAGTGAACCGATATAATCCATATTCGAACCTGATGTATTCCGAAAGGTAGTATTACCATATGCAAAGTTTGGTTCAATTCCGTTACTCCCTTCGAAAGTTATCGTGCGCACAAGTTTTGCGACAATTTTTGAACATTTGTGGGGGAGGTAACTGATGGAGTGGACCGATATGGCTTATCTTCGAACTTTAACTAAGTTTGCACAAAACATGGCGAATGCCAAATGTTGGACCGAATCGGCAGATCCGTCGGAGAGTTATGCTGCGCTCCAACAACTACACACGGTGTCATATGGGTTTGTTTTGCACATTTCAGGCTATTTTCTCAGGAAGTATGGACTTGCCCCTGATGAAACTTGTACTGTCGTATGGAGGGCCGTGAATACAAGTGGGTACATCAAAAATCAAAACGATTCGAGAGCAGGTCCTAAACTGAACCTTTCCAAAATTGAGTGTGGGAGGTACCCGAAGGCGTGAACCGATGGAGTCCATATTGGAACCTCATCTAAGTTTGGTAGAAATGTCACTATGTGCAAAGTATGGACCAAGTCGGTTACTCCCTTCGAAAGTTATCGTGCGCACAAGTTTTGCGACAATTTTTGAACATTTATGGGGGAGGTACCTGAAGGAGTGGACCTATATGGCCCATCTTCGAACTTAAATCGAATCTGTACAAAATATTTCGATACCCAAAATTTTAACCGAATCGATTGATCCGTTCGAGAGTTATCATGCGCACCAGCCAGCCAGACAGACAGACGGACAGACAGACAGATGGACGGACATTGCTAGATCTACTCAAAATTGTCTGAAACGGATATCGTACAAACATACTTGGGGTCTAAAACCATTATTTCGATGAGGCACATTTTTGGTCGTATCAAAGTGTAAATACCCTATTTAGCCTTAAGGCTGAGGGTATAATTAGATCAAAATAGAAGCGTAGATATTCGCATATGAATAAAACTTTGAATGTTCTCAACATAAAATTTTTGCCCATTCCGGACCCTGAATATTACCCGACCATCACCAAAATCAATAGGTTTCTTCTTGATTAAAAAAATGGGATGTATTTACGACTATTGCGATATCTCCGTTATTTGGCCACCTACGCCAACCTACTTTGCATCATTGTAAATATGGGATTTTCTACTTTCATAGTCAGGTTTTTCTTTTGGAAGGTCCCTAACCAAAGCTGTGATATTCGTCATAATAACTAAAATCGCAAAAATTAAAAGTTGGATTTTATTTGCGACTGTTGAGATATCTTCGTTGTTTGACCATCTACGACAGCTTACTTTAAATCCTCAGGAAGGTGATATTTTCTACTTTCATTGTCAGGTTTTGCTTTTGCTATACCCTTTGTAGAAGCTGAGATATTGGCCTTGGGAAAAACGTTGACTTTTACTCCAAATAAGTTTTTTGCCCATTCCGATCCACAAAATTTGGTGACGATCGGATTAAAATTGCGACCTTAAGCGTGATTACAATGTTTAGATGGACAGAAGTACGGACGCACACACATTGCTAGATCGACGATCGGATTAAAATTGCGACCTTAAGCGTGATTACAATGTTTAGATGGACAGACGTACGGACGCACACACATTAATTTTGGTATATATAAATATGGGTCTACGACCATTATTTTGATGCGTTTCAAACTTTTTGGCCAAAACCAACATACACTGAAAGAAAAATGCTTCGTTGTATTAATGAACGGGTTTCATTGATTATTTGTCATTGATGCTATGAAACGTTCCATTAATATAATGAAATGTTTCTTTCATGCTATGAAACTTTACGTTGTTTAAAACTTAATGATTTTCGGTTTCATTGTAAAACGAAACTTTTAATTTTTGTAAAGTTAAGAAAAATATGTAAGTTTTGAATTCAAACTAAACAGAATGGGCAAAACAAGAACTAGTACGCAAACATATATTTAAAAATGTTTAGAAAACCTGATTAATTACTACAAATTTTGTTTTTCAATTTAGCTTACTGATGACTACGCCCAAACTGATAATTATCTCCGCTGAAAGTAAGTATGAAGTGTTTACCCTGCGTTTACACATGACAGGGCAGTTGAGTACCTGCGTTGATTGTCAAAAACCCAAAAGTTGCCTGTGTGACGTAGGCGTCCAGACAACTGAAAAAAAAACAGTTGTAAAATTATGAATGAAAATCGTTGATTTCTTTTCGTTTTCCGTTCATGATCAGTGGAATTACGGAGACTGTCGGTGGTCAATGAAGCACTACTGCCTTAAGAAACAAAATGCTGTATCCCAACATCACGGATGTACACAGGGGATGACACAGCGACAAAAGTTGGAGGTAAGTTATTCGTTTGAAGAGCAGTTAATTTGTTAACAATTTGTTTATTATTTCAATTTTACTTACAGATGACAACACCAAATACTATCATTAATGTGGTTTATATCTGAGGAATTAAAATGACTTGTGGTATTCATGGTCAAAACTAATTGCAATAAAACGAAATAAACATATTTAGCATTGACTTCCTTTTGGTTCATGACGTAAGTATGAAATGACTTCATAACACGAATGAAATCTTACGTTGCATCAATGAAATGTGTCATTCATTTTGAAATGAAAAAGCTTCATTACAGCAATGAAAGTATTTCATTGCATTAATGAAGAAGTTTCGTTACGACAATGAAAGTATTTCATTGCATTTATGAATAAGTTCCGTTGCATTAACGAAAAAGTTTTATATCATCAATGAAGGATTTTCATAGCATTAATGAAAAAGATTCATTGCATTAACGAAAAAGTTTATTTGCATCAATGAAGAAGTTTCATTGCATTAATGAACAAATTCTTTAATTTTACTTCAATGAAACTCAACGAAACTTTTTTCATTTATTCAATGAAGCTCTACGTCGGTTTAAAATCAATAACAAATTTCATTGATACAACGTAGGATTTCACTCATATTACGGAGCTTTTTCTTTCAGTGTATAATACCCTCCCCACATAATGGTGTAGGGTATAAATATTTGTATCAAATTCCATAGCTAATTGTCCCGCAGCAAATTCCTCGTTCTCAGCTTTTAATTTCTTAGTTTTTTTTTATTTTTATACCCGTTCGTAACGCATTGAAAATAAACTCTGAAAGAAAATTACGTTGTATCAATGAAATTTGTCATTGATTTTGAACCAACGTAAGACTTTCTTTGTATTAATGAAGAAGTTCACTGAGTTTCATAAAATAAGTTTCATTATTGTTTCATAGCATTAATGTGAAAGTTTCATAGCAATAATAGAATTGTAACTTCTAACTACTTTATTGAATATAATAAACAAGTATCATTGCATAATTGAGGACATTTCATTGGAATAATGAAGAAACTCATTATTTTTATTTAATGAAATTTTTCATTTATTCAATGAAACTCTACGTTGGTTCAAAATCAATGAAACCTTTTTCTTTCAGTGAGGTATACATTTTCTTGATGAGGGTAAAATTCTGAGTCGATCCATTTTAGCCCGCCCGACCTTCTATGATAATCACTCTAGCATCCACAAATATATAGGTAGGACACTGAAATTGGAAAGCTGTGTCTTTTGTTGGCAGGCAGTTTAAGTTCGAAGATGGGCTACTGTTGAAAGATGGGTCCATTTTTGGTATAGCCAGCATATAACGGTACCGCCCGATTTGATGTTTTTAGGTCACATTTTCAGAACGAAATAGCTATAATTTGACATTTAGGACTCTTAGTGGTCAAAAACTTATGTACAAATAGTTGTGTACATACATAGGTCCACGTTTTAGAATTACCCCCTATAACGGGGCCCCACCCAGCGTTGTCGACAGTTTTTGATCCGAAATCGTCAAAAAAAACGTCAAATCATTAATAAAATTTGGGAAATCGTCAATAATCGTCAACATGTTCCAAAACCAGGTTTGGTTAACTTTTAGAGCGATTTTTTCGCTGATAGTTATGTCAATGAGACTGGCTACATAAGTCCATATTTATATTGGGCAATTTTCCTTGCGGCAATTGTCAATTTTATGGAAAGAGAGGTAAGGCATATGGACTAGCTCTCGTAAATACCGCTATTAAAAGCAGTTTTCCCAAGATGAGACTTTTCCATATGCTTATCGAGTAATGCTGGGTACATATTGTCAGTTTTGAATGACAGCTTTGTTTTAATATCGATTGCCTGATAGTATGATTGTCCATGTTAGCCGTCCATGCACGCACATTTTGGTAATTAGACAGTCGGAAATCGATATAACTGTACCGCCCGATTTGAAGTATTTTGACGTTTCTCGTCACATTTTACTAGAAACTTTTCCAATATGTATGGACATAAGTCAACGTTATGGAATAGCCCCCATATAACAGTATCACCTGATTTCAGGTATTTGGATGCCATTTGCAAAGGGTTAAAAAACCTTTCCACCAAAAATAGCTGACATAGGTCCACGCTTTTTTATGGCGGTACGGCGTTTCCGATTTCAGTTTACTCGTAATCCCACGGCAGCGGTATTGACCCGAAGCCAAAAGCGTTTCGGCCAATGGTTTTAATTTTTTAATTTTTATCTACATATTCAGACAAGATTTGATGTCATTTGGCATTTATGGTTAAAAACGTTACCATTAAAATTGGGCACATAAGCTCACGTTGTGGTATAGCCCGCATAAAGTTTTTGGCTGGCGGAATTATTATAAAAGAGGTATTTGGGGTTCCCAGTGGTCAAAAAACTTCTCCACCTAAAGTTGCGGGCATTGCTACTTTCTTAACAAAAAGAAAACGAGTTATTCCATATCAGTTCCGAATATTTCATGGTGGGGGTATAAACAATTCGGCCCGGCCGAAATTAACGCTTCTTTATTTGTATTTCCCAAAATGACCATACCGGTTTGTTTAAGTTAACTTAGTCGCGCTATCAAAAATAACCCAGTAAGCTAGACATTGTTGTCCATAATCTTTAATTTTTTCATATCGGCAGGTACCGTTTAGTGTGTACTACACTTAAACGCGAGACTACTGAAACCCCAGTATACAAATTTGCAGCGAAATCGATTGAAATATATATCTATGCGTAAATACTGATCCCGACGATACATGGATGGATGCTACAAGGAACAAACAAAATCGCGAAAACCTAAGATAAACCTAAAAATCTGATTTTTTCTTGTTTTTGCATTTTTCTCATCTATGAACATTGTAGTTTCAGAATCCGCAAAAACTTCCCAGGTGTAAGCGTTTTTTTTTTTTTTTTAATTTTATAAGGAGGCGATACAGTTAGCGCCTTGTCCCAATTTGAACTTCTATATCTCAAAAATTGTAAAACGTACCAACAAATCAGAAAGGTCAATCTTGTAGAGAATTTTCACAGCCACAATATTTTCTCCAATCCAATTTCGATAGGACTTGCGGCAAAATCGTGAAACCCAAAAAACCCCTTAAAATGCGAAATTTGATAGCGATTTATTTAAAAAGCGCTCGGGCGATTTTTTTGTTTTTTTTTTTTATTTTTCTCATCTATGAACATTGTAGTTTCAGAATCCGCAAAAACTTCTAAGGTGTAAGCCACAAGCCGTGGCCCAGCCATCTAATTATTCCCTGCATTTCTTCTTAATCAAAATATTGCTTGTACCTAATCTTCTTATCTTTCTCGTTTATCGTTCCTGCCCTTAGCACCCTACACCCCTTAACATCCAAAGTGATGCTGACAGAAGAACCGAAAAAAATCCCAGACAAATTTCAAAATAAATTATGCATTGTTGTAACGTGTAAACCTCATTGAGACCATTCAAGTTAATTAATGAAACGAATCCATCCATCCATGCGTCCACAAGGACATTACAATGAAACGAACAAAAAAACACAGAGGAATATGAAGAACGCAAAAGAAAAACTGAAGGAAAAAATTCATATAACCGAAAAAAGGTGATATAAGTTCAAACGTACATACCCATACCCACACATATTCATTCACAAGGACTAGTCGCATATTTTCCACACAAAAATTCTAATAAATAAAAGCATACCAGAAGAGTCCTGAACACCAACATGGTGGGGTCCTTGGCCAATATAAGGTATGGTGTCTAATTGTAAGTCATTTTCTACAGATGAGCACCAACAACAGTCGGGTAATGTCCTTAAATGCCACATGAGCAAAAAAAAACAAATGGCGTTGTTTGGCAGCAGGCAAAAAAATAAGCAGGAACAAAATAGACACAGGATAAAGAGTTTATATTGTATGTTATTAAATGTGCAACTAATGCCTTGATATGCTAAACAAACAAAATAACAAACCCTTGCTAAAAATACAAAAACAAATGTGATTTCCTTTTTTTCTTCTTCGGTTGAGGGATTGTAATTGTGGCATTATATGATGGTAATGTTGGATAGTGGTGGTTCATTCGTGATGCTGTCCGTGATAATAGAAGTTCATGGAGGCAAAAAATAAAATGCAAATTTAACTATGTACATATATATGCGTACAGGAAAAATGAATCGAGTTATATGCATAGAAAACATATAACCACTAAAAATGAAGAAAATAAGAATCAACCCCTGAAGTGGAAAGTTTTGAATTTAAACGAATCCTGAAATAACAACATCATGTAAAATTTGAAAAAGTGTGGAATGATGGAAATTGAAGGATTGTAGTAGCAAGTCGCCTCAGGCAGGACAGTCCAAAACACTTAAGAGTCTGGTGTTATGAAGTAATTGAGAAGTATTACAGAGCCTTGAATGTTGAGTGAGGCTATATTGCAGTGAAATGTGCGTAATACTTTACTACTAAGGAAGGTGGTAATCTTACTCAAGCGAAGGCCAAGAATTATAGTCCAGTCAAAATTCTTGAGATATAGCGGTTAAAAAAAAACAAGTAAAAAAGTATCAGCCGGCTTTGCTGACAGAGATATACCCTCAACATGTGTGAATTGAAACTTTCATCTATTGAAAATATCAAATGTAATACCGGCTATAAATTTCCTAGGATCTTCGTACAGATCCTAAACTGTACTTAAACAAAAATGTTGAACTTTTGTGGATGAAGAACCATTTGTGGATAAGGACCATTTCTGAAGTAAAACTACGGTTGCTCCGTTCAACAGGTATAGCGCGTAGCCTTTAGTGACATTTTTTTTAACTTTTTTAAATTTTTTAACTTACCGGAAGTTGCTCACCGATAGCGCCCATTAGGGTAATAATTTTTTTACAACCTCGTATTCCTGTATTATATTTTGATGAGTTTTTACATAAGATTACATAAAATCTTAATTATAAAGTGATTCAGTAAAAAAGCTTACGCACAAAAGCTTTTAAAGTTTTTATTTTTCAGAACTTTGGAACATTTTTGGAAGTCATTGTAAGAAGATATTTAACTGAAAAAGGTATAGTGGCACCCAAAATGACATAACCGTTTGTTTCTCACTAATTGTATCATTGTATTATTACATATATATGATTTCATATTATATATAACTTTATTTCATATATCATAAAAATTAAACCACTGTGCGGGATGTTTTTCAATATTTAAATGGAATAAAAGTTATTTTAGTCATTAATAGGCAAATGGTCATTCATATGGGAAATATGGATTTACACCCTAAAAAATTTGTACCGTCGTAATGGCGGGATCGAATGCAAGTTATTACAACAAAGATCAAAGTGATTTGAGAGAATACCTTAAACTGCATTTTTTCGAAATTTTGTGTGGGACGTAGCCGAAAGAGTTGAGATATGTAGTCCATATTCGATGTTCAAAGTCCGGACCAAATCGGATACTCTCTTCCCGAGTTATCGTGCGCAGAAGTTTTCCGAACATGTTTTGTGGGGGAGGTACCTAAAGGAGTGGACCGATATGGCTTATGGTCGAACCTTAACTAAGTTTGGAAAAAATATTACGAAGGCCATTACGGAGTCAAAGGGATTTTTTGCAACTTTCAGGTTTTTATCTCAGGAAGAATGGACTTGCCGCTGATGAAACATGTGCCGTCGTAAGCGGATCAGTGAATACCAGTTGTTAAAATAAAAATGAAAGCGATTCGAGAGTAGGTCCTAAACTGAACTTCTCTGAAATTTTGTGTGGGAGGTACCCCGAAGGAGTGGACCGATTGAGTCCATGTTGGAATCTCATCTATGTCTGGTAAAAATTTCACGACGTGTAAATTATGGACCAAATCGTTTACTCCCTTCAAGAGTTATCATGCGCACAATTTGCGCATTTTCGAACTTTTGTGGGGGAGGTACCGGAAGGTGTGGACAGATATAACCCATCTTCGAACTTAAACTAATTTTGGACAAAATATTACGAAAGCAAAATTTTGGACCGAATCGGTTGATTCGTTCGAGAGATATTGTGCGTTCCAGGCAGCCAGACAGGCGGACGGACATGGCTAAATCAACTCCAAATTTTTTGAAACGGATTTCGTCCAAACATACTTGGTGTCTAAAACCATTATTTCTATGAGACACATTTTGCCCATATTAAAGTATATACCCTCGTTAGCATAAATGCTGAGGGTATAACACATCATTTATATGCACTTATAAGGGAAATACGCACATATTCAAGTGAAACGACCAAAATAACCGCAGTAACCGGGTCTGTCTCCCCAAAAAATATATATTTCCTTGAAGAGCAAAATTAAACCTATATTTTATATAAACCTAATTTTTTTTAAACAAAGGCCCAACAGGAACAGGAACGACCCCGACGAAAACTCTCCGATTTTTGTCTAAAAGTAGGTTTTGTTGCGCTGATTACGGAAATGTTAAATTTTCATGGGCGGCGGATCAGGTTCGCCGGTTATTTGACCCGAAAGGCCAGAATTAAACCCGCGTTAGACCGGGTTCTATTGTACCGATTACTGCAATGTGGGTATCGTTTGAAATCTTATGGAAATATCTAACACATGACGTTGTTATTTTAACTGGTCCGCCTCATGATGTTCTTACTCGGCTTACTTCTTCACATGTGTAATTTGACACTTATATCACGATATCTCAAGAACAAAATATTACGAAAGCAAAATTTTGGACCGAATCGGTTGATTCGTTCGAGAGATATTGTGCGTTCCAGGCAGCCAGACAGGCGGACGGACATGGCTAAATCAACTCCAAATTTTTTGAAACGGATTTCGTCCAAACATACTTGGTGTCTAAAACCATTATTTCTATGAGACACATTTTGCCCATATTAAAGTATATACCCTCGTTAGCATAAATGCTGAGGGTATAACACATCATTTATATGCACTTATAAGGGAAATACGCACATATTCAAGTGAAACGACCAAAATAACCGCAGTAACCGGGTCTGTCTCCCCAAAAAATATATATTTCCTTGAAGAGCAAAATTAAACCTATATTTTATATAAACCTAATTTTTTTTAAACAAAGGCCCAACAGGAACAGGAACGACCCCGACGAAAACTCTCCGATTTTTGTCTAAAAGTAGGTTTTGTTGCGCTGATTACGGAAATGTTAAATTTTCATGGGCGGCGGATCAGGTTCGCCGGTTATTTGACCCGAAAGGCCAGAATTAAACCCGCGTTAGACCGGGTTCTATTGTACCGATTACTGCAATGTGGGTATCGTTTGAAATCTTATGGAAATATCTAACACATGACGTTGTTATTTTAACTGGTCCGCCTCATGATGTTCTTACTCGGCTTACTTCTTCACATGTGTAATTTGACACTTATATCACGATATCTCAAGAATGGTGACTCCTATTGAAAAGATCGCTCTTGTAGACATTTTTCAAGCCTGCAACTTTTACTTTAGTCGATTTCTGATAGGTTTTACCATTTTTGAGAAAAATAAAAAAAAAACAGAATAAGGCCACCAAAAATGACCTTTGACCCTGAATAAATTCGTTTGCACACATGGGATCGATGGGGACTTTTAGGACGTTGCTTCCAATGGCAAACACTAGCTTTCAACAAAAATTCAGCTTTGTGGGAATTTTTGCTATTTCCCCCTTATACGCATATCTATTTTGACTGAACTATAGTATTTCTATGGGGTATTATTATATTATAACCAAAATGCTACATTACAGACTTGTATAAAAATGTGGCTTAAACCAACAAAATGTTTAAAGATCCAAATCCCCTTATATTTTTCTAGTAGATTATGGAAATCAGGGACTTAGCCAGGGGCCGCCAAGGGCCAATGATCCTTACTAGGGTTAGGACTTTTTGACATTTTTTCTCAAACATGATATGATTTCCTGTAGTGAGAATGAATGAAATTTTGCCTACAAATGCCTAAAATAACATTCATTCCATTTTATTATAAAAAAGGTTCCGCACAAACCACTTTGAAAAAAATTTTTTTGTAGAAATACTATGAAGTGAAAAACAAAATTTTCACAAAAAATTATCTCCTGTTGCACGAATGAATGAATGACTTTTTGCCTATTAATGACTAAAATAACTTTTATTTCACATAAATATTGAAAAATGTTTCGCACAAACCTCTTCTAACTTTTATGATATAGGAAATAATGTTATATATAATATAAAATGATATATATGTAATAATACGACGACAAAAAAGTGAGAAACCAACGGTTATGTCATTTCGCCTATGTCGTGTGCCTCAATACCTTGTTTTCAGTTAAATATCTGCTTATAGTGACTTCAATAAATGGTCAAAAGTTCTGAAAAATAAAAAATTTAAAAGCTTTTTGTGCGGAAGCTTTTTTTATCGAATCGCTTTATAATTAAGATTTTATGTATGATACTGGGATATAAGGTTGTAAAAAAGTCATAACCCTAATCCTCACATCAAAAATGTTTCTTACATTGTTCTCAAAAAGTGATATTTGGTCAAGTGGACCCCTCGAAATGAATTTCAGTATACCTAGGTGACTGTGCCAAAATTCTGTCACACCAAAGAGAAACACATTATTCCCATACACGAAACACCGTCATGTTTGAATTAAAATTTCCATTTATAACGTCAATGATACCGCTGCTGCTGTTGTTGTCATCGTTTTCTGTCAATATATTTTTATATTCTCTGTTGCTTTTGTTGTTGTCATTGCACCAGCTTAACATAGATAATGAGCAAGAAAGAATAAATGACACACCAAACAAGCAGCGAACCATACAACCGAAACCAAGGAAAAAATCTTTAATTTTAAAAATGTGTGTTTTTTTTTTGCCAAAATTGGCGAAGCGCATCATTATTATGAATTCGCATTTTATTTATGTGTGACAGACAACAACAGCACATCAGCAACGTATAGAACAAAAACGTGGAAACTTCATCGTTTCGTTTTTAAACCAAAACAACAAAAAACAAACTTTTGTTATTATCAACTTTTGACGTTTTGCTAGAAGCTTAGAACGATTTGTTCTAAATAGCAATGTATAAGAGCACATTATGCCAACGTGCCATATTATTATTTTTGTAGAGGGAGATCATAACGTGACACCCCTCTGTCATCTCCCTTCACTTTTTTGCACTTTGCTTAATAGTTGACAAAAGTGTCATTAATATTTTGCATGGGAGAAGAGGAGATTAATGTGGAATTTTCTTCGTCTATTGGAAATAGCAAAAACTGTATACCGTTTGGGTGAAGAATTTCCGTAGCTGTTTCGTACACTGATAGCTTTGTGCATAAATGATACTTGTTATTAGGAACTATAACGTGAAACATTTCAAAATTTCGTGACATTTTCTAAATTTCTATTTGAAATTTGTTAAACGTGAAACGCACAAATTTCCTTGTGCCAAAAATATTATATGAAAGGGATTAACAATTTATTATGGTTGTTATTGGGATTAATAATATTTTTAAAATTTCGTTCGCATTAGAATTTATGCAATTAGAACATACATACATATATTGCACATATTTGCTGCGCATGGATTTTATATTTAGAAATTGCGAAATATTAAAGATTACCTAATTAGCGGGTGTATTTATGAAAAAATAAGAGTTAACAATATTTTGGATGTAACATATCTGAACACTAAAGTCAGGATTTAGTTATGGTAAAGTAAAGAAATTAGTTACATTTGTCGACAGCATATGTATATTAGGGTTAGTCATTTTTTCTTTTTGAATATCAAAAATCTGTGGAAATGGCATGTAGGGCAGGCAAAAATAATAAGAATTGCGTTTTTACTTTTTCGAAATTGTAAAAAAAACTTCCGCACAAATGCAATCGCTTTAACTTTTTTAGTTTACTTTTTTTTAAATTTTTAAATTTGAGAAAATTTTTTCTGCAATAGTTGTTCTTGGAAATAATTTTTTTTAGTTGGTTTTAGTGCATCGATTTCAAATATGCAATTTGATCAAAAATCTGTCATGTAGTTTTTAAGCTACATCGATTTTAAAATTTGCAACTCGGTTTCATTTCCCAGTTTTAAAAATTTCAAACGAGTTGCTCTAATAAAAGTTTGACAATGCAGAAGTAATGTCATAATACATAATTTATATCGTTTTGAGTTTTAAATTATTTTTTCATAGTTTGTGTTCACATAGCCATGTCGTTTAAAAAAAGTTGCAAAAATGTCCAAAAAACAGTCATAACTGGGTCAAAAATTTTAAAGCAAAAAGACCGAATGAAATAAAAAAAGCTGTTTTGCCGCTATACCATTTATACGAATTTCCGAAAGAAATCAATATAATTGAAATATATAGAGGATTAGTGCTTGAGATATCTAAATTTTTAAAAAAAAAATATTATCAAATTTTAAAAATCACAAAAAAAATTCAAATAAAAAAGTTGGTTTTGAGCTAAAGTAATTGCATTTTGTGCGGAACGTTTTTTCACAATTTCGAAAAAATAAAAACGCAATTCTGTTTGTTTTTGCCTGCCCTATATGCTATTTCCACAGATTTTGAATCTAAAAAAATGACTAACCCTAATGTATATGTCTTCACATTATGAATGGCCTCAGAAAAAAATCGTAAAAATTAATACCAAGTGTAATGGACTTAAATATACATAACTACATGCATATGTATATTCGATTTACGTTAATTATTGGTTCCGAACATCAAAATCAGTTCATTTACGAAAAACTTAATATAAATTCATTCCTATAAAATTATTTTTTCATGAAAGAATCGTCACATTATGCGAATGATTTGTAGCTTTTTATTTCTCTGAAAAAGCTGTTTATTTTTGGTAGAATAAATTTATTGGTTAAAATATTTCTTTTTAACAATTACCGCTTTTATTTTCTGAATCGTTATCCACAAACATTTCAAGTGCTTTGGTTTTAAGTTGCTTAGTTTTTGATATTTGAGTCAATTTAAAAAAAAAAATACTTTTCTGCGGTAATTAGACGCTGGTGATTTTCCCTCTAATGCATGTTCAGAGGCAATGCAGCATAAAAAATGCTAATTGTTTTAACGTGTGACGTTAAGAACCCATGTCATCTTCACGACATTAAAATCCAATTTTTTATACAACGCAAATCGAATCAGTAACTCAAATCGAAACAAAATCAATTATTTTTTTTTTTTTTTTGTTAACGCAAATCTAAGCAACGCGAATCAAGGTATTAGTGTATAATATTATTTCATATATCATATCAATTAAGTGTGGTTTGTGCGTGACCTAATTCAATATTTAAATGGAATAAAAGTTATTTTAGTCATTAAGAGACAAAAGTTTCGTTAATTCTCGTAACAGGAAATCATTTTTGAGAAAAAAGCTCAAAAAGTCATAACCCTAATGTACACACTTCAGTCATATGATTAAGCGTCTAATGAGAAAAAATTGTATTTACGTTTTTAATAATTATTATTAGGAGTAGTAAACTTCACTATTAATTTAACTAATACAGGCTAGAGAGGCTGTACTCGGACCTTGTTATACAATACACCACTACACCTTGACATAAGCCATCCTCGAAATTCAATTCAGTCTATTAAGCTTAAGGAGTGCTCTTAAGGTTCTACCTTTCTTTACAATCACTAGCGTGATTATGGCTACGCCATCTTGTATAGATAGTTTCTATTTATATAGAAATAAAAATATAATCCATATAATATAATATTTCGCCCGCCAAAAGGTATTCAATCAGCATATTTCACTAACTTCCAATCTCTCACAATATTCTGAAGTCCAGACTTTCAGGGAATGCTGCACTTATTCAACTGCCTAGCTGAACCCACACACCTGTCTTCCTACATTTTATTGAAGAAACCAATTGGGTTTCCAAATTTTTGAGGATAAATTCAGACAGCAGAATATATAGCCATTGTCGCCCACAGAATCAATCAATTCTAAGACCACAATTTTTGTAACATTCCGAGGATTATTGACAAGAAATTTCCTCAATTCCAATGATGGCCCTGAAGCAGAGCTTGATTCGAAATTTGTCAGTGCAAAACGTTATTGTCATAGTTCCTGATATTTATCGAACAATATCTTAATCAATCGCCGAATTGAAGCATCACTGTTACTTATTATACTTTCGCCAAAGCATCGCCTTAGTGAACTTATTGTTGTCCATGATCATAAACGGAATTCTGAGGCCAATATTGTCGACTTCGGAAACTATTGAGGTGTTATATCTTCAAATGTTATGTCTGTAAGCTACGTCGTACGTCTCCAGTACCTCTTTGTGACAGATTAACTTCAAATGTACGTCAATTCGCCTATACCGGACTAGATTATTTTGGTCCTACTCCTAAGAGACTAAATAAAGTTTCCAAAGGGCATTGACTGGTGTTCAATTGCGCACACAATCCAACAGAAGGTGGCATTTGGGAACTGGTGGTTCAGCGCGTCAAGATGGTATTGCGAGTCGCAATTCCCCAGAGAGCACAACTTCCACAGTTTCCCCATTGAAACAGCTGAAGTAGTGGCCTATCTGACGACCGCATGAAAAATTTGGGAGTTTTGGATTCTTTATTCTAATAAAAAAAATTAAATCCCACAAGCGCTTGCGCAGTCATTTCCACGAAACTTGAACTCTATGTGGCAGAGTTCATTGCCTTCAAAACCAATACATTAATTTAGGGGTTATAACACTCAAAACAACATGGCGAAGTGGGAGTACTCCGCCCCTCTCAAATTGGACTTAAATATCAGGCCTTTGTGAAATAGTTTATATTCACACTTTGAGTAAAAACACTCGTGTGTATGTCCGTTCTTAAGAAAATTTATTTTAAAACTTTGATTTTAATGAGAGACGTGTAGGAAGTAGTGGCCACCCTTGATATGAAGGACGTAGAATCGGACTTCACCCTTTGATATGAAAGTAGTTCCCTTAGCTTCGGTATGGACCGACGGATCTTGAGGTTTATACGTAGTTGATCAGAGCTGACATCTTCGCGCTATCATTTGCTTTCTTCCTAACGTATATCAAGTTCCAAGAGAATATCTCCCCCACAAAAATTAAATATTTTCGCTTATGTGCAGGTAAAAGGCTGCTTGAGGATCGTTTTGAACACTTTACCGAAGGTACTCCTTGTGGTCCTGTTCAGAGCGATATAATATTTATTGTGAGGCGTAGATCAGTTGGAATATGGACTAAATCGGTATAATCCTTCGTATACCTGCCACACAAAATTTGGCGAAAATTACAGTTTAACATCTCGTCTCGCATCGTTTTGATATTTTTTGTAACAAGTTCTTCTTGAGGGCCCAGTTACGATGCACAGAATAGTTTTTTTTTCTGGTCACAACTGATATTTCACGACATATTTTCACATTTTCACGACAGATAACACATTCGGCTTTCCTATGATTCAAAAAGGACCAAATTCGGTGCAATCGTTACACAGGAATTCAAGGTCAACGTTAAAATTTTGAGGTTTTCATATTTTGCATCAAAATGTTAGTTTTCTTAGTTAATCAAATTTTCCAATCTAATAAAAAGCCAAACACCAATAAACAAACTACAAAACTATAAAAAAAAATAAAAAACAATTGAAATTTTTAAAAAAAGGCCACTCTCAGGCATCATTCTACGAAAACGAAACTTTGTTCCAAGCTGTTCCCTAAAATGTTGTACCTGAGGAAAAATAAAATAGCTCACTACGCTACCGTAATTTATTCCTTTCCTTAGTTTCAATATATTTACTATCGAATCCTATATAGAAATTAACAATCGGTGACGACAAAAAATTTGGGTTTTGGGCAGGAAAATCTGATTTGGTCCAAACGTTGTACATCGGATTATTTCTTACAGACTCGGATTATGTCCTAATATTGATTAATCGGCCCACTCTTGCGGATACCTCCCACACAAATTTTGGAAAGAGTGTAGTTTAAGGACTCGTCTTGGATAGTTTTTAAATCTTTGTTATTCCTAATGTCAGCATCAATGAACTAACTAATACAAAAAAAATGTTTTAAAAAAGTATCCATTTTAGTATAATTAGAGATTTTATTAAATCGACATTTGCACAATTTTATTCTTAGAGACATGGGCTGACTTCCGAAACGTAAGTTGCTTTGTATTCGTGCATGAAACTATAAGTTCTTAGATAGAGATCCCCACTACTGCAATTTTATAAAATTACTCTAGTGTGGAACTCGATCTAAAAACCACTAGTTTCGATCTAAGAACCCCCTAGCTTACAATACTTTTGAATCTTTTTTAAGATAATTTTTATATTTTGTTGCAGTAATTTGTCACTTGCAATGACACTTTGCTCTATTATATGCAAAGGTATGAAACATTTTTAAAAATTTGTTACAAGAAAAAAGTAATTCATATTCCTGTGGTTTAAATAATTTTCATCTTAATATTCATCAACACATATTTTAACTATTTCCTGTCTGCCGCCATTATTATCCACATGCAAAAAAATCCCCAGACACAAATTATCACGAACACATGTACGAACCTGTTTTTTTACTCCCCCCATATTTGTTGTTAGCAACAAGAAATACATTTGTCACATTAGCCGGTATTTCATAGCTAAACTTTATGGCAAATTAAGTGGTTGTCTCATTCTGTTTTCGTCATTCGATGTCATCATTGTCATTCGATTAAGATTATTTATGTCGAAGCAGTAAGTCGCAAGCGAATAAATGGCTAGCTGGCTGACTGTGCAGAAAATAGAATGATTGCAAACTCAATTTCTGTGGGTGATGATGATAAGATTGTCGGTTTTCAATTTGGCATGACATTTTTAATTTTGATAAATTTTTTTTAGAAATGAACCATTTGCATTTTGACCTACTTAAAGTTTTGAAATTATTTTTTTGTTAATTTTTCTTAACATTTTTTCCAGCACACACGAATGTCGATGAGTGTTCATTCTTATATTAAGACACTAGCATTTCCCTTGAGTTTGTTTTGACATTTCCTTGGCCATTGTAAATTCCCCGAGCGTTTGATATTTTTTGTTGATTAGCTGCAAAGACTTACACCCACCCTAGACAGATTTAACAAATTTATGTATTTTGTTTGTGTAAAATTTATTAAGTTTATGGGAAAGAATTTCTTGCCCCAGTCCCACTAATGAGAAAACTTTTAATTTATTACATTTAAATTAATGAGAAATAGTTCTTTTGTCGAACAAAGGTGTTAGTTGTGGTTAATAAAGTATTAAACTTGTAAACATGAATTCTAACACCCTATATCGGTGATTCCCAATCATTATAAATCAAAATGGTAAATGTGAGGTTTGCTTTTCTAAACACTATAAAACATAACGTTCTAATACCTACCAATTAATTATAGAAAATACACGAATGTATGGCTTTATAGGTATTGTCAAATAAATATGTAATTAAAATAAATGCATTTATTTACTTTATACTACTTAATAAATTCCATATGTAGGGTGTAAGTTAAGTCAAGTACCATTTTTCACGTTTTTATTTTAATTTACTCACCTTTTTTAATTAACTAACATTTCTTTCCATAATGTATTACTTACTTAATCGGTATCATATGTAGCTTGTCTTAATAAATTAATTTAATTTAAACCAGAATAACTAAATACTAAACAAACTGGTTTATTGAACCAACAACATGTTCAGTCGCAGAAAATTGTTTTCATCTGAAACACCCTGTAACATTTGGCCAAGTTAAATTATTGAAAGAGTATGCTTTCATTTCTCTTTGTGTTAAATTTCTCTGAAATAACCTGATTTTGCTTGTGGATATGCTCTTTTTGAGCAAATATACTCTTCACAGTTATAGTGGTGGTGGTGTTTGTTTGGGAAAGAGAAGAAGACATGGTAAAAACGATAACAAACGTATAGCATTTTGGTAATTTTGGGGGTGAAAATATGGCTGAATCAAAAAAAAAAAATGTAAACAAAATTAAATCAGCTGTGAAGTGAAATAATTTAGGCCTAAATACGGAATTAGCCGGCTGTTTCTATAAAATTCAATGCGAATTAATTCGAGCACATAACTACTAAATCAATTATGTAGTATGATTGACCTAAATAATCATCTCACTTGCAATAACAGCTAATTAAATTAGCTAAATTTATTCAACACAAATATCTGCCCTTATAGTACGTTTGCACATAACCGGATTTAATATGTCAATTCCATTGAGTATACGTCAAAATAAATCCTCATAAAGGAGAGGTTAACCCGGCAAAAAGCTCATTGCATTAGAGCGTTTTAGGTTCTAGAAATTGGGTTCAAAAATAAATAAAATAAATTATTTTAAGAAAATATTTTAAAAATAATTTTACCCATTTTCTAGAAATTTTTGATGACGGCTATCTATATATTTACATATATATGTGACATGTTTCCCTTAATTTATTCCACATATTGCCACTAATTGTAAATTGAAGTAAATGTAAGACCTTGACAATGTCTTAAATGACAATGAAAAATTAAATGTATGCCAAAATATGGACCAACATACATGCATATCTATTAGGCCGGGGCGATTTGAAAACCTTAATGAGCCCTTCGCGTTTCTGATTCCTGGGATTGAACTGAGCAAAACAGTCCTCTAGACCATAGGTCTACCGCGAAAATCGAGCCTCCCGATTTTGACTTTAAGTTTTTTATCCACGTTTTTTGGCCATTTTAGCATATAACGGCCAAACCATTGAGATTTTCCAATGCAAAGACAAAAATTGTAGCCAAGACAGTAAGTAAGAACTCTCTAATACATCGCAAAAGCATTGAAACGCTCCTTCAGGCAGTTTTGGCCTTGAGAAAGTGCAAACTATTCGGAAAATGTCGATAAATGGCACTGTGCTACAAAAGTTGACCAGAAAAATATTCAATATGCAAAATTCTATCGTGTTGGGATCCATGGACAACGAAAATGCCCTTAGTTCGTTTGGGTCACTTCGTTTTATTTTTTTTATAACGGTAAAAGTAGTGAAAATCTAGGTTTCTTACATTTTCAAATTTAAACGGGCATATCTTCTTTTTTTCACAACGGATTTCTATTGATCCTTCTTCCTTTTAAAGGGGTGAATAATATCTTTCAAACAAGTTATTATCTTTTTTAATCGGTTCACAAATGGCTAAGTTATAGTGGATTCTGTCTGAAAACCCCCACAAAAACACTATAACTGAATTTCTCATAATTTTCAAAAATATAATGTTTTTTTTTTTTGTTTTGTTCAATATTTATTTTGATAACACAGTGCAACACGAAAATTATTAACCATATTCTGACACTGCAGTGTGATAGAACACCAAAAATGAGAAGACACGTGTCTCGCCGTTTTTCCCTATCTCATCAACTTTCGCGGTTATAGGCCTCCAAAAGTTTGAGGCTTTGATGTAGAAAGGGTCATTTAGTCAGGACTATATCTTCCAAACCGTTAGGAAATTTGAATTTATCTCCGAGGCAAAGTTGTAACTCTTGTCCTCAATAACAAAAATTGTGAACACATATAATCCATCAAGCTTCATCTGCAAGGTCAAAATCGCCATGGACAAATTTCTTTTAAAATTTTTCTCAAGTTTTGTTATACAGCTTTCAAACCGATCAAATTTGCTACCAACTACAAAAATGTACCTCAGATCTCAATAAACATCTTTCTAGAATATACGAACTCTGTAGAAACGGATCTTAATGTTCAAAATAGCAACACAATTGGGATTTTTATCCTATTTTTTAGGATTCTGCTCCATAGATATTAAACCGTTCAAAATTCAAGAAAACAATCAACCACAATAGCGTAGCAAAGGCATCAATAAACAACTTTCTGGAATATGCGAAATGTCTATGGACGGTCCATAATGGTAAAATAGCAAAAATCTTTTGAAAATATCCAATTTTTATACTTTTTTCTCCGACTCTGGTCCAAAGATAAGCAACCGCCAAAAATTAAGGATACCGTCAACCACAAAAATGTACCTAAGATTTCAATAAACAACTTTTTAGAACATATGAAGTTTCTAGGAATGATTCTTAGGGCTTAAATTCACGAACAATTAAATTTTTCTAACATTCCCTCTGCTCAGGTTTGGAAATAACAAACTGTTAAAAACTCAAAGAAATTTGAAAGGTTTGTTATTTACGGACCTGAACAGGAAAGAATGATCAAAAATAATCGAATTTTGAGCTTGAAGAATCGTTCCTAGAATCTTCATTTGTTCTACTAACTTGTTTGTTGAAATCTAAGGTACGTTTTTGTAGTTGAATCTATCCTTAATTTTTGGGCGGTTGCGTATCTTTGGACCAGAGTCGGAGAAAAAAGTATAAAAAATTGGATATTTTCAAAAGATTTTTGCTAGTTTTACCATTAGGAACCGTTCATAGACATTTCGCATATTCCAGAAAGTTGTTTATTGAAGCCTTTACTACACTATTGTGGTTGATTGTTTTCTTGAATTTTGAAAGGTTTAATATCTATGGAGCAGAAGCCGAGAAAAGAGGATAAAAATCGCAATTGTTTTGCTATTTTGACCTATAAGACCTGGTCCTTCAGGTTTCGTATATTCTAGAAAGATGTTTATTGAGATATGAGGTACATTTCTGTAGTTGGTTGTTTGATTCAAATTCGATCGGTTTGGTAGCTGTATAACAAAACTTGAGAAAAATTTTAAAAGAAATTTGACCATGGCGATTTTGACCTTGCAGATAAAGTTTGATGGGTTATATGTGTTCACAATTTATGTTCTTTAAGACAAGAGCTACAACTTTGCCTCCGAGATAAATTCAAATTTCCTAACGGTTTGGAAGATATAGTCCTGACTAAATGACCCTTTTTACATCAAAGCCTCAAACCTTTGGAGGCCTATAACCGCGAAAGTTGATGAGATAGGGAAAAACGGCGAGACACGTGTCTTCTCATTTTTGGTGTTCTATCACACTGTGGAGTCAGAATATGGTTAATAAAACATGAATCAAAAAATTACACACAGTGTAATTGTAAGAAATTCAGCTATAGTTTTTTTTGTAAGGGTTTTCAGACAGAATCCACTATAACTTAGCCATTTGTGAACCGATTAAAAAAGGTAATAACTTGTTCGAAAGATATTATTCACCCCTTTAAAGGGAAAAAAGAAGATATGCCCGTTTAAATTTGAAAATGTAAGAAACCTAGATTTTCACTACTTTTACCGTTATAAAAATATAAAACGAAGTGACCCAAACGAACTAAGGGCATTTTCGTTGTCCATGGATCCCAACACGATAGAATTTTGCATCATAACGCTTGAATATTTTTCTGGTCAACTTTTGTAGCACAGTGCCATTTATCGACATTTTCCGAATAGTTTGCACTTTCTCAAGGCCAAAACTGCCTGAAGGAGCGTTTCAATGCTTTTGCGATGTATTAGAGAGTTCTTACTTACTGTCTTGGCTACAATTTTTGTCATTGCATTGGATGGAAAATCTCAATGGTTTGGCCGTAATATGCTGAAATGTCCAAAAAACGTGGATAAAAAACTTAAAGTCAAAATCGGGAGGCTCGATTTTCGCGGTAGGCCTATGGTCTAGTGGACTTTTTTGCTCAGTTCAATCCCAGGAATCAGAAACGCGAAGGGCCCATTAAGGTTTTTTTTCCTGCCATACAAATCGCCCCACCCTAATATCTATGCTGGAAATTTTTTTGTGGCACGTTATGATGTGACCAATCCTTAAAAAATCTTTAGTATGGAATGAACACGTTATTTGTGCGGCATAGCAAAACGTACTCTTACGTCATTGATTTTTTTTGACAGTTAGTTTTTCGTCCTAGAAAATATTGAATTTTTGGTACATCTATCATATTTTCCTGTTTGATGTTAAAGACTATAAAAAAGCATTGCACAATGGCTCCACTTTTAACCATATGGATTACTAAGGAGCAAACATGATTCTGTACTGTATAAAAACATTAACAAGAGTAGGGGACCTACAGTGGTGGCCAATACATTTGCAATAAAATTGCAAGATCCTATGTTTTACGAGACCCAGACTTCTGACTTTTGTTAATAATTTATAAAACTGTACTTTAAACTTTAAAATTAATTAAATAGACAAATAAAATGTGAAGAAATTTCCATTATTTTTGAAGTTTTTCATCCTTGCACCCATATCCATGCTTCTCCCGTACAACGCGATACTCCCCCGATGAAGTACGTATGAAAGATATCAGTTTCAAAATTTTATTCACTTTTAATCTTTCCAAAAAAAAAAACAAATGATTTGTATCACATAAAAAATTATATTTTACAAAATATTGAAAATTCTTGCATCTGATCTGATCAGTTGCATATGTTTTGACCATTAAATTTTAAGGCTTGTTATGTATTTTCATATTTTTTCAAAATTTTTGTTGTATTACGTTTCAAAACTTTTTATTTATTTTTATACCCTCCACCATAAGATGGAAGTATATTAAGTTTGTCATTCCGTTTATAACTACTCGAAATAATCATTGTAGACCCCACAAACTATATATATTCTTGATCAGCGTGCAATTCTACATCGATATAGCCATGTCCGTCCGTCTGTCTGTTCGTCTGTGGAAATCACTCTAGCGTCCGAATGGATTGAAGTAGGTGGATGAAATTTTGGTAAAATCTATTATATGTTCGTAGGACTTTTGGTATTGAAAGCGGGCTATGTAGGTCCACGTTTTCGTATAGCCCCCATACAAAAAGACGCGTGACGCGTCGTCGTTCTAAGAAATTTTTAAGATGTTTGTCCCATTTGACCACCGAATCGGTTGTAATTTGGTATTATGTGTTTTCAGAGGCTAAAAAAGATTTTTCGCCTTTATATAGCCCCCATAGAACTTTCCTCCCGGTTTTCGGTGTTTTGAAGGTTGTGGCCTTAATAATCCCCAGAAATGGCTGATATTTGGTATTTAGTCTTCGTCGGGGGTATAAAACTTTCTCCCAGAAACTTGTCGGTACAGGTCCACGCCTTAATATAGCCACCATAGAACGGTACCTCCTGATTTTCGGTATTTTGAAGCTTGTGACCTCAATATCCCACCGAAGTGACTGAAATTTGGTAGTAAGTCTTCGTTAAGGGTATACAACTTTCTATCTGAAATTTGTCGGTATAGGTCAACGCCCTGATATAGCCCCTATAGGACGATATCTCCCAATTTTCGGAATTTTTGGAATTCACTTCAATACAGTACATGGTGGAGGGTATAAAAAGTTCGGCCCGGCCGAACTTAACGCTTTCCTTACTTGTTTTTTATTATTACTTAAGTCTATAGATTAATACAATCCTTACAGACTGTACTATATACTAAGTACATGCATATATACAAATTTTCAAATTTACAAAAAGTAAAAATAGAAAAAAAAACTATTCATTAAGGGATATTATAATTTTTCTTTTTACTGATTCTCGTGATTCAGAAACATCTATTATACTACAGAATTTATTAAATTCCAAAAGCAGACGGCGTAAGGGATCATTATTTTCATAATTTGACCAATAGTAATCTACATATGAATGGTATGTTAAAACAAAGTTTTTTCAATATAAAATCAGAAAATAGTTTCCTTGCATAATGCTTAGTATGAAGGTCACATTCGACATAGTTCTTCGACTTTTCAAAGTGGGCAGTTTTATTAGGTTTAACCTGAATTTGTACGATGGTACTGCATGTATTGTCCAACCGCGACCCCTAAGACAAAACAAAAGAAATTGCTTTTGAACAGATTCTATTGCATTTATATGGATTGAATAAGTTGGATCCCAGATAATAGATCCATACTCTAATGTGGAGCGAACAAATGATATATACAGTTGTTTTGTTACCAACGGGTCTGAAAATTCTCTACTCCATCTTTTGATAGATCCCAGATTTCTGTAGGCCTTATTTGTAATCGCAGAAGTATGTTCCTTGAAATTTAAACGGTTGTCTAAAAATATTCCCAAATCATTCATGAATACAACATTTTCAACAATCTGATCATTAAGATAATAAGAGGTTTTAATCTTCTTTAGTCTAAAAAATGACATGTGCATACATTTAAGGACATTTAGCTCCAACATGTTTATATTTGAAGCAATGAACTATAAATTATTGCAAAAAAATATCCAATTCTACTTTCAAAAAAATATTTTAAATAACATTTTCTAAAACGTTCAATTTTGTTGCAAATGTATTGGCATATCTGTGCATAAAGTAGGGTTATGACTTTTTGACATTTTTTCTCAAAAATGATTTCCTGTAGTGAGAATGAATGAACTTTGTCCTATTAATGCCTAAAATAACAACAGGTAATAAAAAATCCGACATCGATTTTTCCCTTTGAGTTAAAACCAGTCTAATATAGAGTCATAAATATTAGGCCTACTTATTCCACTGTCACCCAATCAACACAATTACCAAATACAGTGAATTTGTTGGAAAACTGTACAATACTTGAAATCGGTACCTATACCTAGGTTTATGTCCACAAATTTGGATCACTGGGAACCATAACTCTCAAATTGCAGCCAATTTTTAATGGAGAGGTTTCGTGACTCCAGGGAGCCTCAAATGTCAACTTACAGGTAGCTCAGAGACAGATAAACCGCTCAAAATACCGAAAATCTGGAAGTACCGTTATATGGGGCCTTCACTAAAACATGGACCTATGTATATTGATAATTTTTGGTGGAGAAGTGTTGCGAACACTTAAAACCTCAAACGTCAAATTAAAAATTGTAGCTAAAATCGGGAGGTAACAAAACATGGACCTATGTTGATAACTTGTGGAGAAGAAGTTCAGCGACCACTGGGATTCTCAAATGTCAAATGCCCAAAAATTTAGCTAAAATTCTCAAAATACCGAAAATCGGGAGGTACCTTTAAATGGGGACTATATCAAAAAATGGACATATTTTGAAACTTCTACTAAGAACCTCAAATGTCAAATTACATCTAGTTTGGTGGAAAATTCTCAAAATACCGAAAATCGTGAGATACAGTTATGTGGGGGCTATACCAAATCGTGGGCCGGGACATATTCGAACTTGGACTGCCTATAGAAAACAGACACTCGGCTGCAAAAATATAGCATTCTAGTTCAATTATTGATGACGCTAGAGTGATTACAACAGACAGACATGGCTAGATCGACATAAATTTTTTTCCTGATCAAGACTGTATCTACCTCATAAAGTCGCAAATCAAATGATTTCAATCCATTTTAAACGGAAAAACTAAGTTAATGTACTCTCCATACTATGGTGGAGGGTTAAAAACATAACATAAAATTTGGGAGCTTTCGGAAATAGTACGGAGATTAAAATAATAGTTTTGCAAGAAAAACCAAAATATTGGGACATTTCTTGGTCCATATCTCAGGAACTATTTGCTTCCCTTAGCAAACAATATTTGGGATTCAATCCATTCAATCCATTTTTTAGAGCTTAGGATCATTGATTTGCCCGCGAAAAAATTATACCGTTGAAAACAAAATCACAGGAACTACCTTCGATTAAAATTTCCCTTAAACTGCACTTAAGCGACAATTTAAACTTTTGTAAGGGAGGAAGCGGAAGAAGTTATAGTTCATCTTTGAACGTGATTTAAGCTTGATGGAAATATTACAATGTGCAAAGGTTGGACCAATGTCATTCACTCACTCCTTTCGATAGTTGTGGTGCCCACTAGTCATTTTAGATGGTCTTACTTACTTAGTTGTCCCTCTACAGAATATTTTTCTTCTAAGTTGAACAAAGAAAAAAAATCATTATTCTCTGTTTGTTGCTTTACTTTTCCAATTTGGAATACCATATTTTTTGATTTCGTCTTTCACTTGTTTACTCCACGAAAGCCTTGGCCTTGCAGTTCTACGTGTACCGCTATGCGGCCTTTTAGTTGCACAAATACCCAGGCCATACATTAGCGCGGATAGTATCAGTGTTTTGTAAAGTGTTATTTTTGTTTGACGAGATGTGGCTTTGCTTTGAAACTGCCTACATAAGCCAAAGTGGCATCTCTTAGCCTATACTATACTTCTTCTGATATTGTTTGTTGTGTTTATGGCGGCGCTGAGGTATACGAATTCTTTATCTGCCTCAAAGTTATATGAACAAACATGCGTAGTTGGTAGAGTACTGTGGACGCATTGTACGTAGATACCATGTTTGGGGTCGGGAATTCCGGCCCCGGAATATCCCGGAAACATTTTTTAAAATTTTCTGGAAGGAATTTC
The DNA here is from genome assembly GCF_047663935.1 of Musca autumnalis. Taxonomy (NCBI): domain Eukaryota; kingdom Metazoa; phylum Arthropoda; class Insecta; order Diptera; family Muscidae; genus Musca; species Musca autumnalis. Next base: position 160,525,452 of record NW_027411644.1, read on the forward strand.
CCGGGAACAATTTTTAAAATTCCACGGAATACGGGAATTTTAAATTTTATATATAAGGCATATTTTTGGTCAGCTTCAGCGCCACCAAGAAGTACTGTTTTCGAAATTTTTACTATTTTTACCATTATAAATAAAGTAATAACGATGTTATATATTTTTATGAAGTGCGATAATATATCCCAACATGGTAAGGTACATGGCAGGGTAAATATCTGATCGATAATGGATTTGCCATGTCTAAAGCCACATTGCACAGTGGATCCACACATTGGCCAAAAATAAAAAAAATTAATGTCAAAATTTTGGTACAACATCTGGCAACTCTGGCAGCCATGACATGGGCCTTTTTAAAATTATATTAGTTTTTGTTTCATTCGATCGCGATCTTCTTAAGAAAAAGTCGGACTAATATTTTTGTTGTGGGTACAATCTATATTTTAAGTTCAAGTAAATATATTCAAAATATCGCGAAACTAATACGTATAGCAAAATATTATAGAGTATTTTGAAGGAGGAGGTAATAGCTTAGTTTTCATTAAAAAATAGTGTTTTAGCGTGTTGTGGAATTCTAGTTAGCTGCATATTTTCTTAGTGTATTTTGTAATGCCAAATCGATCATATACTTAAATTTGACCTAAGGTTTTAGTTATGATGCCCACCAGTGCCCACCTCGGAAATAATTTTTCAAAGTAGGTCATGGGTTTAAGATTATTCAATATTGAAATCAGCTGCCATCTAGTGCCAGACTATAAATCGTGGGTCTCTGACTAAAGGTGCCCTAGAATATGGTTTCTATGGATATATTAGCGTCTAACTCTGTTATCTGACCACGTACATTCACATAATTGGCATTAGTGGCAAGATGAAGAAATTTTCTTTAAAATTTCTCTTACGTTGGCGGTACGTGCCTTCCAGGAAGAACGCTATAAGATCTATATTAAGAATTTTACCAATTTTCAGACAAAAATGTTGATTTTTTTTAATCCGCTAAATTGGTTGGATTTTATGTTGTTTTGGAGATTGTTTTGTTTCTCCAAGCCTATTTTTGCATCATAAGATAATCGGGAGCTTTGTTCATGTCCTTTTGTATTAACAGCATAAAACAATTCTTACCATATACCCCCTCCAGAGGGGAAAGGGGGGAGAATGTAACGCTCGTGGTTTCTTAAAACACTCTTCGCAGCAGCACAAAGCTTTAACCGGCGCATTGGCTTGATTTTTACACTCTAAATATTTTTGGTCAATTTCTCTATACAAGTGGATCCACTGTGCATTGGTATAACCCAAATACTTCGTTAACCATAGACTTTAGTCGTTCACACAATATCCTTGACAATATCTTATAAGCCATGAATAACAGACTTATGCACCTATAGTTACAGCACAAAGTCTTTTCTCCTTTCCTTGCGGACGGGGCACAGGATGTTCATGTTGCAAAAGTCGGGTACGCGTTCTTCCTGTCAGTTGTGCCGTTGGTGCTAACTAGCTGATGCATACACCTTTGCAGCAGGGATGCCAACTGTTCCGGAGTAAAAATCGCAACAGCCACATACGCACCATAGGTCTGTAGCGATTTGTAGCTTAAAACAGTTGACATTCCGGCTTAAACAGCTGTTTTTGTACGTCAAAAATCACCACAAGTAGCGGGAAAACCACCAACTTGGCACCCCTGCTTAGCAGTGTGTCGCATCCGGTTTTGATCTGCTCGGTTTGTAAGCCATCAGCGCCTTATTATTCTTCAATCAGTTTATTGATGCCTTCACGACTTTTATACACTCAATACCATCTTCTGCGATTGGATCCTTGATATCATTTTAGTAGGTCACCAAAGGATTTTTTAGAGCTTTTGGATGACCACGAAACGAATTACATTGCTATAAACAGGACCACAAGGAGACCCTTAGATATAAAAATCTCAAAACGATCCTCACACAACCCTTAAACTGCATTTAAGTGAAAATTTTGTACCCGAAATTGTTGTCCCATATAGACGTTCTTAGAAATTGATGAATGTTTATATGAATTTTAACGATGTGCAAAGTTTATACCACATCGGATACTCGATACGTAAGTTATCGTGCTCATTAGTGATTTTAGATGGTTCCAGTTGAGTTTTGGGCAATTATCCCGTGATGTAAGGACTTGGTGTCGAAAAAAGTTACCGCCATTAAAGGCATCGAGAGGACTACTTGTTGTTGTACTTTTTGGAACATTTTTGAAATTTTGAGTGGGATGTACCCGAAATTGACTATGTGTGGTAGAAATATTATCGGTTACTCTCTTCGAGCGTTATCATGCGCATCATTTTAACTAAAAATGTTTAATGTTTGCGAGGAGTCACCCTAAGGAGTATTTAGTTAAATGCTTTAGCGCATTCTTACGATACATCCGTGTGAATGTATTCAAAATTTTCGATTAAAAGAATTTCAAGTGTTCATTACATACGCCCAATGAAGAGAAAGTTTCCTGTTTTATAGAACAATATTTTTTCAATATTAACAAAAAAACCTCGACGTTTTTGTGCATGCAGCCATGTAAGTGTCAATAAAATGATTATTTCAAAACCTCTGTAATTGCATGATTATTTAAGTTTGATATTAGTGTAGTTAATGTAAAAACTAAATTTTTGGTCGTCTTCGTAATTTAAAATATACATATTGAAAAGGTTTATTAAATAGCAAAGATAACATGCCTTTAATCGTTACAAAACTTTTCATCGATAACAAAGTCATTAAACAAAAGATAAATATGTATGCAAGTTAAGAAATCAGCATGTGTATGTATATTTTTAACATATTTTTCTGAAGTCTATTTTAACACTCCTCTACTGAAATAGATTATGGAAACCAAAGTCCATTATATGTCTGGTCACACACCAAATGAATAAATCTTTAACTTGATAAGTGACAATTTATATTCGATAAAGTGATCGCTTTACATTATGTCCAACACATATTGAATTGTGAACGATGAATAATAATTTTTTGAATTTTGTTGATGATGTTGATTTCAAAAAGTAAAACAAAAGCTGAAAGAAAGCAGAAAAATTATTTCTCTACTTTACCGTACCCAATCATGGATGGATGCAATCATTTGAAATCGTCGACATCAATCAATGCTGCTTTACTACAAGGAATCAATCAAAACACCTTTCAGCTGTTGGTCATTGAAGTGGCCATATGGAATGAATGGAACAAGATGCTTGCAGGAATCCATTGATGTGTGGGTTTATTGGGGTGTAATGTATGCATTTTCGTGAGTTAGCAATTTGAAGATCCTTGTGAAACAATGTATAAGAAATTGCCTACACCTTATTTTGGTGAAATATTATCTATTGGTTTAAAATGCAAGAAAAATATCTATTTTTTATCCAGCCCAACCCAATATCCATTACTACTTGCACATGTGAATATCATAGAACGTTTGTCGGTATGAATAAAGAATATACACACTGGGGTTTGCTTGGAGTTCAGCAGCAGATTCCGTATATACCTACGTTAAGTAAATACCAAACACACAATATTAAAGTCGAGAACATTCAGACAACGTTCAGACATTCACACTCAGTGAATGATGATGTTTAGACAAAAGCGTGTTGAAAATCATTTCACAAAATTGCAAAGAATTTAACATACACTGTGAATGAATCTACGTACGAATGTGTGTATGCACGTTTGTGCGTTTATCGTTGTCTCTATGCGAAAATAAATTTGTTCACGCAGACTTCTGACGTTCCGATGCTATGTTTTTTTTCTATTTTTTTCTCGTTTTGAAAACATAAAGAAATAAGAAAACAAAACTTATCTGATTATTGTTAGGGAATTTTTTGGTTTTCATCTTGTATTATTCTGGTATTTGCAATCAATTCAATTTATATATAAATAGTTGTGCATTTGAAATTTACGTTGGGGTTTTGAATTGAATTACAATTTGATATCGGAGAACTAAAACATAGAACAGAAACATTTATTGGGAGAATAAATGAAAGGACAGAAGAAAGAAATTTCTTGTTGTAGTGAAGATTGTAAAACATTTCGTATTGATTCGCATAATAATATTGATGAAATTACATTACTTTTATTTTTGTTAAATATTTCAATACAATGGATTTGCAGGTTTTAATGTGATTGGAAAAAATGTTCACAAGAGTTGTGCGTTTATAAAAAATAATTTCAACAGGGCCATGGAAAAAGTGGGTTGTAAATTAATGTAAATTCTTCAAAATGCCTTTAATCGAATGGTAAAATATTGAAGTTTTTCGAGGGTGGATTTCTTGCGCATTTAGAAAGGAATCGATATGTGTCTCAATTCTTTCAGAGTTCAGTAATGATGAGTGACTGACTGATAATCAACGCCCATTGTTTACTTTGCAACAATTGCATTTGTTTGTTTTGTAGTTGTTAATTTGAAAGTTGAAATTTTGACAACTTTTCAATCGACAAAAGTTACAGAATTGGCCTACAGGCTAGAATCTTGAAATTTTAGGTGAGGGTCACCCTTGGTCCGAAGGTGTCAGATAAGGTTTGTTTTTTTTTTTTTGGAAATTCGATCTAGAATTGTACGAAAAGTACTAAAAGGTACTAAATATGGCTTCCTTTGTATTAGGCAAACGGGAAGAGCTAGAATTCTGAAATTTGGAACGAGGGTCATGATGGAAAGTTAGAAAGGTGCACCAAAGGGTTTTTGGAAACCTATAAGTGTACGAAAAGTACTAAAAGTTACTATATTTAGTACCAAATCTATATTTTGAAAGTATATAGCTAGAATCTTGAAATTTGGTATGGGAACAAAGGTTGGGATGTGATGTAGATATAAGGAAATGGTTTTGGAAATTCGCACTTTTGTGTACGAAAAGTACTAAATGGTACTAAATTTGGCACAATTTGGAATTGGGTGAACGGATAGAAATTTGGAGTGAAAATTACTGTTGGATTGAGGTAGTCTTGAAAATTCGTAGTTATGGGTACGGAAAATACTAAATGGTACTAAATTTGGTACAATTTAGATTTGGGTTAATTTGTACTAAATTTGGTACAGTTTAGGTTTGGGTGAACGGATAGAGCTACAATCCTGAAATTATGAATTAAGGTTACTGTTGGAGTGTAATTTTGAGGAAGTTTTGGAAACTAGTAATTATGGGTACAAAATGTACTAAATGGTACTCAATTTGGTACACTTTGGATTTAGATGATAGAGCTGGAATTCTGAAATTTGGAATTAAGATTACTGTAGAAGCGTAGGATTGAAATATGGGGGTAGTTTTTGAAATTCGTACTTTCGTTTCGAAAGGTACCAAATGGTACTAAATTTGATACAATTTAGGTGAACGGATATACCTGGAAAACAGAAATTTGGAATTAACGTTACTGTTGGAGTGTAAGATTGAGGAAGTTTTGGGTACGAAATGTACTAAATGGTACTAAATTTGGTACAATTTGGATTTGGGTGAATGGATTTAAAATTACTGTTGGACTGTAGGATTGAGGTAGTCTTGAAAACTTGTTCTTATGTGTACGGAAAGTACTAAATTTGGTACAAGTTAGATTTGGGTAACGGATAGCGCTGGAATCCTGAAATTGGGAATTAAATTAGGCCTGTTGGATTGAGGAAGTTTTGAAAATTCGTAGTTATGGGTACGAAAAGTACCATTTGGATTTGGTTGAACGGATAGAGCTTGAATTCTGAAGTTTGTAATTAAGATTACTATTAAAGTGAAGGATTGAGATAGTTTTGGAAAATCGTACTTATTGGTATCAAGAGAACAGAATGGTACTAAGTATGGTACAATTTGGTATTGGACGAACGGATACAGCTGGATTCCTGTGATTTGGAATTAAGATTACTGTTGTTACTGTTAATGGTGTAGGATTGAGATATGTCGCTGTCGGAACACCATACGAAAGTATACGAAAATTACTCAATTCGTTGTTGGGTATATGAAAAGAGCTGGAATCTGTACTTTTTGGAGTCAGGGTGAGTATTTGTGTGTAACTATGGTATACGGACGTGTTTTAAGAAATACGTTCCATGAATTTACGAAAAGTAATAAATGTTGTATCGGGTGTAGGAACAGGGCTTTGGAAATGCATGCTACGAAAACTACTAAATTGTAAAGAATTTGGTATAATTTGCTACAGTTTAAAGAGGTTGGCAAGATTTTTTGAAATTTTTAGAAGGAGGTTTCGGAAATTCTTACTTATGTATTTATATGTAAAGTACTATAATTGGGATTGGGGGGAACTGATATGAGGGCCGCAGATGGCTGAAATGGTATTGGAAATACCTACTATAAGGCAACGAAAAGTACTAAATGGTACCAAATTTGGTTTTGGGTTTATTTTTTACAACAATGTTTTAACTTCTGAGAACAGAAAGCCCTTAATTAAAATGCATCAAAAAGTGGCTCGCTTTAGATGTGTAAGGGTGAGATACGGCTGATTTTTTGAAAATCGAACTAAATTGGTTTGAACTGTACTTAAATAAAAATAAATATTGATTAAAAATTGCATTAGTACAACAAAATTTTCAGTGTTCGCTAATTCCATATTAAATATTGTTTATTTGTTTTTTATATCCTTTCCGCATACGAAGTAGCGGGCACTTTTCTAGTAGTTTTATATATTAAACTTTTACCAAATTGTCCAACTAAGTCTAAAATCCTGCCACCGGGAATATCTTCAGAAAAGGGCACTGAATCAACTGAATAATATTCCAAGTTGCGATTTTTTGCTTTTTTTTTAAATTCTTATTAAAGATTACTTTTAAATGTTATATGTATATTAAAATATTTGAAACAGTGCTTAAATGCGTCGCTATCCGCTTGTGCTTAAAAGCGGGACTGTAAATCCTAACAAATTGTAAGAAATTCTGCTAGCGGGGTGACAATTTTTGTTCGTTATAATCATGGTCGTGTTTAGAAGTTGAATGTGTGTACAAATATTAAGAAAAAATCTTTCGGAACGCGAAACTTTGTTCGTTATAAGCGTAGTTTCTTATAACCGATGTTCGCTATATCCGAATTCTTCTGTGTAATTCTTTGTTTTAGCTTACTTTTGCTTATAAAGCACTAAACATTTATAAAAAGCCCATAAGTCCGCCGGTATTAATTTCTGCCTCAATAACAGGCAAATTACCTATAGTAAAAAATTCGAAACGGTGCTCAATAAAAATCGTTTATATCTCTCCTGAAAGATTGTATGTTTTAAGATACGAGATTGAGGAAGTAAAGCATCGATATGTAATTTCAACAATACCAGTTATTAGAATATTGGCAATTGGTAATTTTCGACCCTACTGTTTATGCAAGTTGAGCCCGTCTATGTCATGACTAGCTTAAATAGCCTATTAAATGGCATTAAAGGATAAAAAATATGAGTATGTCAAGGTTATTGCCTAAAAACCTATTTTGTCCACAAAAATATTTGTACATACATACTAGCATATGTCTTGATGAACTTGAACTATATAGTATTCCATCTTTAAATCTGTAACGAAAGTAAAAGTACTTTAACCAAATGATGATAATTGTTATAATGTCCATGAAAAGCAACAACAACGAAAACATGCGGCCGGCTGCCTTCAAAGTCAACAATGGAGGCCAGTAAGGAAAAAAACGAAACAGAAAATCAAAAGAAACGGCCTTGACAACATAAAAAATTTAATGACTCTCACTTTTTATGACCACTAAATAAGAAAAAATACAAAAAAAAAAAAAAAGAAATGAAATGAACACTAGTGAATGTCTGTGCAAAACTTCAATGCTTCGACATTGAAATAAAATCTAACACCACCGCAGCAGCAGCACCCTATCAACAACAGTTTGTACGGCAAGCAACAACAAACAAAAATACCGCCGCCTGGATCAACAAAAACTACAGTCATAAATGAGGAATATGACAGCCACCACCAACAGGCCAACAGACAGGCAAATCACAGGCGTTTAACCTAAAAACACTAAAAAACCCTAATACGTTTTAGCGATCACTTGGAGAGTAGGCCGCAAATAGGTTTCCATATTTATTTTAACCCATCTACACAGAGACCGGATAACTGATGGACAGACAAGAGGATGTAAATTAAAAGAAATACTAATGTGCATTTTCCTCTTTATTGTTTTCTGCCGATGTGAGGAAACTCTGGTGGGTTTATGCTTCAAAATGCATGAAAACAATATGAAATATTGAAATAGTTTTATGATGAGGAGGAACATGATGCACACTCACGTCCTTGTTATTTTTATGGTATAAGAAAAACGCAGACATATTTAAGTACATACATATGTACATACATAAGTATATCATGACCACAGGCATGCCTTTCTAAATGCGATACTTATATTTCATAAAAGATAGCAACCATAATGAAATATTCGTTTGGTTCGCTACGTTATCATACCTTTCGGGGATTTTAGGAGGTTAGGTATTTCAATGGATTTAAAACCTCCACTCATAGTCTGTAAAAATTTACCTATGGTTCATCTGTTGTTTTTTGAAGTTTTTTTGGAAGGGACGTAAATTTTGGAGTAATAGGTTCGTCCTTGAATTTTTGTAATAAAAATACAGATCGGATCCCAAATTATATTAAAATCGATTAAGCTTTCGATATAGATCCTGACTGATGCGCATGATAAGTTTCGAAAGGAGTAACCGACTAAGTCCAAATTTTGTTCATCGAAAGACGGAATCATCCGAAGCGTTGGACCCACACGGAATCTCAATTTGGGAAATTGGATGAATCCGGATTTAAACTTGACAAGTGCCCTCAACCAATCGTTAGCCAGTCTTATTTTACCAGAAGCCTGGAAATTTGGCAGGGTGTTCTAGCTACTGAAGCCAGGCAAGGCTGTCAACAGAGGTGAATCGTACATGCCGATCTGCTCTAGCTAGAAGAGAAGATTCTAGAGATACTACTCCTCTCCGTGATGAGAAGCAGTTTCCCAGTTGCCCAACATCAGCGCGGATTCCGGCAGATGCACAGTACATGCACAGTTGAGGAACAAGCCGTACAACCGAAGAGAGACTAACTATATGTGCGGACTCCAGTCATTTTGTCAAATTCAGAAATAAGAAGTCTAAAACCTGCATAGCGAAACTAGATGTTCCCCAATCCGGGGTGATATCTCCGGAACTGTCTAATCTCTACTTTTCTGAAATTCTACACCCTACAGACAACACAGAGGCAGTAGTGAATGGGGATAATTGTAAGATCTTGGCTAAGGGTCCTACATATGTATGTGAAAGGTTAAATGTCTACATAGGTGAATTAGTGCAGTTCTTCCAACCGAGGAATATACAAATATCCGCCGCTAAATCCACTGCAGCAATATTCACCAACTAGACGGCTGCAATTAGGTTCCCACCGAAAATGTTAGGCGATAGTGCAACGATTCCGACGACTAACTACCTCATGATATTGGATGTTGTTACGTTCGACAGCATAGTTAAGTCGTCTGCGCAAGCTATAGCTATTTTCGACAAGATCAGAAAGTCCTCAAATCGCAGTATCGGCAGTACTTGGTGCGCTGATAAAGAAACCTTGTTGAACTCGTATAAAGCAATAGGTTGGTCTGTAGTAAGCTATGCGGAGGTATGTAAATGTTAGCGCTACGCAGTGGAAGACTTTTCAAACCTGCTAGAATTCCGCCTTGAGGACTACAACAAGTTGCCTCAGCACAACAAGATGGGGTCGATGCAGTACCAGTTTGAGTTTTACCACCTTGAGTATTCCTGCCACGATCTAGTGAACAGGCTTCCTCCTCCAGGCACGTCAGGAGAGATCTTCATGATCTTGGGTGAGAGGACCAAAGGTATAAGCGAGAATATCTAGATTAAGGAGTCTTTCAGGCAGACTTGAATAGCATTCATAGTGATGGGGTTGCGTAGGCTGTAAAAAGGTACAGTGTGAATGATGTAAGCGAAGATCACCCCTCATCCATCGAAGCAGAAGAACGCCAGATGCCATGGAAAACACGAATGGTTTTATCCCAGTTAAGATTCGGCTGATACAGCCGCCTCAATTTGTATTGGGCACAAATTGATGACGTGATGCCAAACATATGCCCTGCATGTGGATTGGGACCGCACGACACTCTGCATTTGTTTAATTGCCCAGCTAAATCCAATTACCTGTCTCCTGGTTCTTTATGGAACTAACGAACATGCATACATATGTATTTACGTTGGTACAACAGCAACCATTGCCAAGCAATCGAATTGATTACCAGATTTCGAAAAAATGTTGTCTGTCATAACTACACAGCGGAATTTTATGCAACCCCTACTTTTGCTCCGATTCATTTCAAATTTTGGGACTTGGCATATTACATATGCAAAATTATGCAAAATGCATAAATTTTTGCCTATGCAAAATTTATGCATTTGACATATTTTCTTATGCAACAAATATTTCAATAATAGTTACAAAAATGTTTGTATGTACAATTTTTCTGTTTAAATTCTTTTCAGACAAGTCAATAAAATCGAAAAATGTATTACCACAGCCTCAACTTTCAAAATACCGAAAATCGGAAGGGATCGTTCTATGGAGACTATATGAAGGCCTGAACCTAAACCGACAAACTTTAGGTGGAAAGTTGTTTACCCCCAAGGAAGACTTAATACCAAATGTCAGCCATTTTGGCGGGATATTGAAGCCAAAACCTTAAAAATACAAAAAATCGGGAGGTACCGTACTATGGGGGCTATATGAAGACGTGGACCTATACCGACAAATTTCAGGTGGAAAATTTTATACCCCCAAGGAATACTGTATACCAAAATTTCAGCCATTTCGGAGGGATATTGAGGCCACAACCTTCAAAATACCAGAAATCAGGATGTACCGTTCTATGGGGGCTATATGAAGACGTGGACCTATACCGACAAATTTCAGGTGGAAAATTTTATACCTCCAAGGAAGACTTAATACCAAAATTTGAGCCATATCGGAGGGATATTGAGGCCACAACCTTCAAAATATCAGAAATCCGGAGGTACCGTTCTATGTGGGCTATATGAAGACGTGGACCTATACCGAGAAATTTCAGATGAAAGTTTTATACCCTCAAGGCATACTTAATACCAAATTTCAGCCATTTCGGAGGGATATTGAGGCCACAACCTTCAAAATACCAGAAATCCGGAGGTATCGTTCTATGTGGGATATATGAAGACGTGAACCTATACCGAGAAATTTCAGGTGGAAAGTTTCATGCCCCCCACAAAGACTTAATACCAAATTTCAGTCATTTCGGTGGGATATTGAGGCTACAAATTTCAAAATACCGAAAATCGGGTGGTACATTTCTATGGGGGCTATATGCGGACGTGGACCTATACTGACAAATTTCAGGTGGAAAGTTTTATACTCCAAACAAAGATTTTATACAAAATATCAGCCATTTCGGTCGGATTTTTAGACCACAAATCTTTGTATATATTTTTGCATATGGTTCTGCATATGCTCATTTTATGCAAATATGTAAAAATATGTCAAAATATGCACGATATGCAAAAATTTCTGTGCCTAATTCGTTTTATTTCGTGATAAAAAAGTACATCAAGTTCCGAGATGGTCAATATAGAGCAACTATTTCGGGTACTTTCTCCTGAAGAGGATATGTTTTTGGGGGCAGTTTCATGCCCGAAAGATCTAACGAAACCTATGGTGACCAACGCAAGAGGCTTAGCGCGCAATACGCCCTTTGTAGTATTTATCCAAAATTTAGATTAAGTTTGAAGATGTACTACATTGGTCAATTCATTTCAATACCTCCCTTCCAAAAGTGCAAAACTTTTGTACTTCAATCGAGATCAGATTTTTTTAGGATTTTATTAAGGTACCCACTGCATGTACATACTTCGACCATTAAGGATAACCTTTTTAACACAAAATTTGAACATTTTTGCTCTTGGTGCAGTATAAAGCTAAGGTTTTTTCTTCTGTTAGGCTTTATTAACTATTACAAAGGAACAAAGGCCCGAATGTCCCACAAAAACCCACTTATGTGATGTTCGTGTAATAAATGAAGGATTGGGATTTCTACTGAGGTAGACTGGATTGATTGGATATTCCAGTGTTATAATTAGGATCATTGCTTTTGAATCACCCCCCCCCCCCCCCCCCACTTACTCCTAAAAATGTTCTTCAATCCTGTCCGCTTTTGGAAATGTGTACCGCTTATAGTCCTGGTTGTTGCGAAAACGAAATGAGATACATATATATACAAAAATGTCCCGATTCATATTAGTTCAGTGAAGGCCATACGTATATAGTTACAATAACAGTTTAGCTCTCTGTGAGCATATTTTTCTACCACGTTCCACCACCAACCTTACACGAAGGCCTTAATAGGTAAAAAATTTAATCATCACATATGAATGTGTCTACATATTTTTCGACAGCTACCTGTAACGCCATCACACTAGAACAAATCACTTTCATTCTTTTTTAGTCATTGACCTCTAAAATATAACCATCGTTTAACAAATTAGGTGAAGGATGCTGTTTATTTGGAATGCAAAAAAACGCAAACACACACATGCAAACACAAGTGTCACAATGTCATCATCATGAAACTAGGTCTGCTTAACAGTTCTAGGAAATAAACCCAGTCTTCTTGTTTTATGTTCTTAGGCTTATAACCGCTTAAATTGTTTTATGGTGCTGGTGGTCGGTCATTTACAAGCCATGGTAAAAAAGTACACAGCTTTACTGTTCAATGTCCCGGCGTTAAGCGATTGTTGTTTGACATTGAAAGTAATGAGGATGGTCGCCGTATTGTGTTTGCCTGCTGTGTCTAGTTTCGTTTTTTATTGTCTTTTAAACTCTTTTTCGTGTGCCAGGAAGGAAAATGAAAGTGTTTTTCACAACATATTGCGCTAGAAGTTTCCTTGAAAAAACAAATGACTCTAAAGTGTTTAAGGTTAAGGGAAAGGGTTTAACCTTCACCAATTAGTTTGAGATAATAAAAAGATCAATGTGATTTTTTGTTAACCTTCAGTGGGAATTTCTTAGAAATTGATGTATTTTTAAGCGAGAAAGGTCATTTGTTTAATTTTTGGTTGAAAAGAGGAAAGGATTGTGATATTGGTTTTTGAACGTTGATTTTTTAAGACCTTGAAAGCAAAATCAGAAGTAAGGTCCCTTTTTATTTTGTTGTGAAGAAAGACATGTTTTAAAGCTGAAAATGTTAAATTTTGGAAAGGATTAGGGGATTTTCACTTTTTTATGGCATTGAAATCTATATGAAGGTTATAGATTTCAATGCCAAACGTTTTATTAAAGAAGTACATTGTACGACGGGTACCAACAATATTATTTCCCACAAAGAAGGACTTTTTTCATATCAAAGAGCGATATCAATGATATGAAAATCCTTTATATAGCTAAGTCCGAAGGACACGTCAAAGTGGGAATAGGAAATGTAGAGAAATTGTAGATGGTTGAAACGTTCACAACCAATGTCAAGCGATCTTAAACTGGATTAAAACCCAAAAATTTTAAACTTTGGGAGTTATTCCTTTCTTTTTTTATATTTGATGTATATTTCGGCTAAAGGTCAGTGAAAAGACGTTGCTTGTGTTTAGTTTTAAATTTTTATTTTTGTTCCAATATTTCGGTTGACTTCGTCAACCATCTTCAGGGATAAACTACAAATATTCCTTTCGATATTTATCGTGCCAAAGAGCTATTTTAGTTGGATTTTTAGAGCAGTTGTATCATTATGTCAGGATGCATAAATTTGCCCTTGAAAAAATTATATGGCTGTAATTAGAATCAAAAGGAATGCCTTTAAAAAAATTAAAAAAAAATATTCTTAAATTGCATTAAAGCGAAAGTTTTGAACTTTTGTGAGAGTGGTAAAGGCAGGCGTTGTCTGATGTAGTTCATCTTCATCAGCAGTCATTTCAAATGGTGCCGGCAGAGGGTTTTAGAACTTTTGAGTCATTATCTCAGGAAGTAAAAAGTTGTGTTATCGGAATAGGGGTCGCTAAGACAACCTGCTGCAAAAAAAAAAAAAACGATTCAAGACATACCCTTAAACTACGCTTTGGTGAAAATTTTTTAAATTTTGTGTTGAGGTACTCGAAGAATTTCATGTGCAATTTTTGGACCTTTCCTGAGCTATAGCGAACCATGTTAGCGAAAAATGTTGAACTTTTGAAGGATGAGTGTACTGATATAGCCCATCTTCGAAATAAAACTAAGTTGGACAAAATAGTGAGAGATTCAAACTTTGGAAGCGATCAAATGATCCGTTCGAGAGTTATCGTGGACTCCAGCCACCCAGGCAGACAGATGGACGGACAGAGCTAAATCGACTCAAAATTTTCTGAAACGGGGTCTAAAACCACTGCTTCGATAAAGCACTTTTTATCGTATCACAAAAGGCTGCGTTTTTATAACCTCAGCTGTTTTGATATGATCAAAATGTGCCTTTCGAAATAGTCATATTTTCCTTCAATATTTTTTATGCATTTCCGATATTATTCATTGAATAGATTTTATTTTCAGGTAGAAGTCAATACCTTTAAGGGAGTAATATTTTGTACATTGTACTGCATTCCAATAGGGGTGATTCTTTTTGAGGTATTCTTGCTACCTGTTGCCCACCGAAAAGAAAGGTCGGCCATATTGATTCGCCATTGTTATGGAATGCAATTATGGCACTTCGTACAATAGGCCATGTTGTTTTGAGTAAGTCGGACGACATACTGTTGAAATGGGGTAAGAGTGATCGTCATAGAATATTAAATAATAGTTAATGTAAATTTATTAATAACAAATCTTATAATTGTTTAAAAAATATTTTCAGGTATTTTGTATTTGCTCTGGAAACAATGGAGACATATTGCAATCTGTGAATACATTAACAATATTAAGAAAGTTATATTGCAATAATTTCGAAAAATTATTACAGCATAATTGCTTTAAAATAATCACTAAAATCAGCAATCGGGACTACTGGAACAAAATTGTGTCCACTTATCTTCGATTCAACTTTGGGTTTAATTAACCAAGGTAGTCAAAATAGTAATCAGAGAGACCAAAAATTGTGTGTTCAATCTTCGACAAATAATCATAAACTCAGATTCCCAGGATAGAACTACAAAATTCTGCAAAGAAATGTCGTTATATCTAAGAAGAGGAATTTTTGATGGTTAGCGCCACGTGCAAATTTCCAAAAAAAAAAAAAAATAAAAATTTGTTCATTAGCTTGCCTTGAAGCATATATAGCATGTAATAAGAGTTTAAAATTTTCAAGTCGATCGAAACAAAATTCACTGCGATATGAGGAAAAATCAGTTGTTGTATGTGAAATGTTAATGAACTTTAAATGCGTTTTTATCGAAAATTTTAAGGCAAATAAAACCATGTCCTGTCGAATAATTCTATAATTTGTTGCACGATGTATGGAAAAACCAATAAAATCGAAGTTTTAAACATTAACAGTCTAATTAAAAAAACTCAAATATATATGCGAAATAAGTATCAGTCGGCTTTGCCTCAGTCTGTGACTGTACAAAAAATGTGGACGGTGGACCTAAACCTGCTAAGGACAGATTCCTAATATCAAAAATAAATAGCATTTACGTGACAATAGAAGTTTGGTAAGTTTGTGGCGTTTGTGTTCATGAAAAATTACCTTTTTTGGGCTTTAAAAGTGGGCCTCGACCCTTAAGGGCTAGATTATTAGGTTCCTAATTATTCAGAAAAAATATGCTGATCGGTTTATATGTTTTCGAGCTACAGTGGTAACCGCAAACTGCTTTAGTAAAAACAGTGTTTCGTAGGTGGCAAAACAATGCAATATTTTATACAAAAACAATCGGAAGTAGCTGATGGTGTGACCGTTCAAATGAAACAAATTATTAAAGTTTAATAGATTTCTTGTAAAAAATTATAAAAAATGTTTTTTGGTGCTCAATGAGTTTAAACCTTAAAAATGGTTTAAACAAGTTTTGAATTTATTGGGTTTGACTTTTTTAATATATAGGAAGATATAAAAAAACACAATCAGATTTTTATGCAAAATATTAAAAAAAATCAAAACTTGAACTTTGGTTTTGAATTCCAATGCAACCAATGAAGCGAAGTTCATTGTGTTACCTGTCGAAAATATCACCCTTTCAAAGTTTACATAATATAAACAAAAAAAAAAAAAAACAATTCTGAACCACTGTGCGTCGCAAAGGGGTCTGGAGAACAACCTGTTGAAAATCAAACCAATCTGATGTGTCGTTAAAATGCACTTGCGCGAAAAAATTGAATTTTTGTGTTGAAGGTAGTTGCAGGAGTGAACCGATATAGTCCATATTCGAACCTGTTCTATGTCCGTACGAAATATTAAGAAGGACAAATCTTGAGAGTTCGAGAGTTATCGTGCACCCCAGTTTAGGGAATTTTTTTAACTTTTGGTGGGGGTTGTCTGATTTGGTCCATCTTCGAACGTGATCTAAGTTTTAAGGAAATACAATGATTATCAAGTTAGGCAGACGGACGGACATGGCTAAATTGACCCCAAATTGCCTTAAACTAATTTCGTCCAAACATTTAAAACTTCTATACAAGCGGTCCCCATAACATTGATCTAATATGAACCGGAGTGCACTCATTGATCCTTGCCTCTTCGAAGATGTTTGTGGGAAATGTCAAATGTATAGTAAAAAAATATATATAACACAAGCACACAATGATTTATAACGCAATTTTACTGGCCAAAACCAAAAAATGAGGTCAATATTGATTGTGTTGGCCAAGCCTGCACCTGATGAGGAACAGCTTTTGTTTGGTAAATTTCTGAAGTCGTTGAAGTCGAAGTATTATAGAAACTGGGTTTGTTTTTAATTTTTTTGTTGAGTGGGTAAAGTATATTTGTCTTTGAGAAACTGTATAAATTTTGCTGCACTGTTTACAGTTTTGTATGTCATCAATAGGGTTATGACTTTTTGACATTTTTTCCCAAAAATTATTTCCTGTAGTGAGAATGAATGAACTTTTGCTTATTAATGCCTACAATAATATTCATTCCATTTTATTTTAAAAAAGTTCCGCACAAACTAATTTGAAAAAAAAATTGGGAAAAATACTATAAAATGAAAAAAAATTTTTCTTTTCAAAAAAATTTTTTTATCTCAACTAATTATTTCCTTTTGCAAGAATTAATGGCCTTTTGCCTATTAATGACTAAAATAACTTTTATTCCATTTAAATATTAAAAAAGGTGCAGCACAAAACACTTTTAATTTTTATGATATTTGAAATAAAGGTATTTAATATACAAAATGATGTATATGTTATAATACGATGATAAAATTAGTGAGAAACAAACGGTTACGTCATTTTGGTTATGTTGTGTGCCCCTATACCTTGTTTTCAGTTAAAAATTTGATTACAGTGACTTGAAAAATATAAACTTTAAAAGCGTTTTTTGCGGAAGCTTTTTTATCTAATCGCTTTATAATTAAGATTTTATGTAATCTTAGATAAAAGCTCATCAAAATATAATACAGGGATACGAGGTTGTAAAAAAGTCGTAACCCTAATCTTCAAACTTTAATGCAGTAGAAGTCCCGAAAGGCCAAGGAGCCTTTTCACAACTGGATAAATGGAAGCGTCTTCATATTTCAATGAGATTATACAGGTGGAAATGACGTTTGATGTTTAATTTTATTCTGCTAAAAAATTAAAGTAACTGTCTATAATTTGGCATTTTGCAAATGGAATTTATTGTTCTCAAAAACGATTCCCAAGATTAAACAATTAGAAAGAATTATTTGTTTTTCACGAATCGACCAAAAAACCGATAGAGAATTGATAGTGAAAAATTTCACCGTTCTGTAGTGGAATTCTCTAGGGGATTTTTTGGTTACCGACAAAAATCGGTCAAATTAAAACGCAAAATTATGAATGGAAAGTTCAAATAAAAGTTGACATCACTGTTTCTATCGGTAGAACTTTGCTACTTTTTGTTGGTCGCTAAATTACCCAATAATATCGTTAATTACCGAAATTATACGCATTTTAATTTTAACGAATTTTGTCGATAACCAAAAAATTTAGAGAATCCCACTACTGAGCGGTGCTGTCTTAAATACGTAGAAAAAACTATAAAAAGTCCACAAACTCAATTTAAATAAAAACACTTAATTTTTTATAAAATTTGGCATTGGCTATGGGCTGCGATACTGATGGAATGTTTAATAAATAATCAATTCAAAAGCTACCAAATGTTGGTTACTAAAATCCAATCGTTGGTTACTTAAATCTATTTTCCAAAACCTTGGCAAAGTTATCTATCCAATTACAAAATTTTACTGTTGTAATATGACAAAATTTTCAAAAAAAAAAAAAAACAGTAAGAAAAATAAATGTTTTTATCTTGTTTTTAAATTTTGCCTGTTAAGGCGAAGCTCATTTTTTAATGATTCTTATAATTTTCTCGTTTAGAGTTAAGCTTGTTGATCGGAAATTTTTTGCAAGTGAAAAAGGAAAGCCAGGGACTGGAACCCACACAGCCACCAAATACGTGACCTGGTTTCGCTTTTAGTTGAGCAGCTCTTCAAACGTATCGACTGTGGAATGGCTTCTCAATCCTAGAACTTTTCGTTTTTCAAATGCAAATGTGTTTTATACATTTTTTTCTTATGATTAAATCCCTCGTGGTTGGCGTTTAATAATGCATCAATTATTGTTACTGCTAAAACCGGACACTTAAATAAAAGATAGAAGAAAAAAAATATAAAATATAAAAATAGTTTTCCTACTCGATAATCCGGACAATTTTAGTTTCCGGATTACCACGTTGTCCCCATTAACGATTGTCTGGATTATCGAGACTATACTGCACTACATTTGGAAGTTATCACAAATCAAATTGCCTGAATAGGACTTAGTGCAAATATATATGGGGTTGGAAACCATTGTTTCGATGGGGTACATTTCTTAACGTTTCAGAAAGTGTGTAAACCATAATGTTAATTTTCTCGAATGGCATGCGTAGCATTAAAATTATAATATCATATCTAAAAAAGTTTCACCAAAGTGGAACATTCATGAATTGATTTCGCTGATTTATGGCGGAGCTGACCAAGTATAAAATCCTACGATTTGTCCTACTTTAGTAAAATTAATCTAAAACTTACTTTCTTAATGATCACAAATCATAGATTAATCAAATAACGTTGACATTTTTATTTACTAAATCGAAATTTCTAAACTCAAATATATAATAAAGCAGACCACCAACGTTTTGGAAACAATTACAATTTAGTTTTGAATGGTATGAAAACAGTTATATGTCCACACTTATTTTTGGGGTAATTGAAATTATGCATTACGTTTTTGGGTATATAGTCAATTCATTTAACGGTGTATTGCCACTGTTCAACACCAACAACCAATCCATTGCTACTGATAACATTCTGGCTATTTTTTGACTAATTATTTATGCTCCCAGTAACCTCAAAATAATTATTCATTCCACTCATAAAGAATATCTACGAACAATACAAAAAGAACTCTATCTCTGATTGCATTCAATCAAAATTGAATGTATTACTGTGAAATATGTGACATCGCGATAATTGCTCAAATAACACTTAAAGTTATAAATCAATACAAAAGCAAACCAGAGGCGATATGAAATTGAATTGTATTGAACATTTTCTATAATGGTTGCTTTTTTATGGCAGGCTCTTTCCTATTGTCTGCAACTGCAACAAAGCTCATGGAAATTACACTCCACACAAAACAAATTGAAATATAAAGAATGCAGCAACAACAACAATTACATAGCTTTCTTATTACTTACTTTAAAATGTTGTTGATAAGCAGCAGCTAAATTGCTGGCCGACAATGTCGCCGATACTGTCATTTATTCCCTTTACATTTACAACGTCCACTCTGAACGGCCATAATGGCCAATGGACGGGCATTCGGGTATTCAGTCAGTGCCATTTCCCATTTCGATTATCGCTTCATACACTACAACACAACAAAAATAACAACCGGCAACAACCAACCATAATTATAAAAACCAAATCAAACTCTACCGAATACACGAATTTTTTTGTATGACCAACTGACAATTGTATTTCTCATGTGCAGCAGACAGCAAAACACAGACAAACAAAACCACAAATTCTCAAAAAAGGGAACGAAAAACTTCAGAAGAAAAGAAAAATAAGACAAGATATGGTATGGCATTAAATTAAGATATTTATTAAGCCATCGATATGACAAAAAGCCAATGACAGTAATGACAAGAAGCTCAGCTCAAGAATAAACAAATATATTTTATAGGAACGAATGAATGTCAATGTTTGGAAAATGTACCGCCACTGACAGACAGCAAGCGCAACAACGTCGTCATTGTTGTGAACACAAACAACAAGCATAGCAATTGATATTGTCAACCAGTCTTTCTGTCACAGACTTTTTGTCCATGTAAATGAAGAAGCAAAACCGCCTTAATTCCCCAATGTTGACAAGTTGTCGTAATGCAAGTTAAGTCATACATATTTCAGGTCGCTTAAATTAATGTTGCACAGTGCTTTGAAGTTGATGTTAAATGAAGTTTTGTTTTGATATTATTGCATCGGTCCAACTTCAAGAGATACAATCCAGACAAACAAAGTTTGAAAATTAGCCAAATTTATGGAGTCTTTGGAGACAAAATGTCATTCCAACAAGTAAAAAAGTGCCAGTCTTTCTTTATGGACATGTTGAATACCGTATACACAACCGAATTCCTCATTGATTCGGATTAAATAGCAGATGGTAGCAGAAGTAATGGACCGACATAGTCCAATACGGAAGTCGATCTTAGTTTGGGAGTTATTCATGTTGATATATATCGCACCCACAAGCCATTTAGAAGGTCGCACTTAGATTTAGAGCTTTTGAACCATTAACAATTATAACGCTGTAAACAGGACGACAAGAAATGCCTTTGGTTAAAATTTCCTAAGCATCCTCGTACCGCGCTAAGCCGCATTCAAATGAAAATATTGAACATTTGTGAAGGAGGTTTCCGAAGATGTTGTCAGATATAGACCTTTTTAGAACTTGACATAGGTTTGGAAAAAATTACGATATACAAAGTTTCAGCAAAATCGGGAACTCAATTCTTAATTTTATTGTACTCCTCCGTTGTTGTTGTTGTTGTTGCAACGCAAATATGTTCTTCCATATATTTTATTCAGTTATTTGGTTCATCTGTGTCCAGACTCAAAAACTCTGTAACGTGAAATTGCTGCGGCCATAAAGAATCAGGAGACAGATGAGTGAGTTTAGCTGGCTAGCTAAACAAATGCAGAGTGTCTTGCGATACCAATCCACATGCAGGGCATGTGTTGGGTACCAATATGAATTTAGGAGGCTGCATTGTCTGGATGGAAACTGGGCTAAAACTACTGATATTTGCCTTGGCAACCGGGGTTCTTCTGATGGGATGAATGAGGGGTGGTCTCCGGGTACGGCATTCACACTGGCCTTTTGTACTGCCTGTGCAACTGCAACAAAGTGAGTGCAATCCAAGCATGCCTGATAGGCTCGATCTAGAGGTTCTCCCTTATACCTCTCATTCTAGATCATGAAGATCTCTACTGTAGTGGCTGTGTAGGGGAAGTCTGCCCACTAGATCGTGGCAGTGATGCTCACGGTGGTAACATCTAATTAGGTACTGCATCGACAACTTCCTGTTGCGTTGACTTAGCAGTAAAATTTTCGTCTCCTAATGAACGGCCAGGGACTTCAGAACCTTGTTCCTACTTCTGATATTTTCTCAAATAGCATGGCTTGGGCGGACGACTTAAACATTCTGTCGAACGTTCACCCAATATCTAGAGGTAGTTAGTGATCGGAATCGAAACACCATCGACCAATATGTTCATGGGGAGCCTCATATCATTCGTATAGGTGGTGAACATCGTGGGAGTGTATTTAGCGGCGTATATTTTCATATTCTTCTCATAGAAAATCTGCTCTAAGTCAGCTATATAGAAATTTAATCTAAAACATATTTCATCAAAATCGTAAAATCATCCGCATACATTATGATTTTTATGGCGTATGGAGGGTGTGGAATTTCAGAGAGGTTAAGCATCTACCTGGATACATCATCCTGGCTTGGGAACTCTACGGGCCTTGGACTTTTTATTAATGATTTCTACACATATAGTTGATTATCCAACGTTTGAAACACGGTTTGGCAGGGTTGATGGCGTCGAAGGTCTTCGATAGATCAAATGCCACTATAACTGTTCGGTCTCACTGTTTGCTCTGGTTCAGTCCTCGACTGATATGTGTGGATATGGCGTGTAAAGCTGTTGTGGTGCTGAGCATTTTCCGGAATCTATGCTGATGTTGGTCAACTGGGAAACTGATTCTCATCATGGAGAGGTGTAGTGCCTCTAGAATATTTCCTACTTGTGACGAGAGGGAGAACGGCTCCTGACTTTAGTAGCGGGACAACTCTGCTAACTTTCCAGGCTTTTGGTACAATATGCTGACGGATAAAAAACAGGCGCACCACTTCGGATCTATCACTGTTACGCCGTTAAAAGTCGTTCTGTCATCCTCCTTTCCCGAATTCGAGATTTAGCCGTTGCCCGCAATTTACTTAGAACTGTATCAATTTTGTATTGTTTCAGGTGGTCCAGTCACTTTTTCCGCTTATGTTCGCCTACTAGTCTGTTGACTTTAAGAGTAAGATCCCTAACTCTTGGGTGTTTATGATCATCACGCTCATTTGTTAAGTTTCGGGTTCCACAAGGATGATGTCTGGCGAGGTGTGGAAATCTCCTTCTATCCTCGTAGGAGTGTATTCTTTCACCCTGCAAATGTGGAGCTGTAGCTCACGGTGAGAATTGAAGTCCCCTAGCACCAGACGCTTATTGTCCTGCAAAAGCGAACTATTGTCGAGCATATAACGCGAGGCATAGATATTTATTTGCGGTATGTACACATTCAGCAACTCTACATCAACAGTCCAACACTTTATTGCCACACTTTACCCACACTTTCAGGCTCAAGTGAGATAAGTCTGTACTGGATAGACAGGTGTATAAGGAAGACAAGCCTTCCTCCTCCGCTTCTTGCACGATCCTTTCTCAAAACATTTTAATCATCGCAACGTGACAGTGAGCTTTGTTTTCTGGATCGCGGCGACCATGATATTCATCCGACTCATAAAGTCTACGATTTCGATGACTTTGTTGCGGAGACCATTGCAGCATTATTGAAGGAATTATGAATTTTCGAGCCGCTGAACAACATGTCGTGTTAGATGACGAAGTTGGAGTTGGGTTGACAGCCACTGACCGAAACACTTTAAGTTTCCGGTCTATTCGGGACAAAGAACGCGCTGACGCTGGGGTTTATCGTCATGTCATGTCTCATTGCCATTTTATTTGGTAGTTTTCAGTAGGCGTTTTTAGAGCTTTTGGGCCAGTATTTCAGGAAGAATTCATTTGCCTCCATAAAAATTGTACTGTCGTAATATGGGCCGCGAAGACAGCCCACTGCAGAAAATTTCAAAATTATCCGACACCTGTACTTAAACTGCATTTGTAGGAACAATTTTGAAGTTTTTTGGGGAGGTACCCGAAAAAGGTTGACTTTATGTATGTCTTAAAGAAATATTACGTTGTGTAAAGTTTGGATCAAATCAATTGCTCCCTTTGAAGGTTATCGTGGGCACCATTTTAGCCAACAAATTCGAACGTTTGTGGGGGAGGAACCCGAAGGAGACCGATATATCCCAAGATACAAAGCAGAGACAAAATCGGTTGATCCATTCGAGATTTATCGTGCGCACGATCCAGCCAGCCAACCAACCAGGCAGACGGACAAACATCATCCTCTAGAAGGTTTGTATTCCACACATATAGGTTACATATGACGATAGCTCTGATCTTTAAATATTCAGATTCTATTTAACATTTTGAATTAAATGTGCAGAAAATTGTCAAAATATTTGAGCGCATACATACATAAATTCTTAGCTTTTGACATCGGTTTTGTTTTTGTATGATACCACTACCACTGTACCAACTGGATAATGTGAATTACATAGTCGACTATTATTAAGCGTTAAGCGGCAAAGGGAATCAATTCCCGCCATGCAAGTCAGTTTATTTTTCTTTTTCTCATTTCTTTACCTTTTTTCAATTTCGTCATTTTAATGCAAACACAGAAATATATTTTGCATTTAATTTTCAAATAAAGTATTTAACTTAATTCATAACCCCGTAGACACACTTATTTATGAGCGTTGCATTCATTTACTTCTAAAGTTTCCGCTCTGTTTCTTAATCAGGTTGGCTGGTTGATTGGGATTTCCATTCCTTGCAAGTTTTGCCAGTTTGACTGTAGTATGTGGTCAATTTGTTAAAATAGACATGAGTCTGGATTTTGCAGAAATAATCTATGGAACGCAACATAAGAACCTGCAATGTCCTCCTCTTTCTTAATAACTTTGTCAATTTAGTTAAGTTGAAACTGGGAATAATTCAATGCTCTGTCTACACGCTCAAGTGGCATCTGGAAATGGATTGACATGCATGAATGTATGTTTTTACGTAGTTTTTTGTTAACCAAAGAAACAATTAAAATGTGGGATTTATTATTTGATTTTGTGGTCTGTCTGTACCTACCGTACACATATTCAAAAGAAGTGAAACTTAACGAAACGCGACAAAAAGTCACATGCGGGCTTCTTCGTCTTCTTCTACATGTACAAATGTCATTAAAGCCACACACAGTAGCGTCATATTTAGCGGAAGTCATTGACCCACCATGGTGAGAAATTTCCGTTGAATATATCGGGTTTTTGTCCAATAAATTAAAAGAAATATGACTACAAGAAAAGTATTGGACCATTTTAGGGAAAAAAGTTCTGGACAGCTGCCCGATGCCAACATTGAAAGCATTGTCCGCCCAGTAATTTGTTTAATAAAGATGATAATGAATTTGAATTGGAAATTTTGCAAGCTGCTGCTGTGCAAAATAAAGCAGTTGACATCTATTAGGAGGCCAAGAGGACTTGATATTGTCATAAAAATTATGCTTAATGCCATTCTGCTAAATGATACGACAAACATGTGAAGCGCAATATTCTCAAAACACAACGCTTCGGAAACTAGTTTAGTTCTTGTGTAATATTATAAACGTTTTATAGAAGCCAAAAGAGAGAGACAAACTGTAGGTATGATTGTTGTCTTATTATTGCAAACAATGTTAGGGTTATTAGTGTAAAAGGTTTATGCATTTTATTTAGCAGCGACCAAAGCAGCCCTTCATTGAGTGACAAAGTTTTCTTAATTATTTGTTAATTGTCCACATGTTCTTAAGTGTTGTTCTCGTTTGTTCGCTATTGAATACTTTGTTAATAATTAAATAAGTAGATTTTTCTGGGTGAAAAAAAAATATTGAAGTATGTACAAATGGAATTATTAAAAAAAGTTTTCTTGTTGCCGCTGTTGTTAAACGATGCCACTGGAAGAACAGGAATAAATTTACTTTGAAGGAAGTTTTACTAATTATAATTAATTCAATTTGTTGAGGCTTCCTTTTAACACACACAAAGTATGTCTCGAATTTTACCACAACTGTAAAGACAAAAGTAGCCAATTACAGACATAGGACTTCAGTCATTATACCCTACACCACTATTTGGGGAGACTTTTATAAGTTGGTTTTGGCCAAAAATTTGTAACGCATCGAAATAAGGTTCGTAGACCCAGTAGTATGTACTATATATACTAAAATGATTGTCTCGACGAACTGAGTCGATCTGGCTATGTGCGTCCGTCTGTCCATCTAAACCTTGTAATCACGCTACAGGACGCAATTTTGATCGGATCGTCACAAAATTTTGGTTGTTGATGGGGTCCCGAAGGGGAAGAAGCCTACTGATTTTGTTGATGCTCGGATAATATTTGGAGAAAACGTCAACGTTTTTTTCCAAAGCTAATATCTCAGCTTCTATAAGGGGTATACCAAAAGCAAACCCTTACAATGAACGTAAAAATATCACATTTCTAGCGATGTAAAGTAGGTTGTCGTAGGTGCTCAAACAACGAAGATATCACAAGAGTCGCAAATAAAACCCAACTTTTCATGTTTGCGATTTTTGTTATAATGACGAATATCACACATTTGGTTGGAAACATTCCAAAAGCAAAGCCTGACTTCGAAAGTAGAGAATCCCATATTTACAATGATGCGAAGTAGGTTGACATAGGTGTCCAAATAACGGAGATATTGCAATAGTCTGTAATACATCCCATTTTTTTTCAATTTTTTGTAATCACGCTACAGTCGGAATTTTGATCGGATAATCACGAAATTTTGGACGTTTATGGGAGTCTTATAGAGGAAGAATCCTATTGATTTTGCTGATGCTCAGGTAATTTTCAGGGGTCGAAATGGGTAAACAACTTATGTGGAGAAAATTCAAATTTTCATTCATATGGGAATATCTCCGCTTCCAGTTGGGTATCCCAAAAGAAAGCTCGTCAATGGAAGAAGAAAAGTTCTCCTTTACATTGATGCAAACTAGGTTGGCTTAGGTAGTCAAAAGATGGAGATATCGCAAAAGTCGGTAATGAATTCAATTTTTCCATTTTTTAATCACGTTCGCAGTTTTGATCGAATCGTCACGAAATATTTTGAGTTGATGCTAGTGCCACTGAGGAAGAAGTCTATTGGTGATGGTCGGATAATATTCAGGGGTTGGAATGGACAAAAATTCATGTGGAGAAAAATTCAAAGATGTATTCTTTTGCGAATATCTCGGCTTCTAATAGGGTATTCCAATGGCAAAGCTTATGAATATAAGAAGAAAATATCGCATTTACATTGATGCAAAGTAGGTTGGTGAAGGTGGTCAAACAAAGGAGATATTGCAATGGTCCATAATGCATACAATTTTCCATCTTTTTTTGTAATTACGCTACATGTCGCAGTTTTTATCGGCCGTCACGAAATTTTGTGGCAATCCCGTCCCGATTATAGCCTTTGCTCACTTGTTTATAAATGCACTTGATATCAAGGTAGCCAAAAAGTGTGTTCAGAAGTCTAGTGACAGATGAAGTCGACTTTTCTCGAGTTTTCATAGGACACCTTTGGAATGGCGCCCAATACTTACCCACATAGCAACGAGCAACGAGAAAACTTAAAACTAGAAACATTGTGGCGTTTTTTATTGGGATAGCGTTTGCAATTTTTTTTTTCAAAATAGTCTGGCTTAATCCCATTGTTGTTGTTTTAATATTTTAAAACAACTAGTTTATTAGTGGAAAAGATTTGGCATTGTTCGCCAAGGGGTAAGGCAGGGAATACTATAGTTTCGATCCACGCCACTGGATCTCATCAGTTCCCTTGTTTCTTGTTTGTGGATATTCTCCACCGAAGTTATTTTTCAATAACTTCTTCAACAAGAAACTTTTTATACCCAAGCATCAATCGTCAGCTCGAAGTATAAAGGTAAGCAAAGAAAAAAGTTCAATGGGAAGTTTTTCCTTGGCAACCTCACACAACTCCGACGAAAGTGTCTGCGAAAACAATTCAAACCTCTTCCACTAGTATGTGTCGTCGAATTTCAACGAATGCACACACCAAAATTTGGTTGGTCTGCTTTACAGCAAAAACAACACACGTCGTGCCAGTATCTTCAATTAGAAACAGAAAGGCTTTTAATATAGGTGTATTCTTACATGCCAATCCCTTGTTTTTTGATTGAGAAAATACTCTTACCACATTCCTATCCCTGACTTTATATGAATATAACTTTTATAACTAAATTTTTATCGCATATTTAAAATTTTCATCAAAAGTTGAACATAATGAAAAATTCGATTTTTTGAATTGCCAATTGCGTGGATAGACCAAATGAAGCTTTATAAGTATGGAATGACAGATAACAGACAATACTATAACAAAATGCAAAAAACCCCACGAAAATATCCGAGTTTTACGTAAATTTTTGCAAACATTTTTTGTGGGGTAAACAAAATTTTTTGAAAAAAAAACCGATCACGAAGTCGATTTCAGTCGACTTTTTTTCGGCTTTCGTTTACGCTACCCAACTGGCAAATCTCTCAAGCTACAAGTCTACAGTGAAACATATACCTAGTTTTATACTAGGGAATCGCTTTTGGCGCAGACAATATCCCTGTACAAGGCCGACTGATATTTTTACTTGTTGCTGGATAATAAGCACATGAAAGGGGAGCAAAAACTATGGGTTCAAGTGATCAAGCATGACATATTTTTAGGTGAATCACCCATCCTTTTTATGCCCTTACGATAAACTTACAATCCACCTTACAATCCACCTTCAGATGTTGTTACAATCCCACTTCGGATGTTGTTCCACTCCACCTTGGAGCGTTGTTTACCACTAACACTAGCGAGCAACGCTAACACGAGCGTCGAGTGACCTAACAACCGCCGCATGCACCCCGAATCCCGATCACATTCAAATCGTCTACTACCGAGAAACGAATCAGCGAGTTCCCGATCAACATTAAATTGTCTACTACCGAACAAGGAGTGAATTCCCGATCGCCAGCATCCGAACATTATATCATAGAGTTCCCGATCGCCTACAAAACAAGTAATCATCCAGCTCCGATCACTCCATCTCGCTATCTCGTACGACTTTTCTACCACAAATACTCAATATAAGTAAATCGTCAAATAAGCGTCAAATATTCCATCCACCTTATAATTCTTAGCACATCTTATAAGGGAGATTGTAACCAGTATTTTTATCAATAAACACCTGATTTAACCAAAAAAGCGAGATAACTAGTAATTTTATTCCGTAAGGTTTAGTGGGTTCTTATAGCGACCCTGAACACGACTGCGTTTATGCCAGTCAACGACAAAACCACCTTACAAAGTCCATATTTCCTGATATCATGTCACAAAAAAGATTAAAATAACCCTGCCAACACCAACTAAAATGGATGGTAAAATTTGAGCTATATGTGTACGAAAAGTACTAAATTTGGTGCTATTTGTTAGTATGTGAACAAATAGATCCAAAATTTTGAAATGTATGACTTTTGGTGGAACGAACTAGATGGTACTAAATTTGGTACAAGTTGGTATCGAATGAAGGGATAAGTTGATATTCTATTAGGGTGCGTTGCGTTTAGATGAGGAAGTGGTAATGGAAATACGAACTATACGCATACAAAAAGTACTTAGTGTTACTAAAGTTGTAATGATTGAAAGAATATACCCGGTTTTCTGAAAATTGTTATTGATGTCACTATTTGTGTGTAGGGTTGTGGTAAGATGATTGCTTGGGACACTAGGGTCATGACTTTTTTATAACCTCATATCCCTGTATCATAGCGTGATGAGTTTCTACATAAGATTACATAAAATCTTAATTATAAATTGATTCGATAAAAAAGCTCCCGGACAAAAAGCTTTTAAAGTTTTTATTTTTAAGAACTTTTAAAAATTTTTTGAAGTCACTGTAAGCAGATATTTAACTGAAAACAAGGTATAGGGCCACAGGACATAACTAAAATTACATGACCGTTTGTTTCTCACTAATTTTTCATCGTATTATACCATATACATATATCATTTTATATTTTATATGTATTTATTTCATATATCATAAAAATTCAAATTGGTTTGTGCAGGACCTTTTTAAAAATTTAAGTGGAATAAAAGTTATTTTTGTCATTAAAAGACAGCGGAATTTTATGCAACCCCTATTTTGGATCCGATTCATGTCAAATTTTGGGACTGGGCATATTTTTGGCTTCTGATTATATTGCAATCGAAACATATGACATATGCAAAATAATGTAAAATGCACAAATTTTTGCATATGCAAAATTTATGCATTTTATCTATTTTCTTATGCAACAAATATTTCAATAATAGGTACAAACATGTTTGTGTGTAAAATTTTTCTGTTTAAAATTCTCTTCAGACAAGTCAATAAAATAGAGAAATGTATAACCACAACCACAACCTTCAAAATACCGAAAATCGGTATACCTCCGTTCAATGGGGGCTATATGAAGCCCTGAACCTAAACCAACAAATGTTAGGTGGAAAGTTTTTTACCCCCAAGGAAGTCTTAGTACCAAATTTCAGCCACTTCGGAGGAATATTGAGGGCACAACCTTCAAAATACCAGAAATCCGGAGGTACCGTTCTAAGGGGGCTATATGAAGACGTGAACCTATACCGACAAATTTCAAGTGGAAAGTTTTATACTCACAACGAAGAGAAAATGCCAAATTTCAGTCATTTTGGTGGGATATTGAGGCCACAACCTTCAAAATACCGAAAATCGGGAGGTACCGTTCTATGGGGGCTAAATGAAGATGTGGACCTATACCGACAAATTTCTGGTGGAAAGTTTTATACCCACAACGAAGACAAAATGCCAAATTTCAGTCATTTCGGTGGGATATTGAAGCTACAACCTTCAAAATACCGAAAATCGGGAGGTACCGTTCTATGGGGGCTAAATGAAGACGTGGACCTATACCGACAAATTTCGGGTGGAAAGTTTTATACCCACAACGAAGACTAAATACCAATTTTCAGTCATTTCGGTGGGATATTGAGGCTACAATTTTCAAAATACCGAATATCGGTAGGTACCGGTATGGGGGCTATATGAGGACGTCGACCTATTCTGGGGCTAATTTGTTTTATTTTGTAATAAAACGAGTTTCTGTCTAATCAGATTTTCTCTACGACCATCCTAACCATATATACATTTGCTGTCTAGTCATTAAGAGGTAAAAGACCATTCATTCGTGCAACAGGAAATAATTTTTTTTTGAGAATTTTTTTTTTCATTTCATAGAATTTTCTGAAAAAAAAACATTTTTGCAAAGTGGTTTATGCGGAACCTTTTTTTACAATAAAGTGGAATGAATGTTAGTTTAGGCATTAATAGACAAAAGTTCATTCATTCTACACTACAGGAAATCGCTTTTGAGAAAAAATGTCAAAAGTTCATACCCTATTGTACACGCGTAATATAAGTATACAAAAAGTACTTAATATGAAAATGTTCGCTAACGAATTCTGAAATTTTGAGAACAAGCGTATTTTCTTTACAGGCAGGTCAAGTTCAACGATAACCTCTATCGGTCCACGTTTTTGGTATAATTTAGCTTTTAGGCTTCCTGGTGGTCAAAACATTTACATTTTTAACATTTTTGTTCCGCCCCCATATGACTGTACCGCCGATTTAAAATAGTTTGACGTTTTTAGCTCCAATTAGCTCCGAATTAGCTATAATTTGGCTTTTAGGGTTAGGGTGGTGATCACAAGATGTATCTACCAAAAATTTTGACCAAATGCCGATGTTTTAGTATAGCCCCATATAACGGTACCACCCGATTTGAGGCTTTTATACCCTCCACCATAATATTAAGGGTATAATTGAATTTGTCATTCTGTCTGTAACACATCGAAAGTATTAAGTATATATTATTAAGTATATATATTCTTGATCAGGATAAAATTCTGAGTCGATATAACCATGTCCATCTGTCTGTCTGTCTGAATAGCCCCCATAGATCGGTACCTCCCGATTTTCGCAATTCTGAACGCTGTGACGTCAATATCCCACCGAAAGATTGTAATTTGTTTGAAATATTCTACAAGAGAATTATCTTCCTACATCCCCCATAGAAGTGTACCTCTTGATTTTCGGAATTGTTAAGGTTTTAGTCACGTTTTGTTACCGAAATATCGGAAATTTGGTATTTAATCTTCTTTGAGTCTAAAAGAAAGAGATATTCTTCAGTTAGCATGGCGGAAGAGCTCAGTACTTTCATAAACGAAAGGAAACTTATTGTTTAATTTTACTTCAATACAACTCGAACTAAACACCGTTCTTACTTGTTTTTTTTACAAAATTTTGAAAATTTGGCGTATGGTGGTTAAGCAAAAAACAGAGAGAATTGATGGGGATTTACTGGGAAACATAAAACTATTGTCGTTTTTGCCCTTCCTGAAAGGCTATCAATTTTACAATGCCGCACTTGAAAAAGCACGTTTTTATTTAAAAACCAGTAAAGAAAGGATCAAAGTCGGGCGGGGCCGACTATATGATACCCTACACCACTGTGAATAGGTAAAATATATATGGGAGCTAAATCCAAATGTAAACAGATTACGACATAATTTGGCACATATATTTCTAGACCAAACACCGTCACACATTCCAAATTTCATCAAAATTAGACATACATAGCGTCTTTGGTGCGTCAAATACCTTAAATCGGGCGAAAATATATATGGGAGCTTTATCCAAATCCGAACCTATTTCGATAAAATTTGGCACTCTTATTTCTAGACCAAATTCCGTCACACATTCCATATTTCATTGAGATCGGACATATATAACGTGTTTCGTGCACCAAATACAAAAAATCGGCCGAAAATTGATATGGGAGCTATATCCAAATCTGAACCGATTTTCACCGAAAGCAATAGCGTTCTTCCTATTGCTAAAAAATGATCTTCCCCAATTTTCAGCCAAATCGAACAATAAATGCGACCTGTGCGTTGCGAATGGACGGACGGACATGCATAAATCGACTCAGAAAGTGATTCTATGCATATTCCTAGAAGTAACTATGGGTCTATCTATTTTCATTAGGCATGTTACATACAAATGCACTAACACATAATACCCTTACCACAGGGTGGTGTAGGGTATAACAAGGAAAATCGTTTAACCTGGCTTACATTAAAAATTACATGTAAAATTCATATCGCGATCAAAAATGCCACAAAATCTTATAAAAAATAATAATATTATAAATATATCTAAATATTAATCTTAACCTTTAGCTTTGATCACAATTCAGTCATATCTATTATCTTGTTGGTATGAGGAGTTGAGTAAGTAATGCATGGTCATAAATTATGAACTTTAGTTTCATTCGACAGTAAACATGTAATCGTGAACATTTAATATCCGGTCGGTTACCTACCGCAACGTTCTTAACCAGTTACAGAGACGTTGACATGTTTATATGAATATCATTTATGCATTAGGTTTTGTTTGTGTATAAACAAGTTTTTAATTAAAATGGACAGACTACTCATACATCTGTTTATCATGTTTTGCATTCGAGAAAAATTCTTCAATATTTTCTTTGACCAACAACCCAACCTATACAAATTACATTATTTTTAAAAATATAAATATTATGTAAATAAGGTTAAACATGTATCTTAATTAGTTTTGATTTATTTGAGTTGGTCATAGATATATCCATAAAAATGTAAATTTGTATATATGTATGTATGATATACAACAGCTAGCTACCTCCATTGCTTAAATATGCTTTCTGTTAATTCTTTGTGTAAAAATAATAATGAACATGTATGGTTCATAAATTAAATAAAACAATTTCTGTTATTAATTTATATTTGAACCAATTTCCTATAGCAATTTCCAGTTTTAAATATACTTACATAAATTCAAGTAAATGCTTCGATACCATGTCTCAAGCATCAAACAAAATAACAAGTAAACACATCGAGTAAATTCCATAGACCACAAAGCCAACAGCAACAACAACATGCCTGGGCAAGAAAATGCACTCAATTGATTATTACATTTAAATTGAGACAAATTATTAATTCAATATGCGGTCGACTTTAATTAACACCCCAGTCACTGGTGGTCGACAAATTCAACTAATTGTGGCTGTCAGACGGTATGATGTGAACAGGCAAAAATTTAATCTTAATAAACAGCCTCCATTACAAAATAAAGAAAAAAACGAAACCAAAAACTTCAGGCATAAAATTCAAAACAAAAAAAATTTCATCCATTTTCAACCATGTCGGCGGCCTCTGGCTGATGTATGCTTTTAATGGTGCAACTGTTGAAACAACAGACAGTTTATTTATTTTCTTCAAAAAATCTAAAGACTCATAGATGGATTTTGATGAATAAAGTTTTAATAGAAAATAGAAGAAAAAAAATGAAGCTTACCAAGAACAAAATTGGCAACAAGAGAAATGGAATAACAAAATCATGGCAGCAAAGTGGATGGAGAAATAAAGTTTGTCATCAGTCAAGCATGTAACCAATTTCTTGTGTCTTTTGTTTTTTTCCTGTCAGTTTCGTTTTTATACCACAAACAGCTCTTGCCTAGAAGAATTCTTTGTTGTGTTACTAATGTGACCAAAAAAAAAAAAAAAAAAAAACAAACAAAAAAAGAAAACTTTTTGCCAACTTCATGCATTCATCCATTCTCCTGTGAGTGCGGAGTGGCTTTTAGTTTTGAATTGGCCATATATTCCCTTAGGTTGTTGGCATATTGTCTCAAATGTTTCATCATTATTTGCACAACTTGCAATTTCTTTGTACGCCACCATGCATCTCACAGAACGAACTTCAGATGGCTAACTACTCATACTTATCATCATTTCCGTCACAACCTCAACCAAGAGACAATCAATTTCATCCGCTACCATTTGTATAAAGTTGAAACAAAAGCAAATGTTTCGATGGCGGGCATGGCATGCAGAAAAATATATTTTCCATTAGCATTAGGTTTGTGTGTGCGAGAGACAGTGATATTTTGCCAAAGTTTTCCCCGGAATATTTTGTTTTCGTATAAAACAAGAAAAAAAGACAAACTTTTTCACCATTGTCACGTTATGTTGTTGTTCTTGTTTTGTTGCATCAAAACTATTTGCAACATTTGTGGTAGATTTAGTGTATGAAATCTTTATGCCATTCAACAAATCCGGCACAAGTGTTCTTAGTTTCGAAAATATTTCCTTAGACGAAACAACAACAGTGAAGATGATTTACAGAACAAAATGGGCAAAAGGAATCCGAAAAAAATATATTTTTTCTTTTGCGCCTGGCGATGATACATTGGCCATAGTCATGCATATGTAAGTCGCCACTTTGGATAAGACTTGGGTACGGGGTGAACCAAAAGACACTGACTTCTAAAGACACAAATACTCAATGTTTAGTATAACATATTTCCTCCGAACTGAGTTCGAAAACAAGAAACAAAAAATATGGGCGGCGTTTAGTTCGGCCGGACGGAATGTTTTAAATGAAGCAATTAGTTTCCTTTTGTTTATGAAAGGTTTACAACCAAAACATGATTTAAAACCTATGCGACTTCAATGTATTCTATTCCGAAATACCATGTACCAGTCATTTTGACGATGCGTGTAC
Organism: Musca autumnalis; assembly: GCF_047663935.1. Taxonomy (NCBI): domain Eukaryota; kingdom Metazoa; phylum Arthropoda; class Insecta; order Diptera; family Muscidae; genus Musca; species Musca autumnalis. The sequence continues at coordinate 160,560,679 of NW_027411644.1, forward strand.
AATAGACTAACTAACTAAAAATATTTTTTTATATTTTTGTGGAACTCCAATTTCCTAATTTTTTTCCATTTGATCCAAAGACCTTATATATAACATTTTTTGACGATCGGTTTACGTTAATCCGGGCCACCCGGGCGATCTTTGTTTCGATATTAATTTGTATGGGGCCAAAGGTGCATTTTCACGAAATCGATGAACATTTTTTACCAGTTCAAACAAATTACTGCTTGTTCGGTTAAAAACTTTAGCTAAAATTCTCAAAATACCGAAATTCCGGAGGTACCGTTATATTGGGGGCTATACCAAAACATGTACCTATATTGACGATTTTTGGTGGAGAAGTTTCGTGGCCACCGAGAACCTTAAATGCCAAATTACAGATAGTTCCCTTAAAAATTTTAGCTAAAATCCTCCAAATACCGATAATCGGGAGGAACCGTTATATGGGGGATATACCAAAACATGGCCCTATGTTGACGATTTTTGGTGTAGAAGATTCGTGGCCATTGAGAACCTCAAATGCCAAATTACCGATAGTTCGCTTAAAATTTTTAGCTAAAATCCTCCAAATACCGAAAATCGGGAGGAACCGTTATATGGGGGCTATACCAAAACATGGCCCTATGTTGACGATTTTTGGTGGAGAAGTTTCGTGGCCATCGAGAACCTCAAATGCCTAATTACCGATAGTTCGCTTAAAATTTTTGGCTAAAATCCTCAAAATACCGAAAATCGGGAGGTACCGTTATATGGGGGCTACACCAAAACATGGACCTATGTGGATGGGTTTTGGTGGTGTAGTGTTGTGACCTCTAAGAACCTTGAATGCCAAATTGCAGCTAGTTCGGTTAAGAATTGTAGCTAAAACCTTCAAAATACCGAAAATAGGGTAGTACCGTTATATGGGTGCTACAACAAAACGTGGGCCGATATAGTCCATCTTCGAACTTGACCTGCCTATGGAAGAAAGACCCTCGGGTGCAAAAATGCAGCGCTCTACCTCAATTATTGTGGACGCTAGAGTGAATACAACAGACGGACAGATGGACTATATAAGTCAACTCCTTCGGGTACCTCCCACACAAAATCTCGGAAAAATGCTCTTAAAGGCCTGCTTTTGATCTTTGTTGTATTCGCTGACCCCATTGTTTTTGTAAACAAAGTACAGGTCGCCTTTATTGTCCGATTCGCATGAAAATTGGGGAAGATAGTTTTTTTGGCCATAGGAGGAACGCTATTTATTTTGGTAAAAATCGGTTCAGATTTGAATATAACCCCCATATATATCTTCGCCCGATTTAAGGCATTTGGTGAACGAAACACGCTATATATGTTCGATTTCAATGAAATTTGGAATTATGTAGAAATCCGTTCAGATTTGGATATAGCTCCCATATATATTCTCGGCCGATTTTACGTATTTGATGCACGAAACGCGCGATTTCAATAAAATTTGGAACGTGTGGCGGGATTTGGTCTAGAAATAAGTGTGCCAAATTATATAGAAATCGGTTAAGATTTGGATATAGCCCCCATATATATTTTCGCCCGATTTAAGGCATTTGGTGCACGAAACACGCTATATATGTCCGATTTCAATTAAATTTGGAATGTGTGACGGTATTTAGTCTAGAAATAAGTGTGCCAAATTATATAGAAATCGGTTCAAATTTGGATATAGCTCCCATATACATTCGCGGCCGATTTTAGCTATTTGAAGCACGAAACGCGCTATATATGTCCGATTTCACTGAAAACAATGTATGGGGGCACACGACATAACCAAAATGACATAACTCTTACTAATTTTATCAACGTTTTATAACACATATATCAATTAATATTATATATAACATTATTTCATATATCATATTAATAAAAAGTGGTGCGGGAACTTTTTTAACATTTAAATTGAATAAATAATAGGCAAAAGGCCATTCATACGTGCAACAGGAAATAATTTTTTGAGCATTTTTTTTATTTCTTAGAATTTTTTCAACAAACAAATTTTTAAAAATGGTTTCTGCGGAAACTTTTTTATTATAATAAAATGTAATGAATTCTCACTACAGGAAATAATTTTTGAAAAAAAAAGTCAAAAAGTCGTAACCTTAATGTATGCATGTTTTTTTTTTTTTTTTGAAAATTTATTTATTTTAAAATTTTTACAAAAAAAAAAATTAATCTCTATTTCTCATTTAATTAATTATCCACTATATTTCGTTTTACCCTGTATTATATATTTTTATCACAAATATGTACAAATATATAAAATACCAATATGATTTTTACATGCGGTTATATGAATTCACTTCAAAGTGTACATTCACAAAAACGAAAACACAAATTGGAGATTATTTCTCGTAGTTCATGCTATAGTCATTTTCTGTTTTCTCACATTTTCTTTTTGCCAAGTTTCTCCAGTATTCCCAACTGCTTGGCATGACCGTTGTTATCGTTGATTTGCCTTAAATATGATTACACGCCACTACTTAATGTGGTGTGAGTGGGAATGAATTTTGGTAAATTTAAAGGCGAGACAATTTGTCTAATCTGCGGACTTAAATTAACAAACAGTTGAACTTTATTTGAGTAGATGGAAATGGCATGTAATTTATTTTGCATTAGATGTTTCTTTAGAATTTAAACTGTGAATGATATAATTACCGATGTAGGGGGGCAGGGGTAGTCATAGAGGGCCTGTCCCATCGAAAAGAAGAAAGAGATCACCACTGGAAATGTTTTTGTGAAAGGAATATAGAAATTTTTGCGAATCACGGATATAAACTCCCATATTTATATATTCCTATCGATTTTATATATTGATAGCAAATATTAACGTAAAATTTTAAAATATTATTTTCAAGGCCAGTAGTCCTAGTTGCTAGTACTTCTTTATAATTTTTAATAATTAGTATTTTTAAAATATGAAAAAAAATAAAAAAGTATTAGTTTCATAACCTCAGGCTTATGAATAAAAAGGGTACATTGGGGTTATGACTTTTTTACAACCTCATATACCAGTATCATATTTTGATTAGCTTTAACCTATTATAAGATAAAATCTTAATTATATGGTGACTTGATAAAAAAACCTTCCGCAGAAATTTTTTTTAAAATTTGTATTTTTCAGCATTTGTATTTATCAGCAAGTATTATTTTTTCACAAAAATATAATTTCAAAGTGGTTTGTGCGAGACCTTTTTATATTATAAAAAAAACAAAACATTGTTCCACAACATCCCAAGGAAGGGACAAGGGAGACTTCTCTCATATCAATGAGTGCACCCCGATTCATATTTAGCTCAATGATATGGGACCTACTGTTTATCGGCGAGTCCGAACGGCGTTTCTTAAGACACCACTTGTAAGAAGTTTTTCAAGCCTGAAATACTCAGGAAATGTCGCCACCATAATATGGAGGGTATAATTAAATTTGTCATTCCGTTTGTGACACATCGAAATATTCGTTGGAGACCTTCGTCCATCCGTCTGTTCAAATCAAGATGCAGCTCGCAATTTTAAAAGAAGAGCTTTATAATTTGGTATAGAAGTTTCTAGTTTCTATTGCCCCTAGGAAGTTTAATATAGAAAATGGGCTCATAGAACGATACCTCCCAAATTTCGGTATTTTGAAGGCTGTGGCCTCAATATCAAACCGAAAAGGCTGAAATTTGGTATTTAGCCTTCATTAGGGATATAAAACTTTCCACCTGCAATTTGTCGGTATAGATCCACGTCTTCATATAGCCCGCATAGAACGGTACCTCCCGATTTTCGGTATTTTGAAGGTTGTGGCCTCAATATCCCACAAAAGGGCTGGAATTTGGTATTTAGCCTTCGTTAGGGATATAAAACTTTCCACAAGAAATTTATCGGAATAGGTCCACATCCTCATATAACCCGCATAGAACGGTACAACCCGATATTCGGTATTTTTATGGTTGTGGCCTCTATATCGAACCGAAAAGTCTAACGTTTGGTATTTAGTCTTCATTAAAGATACCAACATTTCCACCTGAAATTTAACGGTACCTCCCGATTTTCGGTATTTTAAAGGTTGTGGCCTCAATATCTCACCGAAAAGGCTGAATTCTGGTATTTAGTCTTCGTTGGGGCTATCAAACTTTCTAGCTGAAATTTGTCGGTACCTCCCGATTTTCGGTATTTTGATGGTTGGGGCCTCTAATCCCTCCGAAAATGCTAAAATTTTGTATTTAGTCTTTGTTAATGGTATCAAACTTTTCACCTGAAATTTGTCGGTATAGGCCTACATTTCAAATAGCACCCCATAGAACGGTACCCCCCGATTTTCGGTATTTTGAACGTTGTGGTGTCAATGTCCCACCGAAATGGCTGAAATTGGGTATTTAGTTTTTGCTGGTGGTATAAAAACTTTCACCTGATATTTTTTGGTATAGCTCTACGTCTTCATATAACCCCCATAGAATGAGGGGCCATTCTCGGTATTTTTCGGTATTCGGTATTTTTAAGGATTCAGCGTCATTATTAAACCGAAGAGGTAAAATTTGATATTTAGTCTTCGGTGGAAATAAAAAACATTTCAGAAGAGAATTCTTAGTATAGGTCCACGCTTTCGTACAGTCCCCATAGAAGGGTCACTCCCGATGTTCTATATTTCTAAGTTTTAAGCGTCGTTATCAAACCAAAATGGATGAATTTTGCTATTTAGTCTATGTTGGGGGTATAAAACATTACAGAGGAGAATTATCAGAATAGGTATAGGTTCGCGTTCTCATATATCACCAATAGAAGGGTTCCTACCGATTTTCTGTATTTTGAAGGTTGTGGCCTAATGGCTGAAATTTGGAATTCAGTCTTCGTTGGGGGTATAAAACTTGCCACCAGAAATTTTACGGTATAGGTCCACGTCTTCATATAATACCCATAGAATGGTCCCTCCCGATTTTCGGTATTTTTAAGGTTTCAACGTCATTATCAAACCGAAATGGATGAAATTTGGCATTTAGTCTGCGGTGGGGGTATAAAATATTCTAGAAGAGAATTATAGGCCCCATAGAATGGCCTTATATAGGCCCCATAGAACGGCCTCATATAGGCCCAACAGAACCATCTGAAATTTCACCACGTCTTCATATAGCCCCCATATAATAGTTTCGGAAGAGAAGACCCATGTTCAAACCTCAGGCGGGCTTTTGTTCGCTTATGTTAGCTAACAGGTTAGCCCAATTAATTCAATTAATTTCAATTTCATAAATAATGACCTTCGTCCAAATGAGTCAACAATAAATGAAAATATTATAGTTTCCCCTAAATTTTTTCAGGACAAAATTATTCTAAGGGAAGCTCTTAAATCTATATGGAGATTTCTGAGTGAAATCAGACACTTTTGCACAAAGTGGTTTTTTAATTTCCTTTATTTCTTGCTGCTTATCCAGAAAACATTTTAGTATATTTTTAGATATTTTTACTAACGGTTCCAGCGATATCGCGCCTTGAGAAAACCGAATTCTGTAAAACTACGTGCAAAGAAATACTCGTAACGCGTAAAAATCTTGTTTTGCTTATAATTTTTCAGAAAACCACAGATATTTTTGTATGTGCATACATATTTTCAAATTCAAAAGATTTTTGAAAACTTGAACAGAATCCTTTCTTTATTTCAATTCCATAGTTTGTATAATGATTAAACTAAACCTTGCACATAAATCAAAAATTCTTTTTATAACAAATTTAGTAAAAAATATTTTTTTCAAAAATCAATGTCAAATTACACCGTCGGCTAAACAGTTGTGTAAACACACCAAAAAACGAACAAAAAGAATATTATCTTGGCTTCAAATTGCATAAACAATAAATTTCCAACACCTCATTTAAAAAAAATAAATTTATTTAAAATTAAATTCTTCTTATTTTATATGAAACAAACAAAATCAAGGAAATATTTGACGAAAAAAAAAAATTGATATGCGTCAGTTAATTTTAAATCACTCTATCTGTGCGTTGTCTTGTGAATAAATAAAAGGGTGCGCAGCTACAGAATACCAGAAACCACAAACTTACACAAAAACGCAAAGATAAATTCTCCAATACACACGCAAAACTAATGACAATGATAAGTCAGATAATCCCATACCCCTTTTTTATAAAACAAACCAAACAGATTATGCCATCATGGGAATATCTCAGAGAGGCCACTAACACCAGGATATTTTAGAAAATATCTACTCACAACTACATTTAAACACAGCAATTATCTTTTAAAATGCCACGCCTGGGATGTGAATGCCTTCAATGCGTCACATTTGTGATGGCAATGGTTTTTGCCATACTATATTCCTACCTGATGGTAGTTTGTGGATGCTTACGGTAGTGTAAAAGAGATAGCGCACACAGAGATTTTGATGTGCGCTTGCCTCATACTGTGTGTAATTTAGATAAATCCAATATGGCCGTTTCCATAAGATACTTTTTACGGATGTGTGGGTGAGTACAGAATGATTCCATGCGACAATGACATCTGGTGGGAAACTGCTGCAGTTTTTGGATGCCAGCATTTTATCTGTGTATCTAAAAGATACAATAAACAAGAAATCTCTGTGAAATAGGCCTATGATGCTTATTGGAATCGACGAACATTCCCATATAGTCATATAAACAATATTTGTCTTCATGTAACCTGAAGTTAATACGTTGACTTTAATGCATCCACTTGACACCAGGTGAAGATGTGTTCCAATAAGATAAACAAAAAAATATCTTAGTTAGCCAATAACATGGGGAGTAAAATCAATGCGAGATGCTGAGATTCTTTAAATGCCGATTATGACATCTCAAATAAAAAACGTTGACTTTTTGATGTGGACTGCAATAAGCAAATAGGACAAATTCAAATATAAAGAATATTGTTATATAGAATATGTACTAGGGTCAAGAGTTTTGCGTTAGCCCCTAAGTGGAGGTCCTAATACTTCCCATGTGGACATGGTTTCTAGAGTTATAAAGTTGATAATCTATGTATGAACATGAAACATATTTTCAAGAGGAATCTACGTAATTTTTCGTGTATAGCCAGGTAAAAGTGCATGTCCTTTCTGGTATTTCCCTTGTCCCTTGTCGTGGTGGATACTTCTTCGTCAACCATCAGAGCCATAGGCGTGGATTTTTAAGAATATTTTTTCATCAACCATCAGGTCCACAGTTTGGGATTTGTAAGAAAATTTTTTCATCAACCATCAGGCACATAGGCGTAAATTTTTAAGAATATTTTTTCATCAAACCTCAGGACTATAGACGCGGATTTTAAAGAATATTTCTTTATCATCCATCAGGACCATAGGCGTGTATTTTAAGGAAATTTTTTTTCATCAACCATCAGGGCCATAGGCTTGGACTTTTAAAGAATACATTTTCATCAACCATCAGGGCCATAGGCGTGGATTTTAAAGAATATATTTTCATTAACCGTAAAGGCCATAGGCTAGGATTTTTAAAGAATATTTTTCATCAACCATCAGGGCCCTAGGCGTGGTTTTTTAACGTATATTTTTCACCAACGATCAGGGCCCTATGCGTGCTTTTTACGAATATTTTTTCATCAACCATCAGGGCCCTAGGCGTGGATTTTTAACTACATCAACCATCAGGGCCATATGCGTGAATTTTTATAGAATATTTTTTATCAACCATCAGGGTCAAGACATTATTATCATTAACCGTCAAGGCCATAGACTTAGATTTTTAAAGAATATTTTTCATCAACCATCAGGGCTATAGGCGTGGTTTTTAACGAATATTTCTACATCAACCATCAGGGCCCTAGTCGTGAATTTTAAACGAATATTTTTTCATGAACCATCAGGGCCATAGGCGTGGTTTTTAATGAATATTTGTCAGCAACCATCAGGGCCCTAGGCGTGGTTTTTTAACGAATATTCCTTCACCAACGATCAGGGCCCTTTGCGTGTTTTTTTACGAATATTTTTTCATCCACCATCAGCGCCCTGGGCGTGGATTTTTAACGAATATTTCTACATCAACCATCAGGGCCCTAGTCGTGAATTTTAAACGAATATTTTTTCATGAACCATCAGTGCCATAGGCGTGGATTTTTATAGAATATTTTTTCAGCAACCACCAGGGCCCTAGGCTTGGTTTTTTAACGAATATTTTTTCACCAACGGTCAGGGCCCTATGTTGGGTTTTTTACGAATATTTTTTTATCAACCATCAGGGCCCTAGGCGTGGATTTTTAACGAATATTTCTACATCAACCATCAGGGCACTAGGCGTGGATTTTTAACGAATATTTCTACATCAACCATCAGAGCCCTAGGCGTGAATATTAAACTAATATTTTTTCATGAACCATCAGGTCCATAGGCTTGGACTTTAAAAGAATGTTTTTCATCAACCATCAGGGCCATAGGCGTGGATTTTAAAGAATATATTTTCATTAACCGTCAAGGCCATAGGCTTGGATTTTTAAAGAATATTTTTCATCAACCATCAGGGCTATAAGCGTGGTTTTTAACGAATATTTTTTCAGCAACCATCAGGGCCCTAGGCGTGGTTTTTAACGAATATGTTTTCACCAACGATCAGGGCCCTATGCGTGGTTTTTTACAAATATTTTTTCATCAACCATCAGGGCCATATGCGTGGATTTTTATAGAACATTTTTTATCAACCATCAGGGCCATATGCGTGGATTTTTATCGAATATTTTTTAATAAACCATCGGGCCGTATGCGTGGATTTTTATAGAATATTTTTCATCAACCATGCGTGGATTTTTATCGAATATTTTTTCATCAACCATCAGGGCAAAGGCGTGGATTTTTAAGAACATTTTTTCATCAACCATCAGGGCCATAGGCGTGGATTTTTAAGAATATTTTTTTATAAACCATCAGAGCCTTTGGCGTGAATTTTTATAGAATATTTTTTTCATCAACCATCAGGGCCATAGGCGTGGATTTTTATGGATTATTTTTTTTCATTTTCATCAACCGTCCTGGCGTGAATTTTAAACGAATATTTTTTCATGAATCATCATGGCCATAGGCGTGGATTTTTATAGAATATTTTTTTATAAACCATCAGAGCCTTAGGCGTGGATTTTTATAGAATATTTTTTCATCAACCATCAGGGCCATAGGCGTGGATTTTTATAGAATATTTTTTCATCAACCATCAGGGCCATAGGCGTGGATTTTTATAGAATAATTTTTCATCAACCATCAGGGCCATAGTCGTGGATTTTTATAGAATATTTTTTCATCAACCAAAAGGTCATAGGCGTGGATTTTTATAGAATATTTTTTTATAAACCATCAGAGCCTTAGTCGTGGATTTTTATAGAATATTTTTTCATCAACCAAAAGGTCATAGGCGTGGATTTTTATAGAATATTTTTTTATAAACCATCAGAGCCTTAGTCGTGGATTTTTATAGAATATTTTTTCATCAACCAAAAGGTCATAGGCGTGGATTTTTATAGAATATTTTTTTATAAACCATCAGAGCCTTAGTCGTGGATTTTTATAGAATATTTTTTCATCAACCATCAGGGCCATAGGCGTGGATTTTTATAGAATATTTTTTCATCAACCATTAGGAACCTGGCGTGAATTTTAAACGAATATTTTTTCATGAATCATCATGGCCATAGGCGTGAATTTTAAACGAATATTTTTTCATGAATCATCATAGCCATAGGCGTGGATTTTTATAGAATATTTTTTTATAAACCATCAGAGAATATATATAGAATATTTTTTCATCAACCATCAGGGCCATAGGCGTGGATTTTAAAGAATACTTGTTCATCAATGCCACAAGCGTAGATTTTTAAAGAATATTTTTTCATCAAACATCGGAGCCATTTTTAAATAATATTTTTTCATCAAACATCGAGTAATTTTTAAAAATATTTTTGGATCAAACATCAGTGCCATAAACGTAGATTTTTAAAGAATGTTTTTTTTTTTTTTTTATCAAACATCAGTGCCATAACATAAACATCAGTACCATAAGCGTAGATTTTTAAAGAATATTTTTCATCAAACATCAGGGCCATAGGCTCGGAATTTTAAATCATATTTTTTTATCAAACATCAGGGCCACGGGTGTATATTTTTAGATAAATAGGCGAGGATATTTAAAGAATATTTTTTCGTCAAACATCAGGGCAATAAGCGTGGATTTCTAATGAATATTTTTCATCAAATATCAGGGCCATGGGCGCATATTTTTAAATAATATTTTTCCAACAATCATCAGGGTCATAGACGTGGATTTTTAAAGAATATTTTTCCAACAATCATCAGTGCCATCGGCGTGGATTTTTAAAGAATATTTTTCATCACAAATCAAGGCCATGGGCGTATATTTTTAAATAATATTTTTCCAAAAACATCAGGGCCATTAGCATGCATTTTCAAAGAATATTTTTCATCAACCATCAGGCCATAGGCGTGGATTTTAATGAATACTTGTCCATCAAACATCAGTGCTATAAGCGTAGATTTTTTAAGAATATTTTTTTTAATTTTGTTTTTTCAAAATAGTCTGGCTTAATCCCATTGTTGTTGTTTTAATATTTTAAAACAACTAGTTTATTAGTGGAAAAGATTTGGCATTGTTCGCCAAGGGGTAAGGCAGGGAATACTGTAGTTTCGATTCTCGCCACAGAATCTCATCAGTTCCCTTGTTTTTTGTTTGTGGATATTCTCCACAGAAGTTATTTTTCAATAACTTCTTCAACAAAAAACTTGTTATACCCAAACATCAATAGTCAGCTCGAAGTATAAAGGTACACGCAGAGAAAAAATATTTTTCGGTTTTGTTGGAACAAAAATATCTATTTTGGTACCAAGAATGTGTTTGTTTTGTACAAACATTGTAATCCAAATCCAAAAATACCATCTTTTGTTCCGAACATAGAAAACAAAAACAACTTTCGAATTTCCGCAATATTGTAAAAATCGTTAACAATACCGATTGTAGGAACAATCATAATCTAAATTTTTTACAAAACATATTGTCAGCCCTGAAAACCAGATACTAAATTTTTTGATTTGAGTGTATATACTTCTCATATACACTTTCCACACAACTTTGATGTAAATATCGCGTATAATATTACGAGCATTGATGAACGCAATACATGGTTTGCTACTTTAGTTGACAACAAAGACAAACAAAAAGCCACAATCAGCCACCACAAAATAAGGAATAATTAAACACCATAACAAACATGAAAAGGAAAGAAGAATGAAACAAAACAGAAAGAAATAAAAACAAGATTCTCACAAGTACATACACACAAAAACAAAGGTAAAGGCAGCATGTCATACAAACACACCACAACTCACCAAAATTGTTTTTTCAACACGGCATCGAATAGCGAGAGAAGAGAAACAAATTTTCGAAGAAAAGAGAGAAATATTGTTCAGTTGACACAAACTATTTTTGGATTTACAATACTACATGAGGAATCCAACAATATGTTAACAATACATATTTTGCTCTTGGAATATTGTTGGATCAAACATATTTTTTTCTCTGCGTGTAAGCAAAGAAAAAAATTCAAAAAAAAAAAAAAGATTCTGTGGCGAGAATCGAAACTACAGTATTCCCTGCCTTACCACTTGGCGAGCAATGCCAAATCTTTTCCACTAATAAACTAGTTGTTTTGAAATATTAAAACAGCAACAATAGGATTAAGCCAGACTATTTTGAAAAAAACAAAATTGCAAACGCTATCCCAATAAAAACGCCACAATGTTTCTAATTGAAGACACTGGCACGACGTGTGTTGTTTTTGCTGTAAAGCAGACCAACCAAATTTTGGTGTGTGCATTTGATGAAATTCGACGACACATACTAGTGGAAAAGGTTTGAATTGTTTTCGCAGACACTTTCGTCGGAGTTGTGTGAGGTTGTCAAGGAAAAACTTCTCATTGAACTTTTTTCTTTGCTTACCTTGATACTTCGAGCTGACGATTGATGTGTGGGTATAACAAGTTTTTTGTTGAAGAAGTTAATGAAAAATAACTTCGGTGGAGAATATCCAAGAACAATGCCAAATCTTTTCCACTAATAAACTAGTTGTTTTAAAATATTAAAACAACAACAATGGGATTAAGCCAGAATACTTTGAAAAAACAAAATTGCAAACGCTATCCCAATAAAAACGCCACAATGTTTCTAATATTTGTTTTATCAAACATCGGGGCCATAGGCGTTGATTTTTAAATAATATTTTTTCATTAAGCATCAGTGCCATAAGCGTAGATTTTTAAAGAATATTTTTTCATCAAACATCAGGGCCATTTTCAAAAAATATTTTTTCATCAAACATCAGTGCCATAAGCGTAGATTTTTAAACAATATTTTTCATTAAACATTTATGGCCCTGATTTGGATTTTTAAATCATATTTTTCATCAAACATCAGTGCCATAAACGCAGATTTTTAAAAAATATTTTTCATTAAACATCATGGCCATAGGCTTGGATTTTTAAATCGTATTTTTTCATCAAACATCAGGCCCATGGGCGTATATTTTTAAATAAATTGGCGAGGATTTTTAAAGAATATTTTTTCGTTGTTGGCGTTTTTTTTATTGCTGGACTGCAGAATTTTTTCGTAAAACATCAGAGCCACAAGCGTGGATTTTTAAAGAATATTTGCTCACTCATCAAACGTCAGGGCCATGGGCGTATATTTTTAAATAATATGTTTCCAAAAATCGCCAGGCTTGGATTTTTAAAGAATATTTTTTCATCAAACATTAGGTCCATGGGCGTATATTCTTAAATAATATTTTTACAAAAATCATCAGGGCCATCGGCGTGGATTTTTAAAGAATATTTTTTCATCAATCATCAAGGCCATGGTCGTATATTTTTAAATAATATTTTTCCAAAACACATCTGGGTCATATGCGTGAATTTTTAAAGATTTTTTTTTTATCAAACATCGGGGCCATCGTTGTGGATTAAAAAAAAATTCTCATCAATCATCAGCGCCATCTGTGTGGATTTTTAAAGAACCTTTTTTTCCAATTTTCACAGAAGAAATCTCTTATTTCTGTGGCTCAATTTTATGATGATTCTAATAGGATATAATACCAATCTAATGGTTCATTATATTGTGATCTAATTAGATAGAAAATCACTGGAAAATATCACTGATTTAAAATTCCAATATGAAATATCCCAATTTCAAATAGGAATTATTATTTTTTGTTGGATTAGGGGAATAAGGTTTAGGTAATAACCCATAGATGCCGCATTTTAAAGTAAACGAATAATTGACTATGTCTGAAGTTCAGACTCTGAACTATTAATGAATGAAACATAGATGATTTTCTAATTGAAGAAGCAATAAATATATTTTTCCTTCCAGTATTGGAGAACTATTTAGAGTAGAAAGCAAAATAATTTCAATAAATGAAAATATTCAAAAAAATGACGTGTCTGAGAAGTGTAGACGGTTGATACATGCAGACAGATTAATTTGAAAATAATACGCTTTGTATAAAGGAATTGGATGTAGGATCATATAGAAGTGTAATATATGGATTATGTTTGTATATGTTTTAACAAAAAAAAAAAAAAAAAAGACAGTGTATGTCTATGGATTCCGTAGTATGGAATAAAATACAAAGTCTGTTATAAAACATACAAACCCCACATCGAAAAGTTTGAAAAAAAAAACTAAATCGAAAAGTTATTATAATTTATAATGGAAATTCGTTAACCATTTTGGAATATAAAGTATTTTAAAATCAATTAATTTTATTCGCTGATGTTCATATATCTCTATTTGATGTATGTATATGCATATATGTATGAGTAGCGGTGTTAATTAAATAAGTATGACATGATCCACCGATTAATCTTCAACAATAACAAATAAACATTAGTATAAAATTATAAAATAATGTTAATTAAAATTTAAATTATAAATTAAATTTATAAAATTATATAAAGTGAAAACATGGCCTTGTTAAAAATTATCTCAAATAATCGAAATAACTCAACGCGTATTATAATTGATATGTACATATATAATTAGAATATCTATAATAGTTCAAACGAAGTATTCTATACAAACTTCAATCAACCGTTATTATTGTAACTATATGCGCTCAAAATGTCTTGTTTTCTTGGCAAAAACATAAATTAACTGATTTCATTGGCTAGCAATGTCTCTAAATAACAATAATCACAAAAATACCACAATAGAATAAAATATATTCTATGTAGAAAAAAAACAAATCAGACAATCTCTTCATTAGTAGTCTCAAAAGAAACACAAAAATACACATCATCATCACCGCAAGGGCCGCCAAATGAGACAACAGCTACAGCACCGAGCCACTTTGCTGTGGCTGTCAGCCATTACCAATAATTGATTAAAAATCGGGGATGACAATGTCGGGAGGCATAACAAAAAGAAAAGAAAACAAAAGACCGCTTCATTAAATTAATTCATGGAGCGCCATAGTTACGGTAAGTGTCAATGCATAAATAAATCGAATAGCCGAAAATAGAAGCACTATACGAAGAAGAACACAACTAAAAAACAAACTAAACTGAAACAACTCAAAGCTAAAAAAAGAGGCCAGCATCTTTGACATAAATGAGAAATAATTGGAGCCAACAAATCACCCAAATAGTTGGTCAGCACACATAACCGCCTCATTGGATTTGAACCAAAGAACGAACAAAATGACACGTATTAAGATCTTTGCTTATTTTCTGTCGGCATGGTGTCATTCAACCAGTTACATTTAATGGGTATGTTCGGTTCGGCATGAGATTTGTACATTGAGATAATGAAAATATGTTTATTAGAACTTAGTTTTCTGTAAGTATGGTAATTTAAATAACCTGGGAAAAATATCGCTTACCTTGAATAATATCCGTAGTAGTGTTTATGTCAGAGTAAAATCTGAAATAAAATAAATAATTAATTTGTAAATATTTTGAAGAGTTTGGGTTTTTTTGGATATAATTTCATGAGATATAATATAGATATAGTTTTTATCCAAGGTCTACGGTCTGTCCCTTTACATTTTTATACCCTCAGCATTTATGCTAACGATGGTATATACACTTTCATACGGCAAAATGTGCCTCATCGAAATAATGGTCTTAGACTCTAAGTATGTTTGGACGAAATCCGTTTCAGAAAATTTGTAGTCGATCTGGCTATGTCCGTCTGTGTGTCTGGCTGGCTGGAACGCACGATAACTCTCGAACATATTAACCGTTTTGTTCCAAAATGTGTCTTTCGTAATAGTTTGTCCATCATAGTTTAAGTTCGAAGATGGACCAATATGATCCACTCCCTCGTGTACCTCCCCCGAAAAAGTTCAAATTTTTTGCATAAATTATGCAAACGGTAACTCTCGAAGAGACTAACCGATTTGGTCCATACTTTGCACATCGTAATATTTCTACCCTACATACATATATAAAGCTTGAATATGGTCTATATCGGTCCACTCCTTCGGGCACTTCCCACACAAAAATTCGCAACAGTGCAGTTTAAGACCTCCCAAATGAATCGTTTTGACTTTTTTTGTAGCAACTTGTATACGTTGCAAGCCCGAAAGCTGTAAAAACTCGCTTAGGCACTATGTATAGTGGCTGGAACGCACGATATCTCTCCAACGGATAAACCATTTAGTCCAAATTGGATATCCAAACATTGTGTCCAAACGTAGATCCTGTTCAAAAGTGGGCCACTCTCGGTCCACTCCTTGGGTTATCACCCACACAAATGTTCAACGTTTTTTAAGTGCGGTTAAGGGTCTGTTAGAGTATACTTTGGAAATTTAACGAAGGTACTCCTAGTGTCCCTGTTTACAGCGCTATTATGTTTTTCGTGGGCAAGTCCATTTTTCTTGATATAATGGTCCAAAGGTCTAAATTATATGATGACCAACTGAAACGCCTTGAGAGGAATGAATCCCAAAATAAGACCCACTTCGAAAATGGAATAGGTACCTACATACCTCGCAAAAATTTTGAGCATTAATGCAAAAGCATATTTTTGTCGGAAAGTATGCCCAAAATTTTGAAAACCCCCTAAATACATAAGTTTTTTGGGAAAGAAGTATTTCAATTCACATACATAGGTTGAAGGTATATCTTTGTCGCCAACGCCAACTGATACTTTTTTATACCCTCCACCATAGTATGGAGGGTATATTAAGTTAGTCATTCCGTGTGTAACTCATCGAAATAATCATTTGCGACCCTATGAATTATATATATTCTTGATCAGCGTAAAATTCGATTTAGCGATGTCCGTCATCCGTCTGAACCTCCGTCTGTTCTAATCACGCTATCTTCCGAACGAGTCTGGTCTTAGATCAAGTTCAAAGATGAGCTATATCGGTCCAAGTTTTGGTATAATAATATAATTATTCCACAAGGGTGACTTCTCTCATATCAATGAGTACACCCCGATTCACATTAGCTTAATGAAATGGGACCTTCTTTTTATCGCCGAGTCGGAACGGCCTGTCTTAAGATACCACTTGTAGAGAAGTTTTACATGGCTGAAGTACTCAGGAAATGTCGCCAACATTACTGAGGGGTATTTTGCCACCGTTGAAAATGTTTGATGTTGACTGACCGGGGAATCGAACCACGACCTTCAGAGTGTAAGGCGGGTGTGCATACCATTGCACCCACGCTTTCTATAATGGTACCCTTTCAGATATTTTTACTTTTTTAGCCACATTTTCAGACCAAATTAACTATAGTTTAGGGTTCCCAGTTACCAAGAAACTTCTCCACAAAAATAATTTGAGAATGACTGAACTTTGTCCTATTAGTTTCTAAAATAACATTCATTAAATTTTTTTATAAAAAAGTGCCGACTAATATCACTCCACCTTGTGTGGAGATGAAGTGCAGCCCTGTTATGATCAGCAACTGGATAGCTATTTCTGACACTGGGGAGGACTAAGGCCTTAAGGATCTTTGATTCTGGCGAAAAAAACGAGTTCGGTCTGTACGATTCACCTTTGCCAGTATCTTTGCCAGGCGTCGTTAGCGGGACCATCTTGTCATTATGGTATATTTCCCGGAAAATTAATAACTTCAAACTAATTGAAACATTTTGCTTCAATGCACAAAATGAGTCTGTATCAACGAGCAATAATGGACCGAGTAAGGACAGTTTTTTGTTTTCGTGTAGCTCCTATATAACGGTATTATCCGATTTCATTTGTTTTTTGTGGTTTGGAAGAGTAGGAAGAGTGTAGGAAGAGTAAAAAATATATGCATTTTTATTTATAAAGTGCCACAGATAAAGTCGATAATGTCGAGTTCACCGAATTTACAGGAAATAGCCGGTACGTACGATAACCCATTACGGCTCGGAATTTCTTTTTATTTTTTAATTAAAGATAACTTTATTATACCCTCCACCATAATAAGGAGGGTATAATTAAATGTGTCATTGCGTTTGTAACACATCGAAATATTCATCGGAGACCCTACAAAAGTATATATATTCTTGATCAGGATAAAATTCTAAGTCGATATAAACATGTCCGTATGTCCGTCCGTCTGTTGAAATCACGATACAGCTCACATTTTCTAAGATAGAGCTTTGTAATTTGATATAGATGTTTTCAAATGGGCTATATCGGTCCACGTTTTTTATATAGCCCCCATATAACGGTACCACCCGATTGTCGGTATTTTTAAGGTTTTAGCTTCGTTATCACACCGAAATGACTGAAATTTGGTACTTAGTCTCCGTTGGGGGTATATAACTTTCCCACAGAATTTTGTCGTTATAGGTCCACGCCCTCATGTAGCCCCCATAGAACGGTATCTCCCGATTTTCGGTATTTTGAAGGTTGTGGCCTCAATATTCCACAGAAAGAGCTGAAATTACGTATTTAGTCTTCTCTACAAAGCATGCCTTTATATAGCCCCTATAGAGCAGTACCTCCCGATTTCGGTATTTTGAAGATTGTGGCCACAATATTCCTCCGAAATGACGGATATTTTGTATTTTGGTATTTAGTTTTCGCTGGAGGTATAAAACTTTCCCTATGAATTTTGTCGGTATAGGTCCACGCCTTCATTTAGCCCCCATAGAACGGTACCTCCTGATTTTCGGTATTTTGAAGGTTGTGGTCTCAATATTCCACCGAAATGGCTGAAATTTGGTATTTAGTCTTCTTTTGGGGAATAAAACTTTCACCCAGAAATTTGTCGGTGTAGGTTCACGCCTTAATATAGCCTCCGTAGAACCGTACCTCCCGATTTTCAGTACTTTGAAGCTTATGGCCACAATAATCCATCGAAGTGGCTGAAATTTGGTATTTAGTGTTCTTTGGGGGAATTTAGCTTTCCCCTCTAGTTTTGTCGTTATAGGTCCACGCCTTCATATAGCCCCCACTGTCCACGCCTTTATATAGCCCCCATAGAACGGTACATCGGTATTTTGAAGGTTACGGCCACAATAATCCATCGAAGTGGCTGAAATTTGGTATTTGGTGTTCGGTGGAGGCATTAAACTTAATATGTCCACGCCTTCATTTGGTATTTATTCTTCTTCAAAAACGAAAGGAAACTAATTGTTCCATTTTAATTCAATACAACTCGTGGTGGAGGGTATATCAAGTTCGGCCCGGCCGAACTTAACGCCGTTCTTATTTGTTTTTTTTTTCATAAAAAATTTATTCCAATAGCAAACATATTTGCGAATATTATATGAACCTGTTCGTTCACTATACAGTAAAAATTATTCAGTAACTTCTAGAGATAAAAAATAAGGTCTTTCAATTTATATTGGAACAAATTATTGCGTAAACGAAGAAAATTTATGTAAAAAACAATTAGCTCTAAAATATCAGACATATTTGTTTTTATTTCATATTTTGTTTTACAAGATTTTTTTTAGGAATCGGGCCCCCTAAAAGCAATATTCATACGTCACTGATTTATACCTCTTTGAGATATTATTTATTTTGTTCAGTCACTTCTTATTGACAGCGTTAGCGTTCCTATACTCTCCACACCATTTTTATTCTAAAAAATCTTTTCCTACTGAACATAATTCAAAACTAATTTCCAAGAAAAAAAACTTAACAAGATGTGGACTACTGGTAGTACTTTATAAATTCACATTAGTGTCATCCATGTTATTAACAACAACCCTCAGACTTAATGACTTAATTCATTGAACTTTCTCATATATTGGGTCAGCATTATCGCTTAAGTGCACCATTTCTGTGATAGAGAACATCGTCATTTCGTTCATACCGACCTTAATGTTTGTTGTGGTGTGATTCCTTTTTGTTAAATCTGGTTGTGGTTCTGTTGACATGAAATAAAAATACATGTTCATATACTCTATGAAAAGAATAAGATATGCGCATACATAATATAATAGAAGATTCTCTGAACACAAGTCAGCAGAAAACAAAAGAAAACAGTACAATGGAGAACACCAGCAGTATGTGCCCTAGATGATGGAAAATGAAAAAAAAAAAAAACGCCACCAGAAGTAACACAAGTGAGCTTTTATCAGAAAAAAAAACAAATGTGTATTTTTGTATTTCGACCTGCAGGTATATTAGGGTGATTTGAAATAGGTTAGGGGGTCGGGCTAATAACTCAATTCTGAAAATAAAAAAATAACAGCCATAGAAACAATGACATGTAGAAGATTTTGCAACTATATAGAACAGTCGCAGATTTGGCATTTGGGAAAGCATCTAAAATGTACAATGCTGATGGTATAATTTACAAGAAGTGCATTTGTTGTCACAATACTGAGATTGTTTATTTCGAGCGGTCTTGTGAATTCTATCGACTTATTTCTCCGTTATCCGGGGCTTTTCTTAATATTTTTTGCATATTGTCAGAAATTCGATCCACCCTTATAAAAATATAATAATGCATAGCTGATATAACTTGTATAATAGGTAAGAAAGAAATACAACAAAAAACCCATATGATAGAACAAAGATATTGGCTCCATATTGCAGTTGGTGGGTGGCGTTACTTAAAAAGAACACACCATTGGCATGATGCTGATTTCTGTGTGCTTTGTCGGTAAATGAAAAAGTATTTTTTTAGTTCTTCATTTTTTTGTTGAATTCCTAAAGAAGAACAACATCGCCTTTTTCTTTAATCAAGAAAATGCTAAGTTTGTTGAAATAAGTATGAATGTTTGTGTGCATAAATCTAGGAAATGCGGCCTATATACGTCCACCACACATACCTATATATCTACAAAATGTATCTTAATTTAAAACACCAAATGCCTGTGACAAAGCAGCCAGCAAAGCCCAACCCAAAAGTACCCTAGGCTAGACGTTAAAATGCCTTCCTTCCTTTCACTCCCTTGTGCAAACTTCAAATGATAGAAAAACAAAACAAGAAAAAAGAACATGGTAAGAAAACTCCAATCTTCAATTATAGAAAATTGTAACCATTAAGGGGATACCACTTATTAGAGTTTTTCTTTTTTCGTTTTTCCTTTTTTTCCTAGACAGTTAATGATTGGTCTTAGATGATAATCTCAAATACTTTAGCTAACAAGATTTCTGGTTGGTTAGTCTTCTCAATACCAGTTATATGTTACATTCTACTATGGCTTTATCCACTCGGCTTGTAGTAGCCAATGGCTTATAAATAATTTAATTAAAGAGATGTTTGTTCCAGGAATGAGACATAATTTGCTGTTATCTTGTTTGTGCCAAATTATTGAACAGTAGTTTGCAATAATTTGATGATGTAGATAACGTCAGCATTTACAATATTTTATGTTTGTGTATGGATTATTATGTAGAAATTATAATTAAAGTGATTTTGCTATTTAAAGCATTAATTTATTTCATACATCACCACAAGGGGAGGGAACATTCCAAAGGATCGTTAGAAAGTTGGTAAAGGACAGAACATTTTTAAAGTGGATTGAATATTTTTTTCTGGAATCGAACACTTTTTTCTGCATACCAGCCTGGCAGCCTAAGTTCGAATCCCAGGCTGGCTAACATCACATTTTTCAACAGTGGTTAAATTTCCGCACTCAATTTATGTATATGTATGTTTATATGTTTTATATATTTGACCGATACTGGTTTCGACTGATTTTGCTGGTCTTCTTGATTAGCAGGTTACAACTGTTTAATATCATAAATAAAAGCAGAGATATTTGTCTTTAAAATAAACGTTTCAAAATTGAGATAACTTAGCGCCTTTTGCAAAAGCTCTGATATTTTGATGTTAAGCTAAAGCTCTAACCGTCTACTTTCTTTACTAGTTTTTAGACTGCTTTTGTAAAAATTGGAATAAAATTCCACAAATCGACACCTTCAAATAATAGTATGCTAAGTCTAAAAAGTGAGTTTTGCAGGAGAAGCTCTCAAAGTTTGAAATTTTTTTTTTTGAACTTCAGTACTATGCTAAGTCAATATTTGTTTATAACTTCTGTTCGGATTAACCGATCATTACCAAAATTAGACAGAATTTAAGTTAAAGGACGTTAGACACCTCCAAATAATAGTTTGCTAATTCTGAAAAGCGAGTTTTGCAGGACAAGCTCTAAAAGTTTGGAAATTTCTTTGACATTCAGTACTATGCTAAGTAAATATTTGTTTATAACTTCTGTTCGGATTGTCCGATCATTACCAAAATTTGACAGAATTTAAGTTAAAGGACGTTTAATATAAAAATGTAAAGAACTTGAAAACATGCTCAGTCAACTTAGCATACTATTGTTTGGAGGCGTCGAAATTAGAAATTGGTTTCGGGCCACCTCTGACTACGTCAGTGGTGTAGGGTATAAGTATTTTAAGATACACCCATGTTCCGTCATCAGGGACGTACGTAGGATTTCATGAAATTTTAAGTTGATTTTTTATTAATTATTGAGACAAATTATATAAAATCAATAGAGAGAGTTCACAATATTGAAGATACAATTTTGGAATTTGGTACAGGGTAAAATATATGGGTGCCACCGTGGTGCAATGGTATGCACACCCGCCTTGCACACAAAATGTCGTGGGTTCGATTCCCCGACCAGGCAACATCAAAACACTTTTCTACGGTGGCAAAATATCCCTCAGTAATGTTGGCGACATTTCCTGAGTGTTTCAGCCATGTAAAACTTCTCTACAAAAGTGGTGTCTTAGACACGCCGTTCGGACTCCGCGACAAACTGTAGGTCCCATATCATTGAGCTAATATGAATCGGGGTGGACTCATTGATATGAGAGAAGTCTCCCTTGTGCCTTATGGGATGTTTGTGGAACAATTATATATAATATACATATATTATGTACTACTCCTTGGATATTTTTAATTGAAAATGAACCATATCAGACCACGTTTGGTGTGGTTATCCGTATTTTTAAGTTATTAACCACATATGCTCACATTTTGGTACATCCCAGAATTTTCCAACCACATTCGCTAAGAACCCTCAAAGACAGATATGCCGTGAGTCGAACTTCCGCGTTACGTTTACCCTGTTTTTTGTTCAGAAAAAAACTATATTTTGTTTTTTTTTTTTGTATATTCGTTACAGAACATACAAAAACACAAAACACGGTTTTTTTCTGAGCAAAGAGGGGTAAATGTAAAAAATTACTATGAACACGCGACAAAATCGATTAGTTGACAATGAGAGCGGTGCCTAAAATTTTCTGAGCGACATTTTTGCAGAACATTTCGAAGCTGAAAAACGTCATCTTGTGTTACTTTTACAGCGGCTCTTAAAATATAGGACGAAAACGACATTGAAGGAAGGTAGTTAGAAGGTCGAAGTGCTCTACGAAAATAATCCTCATTCAAACAAGTAAGAAAGGCGTTAAATTTGGCCGGGCCGAACTTTTAATACCCTCCACCACGACTGTATTGAAGTGAATTCCAAAAATTCCGAAAATTGGGAGATATCAACCTATGAGGGCGTTGACCTATACCGACAAATTTCAGGTGGAAAGTTGTATACCCTTAACGAAGACTAACTACCAAATGTCAGTCATTTCGGTGGGATATTGAGTTCACAACCTTCAAAATACCGAAAATCAGGAGGTACCGTTCTATGGGGGCTATATGAAGACGCGGACCTATACCGATAAATTTCAGGTGGAAAGTTGTATACCCTTAACGAAGACTTACTATCAAATTTCAGTCACTTCGGTGGGATATTGAGGTCACAAGCTTCAAAATACCGAAAATCATTAGGTACCGTTCTATGGGGGCTATTCTAAGGCGTGGACCTGTACCAACAAGTTTCTGGGAGAAAGTTTTATACCCCCAACGAAGACCAAATACCAAATTTCAGCCATTTCGGTGGGTTAATGTGGCCACAACCTTCAAACTACCGAAAATCTGGAGGAACCGTTATATATGAGGGCTTAGACCTATACCTACAAATTTCTGGGGGAGAGTTTTGTACCACCAACGAAGACAAATACCAAATTTCAGCAATTTCGGTGTGATAATGGGGCTAAAACTTCCAAATACCGCAAGTCGGGAGGTATCGTCCTATGGAAACACAAAATACAAAGTTACAACCGATTATGTGGTCGAATGGGACTAATACATTCAAAATATCCTAAAGTGATGCGTACTATATACGTGGTGTTATATGGGGGCTATACCAAAACGTGGGCCTATATAAACAAACTTTGGTAGAAATATTTTTTAGCCTCTGAAAACACATAATACCAAATTACAACCGATTCGGTGGTCAAATGGGACAAATATCTTAAAAATTCCTTAAATCGACGACGCGTCACGCATCACTTTGTATGGCGGTATACGAAAACGTGGACCGACATAGCCGGCTTTCAATACCAAAAGTCCTACGTACATATAATAGATTTTACCAACATTTCATCCATACTTCAACTCGTTCGGACGCTAGAGTGATTTCCACAGACGGACGGACATGGCTATATCGATGTAGAATTGAACGCTGATCAAGAATATATAAACTTAATATACCCCCCATCTTATTATGGAGGGTATAATAAGCTAAAGCAACAGTGAACAAAGATATAACGCTAATTCCTGATCTCTAGCAAAAATTTTATCACGCTATAACGCGGAATTTGGACTTACGTCGGATCTGTCCTTCGGGGTTCTTAATATACTCATCAAGGGCTTTCATCTCCAAAAGATTTATCTCTGCCCAAAATGTGTGTTCACAGTGTTATTTATCTGAATAGACACTAAACGACTTCTATGAATTAAATATCTCCAAACAGAAGAATAGCTCGCAGCGGCGAGTGCATATTGGGATTGTATCGAGTAATTCAAATTGAATTCCAATCTACTGCTATTGTGTCCATGTGTCCCAATTTACACTAGGCCATTTTTCTTGCGGCAATTGTCAGTTTGTCGGTGAGAGAGGGTGTTGAGAGGCAAAGGGTTACCATATACCTCACCTCTCTCTCCATCAAACTGACAATTGCCGCAAGCAAAATTGCCTAATGTAAATATGGACTAACCTAAGAAAATATTGCTTATGTCAGAAAACGCAAAAACTTTACCTCTTTAAACAAAGCGATTGAGTCACTGCAATCAAAAAAAAAAGAAAAACATAAAAGAAGAGGGCGTTTTTACCCGGAGTCGGGCAATCTAGACTACGACTCATGAACTCCAAATCATACTCGCTGTACCCTTTGAGACTACGAAGCACATGTTTGGGCTTTGCCAAAACATGATCGAATAAATATTTCAGAAAATAATATAAGAAACCAGTTGTCAAACTTGTAGCTAAGACCTATAGAAAATACTATAAGTCGAAAAACTCCAAGATATTTGTTCCGACTGTATTTATTAGCTGTACGAGAAGAAGTTTTTGAAGTATATAGCATTAAAAAACTACCCAAAATTTAGTATGATGGAATGGTCCTAAATGTTGGGGCCCATATCTCATTCAATATTGGCTTCCCTATTTTAATATGATCCTAGAAGTGCGCTTAAACTGGATTAGGTGGAATGTATCCGAAGGAGTGCACCGATACAGTCCACATTCCAACCTGATCTGGTAGAAATATTACAATGTGCTGTTACTTCCTTCGAGAGTTATCGGCTTAGTAATATTTTTTGAACTTTTTTGGAAGAGGTACCTGGAGGAGTGGGACGAGAGGCAAAGTTTATCGGTTGATCCTTCTAGAAAGGCCTTAATCGGACAGGTCTGAAATCATTATTTCGATGAAGCACATATATTATCATATCAAAGTGCATATACCCTCGTTAGCCCATCAGCGATATCAGCTAATCAGTCATATCAGATGTGGTTGGCTAGACAAAGGTAGAAAGTTTTAAAATCGTACCATTCATTCTATTGTTGCGAATTTTTTTAGGCGTAAAAATCTATAGTCTTTCATCATCCGATTTATTTTTTATAAATAATTAATTATTGTCCGTTTTATGGTCATCTATATACACTGTGTCAGATAATCCATTTGCCTGACATTAGTGTTCGCTACAAATCGCTTTAATATAAACGTAAACGTAAAACTATGTAATATTTTTTAACAAAAATAGTATCGAAAGTACCTTTTCTTAATACGAAAGGTATCATGTGTTTGGTCCTATCCCAAAACTCCCACCTTATAATTCTTTAAAAATGCATACATATGTATGTATTACACAGTTAACAACGTAGTATCCAAGCAAACCAAATGTCGGATATCCGACACATCTGAAACATTTCGTAATCAAAATCGTTCAGATTTCGTTCCGATTTCTACAGGATTTTTCGTGGGGGGAATTTGTTCAAATTTCGTTCCGATTTCGGAGAGAATGTCGGAAGCAAATTTTCCTTCGAATATACCAATGTTTTTTCTTCCGATTTCCGTACGAATTCGGAGCGAAATGTCGGAAACAAATTTCCCTTCGCACAACAACCGCCTTTTGTATGTATCTAACAGCAAGGGATTGGTTTCATTTTAGTTTGTTGTCAAAACAACAAAGTGGTTGTTTATAAATTTTTAAATATTTTAAATATGCTACATTGAAAAAATTGATTTCTGGAATAGAAGGGGGACAAATGAGTCATATTTGGACATAAAAAGCTTCAATTTGAAATTCACAAATGCAAATTAAATTTGCAATATTGGATGTATAAATAGGGGCTCCAAATGGCGAAAATTGTCTAGTAACAACAACGTCTAATATGCCTGAAGATATTAGCCTAACCAGCTAACGAAACGATCGTCGCATTGCGGTTGATGTGTGTGTAGGACTTCGCTAGATATCAATTTTTCAATGTAATCTCTTTAGGTCATAGAGCTCGATTCATTAAATTATTAAAAAAATACAAAGAAAATTGATCAATAAAATGGCGCCAGAAAAAATTTTTTCCTTCGACATTCATACGACATTATTCGGAAATCTTTACGAAGATTCAGAAGGTACCTCCGATTTTCATACTATATTATTCCAAAATCGTTCAGAAATCTGTACGTAATTTCGGAAGAAAAAATTCGCTTTCCGAATTTTCCAAGGATTTTCTTCCGATTTCGCTCCGACAATTCGTTGCGAAACGTAGCGTAGCGTCCGAATTTTGTTCTGATTTCGTGACGATGTTGTTACGATTGGTTTGCTAGGGTTCATACAATAGTTCATCAGAGGCCGGATGGACTTCGGTCCGAAAGTCGGCAAAAACTTACGAATTTTCTAAGATTTTTACTTCCGAATTCGGACCGATATCTGTACGAATTTCTGTAAATAAATCAGAAATTCATAAGATAGTTCATCATAGTTCGGACCAAATTCGGTCCGAAAGTCGGCAAAAACTTACGAATTTTATAAGATTTTTACTTCCGACTTCGGACCGATATCTGCCCGAATTTCTGTAAATAAATCAGAAATTCATACGATAGTTCATCAGAGGTCGGACCTAATTCGGCCCGAAAGTCGGCAAAAGCAGCCAATTTTTATACGAAATTCAGTCAGAGAACACGTCGGCCAGATTGGATCGAATTCTGTCCGAACTCGGATGTTTCTTCCGATTTTGGTTTGCTGGGTACATACATATTTACACCTATGTATGTAAGTATGTCCATACATCCAATTTATGACAAACACAAAAGCTCTTCACCTGAATCATGTTTGCTGTCTTTGTTGACGTAGAAAGAAAGTGTGACAATCAAAATGTTATTAACCTGCTTTTGCAATTATATAACAACAGCCAGCCAACAGCGAACATATTGCTACAATTCAGCCGAGTGTGCTTTGTATGTGCTGTTTTTGATTTAATAAAACAATTTTATATAGGTTTTTAATTGGATCTGCAGCACAGACTAAGAGATTCAAGCACCACAAATTATGACTAGAAATACAGTATGTAAGAGTTTTTAGAATTTATTTTGGTTTTTCGATTTCCCAAATAAAAGACGAAAACACGTACAAAACAGACGAGAGTACGTCAAAAGATTCGTTTTTCCTTCTTCAACTCGACAGAAACATTTATGGTCTATGAAAACGTCAACATCTTAATTAAAATTTAATGTCTTTCAAAATATACAACTTGTTAATGTTCTTGGCAGTCTATTGTTGTGGCATAGTCTCTCTATCTCGCTCTCTTTCTATGTATAAAAATTGTTGCTTCCTTGACGCATCCGTTCGTGGTCGTTCGTCGATACCGCTGACAATTTCATGTTCCGTTTGTTTTTGGTGCTTTCATCCTTTCCTTGTTTGAAGTGTGTTGTTGTGTTCGGGAATTTATTGCCTCTTTTTATATAGTATTATTTGATCTTATTTCAATATAATTGCGCCTTGAATCAAGTCATTGGGTTTGTCTGCCGTGTATGTATGTATTTATGTATGTATTTTTAAAACCATTTAAATCCATAAAATGATTTTATTGTTTTTTAAAAGGTAAAACAGAGAGAAGATGTAATTTGTTATCCATGTCATTAAAATCTTTTAAATAACAAATAAATTCATTGACTACCGTTTAGTTTAATGTTGGAAACTATATGGTTTTATATCATTTAGAGTGGAAGTTTATAACGTTATTATTATTTGAGTGTGAATAAATTAAATTAATGACTAGCAAGCAATAGACACGCTCATCATTACAATTTATTATTCAATGTTTATGATTTTTTTGGTGATATATTGTATTAAGTTATTCAACGATATAGGTATAGCAAAAAGTTTTAATATGTGTCATAATTTCGTTTGGAAAAATGTTTGATGGGTGTAATCGGCCAACGACAACAAGTAAAAAGTATCAACAGGCTTTGCCGACAGATATCTGCCAGAAAAGGGGCAAGCCCAATATGGACTGTTAGTCCATCATCAAATTATACGTAAATTTGGAAAAAACTATTGCGACTTGCAAAGTTTGGATCAAATTGCGGATTCCCTTTAAAAGTTATAATTTACTAGCAATATTGGTAGCCGTATTGGTGGCCGTAAAGTTTTGACAGCTTTACAGTAATTATCTTAAAGATTAGACCAATGCCAATTACAGCTTTCGATAGTTATAGTGCATTTTAGTTGGTCATCGAAGGATTTTTGAGGTTTTTGGGACATTGGGAAGAGCGGCCAAAAATACTTCCTGTGCAGATATCAACACGAAAATTTCAGTAAATTTTAGTTTAGCAACACAAATAAAAAAACAAAAGGAAATCAATCCCATAGAACGGGGTCTTGACCACATCTTTCACTGAAATTGGCTAAAAATTTGGGTCCACGTTTTGATAGGGTTTCCATATGATGGTACCGCCCGATTTCCGGAATATTGAAGGTTTTATATCTTCTATATCTATATAAATAAAAATCAAATGTCGTTCGTTGGTAATGACATCAGTTCAGAACGTCTCACTGTGGGCGAAATCCAAATCTAGCGGGGAAAAATTAATAACTCCTAAACTAATTGAGGTAAGCGGCTATAATTTGGTACAGATGTTACTTATTTGTATAGGTATGATTACACTGAGTATTGCGAATATAGCTCACCGTTAAAGCATATCGTCCTCGTAACGGTACTTCCGCATGTAAGGTTTTTGGGTATGTGGACCACATTTCACTGTTAATTTTGCTGTATTTTGGTATTTATGATCTTCAGGTGGTATATAACATTAGTACCAATGATGGGGGTCTTAGGTCCACGTTTTGGTCTAACCCCGAGATTTTCGTTATTTTGAATGTGTTCTTCATATTTTCCAATCAAATTGGCTGTACTTTGGTATTTCGGGTTCTAAGTACACAGAAAACCTCCGTACCAAAAATGTTCGACCTAGATCAACGTTTTGATATAGTGCCCATATATAGGTATCTCCCGATATCCAGAATTAGAAGGTTTTAGCAACATTTTCCAACGGAAATGGCTGCAAATTTAGTTTTCGGGGTTTTAATTGACAAAACATCTACACACCAAACATTATTCACTTAGGTTCACGTTTTGGTATATCCCCCATACAAATTCCCTACTTTATATTACGTATTTTCATGTAAAAATGGGTTTATAAAATTGTTGATAACATGAAAAAAGGCAAAAAAAGGCAGACGAAATTTTGGGAGTAGATACCTCGGAGTATGTAATTTAATATTAAAAAAGTCCTGTAGTGTTTGCGTGTGTTTCCCATAAGTTGCACTTTACTCAAAATGCTCTAAGTAGAAAAAATCTCATAATAATGTTTAACGATTTTTTCAGAATATTTACAACATCAAATAATGCTACAATTATTTTTCTAATAACCACTACTTCCAAACTACCTGAAAAAATTAAATTATGTTAATATTTATTCTCATTTGTTCATATTACTTGTCAATATACAAGTCATCAAAAAAGTCGATTTTATCACATGCAAAAAAACTCCTAGTAAATGTACCGTTATAACGGCCAATAACCATTAAATGCAATACTGATTGTTATTTTTAGGTCTACCAGTATGTATGGAAAAATACTGCATTAATGATTTTTACTTAGCTCTTGGTCAGTTTTCGGACTTTTTCCCCACTAGATTTGAATATCGCCCACAGTGCGTCTGGACCGATTTCTAAAATTATTTCTGTAAAATGTGCGCCATAACCCGACTTGAGTTTATATGCAAAGAAGATTTGACCACGCCCACTTTTTCAATTTTTATCATTTCTGTAAAAACTACTGAACCTATTTTTCTGAAATTGTCAGGAAATGATCAGGAATGTCCCCCGGTTAAAATAGGCTACAAATTCAGTTGAATTTCGAATGGGGCGGGGAAGTACCCCCTTTTTTTATATTTTATATTTACAATAATTACGAATGTATATATTTGGAAGTTAATTTGCGAGACAATTGTGGTTGTGTCTCCGACCTTTCCCACTTTTTTAGGACCCAAAGACTTGACAACACCCACTTTTTAAAATATGTTACATCTACAAAACTACTTAACCGATTTTCCTGAAATTTTCAGGGAATGTACAGTGATGGCCCCGTGTAAAAATATATATTTTCTTGATTTTTGAAGGGGCGTATTTAAAAAAACGCTTTATCTTTATGAATAAAAGTCAAATGCTGTCATAACCCAACATAGGTTTTTATGGAAAGAAAAGTTTACCACGCACATTTTTTTCAAATTTTCAACTTAATCTTTTCTGCAAAACTACTGAAATTGTCAGGGAATGTACAGGGATGGCCCCCGAAAACAGGCTACATATTTTATTGAATTCCAGAGGGCCGGGGTACGTCCGCTATGCTATATTTTAAAAAAAAAAACGTTATATTTGCAAAAATTATGCATGTATCGGCTTAAAAATTTACGGATTAATCTACAATCTAGGCACATATTTAGGGCATAAAGACCCGACAAGGCCTGTTTTTTTAAATATGTTATAACTCCAATACTACTGAAGGGATTTCCATAAAATTTGCAGCAAAAGCTCAATGTTTGCCGTTGCCGGAAGCGGTGGGGTACCTTCCCCATGCCTTTCTTTTAAACGCTGTATGTATAAGCCAAACTTATGATTATATCGGTTTCAGCTTACATTTTGGTAGGCAATGAAGTTGTGTGCAATCTAGGAACATATTTGGAGCCAAAAAACCGGACCACATCCACTTTTTTAATATGTTATATCTTGAAAACTTATGACCACGCCCACTCTGTTCAAAACATTATTTTTTTTAAAAATAACATTTTCAGAAAATGTTCAGGAATGTCCCGTGGTCCATTGTTTTATAATCGCTATATTTGCTAAACTTATGAGTGCATCGGGTTGCAGATTAATTTTCGAGACAACGGTGGTTTCGCCCCCGATCAAGAAAAGCTATATATTTACAAATTTCCTTAAATGGTGAGGTTCAACGGTCCATCATCCATGAAAAACTAAAACATATAAGTCTCAATAAGCGGGAGAATTCGACTTAACCATTTTTTGTAACTTTTATAATTAGATCGCTTTAGGATAAAGACAGGGACATGGACGATAACAAATCCTAAAGAGCATAAATTGGCGAAAAAACCGACAAAATCCGCAAGAGAAAAGAAAAGTTACAGACCAAATTTGTTGATAAATTTAAAATCTTCCTCGATTTGACAATGGACCGAAGAAGTGAGGTAGAAAATACTTATTTTTTAATTGTCAAGCATAACGTCCATTAAAAGTTATCATTAAAACTCATTACGACGGGCAAGCAACGCGGACCGGGGTCTGCTAGTATATAAAATTTGGAATGTGTGACGGAATTTGGTCTAGAAAGTATATTGAAATCGGTTTAGATTTTGGATATAGCTCCCATATATATTTTCAGCTGATTTTATTTCTTTATATATTATATTAGTCACGGTAGCGAAGCGCACCGGGTTCAGCTAGTAAATTATAAATTCAAAATAGCTAAAATTCCACTTAATCTTTCCTGGAGGTAGGCTAGCCCCAGAAAATTGTCGACTAATGTAGGTCCACCCTTTGATGTTGTCGCCACAAATCGGTACCGCACAATATTCGGTATTTTTGGGGTTTTAGCCGTGATAATCAATCAAAATGGCTGAAATTCCGAATTTTACAATGAGGACAACATTTTTACGTATCCTTGATATAACTGAACCGCACAATGTCTCTTCTATATACTTATTTAAAAAGCTGAAATGTATCACCTACACATTTGAAAAAATGACAAAAACACCCTGAGATGTACCCTTAGTATTTTGGGAACTAATTCCAAAAATGAGGAAAGATGCAGCTGATATTTTGAAAAATGGAATCTTTAGACTACTACTGATCTTTACACAAAGTCGTTGGGGGAAAAGAGCGGGAAAATAACTAAAACTTTACATGAAATTTAATTGTACTTACATTATAAAAGTCCTTCAATCAACACACGTATTCAATAATGAATCCAAAAAATTATCAAACACAAAACTGCATAAAAATTAAGTTAATATATTGTTTTTAAATTTTCGAATTAAGTTTGGTCAATATAGAGTTCATTAAGTTCGATATTAATATTTTACTTTCACCTAACTTTTGCACTGAATTCACCTCGTAATCCAACCTGTTAAATTTTCTGCTTTTTGATGCTATTCTCAAAGAGTACAGTACGAAGTAATCCATAACAAATTTATTTTAGAGAAATTTAACATGTTAGGATTAGATATGAACACATTTTGTACCCGAAAAAGACTTTATTTTTTTTTTAATTTTAGCCAATGGCAGCTACCACTGTGCGCTGTAAACAAGACTACAGGGAATACCTTCTGTAAAAATTTTCAAAAATCCTCGAACTTAAGCGAATAATTTGAACGTTTGTAAGGGAGGCATCTACAGATGTTGTCCGATATAGACCTTCTAGGAACTTGATGTACTATCTCCGGAAGGAATTGTACGATGTGTAAAGTTTTGGCCAAATCGGACATTCTGTACGTAAATTATCGTGTTTATCAGTCATTCATGGCACCAATAACCGAAAGTATACTCTTACAGTGCGTAATTATTTTTAAATAAAAGATTAATAAATAAAGCATCAAATTCCCCCAAATCCCTGGTATAATTTTATCTATTCTCGAATTTTATATTATATGTAGGTATTTTAATTTTTAAAAAAATTCTACTTGACAAAATAAGTTTCATTGCAAAACTGTAGATTTAATATAGCTAAGGATTCCTAATCAACCCCCACTTTTCGAATATCTTATGAAAAAGAATCCAGGTAGGTACTACCTGATATCAAATAAGAAAACAACAAACATTCTGCCATACTGAAATCCTATTTTGGACAACAATGATGGCAACACAAAATCAACCATTTTGGCATTCCAGCTGAACGAAACCATGTGCCTGACTGCCTGCCATGAATAAAAACAACAACAAAAAGAACGATGACACAGCCACATCAGATCAAGTAAAAAACAACCACCACCACGACTATATATTGCCACTGATGTGAGACCTCAAGTGAAATGTCGCCGACAGCGTAACTGTATCTCTGGATATGTTTGTGTGTTCTTGATTTTGTTTGTTTCTTTTGACGCTCGGAAAAAACTCACCCAGCGCACAGACATTGTTGTTATCTTAACATGCTAAGAATGAATGGATAGATGGCTGGCTGGATGGGTTGGCGGGCTGCGTAGCTGTGTTTGACTGACTGAATGCAGTTTCAGAATTTAAATTAACCCCATATTGAATGTGTGTACAAACTTGTACTACAAAGTAGAATAAATATTGTAAATGTATGTGTGTATAAGGGTCGTGCTTAAACTATACACATAGACATTTGTACAAAAAAATAAGAACAAACATCTCAAATGTAACCAAAACAAAAAAAAATCGAAATGAACAAAAAACCAAAACCAGATGAATATGAAACTAAAGTAAACTATGAACAAAAAAAATGATGTCTGTCTGCCTGAATTTTCGATATTTCTTTTCCAACATATGCCACTGTTCTTCAGAAGACTCATAGAAATGTCAATGGGTGAAATAGAACTGACAAGGCATTTGAGAACTTCGAAAAAGATGTTTGTATTCACATTGTCCAAAAATATTTAAAAAGAGGACCATCAGAAGAGGCTTGTTGAAAGGATTGAGTTGAAAAGTGTGATTTTTCGATGGGAAATCATATGTACATACATATGTATGTATGTAGAAGGTGCTAAAGGGTAAACGGAAATACTTGGTAAGGCAATACAAACGTTTGTTAAAATACATATTATAACATAATGTGTGATATAGACAGTAGCATACATGTGTATGTTAATTCGCGGCATTTTTTCACTACTTAGGAGTTTTTAGAGCCATTGTCAGAAAGCGTGGTCTAGCCCACGAAAAATATTATGTAGCGACAAAAACAGGGCCACAAAGATTATCTTTGGTAAAAATTTCAAAACGATCCTTAAGCCCATAAACTGCACTCAAGCGAAAAGTTTGAACTTTTGTAAGGGAGGAACATATGTAAAGGTTTTATGCCATATAGATTTTCTTGGAACAAATATACAACAAATTTGGAAAACAAAGCAAATTTTACGATTTCGCCTAACTCGGACATGATTCTCAAAATTAATTTTAGTTTTACCATCAGGGTTTTTTTGGAACTATTGGGCCATTAACTCTGGGAGTATGGACTTCATCCTGAAACAAAAAATGTGTCATTTATCTGAACTCTATGCCAAGAAAAAATTATTACGATGTGCAAAATTTGGACCAAATCGGTTAGTAGTAGTGAACCATCTGTGAACTGTCCCGTGTGACAGATCTGTAGTGCGATTCTCTAACTCATTTTTTAAGTTAATGACAAATGTCGGTAAAATTAAAACACGAAATTATGAATGAAAATTTCAAATAAAAGTTGACAACACTGTTGCTATCGGTGGAGCTCTACAACTACTTTCTTTTGGTCGCTAACTTACCAAAAAATATCTTTAATTACCGAATTTATAAGCATTTTAACTTTACCGATTTTTGTCCGTAACTCAAAAAATGTGTTAGAGGTTCATTATTTTTGTGGACATTTAGAGTATATAGTAGCCAATATTTTCAATACCTAACATGTTTCACATATGCGTTATAACTGTACTTTTTACTCGCTTTATGAAAAAATTTCAAAATACATATTGGCATGTTTTAATGGTTCACCATGGTAGAACCACCAATACTTTTTCAGATGTGGAAAACTTATACAAAAAACTACTTGTAAGTAAAAATAAAGGCCGTGAGTGCGCATTGCCAACAAATATTGGGCAAAAAATTGTATTAGGGCCTTGGAATGAAAATCGATGTTTAGAGCTCCAAAAATATTATTTTCAAAAAATCGATAGAAACAATTTACAAAGTCAAAATTGTATACTGAATTGGGTTCAATATTTCTAAGACTACAATAAAAGTACAAAAAAGTCACATTTGATAGCTTAATAAGCCCGAAACAGAAGAAATATGGTAAAGATAACTAAAATTTCTGCCTTTCCAATTCAATGATTGATATTTTGTCTGAGGGACATGAATAGAAATCATGGGGTTCCCACTCAGTTTCGTTGGCTGTGGACATTTACAGGTTCAAAACATAAAGAAAATTCAATCGCCGAACGCTTCAACCACTATGCTACGATCGTTTCGCTGGCGAAAATGTAGCAGAGAAGCGATCGTACATAGTGGTTGGGTGTGTGGTACTTCTCTAGAATTAATTTTTCAATACAAATTTCTTAGACCATGTTAGCTCGATTAATTCAATTAATTAATTAAAATCTTTTTTATTTTTATACAAAAAAGTGCCAGCTTTGACACTGCACCAACTAACGACGTCTATCGGTATTAACAAAAACTAATTATTTTCGATAATTGAAGAGTTTTTATTATGCACAAAAAAATTAAAATGTTGAAAACTCCAAAAAATAGTTTTGGCCAAAAATTTCATGATTGAAACCATAGTGCAGCGTTGGATGCCTAATATTTAGACTAGGCCGGCCGATTTGTATGGAAGAAAAAACCTTAATGAGGGTTTAAATTAATTTTAACTGCCCCAATGCCAAAATTGCCTGAAGGAGCGTTCCAATGTTTTTGCGATGTACTACAGAGTTCTTAATTATTGTCTTGGCTACAATTTTCGTCTTAGTGTTGGATGGAAAATTGGTTAAGCTGTTATATGCCAAAATATCCAAAAAACGTGGATAAAAAACTTCAAGTGAAAACCGGGAAGCTCGATTTTCACCTTTGAAATGTGGACTAGGCGACTTTTTTTGCTCAGTACATTCGTAGGAATCAGCCCCAGCCTAACCTAGACGCAATTGTGAATCATAGGCTAACATTAATATGTAAAAGAAATGTCGAAGAACAAACCAAGAGAAAGGACTGATATCACTGTATACATGCAAGATGTAAGAGTTGGGGCTGAGAGATTTATGACTATAGTACTCCCAATTCTTACCTATGAAACGCGCTAAACAAAGAACCGCATCTACACAGCGTCCGAAAACCGGCATCAATACTCATCACCGGTTCAATAAAAAGCAATCCAAATGCTGCTTAACGTGCTACTGGATCTTTGTTCTTTAGATATTGTTGTAGAGGAGCAGCCATCCATAGGTGCCCTTCGCCTCAAGCAGCTTAATTTGTAACATTACTCACAACAAATGCACATCGAGCAGACAACTAGCAGAGAGATCTGGACCTTCAACATTCCACCTCTAGATGATATAGGATTTATACCTGTGGCTCTAAGATGGAAATGGAACAGTTAGTTTAACTAATATGCAAATAATTTTTAGGGGGTACGTATTAGAATTATGACTTTTTGAAATTTTTTCTCAAAAATGATTTCCTGTAGTGAGAATGAATGAACTTTTGCCTATAAATGCCTAAAATAACATAACACAAAAATTATTTCCTGTTGCACAAATGAATGGCCTTTTGCCTATTAATGACTAAAATAACTTTCATTCCATTTAAATATTGAAAAAGGTCCCCCACAAACCACTTTTAATTTTTATGATATATGAAATAAAGTTATATAATATAAAATGATATATACAGTTAGTCAACTATATTATTGCAAACGATGAATCGTTAAACATTTAGATTTTTAATTAGGAATTACTACAAGAAATTCTCTCAATAATGTTGGGTTTTTTGTACGTATCTGTTGATTTACCTGTTAATGACAACATCCAGCCAAAAAATGCAGAAATCGGTAGTAAATTACAAAAATAGCGGACAAAAAGTGTAGGTACCTGGTTTTTGTGGTGTCAACTAAATAATTGCAAAATGAATGAATGTGCAATAAAATCGTGGGATTTTCACAGCGATTTTTTTCAATTAAGGATTTTTATGATTTTATGGTATGTGGACATGTAAACCCATAATTTTTTATCATAAATTAATTGTTCTGTGTGTAACATAGGCGGTATATTCAGAAAAAGAGAAACTCAGGTAAACGGATTTCGGAAAATATGCTATATTTGGTCTTTTCCAATATAATAATGGTAAATCCGCCAGAGAAATCGCTAAAATCACCTCTCATAAGCTGATAACTATATGCAACATCATATACCGCACGGAGAGGGAAGGCAGGTTCAAACTAAAGACGTCACATTGTAGGCCAAAAGTAGTAAATCCACGAATTGGCAGGAGACTGATTAAAGAAATTGACGAAAGACCCCAAATCAGCACCAGATAATTGCTTTTTCTAATCAAAATAGAATTTGGAGTAAGTGTTTCACATGGAGAAGTCAGAAAAGTGCTACATAACAACAAGCCTTGATCATGAGTGACTAGGTAAAAAATATTGCCCTCCTAGCACAACATATAAGAACTATTCAGACTTGTTACAGACAACTTTTCATGCCATCTTAAGTATTGGGATGACGTTATATTTTCTGATAAGACTAAAATTATGTTGTACTATCACGATGGGCCTGAAAAAGTACTGCGAAACCCCTTTATAGCCATGGAAAACAAGAATTTAATACATACCGCAAAGTTCGGAAAACTGTCTATTATGGTATTGGGTTGTATACCAAGCAGTGACGTTGGTGACATCCAGATTTTGAAGGAAACAATGACAGAGTACGTTTATTTACGTCTTTTAAACATTACTTGTCCAAAAAACGTCAAGAAATTTGGACCTGTTGACCCTGAAAATGCAAAAAAATGCAATATGAATACTACCAAGAAACGACCCTACGCATAAATCGTATTTATGTAGGACTTGGTTGTTATACAACTGCACCAAAGTCATTGACACCCCAGTCCAAAGCCTAAATATTAACCCAACATCGACAATTCATGGGTACACCTGAAGAAAGAAGTCGGGAATAGGTCGCCCACTAACCTGGGGGACTAAATAATATGTAATAAAGAAGAATAGTTAAAAAATACCATTGGAATATGACATTCCGAAACTTATTTATTAAATTCAGATACGTTTACAAGCTGTTTTTGATGCCAAATGTGGGCACAGGAAATATTAAAACCAACTTTTCGAAAAATACCGTGAAAAACTGAAAAGTTGTGAATTTTGCAATTCTTTAGTTGACAGTGCAAATAATGAGTTGTACTCATTTTTGTTAAGTTTAAGAAAATGTTTAGTGAATTTTAGCTACTTTTTATTTTATTATATTAATAAACATGTGTAAGAATTGTATTGTTAACAAAAATATTAATAATGATATTTATTTATACCAATAACATGATGTTTTATTTAAAATTTTGTAATAATTTTGGTTTTGCAATAATATAGTTGACTAACTGTATGTAATAATACGATGATAAAATTAGTGAGAATCAAACGGTCATGTCATATTGGTTATTCCGAGTGCCCCTATACCTTCTTTCAGTTAAATATCTGCTTACAATGATTTCAAAAAAAATTTCAAAAAAATTGTGCGGAAGCTTTATTTATCGAATCATTTTATGTAATCTTAGGTAAAAACTCATCGAAATATCATACAGGGATACGAGATTGTAAAAAAGTCATAACCCTAGTACGTTTATTTTCTGTGTTGTGAAAATTGTATTTCTTTAATTTTAATAAATATACGGATTAGATAAAAATAAAATTGTGTAATTATGGTTATTTTGTCACCAAGGAGCCACACAGTACAGTGGCTAAACCCAACGGTTTATCCTAAACTCCATTGTTGTGGGGGTTACGTATACTTATCTGTGCCACTGTACTTAGAAGTACAGGTTCGATGCAGGGATGGCAGCCGTTGGCCGAATCACTATGGTTTCTGGTCAACCCGGTACGAAAGAATTATCTGCTGTGGGATTGTGTTTAGGTATTTTTTGGTAGTATGGTCTTTTGATTTTTCGAACTATTATTTTAGGAAGCATGGACTATCGCAAGAAAACAATTACACTGTTTCTATAAGACTATTCGCCACAAAAATGCATTAATCTGCAGTACGGTGAAATTTGTTGAACTTTTGGCAAAGTTGACTGATTTAGCCCATCTTCGAACTTAGCAGTTGATTACGACTATTACGCGTCTTTCAACCAAACCTAACCTTTGGGCAGCATATTACGAGCCATGAACCAAATCGATTAATACGTTCATCAGTTATCGTGCGCTAAATCTACAGCAAACTGCATGAAACGGATATCGTTCAAATATACCATTGTGATGAAAAGATCAGTTATCAAAAATATCCCTAGTTGAAGACAGAAATCCGCGTTTGTGTTTATTCTAATCTATATATGTGCTTATTCTAACTTACATATTGTTAGCGAACTCTTATTTATACCCTACACCATATTATGGAGGGTTTAATTAAATTTGTCATTCCGTTTGTAACACATCGAAATTTTCATCGGAGACCCTATGAAGTATATATATTCTTGACGGACCGTTCGTCCGTCTGTCTATTGAAATCAAGATACAGCTCACAATTTTTAAGATAGAGATTTGTAATTTGGTATAGAAGTTTCTATTACTCCTAGGATGTTTGGTATTGCAAATGGGCAATATCGGTCCTCGTTTTGATATAGCCCCCATAAAACAGTACCACCCGATTTTCGGTATATTGAAGGTTTTAGCTTCATTATCACACCGAAGTGGCTGAAATTTGGTACATAGTCTTCTTTGGAGGTATAAAACTTTCCCCCAGAATTTTGTTGGTATCGATCTACGCCTTCATATAGGCCCCATATAACGGTACCTCCCGATTTTCGGTATTTTGAAGGTTGTGGACTCAATAGTTCACCGAAATGGCTGAAGTTTGGTATATAATCTTTGTTGGGGGTATAAAATTTCCACCTTTAAATTTGTCGGCATAGGCCCACTCCTTCATATAGCCCCCATAGAACGGTACCTCCCGATTTTCGGTATTTTGAAGGTTGTGGCCTCAAAATTCCTCCGAAATGGCTGAAATTTGGTATGTAGACTTCGTTGGGGTTACTCCTCTTTAAACTGTTAGGTATAGGTCCAGGCCTTCATATAGCCCCCATGAAAAGGTACCTCCCGATTTTCGGTATTTTGAAAGTTGTGGCTTCAATATTCCACCAAAATGGCTGCAATTTGGCAATCAGTCTTCGTTGGTGATATAAAACTGTTAACCAGAAATTTGTCTGTACAGGTCCACGCCTTCATATGGCCCCCATTTCCGACTAAAATTCATCAGTGTATGTCCACGTTTCGATATAGCCCCCCTTGGAACGGTACCTCCCTATTTTCGTAATACTGAAGGTTGTGACGTCAATATCCCACCAAAATGACTGAAATTCGTTATTTAGTCTTCCAAGGGGTTATAAAATATTCCAGAAGAGTATTAACAGTATAGGTCCAGGTCTTCCTTTATCCTTATAGAAGCGTACTTCTTGATTTTCGGTATTTTTTAAGTTTTAGATACATTCGCTTACTGAAATATAGAACATTTGGTATTTAGTCTTCTTTGAGTCTAAAAACTTTCCGCCAGAAATTTGTCGGTATTGATCGACGTTTTGAAATAGCCCCCACAGAACGGCGTTTTATCGAGAATTCTGAAATTTAGTATTAAGTCTTCTTCATGTTCGAAAGGAAACTAATTATTCCGTTTTACTTCAATTCAGCTCGTGGTGGAGGGTATAACAAGTTCGGCCCGGCCGAACTTAACGCCGTTCTTACTTGTTTTTAAATAATTCTTAATCTTAATGGTGACACCTTAATAAGAGTACATATAAAGTAATAATGTTCATACTTATACTAAATACGCTTACTGCAAAAAAATTTCCATTCAGTCGGATATACCCTAATAACTACAAAATAGAGATTCCTTTGGTAACAAAATAACAACGAAAAATTAATGTTAACAATGTGAATACGATCTCATTTGGCAACACAGAAAAGTCATACATTTTAGGCTAACAGCAATGGAAATATTTAGGAAAAATATTTGTTCATTCTACATAGATTTTTATGTACATTAGGGTTATAACAAAACACAATGTGCGGAATATTGTCCTGATAACGAAAACGCGTTTTTTACTTCGATTCGAAATGACTTTTGAACATTTTTATAAAGAAAAATTTTGATTTCAGTTTTTTTAACAAATATGTATTTATTTGTGTACATATGTATGCTTTATTTATGTTAAAACAAACGCTTAAATTATCCCGATTTGACGAAATTTATGTATTGGATGTACATATGTATAATTTTCCGATATAGATGTTTATATTCACTTTAAATACCAAATAGCTTATGTAATAACGATATGCTATTATAATGAAACACATATAAGAAAAAACGGCAATGAAAAACTTGTGCAATTGGTGCGGAAACTTTTAACGGCAGGGGAAAAGTGATAATGCATTTCTTGATATTTTGTCATCCTCTATACGGCTATGTGGTGGTATTTTTGATATTTGCAAAAAATGCAGAAGAGTTATAAACCCTAATGTACATGTGTATGTACGTACATATGTAAATTCTTTAATATTCATAGAACTTTTGTGTCTGACCGAATGTCTGTGGGAGATTATTTTTTTGCATTTTTCATTAGATATGTTCCACTTCCTACATTTTACATACTTTCATACAAGCACATGAGTGTGTAGAACATCGGATGTAAAAAAGACGATTGTACATCGTCAATGTAAAAAATTTTAAATTCATTCCATCGCTTCTTCCCAGCAGAAGCGATGAGCGTTTCTATCGTTTTAAATAAAAAATTATTCCTTAACCGATTGGTATACATTTAGAAAATTACATCATAGCATTTGCATAATACGAACATTTGCTGTAGCAACTAACAACCACAACGGGAAGGGGGTGATACATACAGCTGTGCCAGAGAGCTGACATTGGCTGAAATATAAACAATGGATTATTTGTTTTTTGCCAAATGAGGGAAAGTATTTTCAATTTTAATTAAAGGATTTCTGCCCCCTTTCATCCTTCCATCCTTTTTCAAAGAAGGAGGATGAACATAAGAAATAGTTAGAATAGAAAAGAAAATAGACAATACAGAAACAAAGTCTGCTAAAAATATTCTAATTGTCTAGAAAGCAGCAGAACGAAGCAGTGAGAACAACGAACGAACGTACTTTGTATCTTAATTACAAGCAACGCAAAAAGTACGAATAGCTCAATTAGTTTGAAATTAATTTGCATTTTAAATTAAACCAGGCCAAGTTGGCCACCGTTGAAGAAGAATTGCTATGCAAAACTACACTAAGTCGTGGCAAGAAAAGAAACGGCGAAGTTGTGTTAGCAGTCTAGTCAGCTATGGATAATAAAATAATTGCTTTTGACCTACGTGCTGCTCTTGTGCTTGCTGGAAACACTTTTAAAAGGTTTAATTAATAAAAACAACAGCTACCTGGAGAATTATTGCATTAAGTTTGTGTTATTATCAAAGAAAAGTTTGTTTACATTTCAGGTTAACGCTCATCATGTATTCATGGGGTCGAAATTGCTCAATAGCGCTTTTAATTTTGCCATAACTTGTAAGCTGTTGGATGTAGACCTTTAAACCATTCCCCTTTTATTTTATTGTCACAGAACTTTATTAAGAAAAATAAGAGTCAATAGTACTCTTATATATAATTGTTCCACAAACAACCTAGAAGGGACAAGAAATACTTCTCTCATATCAATGAGTGCACCCCGATTCATATTAGCTCAATGATATGGAACCTACTATTTATCGCTGAGTCCAAACAGGGTGTCATAAGACACCACTTGTACAGAAGTTTTACATGGCTGAAATACTCAGAAAATATCGTCAATATTATA
Source organism: Musca autumnalis (assembly GCF_047663935.1). Classification (NCBI taxonomy): domain Eukaryota; kingdom Metazoa; phylum Arthropoda; class Insecta; order Diptera; family Muscidae; genus Musca; species Musca autumnalis. The sequence goes on from NW_027411644.1 coordinate 160,603,814, forward strand.
CTGAGTTTTATTTTGCAAACGCCTGGCCTGGGAATCGAACTCGGGCATTCAGCATATAACGCGGGTGTGCATACCATTTGACTTGCACCACGATGACACCTAGTCATTATAGTTAGGGACACTATAGCAATTTTGGTGCACTACATCACATTATGGCCTGTTAATTCATAAAAGTTCAGAATATGTCATGGTGGAGGATAGAAAAAGTTCGGCCATGTCGAACCTAATGCTTTTTTACTTATCTTTTTTAAGCTGAACGACGATAACTTCGGCCGGGCCTCCACCACGAACTGTATTGAAGTGAATACGAACAATTAGTTTACTATCGTTTATGGTAGTAATAAGCTCTTCCTATTATTCCTTGTAGGAACAGAATATCTTAACTGAGAATACTCTCTTTAAAAAAATTCATATGGGGCGTCATATTTGTGCCTTCCAAAACATAGACCAATCTTCGCGTGGTACAGTTTTATAGGGGTTATATGAGGACGTGGATCTATGCCAAGAAGTCGTATAGCCCCACAAAGACCAAATACCAAATTTCAGGCATTTTCGTGTAATAATGAGGCTAAAACCTTCACAATACCGAAAATCGGGAGGTACCACTCCATGGGGGCTATATCAGAACGTGGACCGATTTTCAATACCAAACATCCTAGGAGTAATAGAAACTTCTGCACCAAATTACAAAATTGTATCTTAAAAATTGCAAGCCGTAACTTGATTTGAATAGACAGACTGACGGGCGGACAGACGGACATGGTTATATACTTTATAGGGTCTCCGACGAATAAGTCGATGTGTTACAAACGGAATGACAAATATAATTATACCTTCCATTATATGGTGGATAGTATAAAAAGGAAGGTTAGTCTGGTAGTAGGTAAAACGTCAAATCATAGAACAATATTTTAAATTATAGACAGTGTCTATTTTGCAATGGGCACTAAATTTGTTGCTTACCAAAGGCCAACACAGGCGACTTTTAATGCCATGCAACATTTGCGAATCAAAGATATTACTTTGAGGAGTTATCAAAAACTTCTACAGAGAAAAGAAAAAATAGAAAAAATGTCATATAAAAACACCGATGTAAAAAATCCCTAATAATCCTTAAAAAAATACTCATAATTTTAGACAATAATATGCCAATAAAACAAAGGTGTTGCAAATGACAGCCTGATCTTATGTCGTCAGCTCTCTGTTATCTATGCATGCAACATGGGGTTATAAGAAATTGGATAATTTTCATAAGGAAAGAAGAGCACATATTCTTTATTATTAAGAACGTGCTGTCATTTAGGGTTCGCTTTTTAAACCCCCATAGGTTTAAGAAACGTGTGCGATACATTCTAGCCCACCAGGTAAAAATAACTATGTCTTCTTGTAAACATATTTATGCGCAATTCCACATTTGTATTTACGTGCATATCCTTATGTGATATTTTGGCATAACTTGTTACTTTCACACATGTACGTACGTATGTAAATACATATGTATGTATGTATAATACATACAACTAGATCCCATCATCCCCCCATTTGTCACAAGGGCATGGGACTATCGAATTTACTTCACTATCGCCATCATCATTGTTTGTAGAAAAACAAAGAAAAAAAGTAGAATTTCTGTTTGTTTGTTGGTTGGATGTGGGTGGATGGATGTGTCGGTGGTGTGGTGCCGTTCATTGTGTAAATGCTGTTGAAGTTCCATTCTTTCCCCAAATGTAATCACCTAAAATATGGAAATTTTGTGACATTTATTTTTGCAACTTTGCTTTTCCTCATGACATTTGTTCAATTGTGTGTCGACCTTTTTTGTGTGTGTTGAATAGAATATGACACAGTGTTTTGGAGAGTAAAGTAAAAGCATCACCTCCTTTCGGAGTATTTATTTGTCGTACATATGTATATGGAATGAAATTGACAATTTATAATATAAAATATAATTGACAATTTACATTACAATTAGAGACAACTTAAGACTGATTGGATTGTGGAATAATTAGACCGACTAGTTATGAGAACTACCCCAAAAGCGTCTAAAATTTACGCTGAAAACTTTAAAAACTTCTTTTGTTACATACAAAAATATATTTTCTTTTTACAATTAGGGATCGGTTAGTTAGACATTATTATTATTTTTTGTACAGTCACAGGCTGAGAGAATTGAGCGGTTTTTATATTATGCCTTTAACTCATTAAATATATTTCCTTCTTTCTATAACCACTTTTTTTGTACCACAGTGCCAATAAGCTGTTCTTTAGCTGCTCTTGAGTTTGTTCCATGGCATTCACGGCAAACGACATTGTTGCAACATTTTTGCCAATCATTTTATCCACCTTATTTATCAACATTTCGCTACAAAAACACGAACGTGTCTAGGAACAATATTAAGAAAAGGGGGGTCAACATAAGGAAACAAAATCTCAAAAAGGTGCAGAACAATAACGACTCAACAACAGGAGGTGGAGTTTCTTCTGTAGAATTAAACAAAATCCAGTTGAATATATTGAAACTATTTCATATTCAAAACACACATACCCTGCTAGCAATTTTCTTGTTGTTTATTTTTTTCTTTTTTCTTATCAAGGCTTTGGTTCTTTTATTTGCACTCTCTTACATTTGTTGGCAGAAAACATGTGTTTTACGATTTTAAAGAAAAAATATTCCTGCTTGTCTGCCATTTAAATGTTGGACTGTTGGCGCATTTTTTGTTTCTATTCTAAACCGCATATATTTTCTATGCGAAAAAAACAAATGTTGTAACACAAAAAATAGGCAAAATGTGGAAATGAAAAAAGTGATTTCATAAATGTGTTACCTTCTTTACCTTTCGTAAAGGTTATTTGGTTCTTTTTTGTTTTTTAATTTGATTAGTTTTATTAAAAAGTTTACCTTTTTGGGGTTGTATTTCATTGAGGTAAACATTTTTTACCATGGCACATGGTAAGAGTGGCTGTGCTTTCAAAGGGTATTAGCCCAAAACTTTGTGTTAATATTTAACCCTGTTCTATTATGTTTCTACATGTACCATTGTTAGCAAAATAACAACAACAATTTGATCAAAACTCCTATTTAGAAAGAAACTTTTGTTAGTCTTGATAAACTTGGTAGCAGTGCCAGTTTTTTTACTTTGTCCACATGAACATATTTTTAAAGGCATCATTTTATACAAAGGTATTTATTCAATTATTAAGTTAATAATATTAACATGTAGTTAATTTTGGATTAAATACACAATGTGAAATTTAATTTAAATGTTTAGTTTGCATAACATTCTGTCAGTAAAAGTGAGCATCGTCAACAAACTGTGGTAACATTAACGCAAGTCGGTATTTAGCAACTAAATAACGTATAAATGTACATATGTATGTATGAATGCATATCTATAGATATAATGTGCGGCTATCAATTAATCAATAAAGAAACACATTTTTGAGTGGAAGATTTTTGAAATAGTAAATTTAAAGTATTTGAAGAACTTAACTAAAAACGAATTAATTGTAGATTTGCATTTGGAATTAATAGTGTGATTTGAACCGCACAGAATAGTGGTGGCGCTTGGGTGGTATCAGTAACGGCGATTTTGATTATTTCACTGACAACTACACCGCAGTCCATACTAATAAAATACTTTTTAGAGACGCCCCTAACTATTCTACGGCTATAACTAATACCCCCAGCGCGAATAAAATGCTACTTCCTTATTATAATCTTAGCCTTTAGGCTAACGAGGGCATATACACATCTTGACAAAAAAGATAAACAATTAAAATAGCATTAGGTTCGGCTGGGCCGAACTTTTTATACCCTGCACCATGAAATATTCTGAACTTTTATAAAATAATAATTAATTGTTTTTTATTATTATCAAAATTTTAGATGGAGAATTTTTTAATCACGGGGTACCTTATACTCCAAAGGACATCCATTCTTGCCCGAAAATGTAGACAAAAATTGTCTAAAATCGGAAGGTTGAAAAATGTTTGTGAAGAAGTTTCGTGACTGCAGTGAACCTTAAATGTCAAATTCAGTCAGAAAATGTAGCTAAAAAATTAAAATACCGAAAATTGGGAGGAACGGTTATATGGGGGTTATACCTAAACATGGACCTATTTTGACAATTTTTTTTTTGTGAAGAAGTATTGTGACCCTTAAAAACTTTAAATGGCAAATTAAAGCTAATTCGGTCAAAAATTTAAGCCAAAATCTTTAAAATACCGAAAATCCGTAGGTACTGTTATATGAAGGCTATAAACGTGGACCAATGTTGACAGTTTTTGGTGGTGAAGTGTTGTGACCCCAAAGAACCTCAAATGTCAAAGTACAACTAGTTCGGTTATAAATTGTAGCTAAAATCCTCAAAATACCGATAATCGGGAGGTACTATATGGGGACAATATCTGAACATGAGACATACATATGTTGACAATTTTTGGTGAAGAGCTGTTGTGACCCCTAAGGATATTAAAAGTCACATTACAGCCGGTTCTTGATGATTCGTGCAATATTGGTCGAAGAGGTCTAACCAATTCTGGCAAACTAAAATAACAGGTCGCCAGGGTAACTATCAAAAGGAACGAATGCGCTTTAATCGAAATCAAATTAAAGTTGGAGTTACGCCAAAATATGGACCGATATAATCCATCTTTGAACAGAAACTAAGGACTAAGTGAGAAAGAAATATTAGGCTGTAGAAGTTGCGCCGAGTCGATCAAATGGATGGAAAGGGCTAAATCTCATAGTGGCTGATACTTTGCACAGGATTGACTCGGAGGGCTTTTCTACGGTGACGGCCTGTCATATCACTGATTATGTGTTCGTGTTTTTTTCACCATGGTAACGCCAATATATCCTGCAATGCGTGCTTTGAGCTCTTCTGGTCCGTGTCGGGATAGAGAAGAACCCCGGGCCATGCAATGCATGGCATGCATCTGTTCCGTTGGCCAGAGGAAGGAGGAATTTTCTACGGTGACGGCCTGTCATATCACCAATTATGTGTTCGTGTTTTTTCACCATGGAAGCGCCAATATATCCCGCAATGCCTGCTTTGAACTCTTTTGGTCCGTGTCAGGATATAGAAGAACCCCGGGCCATGCAATGCATGGCATGAATCTGTACTGTTTGCCAGATTCCCAACCACTATATGAGTCGGAGGAACATCTCAGTCGCCGAGATCCAAAGCTCATCGTCGTTTAAGAAGCGGAGGAGGACTTGCCTTCCTTATATACCAGTCAGTCCAGTACAGACCTATCTCGTTTGAGCTTGACTTTAGTGACCCATACATGGAATGTATGAGGGTAGCAGAGAAGTGTGGGACTTATGAGGTAACGTGAACATAACGCCGGTGAATAGCTGTGCCTTGCGTTATGTGCCCGACATTAGTTCACTTTTGGAGGGCAATAACCTTCTGTTGCCAGGAGACTTCAATGTTCACCATGAGCTTTGGCATCCCGTCCTAGGCCGACGCAATTGACCGAGCAAAATGATAGCTTTACACTTTGCTGGCTAAACGAGGACACCCCTACGAGCATAAGAGGAAATTGCCACAGCCCTCCAGACACCAGACGTCGGTCTGATAAATGACGTGAGCTGCAAGCCGTTATTTCCCTTGGCTCAGACCATCTTCCGACCATCATCTCCATTTACAGAGAAAAGTTGATTGGCAAGGGTTTAGAGAATCTTCCAATCACCGCTTCATAGAGCTACCCATTCCCTCAATTCCTTGGGTTGCAGAGATAATTTTCCGAGACAGGGAAAGAACCACTCGCTAAATACCTGTCGAAGATCTTATATCAGACCAAATTTCTCAGCAGAGGCGTACGGATTAGCAAATGAGCTTAATGAGCAGTGTCGCACGAACCCGGAAGTCCTAAAAGATAGGGAACATACTCTTGAAATCAACAGGTTTGTAGGCACACATAAGCGGAAAAGGAAACATAGATACGGGATTAACTGAATTGTGGGCAATGGTTATTAAATCACCCTCGAATCCGGGTAAGATGGACGAAAGAACGGCTGTTACTTTCAACGGCGTGACAGTGACGGATCCAAAGAGGTACAAGTGTTGTTTTAACCGGCAGTTTATAGAGCACACGAGATTGATAGGGCGAGGATGAGTGTGCTATGCCTTAAAGGAGGCCATCACAATTTTCGATGAACGAAGTTGCAGACGTCATCCGAAACCCGAAATCATGCAAAGCGTTGGACCGACACGGAACCTCAATGGTAATGCTTAATGAACTTAACGAACCCGGGGTGAATATTTAACAAGTGTCCTTAATCTATCATTAGCCACCCATATTATACCAGAAGCCTAGAAATTTTGAAGCGTGATCCCGCTACTAAAGCAGGCAAGGATGCCAGCAGAGATAAATCAATCGACCAATCTCCTTCTTGTCGCCAGTAGCAAAGATTCCAAAGGCATTACTCCTCCCCATGATTAAAAGTAGTTTTCCATTTGTCCACCACAATCGTATTACACAACATATCCATACATATCAGTCGAGGACTGAAGCAGAACCAGGTTCTTGACCTATTGAAGGCTTTCATTACCGTCAACCAGGCCAAGGTGTTCGAGGATATAGAGAATACTTCTATATACTCAACAATATTTGTGGCCAGCGGCAGTCGTTTATAGAACCCTGAAATGAGAAATCCAAGGCCCGTAGAGTGAAACATGGAGTTCTCCTAGGCGGCGTGTTATCTACGGAGCTCTTTAACCTCTACCTTTCTGAAATACCACACCCTTCAGGCGGCATCGTAATGTATGCGTATGATTGTACGATCTTGGAGTAGGGTCTTATCGTCGATTACATATTTAATAGGTTAAATGTGCACATAGCTGATTAAGAGAAGTTCTTCTGTCGGAGGAATATTAATATATCCGATGCTAAATCTACTGAAAAGAGGCTCCCCCCTGAACATATTGTTCGATGTTGTCCTGATTCCGACCAATAACCACCCAGAAATACTGTGAGTAACGTTCAACAGCATGTTAAGTCGACCGTGGAATCCACAGCTATTTACGTTAAGATCAGAAGTCCTCAAGTCCTTGCCCGGCAGCAATTGGAGTGCTAACAAAGAAATCTGTCTCACCTTTTATAAAGTAATAGGCCGGTCTATGGTAAACTATGCGGCATCAGTGTGGTATCCAAATGTTAGCACTACACTGTGGAAGAAAATTCAAACCTGCCAGAATGCCGAGGTCGTTTTTTTGTTGCCCTAGTGTACCGTTTCAATAATATCTAAAACCAGCTACCATTTGACTCAACACATTTCCCTGCGCATATTAGGATATCAGATCATACTGTGCGTAATCTTTAACCATGTATTCTTATAAACCAAGACATGGGCAAATATTTTTTTCTAATACGAATCATAATTTGTCTTAGATAGATTTTATCAAAAACATATTCCTTTAAAACCTCTTTGGACAAACGTGACCATATACTTTCTAAAAAATGGTCAACAACGAGCCCATCTAAATATTTAATCCACACAAATGTTCCTTGTTGATTCATATCTGACTAAAAGGTTGAGCAATGGGGAAAACTATTCTACTTCATTCTGTTACCACTCACCAATAGTGGGGTTGTAGTTTACTTGTGGAGCGTGCGTTAGTATTTAATATATACCTGACATAATCTTCCTGCTTGCAATTTATTTATTCCATCCCTTTGCCCTTACCCACCCACACCATAATTTTATTCACGCAAGTTCTTGTGGTTTGTCTTCTATAGTTTGATAAAATATTTGTAGTTCTTTCGATAGCAATTGTATAATCCTTTGTGGTTATATTAATTCGAGAAAATTGCTGCTCATACATGCAGATAAACATGATATTGACAGTTCATGTGTGTCATATAATTGGTTAGGGGTAAGTTCGACCGGGGGGATGATGTTCATTGTCTAATGAAAAACCTGCTACATTATTTGACATCTTCTAATTTCCGCATTTTCTTAACATTCTTAATGAACGTGTGATAGATATGTATGTAAGTGTGCGTGTGCCTTGCAATGTTGTATCTTTCTTATTTTTGGAATTCTTTTAGACAAAAGGTTGAATTTTCATAATGAATTAATGTATTTTGCGTAGGTTTAGAAATGATGGGGGAAGAGTTGTTGTACATTAGATTGGTTCCGCAATATTAGATAGTTTGAAGTGAATCTCTTAAGAGAATTTTGTTTTTTGGGTTCGCTAAAGGTATGGAAGACGGCATGTTGGCAATTGTTATTAATGGAAAAAGTACACAGATGTACTAGTAATTTTCTGATTATTGGCTTGAGAAGAGAAGGAACTCTGTCCCCAAGAAAAGTGTATTATGTGTTTTCATATTATGCTTGTGCTTTTCTATCTAACTAGATATCTGCTATCCAAGACAAAACTCGACACCCTTTATTATTTGTGGATATTTGTGGTTGATGCAAATAGTATTGCGACATATTCATTTTTGGGTTGGAGGTATACTATTTTTGTTAACTTCTAATAAACACGCAAGTAAACGGAAGTAAATAATCAGGCTAGAGTTGATATATGAAAATAGTTTTCATGAAGTGAAGGGTTATCAATTTGCCATGATTGAAATTGTTAAAGACTTTTTTATGCAATTTTTTGACATAAGTTGTTTTGAAGACCAACAAATCAACACCCTCTCCATACACAACCGGTGTGTCAACTGGCAGCGGAATAGTTAAGTCCACTCTTTCTGAGACCACTCCCATATCCCATAAACGCCTAAAATTTGTAATTAACTTCAGTTTACATTTATTGTTATTTATTGCTTTTGCGTCGGTTATGAGGCGCATAGTGCCGTATAAAATTACTTCAATTTATTACGATCTCTAGCTATTGCTTTTACTTGAGACCAGCTAAGGTTCTCGTTATTTCAGTATTTAAGATTCTACGAAGAGCCTCTGGGCCGTCCTCTATATAAGGCCCCTTGTGGGTTCCAGTCTAAGGCTTGTCTACGTTGTTTGGGGATTTAGGCAGCGTGTGCCCAACCCATCTCCATTTTTTATTAGCCATTCGTTTTCGATTGGGATTTAGTTGCATCTTCTATGTAATTCGGAATTTGAGATGAAATTAGACCACCATATGTGTAAGATATGCTTTGAGCAGCGGTTCACAAAGCATTGTAATTTATTTGACCCTCTGGTGGATACTAGCAAAGTTTCACATCCGTTTAGATTGGGTCTAGGATAATTTGTAGACCTTTGGTCCCAATTATCGACATATGCAGTGGCGCGAAATTCTTTTCGAAAATTTAATCAAATTCTGTCACCCCAAAATGTCCTGCCATATAATTGCTAGACTTAACTATTTAACCAAATTCATTTTCATAAACATCAAAATATTTGCTCATGCCATTGCGGTGAAATTTTGTTAAAGAAAAACATAAAAATATATTCATTTTAAAGAAATACCAATGTTATGTAAATAGATTTTGGATCTACCTATGTATATGAGTATGTGTACATTATTTCATATTATCTCGGTTCTTTAGAATTTATTCGCTTTTATATAATGTTATAAAAACACCCACTTTTCAGTACCAAATATACATAAAGTTTGCTTAAGATCAAAATTATTCCATTCTAAATCACTTAAATTATCAAAAAGTGTCTCACCTTTAACCATAATCCACCTGACATTGGCATACGTCTGATATGTATTCGACGCGGTCTGCCTGAAATGAAACAAATATGTTATGAGTTGTTGTTGTTGGTTTTATTTTTGAAATTAAATTTAAAATGGGAACAACAATACAAAATATACATATGTACACTATAGCACGTCAAAATAGGGCAACAATATTTTAAAAGATCTGACGATGAAACGCGAAAAATTAATGGAAGACCGAGTTTTTTACGAAAGTTTGTTTAATTACAAAGCTGATGAATTTCATTCCAACAAACGTAGTAATAATGATTTTCATTACAACTTAATTTTAATATGCTTAAATATTTTGTAATTTTTTTCAAAATAATGCAAACGTACAGTGAGTGTAAAAAATATTCGGTTTAGAATATTACCAATAACACTGTGCAGCAGCATTTTTGGGGGGGGGGGGGGGAAATTTCATTAGGAGATGAAAGTCCTTGATGAATATACTAAGAACCCAAAAGAAAATTTTTGCCATAGGTCAAGTTTCTGAGATATCGCGCGTTGAAGTTTTTAATTTTTTCCCTATAATACTTGACAAAATAGATTCATATCTCTGTTTAACGTTGTTGTAGCTTCGTTTTGAGGTGACATGTCTTCAGTCAAATCGATTGGCGAATCCTTTTGTGGAACATTTTGTTCTTCTAACTCAATGCCTTTCATATCCTTTTCGTCCTTTATTTCTTGAACCGTAGTGAAAGTACCACAAGATGAGATTTTTCAACATCCAAATATTCTACAAAAATTTTGCTCAGAAGATTTTACGTACGGTTCTCTTTGACAACTAATCGATTTTGTCCCGTTTTCGTTGTCATTTTTAATATTTATTCGGACTTGGTTCAGAATTAAACTATGTTTTGTTTTTCTGTATATTCGTTATTGGTTATGTATAGGTATGTAGATATAACAATTGGTTATTGTGATTATTGCTTATGTAGACATCTGGGGTGCTTCTGAAATATTTACCACAAATGGCTCTTGTAATGATGAACACGTTAATAACAAATTTTCTTGGAGGATAGATCCGGTTATCTCAGTTTTTGAACAGGATATTCCGACATTAAAACCGATATTTAAACCGGTTTTAAGTAACCGATTATATGTATACCATTAAAAGCTTATGAATTTTTTAAATTAATTTAAAAAGTATCCAAAAATATAGGTTTCAAAAATGTACCCCTACCATCTAGGAGGACGGGGAGTTTTCAAGGGAAGAATTTTTTTATTTGCTGACAGATGAGACTTAAAATACATACCAAAACTTGTTTAAAATTTGTTTACTGTTCAAAAAATCGAACACCAAGTACGAAATGGGTTAAACAGGTAAACAGAGACATACATACATACATACATATGTATATTAACATTATCTAGGTATGCTATATGTATCTGTTAAGAAATTACGATTATTACTATTACTCGAACCACATGAGAATGTGCATCCAATGTCATTAGGTGTATATTTCGCTTGTTTCGGAATATAGTTTGTAAAATGGTGTGAACGATAACTCTCGATGGGAGCAATCGATCTGGTCCAAAATTTGCACATCGTATTATTTCATCCAGTCATGTATCAAGTCGGATATAGTCCATATTAATCCCGTTCTTCGAGTACCTCAATTCAAAATTTTTGTTTTTATTTACGTTTTCTCTATAACGTGGGTGCAATTTAGCATTAAGGGTTCATAGTGATCAAAATACTTCTCCGCCAATAGTTGTGGACATAGGTCCACGTTTTGGTATAGCCCCTAAACAACAATACCGCCCAATTTAAAGTATTGTACAAAATTGTAGCTGACCAGCTAGGTTAGGTGGTAGGTACTTGGTTTACGAAGTGGTCGAACAAATTCGCCTAAAATTGTGGGCAATGGTACATTCGTAACTCAGAATACTTCATGGTGCACGTTTTCTACTTGTTTTTAATTAGGTAAGTACCTAAATAGAGGTTTTAAAATTTTGTATGTAAAAACTATACACATCACAAAAAAAAATAAATAAATAAAAATGTTGCCCCCTCCACTCGATTGGATCCTGGCTACGCCCTTGATCGAAATAATGGTTCTAGACCCCAAGTATGTTTGGACGAAATCCGTTTCAGATAACTTGGAGTTGATTTAGCAATGTCCGTCTGTCTGGCTTGCTGGAGCGCACGATTCGGTCCAAAATTTGACTTCAGTAATACTTTGTCCAAACTTAGTTTAAGTTCGAATATGGGCTATATCGTTCCACTCCATCCCCTACCTCTCCCACAAAAGTTCAAAAATGTTCGCAAAATTTGTACGCACGATAACTCTTGAAGGGAGTTAGCGATTTGGCGCATAATTTGCACATCGTGAAAGTTGTACCAGACATACATAGATGAGTTTCCAATATGGACTCAGTCGGTCCACTCATTCGGGTAACTTTCACACAAAATTTCGGAAAAGTTCAGTTAGGGACCTGCCTGAAAGCTGCAAATGACCCGAACGGATCTGTCCAAAATGTGGCCTTCGTAATATTTTGTCCAAACTTAGTCGAAGCTCGAACATAAGCCATATCGGTCCACTCCGTGAGGTACCTCCTCCAGAAAAGTTCAAAAATGTTCCGAAAAATTGTGCGCGCGATAACTCTTGAAGGGAGTGATCGATTTGGTCTATACATTACACATCTAACATATCTATTAGATATAGATCAGTTTCGAATATGGACTATATTTGTCCACTCCTTAGGGTAGCTCCCACACAAAATTTCGGATAAGTTCACTTTAAGACTTGTTCTCGAGTCACTTTGATTTTTGTTGAAGCACCTTGCATTCGCTGCTTCAATTACGACGGTAAAAGTTTTTTCATGGCGCCATATGTAGTAGCTGGCACAATAACTCTCGAACTGATCAACCGATTTGTTTTCGTCATATTTTGTCCAAACTTAGTTTCAGCTCGAAGATGGTCAATACTGGTCCACAAGCTCTGGTAACTCTCACAATAATTAAAAAATGTCACTAAAATCTTGATCTCCTAAAATTTTGTCCAAATTGATCTAGCAGTATTTCCCAAAAAAGATTATCACATGCTAGAAAACGATAACACATGAACATGTGCTGTAGTTCCATTTTTAAATTTAAAAGGCTTAACTAAATTTTTTAATCGATTAATTATAATCATGATTAAAAAATTGGTTGTTATTAATGGGTAAAAAACTTTTACGCAAAAAAATTTAAAAAAGTCCAACTTTACCGTTTTCTTTATTTTATCTTATATTATTTTATTTTAAAGTATCTTGATACAATTTCCAAAATGTAACTTTTCTCTTAACGACTGCTTTACTTGTTAAATTATTCTTCAGCGACGACATGAAGACTAGTTCTAAAACATTTCTAAAACATTTCTTTTTTTTTTGTATAAATATTATTTTGTTTGTTTATACTTATAAAACGATACAAACCATATATTATATCAATTACGATAAGGCTTCGATTATCATTTGGACTCAATAACATTGTCATACTAAATCATTTGATGAAATGTGTTATTATTATGAATTTCGATAACATCAAATTAAGTGAGAAATGAAAGGAAATATTAACAATGAGTTACATTCCCGTTTCCCTTGTTATAAGGAGGATCCAGTGTATACGCCTCATGTACGAGTATGACAGATAAATACTTGAATTTTTTAATTTATCAACCATATATGAATGAGTTGTGTTACATATATTACACATATTTCATTTATAAATATGTACATATGTATGTACTACTTACTCGGTTTTGTGGACAGTGTTTTTATTTTTTTCCTCTCGACATGGCAATTATCATGTCGGTCATTGCAAGAATGTTTTCAGTCTCTTGTGAATATAAACAAAGGAAAACAGTTTTTTTTCGTTTCGTTGGCTAGTTTAAAATAACAGCATCGGCATCAATTTTAAAATATTTAATAATATGTTTTTGTTGTAGTTGTTTTGTTTGTAGATGGTGATGGCGATGATGTTTAGCTGTCGTTGGCTGGCAGAACAAAAGTCTACAATATAGCCTAACAACAACAACAAAATACCCAATTGTGTGATAATAATAAATGTGTTAAATAAATAAAAATAAACAGAAAATTTACTTTCATGTTTTTGTATCGTTAGGAATCAGTCGAATGCTACAGAATATACATTAGGGTAACCCAAAAATGGAAAGGCCTACCCCCTAAATGTATATTAGGGTTATGACTTTTTACAACCTTGTATCCCTGTATGATATTTTGATGAGTTTTTACCTACGATTACTTTAGATGTTAATTATAAAGTGTTTTAATAAAAACTCTTTCCGCAAAAAAGCTTTTGAAGTTTTTATTTTTCAGAACTTTTGATTTTTTTAAGTCACTGTAAACCAAAATGACATAACCGTTTGTTTCTCACTAATTTTATCATCGTATTATAACATACATATATATAATTTTATTTTATATATAACTTTATTTCATATTTCATAAAAATTAAAAGTGGTTTGTGCGGGACCTTTTTTAATGTTTAAATGTAATAAAAGTTATTTTTTTAGCCATTAATAGGCAAAAGGCCATTCACTTGAGTAGCAGGAAATAATTTTTTGAGCATTTTTTTTTCATTTCAAAGAATTTTTTCAAAATCTTCTTTTTTCAAAGTGGTTTGTGCGAAACCTTTCTTTATAATAAAATAGAATGAATGTTATTTTAGGCATTAATGGGCAAATGTTCATTCATTCTCACTACAGGAAATCATTTTTGAAAAAAATATGTCAGAAAGTCATAACCCTAATGTATAAGTAATATGATTATGACTTTTTGATATTTTTTCTGAAAAATGATTTCCTGTAGTGAGAATGAATTTAGAGTTATCTTGCACCATAGTAATATGTGCCGACAAGGGTTTTTAGCTTTAGGGTCATTATCTCAGGAAGTATTGACTTGTACCGTTGTAAATGAGACCGCTAGAACAACCTACTAAAAACGAGTCAAAACGATGCGAGAGGAGCTCTTAAACTTAATTTTTCCGAATTTTGTGTGGGAGGTACCCGAAGGGGTGGACCGATATAGTCCATATTCCAACCAGATAAATGACTGAATGAAATAATACGATGTATAAAGTCTGCACCAATCACAAACTCCCTACAAGAATTATATTGCGGATTTGCCATTTTGGTTGGTGTTTCTAGGAGCGTTGAGGCCAATAGCTCAGGAAGTATAGACTTGCGCAAAAAAAAATTGTAACGTCGGAAAGGGAGCCGCAAGGACAACCTACTGAAAAAACGATCCGAGATGACCTCTTAAATTTCACTTTATTCAAATTTTGGGTGGGAGGTACCCGAAAGAGTGGACCGTTATAGTCCATATTCTAACCCGATCTATAACTGGAAGGAATAATACTATGTACAAAGTTTGGACCAAATAGATTGATCTCTTCGGCAGTTATCGTTCACACCATTTTATAGAACAATTTTGAACTTTTGTGGTGAAAGTACCCGGAGGAGTGGATCGATATGGCCCATCTTCGAACTTAAACTATGTTTTGACAAAATATTACGATACCCAAAAATTGGTTCGAAGCGGTTGATCCGTTCGAGAGTTATCGTGCGCACCAGCCAGCCAGACAGACGGACATACAGGCAGACGGACAGGTGACATAAAGAAATTGGATGCCTTTGAAATGTGGATCTACCGTCGAATCCTAAAAATTCCATGGACATATTTATTCCCAAATTCAGTGATTCTTTCAAGGGAACTCATTGGAACAATAAAAAGAAGAAAAACGTCATATCTTGGACATGTAATGAGGAACACAAAATACAAACGGCTCCAAACCATAATCACTGGAACAATAGAAGGGAAGCCATTCAGAGGACGGAAAGAAACATCATGGATGGACAATATTCTTAAATGGACCGGCATTGGAAATCTCTCAACCCTACTGAGTGAAGCCAGAAATAAAGACCCTTTAACGGAGATCACGAAAAATATATGAACATACCTTAAAATTTGTAACAAATAATTATATATAATTGTATTGATTGCTTATATTCGGAGATGGAATATGCAAATAAAGATGAAGATAGAATAAATAGTTATAATCGAAAAATTCATTAATAAGAACTACAAAATATTCCAGTCTATGACTGTACGACAAAACCATAACAGGAGTGGTGGATCTGAATATACTACAAACATATCCCTAATTTCGAAAGTAAATTATTTTCGTTGGTGACAAAAGAAGTTTTGGAAGTAACCTGCGTTAATTTTGAGGCATTTGTGGTGTAGGTATCATAAACTTTGGACCTAATTATTCCACTAACAGGCCTATCAAAACAAACAAACAGCCTACATCAAAACAAAAGCCCTTTAACTGAAATTAAGCGAACATTTTGAAGTTCGGTGACGAAGGTACCCGGGGATCTTGTGCGATGTAAATCTTTGATGGACCTTTATGTAGCATTGGAAAAAATTATGAGGTCCAAAATTACGACCAAATTGGATATTCAATTTGTAATCAATGCTCATCAGTAATTTTAGTTAGCACCGGCAGATTTTTAGGGCTTTTAGGCCATTTTCTCAGGAAGTATGGACTTCACCCGAAACAGATATACCGTCGTAATAGAGAGGATAACTAGTTGCAAAAAATTGTGTTTCGGTCGATCCGTTCCAGAATTATTGTGGGCACCAGCCAACCAGCCAGCCACACGACGGGCAGGACTAAATTGATTCTAAATTTTTCTTTTCGTCCTAACATACCCATTATTTTGATGAGACATAATTTCTTCGTATCAAAGTGTTGTTAGCCTCGTCAGCGTAAAGGCTGAGGGTATAAAAACGTTGTTATTAACGGAACATTTCCTTAGAAACCCGAGCCAACGTGGTGCAGTGGCTTGTCTTTATGTTACGTTTAATGAAAACTAAACTGCTGCAATCGTTTTCACAAGTTTACTCATTTATTAAATTCGACATATAACAACACGTGCCGCAAATTTTAACGAAATGTTTGTGTAATTTTTTCTTTTTCTCAGTATAAGTAGCCAAATATATTTTCTAATTTTTTCATAACTACTTAAGAAAACAAACAAAAAACTAATTTTATATCAAACAAAACAAAATCATTTTCTGCTCTATTGAGAATTTCTTAATATTCGCCATTTATGTTATAGAGATTCAAAATGACATATTTTGGATAACTTTATCAAAACAAGGTAAATAACTTTACAGGTCATTGATTGTGCCTAGTTTGCCATTTCGTTTCATTTGTTTGCATGAGTGAGTGACTGGCTAGCTGGCTGACACACTCACATACATAAATATCTATGGTATGTATATCTTATAACAACGCAAATAAGCAGACAAAACTTATTTAAGTTCACAATGAACAAAACTTTTCAATATTAATCAAAGTTTGACAACAACAACGAAAACAATATCCATCCCTAGCCAAATCAAGCATTTACGCAGCATTGTTTGATACACCCAATCAGTTTAGTTTCCATTAAGTTTTTGTTGATTTGTAAGGATATTTATATATATGTACAATATACTCCCTCCCATGTATTCAATGCTGCTATAGTGGATTTTCCATGTTTTTCTTTGCTAGTCTTGACACGAAGTTACTTGGATCTATAGTATATTTTTCTATGAATATTATACCCATGCCCTTCCTGCGTGTATTCATTCCTTTACATCATACAATCTATGAAATTGCGCTCCGTTAACGTTGTAATGGAATGGAAGAGACAAGTTGTGTTCAATGTTTTTTTTTGTTTTCTTTTGATGTTTGCAACAATACTCTAAGGAAAATCGTATGTAAACAACAAGTTAAAGTAGATAACCCAGCAAACGTTTTAATGTGATTTAGTTGTTCGTTTTGTAAGACAAAAATTTAAATACATGAGAGCTAAGGGAAATAAAAATTATTATCAGGAAGAGGAGAACTAAATGTCGTATGAACATTTACCACCGGCGATACAAAACACAATGGTAACTATGTCAAAACAACGTCTCTAAAGGGACTTCATGTTTTATTTGGTATTGCACACAGTATACATTTTCCAACAATGAAATACCAACTCTAATATAAGATTTATCGGAAAATAATTTGACCTATGTGCGGGAGGTATGAAAAATAGTGGATCAAATTATTCCATTAACAGATCTAACACCGTCTGAAGAAGGTGTCCTAAAAAATAAAATGTTTTTATTGCAGTGCATATCTATCAAATTTATTTCCATTGATCCAACAGCACTAAATTCTATATATTATGGCAATCGATGAACTCCCAGAAGAATTTGTTATTATATCGCATTTTGTATGGAGCCATTTGCGGATTTTTTCGAAATTGCTGTACAGATCATCTTAATTTATTGTCCAATCGATTTGAATCGTGGTGAAGTAGTGGTAAGCATGTCCGCCTTGTACTATGAAGGTCTGCGGTTTAATCCCCGCCCGGAATATTAAATTTTTCGGCGGTGGCAATACCTATCAGTGTAATTTGGACTTACATTTCCTGATAATTCTGTACAAGTTGTGGCGTAAGACACGCCGTTCGGATTCGGCGATAAAAAGTAGGTCCCATTTTATTGAGCCAAAATGAATAGGCTGGCACTCATTGGTATGAGAAAAGTCTCCCTTGTCCCTTCGGGAATGTTGTGGGGATGCATATGTGTGTATGTATAGTTTGACTTTATTTTTACTATATAAACTATGTCCGTTAATAACAAATATTACAGCCTTGGTGAGGCGTTAACATAAAATCATGTGGAATATTATCAAAATTTAATCCGATTCCAACCAAAGTTGGAATACATGGTTTATGCTAAATTTTGGAGCAATAGAGAAATCTGGACAGATTTTCAAAAAAAAAAAAAAGAAAATCGTAGCACTCATTCTTAGGCTTTAATTATGAAACGGTATTTTTTCCAAACCGATTAAGCCATCCGACCTGTACAACGATGTATTGAAAATTCATTTTAACCTATACAAATTGTTATGTAAGCAAAGATCTAAATTAAATTTAAATTTAAACAAAAAAATACACGAAACTAATAAAGTAGATCCCCCGACCGGACAAACTTCGCGTGGAAGATAAATCTAAGCCAAGGTGGTGGGAACCTATTTGAGGCACTCTATCAATTTAAATCATAATCCTATAATTTTTAACAGGTAAGAAGTCGTTGGCATCAACGTAACTGATATGGATGACTCGCTGTAAGTGACTGGCGAGTAGCGGATGAATTTAGAGAATTTTCTACGGCTAGACTTAAAACTATCAATTCTTAAAACTTAAATAGACTTAAACACCACTAGGAACTATCTGACCACGGTTACACTTCTCCGGATGTGTAACCTTGGCGCTACCATATCTGGAAAGAAATCCCAACCCATATAATGGAATAAAGTCCTTGTTTGTCCTAGAGCGGTTTGTAGAAGGGCATATAACAAGACCAATAGAACCAAACTCAAGTTCAAGAGTGGGCTGAAAAAATCCAAACTAAAACCGTGGATAAGCTTGAACGAGTAAATTGTGGGAGATGATTCAGCTCCAGGGTTCATTAAGATACTGCCAAAGGATCCAAAATATTTTGGAAGTATCAAGCGACCCGATAGAGCGAGAACAAACTTCAGTATAGAAACATTGAAACTGGCCAGTAGGTTCAATGTTTCTATACTGAAGTTTGTTCTCGCTCTATGGGGTCGCACAGATTTTGCGAACTGTAAGGATGTACAAAACCATCACTGCTGGAGGATGGGATGCGTAATAGGGTTATGACTATTTGATGATTTCCTGTAGTGAGAACGAATGAACTTTTGCTTATTAATGCCTAAAAAGTTTCCGTACAAACCACTTTGATTTTTTAAATACATTGGAAAATACAATATCTATATTCCCTCCGTCCCCATGTCCATAAAAAAGTTCTTACTTTAGTAGCAGAGACTACGCTAAGGAACCTATTGTAAGGTCAAGGGAGTTGTCCGTCTACCAAATGAAGATTATACCAAACGTGTACCTATGTCTGTATAAAGACATTTTTTTATGCAAATGTTTTCTAACCGCTGGAAACACCCAATTACAGCCCATTCGGTGAGCCAATGAAACTAATACCTTCAAAATTTCTTAAAGCGACACGTTATATGGTGCCATAACAAAAGTGGACCCATTTTCAATACCAATATTTCTACGAGCCTACAATACGTTCGACCTAAATTGTATTCGCCTACTTCAATCCGTTTGGACGCTAGAGTGATTTCCACAGCCTGATAAAGACAGACAGACAGACAGACGGACAGAGGTGGAGGCAACAGCATCAAAATATCAAAAAACGTGCGCACTAGGGTTATGACTTTTTTACAACCTCGTATGACTTTTTTACAACCTGTATGATATTTTGATGAGTTTTTACCTAAGATTACATAAAATCTTAATAATAATGTGAATTGATAAAACAAACTTCCGCACAAAAACCTTTCAAAGTTTTTATTTTTCAGAATTTTGGAAAAATGTTTGAAATCAATGTAAGCCGATATTTTAGATTTAAATTATACCTTTTTCTTTGAAAAAATGTATGAAATAAAAAAAATCAAAAATTTTTTTCTTTGCAAGAATCAATAACAGCCTGTTTCACTATGTCGAACGAAAATAAAAAATTCTAAACCCGTGTCTGATTTTCAAATTTTGTAGTTTTTTTCGAAGCGAAAACAAAGTCAATATTACCATGAAAAACAAAGTTTAGGTGTTTTTCGTTCGCATTCATTTTCTTTCGATATAGTGAAACAGGCCATATGCCTGATAACTATAATAACGTTTATTCCATTCAAATATTAAAAAAATCACCTACAAACCACTTTGAAAAAAAAAATGATTTTTTTAATTATATCTTTAAAACAAGTAAGAAAAGTCTATAGTCGGACGGAGCCGACCATGGTATACCCTATACCACTATCCCTGACAATCGCTCTCCAAGGAACTTCTTTTCAATGATTGTGAAAATTTAATTATCAAATATCAGAGATGTAATGTATAATACTTATGACCAAAACCAAAAAGTTATCTAGCATGACAAAGACATTTTTGTAGCAGGAAAGGAAAATTTAGTTCACACAAACTAAAATGTAATGAAACCCACTTATGTAGTACTACTACTTCCGTTGTTTAACCGCTACGTTATTGAAATTTTTACCAATTTCACACAAAAGTTTCAGTCCATTTAACCCGCTAAGTATTATCAGATCTTCACGTTGGTTTGTACGCTTCTTCTTCATCATAAACTCAAACTTTGTTTAAAATTTTTCGGGTTATTATTTTGACCTACAGAGCCGCTACAAAATTGGTTAAAACTTTGTTTTTGGTCCATTTCATTCCCTGAACATTTCACGATCATCAGCAAAAACTAATCATTTCTATTCTGGCCCGAACCCAACCTCCTTAAAAAATTCGTTACAATCGGTCCATAATTGCGGCCTTAAGCCTGTTTGCAATTATTAATGGACGCTAAATCGCTTTATCTCGTCGAGATATGAATTTTGGCATACCAAATAAGGGGTCTAGGGCGAATATTTCGTGCTGTTACATAAACTTTTGGAGAGACAATATGTAGCATGGGATAAAAATGTGGTTCTCTACACAGAACCCATTATATATTAGGCAGTAGGCCCGTTATCTAGCAAACACTTTATTGCAATTTACATCAGAGGAAAGGTCAGTAGTTTTTTTCCATATGTAGGCCACTGTGCGAAATATATATGTCCGCAAGGAATTAAAATATCGACCAAAAAAATTTTTATATTTTTCATACAAAAGTAGTTGTCCATTTCACCCGCTAAAGAATATCAGATCATCATTCAAAATTGTAGGTATCTTTTTCGACCTATACTCTTACCCGGTGCAAAATTTCGTGACCATTGATGTATAATTGAGTTTGTTATTACACTACAAAGAAATAACGGAATATATTAGGCTGTAACTCTGTTATCTGATCATGCACACCAACATAATTGGCATCAATTGAAAGGTCAAGCGTTCCACTTTCAAGTATATCTCACTTGTCCGGAATGTCACTTCCAGGCATTAAGATATAAGCTGTATATTAAAAATTTTCACAATTTTCACACAAAAGTTTTGGTCCATTTAACCCTCTAAATATTATCCGATCGCCATCTCAAATTGCAAGCTTCTCCTTTGTGATATACTCTTACCTTATTTAAAATTACGCGTTGATCGGACTATTATTGAGACCTACTGAGCCACTAGAAAATTGGATAAATATTAAGTTTTTGGTCCATTTCACCCGCTAAATATTTCACGATTATCACCAATAAGAATAGGGATCTATTCTGATCTGAACCCGACCTCCATACAAAATTTCGTGACGATCGGTCCACAATTGCGGCCTGGAGCGTGTTTACAATTTATAATGGACAGACGGACGGACGGACGGACGGACACACATCTCAAAATCGCTTTATCTCGTCGAGATATGAAGATTGCTATACCACATTGGGGGTCTCCGACGAATATTTCGCGGTGTTACATGAATTTTTACCAAAACAAACTTATAATACCCTTTTCCACATTGTGGTATAGGGTATAAAAAAACGTTTACGACATTTGTATGATTCTCGGAATTAAAGAAAATAAGTTTTATGTCAGTTTGGTTATCTCGCGTGGCTCTTAAATTTATTTTCAATTATATATCCGCTTACAGTCACCGCAAAAAATTGTCTATAATTCTGATAAATTCAGATTATTTTACCGAATCACCTTAAAATTAAGATTTTATATAATCTTATGTAAAAACTCATCACGCTATGATACAGGGATATGAGGTTGTAAAAAAGTCATAACGCTAATTAACACATATGTACATGCATACATTTTTCGAGTAGATTGTGTGTTAAGTGGTGTCGTATAATGGACACGGCTGAATTCATACATATTCGTGCGAAATAGTTTTTAAGGAGATAGATAGATCATATTCTTAAGGGTCAATTATGGATAGCAACTCAATTGTAGGTGCCTTGCCAGAAGAGAAAATCATGTAATTAAAATGATCAGAGTTTTGAACATTCAGCTATTAATTGAATTGTAAAAACAGTACAAGTTTTACTGCGGAAATAGAAAATTCTATTACTAAATTTTCTGTGGGCAACGCAACTGTATTTGGGTTGCTATCCATAATCGATCCCATAGATTATTCTGGGGATCGGAATAAATCTTATTCCATTTCAGTTTTAGAAGATTGTTCGACAGAGGTTTCAGAGTGAAGGTATTGACATCTGCATGAGAGGAAAAGGAACAACTGCGCTCAACGGTTTAGAGCGCAGTTGCTCCTTTTCTAATCAAATGAATCGTCGATGCATTAAGATGGGATATCCTGATCTAAACCGATGTTCATTTGTGGCGGGTTACAGAAAACACCTATTTTTTCAATAACTGTTTTCGATTTCTCTGAAGTCCTCGATTCTCATTCGGTTTGCTGGTGTATACTTATTTCTCAATGCCCTGCTGTCATTGTTTGTTTTTCTGTTATTTTGTTGCTGATAGAAGTTTGCGAGCAGAATGAGAAGAAAACTTTGAATATTTATTTAAGTTTTAGTTCTTAGAATAAGAAAAAAATGAAGCAACAGCAAAAGCAACAAACATTAAATAAACTCAATGTACAGTGAAGATGGGGAACAAAACATATATTAAGTGGAATAAGTTTTGTTACTGCCATTCTGTGAAAAAGTATTTCAATGATAAATGACAACTATACGCATATGTATGTAAGTATCTCTTGAAAACTTTATTAATATTAGCATAAATTATTATTTCTAAGCGATTAAGTAATTAATGCCAAAAATAAAACATTACGAAGAAGATATTTAAAGATATCAAAGATATTTAAAGAAAAGGAAATTAGGCTCGTTGTCGTCTATTTTATTTTGTTGTTTTCGAAAAGGTCCGGCAAAATACCAACACTGTAGTTTTAATATCGAGTCGATATACAATTTGTGAAGAAATTTTCGTTTCAATTCAATAATGACGATTCGGGAATCTGAAAGTATAGTGCCCGCCTTCCCGATAGCCAATTTTATCCAACTTTTAAGAACTTCTTGTTTTTAAATTTAAATCGACACAACTGGCTTCTTTACAAATAACCAGTAATTTTAATCTAAACTGTCAATGTGAATCTTTTAGAAATTGAGAGGAAGGACTGTAGTTGCGGATCTCGCCTATTTTGACTATTTTGATAATAACATATTTCTTTTTTTTTTGCACAGAATATAAATCATTTTGGTATATAAATTTTAAAGCGCACCAATCTACCTTAATTTTTTCTGTTAAAAAACTTCTTAAAATCATTTACCTATTTTCTTAAATTTTCTTGTCCCTAAAAATCGCATTAAATTTTTCGATTCAAATTTTTAAATGTCAGCGAATAGTTTTTTATGTGAAAACAATCAAATCGCCAAAAAAACAAGTTCAATCTAAGTTTATATGGTCTATTATTTTTTATATTGAAAATCTGCATAACCTCATATTATTTTACATGAATTCAAATCGAAATCAAACATATGAAGTTTAAAAGCTCACACACAAACACAATATGCTTTTATTCCCACATTTTGGTGATGGAGGCAACACACTGCCTTTCATTCAAAATATTTATTTTAGATTTAGACACACGTATCACCAAGCATATCACCCCCTTGCGTTATGCTGGTCATTCATTGAAATCCATGGGGAATACGTACGAATAATAATAGTGTTTACCTAACAAGCAGCAGCCATTGCCACAGAGGAGTCACTATCAACCACATCAACATCAAAGGAACACACAAAACTACTCACGCCAATTGATGTGAGCCAAAATGGCAACACGAATAGCAAAGTTTGTTTTTTTTTTCTTTTTTTGTTCATGCTATATTGCAACCAATACCTCTCCCCATCCCCAAAATTGGATATAATCAGACAAGTGTAGACCAAAACGAAATCAGCATAGGAACAAACATGAAAAAATATGTTTGGGTTAAAAATGCTATTGAAACAACATTGTTGCTTTAGTGCGGACATGCCATCGATAACACGCCAGAACTAGTGGCAGCAGGAAATACATATTACAACTTCAACAAAAAGTGGCAGGAAAACAACAACTGCTATCGTCACAGCCAAGTTAACAGAATGGATGGATGGAGGATGGAAGAACATGAAATCAGACGCAAGTGAATACATGATATTTGGCGAAGTGCAAATTTTAGAAAAATTTATAAGAAATAAAGACAAAAATTGCAACTGAATTTCGAGAAAAATCATAACGGATACGTCTTCAGGGATACGTCATCAAAGGCAAGAGAGTCCATTTGAGACTTTAATATTTTTGCCTTCGACTGAAAGGTCGAGTCTTCTTTCAATTTCTTACTTTTCTTTCAATTTTCCCATTAACTCAGCATCTCCAGAATTGGCTCCATCATAGGACTTTTTAAGAGATATTGTTGCTAACAGAGAAATCATTCCAAAGAAGACTTCGCCATATCGCACTGTTTCCGCAAACAAAAAATAAACAACTAACAAGTTGCTCCGCTTAGGCCGATCATTTTATTTTTTGGTTTGGTTTATATGGTTCTATACCAAATGAGTAACCTATATACACAATTTTTGGTAGACATGTTTTCTAAAGTCTAGAAACACAAAATTCTTATTTACAATCCAATCGGTGGGTGAATGTTATCAAGACCTTCAAAACACTTTATATCTACTTTACCATAAAGTGTACCTCAAACTGGCTATTTTCAATACCACAACTTCTACGGATCTAAACCTCATTTGGCAAAAATTGTAAAACGGACAGACAGGCAGACGGACGAACCTGGATATATCAATGTAGAATTTCATGCGCAGTTTCTTATATCCACCCGAACCCCACTATTTGTTCAAGAATATTTAAGATTTTCATGAGATGCAAAAAACCTTTCCTACTTTTCCATATATTTCCATTATTTGCTCTCATAATTCCTCTCTTGTTTGGTAAATGCTCACAACTTTGTTCTCTTTTTTTTTTTTTTTTTGAATGGTCTCATTACATTGACACACATCAACAAACCACAACACAACTCAACCCAAGGACCAAAGGTCAATTTTCACGAAAATGTTCTAAAGGCCGCATTTTTGGTCCAATGGATGAGAAAACTTTACCAGTTCATTGTTGTGACTCACAAACTATTTCTACAAAAAATGATGATGATCGGTTAACGATAACCCGTGCCCCCTGACCGATCTTTATTTCGATAGTACTTTGTCAAGTACTAGATCCAAAGACAAAAATTGCAACTGAATTTCGAGAAAAATCATAACGGATACGTCTTCAGGGATACGTCATCAAAGGCAAGAGAGTCCATTTGAGACTTTAATATTTTTGCCTTCGACTGAAAGGTCGAGTCTTCTTTCAATTTCTTACTTTTCTTTCAATTTTCCCATTAACTCAGCATCTCCAGAATTGGCTCCATCATAGGACTTTTTAAGAGATATTGTTGCTAACAGAGAAATCATTCCAAAGAACACTTCGCCATATCGCACTGTTTCCGCAAAACAAAAAATAAACAACTAACAAGTTGCTCCGCTTAGGCCGATCATTTTATTTTTTGGTTTGGTTTATATGGTTCTATACCAAATGAGTAACCTATATACACAATTTTTGGTAGACATGTTTTCTAAAGTCTAGAAACACAAAATTCTTATTTACAATCCAATCGGTGGGTGAATGTTATCAAGACCTTCAAAACACTTTATATCTACTTTACCATAAAGTGTACCTCAAACTGGCTATTTTCAATACCACAACTTCTACGGATCTAAACCTCATTTGGCAAAAATTGTAAAACGGACAGACAGGCAGACGGACGAACCTGGATATATCAATGTAGAATTTCATGCGCAGTTTCTTATATCCACCCGAACCCCACTATTTGTTCAAGAATATTTAAGATTTTCATGAGATGCAAAAAACCTTTCCTACTTTTCCATATATTTCCATTATTTGCTCTCATAATTCCTCTCTTGTTTGGTAAATGCTCACAACTTTGTTCTCTTTTTTTTTTTTTTTTTGAATGGTCTCATTACATTGACACACATCAACAAACCACAACACAACTCAACCCAAGGACCAAAGGTCAATTTTCACGAAAATGTTCTAAAGGCCGCATTTTTGGTCCAATGGATGAGAAAACTTTACCAGTTCATTGTTGTGACTCACAAACTATTTCTACAAAAAATGATGATGATCGGTTAACGATAACCCGTGCCCCCTGACCGATCTTTATTTCGATAGTACTTTGTCAAGTACTAGATCCAAAGGCGAATTTTCAATATCCCGCTCAACGGGTCACAACAATGAACTGGTAAAATGTTCTTCATGGATTGGAATATAATGGTTACCTGTAGAGCGATCTCCTGAAAATTCGCCTTTGGCGCCAGTACAAAGTACTATGGAAATAAAGATCAGCCAGGGGCACGGGTTATGGTTAACCGATCATCATAAATTTTTGCAGAAATCGGTTTTTAGCCACAACAATGAACTGGTAAAGTTTTCTCATCGATTGTTGTAGAACTATTTTTATACCCTCAGCCTTCAGGCTAGAAAGAGTATATCGTCACCATAAATACCCGAAGACGTAACCCACAAAATCAAAACTTTGCAGGAGAAGAAAAAAACGTTATAAAATGAAAAAACTGTTTTATAGAATATCAATCTTATGATTGCGAGTATTTGGAGTATTATCAATCATGTACGAAGGGAATACGTAATGAAATTAAACCGCGAAAACGCTTGGTTTTGGGATCCGTCATTACAACAACATCTGCAATTTTATCCCATTTTCCGAAAAGCCATTTCCTTAATAGGATCCTTATTTTTTAACGTAGAAGCTTGAAATTGTGCCAGAGCATGTATTTTAGCTTTACGTATCAGATTCCGTCAAAAAACGAATTTCGATTTTCATCTGGGTTCCGTCTTCGGGCATTTATAGTGACGATATACACTTTGATACGACCAACAAGTGAGCAAAGGCTATAGTGGGGATGGGCCGACCATGTGATACCCTACACCACTACCCCTGTGCGTAAGCATTTCACTGGTAAACATTTCTTTTAGGGAATATAATCCGACTACCACCAAAAATAATATGCCTCTTTCTCTCTGGGACCTTGATACGACCAACAAGTGAGCAAAGGCTATAGTGGGGATGGGCCGACCATGTGATACCCTACACCACTACCCCTGTGCGTAAGCATTTCACTGGTAAACATTTCTTTTAGGGAATATAATCCGACTACCACCAAAAATAATATGCCTCTTTCTCTCTGGGACCCCCAAAAGCAACCAAAATTTCGTGACCATCCGATCAAAATTACGACCTGTAGCTTGATTGCAAAAAAATGGAAGAATTGGATGCATTACCGACTATTGTGGTATCTCCCTTGTTTGACCACCTTCGCCAACCTGCTTTACACCAATGTAAAGGTAATATTTTCTTCTTCCATTGACAGGTTTTGCCGTTGGAATACCACTACTAGAAGCCGATATATTGACAAAGAATAAAACTTTGAATTTGTCTCCAAATGAGTTTTTCCCCATTCCGACCCCTAAATATTATCCCACTATCACCAAAATCAATAGGCTTCTTCCTCTGTGGGGCCCCCATCTACCCCCAAAATTTTGTCACTATCCGATCAAAATTCCAACTTGTAGCGATTACAAAAAATGGAAAAATTGGTTTTATTACTGAATTTTGCAATATCTCGGTTTGCTCACTTACGCCAACATACTTTTCATCAATATAAACGAGATCTTTTCTTCTTCCATTGACGGGTATTCCTTTTGGAATACTCCAACCAGAAGCGGAGATATTCGCATAAAAAAAACGTTGACTTTCCTCCACATAAGCTTTTCGCCTATTCCGACTCCTGAATATTATCCGACCATCACCAAACTAAATAGGCTTCTTCCTCTGTGGGACCCGCATCCACTCCCAAAAAATTCGTGACGATCCGATCAAAATTTCGACCTGTAGCGTGATTACAAACAAATCAGAAAATGGGATGCATTACCGACTGTTGTGATATCTCTGTTGTTTGACCACCTACGACAACCTACTTTATATCGTTGTAAAGGTGATATTTTCTACTTTCCTTGCCTAGTTTTGCTTTTGATATACCTCTTAAAGAAACAGAGATATTGGCTTTGAAATAAAATGTTGACTTTTCTCCAAATAAGTGTTTGCCCATTCCGACCCCTAAATATTATCGGACCATCACCAAAATCAATAGGCTTCTTCCTCTGTGAGACCCCCATTAACTCTCAAATTTTCGTGACGATCCGATCAAAATTGCGACCTGTAGCGTGATTTCCAAAAAATAGAAAAATGGGATGTATTACCGACTATTGCGATATCTCCGTCATTTGGTTACCTACGCCGATCTAGTTTGCAACATTGTAAAGACGGGATCTTCTACTTTCATAGTCAGTCTTTGCTTTTAAAAAGTTTACAACTAAAGCTGTCATATTCGTCAATATAATTAAAATCGCAAAAATGAAAATTGGCGTTTTATTTGCTACTATTGTGATATTTTCGTTTTTTTTTATCACCTACGAGGACCTACTTTACATCATTAGAAAGGTGATATTTTCTACTTTAATTGTCAGGTTTTGCTTTTGGTATACCCCATATAGAAGCTGAGATATTCGCTTTGGAAAAAAACATTGTCTTTTTATCCACCTAAGTTTTTTGCACTTTCCGACCCCTAAATATTATCCGACCATCACCAAAATCAATAGGCTTCTTCCCCTCCGGGACCCCCATTAACATGCAAAATTTCCTGACGATCCGATCAAAATTGCGACCTGTAGCGTGATTACAAGGTTTAGATGGACAGACGGACGGACTGACGGACGGACACACATAGCCAGATCGGCTCAGCTCGTCGAGACATTCATTTTGGTATATATATAAGTATGGGTCTACGACCATTATTTCGATGCGTTACAAACTTTTTGGGCAAAACCAACTTATAATACCCTCCCCACATAGTGGTGTAGGGTATAAAAATGTGCTTCATCGAAATAACGGTTTTAGACCCCAGTATGTTTGGTCGAAATTCGTTTCAGACAATTTGGAGCCGATTTAGCCATGTCCGTCCGTCTGGCTCGAACGGATCAACCGATTCGTAATAATTTGTTCAAACTTAGTTTAATTTCGAAGATGGGCCATATAGGTCCACCAAATCGGCTACCTCCCCCACATAAGTTAAAATTTTTGTGCAAAATGATTTGGTCCAAATTTTGCACATCGTATTGTTCTTTCCAGATATAGATCGCGTTCTAGTATGGAGTGTATCGGTCCACTCCTTCGAGTAGCTCCCACACAAAATTCGGATAATGTGAAGTTTAGGAGCTCCTTACGGATCGTTTTGAATTTTTTTCAGTAGGCTGTCTTTGCGGCTCTCTTTACGACGGTACAATTTTTTTCTTGCGCAAGTCCATACATCCTGAGATATTGGCCTAAAAGCTCCGCAAGATAATTTTCGCTGATAGTTTCGGATTGATGCAGACTTTGCACATCGTACTATTTCATCCAGTCATGTATCAGATTGGAATGTGGACTATATCGGCCCACTCCTTCGGATACCTCCCACACAAAATTCGGATAAAAGTGAAGTTAAAGAGCTTCTCTCGCAACTTTTTGGAAAACTGGTTTAATGAATTCAATCGTGGTTGACACTAGCAAAACAACGAAGGTCGTGAGAGTTGGCCAAAACCGGCCGTTGTGCCAGAAAAAAATTAAGCCGTTCGTGAGATAGAAGCATACTTGGGAGTTGGATGGATTTTTCTCGCTAGATCCAGCACAATTGGCCAATCGCTCAAAAAAGCTCTTGTGCATTGGTGCAAAGAAATTGTGAATAAAAACAATCGCGGTGCTTCAAACGACATTTATAAGATCGTCACAGACAAATTTTGCTCGAAATAAGACAGGAAGAATCGACCGTTTGGGTCTTCGAAAGCGAGCCAAATCCAACGAAAGTTGTTCATGGAAGAAGACCTTGGAAGCAAATGGTTGCCTGTTTCTTCGACAAACTGACCGTGTGGCGACTATACGGCTTTGGAAATGTAGAACGGTTAATTCCGAGTATTACACTACAATTTGTTTGCCTGAAGTCTCCTGAGGTATTCGAAAAACGAAGAAGAGAATACGAATCGTTCTGCATCATGGCAATGAGAGCTCTCACCCATCGATTCAAATCAGTTCTAATCGAGTTAACGCCTCGAAATTTTAAACATAGTTTTATAACGAGCCCAAAAGGGAGAAACACATTTGGGTGTATCCCCCATAGAAAGGTACCCCCGATTTTTTATATTTTGACGATTTTAGCCAAATTTTCCAGTCGATTTGGCTGTAATTTTGCATTTTGTGTTCTGAGGGAACAACATACTACCTTGCAAGAAATGTTCAATATAAGTCCAAGTTTAGGTATAGCTCCCATATAAACGTACCTCCCAATATTCGGTATTTTGACGATTTTAGCCAAATTTTCCAATTGATTTGGCTGTAATTTAGCATTTTAAGTTCTGAGGGAACACCATACCTCCTTGCAAAAAATGTTCAATATAAGTCCACGTTTAGGTATAGCTCCCATATAAACGTACCTCCCTATATTCGGTATTTTGACGATTTTAGCCAAATTTTCCAACCGATTTGGCTGTAATTTAGCATTTTCAGTTCTGAGGGAACACCATACCTCCTTGGAAAAAATCTTCAATATAGGTCCACGTTTCGGTATAGCTCCCATATAAACATACCTGCCGATTTTCGGAATTTTCGCGATTTTACAGGCGTGGTATAAGGGGAATAACTTACATGGTGGCAGATGGTGGCAGCTGGTTTTCTTTTAATTTTAAACTAGAGACTTTCCCCTGTATTTTATTTAAAAAAAATATATGGACTTGCCCTTACGGGGCCAATATTAATAAAACTCAACATTAATTTATAGCAATTATATTAAAAATAGCATTTACAAAGAATTTATTTTTAAGGAACTAAGAAAACAAATTTTGAATTTGTTTTTTTCGGAAGAATACTGTCAATACCATCAACTATAAGTTTCATTGTGGAAATTGTACATTTACCTCTTAATTTTTTTATAATTTCACTCATAAACTACGAATGCTTAGCGGATCTTTTTTCGTTTTTAAGGTACCACATACAAATCTCAACTTCTTTGACTTAACTTGGCACATTACCGCTGTAAATTGGCAAAAATAATACGGGATAATAAAAATTTAATGTGTTCAGAGAATATTTATTTCAATCGCAATCAAATTTGTCTACATAAATTTTTCGATTTTTGTCCACGGGCGGAACCACAATGCAGCGCCTGTTTGACCGGACAAAACGTGGAATTGATGGCTCATGCGCGCGAACAGCCCTGACTGGGGATCCAATGACTTCATCTGATTCCAGCACATCAAGAAAAAAGGCGTGGTCAACGATTTTCGTCGCCATTAGATGCTCTAAAAGCGTTCAAAAACCATGTTTTGGATATGTCTAAATCAAGTACGCTTAGGCTAAAAACTGTCAAACTTTCCTAAACAATGCTGTGTGTTGCCTAAACCAGAAGGTTTTTTAGTGCCAATCGTATGGCGGTCAAAAGCTTGATTTAAAATTTTATCAACATCCGGGTTAAAATGGTTTTGTTGGGAAAAACATCTGATAATGGGTTTGTTATATATCTATCTATAGGGTATATTGCTAAAGCGACTGATACCTTTTTACTTGCTTATATTTAAAACAACAAACTTTACTCCATTATTAATAACAACATTGTGTGTTGATTGACTATTGAGAATTCAAACAAAATCACATATATCAGCCAACTGGTCCCAATAGAACAAGTATTATTTATTTGCTGTTCTTTCCCTACAGCTCTTTTAAGCAACTTTACCATTCATCTTCATTCTCCATCAATATCGTGCATTCATTGTTAGTTGTTTTTTCTGTATTTTGTTCCCGAAATATTTATTTATGATACCATATTTTCTCATCAAGTATATGTATGTATGTAATGTGTCACCGTACGTCCCTTTTCACACTGTCCTGTTTAAGATGCGCCACTTATTATTGGTGACAAAAAAAGGGCAAAACCTTTTTGTAATGGAGGGAAATCAGGCAGCATACGGAGTAGCAAGAACGTGAGATAGTAGCAGGGTGTTTGTCCATAAAATCTACTTGAAGATATGATGTGTTTTGTTTTTTTATTTTTTCTCGAAGACGCCAAAAAGGATGGTTAAAACAAAAAAGTGTCCCTTGTGTTGTTATTATGGGGTATATTGCACGGATTGTTAACCCAAACTATATTTATTGTATTATGCCATACATATTTCATTTCTTGTTATTTTTTCGTGTTTAAGTAAACATGAAAATCTACTTGTTTTGCATTACGAAATGGGGGAGCAAGTGATAGATAGAAAAACAAATTTCCATGCTGGGAAAACAAGCAGGCGGGAAAAAACAAGCGCATTGTATTGAACTCAACCCATTATGAAACGAAACTTACACGCCCAACTCCATCATTATTCTATAACATTTTTTGCTGTTTTCGAAATAAATTCACATTTGATATACTTTCTGCATGTTTTTGCATAAATCGTTTATATCAATTTATGAATATTTTTCTTGTACATAGTTATTTCCCTTTTTACAATTTTTTTTTTTTTTTTTTTTTT
Organism: Musca autumnalis; assembly: GCF_047663935.1. Classification (NCBI taxonomy): domain Eukaryota; kingdom Metazoa; phylum Arthropoda; class Insecta; order Diptera; family Muscidae; genus Musca; species Musca autumnalis. The sequence continues at coordinate 160,637,206 of NW_027411644.1, forward strand.
GAAATGAAATAAAAATTGTTCGGTTGAAGAAAATTTTATGTCATTTTAGTTATAATTTCGATGTTTACTTTGCTGCTGTAGTGGGAAACAACGACCAGTGTCAAAAATATAAGCGTAAAAATGCAAATTTGTTATGCCCTGTTGATTTAGCTTGAAATAGTAATAATACTTTATGATTATTATTGGCCCAAAGTTTGACCCATTCAATTTGCATGTTTGTAGATACATGAATAAAGTACTTGCATTTCTTAGAGTTTACAAGGGTTTTATTTATTCTCATTTCATTTTTCTTCAAAGGGGAGCAGAATGTCAAGTTTCTAATATTGCGAGAATATATTCGCATATAGTCATAGATACCACAGTTGACAACTAAATATAGTCTGGTATGGGGGTCGAACCAGGATATTCAGTGTGAAAGGCGGATGTACTAACCATTGCAGTGCATTGTACCAAGAGCCATCTCAGCCTATAGGCAAACGAGGTAACGAGGATAATATTCAAAAGATATGTTGAACGCAACATTTTTTTCTTTCTTTATTGATTTCAGCTAAACCTCGCAATGTTCAGAGCTGTGCTCAAAGAAAATAAATAAAGAATACCTCTTGTGAAACATAGGTATGTCATTTGGATATATTCACTACATCAATTTAAAATCTTATAACTGGAGAGCGCAACCAGACAAAGCCCTAATCTATTTATAGGATTGTAGAACTCTTGATTCAACATCGTTTGATGTCTCATGAGTGTGCTCTGTACAGTTTCCAATTAATAGGTGTCCAAAGTTGAAATTTTTAAGGACACTCAGTTGTAAAGCCCTATAAAATCCATTTTTTGTGTATTATTATTTCATTTTTTATTATTACGTAACATTTCACTTGTAATTTGAGAATTTGAAATTATTTAATTTGTAATATGAGAAATCCAATTGAAATTCGAATTATTCCTTTTGTAATTCGAATTATTTCATGTGTAATTCGAAGTTTTTCCATTTGTAATTTGATTTTTTTTCATTTGAAATTCGAATTATTATATTTCTATTTGTAATTCGAAAAATATAAAATTTTGTAATTTTTTGTGTCGAATTTAAAATGGAATAATTCGAATTTTAAATGAAAAAATTCAAATCACAAATGAAAAAATTCTAATTAAAAATGAAACAAATCGAATTGCAAATGAAAAATTCAAATTATAAATGAAATAATTCATCAAAGTAAACATTTTAATGTTGACTTACAATTTTTTCAATTCATTTAATTGTTTATATAAAATATGAAAGCAACAACAAAGGGGTTAGCCAGACTATTAAAAAAATAATTGCAACAGCTATCCCAATGAAATACGCTACCAATGTTCTGATTGAGAAACAGTGACACGGTTGTACGATTATTTGTTGCTTTCGTTGTAAATCATGGATAAGTGAAGAAGATTTTCCCACCACGATTGTTCCGGTCATATGGGGGTGCCAAAGAAAACTAACAATTTGAGTTTTTTCATATTTTGCATCAAAATATGAGTGTTTTTGAGTTTTTCATATGTTCTAACTATTTAAAAAATAAACAAATCATAAAAATAAACTTTTTTGAAAAAATATGTTTACATTTTTTTTTTTTTTCAAAAATTTCAATTTTTCGAAAATTGAAAAAATCCTCCTTGGGTTTTCATAACACTCATATAACTCATGTTCAAGGTCATGTTCAAAAAAAACTATAATTTATATAGGAAACGGAAAAGGGGAAATGCACATTTTTACCTATGTAATTTAAAAAAAAATTAAAAAAAAAAATGTTTAGCGGACGGAATGGGACCGGTACTAAAGTATATGTAGGATCAAAGAAGAGAGTCTCGGGCATCATCCTGTGGAATTTCACTAAAAATTAGTACCTGTGGAAAAATAAAATAGCACACTTCGTTAAAACGCTATGGTAATTTATTGAAACGGTTCTAAAATACAATAGTCCTACTTACCTAACAAAAAAACCATGAACACAATATCTGTTATAGCTTCCGAGAAAAGCCATTTCTTTCTCCAGAAATTTTCAAAGATTACGTATTTTCCAAAATTGCGAAAAAAGCCCACCACGCCTACGCCTTCCAATATTTTGACCAATTTTTTTGTTTCCTTAGTTTCAATATGTTTACTATCGAATCCCATATAGAAATTTACAATCGGTGACGACAAAAAATTGGGGTCTTGGCCAGGAAAATCGATTGCTGAACCACTGTGCGCCGTTTAAAGTTTATAGTTTTTTGTTGAAAAATAACTTCGGCGGGGCAAAAAAGCAGTTAGGAAAGGACCTAAGTCGGGCGGGCCGACTACACCTTTTTCAGATGTAAATCGAATTATTTTAATTGTTATTCGAGATTTCTATTTGTAATTCGTAACATTTCATTTGTAATTCGAGAAATTCATTTGTAATTTGAATTATTCCATTTGAAATTCGATTTTTTCCATTTGTAATTCGAAATATTCCATTTGCAATTCGAATTATTCCATTTGAAATTTAAATTGTTCTATATGTAATTCGAATTATTCCATTTGAAATTCGAATTATTCCATTTGTAATTCGCATTATTCCATTTGTAATTCGAATGATTTCCTTTGTAATTTCAAATAAAATTATTCGAGATACAAATGGAATAATTCGAATTACAAATGAAATAATTCGAATTACAAATAGAATAATTCGAATTACAAATAGAATAATTCGAACTACAAATGGAATAATTCGAATTACAAATGGAATGTCACGAATTACATATAGAATTCTCGAACTACAAATGAAATGTTACGAATTAAAACTAAAATGTTTCGAATTACATCTGAAAAAGGTGTATATGATATACTATGCTTCTGTGTATATGTAAAATAGATAGCTCACATTGCTATAACCGATGTCAATATAATTTTGCAAATTTATTTATATTCCAACTTCCTTCACACAGTAATAGCGTCTTTAACGCATCAAATACATGAAATCGATAACCAAATCTGAACCCATTTCAATATAATTTGATAATATTTTTTCTAGAACCGATTTCAATATAATTTATTTTTAGACCAAATTCCGTCACACATTTAATCAAATTGAACATACATAGCCAAAAAATGGTCTTCCACAATTCTTGTTTAAATCAGACAATAAATGCATCCTGTACTTTGACAACAAAATACATGGACATGCTAAATCGACTCAGAAACTGATTCTATGTATATCCCTAAAAGGAACTATAGTTCTACTTCCCTTCCTTTTGCATTTTACATACAAATGCATATGGACATACGTCTTACCACAATGTGGTGTGGGGTATAAAAAATGGATTGGATTAGCGACTATTGTGATATCTCCGCTGTTTGACCACATACTCTAAACTTATTTGCACCATTGAAAGATTTGTTTTTGGAGATATTCCCATTAGAATAAAACCTTTACCTTTTCTCCACAGAAACTTTGTGCCCATTCCAAATCCTGAATATGATCGGACCATCACCAAAATCAATAGGCTTCTTCCCATTGGGACCCCCATCAAACATTAATATTTCGTGACGATTCGTTCAAAATATCGGCCAGTAACGTGATTACAAGGTATATCTGGAGGAACGGACGGAGACACATAGCCAGATCGACCCAGCTCGTCGACACATTCATTTTAGTATGTGGTAACATGGGGAGCCTTCGCCCCGTTTTTGTTCAAAATGTGCTCATATCGAAACCATAAAAGTTTTTTGAAATATTATTTTTAATAAAAATATTAGCATGTCTTGACTATAAGTTTCGATATATAAGTTGTTATAATTTTGCTTTTTAAATATTTTTTTGAGAATTTACAAAATGTCTAAAAAGTGGCGATATGGGGCATTCACCAACGAACTCTAAAACTGTAACTTATCACACTTCCTCCCTCAATATCAACACTATGCGAAAAAGGGCCATGTTTTCTATTGAATAATCAAAAATGATTCTAAAATTAACAAACAGGAACAGATTCCAGCACTTAATTGAAGTAGGTGCCTTAAATTTAGGTACAAAAATCATAATAGTATTAAATAACCCAGCAAAAATTCGGATCCATTAGTCATTACGTAACCCATTACAAAGTAATGTAAACAAGCTTCTTTTCCCATTACAAGTAATCTGAAAAGTAATGGGATACTTCTTAAAAAAATTACAAGGCAAACCTACTTACTTTGCTCCTCAGTAAGTAATGAGGACGGAGGCACAGTGAGTGTGTGTCCGACTATAAATCCTAGGGTTGTGTGTTTAACGCTCACTGTCGGCACGCGAGTTTTTTTAATTAAAAAATAACAGTTCGTGGTGCACATGTGCACTGCACATTTAAGTTCTTAAGCAACCCTTAATGTTAGTGTGCGTGGCATAGTATGTAGTGTCTTTGGCTAGAAATCAGAGGGTTCGTGTGTTCAACTCGCACAGCGAGCGAAATAAAATAAAAGTAAGAAGTGATGAAATTAAAAAAAATCTCTACATCAACTGTTCTAAAAATAGAATTTTTTCAACTTATTTTTTAACTTCTAGTAGCCACAGAATAACTAGTTATTCTAGTGGTCATAAAATAACTACAAACTGAGGGCGACATGCCCTTGTAAAAATAATGGGGAAGAAAGGGGGTTTGCGAGTAGTTACGGCTGCCAAAAATCCCTTACAAAACCCATGATTTTGGGAGGACTTTTTTTGCTGGGAAGATACATTTAGCATAAAATTAGATTTTAAAGAATTTAAGTTAAGTTAAACATGAAAATTTTTTGACATTAACCCTCCATACCCCTTTCATGGCGTAGACGCCCCACCCCTTACATATTTCATAATATGAATATACAGTATTTCCCTCTTATATTCACCCCGGATATAAGCATTCCCCGGTTAATAGCACTGAAATTTGTGCAAATGTTATTTTTGGTTCAAAATACATTGGCATTATTTCGATATATGCATCCCGCTTATATGCATTCCCCTCTTATAAGGACTTGAAATTTGGTCATCATTCTTTCATTTTCCTTAAACAAATTCGTTTATATGCACCGGCTCAAAATAATTTGTATGATAGTAAAATTTTTCATAGGACAGTAAAGTGGAGAAAGACTCGTGAATCAATATAAAACGCAAAATGAGCTGTCAGTCTTAAAAATGCGTGCGTTTAGAGCTGTTCTTTCAGACAATATGCTTTTAGAGAAAGCTGAGCTAATTGCAATAAAAATAAATAAGCCATTTACTCCATCTAGAGAATCAATGAATATTGTTTACTCAGTTAAAAAGGAATGTTTTTTATTTACATACAATGTTATGGAGATCCAGGGGAAGTCAGAGAAGTTATGTCGGAGAATAATGAATTATATGAAAACGATTGTGCAGAAAATGAGAGTTCCTCGAAAAAAGAAGCTATAAATTTAATAAGTATTATTCGTAAGGCTGTCTTGCCAGCCAATAAATGCAGTAGAAAATATAGAGCAGTTCTATTTTAGACAATGCACAGGCAAAAATAAGGGACTTTTTATACCCTCCACCATAAATGAAGGGTATTTTAACTTTGTTTTTCCATTTGTACATCATTGAAGTAATCATTTGCAACACTATAAAGTATAAATATTCTTTATCGGGGTAAAATTCGGATTCGATCTATGCATTTCCGTTCCTCCGTCTGTGGTAATCACTCTAGCATCCACAAAAAAAAAAAAATAGAGATAGAATGCTGAAATTTTGGAAAGATAAGTCTTTTGTTTGCAGTTCGAGTTTTGGTATAGCCCCCATATAACAGTACCATCCGATTTCAGGTATTTTGAGGGTTTCATCTACATTTTCACACCGAATTAGCTACAATTTTGCATTTTTGTTTCCAAGTTTTGGTATAGGCGTATTTTGAGGTTCTCAGTGGTCAAAAGACTTCTTTGCCTAAAATTGTGAACATTGGTACTTTCGTAACAGCATGAAAACTAATTACACTGTGCAACATTTTTAAGGTGATCTTGTGCAAACAATTCGAACTGAGGATTTTTTGAAAGTACAGACCTAAACGACAGGAAACCCTAGTTGGGTTTTTTGTGTCAGATCCAGCTCGGATTTTATGGTCCAATCTAAACATAGTTAAATATTGAGTTTTTAAAAAATTAGGGGCTATATCTCTGAAACCATTGCGAATCTTCTTCTGACCTCTGAAGCAAATTGTAGATAAGGACAAGGATAAAATACTTGGAGAAACAATGAACTCAAAAAACTACATTTATTGCCTCAAATTTCAAAATATATGCAAAAATTCCACAATTTCCAAAACCGTTAATTTTTTCTGAATATTTCCTTTTGGAAAAAGATTCCCTGGTATGTAATACACAACTCTTCAGAACATGTCATTGTTGTAATATGCCTCTATGCCGTTGTTTTCAGTACATTTTTCAACGACGATTTAATAAAAATGTCAATAATGTAGTGAAATCCGAAATGCGAGAATAAACTGTTGGTGTGAAATGTGTTTGTGTTGTAAAAGATATGATGCAAAATACCGGTGAAACAGCAGGAGGTAAGCCTTTTAGAGTTTCAGAATGTTCTAAAGAATTGTTGAGATCTTTATTTGGAAGATTTTTGCAAAAGGTTACCTGGTTCAACTCCCAATAGTTTAGCCGATACTGACCAGAATTTCAGCAATTATGTAAAATTTTCTATATTTTATAGATTTTGATTCCCCAGATGGAGTTTCTCTTATGTGGTTTTGTTAAAAGATAAGTTCTACTAGTTTAGGGCTTTAATATTGCTAAAGACAGCAAGGCCAAATTCCTATTCGTTTCTTAGATAAAGGCCTGATAAATGCAAAAAAGTGTAGATTTAACCCGGTTTAGGTGAGGCCATAAAATCCGAACTGGATCTGACAGGACAAAACCCTTCTAGGGTTTTTGTAGTCTAAATATGTACTTACAAAAAATGCATACTAGAAGTTGTTTGCATTTTCAGTGTTGCATAGTGTTATTCTATATTAGGTCAGAATGTTTCATGGTTCGGCCCGGCCCGGAATAAAAATAATTAAGATTCTTCTCTCTTTAAATATACGTAACTTCCAAGCATACAAAGAAGTTTGATTAAAAACGAATAAATTACAATGAGAATTTGTATATGGGGGATTTTTATATTTATATGCACCGATAGTGCTTATAAGCGGGATTTCGGTATATGAATCCCCCGCTTATATGCACTGCTTTGCTTGCAATTTCCACAGTGCTTATATCCGGGAAATACTGTATTGACATTTTTAATTGATTTTTTTCATGCACATTATTGGGATTTCTATTCTTCTGTGGTTGTCTTCTAAAGGTATGAAATATTTTTTTGATATCACAAAAGGTAAAGAAGATATCACAAAACTACCTACCATAATCATAGACTAATGAATCGTATAGACAAATAGATTGTAGTGTGCTACTTATTTGTAGGTGTCGCCCTTACGGAAACTGCTTAATCTTTTCACTCAATTGCACAATGTTTTGGGATAAATTACAATATTTTGTTGAATTTGTTTATATGAGGATGTAGATCTGGCCAAAGATTATCCACATGTTGTCTTTTATCAGAATAAATACAGTTGAACCTCGATTATCCGTGAATCGATTATCCGGGAACCTCCATTATCCGTGATAGAAAAGAAATGTTGGACTTTTTCCATTTCTTCTATTTTTCGTTATAATCTTCATTGCCCGGGAGTAAAAACACACTTTTCAGCTAATCTGATTAAGCAAACAAAAGGTAAACAAACGAAAACTGGAAATTCTCCCGTATTACACAATTTGTGTATTTATGGAATCACAAAAACCATGGGACAAAGTCAATTCAGATGAATCTGATATTATGTACCCTTCTAAAATTTGGTGGATTACCGTAAAAAAATTAATAACAATTGCAGATTTCCATATTATTGTACAATATTATGTCATTTTTACTTAAAAATATGTTCAAAAACTGCATAAAAGCATTGCCTCCATTATCCGGGAAAATCGATTATCCGTAATGCCTCCGGTCCCAACCATCACGGATAATCGAGGTCCGACTGTAGTTTAAAATCTATAGTAACTATAAATAAAACTACTAACACCATCTACCAATTTTCGAAAATTCGAAAATAAATGCTGAGAGCAAAATCTATGTCTATAGAATTCATTAGTCTATGCCATAATTAGTTTTCCCAATACCCTGAAAACACAAAACAGTGTGGGTCCGCTATCGTACCTATGACACAACTGTCAACTTTTGGGAGACGATAGATCTTCATTAATCTCAAAATTTTGCCTTTAACGGATTTTTTCTAGCAATTTTAGTTTGCGAGAAAATCAAATAAATTTTGAAATATCATATAATTTCATAGGAAACTTTTACCTCTTCTGTATCTGATTTATTTATAAGAAAACCCATATGTATTTCTCAAATAAAATATGTATGTATAAGAAAATTTTATTTAATTGTAAGGGGACTATATCTAAACTGAACCTGATTGGATCAAAATCGGCAGACTTAATTTTAGGCTAATGTGTTTTAGTTTTTAGCTGCTTTGGACTTACATAGCTGCTGAATTTTTGAATACCATATCTTTCGTATCTATTTTGGATATGATAGATAAATATATTCAAATCTGAACCGATTTTTAGCAGTTTTGAGAGAGTTCGACTGTGGCGTTTAACACGTTAGAGGACGAAAACACACTATATTATGTATAATTTTGAAATTAGTCATACAATGTATACATATCGCAAAATGTTAAGATTGTATTAAAATTAAATTAATAAATGTAAGCTTTGTAATTTGCAAGCTATAGCATTCACATCGTTTTGAATTAGAATGCTTAGCATTCACGTCGCAAACATGTCAAGAATAGGGACCGATTTCTTACTGTCACTTTCTAATTTTGAATATCATGTTTTTCGTATCCATTATGATATCTCGATATGGGAGATATATATAAATATCAACCGATTTTCAACAGAGTTCCTTCGTGGGACAAAAATTATATGAAGCAAAATTTGTTATCCACCAGTTCGAATATAAAAAGTTTTGAGGCAGACATAGGTAACACTATACAAAACATTTATATCCATATAGGTATGTAATTTTGTAGGATCACTCGGTTTAAGGATATAGGAATTTTATTTGAGTAACGATTTTATTCATGGCAACTAAACGAATGTCATGCTTCTTTGCTGAAAATAGATATGCATGGCCAACCCCATTGGAGAGAAAGAGATAGCTGCATGCCATCTTTTCAAAAAACAACATGGCGTCATAAACCTCATACACGTATAGTGAAGGTAGGTAGGTAGTGGTTTGTATAAGACAAAGCGGACATGTTTTATAATACGGTAGGTATTTATTTCATAGGTATAATTTTAAAAATAATATGACTGGTGAATAATAAAAATAAAATTGTATTTATACAATTATGCTATATTTCATTTAAAACGGCAAATATTCGTAAAGTGAATAAAATTGCAATAAATTAATAACTTTTACTTGAAAAAAAAAAAACGTTTTAAAATTAAAAATATGACTTTTGGATATACAAAATAAATTACTCAGGGGAAATTGGGAGAAAATATATTCTTTTATTTTTATATATTTTTAATAAATACATTATTATAATTGACTGTAAATTGGCCAAAAATTGTCGACATGGATCTCGTTATAGGGGTACCCAATGATTTCATGTTTTTTTAATATTTCTGTCAATTAACCAAACTCGGTATAAAAATATACTATATTCATGCAGCAAATAGTTTGTGTTCTTAGGTGCACAGTGGTTCACAATCGTTTGTTTTTTCTGGTCAAAACTCTGTAACTTTTGAACAGATAGAGATACATACAGTATTTGCAGCTTTCCGATACATTGAAAACATTCGAATTCGGTCTAGTAGTTGCAGAGGATTTCAAGGTCGAAATTAAAAATGTGGGTTTTCACATTTTACATCAAAATATGAGTGTTTTTGAGTTTTTCATATGTTCTAACTATTTAAAAACGGTCAAACGCCAATAAACAAACCATCAAAATACAAAAAATTAAAAAAAATAGAAATTTTTTTCAATTTTTCAAAATTCAAAAAATTAAAAAGAAAACTGGAAAAAATTATTTACATTTTTTTCAAAAAATTTGATATTTTTCCCAAAATTAAAAAAATTCTCCCTGGGGTTCTATAAACCTCATTAAACTTTTATAAAAAGTCATATATTAAAAAAAAATTACCGTTTGTGTAAAAAAGCTGTAATTTATATGGGAACGGTATGGAAAAAACACAACATTTTACCCATGTAATTTCAAAAAAAAAAAAAATTAAAAGTGTTATAAGAACGGAACTGGACGGGTACAAAAGTATATATGGGCTCAAAGAGGAGACTCTCGGGCATAATTCTGTAAAAACGGATCTTTGTTCCAAGCTGTTCCGTAAAAGTTCCAGTCCACTAAATTTGGTATTTTACTAAAAATTAGTACCTGAGGAAAAATAAAATAGATAACTTCGTTTAAACGCTACGGTAATTTATTGAAACGGTTCTTAAAGACAACAATCTTACCTACCTATCAAAAAAAAAAATACATAAATAAAAAACAATGAATACAATATCTACTATAGTTTCCGAGAAATAGCTATTTCTTTCTCCAGGAATGTGCAAAAATTACGTATTTTCCAAAATTGCGAAAAAAAATTGTCGTCTTTAGGAGCACACCACGCCCACACCTTCCAATTTGTTGACGTAATTTTTTGGTTTCTTTAGTCTTAATATGTTCACTATCAAATCCGGTATAGAAATGAACAATCGGTGACGACAAAAAATTGGGGTTTTGGTCAGGAAAATCGATTCCAGTTGTTAGAGATCCCTACATGTACATAAATCAGTTTGTACATCTCTACAGGCAGCGGAATACATTTCCAAAAAGAGATAATCGTGTTAACATTTCCAAACATTTGTTAATACAAACTAAATAATATTTAATTTGTGAACATTTTTCCGGTAACTCACAAGAAGAAAATTTCCCAATGGAGTGCTGTTGGAGTACATGTCGAAATCTTAACTGGTGATGGGAAGACAATATCAAACCCATTTAGCAGATGAAGCAAAAGCGCTTAAGCTTGGATTAAATGAAGAGCGGAGGAAACACACATGTTTGCGATTGAATTCAATAGAGAATTTTCATAATTTGTGTTAATTTAATAAAGTTATTAATATTTTTGTTTTACACAAATAATAAATGCATTTTATTTTGTTATTCAAAACACGTGCTCTGGACTGCCTCCTATTCTACACCAAAGGGTCAGTTAAAATGCAGTGCCAAAGGTTCAGTTAAAATGCAATGCCAAAGGGTCAGTTAAAATGCGGTGTAATGGATTGCCTCTTTCCGGGGTCACTCCCTTGTAAAAATCATGAGTGAAAATGCATAATTTGATGCACTTCCAAATCACTTGTACATATCATTTAACTGCCTCTTTGGAGGCAAACTTTTCACTGGGTACACTTTGATACGACCAAAAATTTGTTCATAGAAATAACGGTTTTAGACCCCAATTATGTTTGGGCGAAATTCGTTTCAGACAATTTGGAGTTGATTTAGCCATGTCCGTCCGTCTGTCTGTCTGGCTGGCTGATGCGCACAATAACTCTCGAACGGATCAATCGATTGAAGCCACAATTTATTACGATACATATTTTGACCAAACATAGTTTAAGTTCGAATATGGGACACCACTCCTCCGGATTTCTCCCCCCAAAAGTTCAAATTTTCTGTAAAATTCACATCGTATTATTCCTTCACTCCACTCCTTCGGATAACTCCCACACAAAATAACAAGGTGAAGAATAAGGTGAAGTTTAAGAGCTCCTCTCGGATCGTTTTGAATTTTTTTTTCAGTAAGTTCTCATTGCTGCTGCCTTTACGACGATACAATTTTTTCGCAATTCCATACTTCCTGAGATATTGGCCTAAAAGCTACAAGAAACCCTGATGGCACCAACCAGAAAGGCAAATCCGCAAGATAATTCTGGTAGGGAGTTTCTGATTGGTGCAGACTCTGCACATCGTATTATTTCATCCAGTCATGTATCAGGTTAAAATATGGACTATATCGGTCCACTCCTTCGGGTACCTCGCACAGAAAATTCGGAAAAAGTGAAGTTTAAGAGCTCCTCTCGCATCGTCTTGATTCTTTTTTCAGTACGTTGTTCCAGCGGTCTCATTTACAAGGGTAAAATTTTTTATTCCTAGATAATGGCCCAAAAGCTCCGACACATATTTGTATTCTGCAAGATAACTCTAAAACTTTTTTCAAAAATTTAGTCCAAACTTAGTTTAACGTAATTTAATATTTCGAGTTCTTTATGAAAAAGTTTAGAAACTTTTTTTTAAAGCAAACTCCAGATACAAAATCAATATATTTTATATACGGCATATTTATTGTGTTTGTTTTTTTTTTTTGTTTTTTTCGGTCAGAGATACATCTGACTGATACTTTCTTACTTGTTTTTTCTAATTTTCGATTTTTTATAAAACTAGTTTAATTATCATAAAATTACTATGTTTTAGCAAAAAACTATAAAACTTAAAAAATATTATAACCCAAAATGTAAAATATTTTCAAAAGTTTATTTTTCACTATAAATTACTCTAGACCTATCTTAACGGAATTTTATTTGAAGAAAAGCTTGAGACATTACCTGTCTAACAAGGAAACCATATTAAAATATCACTATCCTTTCAAAATAGAATTTTGCCAGGGAAAAAGATTGTGAACCACTGTGCGCCGTTGGACTTATGCAGAATGGAAACGAGTATTATTTTTCAATGGGATAACGATCAGTAGAATCTCCCCGGATGGGGAAAATATGTACTCTAAGTACAATTCAACATATGCCCGTGCTACTCTAAAAAGGGTTGGGTTAAATGAACTTAATTATATAAATTTTTATGCAAAAATGTGTTAAAAATGAAGGTATTTCCCTAATTAGTCGCACTGAGCTGCACGTTTTTTTTCTGAACCGACCGAAGTCGAAATCATAACGGAGGGTTTTTGATATCAATCCGAAGTCGAAATCATAACAGAGATGATATCAATCATCCTATATTATTCAGTCACTCGTATTAAAATAATGTGCGGTTAAATTCATTTTACCATGAGTAGAGAAAATGATTTAAACAGTTACAGATTAGTTCCTTTTAGAGAAGGAATTAACTCTAATTCATAAATTCTTATTTTATGCCGATTGTATATTTTTCTCAGAATTTTGTATTTTTAGACGGAGAATATCGAATGGATTAAAATCTGTTAGACCATGACAAACAGTAGAAAACAGACAAAATATTGATGTTTGTTTGCAATCACAAACCGTTTCAAGTGTAAATATTTTCCGAAATGTTAGTCATGTTTTTTATAATTGTGGTCATCAATTAAACCATACATTTTTCAATTTAGACAAACAATTTACCCTCAACACAAATATTTGTAACTACAAGTGACATGTGGTAACGGTTACAGTAGGTAAACAGAAGAAGAATCCGTTCTTTCATTTCTAACTAAAAACCCAAATAAAAGCATGAACTCATAAAAAAGGGTTTAAACACTGTAAAATATCGATAGGACACGTTAAAAAACGAAGACGAAGTGTCATAAAAGATCGTCCATGAGAGATGCAACAACAAGAACAAAATAACTAAAATCTTATCTTCTGCGAAACAGGGTCATAAAAAACCAAACAGAACGGAACTTTTAACTCCTTCAACTCAGTATGTTTTTCGCATTTTTTATGATTTCGCTAAAACTATGACCGGTTGGTTGTTCCACAGGCAGTGACTGCTGCTGCTGTTCCCAGCCACAAAAAAGCAGGTCAAATTCATCAAATTGCGATTTGTACGCCAGCCATAAATTATAATTGTAATTCCAGACTCTAAACATAGGAAATGTGTGTGCGTCTGTTTTGCGAAGGAGTTAAACGACGTTTTAGGGTTTGTATTTCACGTTTTTAAACAAAAGACGAAAAACAGAAAGGCAATAAAACAACAACAACTGCCGTATCTATAGAGTTCATTTCACTTTCGTTGAACCAGAAGAAGAAAAAAACGTTCACAACAAAACCGGCCTGTATTTTCAATGACCTATTTGTATGTTTTTGTTGTTGTTTTGTTTTCGCCTTCTTTATATTATTATAATGAAGAAAAATATGCACAAAGAATTAGGAGGGTCTTCTGTCTGTTGGCTGGCTGTACATCATATTTCATAGAAATTTGTTGCGCTTTATTTTTTTAACCAAAACTGGAATTTTCATTTCAGTTTTACTTCCCAAGTAGTTTTGTGTGTGCATTTTTTCAAATTGAATCCAGAGCGTAAAAATTTGAAATAGTTTGTTCGGACAGAGAAAAAATACCTAAATTATGAACAAAAATGTCTTGTAGAAAGAAAAAAAATTAGGAAGAAACCCTTTGACACAGCATGCATCGCCAGGCTGCTGTATGCACCCCTATGGCTGTCTACAAATAACAGTTGTTATTGCCTTTTTAACAATTTTCGATTTTGGCGAACTGAAATATAACAACAACAACAACACCAACAGCGTACAGAAAACAAACATTTCACGCCATCGAGCAATCTAGTTCCACAGCGGGCGGTATAGACAAAAGTAAATAAACATTTTTTTCTATTTTGAGCGTTCGGGAAGGTAAATCAGCGCTGCTACTTTTTTTGTTTGTTTTAAGAAAAAAAGTGAAAGTATTTGTTGTTGATTTTTTTTTCAAGCGATGTCTGCCTGCTTATATTGATCGGTATTGAGATTTGAATTTTATCATTAAATTCCATTGACACAGCTTGTATTGTTCGATATTCTACTTACGATTTCCGCAGGTGGCTATATGAATAAATTGCGCATCTCATCGCAGTTTGTGCAGTGGGGGCAAACATTTTTACAGTGGGTGAGTTATAAAAGAAATTATGAGAAGATTTTACAGATTTATGTTACACACAATAAAATACTAATCAGGGTAATGTAGGCGAGTGTTTCATCCAAGTAAAAGTTGGAGTCTCTGGGACCCCCATCAACCACCGATCCGATCAAAATTGCGACCTGTAGCGTGATTACAAGCGTTTTTACAAGATGAAAATTCAGCCGATGAAAATTTAAACTTGTTGTGATTACAAGGTTTAGATGAACAGGCTGGAAGGGTAGCGGATATACTTTGGGATATATTAAGCAAGGTCTACGACAAATCCTGTCTAACTAGACCAGCATCATGACTCAGAAAGTATCCCAAAAGACGACAATTTGGTAAGGATGTCTTTATGAAGCGTAAAACAAATTATCGTAGCGTTGGTACCAAACGAGCTATTTTATTTTCTTAATTTGCTATATTTTGTTTAATTCAAGCGGAGAGTGTCCACTTTTAGCACATACATGCCCCGACTTGTCCAAAACTTGTTTCATGTTGTTGATATTATACGAGTACAAGGGAAATGGAAATAATCATATTATTTTATTTTTGATATTTTTACCAAATAAATTATAACAGTTGACTGTGATTTGACATTTCGTATTTTCTCGGTAGAGGAAATTTCCTAAGAAAATTTGTGGACATGGACCTACGTTTCGATATAGAACCCATATAACGGTACCCACAGATTTCAGGGTTTTGAACTATTTTTGCCTAACAAACCAAACTAGGAATCAACCATATACTACGGTAAAAACCAAAAATGTCGATGAATCCGAGTTTCACCCATTCAGAATTCGCCAACTGTTTACATATTCTATATAGTATGACTGAAATTCTTTAAAATTAAGTGTTTTAGGAGATATCCCATAATGTCGACCATTCAAATTAATTTTCGTTGAAGCTGTGTTGGCTTTAATGTAGAAAAATGGGTAAAAATGGGTTGAAGCCAACAAGTCTTTTTATGTTCCCTTCCAATTTCTGGCTTAACCTTACATTTTATAGACCTATGCCCAGAAAAAGAATCAAAGAAAACCCCATGGCCAACATAATACTAGTGTATAATTTTTCGATATATCCACTGCATTCACCTAAAATTGATGCTGACATTTTGAAACCGGAAATTATTAAGAACCCAAATATTTTAAGAAAAACTGCAACAAGTAAACGTTTTGACGACTAGTATACACTCAAATCATAGCAAATTTTGTAATTATGAGAGCGAACGACGTGATTCAAATGCTAGTATGAACATGACATTAGAGTTATCTTGCACTATAGGCATTTTAGTGTGTGCCGGCAGGGTTTTGGAGCTTTTGGGCCATTACCTCAGGAAGTATTGACTTACTCGGGAAAAAGATTGTACCGTTGTAAAGGGAGCCACAAGGACAACCTACTAAAAAAGTTTCAAAAAGATCCGAGGGGAGCTCTTAAAATTCACTTTATCCGAATTTTGTGTGGGAGATACCCGAAGAAGTGGACAGATATAGTATATATTCGAGCCCGATATATACCAGGAAGGAATAATACGATGTGCAAAGTTTGGACCAAATCAATTGCTCCATTCGAGAGTTATCGCTCACACCATTTTCCAGACAAATTTTGAACTTTTGTGGGGGAGGTACCCGAAAGAGTTGACCGATATGGCCCATCTTCGAACATAAACTATGTTTGAACAAAACATTACGATACCCTCGTTCTTATGGACGAGGGCGCGGCACGCCTTTAACGGTATTAACAGCAGTGTCCACATGAAATGAAAGAGGGACAAAGATAAGTCCCTTTGCGCAGGACCCCCTCACCTTGTTTCTCCCTGACTGCAATGTTGTCCTGTATGCCGCGTTCTTTTATTCAGTAGCCTGTCAACACGAATGATCGTCCCAAGGATGTTATGAGTTCGTTTTTGGTACCCAAGCGTACTTTTTAATGCAGTTTGGAGAGAGTAACACACACGTTCCATTTCACTTCCACATTATTATTAGACTATTCTTTGCCATTGCGATTGGACATTATCAGTACAGTCTTCAGGTTGGCGAGTTGAGCAGAGTAGGCCCGATTCACTTGACGTAGTAGCCCCACACAATCTGTTGGGTCTGCAGCTTCTCGCCAACCAGCGTCAGTACTGTGTTAGATTGGAGATGGTACCAATCAATGTTCTCACCTCGAAACGATCGGACATCTAACATGCTCTCAATCTGATTTCTGTATTTCAACGTGACCCAATGTATATCGAGATGTGAAAGCTGGTGTTACTTACTATCATGTTTTTGGTCGTTGCGATAGTCTTATTCCGTGGTCGGATTTTACCTCCTGTAGGCTAACCTTGCCGACCGTGGATATAAAGACACTTTTCTCTTTGCATTAAAATCTCCCAGGTCATAATCTCAAGGTCATGACCAAGACAGCGGTTATATTCTATCTCTAGGCGATCATTGACTACATCTTTGGTCTCTTTATGTTTCTCTTCGGTCGGCGTATGAACGCAGATAAGAGTGATGTAGAAGAACTTTGCATTTATGCGAATTGTTGTCATTCTATAAAAATACGCCTCTGCGCAATGTTAGCGCGATTTCCTACAATTGGTGTATTAGGACAAGCCGTTTTGACTCGACTATAAGGAGTAGGTCGCAATTCATTGAGCAAATATGAATCGAAGTGCACTGATTGATATGAGAGAAGTCTCCCTTGTTTTGTGAACATATGTATGTATGAATGTATGTAACAGGCTTTTTGGGAATATAAAAACCCAAAAGGAAATTCGCGCCATAGGTCAAGTTTCTGAGTTATGGCGTGATAAATTTTTGGATCGTCGCCCTATAATGCCTGAGAAAATAGTTTTAAATCTCTGTTTGGCATATATATCTAAGAAATTACATGTCTTAGGCCAAATCTGCCGAACGCCGAATCTTTTTATAGAACATTTCCTTCTGACAGAACATATCCTTCTAACACATTTCCTTCTATATCCTTTTCGCATATTGAGATTTTTTTCAACATCCAAATATTCTACGAAAATTTTGGTCAGAAGATTTTAGGTTCTCAAGGGCAACTAATCAATATTGTCGCGATTTCATTGTCCTCTTTTTGCCCGGTCCCTCTTCAGAAAACTATGCTTTGTTTTTCTGTATATTCGGTATTATTTATGTATAAGTTATTGGTTATATCGACATACGCGGTGCATTTGAAATATTTAACATAAATAGCTCTCGTCATGCTGAAAACTTCAATAAAAAATATTGGAGGATAGATCCGGTTATCTATTTTTTGAACCGATATTATATATATTCCGATAATAAAATCGGGTTTAAGTAACCGATTAAGCTAATATGTATAACATTATAAAGTTTATAAAATGCTAAATCATATAAAATTAATTCGCTGATTGCTGGTTCCGGTGCTAGATTAATTGAATAAAGCATCCGTTTTATACATTTGGTCACTTCTACAGACACCTCTCTTATCTTTTAATTAGTATTTGCGCTCTTTGTTATAACGCTATAATTTTATTCTTTATACTTCTCTCTATAATGGTCCGATTGTTGCAAACAAACGCAATTGGTACACTTACAAACGCAGTCTACTAATTTTAACTTGTTATTTTTGTTATCCTTTAGTCATTTCGCTATCTCCAAATAAGGATAACTCAATTAAAAAGACTACATAATATATCCGGAAAATGTATATCAATAGAACCGACAATATTCCCAAGTTTCAAAAATCATTATGAAATGCATTTGGTTGTAGTTGTTAATTAAAAAGCTCAGCTCGGCCAGCCATGTTGGCAAATGGAGTCATTTATTCATTACATATTGCATTTTGTTTGTCTTTGCCTACTAAAATAATATCAAATGAAACAACCACAACAACAGCAAAAAACCAAAATACAAAGATAACGATAAACTTTTCAATAAACGGCCGTCTGACATTAACAACTACAACGTGGAACGAACAACCAAACAACCTGTTGCTATCGCATCGAATATTCAAAACGAAAAAATGCAGCTGCTCCAAGTAAAAAATGGGAAATTTAATGAATTTTTGCATTTAAATTGAACATAAATTACAATTTACGCTAAGTCGGCTCAACAGATCAATCGATTGGTCCGATCCATTGATTGTTGAGTGGTTATTTGATCGCACAACACAGTGTGCTGTATGTTGTGTTGCCCCCAAAGGGGCATTTGGGCATGCAAGATGTTGTTTGCTATTTCTCAAATGAAAAAAAAAACACTTACACAAAATGTATAGTTAATATCTTAAAGTCCAACTGGTTTTCAAAATGGCTTTGTTGAATTTAAATGAACATAAAAAACAACGTTATCGAACAAGATGTTGCATTCATTCTTGTTGTAGTTGTCGTTGCTGTACGGGACAAATTCTATTCGATAGTTATTTGAGGTGCGGTGTTGTGTACGAAACCAGTTTATTTGCAATATTTTAAAAACTTTATTAGAAGACACGATTAGGGGTTATTGTTAAACAACGACGAAAATGCAATTCACACTCCACACATTTGAGTGGGAACAGTGATTACGAGTTTTGTTTTTTTTTTTTTCAATAATTTTAAATACGATTTTAGGTGAAATCTTTTGGGATTGAAGAGTATGAAGTCAAGACCACCCCAAGAGAATGAAACTTATCCAAACTACTGTTCCTCATTTCAAAAAAGTAAAGCCGAAAACAAAATAAACGTTTGAGCCGTAGCTACACTGTTGGGCGTACCGAAAAATTTCACTTTCTCACAACTTTTTTTATCAAACGTTTATTGCGTTTTCAACGTAATACCACGTTTAGACTGTGCTTGGTTTAGCAAATCCAGTCGTTTAAAGTTGTCATTGTCATACAATATATGTCAAATAAATCGAGACAATGCACTTAATCATCGTATAAGTGCATAGTCTAAAACAAGTTTAAGTCTTCCAACGCTATTTTTACACAACCAACAAGTATAATTAAAATAATTTTTGAAACCCCATCGAGTCGTTTATAGATAGTATGTTAGTCGCTCAAATCCACGATTATACATCTATATAAATAAAAATCAAATTTGACCACGCCCACTTTTACGCCCAATTTTTTCAATTTTAATCTTTTCTACAAAAACTACTAAGCTGATTTTTTTGAAATTGTCCGGATAGCCCCCGGTGAAAATAGGCTACATATTTTGTTGAATTTCGAAGGAGCGGGGTACTTCCCCTATACCCTATTTCTTAAAATGCTATATTTATATAAATAAAAATCAAATGTCGTTCTTTGGTTATGACATCTGTTGGGAACGACTGGACCGATTTGGATAATTCATTTTTTCGAAATGTTCGTCATAACCCAACTTAGGTTTTTATGCATACAAAATTTTACGCCACTTTTTTCAATTTTCATTTTTTTACGAAATATACTAACCCGATTTTCCTGAAATTGTCATCGAATGTAGAGAAATGGCCCCCGGTTGAAAATAGGCTAGTTTCGGAAGCGGCAGGGAACTTCCCCTATACCCTATTTTTTAAAAATGCTATATTTAAAATAAGTACGAATGTATCGGTTTGGAAATTAATTCGCGAGACAATTGTGGTTGTGTCTCTGACCTTACCTACTTTTTTTAGGACCCAAAGACTTGACCGCGCCCAATTTTTAAAATATGTTACATCTACAAAACTACTGAACCGATTTTCCTCAATGTACAGGGATGGGAATGTACGGTGGAAATAGGATGCCTATTTTCTTGAATTTAGAAGGGGGCGGGGTACTTCCGTTTGCCATATTTAAAAAACACTATATCTTTATCAATAAAAATCAAATGCAGTCATAACCCAACTTAGGTTTTTATGGAAAGAAAATTTTACCGCGCCCACTTTTCCAATTTTCATTTCAATTTAAATTGTAATTTTTCAATTTAAAGTTTTTCCGCAAAAACTGCTGATTCGATTTTTCTAAAATTGTCAGGTAATGTACAGGGATGACCCCCGAAAACGGGCTACATATTTTATTGAATTCCAGAGGGGGCGGGGTACCTCCCCTATGCGATATTTTAAAAAAACGCAATATTTGCAAAAATTACGCATGTATCGGTTTAAACATGTACGGATTAATCTACAATGTAGTACTTCACTTCTTTGGGGCCAAAAGACCCAACCACGCCTTTTTTAAAATGTTATATGTCCAATACTACTGGACCGATATTCATCAAACTTACAGTTGTTTTTTTACTTGTTATTTTATGGTGGGTACCTTCCCCACGCCTTTATATGCATAAGCCAAACTTATGATTATATCGGTTTCATCATACATTTTTGGAGGCAATGGGGTTGTGTTTACGCTCACATATAAGTCCCAATAAGCGGGAGAATTCGACTTATCCATTTTTTACTTTTATAATTAGAACGCTTAAGGATAAAGACAGGGGACATGGACGATAATATTTCCTAAACAGCATCAATGAACATCTGTTGGTAAATTTTAAATTCTCCTCGCTTTGACAAGGGACCTAAGAAGTGAGGTAGGAAATACCTACTTTTGAATTATCAAGCATAAAGTCCATAAAAAGTTGTCATTAAAACTCATTACGACGGGACAGCAACGCGGACCGGGATCTGCTGGTATTTACATAAACATCTTCCCTATTTCCTGTTATATTTTAAAATACTAAGCAATATTTTGCTTAACCAATTCACTGTGTAATGCAAGTCTCTGTCACCGACAACATTTGATTAAAAAATAAACTCTCAACTTTATATCAGACAACAATAACAATATTATACAATATGTATGGCCCATACACGAGCCTACACAAGCCTACACACCGCCTTATACAGATGTACATCTGTATATATGTATGTATATGCATGTATTTACTTAACATGGTTATTGCATACATATGGTTCACGTAAATTTGCAAAGTGCCTTGTCTACTTAGCTGATGTTTGACTGGGGACGGGCCTTAAGTCCAACAACGTGTATCATTTGCATGCATAAATATAGTGGCTGATGGCGGTGAAGAGGCACAGTGCGACAAACAGACAAGGAGTGTTACACAGTCATCGTACAAAAACACATTTTCCAATTCCCCACACGTTTCCAATTCGGTGTTTTTGTGCATATTTTTCCTCCTCCTTCTCTTCTTCCTACATTAATGTGAAAATGAATGGAATTTTGTATTAAAATTCGTTCCTTTTAGCTTATCCATCGCACACAAATTGGTCCGTTTGGTTCTAAGCGAACATGATGTCTACTTTGTGGTTTTGCTGAAAGCTATGGGAATTATCGAATCATGTGGTGTAATTTTCTAGAGAATGCATAATAATAATTCGTTGCATATAAATTGTTGAATTTATTGAAACGTACCCGAGGGTATATTGAGAAGAAATGCTGTCTTTGATTCTGTGGTATTTGAAAAAAAAAAATTGAAAATCATTGTGTTGTTAGGGAGTTTTATTAAAAATTTTGTTTGTAAATTTTGTGATATTTTATTATACATTATTTAACAGATTCTAAGTTAGAATAATTCCAAGCTTATAATATTTTTTCTGTTTTTAATTGCCCAGCTTAAAGTGTGTGTTTGTGTTGATGAATGTAGATAAGTGCACTGTTGGGGCGTCGTTTTTATTGACAATATTTATATTTTTTGCAATGTCTTACTATTAATTGCACAAGTCTTAGGGCAGGGCATACTCGAAAATATAAATAAAATTTGTGGTGAATGAACGGACATAAACCGTTTATGTACTTATATTTTATTTTTACTAATAATGTCTTAATTTAATAAGTGTTTTATTTGTAAATGCACTTAAAACTAGAAAATAAAATGTCGCTCAGCCTCAATAAGTATACTCTTCCTCGCGATGGAACCTACCAAATAATATAATAATTGTTCCACAAACATCCCAGATGGGACAAGGCAGACTTCTCTCATATCAATGAGTGCACCCCGATTCATATTAGCTCAATGATATGGGACCTAATGTTTACTGTCGAATCCGAACGGCGTGTCCTAAGACACCACGTGTAGATAAGTTTTACAAGGCTGAAATACTCACGAAATGTCGCCAACATCACTGAGGGGTATTTTGCCACCGTTGAACATTTGATGTTGTCTGGCCTGGGAATCGAAACCACGACCTTTAGGGTGCAAAGCGGGTGTGCATACCATTGCACCGCGGTGACACTGTTTAATTTTGCCACCATTTTTAATTTAAATGCAAAAAAATGTTACAGACTTTTTTCTACACTCTCAATCCTCTAAATATGAATTTTAAGGAAATTTCTTATAGAAAAATGTAGTAAGTCAGGTAATTTGCAGTGTTTCTTATTATTCTGCACAAAAAAAAAAAAAATAAAAATGTTGAAACTTCTAACAAATAATTTGACCACAAACTTCGTGATTTAGACCAAAGTGCATTCTAGCAAATGAGAAAAAAGAAATAAATTATGGCATGCCAAAAATTAAAATGAGATATGTTCTGAAAAAAGGAAACAACATGATGAAATGTAAACAAGTGAGCAAAGGCTATAATCGGAACAGGGTCGACTATGTAATACCCTATACCACTACCCAGTGCATAAGCTTTTCACTGGTAAACATTTTTTAGGGCGATACTAAAGTTGTCAGCCGCCCACCAATTAACTTAGGGCAAACTAATCCAAAATTATAAAAATGCCAGGGCCACCCCTGGATACGTGGGTGTAAAGCTGCGTTACAATTCAAATCAAAAATTGGAAAATGGGATGTATTACCGATTATATTTACTTCTTCCATTGATTGACTTTCCTTTTAGAATACCCCTACTAGAAGCAGAGATATTGGTATACAAATTTTCGCCACATAAGTTTTAAGAGAAGCTGCCATCATTATAGTATGTAAGACCATGCCAAAATCATGGATGTGAGGACTCGCAGGTCAGATATATCTTCACTGGACAATAGCCGTAGATTACCCCTGCATTTTCACATACAATATCAGGATCCTATGGCTTATCCCGATGGCGTTATTTAAGTTTATAGTACTAAAATACGTAATTTTACAAAGTCCGATCTGGGTTATCAATATTTTCCCTATATACTTGTTGTGTATTTATTTCAGCTAAAGTCCATTTTTTTGTTCCTTCAAAATTTGAAGAAACAAAATGTTTTACAGTGGGTAATGAAATTGATTACTACGAGCGGAGGCAGAGAATACTATAGTTTCGGAAGCAGCCAAACTTCCTCATCAGTTCTCTTAACCGCTGACTCTGTATCGATAAACAGGTCAATAAGAGTGACCAGAAAATTAAACAGAACGAGAAATTTTCTGTATCCTCCTAAATCTGTTGACCGCACAATTGAGTCAGAATAATCAAAATCATATACCCACTACTGTTTTTTAATGCTGTCTTTGCATCGCAAAGAAGACAAGCAAAAGTAGTGTTGTTTGCAGTAAGCAGAGATCACAACAAAATGTTGTTTTTACTTTATGCGTAGTCAACAAGTAAGGCCGTGCTGATTGCCTGTTATTGTTGTTGGCTTTGTATTGTTGGACTGCAAAATAATACTTGTTGTGTATTTATTTCAGCTAAAGTCCATTTTTTTGTTCCAGTATTATTTTGCAGTCCAACAATACAAAGCCAACAACAATAACAGGCAATCAGCACGGCCTTACTTGTTGACTACGCATAAAGTAAAAACAACATTTTGTTGTGATCTCTGCTTACTGCAAACAACACTACTTTTGCTTGTCTTCTTTGCGATGCAAAGACAGCATTAAAAAACAGTAGTGGGTATATGATTTTGATTATTCTGACTCAATTGTGCGGTCAACAGATTTAGGAGGATACAGAAAATTTCTCGTTCTGTTTAATTTTCTGGTCACTCTTATTGACCTGTTTATCGATACAGAGTCAGCGGTTAAGAGAACTGATGAGGAAGTTTGGCTGCTTCCGAAACTATAGTATTCTCTGCCTCCGCTCGTAGTAATCAATTTCATTACCCACTGTAAAACATTTTGTTTCTTCAAATTTTGAAGGAACAAAAAAATGGACTTTAGCTGAAATAAATACACAACAAGTATTATTTTGCAGTCCAACAATACAAAGCCAACAACAATAACAGGCAATCAGCACGGCCTTACTTGTTGACTACGCATAAAGCAAAAACAACATTTTGTTGTGATCTCTGCTTACTGCAAACAACACTACTTTTGCTTGTCTTCTTTGCGATGCAAAGACAGCATTAAAAAACAGTAATGGGTATATGATTTTGATTATTCTGACTCAATTGTGCGGTCAACAGATTTAGGAGGATACAGAAAATTTCTCGTTCTGTTTAATTTTCTGGTCACTCTTATTGACCTGTTTATCGATACAGAGTCAGCGGTTAAGAGAACTGATGAGGAAGTTTGGCTGCTTCCGAAACTATAGTATTCTCTGCCTCCGCTCGTAGTAATCAATTTCATTACCCACTGTAAAACATTTTGTTTCTTCAAATTTTGAAGGAACAAAAAAATGGACTTTAGCTGAAATAAATACACAACAAGTATTATTTTGCAGTCCAACAATACAAAGCCAACAACAATTTTCCCTATATATATTCACCATAGATATTCCAAAAACAGTTTGGATCGAGCACACATAATCTTCTGAAGGAATTTATTAAGAAAAAACATCAATAAAATATATTTTGTGACCGAAAATAACGAAAATGTGATTAAAAACGGTAGAATATGGTCTCAAATCATATATAAAAAGCGAAAGCATCTTGAGATGTTAAATATTATAGCTACAAATTTATTTTGTTCAGAGACTCATAATGAAATTTGATTTTGAACATTTCTTCTTTTGGCACATTCCCCAAACAGTGAAGTATTTTCCGAGATTTTGACTCTTTATGGAAGAAATTTTAATTAAGAGTCTAAAAGTTTAAAAAATAATTTCTACATATAATATCTAATTTTGTAACGTCATTTTCTTAACAAAGTATTTTACTTAGATACCTAGTTTGTTCTGTGCCTTATAGTGAAATTGTGTGTAGAATATTTCTTCTTTAAGACCTTTCGTCTAAATCTAAATTTCAGGTTACTTTGATGCATCAACTCGAAAAAAGAACAAAACAAATTTATTAAAAAAATATTTGGGTGTTTTGTTGGCAAACTTTATGTATATATTTTCTTGATATATATTGTAAATACATATTTCTTTTATTCGGCGACTTATATTGAAATTTGATGTAGAATATTTTTGTCTTTGACGTCTTCAATCTAGAATGATGATTTGTGGCACAAAACATAATAAACTCAGATAAAATACAACATTAATCCTAAAACGTGATTTTACTTTTGACAGATTCCTGGCGTTTGGGTACTATCTAGAGTTTTGGTGTATTCGGGGACCTATAGTAAAATTTTATGACAAATAATTTTGTAGAATATTTTGATCTGATACGATCACATTTTAAATGAGTTTTTAAACGTTTTTGAAAAAGGGACCAAAAAGACCCGTTTAGTGACTCGCATGAGGGTTAATTTTTTTCATAAAAAGATACCCTGCATTGTTGTCTGTAATATTGCCAAAGACACTTTACACCTAAAATGCAAGGATTCCAAGGAATCTGATGTCGAATATTTCAAAACCTGTAGAAATGGGCGGAACTTGCCACGCTTATTTAGGTTACTTTCCGACGTAAACTTTCAAAACGCCGATACACGTGTCTTCTTTTTTCGGTCCTCTTTCATAATCTGGCCGAATTATCTTGTAATTATTTTTTGTGTTGTACAGTGTAATAAGAATGTTTCGTTGCCCGCTATTTTCCGCAATATTATGCACCAAAAAATTCCGAATGAAGTTTGGTAGCTTTTTTGAAAAAAAAAAAAAAATTATGAATAAAACATAATAAAAAATTAAGTTTCAGTTTTTTATATATAAATGCACTGAAAACTAGAAAATAATTTTTCGCTTAGCCTCAATAAGTATATTCTTCTTCATGATGGAATCTCTCAAATAAAAAGCTTGCCATTTATTGCCATTTAATTTTGTCACCATTTTTAATTTAAATGCAAGCATTTTATTTGATAGATTACGGCTAAGCGAAAAATTATTTTCTAGTTTTCAGTGCATTTATAAATAAAACACTGAAACTTAATTGTTTTAATTTTCTTTTTTATTTTTAACTTTTAAGTTAATATATGTTTTGACCACTGAGAACTTCATAACCAAATTACAGCCAATTTAGACCGCAAATGTAGATAAACACTTTAAAAAGCATGAAATCGGATGGGGGCTACACCAAAAACTGACCAATGTCCACAATTTTTGGTGGGGAATTTTTTGTACCATTGTGAACTCCAAATGCCAAGTTACAGCCAATTCGGTCAAAAAATGAAGATAAAATCCTCAAAAAACCAGAAATTGGGTGGTACCGCTATATGGGGGCTATAGGAAAATTTACCCATATTGGGTTTTGTTTCATATTCGTGTATTGTCATCCAAATCTAATAAGTGTGCAAAGTTTTAGTTTGATTGGAACTAAACAGGTATAACGCCTTGATTACATAGTGTAACGTTTTCAAGGCAATTTTGTGCAAACTTCTGCTGCGGATTTTATGAATGTACAGAACTAATCCACAAAAACCCTATTTGGGTTTTTATGTTTCTATATATGGCTTAGATTTTATGGCCTCGTCTAAACATGGATATATATTGATGGATATATATTGTCTAAACATGGATATATGTATATTGATATAAACATGGATATATATTGGATATATTTTGAGAACATCGAGGCAATATCTCTGAAACCAATTCGAATCTTATTTAAGCCTCTGTTTGACATGTAAGTTCTTCTACTTTAGGGCTACAATATTGCTGAAGAACGCGAAGTAAAATTCATATTAGTTTCTGGGATAAAGCCCCGATCAGTGGGCAAAAGGGTAGTTTTAGTCCGGTTTGGATGATGCTATATAAAATTTTGATAAACACAAATTAAATGCAATGAAATCAGCTTTTTGCAAAGTTGTGTTAATGAGTTGGACAAATAAATACCTAAATCCTACAACAAGAACAGCTTTTATTAATTTTTCTATTAAAATCCATTATTAAGAATGAAGACAGTGTTAAGTTCCAAACTTTGTACATTTAGCATAAAAAAGTACAGCTGTTTGAACGCCATGTTTGAGTGGGTAGAAAAAATTTACAAACGTGGGATTAAAACTCTGTACGAAATTGTAAGAGACTTGCTCAAAATCGATCCATGTGCCAATACTGGTTTACATTTCCTTTACTAATTTTTTTTTCTTTTTGTATCGAGATTTTAATAACAGTAATAGGTATAAAGACATCATACAATAATATTTTGTAATAATTGCTACATTGTTTTTATCTGATAATTTGTGTTCTTGATATGTTTTCCAAAAATTATACAGATATAGAACATAATCTTTTTTATTTAATTTTTATCTTCCATAATATATTAAAAATAAAATGTTGATTAAAACATTTCTTTAAAAATGAATTATTGGTGAAAGTTACAAAAAATAAATCCTTGTAATTTCCATAGCAACATGGTTTCCTCGCATCTGATGAATACGTACATATAAACAACATAACCATGGGAATCTATGATATTGCAATAACTACGGCAGACATGTTTCCTCTGGCCATAATGTAAGTATGCCGGAAATGGATGACAATTATCTAAGCAACAACAACAATATCAGCATTCTATGCTATAGCGGATAATGGCGGTAGCCAAATACCTCACAGTTGTAATGCGCCCCCTATATGTGAATATTCGTTTCTTTTACAATATGGCTTAATACCTTGCAAGAAAGTGAGTGAGAGAGAAGATACACACCATATGAGATAGAATTAAATGCCATTGTAATCGAACCACTATGGTCAGTCAGGTAGTTGCAAATACTTATCATTAAACAAGATGGGAAAATATTGTTGTACATCAGTGTAGTTTCTTCGTGCGATTGAAGAAAATCAACCTAAGTTCGAGAAGAAAAATTCCCTAAGAGGCTAATTTTAAATTCATTTCCATCAGACAGCTTGCTGTTTAACCTCTTGCTCCTCCTCCTCATCCTGCTCTTCAGGCTGTTTGCAATGCAATGGTTAAAATATCTAATTTGCCGACATCCAGCGTCTGCTGTTGTTTATTTCATCAGTTACGTGCTGTGAGTGCATGTAATATTTACTTGTTCTTCGTATCAGCAGTTGGCGGCAGCTTCTGCTGTTCCTCGTTCTTTCGTTGCCAACTTGTGGACTCAAGTGAGTATAAGATTTTTTTTCTTTTTTTATAATTTAATATTATTGAAGATTTTGTTTTTGTTGGCAGTGATGTAGAGTCATTTTTGTTTCCTTTCAGTTGAAATATAGAACAGTGGTTCGAAATTAAATTGCTTGGTATGCACGAAGTTACCGGCAAAAACACATGTGGAGAATAGACTGTCCCAAAAAAAGGAAAAAAATGTCGAAATATATACCCCCACACTTGTTTCCATTTGATCCAAAAACTTTAAATATGCATTTTATTGAAATAGGTTAACGTCAACACGTGTCACCGGAACGATCTAGATTTCCATAATAATTTGTATGTGGCCAAAGGTAAATTTTCAAAAGATCTCTACAGTTGTATTTATTGTCAAACCAATAAAAATTGACTTAAGACGAATACAATACAAAAAATTTCAAAATCGGATCCAATTTGTCAAAATCGATCCGCCCGGAACCTAGGCTTCATGTAATAACTTGTAGCATTCATGTAATTTGTCATTCATCATGCAACCACAAAATATTTTGTAGTTGTTGAGCGGTTTGACAGTTATCGATAGTTGCGAAAAATCAACATTCAAAACTGACAATGTTTACTGCACTTAAGGGACGTTTTGGAATTTTAGGAATACCTACCAGAACAAACATATGGGGATTTCTGAATGAAATCGGGCACTTTTTCAAAATGAGGTTTTTGATTTCCTTTATTTTTAACAACCGTCCCTGTATGATATTTTGATGTGTTTTTACTTAAGTTTACATAGCTTCCGCACAAAAACTTATAAAGTTTTTATTTTTCGGAATTTTGGAAAAATTTTTGAAGTCACTGTAAGTCGATATTTGTATGAAATCAAAGTATAGGGGCACAAAACATAACCGTTTGTTTCTCAATAATTTTATCCTCATATTATTTCATATATCATTTAAATTATATATAACTTTATTTTATGTATCATAACAATTAAATGTGGTTTGTGCGGGACTTTTTCAATATTTAAATGGAATAAAATTTATTTTAGTCATTATTAGGAAAAAGATAATTCATTCCAGCAACAGAAAATACATTTTTGAATTTTTTATTTTCGTTTCATAGTATTTTTTCAAAAAAAAAAAAATGAAAGTTGTTTGTGCCGAACCTTTTTTATAATAAAATGGATTTAACGTTACTTTAGGCACTTAAAGGCAAAAGTTCATTCATTCTCACTACAATAAATCAGTTTTGAATAAAAAATGTCAAAAAGTCGTGATGCTGCTCATCAGCAAAACATTTCAGCATAATTTCAGATTTTTTATGACTAACGGTTCCAGAGTTATCGCCTTTGAAAAAGTCGAGTTCTTCTTTAATATTGGTCCAATTTGAAAAAATCTTTTTTGTTTGTTTTTATGTGGGCTCAGAGGAAATTTTCGCGATTAAATTTTTAAAATTTTTAACAATGATTTTCTTAAATTTTTTTGTATTAAACTACGATCAATAACAAAAATTTTAAGTCCTATTTGGTAGAGGGATTCGAATGATTACTATTTTTTCCTTTATACCAGTGCGAAACATTTGTTTTACAAAAATAAATTAAAAATTACATTTTTAACATTTGTTTTGCCGTTTTTTTAGAAATTTATCATAAACATCTAAAAAAACTGCGTCATTTTGTGTTTTTTTACCAGTATACCTGAATTAAGTTTTTTTGTGCCCGCGATTGGTTTAGCCATTGCATATTTCAAATTCAAATACTCTTTCGTATTTTTATAATCATCTTCTGAAAAAATATCATATAAATTCCTAATTAAACCAACAAAACAAATGATTAAAATTTTTAATTTTTTTTAATTTTTTTTGTTAAAATAACAAATGTTTTACACCGGTATAAAGGAAAATTGTATTGACACATTTTAAAAAAAATTAAAAAAAAAAATAATTATTCGAATGTTACTGCCAAAATAGGACTTAACTTTTTTGTAATTGATCGTATATTTGGTAGATTATTCTGCCAGTCATATAATTCCCGAGCTGTATTTATTTGATCGTCAATTTAGTTTATTGTTCGGCTAGTGCAATAATTGCTAATCCATTTTTAAAATCGAAAAAGATTTAACAGTTTTTAAGATGTTTAAAATAAATTCCTAATTAAACTAACAAAACAAATGTTATAAAGTTTAATTTTTTATTATTATTTTTTTTTTTGGTAAAATAACAAATGTTTTACACCTGTATAAAGGAAAATTGTATTGACAAATTTTAAAAAATTAAGAAAAAATACGAATCATTCCAGTTCCACTACCAAATAGGACTTAAAACTTTTGTAATTGATCGTAGTTTTATACAAAGAAATTTCAAGAAATTCAAAGAGTACAATCATTGCTAACAATCGATTTTAAATATAAAATCTCGAAAATTGCAGCCAAGCCCACTGCGCAGCAATTTTTTTTATTTTTTATTAAATAGCAAAAAGAAAAAGATTTTTCAAATTGGACATAGTTTTTACAGAATTCGGCTTTTTAAGACGCGATGTCTCTGGAACCTTGACTAACGGCCTGAAAATATACTGAAATATTTTGCTGATGAAAAAGCGTCCGATTTAACTCAGAAATCCCCATATTAGGGTGGGGGCGATTTGAGCACCACCACGGGCGCCTGGATTTTCTGATTATTGGGATTGTACTGAGCAAAAAAGTCCACTAGACAATATGTCTACGGTGAAAATCGAGCCCCCGGATTTTGACTTGAAGTTTCTTTTCAAGGTTTTTTGCATATTTTGGCATGTATGTAACAGCCAAACCACTGAGATTTTCGATCCAACACAAAGACAAAAATTGTAGCCAAGACAATAATTAAGAACTCTTTAGTACATCGCAAAAGCATTGGAACGCTCCTTCAGGCAGTTATGGCCCCGAGAAAGTGCACATTTTTCGGAAAATATCGATAAATTACACTGTGCTACAACATTTGACTCAAAGTCAGTGGGTGGAAATTTCCTTTTGGAGATGAATGCCATTGGTGAGTGTACTAAGAACGCAAAAGGAAATTTTCAGGATAGGTCAAGTTTCTGAGATATGGTTTGGCCAAAATATCCTTGAAAAAATTTTCAAGTCAAAATCCGGGGGCTCGATTTTCACCGTTGACATATGGTCTAGTGGAGTTTTTTGATCAGTACAATCCCAAGAATCAGAAACTCCAGGCGCCAACTATCACTTTTTTTCTTCCATACAAATCGCCCCGGCCTACCCCATATACATGTTTCTTCTATTTTCCTTAGTATTAATATTAATTTTTATATTTTTTCTTTGATTCTATTTTATTTTATTTTAATTTATTTTATTTTATTTTATTTTATTTTATTTTATTTTATTTTATTTTATTTTATTTTATTTTATTTTATTTTATTTTATTTTATTTTATTTTATTTTATTTTATTTTATTTTATTTTATTTTATTTTATTTTATTTCATTACATTTTATTTAATTTTATTTTATTTTTGAGTTCCACTGTTCTTACTTTTCCATAGAGGGCATGATAAGCAGCTGCTGCAGGACTTTCCAACTGTAATGAACAAACCAGAGGATTTGGTGAGATTTTTTTCCCTTCAATATGTTTGCCTTCATTTATTCGTCTAAATGCAGTTTGCAATTCAGTGCAGAAAACGTGTGCGGCTTATGCTTGATTAAGAAGTAAGTTTGTGCCAAGGGGAGGCCAAAATAATGTCATAAACCGAAAGCACATGATGTCGATCTCAGTCAGACTTTGCTAACTTCACTATGGCAATAATAAAGTCTGTCTGTCTGCCATTCAATGTACAAACGATAATCTCCAAAACTAGACACAACGAAAAAGAGGAAAAAAATGCATTTGGAAAATCAAATGTAATTTGTTGCATGCCTCATCATCTCTGCTTTGGTTTGGGTAATTGGCTATGAAGCTCTTAGCGGACAGGTTGTGCTGAAATCTAATAACTTTAAATATTAAAACTTAATGTTGATCGTTGGACAGTTTTGACAGTTTCATTAGGAACTTGTGTAGGCAATGTTAGGGGTTTTTTTACTGATACACACACGCACAGAAAAAATATTTTTCGCTTTTGTTGGAACAAAAATATATGTTTTGGTTCCAAAAATGAATTTGTTTTGTTCAAACATTGTAATCCATATCCAAAAATACCATCTTTTGTTCCAAACATAGAAAACAAAAACAACTTTCGAATTTCCGCAATATTGTTAAAATCGTTAACAATACCGATTGTAGGAACTATCATAATCTAATTTTGTTTACAAAAAGTATTGTCAATACAGAAAACCAGCCCAGAAATTTTTGACTTGAGTGCATATACTTCTCATATACACTTTTCGCATAACTTGGATATAAATGTCGCGTTTAATATTGCAATCATTGATGAACACAATACATGGTTTGCTGCATTGGCTGACAACAAAGACAAACAAAAAGCCACAAGAACCCACCACAACATTAGGAATATTTAAACACCATAACAAACATGAAAAGGAAAGAAGAATGAAACAAAACAGAAACAAATAAAAACAAGAGTCTCACAAGTACATACACACAAAAACGAAGGTAAAGGCAGCATGTCATACAAACACACCACAACTCACCAAAATTGTTTTTTCAACACGGCATCGAATAGCGAGAGAAGAGAAACAAATTTTCGAAGAAAAGAGAGAAATATTGTTCAGTTGACACAAACTATTTTTGGATTTACAATACTACATGAGGAATCCAACAATATGTTAACAATACATATTTTGCTCTTGGAATATTGTTGGATCAAACATATTTTTTTCTCTGCGTGCAGATAGCAGTTAATGGCTGATGCACAATAGAAGGAAAATAAGCAAAAAAGGTTTGGTGAATTGATTGCCTTTATTGACTAATCAGAAACAACTTTGTCTTCAATTAAGTTTTAATGAAAACGTTCTAAGAACTTATAATAGAACATATTGCTCATTTACTGAAAGAGTGACACATCTCAAAAAATCAAAAGTTTTGAAAAAACTCGTTTTAAGTTGCCGATTGAAATTTGAATTCCCAACATAAAAAGATCATTACCAATATATAAGTAAAATAACTACTTGGACCATATTTTGCTAAAAGCTAGCCAAATATCAGTGCTAAATTTCTATGCAAGGTCAAGCATGATTTGAAGTGTTTTAGTGCTTCATAAACTCAAAAAATAATTTTGATGATTTATGCCAAATTCTTAGATTTAAATCTGTAACTCGTTGAGTTTTAGAGAAATTTAGAAATTGCGTTATGCCACTCTTTGAGTAATTGGGCGATCTGTACATATTTCAGTATATAAAATATTTAAATTCAGTATACAAAATATAAAAAAATATTGGGCAGTTTCCATAAGATGATTCGAAACCAAGTTAGTTCGAATGACAAACTTCTGGGGCTGGATTCTTGTTCTATGAAAATTTGAAATAAAAAAAAAAATCTTTATATTTTTCATTTGATATTTATTTCCTTTATAATTTTTTTCATTTCACATTTTCATAGAAACAGCATTGAGCCCCTGCCTTTTAATTATTTGTTTCATTTTGTTTTCCATCAAACAACAATTGACTACAACAACATGCGCTTGTTACTAACTCGAGCGAATTTGGTTGCGAATCGTCTTAGAGAATCAGGCCATAATATTAATTTAATTTGTATTGCTATTTTGGTGTCAACCCATAAAATATCCACATACATAGTCCCAATTTACATTAGGCGAGTTTACTTGCGGCAATTGTCAGTTTGTAGGTGAGAGAGGGGGCTGAGAGGCAAAGGGTTACCATATGCCTCACCTCTCTCTCCATCAAACTGACAATTGCCGCAAATAAACTCGACTAATTTAAATTGGGACATATATTTCAATTTTTATTTTTTACTCACTGTTTTTGCTGTCAAATTTTATTTACGGTATTTTGTTTCTTCCACAAACATTTTTTATGTTATTTTTAGTGTTAAATTGGTGTAAATTTAAACAGAAAATTTCTCTGATCAAAATTTGATATGAATCAAAATTTTTTGAAATGTCATTGACATTAAAGCTGGCAAATGTTTATTTATGTGCTGTCATAATTAATTAAATATTGATTTTTTGATATTTTTATTTGCAGATTTTCACCGTCGAAATTACTTATACGATCGTAAAACATCATTAAACACATCATCGTGTATCGATTGCTTAATTAATAATGTTTTATATTGAAAAATTAAGATATAAAAAATATATTTTATTTCTCAATTAAAATCCGAAGATTGGTTTATATGGAAAGAAATTTTATCATTGTGGAAATAAATGTCCGCTTTCGTGTAATAGAAAAACAGTGATTTAATTCAGCAGCCCAGACTGCATAATAGGTAAATGTTAAAATCAATAAAGTATGTGAATGCAATTATATTACATTTTTAATGTTGTGTTTTTTTAAAAATTTATTGGTGAAAAATATCCAGAAAATTTAGTGCCTATCAAAAGTTTAAAAGAAAATACAGTAGAAATTGCTTATAACCTCGTCGTTCATAACGACGAAATCCTAAAGTCCTGAATTTGTGCCCTTTATATTTCACACAAATAAATATCGCTTATAACGTCATATCGGTTGTAACGTCGGGTTTTTGCGAAATATTTGAATTTTGCTATCGGTTATAACGTGGAACCTTACGAAGAAGAAAAATGTCTCTCAATATTTTGTTGCATGTATATTTGTTCATGCTCAAACAACTAGAATATATCCAATATATGCGCAACATGTTCGAAGACGGGGTTGGACAACTGAAGTACGTCGGAAGTCAAATGTCACATCTGTTTTACAACCCATGGACGAAGGTGTAATAAATTTATTAAAATCGCATTGCCGGAATCGGCACATATCCTCTATATGAGTTAAATTTAAAACTTATGTTGGAATTCAAAAACCCAAAATAAAATAACAGACTATTTTAAATAGAACCACATCCTACATTAATGTAATACATATGTCCACTGTAGAATGAATTTAATATCGTTATTTTTTATTATTTTGTTTTTATGTAATTTCCACAAATGTATATAGAATAAAAAAAAATAAAAATTTGAATTGAATTTATTTCCTTGGTCCATATTTACGTTAGGCAATTTTCCTTGTGGCAATTGTCAGTTTGTAGGTGAGAGAGGGTGTTGAGAGGCAAAGGGTTACCATATGCCTCATCTCTCTCTCTCCATCAAACTGACAATTGCCGCAAGTAAAATTGCCTAATGAAAATATGTACTTAGTAAAACAATGTATTTATACCAAAATGTCACTATACATAATATAAATTCACCTCTTTTTAAAATATCGTTTATAACGACTATCGCTTATAGCGTCCCTTGACCGACATAATAAGCGATTTCGACTGTAATTTAAAATTTATGAAAACAACGCGACAATATAATGTTTACACTTTTACAAAACATAAGAAAGGGTTCATAGTTGTACTACTACTATCGGAAAAAATTAAGAAACGATTATCGAACAGACCTTAAATCATCAACTTTTAAACATTTAGGAGGTAGCTATTCGAAGGAATCCGATATAGCCCATCTTTTAATTTCCCAGCAAAATAAATTGGAAGTAGTGAGTGCAATGTGGAAAAGTTCTTGTGATGCAGTTCAAACGGAGTCGTGAAAAAGGCACTCTATTCCTCACATTTTAACCGCAATCGAATGCGATGCAGCTTTTGACATCCATTTCTCACATTTAAATTGCATCCCGATGCAGTTCAAGGGAGTTGTAAAAAAGGCACTCCGTTCCCTACAAGCAAGCATGCCAATTTGTAGATACCTACAACTACATGAATCTTCTAAAGATAAACAAGTGAGAAAAGCGTTAAGTTCGGTCGGGCCGAATTTTTTATACCCTCCACCACAAATTTCAGCCATTTCGGTGGATTAATACCGAAATTCGGAAGGTACCGTTCTATGGGGGCTATATGATGGCGTGGACCTATACCTACAAATTTCTGGGGGAAAGTTTTATACGCCTAAAGAAGACTAAATACCAAATTTCAGCCATATCGGTGTGATAATGAGGCTAAAACGTTCAAAATATCGAAAATCGGGAGATATTGTATTATGGGGGCTATATCAACACGTGGACCTATATAAACATTTTATGGTAGAAATGTTTCTTAGCCTCTGGAAACACCAAATACAAAGTAGCAACCGATTCTTTGGTCAAATGGGTCTAATACATTCAAAATATATTAAAATGACGCGTACTTTATAAGGGGTCTTATGTGGGGACTATACCAAAACGTGGACCTATATAACCCAACTTTGGTAGGAACGTTTTCTGGCCTCTGAAGACACAAAATACCAAATTACAACCAATTCTGTAGTCAAATGGGTCTAATACATTCAAAATATATTAAAATGACGCGTACTTTATATGGGGCCTTCTATGGGGGCTATACCAAAACGTGGACCTATATAGCCCAACTTTGGTAGGAATATTTTTTGGCCTCTGGAGACACAAAGTACCAAATTACAACCAATTCGGTGGTAAAATGGACCAAATATCTTAAAAATTCCTTAAAACGACGACGCGTCACGCGTCATTTTGTATGGGGGCTATACGAAAGTGTGGACCTACATAGCCCGCTTTCAATACCAAAAGTCCTACGTAAATATAACATATTTTCCCAAAATTTCATCAACCTACGTCAATCCGTTCGGACGCTAGAGTGATTTCCACAGACGGACAGACGGACAGACAGACAGACGGACAGACGGACGGACATGGCTATATCGATGTAGAATTGCACGCTGATCAAGAATATATATACTTTATGGGGTCTACAATGATTATTTCGAGTAGTTACAAACGTAGTGACAAACTTAATATACCCCCATCCTATGGTGGAGGGTATAAAAAGTGTGCATCCATTTTTAAAATTTTGATAGAAAATGAAAAAAATACAACCAAAAGTTGGGAACATTTTTACGGAAACTCACGAGAAGAAAATTTCCTTCTGTTGGAGTACTTGTCGAAATCTCACCTGTGGGCCTATTCTGTAACTTTTTAACAACAGTCGACATTGTTATTTTTTCGAGAAACTCATTTAAACAACATAATTAACAACCTTTGTATTCTGTAAACAAATTTTAACAACTTTTGTTAAAAGTGTCGTTATGAAAACAACACAAAAATAGTAGTTGTTAAAAAATCGACAAAAATGTTCAATATTGGAGTTGCCTTTGGTTTGTGTGTATGTTTTGTTTATGAATACATTCAAAATTGAAAGCTTTTGAAAGTTTATAGACAATTTGTCTACATTTTTACAGAATAGCACAATCGTTACTGCAAACAATTTGTAGTGTCGACAACGCTGTCGATTGTCGGATTGTTAAAAATATAGAGAATAGGCCTACTGGTGATGGGAAGAGAATATAAGAACCACTTTAGCAAATGAAGTAAAAACATTTCAGCTTGGATTAAATGGAGAGCGGACGAAACAGACTCAGTTGCGATTGAATTTAAAGAAGAATTTCATCATCTATGTTAATGTAATAAAGTTCTTATTATTCTTGTTTTACACAAACGATAAATTCTTTTTATTTATTTTGGGATAGTTTGCAATGGATTGCATTTTTATTAGAGTTGGGCAATCTCCTTCAATTGAAAGATACGGATCGCTATCTCGTTCAATGGACACCGGTAATTTCTTTGAAAAAACTGCGTATACTTAATTTCACACGTTGGTTTTTATGATGTTACTCATTCTTCTTTGAACGAGGACAGTGATCCGGATCGTTCAATTGAACGAGAATGTCCACCTCTAATTTTTATTGCATATTTGAACTGCATAAAAACACATTTCGAAGAGTGCCTTTAAATTCAATCCAAAGCACTGCATCAAAACACGTGCTTTGGGTGCAAATTGGACTGCATCCTCTTCTACCCTCAAGGGTTAGTTAATATGCGATTTCAAACGGTTAGTGAAAATGCAGTGCTAATGGAGTGCACATTTCGGTAGTCACGCTCTTGTAAAAATCATGAGTGAAAGTACATAATTTGATGGCATTCCAAATATCCTGTACAAATGATTTAACTGCATCTTTGGAGGCAAACTTTTTGCTGGGTTGGTCTAAAATTGAGAAAGTTGAAAAATTTTCCCTAAAATAGTGCGTACGATAACACTCGTAGGTAAAAACGGATTTGGCCCAAACTTTGTACATCGCAATATTTTTCCCAACATCTGTATATACTGTTCGCGGTATATTGTCCCACGCCTTGTTCGTGGATCATGTTGAAATTTTAAATCTGGTAATCCTTGTGGTATAATATGCCAAACTCCTCAATATATGGGCTCCAAAATATTTCCAAAGACCACATTAAAAAAGATAATCGTTTAAAATAATTTACATATGTATTTTGTATATCAATTTCCTCACCCATGACGAAATATAAACCGCCGATTTTTAAACAAGGTATTCTTAGGCCTCTTTGTCATCTACACAATTTTCACATGTACCGCAAATTCTCCACCAAAAATTGTCCACGTAGGTCCATTTTTTTTAGTATAGCCCCTATAGAACGACACCACGCAATTTTCGGTATTTTGAGGATTTTAGCTACAATTTTTAACCGAGCCAGCTGTAAATTGACATTTGGAGTTCTTAGAGGACCCGAAACTCCTCCTTCCTACATACATATGGAGAATAGTATTGAAACAAGCATATTCTGAGAGCAAATTAGGGTAATGTAAAAATTAACTACTCCTTGTTGCAAGCAAATTTTGTTCCTTCATATATTTTTATGATATTTTAGGCATCGATACTTCAGCCTCTACATCCATTTTCACATGTAATTCGAATAATTGCAGTTGTAATTCGAAACATTTCACTTGTAATTTGAGAATTCCATTTGATATTCGAATTATTTCATTTTTAATTTGAATTTGTTCATTTGTAATTCGAATTATTTAATTTGTAATTCGAATTTTTCCATTTGTAATTTGAATTTTTCTATTTGTAAATCAAATTTTTTCATTTGGAATTTCAAAAATTAAATAATTCAAATTACAAATGAAATAATTCGAATTCCAAATGAAATTTTCAAACTACAAATGAAATAATTCGAAATTCAATTGAAATTCTCAAATTACAAGTGAAATGTTTTGAATTACAACTGCAATTATTCAAATTACATGTGAAAATGGTGTAGAGGCTGAACTATCGATGCCTAAAATATCATAAAAATATATGAAGGAACAAAATTTGCTTGCAACAAGGAGTAGTTAATTTTTACATTACCCTAATTTGCTCTCAGAATATGCTTGTTTCAATACTATTCTCCCTAAGTATGTAGGGAGGAGGAGTTTCGGGACCTCTATGAACTCCAAATGTCAATTTACAGCTGGCTCGGTTAAAAATTGTAGCTAAAATCCTCAAAATACCGAAAATTGCGAGGTGTCGTTCAATAGAGGCTATACTAAAAAAATGGACCTATGCGGAAAATTTTTGGTGGTGAAGTTGCGGTTCCACTGAGAACCTCAAATTTCACCTTGTTCTGTCAAAAATGGTAGCTTAAATCCTCAAAACACCTCAAATCGGTGAGTACCGAACCTATATTGAAGATTTTTGGTGGAGAACTTTCGGGGACCCTGGGAATCTCAAATGCCAAATTACAGCCAGTTCGGTAAAAAAGATAGCTAAAATCTCCAAAATATCTTAAATCGGAAAGTACCGTTATATGGTCTATACCCAAACGAAAACCTATCTTGGACAGACGGACATGGCTAGATCATATATATTTTATATGGTACAAAAAATCCTTGTATACCCTCCATACTTTGGTGGGGGATTTAAAAACGGATTATACAGTTATGACTTTTTTGCAATCTTATATCCCTGTGTGATATTTTGATGAGCTTTTGCCTAAGATTACATAAAATCTTAATTATAAGGTGTTTTGATAAAAAAACCTGGCACACATAAATTTTTGTTTATGAGCATTTTTGTCAGTAAGATTAAGACCATTCTAGCAAATTCATGCTAAAATTGGGAGGAAAAATATCCTTGGTCCAACTATCGTAAAATTCAGTCTTCATGTTACAACATCCCACAACGGTATGATACTGATAGACTTATCGGGTGAAAAAATCATGATAGTAAGAATAATCAGTGTACGTAAAGACACTTTTGAAACATTTCCAATGGTTTGATTTCGTATTTTCCATAGGAACAATACAAAACGTTTTGTATTGCATTTTGTTTCGCTTTGTTTACATTCGCGGGGGCACACGACATAACTAAAATCACATAACCGTTTGATTCTCACTAATGTTATCATCGTTTTATAACATATATATCATTTAATATTATATATAACTTTATTTCATTTATCATAAAAATTAAAAGTGGTTTGTGCGGGACCTTTTTTTTAAATTTAAATGGAATAAATGTTATTTTACTCATTATTAGGCAATAGGACATTCATTCGTGCAAAAAGAAATAATTTTTCGAGAACAAAAATTTTTCATTTCGGTCAATCTGTTCAAGACCGTTGGCAACTTGCTCATAAGGAATACACATCATCAGGTGATAACTAAAATTTGACTGGAGGATAGATCGTATGTCGCCCTGAGAACTGCAACATGGTGCCCATGGTAAAATAGCATTCACACACATTCACACAACTACATTCTTCATGTATCATAGCTGGGCAGCGTCATCTACCATGACAAAACAGAATAGTTTTGGCTCAACTACCCTCAGATGATATAGCAGTCTAAATTCCTATAGGGCAAGCATTGATGACATCGTGGAAAACATTTGTCCAGCATGCAACACACTCCCAAACGTACTCAACTAACTCCAATAGCTTAGTGGATTAAACCCATCAAAGCAGGCGCGTTCTTTCAAGTGGAGATAGACCCAGGGCAAGATATCACATACTGCTACAACAACAACTACTACTACATCATCAGCCCAAATCACTATCTTAGTTTTCAGCTGGTCGAAACACACAAAAATTTCATTTATCACCAGAAACTAGTGTAGACGTGAGAGAACCCCATCATGCGGTATACCCCTGTTAACAGTTTTCCTCACGGAACTCTATTCTATGCGAGAGTCGATATTCTTGTTTTTCAGCTTCTCATCAATGTATCCACCTGTGAAACTTCGATGTACATTGGTTGTGGATGTATGCAAGTGCGCTAAATTTACCTTTTTACCTTTCATTAAGCTCAATTTAAAATAGAAATGTTCAAAACACATCACAAACATTTTTCGATAGTTCTTTAACAATTTTTCTTTAATATTTCTTCTTCGAATGTTTGTTAAAATATTGTTGACGTTTACTTTAAACGTAAACTAACTTCTTAATAACATCTCGGGCTAGGGTGAAAAAGCCACATTTCAAAATTGGCTTTGTTTCAAGAATTCAATTTAAATAAAATTCAATAATCTTTTTCTACAATCTTCCACATTATCATTTTAATCCAATTCGTAGTTCTTATTCCACAACAATTTTTTTTTTGCATTTATATTTCATAATGCATGTAATATTTAGAAAATGACATATAAAAACATGAACAGAAACAGACAGTCATACAAAATGCTGGCAATTGCGCTCTTGGCACCAGCAATGACTTTTTGTCTTTGTCCAACTAGCAACTTGACTTCATGCAAAATGGTTATTCAAGAACAAATCATGATTGCAAAAACAAGAACAAACGCCATGCAGATCACATGGTGATATATAAATATTACCAAAGAATATTGCACCCGAGTGTATATATTTGTCCGTATAATAGTTGTCGTCGTTGCAGGAGAACAAAAAACATGCAGAAAATCCCCATGAAATCATGAAAACATGTCACTGCCATAAAATGACATGAAAACAAATTGAGTGAACAAAACTTTGTCGAGCTTTTTGACTCATTTATTCTTTCTAGAATATTTATTACTATGCAAATTCAAGTTGGTGGCAGAGATAGAGACGGCAGAATGCATACACGTTCAAATGTCGTCCACCATTTATGCATTCATTTCGACAAAATGCAGCCAATAGCCATTTGCATTGTAGAATAGGGTTCCCCTTCTTCGATGTCAGAACTGAGGTTATACTTCAGTCTTATCACTCGGGACGTTGTGCCTGTGAGTCATCTATAAAGTGCCACTGCCAACTGGGAAATGCCATAAGCAAAAAAAAAAAAAAAAAAAAACATAGCCAGATAGATGTAGAAATATCTACAAAAGAAACACAATTTGGTTGTCATTAGCAATGAATGTCTTGTTTTTGTTTTGTTCAAAATGTCTGTCTGATATTAATTTTCTAAAATGTATAAATGCAGCAACATCTCTGCATTATTTTACAGAATATTTTCAGTTCTTTTACTAATGGCAAAGGAAATTATTGTGGTACACTTAA
This sequence comes from Musca autumnalis, assembly GCF_047663935.1. Classification (NCBI taxonomy): domain Eukaryota; kingdom Metazoa; phylum Arthropoda; class Insecta; order Diptera; family Muscidae; genus Musca; species Musca autumnalis. Next base: position 160,680,784 of record NW_027411644.1, read on the forward strand.
AAGTTATGATAAGATGCATTCACATGCATATGTAGGAAGGAGTCTATAAATAAATACCTCATTACCAGTGATTTAGTGCACCTGCTTTGTATTGTGGATTTATCTTTATTAAATGACTTCATTAACCAAGAACTAATGACCTTGACTTATGTATGGTTTCACTCAATCTCCGGGCTTCCCGGGCTCTATGAAAATGCGATATGCTGGAGTCAAAATTCAATCATATATGTATGTATTTAACCATATGCATTATGTGTGTATGTCATTCTTCCTTCAATTTATGGATTAAAACGAAGAAGATTTTTTTTTAACATAAGTCATATTTTTTTAAATAATGGTTACCGACACATATCAATTACATAAAACGCAATATTACAAATGAAAATTTTAAATTTGAAAGTTTTGCTTTTTAGGCGAAGATCATTTTTTTAGTATTAATTTTTAATTAATTTCTCGTTGAAATCGAGCTTAATGATCAATAATACATCTGAAAATGGAACGCCGAAAATTCGAACCCACACACCCACCACTATGTGACATGCATATTTCGCCTTCGATAAAGGCCTTCGCTGTCCTCGGAGCGGCTTCGCTGTCCTCGAACTTTTCTTCTTTCAAATGCATTTTTGTTTTGTTTTTTACAACATTAATGGGGAGTTTCCCATTTAGTTGTGCTTTCATGACAAACGCTTAACGCTGCCTTTGAAAAGTTCGAGGACAGCGAAGCCGCTCCTCATCCGATATGTCTGAAGAGCCTTTACCGAAAGCGAAACATGCATGTCATATAGTGGTGGGTGTGTGACATGACTTTATCTCCATTCTTAGTCCGAATTGGCTGTAACTTCTGCTCTTCTGCTCTTCCATCAACTGTAGTGACTGAAAATTATCCTTCTAACAATAGCAATGAACTAATAGTAGTTCCTCCTAGAAGAAGTATATTCATTTCCAGAGTACATTATAATACATCAGTAGAAAATATTTGTAATTATATACACTCTAAGCACATTAATTTTAATAATAATGATTTCATAGTATCCAAATTTAAATCACACACTCAACACGCTATTTCGTCGTTTAAGATTGTTGTACCATCTTATATGTTTGACAAGATGGTGGATACTTCAGTCTGGCCTGATGGCGTGTTAGTAAAAGAATTTGTATATAGAGAACGTAATAGTCCAGTTAATATTCCAGTTGTCCCTTCTACGGTGCCTTTGTCAAAAAACTAAGTAAATCTGTATCTTTATTATATCAAAATGTTAGAGGTCTTAATACTAAACTAGAACATATCTATTTGAAATCTTTTGGCTGTGATTTCAAAATCTTGGTTTTCACGGAGACATGGCTCAAACCTGAAATTCGTGATACTGAGATTTTGTCTGATCAGTACCAAGTTTATAGGACTGGTAGAGTTAATAAAAATGGTGGGGAGTTTTGATCGCTGTGCATAACTCCATAGCCTCAGAGCGTATTAACCCTGGTGACAATTCAAATTTAGAATTTGTCTGTGTTAAATTAAATTTTTTAAGTAAAGTCATTATTTTAACCTGTTCTTATATTGCTCCTAATTCTGATTTAGAAATTTACCTCAAACGTTCAGAACTTATAAAAAATGTATCAGACTTACAAAAATCAACATTTGAACTGATTTGCCTTGGAGACTTCAATTTACCTCATATTATTTGGGTTTTGGGAGATAATACTATTGATTATGTGCCAACTTATACAACTTACTCATCGTCTGGTATGGATACTTTCTGGGATACAATGTATGATCAATGTCTACTTCAAATAAATAATATACATACATAACTCAAAAAATAGAATTCTAGATTTAGTGTTTTCCACGTCTACAAACATTTCATTGTGTAGATGCTTGCCATTTGCTGAACCTGAAGATAAATATTACCCAACATTACTTTTAACTTTAGAACTACAAGATAATTCTCTTAATAATTCTCCTGAGCAAAAATCATCAGGTAAATTCAATTTTGCCAAGACAAATTATGAACAATTACGACTTATTTTAATGATACAAATTGATCTTAGATAACCTGATAACTTAGAATCCCGTGTTTCACATTTGTATAATACGCTAAATGATGCGTTCTTATCAACTGTACCAATTTTCAACGTGAGTTCCGATAAAGGACCATCTTGGTTTACTCCATATCTAAGGCGATTACGTAATATTAAAAATTAATTATTCAAGAAATTTAAAAAATATAATACTTCTTTAAATAATTCTAATTATTCTAAAGCTAGAAATAAATACAACACTGAAAATCTTAAGTGCTACACAAATTACCTTGATAAAATGAGAAGAAATCTTCACTCGAATCCTAAAAGAAAACTCGAAAAGAAAAGTCAAAGAATTCCCTAACAGTATGAAATTTGGTTGCAAAGAATCCTGTGATCCAGTTGAAATAGCTGATATGTTCGCTCAATTCTTTCAAAGCACATACTCAACATTTTCTTTTAATAATAATTACTCTTATAACATTGATAAACAAAATCAATTCCCTCATTTCCTTCTTACTGAGGATGAAGTGTTCAATGGTTTAATTTCATTAAAATATTGTAGCTCTCCAGGTCCTGATGGTGTACCGGCCAACATTCTGAGGAAATGTGCTTATGAACTGTACAAGCCTCTCACTAGCATTTTCAATGATTCCTTATCTTTAGGATACTTTCCTGTGCTCTGGAAATCTAGTTTCATTATCCCTTTACATAAATCTGGCAGTAGGACTGTCGTTGAAAATTATAGGGGCATTGCAAAACTTAGTGCAATCCCAAAGCTTTTTGAACTTTTGGTATCACGTAGAATAATTCATTTTGTTTCACCAATTATTTCTCCATATCAACATGGATTTATAAAAAGGAGATCAACTTTAACGAACTTATTGGAACTTACTTGCCATGTTCACAATGGATTTTCTCTAAAACATCAAAAAGATGTAATTTATACCGACTTTAGCAAGGCCTTTGACACGGTCGTGCATAAGTTATTGATACACAAAAATTAAGCTACAGTGTTTTATTCATAAATGCATTAAAAGCTAGAAAATAATTTTTCGCTTAGCATCAAGTAGTATATTCTTCTTCATGATAAAACGCTTGCCGTTTAATTTGTCACCACTTTTAATTAAAATGCAAGCAAAATTATTTTTATGATTTTAATGCATTTATGAATAAAACACTGTAGCTTAAATTTTTAATATTTTTATTGTTTGTTATTGCACAATTTTTTGAATTTTTGGTATTTGAATTTTATTATGTGATGGTTGTACTCGTCACCATTTCTGTGTCCAAATTTTTCTAATAAGTATTTTTTTGGATTCAAAATCTAAAAACTATAGCGAAATCAGAGATATAATAGATTTGTCAACAAAATTGAGTGCGACGCTACATCCACGGTTCTTGATGGATCACATTGAAACGGCATAGAATGGTATATTTTTTAATGGTAATAATTGAAATCGGATGCACATAAAGTGTAAATGTTCTTGTGGAAAAAATGGATGCTACATCGTGGTGGCCAACTAGAATATCATAAAGTGTATATCAAATAAAAGGGATTGGTTCGCTGTTTTAATAAATCGGATGCGCCTCATTCCATTTTCACTACTACGGGGTTTCTATGCGCTTCAAATGTTGCAATATTAACTTTAACTTTATTTAAATTTTAAGTCACAATTGGAAGTCCTTGTGATTTAATATAATGGTCTAAAAATTCAATAGGTAAACTATAAAGCCAAAATGGAATAAGAACTCTAACATTTTTTTCTTAAATTATTCCTGTAAAACCATAAAACAAACAAAAATAGAATAACATAATTTTTATTTTTTTCTTCATATTTTCCTCGCATTTTTATAAATAACATGAATATTATACCTCCGGCCTTTACGCCATAGGCTTCATTTTATTTCTCACAATGTATGGATGCTGCTGTATTTTTTACATATTTTTTGTAAGCATAAGCGCTATTGTTTCAAAAATATACTTACAAATACTTACAATTTTGTAATAAATTTGATTTTTTGCAAATGCATTGAAACTTTTCAAAAGTGTTTTGACATCATCGCAAAGGGTATAATAGGGTTATGACTTTTTGACATTTTTTCTCAAAAATGATTTCCTATAGTGACAATGAATGAACTTTATCCTATTAATGCCTAAAATAACATTCATTCCATTTTATTATAAAAAAGGTTCCGCACAAATCACTGAAAACAATTTTTGTTGAAAAAATTTTATGAAATGAAAATTGTTTTTCTCAAAAAGTTATTTCCTTTTCACGAATGAATGGCCGTATGCTTATTAATTACTGAAATAACTTTTATTCCATTTAAATTTAAAAAAAGGACACGCACTAATCGCTTTTATTTTTTGTGGTATATGAAATAAAGTTATATATAATATTAATTGATATATATATATGTTATAAAACCATGATAAAATTAGTGGGAAACAAACGGTTATGTCGTGTGCCCCCATACATTGTTTTCAGTGAAATATCTGCTTACAGTGACTTCAAAAGATTGTCAAAAGTTATGAAAAATAAAAACTTTAAAAGCTTTTTGTGTGGAAGCTTGTTTTATCGAATCACTTTATAATTAAGATTTTATGCAATCTTAAGTAAAAACAAATCAAAAGCCGCTATTTTTTTAGAATTTTTTTTTTCTAAATATTAAGTTTAAAATAAAAACATAATCATTGATGTAGCATCAAGAAATTTTTGGAATTGTTTAAATGGAAAACTATATTTTAAAAAAAATTTTTCTATATATCCTTATGTTCTTCATTCCTTTTTTCTTTTAGTGTATGTTTTTATATAAATGTATGTACGAACATCTGAAATCCCCATATGAAAGTAATTGACTGGATGTTGTGTTTTTGTTTTCTTCATTCTTATCCCTAGAATGTTTTCTAAATTTAATTTATTCGTAGAAATACTATAAGAACATGCAGACTACCATGATAATATTTTACTATTGCAGTTCTGGTTATTGCGTATAATAATTTCTTGTGCTAAAAATTGCATATGACTTGGATATATTATATTTGCGGAATTATAAAAACAATGCACAAACATGAGACAAGTAAGTAAGTAATATAAAAACAGACCGCCAACGATTTGTCTATGCAAAAATATTTTATTACTAATGAATATTTGTATATATGCACTAGAGGGGAATTCAGCATTGTTATGCTGTAAAAAGATGATATCAATTAAAGAGTTAAATTGTTCGTCTAGCATTGTGCTTCTTTATAACTTTTAGTCTCTTTAGAAAAATGTTGAATGGCCGTTCATTTAGGGGCGGATTTTTGCATATTCCTTGCTGTTTCAGCATTACCAAGGATATTCCATCCGGGGCCAACGCTTTGGTTGACTTAGCGTTCCTAATGACATTCGCAACATTATCGACTGTAAATTGTGGTGGTTCATCCTCGGCAGTAATAGATTTAATTGCTAGTCCCGTCGCCCCTGCTGAGAAGTTTGGTCTTACTTTGGTTATTCGACCAACAGGTATATGGCGTGCTGCTGCACCAGTGATGATGTCTCGGAACTTCCTTTCTGCTGCCCAAACATTAGAAGGGTTGAGTAGATCTTTGAAACTTGGCCATTATTGGTGAAAGTGCGCCTTTCAGAGGTGATGAAATCGGACGGTCTGCTTATGGAGATAATTAATTATGGAGACATGGGCTGATCCAAGAAAAAACGACGAGTTGTCTTCAGGTGACGTCATTTGCCAGACCAGGTGACACGATGGTTATATGTGGCGAACTGTGGCACTCTTCGCTAATTCTGGTAAGGGCTTCCTCATTGACCGTGCAAAACGTAGAGCAATAAATCTGCTCAGCCAGGGGACCGAATCAGCATTAAAGTCCCTCATGGTAAGCGTTAAAGTCCCTCAAGTGACCTTCCAAAAGTGTGCTAATGTTGGGTCTATAACCTGTAGTACAGCTATTTATCGGCGGGACGTAAACGTTCAGTAACTCTACCACGGCAGTTTCACACCTGACTCCTAGCCCCATACATTCCATGTACGTGCTTATAACCAGACTAAAGCGAGGTAAGTCTATATTGAACAGACGGGTACATTAGGAAAAAGGTGGGAGTTTAATCTCCACTTACTTCTAGTGCGATCCTTCCTCAGTACATTGTAACCATCACAATGCTGTAAGCTGCAGTTGTTGTTAAACTCGATTTCCTGCGCCACCGCGACCGTGATATTCCTCCGACTCATGAAGTCCACTACTGGACCGTGGTTGTGTTCACGCAGCATACAGAAACATAGTCCCTGTCGCAGTCCTTCACATGGACAAAGCCTGAGCAACCAATGCAGCCACTCCCGACATCTATTGCATCTCACCGAAGCTTGGATTTGGATGAAGATGCAGATGTGACAAACTGAGCACAAATACATATATTGATCCTGTGTTTTCCTCCGTCCCGGCACGGACCAAAAGAATCCGTAGCAGGCATTCCGGGATATGCTGCTACCAACACAGAAAAACGATACAAATACAAACATGTGTACAGTCGCTGGCGGGAACACCGTTGTTGTTTGCTTTCAAGTCAATGTGGTTTCGAAGAACCCGCCGCCATTGGATGGTTTCGAAAATAATAGTGCGCATAAGCGAACCAGTCAGGAAGACAGACGGACAGGTGCAAATCAATTCCAAATTATCTTAACGGATTTCGTCCAAATCTCTATCGGGTCCAAAATCATTATTTCGATGAGGCACATTTAGTGGGTTAAGTGTTTACTAGGGTATGTGCCGAATTCTTTTTCCTCTTCAACCTAACATACCCCTTCCCAAAACTGTAATGGAGATGAATTTAAAAGCAAAAAATGTGATTGTTCAAGATATTTAAACCGAGATATGTCATGAAATGCATCTTTATTATTGCTATGTATTAATTAAAATATAAAATAAAATTGCATTTTTACATTCCCCAGTTTAGAATATGGTTTATATAACAATAATATTATATGCAACAAGAGGTTCCAACTACGCATACCCCAACAATTGTGGTGTCCAATCCAATACCATTAAATGCAAAATCCCAAATGCCTCAATTAAAAACATGGAACTCTCCAGAAGCGATTATATTTCTAATATCTTCAAACACGAAACTTTTTTTAGTTAACAGGAAATGTTTTTTTTTTTTTTCAATTTTCTGAGATGTCTACTTTTGATAAAATGAATGCACTTGAGCTCCATCATGGACGATGACGACGACCAAACAACATCAGTTCCAGTTGTGTGATATTTCTAAAATATACCAAACTAAAAGCAATTTTGCAACGCAAGTATAGAGGAAGATATAAAAAACATGGAAAGGAAGGGGAAAAAGTGGAAGCAGCAAAAGAGGAAGAAGAACAAGCATGCAATGAATTTTGTGCAAAAGTGTTGTTTGTCATGAACGATGTTTTTTCTAAAAAGGACAGAACACCCAAATTGTGAACCCCTTGATGGTTTATTGTGTGGCCCTGGTGGATTGAATGGTTAGATGGTTGGTTGGTTCGTTGCTTGCTTCTCTGCATGGCTGCCTGAAGACCGGCTTGGCAAATAATAAATATATAGAATAGAAAACCCACACGCTCTCTTGATACTGTTTATGAAGCGAAACGATAAACTGGTAGATGATGGAAAAAATATATTCTTTTAGCATGGCATCAGCTCTAGCTGCTATGCGTGTGCATTTGCAAAACATGAAACTAGAACTCAATGTTGAACTGAAATATACATCCGCTCCAATAGATTTAGTGGGAAATGTTGCAGAACAGAAGACGAATACGGATAGTTGGTAAGAAAAGGGTGTTCCTTACAGTTGGAATGACTTTAAATTTCTAATAAATTTATTTAGTATAGTAATTTATTTTTTAAATATGCGGCACAATTAGGTTACAGAAACTCAATAAAAGTCTTCTACAGACAGGAGACCTCCTTTTGTAATAGCAAGAAGACCTTCTAAATGTTTTCAATAGACAGAATACCTTCTAAAGGGCTTCTATAGACAGAAGACCTTCTAAAGGTGTTCTATAGACAAAGGACCTTCTAAAGGTCTTCTATACACAGAATACTTTATAGATGTCTTTTATTGACAGATGACTTGTATTGAAAGATGACTGTAAGCTGAAGACCTTTTGAAGGTATTCTATAGACAAAAGATATTTTAAAGGTCTTCTATAGAGAGAAAAACTTTAAAAGGACTTCTATATACAAAATACCTTTTTAAGACGGAAGACCTTCTAAAGGTCTTTTATAGACAGGGAACCTTCAATAGACTGATCTTCAATAGACACCTTTTAAAGGTCGTCTATAAACTGAAAACCTTTTGAAGGTTTTCTATAAACGGAACACCTTTTAAAGGACTTCTATAGACAAAAGACCTTCTAAAGGTCTTCTATAGACTGAATGTTTTCTGAAGGTCTTCTATAGACTCAAGACTTTCTAAAATCTAAAAATATTCTATAGAAGACGTTTTAAAGCGCTTCTACAGACAAAAGACCTTTTAACGTCTTCTACAGATGGAAGACTTTCTAAGGTTTGTCTAAAGGTCATTAACAGGCAGAAAACCTTCTAAAGGTGTAAAGGTCTTTAACAGACAGGAGATCTTCTAAAGGTCTTCTAAATACAAACGACCTTTTCATATAGATAGAAGCCCTTCTGAAGGTATTGTACAGACAGAAGACCGTCTAAAGGTATAGAATACATAGACCTTTTAAAGGACTTCTACAGGCAGAAGACCTTTTAAAGGACTTCTACAGACAGAAGACCTTTTAAAGAACTTCTACAGACAGAAGCTCTTCTATAGACGGAAGACCCTCTGATTGTCTTCTATAGGCAGAAGATCCTCTGATGGTTTTTTCATAGACAGAAGACCTTCTGGAGGCCTTCTTTAGACAGAAGACCTTCTAAAGGTCTTCCATGGACCACAGACCTTCTAAAGGACATCTAAAAACTGAAGATCTTTTAAAGGTATTCCATAGCCAGAGGACCTTCTAAATGTTTTCTATGCTCAGAAGACTTTCTAAAGGCCTTCAATAGATAGGAGACCTTCTAAAAGTATTCTATAGGCATGATACCTTCTAAGAGTCTTCTAAACACAGAAGACCTATTAAAGGTATTCTATAAATAAAAAGCCTCCAATGGTCTTCTAAAGACAGAAAAACTTTTAAAGTTCCTTTCCAGAGAGAAGGCCTTATAGAGTTCTGATATAGACAGAAGAGCTTTTCAAATTCTTCTAGAAACAGGAGACCATTTAAAGGTCATCTATAGAAAGAAGACCTTCTTTAAGTCTTCTGTAGACAGAGGTCCTTCTAAAGGTCTTCTATAGCCAGAAGACTTTCTTAAAGACAAGGGACTTTCTGAAAGTTTTCTATAAGCAGAGGGCTTTCTAAAGGTCTTCTATATACAGAAGGCCCTCTAAAGGCCGTATGTAGACAGGTCGTTGAGGTCTTCTATAGACAGAAGACATATCAAAAGTCCTCTCTGGACCCATGATCTTGTAATGATTCTTCTGCAGACTCACGACCTAATTCCCTCTATTGACAGGCGACCTTCCCAAGAACTTTTATATACAGAAGACCTTCTAAAGATCTTTTAACAGAAAAAAAAAACAAAAAACAAAAAAAACCTAAAGATCTTCTATAGAAAGAAGACCTTCATAAAGACTTCTGTAGATAGAGGCCCGTTCTAAAGACCTTCTTTCTATGCATGTTTAATAATTAAATTAATGTTTTCTTTTTTTTAATTATTAAAATCAATAATTAATAACCCATTTTGTTGTATACCCGAACATGTTAAATACCTTTACACTGTCACATACCTTAATATAAGATACTACATCTTGTGGTGTGTGAATACATATTCAATAAAATAAATAAATAAATAAAATAAATAAAGAACTTCTAAGGATATTTAATAGACACCTCTTTGGGACTTTTATAGACAAAGAACCTCTAGGTGTCTTCTATAGACAGAAGACATTTCGAAAGACCAAAGCCTCTGTAAAGGTTCTTCTTTAGACTCTGTAGACTATACACAGATGACCTTCTAAATGTCTTCCGTATACAGTAGACCATCCAAAGTCTTTTTCTGAATGGATCTCTTCTAGGTTTTATTCTCGACAAAGAAATTCTAAAGACCTTTTCAAGGCAGGAGTCCCCTTCTCTGCATAGAAGACATTCTGAAGGACTTCTCTACATCGAATACCTTCTTAAATTCCCACAAGAGTATCTTCTAAATGTCTTTTCTAAGATAATTTCTTCACCGGATATTCTCCATTCAGAAGACTTTATAAACCTCTTCTCTAATCTGAGTAACTTCGAGAGGTATTTTCTTTGCCTAAAAGGCCAGAAGATCTTCTAAAGATCATCTCTAGACAGATGAAAATCATCTTTAGGTCCTGTTTAGACAGAAATCATTCTTAAGGTCTTCTCTAGACAGAAGAATTTATTAGGGTGTTCTCTAGACTGAAGACCTTGCGATGATCGTCTATAGGCAAAGGACATGAAAAGGTCGGCCAACGTTACACATGATCGTTCCGTTATGGAATTTTTAAAATGCTTTACAGTCTGATCCAACCTTAAGTTATAGGATCTTCATAGGATGTTAACTGATAACAAACTTCATAGCGTAGAGAAACTGGAACTAATCACCTCTCAAAATAAAAAATTGATATTCAGCCAATAAATGTCGTTATGTGCACCAGAACCATATACACATATGTAAATCACTGTTGTCGAAGGGATGTACGAACCAAGTGAGGTGCTCTTTGATCATACTTTAAAAAGGAGGGACGGCGAGAAGTTTGTTCATTATTGTCAGAATTTCGAAAAATTTTAACGTTTTCAATATTCCAAGCCGTTGGTGTTCAAAATATTTTGTGCATTGGTCCCTCTGAGAGAAAGAGAACTTATGTTGTTATTGTAGTCACGTTAACGTATATGGGTGATCTTGGCTGTTCCAAGCCCAAAATTTGATGTGTGTGTGAAGTTTCCATTTAAGAAATCTTCCTACTTTTATTCCAATACATTGCTTGGACAGGGGCTCTCTTCATTTACTTCCTGAATTTCTTTACAGAAATATCACACCCTTATACAGCTACCCTTTTTAAACTATGAAAAAAACGAACACCATTGCAAAAGCGCATACATAAGAATTTTCATATGATATAATGTTTGAAAGCACCAGGGCGTGATGTTGCGATATCCTTGGTGACATTTCTTATATTACAAAACTAAAAACAGAAGCAAGATTAAAAAAGAACAAAAAACCAAATGCCAATGTTCCACCACACAAACACCCAAAAAAGATATAAAGAACAGAAACAGGAAAACTTTGTGCCATTGATTGGTGAAATGGATGAAGAATGTGTGTTATTGATGAGGACTGGACAGACACAAGAAATGGATATCCGTGCTGAAAAGAAATTCAATTAAGTGTTTTTTCTTCTTCTTTTTCTAACAAAACAAAATGAAAGCTTTTAACTGAATTACTTTAAAAATGTGAACTAACAAAAGACCCCCCATTCTATAAATGAAGAGTTAGATTTATTGTGAAATAAAAACCAAAAACCAAACGTTAACTATCCTTTTCAAAGGAAGTGTGTGTTTTCCATCTTCAGAACAAAAGTGATATGCTATGAAATTGCAATGTGACAAATCAACGAAAGACATTAAACACCCACTTAATGGCAGGTGTCAGCCAAGTGATTACATTTAGCATAGATTCCCCTTTCTGACAATGGAATGAATGTTTTGCCATTTTCAATTGATTGATTTAAGGGAAATTTTAAACATCAAACACTTGAGTTGTGTGTGAGTCCAAAGAAATTCTATCAGTGATTTTTATTTCATGGTAATGTTGATTTACATTTTAAGTTTTTGGTGTTTTTTATGTTTTCTATTTTCCGAGTCTGCTAATTTAAACACAGAAACAGGGTTCATGCCATTTAAATTTTCACACTAAGTAGAATTTCGTTTTTTGCCAAGTTGAAATCTAAACCAAAAAATAAATAGAGTGTCAAAGGATAAATTGTAGAAAATCGACCTCAAAACAGGCACTTCATCTAAAGGGACTACATATAAACATTTACACTCTCAAAGCTTCCACATTATATCATATTAAAATACCAAAAATAGAAGGGGGAATATTTTCAGACGTGCCTAAAATGACAGTGGCGCCATAGCTTTTTATGTATGCTAAAAAGTTAAACCGACAAAGAAATACAACCATTTGAAGTTGCAAGTATTATGAATTGAAATCAGTTGAAAATGTTTAAAAGGTGTCTTAAGTGTTATGATTTATTGTACTTAAAGTATGAGTTTTGCATATTAAACAATTTATTATTCCACATTTGTCTAAATTAAAAATATGTGTTCAGTGTTTTAAAAAATAGATTGTGGAATTTTTGCAAATTAAATCCAGTTTTTAATAAAAGCTATTTAATATAAAAAAGACAAATATACATATGTTCAATATATTTTACTTACCATGTGAAGAGAAATTAACATACGTCCCACCATTGCTAAATATTGATCTGAAATAAAAAAAATATATATAATGATCAATAATAATTTCAACAAATTGTTAGTAAAATACATTGATTAAAAACAGTGATAAAAGATGACAAAATAAATGCAACAATACACTTAAAAATATGTTGTACATTAATAATATCCTAAATATTTCAAAAATAATGTACAAAAATAATAATTGCGAATTAGTAGTAATTGGGCCAAAAATACTATTCTATTGCAGTTAAAATACATATGTTTGTATTTACTCATTTTTTGTCATTAACGATTCCTAAAATATAAGTACATATGTACATATATGGAATTCAGTAGTGAAGATATTTAAGTAAAGACAGCCAAAAATTATATCAAACAAGTAAGAGAGGGTTATAGCCGGAGAGGGCCGACGATGTGATACCGTACTCCACTACACCTGGGCACTATTTTCCAAGGAATATCTTTCATATGATTGCGACATATTTTAGCCGTCCGGCCATACATACATAAGTTGATATACATGGTAACATTCAAGAGATTTAGAACATACATACATATATACACCGTCATTATTGGAAACGTAAGGTATTACTTTCCGTACTTTATAATGACAAATCGGGGCTTTTTCGTTACACATTATTAAAACATGTTAAAAAGTATCAGTAACGTCTATATGTTTTTTTTTTTAATTTTGGGCCAATTTCCCAAGTAGAATGGACTTTGACCCCCCAAAGCAATTGCACCATCGTAACAAGGGCACAATGACAAAAAAGGCAAAACAATCCGAGAGGAGTCCTCAAGCGGCACTCTTTCCAAAATTTTTGTGGGAGACAACTGAAGGAGTGTTCCGATGTAGTCCATATTCGGACGTAATCTAATTCTCTAAGAGATATAACGATGTACAAAATTAAGACCAAACCGGAGACCAAATCAGGAGAAACTATGCTAAGAATAGATCCCTAATTTTGAAAATTGTTCGCATTCTCGTATGTGGCAAAAGAATAGTTGGAGGTATCCTGCGTAAATTTTAAGTCGTTAGTTGGGTAAGTGTAATAGACAGTAGACAAAATTATTTTACTAAAAAAGTTGGGTCCCGCCATGATCACAATGTCAACCTGCTATTAAAATTCAGAGTCCGAGAAGTGGCCTTAAACTGTATTAAGTAGCAAATGTTTTGAACTTTTGCGGAGAAGATACCTGTTCCAATTTTGCTAATCATTCATTTCGATAGTTTTCGTATCCACCGTAGGATTTTCAGAGCTTTTGTCAGAAGCAAAAATTATATCCTTGCAATGGGAATCACAAGGTCTACCGTCGATGAAAATTTCAAAACAGTCCTCGAACTTAAACTTCACTAAAGCGAAAGTTATAAACTTTGTGAGGGAAGTTCCGAAAACAGTTATCCAGGATTATTATGGCAAAGGTTGGACCAATGTCAATCAGAGAGAGGCCGACAGAGATATACCCTCAGCGTGTGTGAATGTAGAGATTTTCATCCATGGTCGGAACGGTTACACATCAGAAATCCGTATCCCCAAAAATTATGTATAAAAGGTTTTTTTTCAGAATTTGATGGCAGATTTGGACGTATACATTTGAGCTTTTGTTGAACTTTTGTGAGAGAGGAGCTGTAGTCCGGTCAAAATAGACATTGAAATAGCAAAAATTCCCACAAAGCTGAATTTTGGTGGAGAGCTAGGGTTTGCCATTAGAAGCAATGTCCTAAAAGTCCCTATCGATCCCATGTGTGCAAAAAAAAATATTCGGGGTCAAAGGTAAAATTTTATGGGTTTTTAGGTTTTCGGATTTATTTTTTGAAAACGGTTGATCTAATCAAAAAGTGACTAAAGTAAATATTGTAGACACAAAAATTATCTACAAGTTTGACCCTTATAATTTTTTTCCTAGAAGGAACCATTCTTGAGATATAGCTGTTCTAAAAAACACATGATTTTTATGCACTTATAAGGGAAATATGCACATATTCAGACGAACCGGCTAAAATAAGCGAAGTAATCGGGTCTGCCCCGCCAAAAAATATATATTTTCTTGAAGAGCGAAATTATAGCTATCTTCTAAAAAAAATTCCAACAAAATCGGAGTGTGTTTAGTAGAGTTATTCAATGTTAGAGTCATTTTATGCAAAAATAGCCCATTTAACCCACATGTATAATCGAAAGCCCAACGGGAACGACCCCAACGAAAACTCTCCGATTTTTTTCAAATTTTGTCCGAAGGTAGGGATTGTTGCGCTGATTACGGAAATGTATAATTTTCAACGGTTGCGGATCCGGTTCGCCGGTTATTCGACCAGAAAGGCCAAATTTAAAAACCGGGTTAGACCCGGTTCTACTGAACCGAGTACTGCAAAGTGGATATCGTTTGAAAGCTTACGGAAGTATCTAACACATAGTGTCGTTACTTTAACCGGTTCGCCTCACAATGTACTTAAGCGGCTAATTTTTTATTTGACCTTTATATCGCGATATCTCGAAAATGGTAAGTCTTTTTTAAGAATCATAAAGAGCACTCTTGTAGACAATTATTGAATCTACAACTTTCACTTTAGCCGGCTTTTGCCAAGTCTTACCGTTTTTGAGAAAAATTAAAAAAAACTGAATAATGCCTCCAAAAATGACCTTTGACCCCGAATAACTTGTTTTGCACAAATGGGATCGATGGGGACTTATAGGACGTTGCTTCTAATGGCAACCCTAGCTCTCCACCAAAATTCAGCTTTGTGGGAATTTTTGCTATTTCCCCCTTATACGCATGTCTATTTTGACCGGACTACTGGTAGGAGTTATCCGGTACAAACCATCTTCGAATTTCATTAAAAGGTTGGACCGAATTTCAATTGAGGTTGGATCAATGTGGGTCACTCTTTTCTATAGTTATCGAGATGGTGATTTAGTATCAGAAATCGGAAACAATGTGTCATTGAAAACAAAACCACAAGGAGTACCTTCGGGAGGTATTCGAAGTTGATGTCCGATGTAGATCTTCTTATGCTATCAGACGAAATATTACGATGAACAAAATATTAAGTAAGTTATCCTGCTCATTAGCCATTTAAGTTTGTGCCTACAGGGTTTTTATAAAGATTCTGAGCCATTCTCTCAGGAATAAATACTTGCGCCGAAAAAATTAAATGTTTCAAAAAGACAATCTGACAAAAACTTTCAAAACGATTCGAAACAAGTCCTTAAACTACAGACGGTGGGCCTTAAATAACTTTAAAAGTTGCTTACGTGGGAAGTTTTTGCGGATTCTGAAACTACAATGTTCATAGATTAGAAAAATCCAAAAACAAGAAAAAATAGCTGGAGGGATTTTTAAAAAAGTCGCGGTCGAAGTTCACATTTTTAGGTTTATTTTAGGTTTTCAGGATTTTGTTTGGAAGTGGAAAACCGTATCGAAGTGGAACTAAGGAAAATGTTCTAGCCGTGAAAATCCTCAACAAAATTTCCTTTACCCCCGTTTCGATAGGACTTGCCGTTTCCAAGCAAAATCGTGAATGCCTAAAAAACCCATAAAATGTGAACTTTGACCGCGATTTATTTGCTGTTTCAGAATCCGTAAAAGGTTCCCAGGTTTATGCGGGTTTCATTTAAAGTTGGTTAAGACCCACCGTGCATGACATTGTTTTATAAGGAGGCTATACAGTTAATGCATTGACCCAATTTGAGCTTCTATATCTCAAAAAATGGTAAAACCTAGGAAAAAGTCTTAAAGATCAATCTTGTAGAGAATTTTCACTGCTACCACATTTTCTTTAGTCCCATTACGAAAGGCCTTGGGGTTTCCAAGAAAAATAGAAAACTCCTAAAAATGTGAAATTTGACCGCGTTGTTTTTTTTTTTTTTTTTTTTTTTTTTTTGAAAATTCCTCCGGCGATTTTTTTGTTTTTTTTTAATCTATAAAGATTGTAGTTTCCGAATCCGCAAAAACTTCCCTGCTGTAAGCACCTTTCATTTAATGTTAGTTAAGGCGCACCGTGAACACTTTTGTGAACAAAATCAACAAATAAGTTCGGCAGGAACAAAATCAACAATTAAAAAACATTAAGTTCGGCAGCACCGAACTTTTGGAAAGCTCCACCATAGGAGAGATCGCAGGCTTTATACCAATTGTTAATTTGAAAATCTAGAAAAAACTCAACATTCGCAACCCTCAGTTTGGGATGCTTGTTTTTCTCCCCAAAAACTGGGAAAGAAATATTAAAATCTGTAAAGTCTGGCCATAGAATATCGGCCAGAATTGAATAGAATTTAAATCAGGATCACATAAACTACCTATGGTGCATCCCTAAAAATCTAACTAAAATAAAATTTTGAACATTTTTGGAAGTTAGTTTGGAAGAAATATTAAGTTGTACTTCGTTAGTGAGCAACAGCTGGATAGATAGACGGACATGGATAATGTGGCAAATTTGTAACTTTGTTATAGTATTAATGTGTATGTACTCTATTGAATATAAATTGGGGTATAAAAATTCCAGAGATATTGCCAAATAAATCCTGTTATGTATTCTCATGCATTTGCTGGTCAAAACTGACATAATTAAAAAACTGATCATTTTTTAAATCAAATAAATGTTAGAATGGGTAAATTTTTTGAAGATCTTCTAGAGGTCACAACTAGAGGAGTAACAGGAATTTTGTAATAACTTAGGTGTGAAAGGTTAGACTTTTTTAAAGACTCTATCCGATTACAGCCACGTGGTACTTGTTTCTGGTGTATATCATTTTGGTTTCATATTTAACTTTAAAGAATTAATTTTAGTTGATGGTTTCAATTACACACAATTGTATTATTCATCGTGATTGAATATACAAAATTTATAAATAACTACAGCGATTTTCCAGATCCAAATACAAACTCCAGAAATTTATTATTTTCCTCTTTTTTTATTTTTAAAGCTTGCAGAGTTTTATAATTTTTCATTAATTTATTGAATCGATAATATAAACAACACTTATCGAATCCGACCATATTTCATATATAATGGCATTCAATCACCACAAGTGCATTAGCCACTGTTGAGGAAATCGAAACAAATGTTTAGAAGAAAACAAGTGATTTTCTATCTCAATCACATCTATGAACCATTACTCAATTTCACACCATACCACACAGCCGGCAATGATGATTTCGGAAGCCTTCAAGTGAATTTATTAATAATTTCACGTATTGTAGTTTCCCTTCTTTCTGTGGTTTCAAAGTCAACATGTGGCTGCCTATTCTAAAGTGTTCGTTTGGTAAGAAAACAAATACAAAATGCATTTTTTCAAGAGTTGAAAATAATTTGTCTTCCAGTGATTGAAAGATTAAATGCATGGCGGTTGATTCAAGGCGAACACAATTGTCTTGAATACAAAATGAAATCGTGACATTGAACTGTGTACGAGGGGCAGAGTTTGAATAAAAAGTTACCCCGGCCAATAAATCAATGGATATATACACTGAACATGTTGAAATGAAAAAATATTCTCATTGAGCGTTAGAATAAGATTGGGAACTATTTTCTTTTATTTATCTAGAAAAAACGAGTAATTTTTAAAATATAAATAAAAAAATCATTTTCGTTTAACATCTTGCAAAATATCTATTCTTTACTAGTTAATAATTGTAAAATATAAACTTTTATATCATTCCTAGTATCAACTAATATCTCAATTAAGATTTCAATTACATTACATTGTTGCATTCATCAAAAGTTGTAAATAACACGAACATGACTGTGTTTTACATATTTCTTTGTAATAAAATGGAGGCGTAGCAAACTTATAAACATCTTTTTTTAAATGAGCCAAAATACAAAGGAAACGACAACAAAGTTACGAATTCCGACTTTTAACTAAAAACCATAGAAACAACTGAATGAGAGGAGCTTAATTAAGAATTCCTAGTAATAACAAATGCAACAACAAAATAGGTACTACACAACAACAAGTGGAAACTGCAGTCAGTAACCACGTTTATAATATTTTAATATAAAAAACCTGTTTATTTTCTTCCTTTAATTCTTTTTTGTATCCATTCCCATAGTTCGTTCAGACGAAAAATGTCACTCTGCTGTTTAGGCACATCAAATTAAATAAAGAAATTATGGATAGGTATACCAAACAAATATGGCCGTGAATATTTTATGTATGTATATTAGATTAGGTATTTACAAATGCACGTAATCAAAACAAAAACATTGTTCCACAACATCCCATACGGGACTAGGGAGACTTCTCTCATATCAATGAGTGCACCCTTATTCATATTTTGCTCAATGATATGGGACCTACTGTTTATCGCCGAGTCCGAACGGCGTGTCTCAAGACACCACTTATAGAGAAGTTTTTCAAGGCTGAAATACTCAGGAAATGTCGCCAACATTACTGAGGGGTATTTTGCCACCGTTGAAAAATGTTTGATGTTGCTTGGCCGGGGAATCGAAACCCCCGACCTTCTGCGTGCAAGGCGGGCGTGCATACCATTGCACCACGGTGGTACAAATGCACGTACGAAGAGTTTTATTCACACAACAAAATGCATGCATGCAAAATTACGATTTTTTTTAACTTTTGTGGTGCTATGCCCATTAGGGTGGGGCGATTTGTGTGGAAGCAAAAAAACCTTAATGAGCCCTTCGCGTTTCTGATTCCTGGGATTGAACTGAGGAAAAAAGTCCACTGGACCATATAACTACCGCGAAAATCGAGCCTCCCGATTTTGACTTTAAGTTTTTTTATTGACGTTTTTTGGATATTTTGGCATATAACAGCCAAACCATTGGGATTTTCGATCCAACACAAAGACAAACATTTTAGCCAAGACAGTAATTGAAAACTCTCTAATACATCGCAAAAGCATTGGAACGATCCTTCAGGCAGTTTTGGCCCTAAGAATGTGCAAACTTTTCGGAAAATGTCGATAAATGTCATTGTGCTACAAAATTTGACCCGAAAAATATTCAAGTGTTCTGATGCAAAATTATATCGTGTTTGGATCCATGGGCAACGACAATGCCTTTATTTCGATTGGGTCACTTCGTTTTATTTTTTTATAACGGTAAAAGTACTGAAAATCTGGGCTTCTTACATTTTCAAATTTAAACGGGCATATCTTATTTTTTCAACAACGGATTTCTTTTGATCCTTCTTCTTTTTAAAGGGATGAATAATGTCTTTTGAATAAGCTATTATTGTTTTAAATCGGTTAACAAATGGCTAAGTTATAGTGGTTTATGTCTGAAAAACCCCACAAAAAACCTATAAAGGAATTTCTCATAATTTTCAAAAATATAATGTTTTTTTTTGTTTTGTTCAATATTTATTTTGAAAATTATGAGAAATTCCTTTATTCCATATGTCGTAGACATATGGTCCAGTAGACTTTTTTGCTCAGTTCAACCCCAGAAATCAGAAACGCGAAGGGCCCATTAAGGTTTTCAAATCGACCCGGCCTAATGCCCATTCTTCCTGGTTTATGTAAGTTTAACTTCCCCGTGTAAACTAATGGCTTTGTGAGTTACGTCTTTGGACATTATAGGTGACAATTTGTCTTGTTCGAGTTTAGCTAGTAATAAAGAAGTTCTCATTGAGGGAGGTTCTCATCGAGCGAACAATTTACGCTTGTTTTTTTGTAAAAATGATAACAATCTATGGCGAGGTCCGAAACTATACTCTTGCCTGCCTTACACCTTGGTAGAAAATGCAACATTTTTCTCATTATAAGTAAGCAAGATAGACGAACTTTGTTGTACACCAGTGTAGTTTCTTTAGGCAATTCAAGAAAATCAATTTTAGTTCGAAACATGTAAGAGCGGTGTTAAGTTCTGCCGGGCTGAACTTTTTATACCCTCCACCACGTACTATATTGAAGTGATTAGGAACAATTATTTCCTTTCGTTAATGAGAGTACTAAGCTCTTCCTTTACGTTATGGTTTATTCCTCGGGGGTGCAAAATTTCTTAACTGATGACAATCAGTTTATATCGATAAATTTCTGCCCCTTGCCAAAATACCACCCACTTCAAAAGGATAATGTAGCAAACCTCTTTTAAAGAGCTCACATGGGGCGTCATCGTTTTTCTTTCCAAAACATGGACAATTTCCTTTTGTATATTCTGAAAACACGAAATACCTAATTACAGCAATTTCGGTTCAAAAATGTTATAAAAAGGAGTCGAAATACATAAAATTGGCCAAAACCGGTACATCAGGGCTAGACTAAAACCTGGAACCATGGATACTTTTTTACGGGTAAGTTTTTTATCTTCTGGGAACACAAAACTCCAATTAATAACCAATTCGGTAGAAAAATGTGACTAAAATCTTTAAAAAATCTTAAATCGGGTTGTACCCTTATATAGGGTCTATACCAAAAGGTGGACTTATACTGTCTGATTTTTTACGGGATGTTTTATACCAATTATAATGTTTTGTACACCTATCGAAGACTAAATACGAAATTTCAGTTATTTCAGTTGAATAATGTGGCTAAAACGAAAAAATAAAGCTTTTGAAGTCACAACCGTTCTATGAGGGTAATATGAAAACGTGGACCTATACCAACAAATTTCTGGTGGAAATGTTATACCTCATACGAAGACTAAATACCAAATTTCAGCCATTTCGGTGGGATATTGAGGCCACAACCTCCAAAATACCGCAAATCGGGAGGTGCTCTTCTATGGGAGCTATATGAAAACGTGGACGTATGTTGATAAATCTCTTCTGGAATATTTTATATCCCCACGGAAGACTAAGCAACAAATTTGATCCATTTTGTTGGGATATTGGCTCACATCCATCAAAATATCGAAAATCGGGAAGTGCTCTTCTATGGGATATATATGAAAAAGTGGACCATCCATTTTGTTGGGATATTGAGGCCACAACCTCCAAAATACCGAAAATCGGGAGGTGCTCTTCTATGGGAGATATATGAAAACGTGGACGTATGTTGATAATTCTCTTCTGGAATATTTTATATCCCCACGGAAGACTGAGCACCAAATTTGACCCTTTTTATTGTTGTTATTGGGGTCGCAACCATCAACATATCGAAAATCGGAAAGTGCTCTTCTATGAGATTTCTGTGGGATATTGAGGCCACAACCATCAAAATAAGGAAAATCGGAAGGCACCGTTCTATGAGGGCTATATAAAAACGTGGACGGATAGAATAATAGAAACTTCTGTGCCAAATAATTTAGCTCTATCTTTGATATTGCGAACTGTAACTTGTTTTCAACAGAAGGTAAACATCGCCAATTTTTTCCACTAATAAATTAAAGATGTTATAATAAAATATTAAAACAACGACTATGGGATTACGCCTGACTATTTTGAAAAGCAAAATAGAAGTCATCATAAATAAAAAACGCCAATCCTCCTATATGTTAGAAATATGTTTGGATCCAAACAAATATATGTTTGCTGCAAAATATGTTTGGGACATATGTTAGAGAGGCCTTTTTCCCTCCGTATACGATAGTAAATTACTAAAAATATAATTTATTTAATTTAATAATTGAATATACTAGAGTGGTTTTAAAAAATCGATGTCGGATTTTTTTATGCCGCAACCTCCTAAAATTTTTATTTTTTTTTTTAAATTAAGATTGCCAAAGCTTGATCTCAATCGGAATATGTTAACACGTGCCACTGGGGCCTTAAATTTTCCATGGGCGATTTTCAAAAATTTTTGTAGGATTACTTGTTTAGCCACTTCAAAGAACTGGTAAACTGATTTCATTGGTTGGACAATAAATGTGGTCTGTAGAGCCACTATATATTTTATATGATATTGTTACAGTACAGATTCTGTATGTTTCTGATTGTTCTTAAAAATTTTGATTCACTATTGCATTCATTACATATGTATGCTAAACATACCTGAAGAAAAAACTTATATTATTTAATATTTAGAAATATTTACTTGATAAACATTAAATATTTATTATATAAAGATATACCATTATAAGACCTGGACGCCCTATGTTCAGTATGAACTTTTAAAATACTGTTTTACAGTTTTAAGCTACTATATATATTGTAAGAAATTAAGAGAAATAATTTTAAATAAAGAAATTAAAAATA
Organism: Musca autumnalis; assembly: GCF_047663935.1. NCBI lineage: Eukaryota > Metazoa > Arthropoda > Insecta > Diptera > Muscidae > Musca > Musca autumnalis. The sequence goes on from NW_027411644.1 coordinate 160,703,415, forward strand.
TAAAGTCTTTCTAATTTCAGTAATTTTTTCAAATAGTTTTCCGTGCATCAACAAAAAATATTCCTTATTTTAGCTACCAACCCACTCTAATATCCACAAATGCTTTAAGATATTCATACATTGTATGCTTATTAAAAGATAAATGATGGCGATGGCCACTTAAAAAATACATTCTATGGTTTATTTATGTATGTATGTATTTGTGTGTGTGCGTGATTTTGCCTGAAAAAACATTAAGTCATAAATCTTTCTTTTTATTTCACCTTTTTTCAACATGGTTTCTTTGGCATTATTTATTGAATGCCACAAGTAACAGCATTGACAGGCTGAAAGGGAAATTGTCAGATTTATGGCTTTATTCCTTAAATATCGGAAATCATAAATCAAGGTACTTCCCTACATACAAAATGAATGGATGATCGAAGTCTAGACATTAAGTCTAGTGGAGAAAAAAATCGAAAATGGCAAAAATGAAATTCGTTTTTCCCCAAAACGACTAGACCACCCAACAAACCCTTTTCCTATTTTTTTAAAAACTCGATTTGTCTAAGACCCTCCACATAGTTTACGGTAAATTATTTATGTGACAATTATTTTATTTTGATTTTTTGTTGTTTTGTAAAACACTGCAAATGCTAGTAAAACAAAGCAAATTGTTGTTAATACTTTTATTGGATTCCATGGCAATAAAATAATTAAACAACAAAATGTTTATACCACACACCTTGTGGTAGTTAGATCAACAACAAGTGGTTGTTTATTCGCCTGGATGCATTTGATGGGTTTAATGTTTATGGCCAAATAGTATTTTAATTTTATAATGTTTTCTTGCCAGCCTTACTTACGACACAGAGCAACACATATCGTTACGGCTTTTTTTTAAATTATTGTTATATGACACCAATAAAGACCAAACAACAAAATGTTTAACCCATAAATGTGGCTATTTATGATGCCACCAAAGCAAAAAAAAAACAACTTGAGAATAAATCCACTTGGAGGAAGATTTACAGGTGTGAATTAATATGGCTATGATGAATGACTGACTGAATGTCTAACAAGGGAATGATAATTTTGGCTACCACAATGACTTCCATCCATCTCACCCTCTTTAGTATAGTGAAAGTGTTAATGGGCTTTAAAGTAGCAGCAATTAAATTTTTATGGAATGAAATGATCCATAAGTGTGTTACATGTGGGGAAAGAGCAGGGGAATAATATGGTAATTTTAAATTGTATATATAAGGACATATCTTCAGTACTTTTGAGGACTTTTGAAATGTTCTAAAATATATTTATCACATAATATTTAACTTGCTTCGATGGGAGCCTGAAGGCTGAGGGTATAATAAAAGTTCAAATATATTAAAATTGGGATAGCTTAGCGCCTTTTGAAGACTGTTTACATTTTTTGTCCGGTTATTCGTTTGGAATACATCCAACAGAAGCAGAAATACCGTCATGGACATAAAAATCCACAAATTGGAAATCCGTGAAATTTTCCAAAGGATCCTCGGCCTGACCCTCAACCACACTTAAACAAAAATTTTGAACATTTGTGTGGGTGGTACCTAACGAGTGGCTCAATAGAACCCACTTTTTAACAAAAACTAAGTTTCGACAATATTTAGAGATTTAAAGTTTGAACCAAATCGGTTGCAACGTCTATGAGACATCGCGCGTACCATTTTAGCCAATATTTTCGAACTTTTGGGAGGGAAGTACCGGAAGGAGTGGACCTATTAGCACCACCTTCGAACTACATCTAATATTCGAAGAAATATAACGATATCCAAAGTGCGGACGAATGCAGTATTAGGTTCGAGCTCTCCAGCCTCTACATATGGTGGGATGTTTTTCAACTTTCGGGCTGTTTCCTCAAGGAGTGTGGACTTGCCCCTAAAAAAAAACTTTTACAAGTTGTTTCAATAAAAATGAAAGTGAGTCGAGAGCAGGTCTTAAAGTGAATTTCGTATATGAGGTACCCAAAGAAGTGGATAAATATAGTCCATGTTCGAACTTGATCTATATCTGGTAGATATATTAGGATGTGTAAAGTATGGACCAAATCGGTCGCTCCCATCAAGGGTTATTGTGCGTACATTTTTTCCGAACACTTTCGAACTTTTGTGGGAGAGGTACCGGAAGAAGTGGACCGATATAACCCATCTTCGAACTTAAACTAAGTTTGAACAAAATATTACGAAAGCCAAAATTTGGACCGAATCGGTTGATCCGTTCGTGAGTTATCGTGCGCTCCAATCACTGTTCTCGATGTCATAGGAGTTTTTTGCACCTTTCAGGCTATTTTCACAGGAAGTGTGGACTTGCCCCAGATGAAACATGTACGATCGTTTGGGGGCAGTGAATACAAGTTACAATAAAAATGAAAGCTATTCGAGAGCAGGCCCTAAACTGAACTTTTCCGAAATTTTGTGTGGAAATTTCACGATTTGCAAAGTATGGACCAAATCGGTTACTCCCTTCAAGAGATATAGTGCGCACAAATTTTCCGAACATTTTCGAACTTTTGTGGGAGAGGTACCGGAAGGAGTGGACCGATATAACCCATCTTCGAACTTAAACTAAGTTCAGAAAAATATTACGAAAGCCAGCCAGACAGACAGATGGACGGATATGGCTAAATCAACTCCATATTTTCTGAAACACATTTCGTCCAAACATACTTGGGGTCTAAAACCATTATTTCGTTAGCATAAATGCTGAGAGTATAAAAAATCAAAACGATTTGAGAGGAGGTCCTAAGCAGAACTTTCCGAAATTTTGTGTGGGAGGTACCCGAAGGAATTGACATATACAGTTTACATTCTAACCTGATACATGCCTCGTAGAAATATTACGATGTGCATAATATATACCTTCGAGAGTTATCGTGCGCACCATTTTACCGCAATATTTTGAACTTTTGTGGGGGAGATACCCAAAGAAGTGGACCGACATGACCCATGTTAGAACTTGATTTAAGTTTGGGCAAAATATTATCCGTTCGAGAGTTATCATGCTGGTTTTTACAGCTTTCGGGCCATTTTCTCCGGCAGTATGGACTTGCCCCTGTATCGACGTAATGGGGGCAGCGAATACAAATTGTTACAAAAAGAATCTAAACGATTCGAGAGAAGGTCTTAAACTGTACATTTCCGAAATTTTGTGTGGAAGGTACACGAAGGTGTGGACCTATGTACTCCATATTCGAACCTGATATATGTATGTTTCATAGAAATATTACGATATGCAAAGTATAGACCAAATAGGTTTGTACCTCCGAGAGTTATCGTGCGCATAATTTTAAGCAAAATGGTCATTGTAGCCAATACTATTTCCTCTTTTATTGTAGTGATACAGTGTTAATATTAAAATAAAATTCAAATTCTTATTATTTTTTTATATATAAAATAAAAAATAAAAATTTGATTTTTTGGAATGGATCGATATGGCCCATCTTTCAACTTAAACTAAGTTTGGACACAAGGTTACGAAAGCCAAATTTTAAACCAAATAGGTCAATCCGTTTGAGAGTTGTGGTGCGCTCCAGTCAGGGGACATTTTTAAGAACCTTCAGTAATTTTCTTTTGGGTCAAAAAATACTAAATATTTTGTCCGTGTCAAATGTTAGTTTTATGACATTAGTTTTTTAAAGCGGTATGCAGTGTCCCCTCTAGCTCGAAAACGATGAAAAAATCACATATATTTTTCGTCTTATTACTTTACTTTATAATCTTGTCTTGTACAAAAAAGCCACAAAAAATTGTAATAAAATAACGTAACATGCCAATCAACCAAGTAGAGCAGAGATTTAAACCACTACCAAGTGTGTTGTAGAATATGCTCAAGGGCGATTGCTCCATCAGCTACAAACTACTTTGTGAGTTTTATTAAAATTCGCAAAAGCGACACTAATTATTTTGGTTCAGTCGAGAATGTTGGAATGATATTTTTCAGACTCTCTAAGCATTTTTTAACAATAATAACTTTTTTCTAAAACGTATAGATTTCCTGGAATCTGACCTTTTTTAAAAATGCCCGAAACCTTGGAGGGTAATATAGGAGTATACTTACATGACAATCTTTTTGTTCTTTATTGAGAAAAGACTCTTACTAATAACATTGATTATTTCCTAAAATGAATTTCGATACGTGAAAAGCTTGTGTGCATGAGTAGTGGTGTAGGATTAAGAGTAAGATATTGTACGCAAATAAAACGTCTTTCTTTTTTCAGTTCTGGATTTTCACCTTTTTGTTTCATATCCATAAACCACAAGTAGTTTTTTTCTTAGTTTCCTGGAAAATATAAAAGTACCTGTATTTTTATTATTTCAGCACAACCCTTTCGTTAACCAATGACCTTTATTATGAAATATTCGTAATTAACATTAGTTTTACCTACATACATACATATGCAAAACGCATCTCCTTATACTCTAAGGCTTAGAGTCGCATCGCAACGCATATCCTAGAGTCATGGATAGTTGGGATATATTTTGTTATTGCCCCTGTTGTTGTAGTTGATAGGTTTTTTGTTTTGGTGTAAGTTGGTGAGTTCAAGTGCAAAAAACGCAGAAAAAAAGTGTCAACTCTTTCCACACTAATTGAAATTTTATACTGTTCGTTGTAGCCATAAAACTGTAAGGTTTATGATGATTTTGACGCTTAAAAAGGCATTATTTTATGGGCGTCTCTCTTAATTGGTGTTGGTGTTTGTGGTGTTGTTTTGAAAACTAACAGACAATCTGACTATGTTGTTTTCAGTCAGTCGTATGGAAATTTGTAAATGCAAATGTTTTCTTGGCGAAAACACCTAATAACAGACTTAAAAATTTGAGCTAGAACAAAAAAAATCATATTTTTTATGTGGGCTCATTAGTACGGTACATATCGTATGGAATTTTTCGGGTACATATGCTTTTCAACATTGTCATTTGTTTTTAATCAACAACAGTTTGACATCATCGCCGTTAGCAGCAATACAATCACATCCACTAAAACCGCCATCCCCTTTTTAGAGATATTTTGATTAAATTCAGGCATCGCCGGAGGGAGTAAACATAAAACACTTATGCATTGAAAATACATTGAAAATAGCGTAACTACAAGCGACAGTGTAAGCATCTTTGCCCATCCCTGATTTAATTGCTATTTGTGATTAACGTCAAACGACAACCATCTTCACATTGACAATAATGACGTGTGTGAACGAACGCTGATTGTTATCAAAAATGTGTACTCTTTCATTTTATAATTAGGTGATAACAGACAGGGTGCAACAAATGTCACATTAATAATATTTGTGTTTAAGGTGGTTTCAACTTCTGGTATTTGGGCGTTGTCTATCTAAAAATGTATGTATCTAGAAATGTATTTCTGAAAGAACAAGGGTTATTTCTATCACGCAAAGAGTGGAGCGTGTTTCTATTCTTAGTTCATTAGTATGGAACCTCTTTCGTACCGTAGAGTACAAACGGTTCGTCATGGCGCCCTCAGAGTAAACAGGTTGCAAAAATCCAAATTTTCTTATTCGTCTACGCTACCTTTATAGAATCCAAAATATAATACAGGGATACGAGGTTGGTCGGTCATTTGGCAACAAAAATATTTAATATTTTTCAGCCAAAAGAAAATTACTGAAGGTACTAAAAGATGCCTCCTTCAATAAAAAATATTTTTTGGTGTTAAGGATTGTTCTGATTTTGATGCATTTATTTTCCAATATTTCGATTAGATTCTCCAATCATCTTCAGGGAATTGAAAGATAGTGGTATGTTTGCTACCAATTATTTCTTTTATAAATGAATATTTAGACAACTTGGAAGTTTTCTGTAAAAAACTCATGAACTGGTGGTAACACTTTAAGGTATAAATGTATCCTATCAATCCACAATCCATCAGAGATTTGACTCAGAATACGAGGACAGGCTTAATGATCTAAAATCAAATTCACTTTTATATATCAGGGTTATACCAAAATGTGAACGCACATAAATTGGTAATTTTTCTTTGAAAACGCAAAATGGCAAATTCACAAGCAATTCTGTAGGAATATTTGACTAAAACCAGCAGAAAATATTAATTAATTCGGTACGCTTAATGGGTCCATACCAACAAGTGGACGTGAATCGACAGTTCTTGTAGGGGCGATTTTATACTCTAAACCATGATGTGGGGAGGGTAGTATAAGTTGGTTTTGGATCAAAAGTTTATAACACATCGAAATAATGGTCGTAGGATTACCTTCGAACTCATTCGGATTGGCTATGTGTGCCCGTCCGTCTGTCCATCTAAACCTTGTAATCACACTACAGGTTTATCGTAGCGGATTTGATCGGATCATCACGAAATTGTTGGTGGAGTTGGGGTCCCAGAGAGTAAGAAGCCTATTGATTTTGGTGATGTTTAGACAATATTCAGTGGTCGGAATGGAGAAAAAACTTCTGGGGGGAAATATTAAATTTTTTATTCTCATGCGGATATCGCCGCTTCTATTACAAGAATTCCAAAGCAATGAAAATATAACATCTCTTCTTTATAATAATGCAAATAATGTTGGCTGGTCTGGTTGGTAGTTGGTCAAAAAACGGAGATGTCGAGATCGTCGCTAATACATCCCTGCAAAACTTCTGTGGGAAAATATTCAACTTTCTCCGAATTTTTACAAAACAATGAAAGTGTAAAATCTTTCCTTTACAATGACTCAAAACAAGGTGGTAGGTATGGTTGGTAGTTGGTCAATCAACGGAGATTTTGCGATCGTCGCTAATTCATCAATTTTTTCCATTTGATTCGTTTGGGTTACTTCAAGAAAAGTGACCAACAAAAAAATCTAATTTCGAAAGAGAACAAGTAAGAAAGTATCAGTCAGCTCTCTACCCTCTGCCTACGACCAAAAAGAAGCAAATACTATAATTATCTTAAATTTCACGTTTTCCGAATTTTGTGTTGGAGGTACCCGAACGAGCGGACCGATATAGTTCATTACGCAAAATATTACGATATGCAAAATTTGCTGCGAATCGGTTGATCAGTGTGAGAGTTACCGTGAGCACCAGCTAGCCAGGCGGATTGTCTGAAACGAATTTCGTCCAAATATACTTGGGGCCTTAAACCGTTATTTCGATGAGGCAACTTTTAGTCGTTAGCCTAAAGGCTGAGAGTATAAAAACAAAAAAAGACAATATTTTGAGCTCTAAATTGGTGTAAATTTTGTTACCAAACGTGGTCAAATTCCAGAGATATAGAAAAAGAACTCAGCAATCTCAATTTCCAATTTCGAGTCGATTTAGGCCTGCCCATCCGTCTGCCTGACTGGCTGAGGCTCACGATAACTCTCGAACGTATAAACCAATTTGATCAAAAATTTGGTCTTCGTAATATTTTATCGATGATGGGCCATATTGCCCCACTCCTTTCGGTACCTTCCCCACAAAAGTTTAAAATTTCTCGCTAAAATGGTGTGCACGGCTCTAGAAAGGTTCAACTGCTTTGCTTCAAAATTCGTTCCTCAAAATATTGCTACCAGTCATAGATCAGGTTCCAGTATGGACTGTACTTGTATCAGCTCACTGCTTTGGTTACCTCCCATATAAAATTACAAGCTTTTTCGCAAAAGTTCAGTTTAAGGACATGTTTCGGATCGTTGTGAAATTCCTTGCATCAAATTATCATTGCATCTCCAAATGCAACGGCACATTTTTTTCGGGGGTAAGTCCATACTTCCTGTGTTAGTGACCCAATAGCTTTTAAAACCCTGTAGACAGGAGCTTTGAGCACGCAAATTTACGAATTGAGTATCCGATTTGCCAAAACATTACACATCGTAATTTCTTTAAAACGTACACCAAGTTCCAAGAAGGCCTTTATAGCACAACACTTTCGGGCACCTCCCTCACAAAAGTTCAAATTGTTAGTGCAATATAAGCGCTGTTCGAGGAATATTTTGAAATGTTTATTGAAGGGAATCCATATCATTCCGATAACAACGATATAATTTTTTCATAGACTCATCCATGCTACCAGAAAAAATGGTTAAAATGCTCTAAAAGTCGTACTGTGACCATCTTAAATGGCTGGTGGTCCGATAATCGAAAGGAGCGACTGGCATTAGTCATAACTTTGCACATCGTAGTGTTTCTCTCAAGCGTACATCAAGTTCGAAGAAGGTCTATATCGATGTCATTATGATCACAATAATATAATTTTTTCGTGGGCAAGTTCATACCTCCTGAAATAATAACCAAAAAGCTAAAAAAAACCTACGGTGGCCATCTAAGATGCCTTTTTGGCACTATAACTATCAAAAGGAATGACTCGGCACCTTTCCAACAATAGCCTTTCTTCATTTAGGTCATATCAAACCTTTCTATAACAAAATTTCTTTCTATAGCATAATAATTCGTCCTACCTCGACCTCTTCATTACAGTTTTTAAGTTGAAAATAAAAACCAATTACAAAACAAAAAAAAAAAAAAAAAACAAAATTTAAAAGAGAATTGTATTTTATTTAGTGCAAATTATTTGTGTTTCTTGTTTTTTTCTTTCTTTTTCTTCTTGTTTTTCTTTATAGAAACACGTACCATGTGTATTTTTGTAAAACAGCTGTACAGTAAACCCTTTCGTGGTGAGAGGCAGAGGCCAAAGGTTTGCCTTACAGAAATATCTTAATAGAGAACTTTAAAGTGTCAAAATTTAAAAAAAAGAATGATTAAAAATAATATTTAAAGCGTTTATAAACATACATATTTATATACTCATCTCAAAAAATTAATTTCAAATACAGTGTCGCAATATGCTGTGAAAACAAATTTGAACATTGACGTTAATAGAAATCAATTTAATTTTCAATACATTTGATTTAAAAAAAATTCTTTCATGCGAGATTATTCACAAGCTGCCAGTATTTAACCAATTTTGTCTATCAATCCAACTAAAATAACCACGCTACGATGGTTGAAAATCAAAATTCTTATTGGAATTCTAATAAATCTACGTACTTCCTACCTAAGCCCAATACAAAATTTTACGAACATTTCAACCGCTACAACGTTGTGTTTCATTTAACCATTGAAACAACTCTGAAAAGATAAGTAATCCAATGAGTCCAAGAGGGATTGTAAAAAAAATACCAATATTATAAAGAGAATTCCAATGAGAAATGAAAGAGAACAATGTAAAAGAGAACATGGAACAGGTGAATTTAAGAGAAGTTCTTCTCTTTGAAAAAGACAACTCACCACCACATACACATGTTTAATGTTAAGAGAGCAGCTGAAGAGAGAAACACCACTACACTCACAAACTGAATTGGTAGTGTAGTGGTGGGAAGAGAGAGAGAGAGAGAGAGTAGAGAAAAGAGAACTATGCTAATAAGAGTTGCACCGAAATAATAATTGGTTGGATTTGTGCTCTTAGAAAAAAATATGAGAAGCAATTTAAAGGGCAAATTGCGGGAAAATTTTTTATTGGAAATATATAAATAAAATCAGGCATAGTTAAAAAAACTAATAAAAATAGTATTTTCAATATTTATAAATATTATATATTTTTAACACTTTTGTTAGATCAATATTTTGCTTACAATCAAATTTTGGTTCAATTTAGTTAGTGTTGCCACCCACCAGGGTTTGAATATTAGCTCAGTCTCAATATCCCTAGTCCGCAATTTTACTTCCTTTGAAATAACTTTACAGCGCCTGTGCTAATTTTGCTTATAAGAATTTTGCCATGATGGTAGGATGTATACACATATTATGACATTCAGACACACATACATACCTTCTCACAGGAATCTAACAAACCCTATTACATACCAAAACATAAAACGCTGTTGTTGTGATTTTTTTTTCAATATCTCTTTCCCTTTCACACACTTTTTTTCTGAAAAGGGCTTGCTCAGATTATTTTCACTCAAATTTGGAGAGATTTCTTTGTAATGGATAGATAGAAGAAAATGGTATCCTTTTTATGCTTCTTTTTAACAGCAGGGCATTTGTTCCTTTACTCTCTTGGCATTAATACTTGCCTTGCGCATATATTTTGAAATCGTAATACCACAAAAAAAAAACACAAACACTCTCACTTATATATGAACTTTTTTCCAACTCACAAATTTTGTTTAACATAGAGATTAGTGTGCTTTCTTTTCGATTTGCTTGAGATATTACCGAGAACTACTAAGTAGATTTTGGATTCACATTTCAAGAAATTGGGAAAACAAATTCCAACAGATTCAGTCGTTTCTTCTTGTTGTTATTTGACAAGAAACCGTTGAAAACTATACTCTTCAACTATACCCGGATGGCAATGCTCTATACACGCTCTGACAAAACACAGAACCTAATTTAGGCTACAAACAACCATACCTACATGCTGGCTGGCTGCCCCTTACATACCAATACACTGTCAAACACACCCAACGTTGTGGAAATGATACAGGCACTGCGTATAGCTCTGTCTCATCCATTCCATTCACACAATCATGATGGCTGACTAAGCAAGAAGAACAACAAAATCAACAATTATGGCAACACCAACAATTCTAACAATTCTCCCATTGCTGTGCGAGCTGAGCAAATCATTATGGCTGCTACAGAAATAGCCATTGCTGGGCGGAAGAGTGTGTGTGTATCTATCTGTTTGTTGGGTTGGTTTCATTTCCATGATGGCTGCTTGCGTCGGCAAAATGATGTTTTTACTTCTTGTTGTTTTTGTTGAATTCTCTAAATGAATGCGGCCTTGTTTTTTTAAAGAAAATTAACACAATTTAAACCGACGGGATTTTATTTGAAATAAAAATGTACATAATATAAATATTGTCTCACGTGTATTTGTTGTAGCATAAATCAAATTTTAAATTGAGACTTTTTAAATGGTTTTCATAAATTAAATAAAAAAAATTATTTTAATTAGGGAGATATACATACATAGATGATTTTTCAAATGAATATATATATATTGTCCGCTATACATATTTGGAACCGGTAGAATATGAATATAAAGTTTGTGTGTGTTTTAATTTAATTTAATTTAGAAATCAAATGAAAATCTTGATAAAAAGCATTCGTATTCCATGCCATTTATGAATTTCCTCACAACGTGGAAAAATTGATAGCATCACAGCCGTTTGTTTTTTTATTATTCTAAAAAGAGTGAATCAGTATTATAGTTTTTGGAATGTTTGTATTTAGGCTTTATATTAGCCTAGTAGGTATATGTCTATTATTAAAAATAATTTTACGCTATTGCCCTGAAGGGGTTATTACCCCTACTTGCCACTTTCAAAATATTGAAAAAAAAACGTTTGGCTTATTTTGAAGTACAGTTAGAATGCCGCAAAAAATCGGAGGCAAATTTGCTGACCCAGCAAAATGTTCGATGCCAAAGATGACATTCAATCATGGGTGCAAGTGATCTAGCATGTCATCTTTTTAGCATCTTCATCGATGAATTTTATATGAGCGTGGACCCCAAAAGATGACGTCCTTTTCTGGATCCTAAGCATGTCATTTTAACCAATGCGTTGACATGTCATTTCCACCAATGCTTTGGTATGTCATTTCCACCAATGATTTGACATGTCATTTTCACCAATGCTTTGACACGTCATTTTCACCCATGCTTTAACATATCATTTTAACCAATGCTTTGGCATGTCATTTTCACCAACCCCTTGGCATGAAATTTTCATATTGTTTGGAAAATGGAAATGCTGTATTGAAATATGGTTTTCATGAAAAACAAAACTCTTTATTAATTCAAACGAATTCATGAAATAACTACAATTAATTTATCAGTTTAGTTTTTCAAAAGTTTACATCCAAAATTGCAATGTAATCACCACCGCTGCAAACGCAAAAGATTACTTCCTCCGTTCTCCGCAACTGATATTCTTTCATCTTACAAAAGGTTTTTTCAATTATCTTCCCATCACCAGTTCAGATTTCGACATGGACTCCAAATGCACTCCTTTAAGTATTTTTATTTCGTAAATTACTTTTATTTTATAATTTTGTTATTTTATAACAACATTTTGGTAATTTATACTCTTTTGTTTAGTGACGGAAATATGTAGGGATCTACAACCCGGCTTGCTTTAGGGATCTCTAAGAACAAAATATAACGAACGGGGAGGAGAGACTTTTTATGGAAAATACCATTTATGCATGGTAGAACAAATACAAGGTAAAGTTAATACTACAACAAATACAACTCGAACAACAACCACAAAGGAATTTGTTTTTGTTTGTAACGTTACTGCCAGTTGTATTTGTAAACAAAACAAGGAAATGTCTATAAATTATTGGAATTTAAAAAACTAATAATTTTTCACATTTGGTTGAATATTTCGGAAAACATGAATGAAAATTCGTTACATTTTCAATTTTTATATTTCCACATCATTCCACTAAATGCATAAATTCTGGCAGAAAGTAGAATTCTTGCAGAAAAGTTTGGGGTCACTGGAAATTCATAGAAAAAGGAGAAGCTGTTTCTAGTTTTGTTTTAGAAATCAAAGAAGCACATGTTTATTAGGGCTTTATTTTTTTAATTTTAACAAAATACCTCACATATTAACAAACGTTGTATCGCATCTACAAGCGGGGATTTACTGCGCGGCTTATCGTTCGAACTTGGAGGAGGTTACATATCATTGATATGAAGAAGTCTTTCTGGGAAATGGTTTTTTCCGCATGATATATTTTTTTTTTCTCAAAAAATATATGTATATCCCTAATGTACTTCGAAATAGAAATGAATGTATAAAATGTCATATGAAATTTGACACTAACACTACAACTCAGTTCAGTCAGCTGGGTATTGCTGCTACCTTTTCTTGTTCTACCATGCCATTTATGCTTAATTAATTTATTTTTAATTGTTTCTTTCCAAAAGTAGTTTCTTCTTTATTTTCAGATTCTTGTTCCTTTTCGTTTCAGACTTTTTTTTTCAAATTCCAAGAAGCGAGATTTGATTGATTTCATTCTATGTCGGATTTAGAACAGACAAGGGAACTTTTAAAATAGCAATGTGTGCAGTCCGATTCTATTTTTAGCCCGATGGTAGGGACTTCATATAATACCAATTGTTTAGAAGTTTTAGTTGTTTGATATGCAGGAAATGTAAGACAACATCACGACGACAGTTCTAACAACTTTGGCCTGTTCCAGAAACTGCAAGAATCTACTTATTTTTACTACGATAACAATTTTTCCTTTATGTTATCCGAATAGTAAAAATAGTAAAAATTAGTAGATTTTTGCAGTACTGGAACATACCAAAATGAAAATAAACAGGTGTGTAAATAAAAACACAAACATCATCTCTATTGGATCGATGGAATGGGTACAAATGCTGATGAAAAGATCGGATCTTTCACGACTTCCTTTGCATTGGTTCAAATCCTAATGAAAAGATCGGATCTTCCACGACTTCTTTTGAACCAATGCAAAAGATGACATGAAATCACGTCATCGCAAAGAACCCCTTCCGTCAAATTTTGCTGGGGAGATATGTCCCATAGTGTTTTGTGTATAAATCCGCAATTTAAAACTGGGTTTTCTCAAAGTGACATTTTTCAAGTCGGTGCCAACGACATTAAAATAGATTTTAAAATTTAAATTCTGTTTCGCTTAAAGACAAGATTATTAGGTTCTTAAAACGTCCAAAAAATTACGTTTTCGAACTATCGTTGGCACCGCTAAACGATTGTACAAAAAAGGGTTTCGCATGTAGCCATTTACCACAAAACGATGCAATATTTTTCAACAACAAAAATTCCAAAAGTTGTAAAAGGTGTGCTCTTCCAGGTGAAAGAAAGAACTACTTAAAAATATTGGTAGTTTCATTGAAAAAATTCTATTTGTTTCTCTGCATGGAAGTCTTAGAACTTACAACTTGAAGTGAAATAAAATAAAACAGTAGATCTTTTAATTTTTATATTATCTTCTCATTATTTGTTACACTGTATTATTAAAATTTCTTGTAAAATATTTGTGTTTTCAATCCGCTTTCGCAAAATGCCCTTATTTTGTAATTGGTGTCCAAAATTGTTTCCCCACTGCAAATCGACGCCCAACTGCGGGGCCAGTAGAACATCCAGAAAGTCGCGAAGCAAGAATATTATTGAAAATATATTGAAGAGTTGTTTATACCATTTAAATCACTTCAACTCTCCTTTATAGACGGAAAAAATAAGAAAATTCGAAAGAAAATTTTTAGTAATTGTACCAAATATGTATCGAATAAAATATTATAAAATTGGGCGAAAATAATCGAATAGATAATTAATTATATGATTAAGGTAACAAGAAATCATATCTTAAAAAAGTACCGAATCTTGTAAGAACATTTTGATATTGGCGCCGTATTAAAAATGGTTTCACAAAAAATAATCGCACATTTACATACATATATGGGAGGGCTAATATTTAATTGTTGCATAGTGATATTATATAAAACAATGATTTAAAATTTGGTGCAAGATTACAACAATTTAAAAAATACTGGTGGATCACAACCTAAGCTCTTCTTTGTTAGACCTTTCTATTATATAATTCATAATTAAGCCATTTCTTCGTATTATTCATTGTAATTGATTATTCTTGGAATAAAAATTTAAATAACTCGAAATACCACTTTTTTAAATTCTTCAAATTCAAAATTTATATTTTTACCATGGTACAACAAATAAGGTAAAGTAAATACTGCAACAAATACAACTCAACAACATTCTCATAAAAATTTGTTTTTGTTTGTAATGTTAGTGTCAAATTTCATGGTGCTCTTGAAGCAACTTTAAATGGAAGGTGCTTACACCTGAGAAGTTTTTGCGGATTCTGAAACTACAATGTTCAGAGATGAAAAAATCAAAAAAAAAAAAAACAAAAAAATCGCCGGAACACTTTTTAAATAAATCGCGATTCAAGTTGACATTTTTAGGGATTTTTTGTGTTTTCACGATTTTGCTTGGAAACCGCAAGTCATATCTAAGTGCGATCAGAGAAAATGTTGTAGCAGTGAAAATTCTCTACAAGATTGACATTCATGACATTGTCGTAGGTTTCACTATTTTTAAGATATAGAAGTTCAAATTGGGACAATGCACTGACTGTATCGCCTCCTTATAAAACAACGTTATGACTGTAATTTCCTAACTTTAACTTATTTATCTCAAAAAGGGTACAACATACCAAAAATTACGAAAACCAGTCGCAGCTACAAGGTTTTCTCTAGTCCCATTTCGAGAAGACTTGCCGATTTTAAGCAAAATCGCGAAAACCTAACAAAAAAGCGTAAAAATGTGATCTGAACTTCTATATCTTAAAAATGATACAACCTAGGAAAAAGTATGAAAGCGAATCTTGTAGAGAATTTTCACAGCTACTACATTTTTCTTAGTCCCTTTTCGATAGAAAAATCTATAAATTATTTAATTTAAAAAAAAATAATATTTTTCACATTTGATTGAATATTTAGAAAAACATGAATAAAAATTCGTTAAATTTTCCATTTGAATGTTTCCATATCATTCCACTAAATGAATAATTTCTCGCAGAATGTAGAATTTTTGCAAAAATGTTTGGGGTCGATATAAATTCTGTGAATAAGGGAAAGCTGCATCAAACTCTTGTTCTTGAAGTCAAAAAATATGGGAAATATGTATATTCTTTCCTCAAAAAATATATATCCCTAATATACATAGAAAATATAAAAAAATATTAAATGTTGAACGAAATTTGACTCTAACATTTCGGCCCAGTTCAGTCAGCTGGGTATTGCTGTTACCTTACATTGTTCTATCATGATTTTTAACAAAAAATTGACAGTTTTCTGGCCATAAGCGTTAAAAGTCGTTTTATAATGATTTTGTTTAAAGGCAAGATTTTGATGTATTCAGTAAGCCCACAAAAATATATGAATATTAGAGATACAATTTAGATCATTTCGGTTGGATAATGTGGCTGAAATCTCCAAAACACCGAAAATCGGGAGGTATGGTTCTATGGTGGCTATGTCAAAATGTGGACCTACCTCTACATTTCTCTGTAGGAATTATTTTTATCCCTATAGAAGATGATCATTTCGGATGGAGAATGTGGCTAGAAACTTAGAAATACCGAAAATCGAAAACCCCCAGTCTTTAGCGTAACGATAAAAATGTGTCACTTATATTTGGACCAAATCCGTTTCAAACAGTTTGGAGTCCATTTTTGTCTGTCTATCTCCAACTGATCAACCGATTTGGTCCAAACATTGGATCTCGTTATTTTTTGTCCAAACTTACTTCAAGTTCGAAGATAAGCCATATCGCTGAAGTCAATCGGGTACATGTCCCACATAAGCTCAACATTTTAGGGTTATGAGGTTGTAAAAGTCATAACCATATGTAGTGTGCATTGGATATTAATAATGGCCCTAAGTATCATAGAATATGTGGTATAACTTTCAAGTCGATCGGAATAAAATTGACTGAGATATGAGTGTTGGAGTGGAAAAAATCATTGTGATTTGTATGTAACATGGAAACTAAAAACTCTAGCTCAAAAACTAATAAACCGTGGGCTTATCAAGGGCATCAAAAACAAGTCCTTCATCATTTTTTGACCAGTAAACCTCTGTTTTTTAAGCAAAAAATTGAAATTTTGACTTTTTGGTTCCACCACTTCCCTAAAGCCTAATATTTAAAAAAAAAAAAAATTGATCGATGAAGGACTAGATCTTTATGTTGTTAATACCGCAAAACGCTTCAATAAAAACATGGTTTGGTAGATGGTCAATTGCCACAAAACTACGTAATATTTTTCAACAAGAAAAATTCAGAAAGTAGATTAAGATGTGCTCTTTCGGATGAAAAAAAAACAACTACTAAAAACTTTTCATATTTTTTCTTGGAAAAAATTCATGAAAAATGGCTTTAATTGGGCCTTACAACTGGGTGTCACCCCTTAAGAAAATTTACGCATCAAATATTCACTTTGGACTCCAATTAGTAGGATGCTGTACGGAGCACACACAAGAGATACACATCAAACGACTTAAAATCACGACTTCTCTAATCTTATAATCAGTTTTGAATATTATCCTGCTGTGCGTTCGGATTATTAAAAAAATCAAAATTCCCGAAATTCAGTCTTCAAAATGTCAGCATTAATTTTATTTTATACCCTCAGCCTTTAGGCTAAAGAGGGTATATACACTTTGATACGATGAAAATGTGCCTCATTGAAATAATGGTTTTAGACCACAAGTATGTTTGGACGAAATGTGTTTTAGACAATTTGGAGTCGATCTAGCCATGTCCGTCCGTCTGTCTGTCCTGCTGGCTGGAGCGCACGATAACTCTCGAACGGATGAACCGATTCGGTTCAAATTTTGGCTTTCGTAATATTTTGCCCAAACTTAGTTTATGTTCGAAGATGAGCTACATCGGTCCACTTCTTACGGTACCTCCCCCACAAAAGTTCGAAAATGTTCGGAAAGTTTGTGCGCCGGATAACTCTTGAAGGGAGTGACCGATTTGGTCCATGCTTTGTATAGCGTAAACTTTCTGCCAGAGTAATATGAGGTTCAAATATGGACTCAATCGGTCCACGCCTTCGGGTACCTCCCACACAAAATTTCGGAAAAGTTCAGTTTAGGACCTGCTTTCGAATCGCTTTGATTTTTGTTGTAGCAACTTGTATTCACTGCCCCCCATACGACGGTACAAGTTTCTTCTGGGGCAAGTCCACACTTCCTGAGAAGATAATTCTCGAACGGATCTACTGAGTCGGTCCAAAATGTGGCCTTCGTAATATTTTGTGCAAACTAAGTTTAAGTTCGAAGATAAGCCATATCGGTCCACACCTTCAGGTACCTCCCCCAAAAAAGTCCAAAAATATTCGGAAAAAATGTGCGCACGATAACTCTGGATGGGAGTGAGCGATTTGGTCCATACTTTGCACATCCTAATATATTTACCAGATATAGATCAGGTTCGAATATGGACTATATTTGTTTTGTTCAGTCCTTCGGGTACCTCCCACACAAAATTTTGGATAAATTCACTTTAAGACCTGTTCTCGAATCACTTTGATTTTCGTTGACGCATGTTGCATTCTCTGTCTCATTTACGACAGTAAACGTTGTTTCAGGGGCAAGTCCATACTTCTTGAGAAAACAGCCCGAAAGTTGTAAAAAACACCCTATGGCACCATATGAAGTGGTTGTAGAACTCGAACCGAATACTGCGTTCGTTCACACTTTGGATATCGTAATATTTCTCCGAATATTAGATGAAATTCGATGGTAGTGCTTATAGGTCCACTGCTTCCGGTACCTCTCCCACAAATGTTTGAAAATTTTTGCTAAAATGATAAGCGCAATATCTCACAAACGTAGCAACCGATTTGGTCCAAATTTTCGATCTCCAAATTTTTTGTCCAAGCTTAGTTTATGTTAAAATTTGGGCCCTATCGGTCCAATACTTGGGTTACCACTCACACAAATGTTCAACACATTTTTGTAGTTGAGGGTCTGTTTGAGGATCCTTTGGACATTTTTACTGAAGGTTTCCCTGGTGGCCCGATATTATGCTTTCCGTAGGCTAGTATGGTACAAAAGCCCTATCTATCGATATCCCCCGCAATTTTTTGAAATTTAATCCAATCCATATTTCTGTCGGTTCATACACCCATACGTTTTTTTTTTTTTTGAAAAAAAAAGTATTTCAATCCACACAGCCTGAGGGTATATCTCTTGTCTACATTGATGCTAACACAGCTTCCGCGTAACTTATTTTTTATGGTCGATATCATTTTAAAGAAATTCAGTCATATTATAAAGAATATTTCAATAGTTCGCGAATTCGTAATAAGCGTGAAACTCGGATTCATCGATTGTAAAACATTTTTGTTATTTACCACATATATTCAAATTTCTTATTCGATGTTTAATATAATTCTTTTGGACCTACATATTTAAAAACAACATTTTTAAAAAACATAAAAATATTCCAATGTTTTTTAAAAAATCATAAATTTGAATAAATATCACTAAATGTCAACGCATTTGACATGCTATTTTATAATTTATTTTTAATTAATTTGTCGAAAAACATGTTTTTATACTAGCCAAATTATACGTCATACCTAATGCTACATATCCGAAAACATAGTGTTTTGCTTACGACATTTGCGACGTTTATTTTACAAAAAATATTTCTAAATACTATAAGAAAAACAAAAATATATATGCATTCAAAAAAAAAACTAGATCACAAAGACATGAATATTACTATTAATATCTCATATCCCAAATATATATAAGTTTATGATGTACTTTTTGCACAGGTTTTCATATGGATCTTCCTAAGTAATACGCATGTGTTGGAAAATGTAAGTAATTTATATTTTTAAAGCTCAAAATATAAATGTACGTATGTAACTACGTAATGTTGTCCTCATAAGAAATATTTTACATTCCAAAGCCATTTGAGAAAATTCCCCTTTCTATTAAATATTACCCACAAAATTAATTTGCCATAATTTTATTAAAAATTATTTTCTTTAGTTTTTTTTCCAAATCTTCAAAGACAAAGTTTTTCTCTTTTTCTATTTCCGTTATATCCAACCAATCTCCTTATTTCTGGCATTAGTAGTTCCTGGTTAATACCCTTAAATCTCCAGCATGAAACGTGACTTCCGTACATTGTCATGGCGCAAGAAAGTTTGATGAAGAAGGGGATTTTCTGGATGATTGAAGTATTTTTAATCTCAACCTAATCACAGACAGCTACAGCTTCCCATAGAATATACACCATTATATACACCCATGCATACATATAGATGAACATACATACTCGTATTTAGCTCAACTTCTGTCATAGTCGAATAGCTAAAATGTCACGTTTCAAATATTCCGTTAGTTAAGGCTAAAATACTAATCAAGTTAAATTAAAGAAGCAGAAACAAGCAAAGAAATAAGAATGAAAACAAAATAGTAAGCGAGAATTGAATGAATTAACAAATATCATTAAAATGTCATTAGAACAGGGAAGGTATTTTGGTTTACAAATAACTCAGAGTGTGAGGAGGAAATATTTGTTGTGTTATTGTCGAATCATTAGAAAATAGAGTACCGTCGGTACATGGAAGTTAAACATACATACATACATACATACATATGAACGCAAAACAGGCAACAGAAGAGTTGAAAAAGGTTATAACATTATTTAAAATTTAAAAAATAATAAAAATATATTTTTAAAATAAAAATATATTAAGTAAATTTACACAATGATTTTATACTTTGATGAATATTTATGTTCTCTAAATAATTTTCAAATATAAATTTAAAAGGATTCTTTTGATCCATATAGGGTTGAGAAATCATTTGCCATGATAATGTATTTTCTTCTTTAAATCTACGGTATGGGCTTTTAACTATTAAATTCAATTTGTTTTAGTTTATTTTTCCAACCTGTGCACAGTGGATGCGCCCAACGACAAAAATCAAAAAATTCATGTCATCGTTTTAAAAATTTAAAGATGCAAATCGCTTCAAAACATTCCAAATTTTTCGAAACTCAACTCATTTTGTCCATTTTTCGCGGTTCGTAGGTAGAAAAAGCTTCACAAACATGACTAATTTTGAAGAAAAAATGGATTTAAAAATGAGAAAAAAATAGTTATATTCTAAGCGAATTTATGAAACAAAGGACTATTATTAACGCCTTATCTTAAGTTGAATCATTTAGTAAATTTTCTAAGCGTAATTTTCTAGTTATTAAAATTCCTCTAAATTGCTAAGGTTGCCAAATATTTTGGTTGTAATATTGGTCAAAATTAAAATATTTAATATAAATGTATGGATTTCCTTAAAGTTTTAGTTACTTTCCACAAATTCGCACAAATGGCCACTAGTACCAAATTATAGCCTGGCGCCTGTAGATTTAAAAACTGTATAGACTTTTTGCGGAAATTTGCGGTTTTGGCAGTTATGACCAAAAGTTTAACTCCCTTTTTTAGTTGCTGAATTTATATTTTATGCATTTTTTTCAATTATTTTTATTAGCCTTTCTTATATTTATGTTTAATAAAATGTTTTTGTACTGTTAGAGATTTCTATTGTCATGGTAACTTAGAGCCGCATTGAAAACTCGTGAAAGAAAAAGACAAAGTTTTGGTCGTGTTCGCTTCAACAAATAATTTTTCTTTTTTGGGACACCCTAATGTTGGGCCTCGCCAAAAACGTGGATATTTTCCCTGCATTGAGAACTAAAAATACATTATTACAAGTAATTCTGCAGAAAAAGGTGATTAAAGCTTATAAAGTACCGAAAAAGTATGGCAACCCTATATGGAGGCTGTAGTCAAAAGTGGACCGATATAAAATGTCTTTATAAGGTGGTGTTCTGAACTCTGAGTTCATTATTAAAACCTATTCAGTTAGAATATTTGGTTGACATATGCCCAAATAAATCGATATATAAATCATATGGGCAGTAAACTAAATCATGGACCAATACTGACAATTTTTCGTGGGGATCCTTACTATGCAATAATAACTCCTGGTACCGGATTACAGCAAATTTGGTTGAATAATGTCTTGTAACAGTAAAATACTTAAATTCAAGATGATTCGTTACATGGGGACCACGCGAAATCTTGGACGTAGGACTGCAATATTTTTGTTAGAGTGTTTTTTGGTCAAGAGGACCCATTGATAAAAATTTCAGTTCGATATGTTATCTAGAAGTATTTTTGTCACACCTTCCCATGTAAGTGCCACCACTGTGCTGTGTACGTACGTATGTATGTATGTATCTATGTCGCATCAGCTCCAAAGTCCCTATCAGTTTTGCGCCATCCATCCATACATATCTATCGTTATCAATCACATTGTTCTAAATTATTGCCAATAAAAATTGATTTTACCAGCTGCTACAGCTGCTAATGCTGTTGCTACTGTCAGCGCTGCAGAAAGTTTTCAAAATTTTATACGACATTACAAGTTTGTTGTAACTGAGAAAATTGCTTTGGGAACAAATCGTCATCAAAGTTTTCACTATTTCTATGACAAATTGTGACACTCAACTTTATACATACATATGTATGTATGGTATGTACATAAGTATATGACCTAGCTATGTACATACATATTTTTGCAGTAAAGTTGTAACGGATGCGTAACTTAAAATGTAACACAATGTATTTTTATTAATTTTTTGTTTGTTTTTCGTTCCAATGTATTTACAGATACCCTACAATGGAATATGATAAACTCTGTAAAACAAATTATTTGCCGAATATAGAATAATGGAAACATTTCCTCAGGTTCTGAGCAATAGACAGGCCAACAAAACTATCGGGCGATGTAAAACAAGACTATTTCCAATTTTGCTCAGTATGATTGCTGATACCAAAGGAGACATAGAGGATGTTATATTCCAAGGGACGGCCTTAATCGGATATAACATGACAACATCGTAGATAATTGTTCGGTCCTTTTCGGGGCTCTACCTTTAACAATAGCTAAAATTAGTGATCTTACAATAAAAACGTGGGTAGAGGTGTCAAGTTAATAATAAAATCTAAGAGAGGCATGCTACAAAGGGAGGTATTTACAGAAAAGGCAGAAGATTCTCTATATCCCTTAACGGCGTCAAAGAGCTTGAATTTGAGTTAGATATAGGGGCCGGCAAAGGATACGGTAAATCAATATGGATTTTTTCAATATATTTCTTAAGATATTACAATAATATATCTGTAAATATTTTCAGTTTCATATATTTAAGTTTACAATTCTACACAAATAATAAAAAATTTGAAAACATTTAATAAAATAATAAATTCCGCAAATAAAACAAGGAAAAATTTTATTTAAAGATAACAAAAAAAAGAAGAGTTGAGAGATGAATATGCTGTAGGTTTTAGCTAAAAAATAAATTCTGGTAAGAGGAATACCTAAACCTATTATTGGAACATAGGCTTCTGGGCCCCTTCATAAAAAATTGATAATGTAAAAAAAAAACAATTTAAAGCCTGAAGATTCACGCAGAGGCGAGATAGATTCATTAGTTCCTGTTCCAAATTGAAATTATAAAAAAACTTTCGCTGTTATATAGAAGGAAAAATTTTTCATAACAACAAAAACTTCTAAAACAAACGGTGCACAAAGTTTCAGAATCCCCTTTTTTGGACCAAATCGAATTCTTATTTAAACGTTTTGAAACTAAAGAAAACCAAAAATTCGGTCGAAATAACGGAATTTGGGGTACGCTACTCAATTTTTTCTATTTGTGAAATTATGCAAATTTTGACAATTTCAGGAGAAATATATGTACATTCATAGATATGGTATTTATTGTGGGGTACTTATTTGGGTATTTACTATATTGAATGGCAAATACAACATTTTACACCCTATTACTGGGTTTAGGTTGTAAATTCGTTTCAAAATGGATAGTTTTACAATACTTTAAACTAGTGGGTAAATACTTGGGTAAATACCTGAGTATTTACCCAAGTGTTGGGTACCACTTGACGTAGGCTGACAAAATTTGGCTTACATCTTTCTTATGTCAACAGAACAGTGCACAGTGAGTCCTCAAGGAGTAGAAAATATCCTTGCAAAAATTTGTCAATATAGGTCCACGTTTTCTAATAGCCCCCATATAAGGCTACCCCGATTTCGAGTATTTGCCCAAATTTTGGGTAAAAACTATTTAACTGCCGAATCACTTGACGTAGGCTGACGAAATTTGTTTCAAATCTTACTTTTATCAAGAGAATATCTAGTAATGAAAATGGGGTCTCTAGGTCCATGTTTTAATATAGCCCATATATATCCGTACCTCCCGATTTAAGGTGTTTTTCATCTATTAGCCACATTTTACAACCAAATTGGCTGTAATTTGGTACAGTGAGTCCTCAATGAGTAGAAAATATCCTTGCAAAAAATTGTCGACGTAGGTCCACGTTTTCTTGTAGCCCCCATATATGGGTATTCCCTTATTTTCTACTCCTTGAGGACTCACTGTGCCAAATTAAAGCCAATTTGGTTGTAAAATGAGGCAAATAGGCAAAAAATACCTTAAATCGGGAAGTACGGTTATATGGGGGCTATATCAAAACATGGACCCAGAGACCCCATTTTCAATGCTAGATATTCTCTTAACATGAGTAAGATTTGAGCCAAATTTTGTCAGCCTACGTCAATGATAGTTAATGAGTTTTTACCCAACACTTGGGTAAATACTCGGGTATTTACCCAAGTATTTACCCACTTGTTTAAAGTATTGTAAAACTATCCATTTTGAATCGATTTCATAGCCTAAACCCAGAAATAGGGTCTAAGATGTTGTATTAGCGATTCAATATAGTAAATACCCAAATAAATACCCACAAATGGGTATTTACCCAATTTACCGGGTATTTACCCATTGGGTATTTACCCACTGTCCATCTCTATATATTCATTTCTATTTTATGTCGACCAGTATTAGGGCCAGCGTACGGAAAAATACTTTAAATAACATTTCCAATCGTTTCGTTTCGTATTTTCCATAGGAACAGTACAAAACAAAACATAACTCATGTTTTCCGAGCTCGCTGTTTAGTTTCGTTTTGTTTACAATCGTGAGTGCGAACAAAACGAAAAGGGAAGAGCAGATAGAAAACGAAATAGTACTAAACACATGTAAACAAATCAAAAACGTTTGGTGGTTGATAAAATGTTCACTATGGTATGTTGATGTTAGTTTATAGGGTTTTTTTGGACATTTTCTGTAAGAAAGTGTGCTTCTCTATGACCCTTTTCTCTAAGATCTGATTTTCACAAATGTTTGTAGGAATTGTTTTTTGATCAAATGGAAAAAAATATTATGGGGTAGGAGTTCCAATTTTTTTTGTTTAAGTCGCCTTAATGTACGTGCATCTGTAAGCATACACAGGATTTGTTTTTGGATCAAGTGGAAAAAATTTAGTTGTAGGAGTTTCAAAATGTACGTCCATCTGTAAGCATACACAAGGTGTGGTGTGTTTAGGTACAAATCAATATTTCGCATGTCCACCCAGCAATAATTCGGATCCGTTAGTCATTATGTAACTCATTACAAAGTAATGTAAACAAAAATAACTACTTATGTTACTCCTTACTAAGGAGTGAGCACGGTGGCACAGAGCGTGTGTGTCCGACTACAAATCAGAGGGCTGTGTGTTCAACGTTCACCGCCGGCCGTGTACTTCTTGTAAAAAAAAACAAAGAACAGTTGGTGGTGCACATGTAAGCCTTTAAACAACCCTTAATGTTCTAGTGTGTGGCCTAGTGTGTAGTGCAAATGTGTTCTTCTTTGACACAGCGGTGCCGAAATTTTTCGGCAATTTACACACATACGACCCGAATGCATAGAAAGAGCGTACGAAAAAGAGATAATGTTTTGATTTGTTTTTGTTTTGTAGCGTGCGTGCATAAAAACACACTAACACACAGTAATAAGTTGCCAATAGTTTGAATACATTCACATTTTGGGCTGTTCTCTTTTTGGGCACGTCTGGTGTAGTGTGTTCGGCTTGAAAACAATCAAACAGCGAAATAAAATATAAATACATATGAAGTGCGTTAAAATTGACAACAAATTTCTGCTCAACTTATCACAAGTTATTCTAGTGGTTATAGAATTACTAGTTATTCAGTGCGGCATGTCCTTCTTAAATAATGGGTTAGTAGGGGGTTTTGTAAGGTCTTACGACTACCTAAAAGTACTATAAAAAATTGCGGAGAAGTTCAGTTTAGAACCTGCTCTGGAATCGCCTAATTTTTGCTGTAACAACTTGTATTCACTGTCCGATATACGACGGTACAAGTTTCATCAGCGGCGATTCCATACTTCCTGAGAAAATAGCCTGAAAGTTGCAAACAAAACCCCTACGACACCGTGTGTAGTAGTTAGAGCGCAAGATAACTCTCGAACGGATTTGCCGATTCAGTCCAAACTTTGGCCTTCGTAATATTTTGTCCAAACTTATTTTAATTTAGAAGATAAGACATAGTCCACTCCTTAAGGTACCTCTTCCACAAAAGTTAAAAAATTTTTGGAAAAATTGTGCGCACGATAACTCTTGATGGGGAGACCGATTTGATTCATATTTTAAACATTCTAATATATCTACTAGACATATGTCAGGTTCAAATATGGACAATATTTGTTCTCTACTTCGGGGACTTCCCACACAAAATTTCGGATAAGTTCACTTTAAGACCTGCTCTCGAATCACTCTGATTTTTGTTGATGCAACCTGCATTCGCTGACTCAATTACTACGGTAAAAGTTTTTTCAGAGGCAAGTCCATACAGCAGTTGTAAAAACCCCTTATGACACCATATGTAGTGGCTGGAGACCACGATAACTCTCGAACTGATCAACCGATTTGGTCCAAAAATTTACCTTCGTGATATTTTATGCGAACTTAGTTTCAGTTCGAAGATGGACAATACTGGTCCACAACTTCCGGTACTTCCCCCAAACATATAAAAAATTTCACTAGAATGGTATATATCTCTTTAACAGGGCAAAATACTGCGTCCAAAGTTTGGATCTCCTAATATTTTGTCCAAATTTAGTTTAACTTCTAAAATGGTCCATATTGATCATCTCCTTAGGGTTCCTCCCCCACAAAAGTTCAACAGTTGTGTCTAATTGCAGTTTTTTCCGTGGACAAGTCCATGCTTCCTGGCATACTGCTCCAAAAGTTATACGATGACCCATTAAAAAGAATAGTGGCTGCGAAATCTATCGAAAAGATATGACTCCCAAAATAAGATACACTTCCATAAACTATGTCGGTAAATTCCTTTAAGTACCTCCTCTACAACGCTTTTGAACTTTAATCCTAATCCACATTTTTGTCGGAAATGTTAAATGTCCAAAAGGGCCACAAAATACTGAAAAAAGAGCCTAAATACATTCGATCTGTCCGTAGATGAAAAATTAAATTCACGTAGGCTGAGGGTATATCTCCGTTGCCAAAGTCGACTGATATTTTTTACTTGTTTTAGTTTAAATCGAAATGTTGACTTTGACAGTTCACAATTTTTTTTAATTAATATTTTTAATTCCCTTTCGCTTACGCACAAGGTTATTCGGTTCTTAATGATCCCACAAAAACATATGCTGATCGGTTTATTCGTTTTCGAGGCGTAGTGGACATCGCAGACTGCTTTAGTAAAAGCAATATTTAGTCATATCACCGTGCAAGATTTTTCAAAAAAAAAAAAAAAAAAATAGATCAAGTTAAGATCTTTGAGATGAAAACAAAATCTGATTTTTTCGTCCTCAATAAGTTGCCATAACCCCTTAAATAATTTTGAAATTTTCTATTACCAAATTCAATAAAACGAAACAGAATCCTTATGAAAAAATTATTAAAGTAGGGAATATCTAAAATTCCAACTACACCCGCTTATTATTCATAAGCTCTTACTTGACATTCCAACTACTGTCCAAAAAAATCAACCTTAATGCGGACAAAGTTTTCCATTTGTGTTATTTTTTCTGGATCCATTTTGTCTCTCTTTCCCTGCCAACTACAATTTTGTTGGGGATTTTGTGGGTGAAAGAAAAGTGATTGTCACAAGTTTTTCGTTTTTATTGTTACGAGTGACTTTTGGGGATACAATTTATACAACATTTTGTTTTTGTTGTTGTTTTTTTGCCTTCATTCGTAAAGTTTGTTCAAAACAAAGAATAAAAGAACGGCAAAAATAACAACGAAAATGTGTGTTTGCTTAAGTTTTGTTATCTTTGCATTGTATGCTCCTCCATTGTTGTTCCCCATAGTGATTTCAAAAACTTATACAAAATTGTATATAAATGCCATGTCAAGGGTATTTTTAGCTTCTCCGGCTGTTTATTGAATGGTTTCCTTAAGATTCTTTTCTTTGTTATTCACAATGATTGCCAACCACCTCCTCCTAATTCGATGCGGCGAAGTCTATTTTCAGTGGCCCGATAAGTAAAAGCACATGACATGGGCCAAACATATTTAAATAGTGAATGATTGTGGCATTAAGGTTCCATTAAAAATCCTCACACACAGCTGTCAAGCACAGCCTCCCATTGATAGAGACCCCGAAACACATACATACCTACTTACATATATATATGACCGACCACCAGGCAACGAAATATACAAACTGTTTATTGTCTCAGCTTGTATCGCCTGGCAGTACGATGAAATGTTCACGCCAGGTTGCCAGTGTGTTCACTCCCTTCACCTTAGTCTCCTTCTCTCTTCTTTTTAGCACAAGTAAAATTGTGTATTTGGCCCACCTCTACTGAAGGGGCATTTCTAAAATACATTTTACCTTGTCACTGAACCAAGTCCCATTTCAATTTTACTGAGTGGAACTGTCACTTTTCGTTTTAGTTCAACTTAATTTAAACGAAAACTTTATGTTTTTTGTTCGTTCATTTGTTATTTTTTTTCTCTTCGATAAATATCCTCAACCTGATGCCTGGTGGTCTTAGTTGTTGTCTACCTTGATATGGATGAGTGGCAGGCTGACTGACTAACGTGTGCGTGCGTGCAACTAAACGTGTGTTAGTCGTCGTATCGCATTTTTTTCCTTATTTTATTTATTTTTATTGGCAACGAATGTCAACGAAGCATTCACGTAACAATGCCAATGGCACACATTTCTTTAATAAACTCTTATTTTATCCACCTTTTTGTTGGCCCTGATTACGGCCGAAGGCTTTCTTTCGCCTTTTATTTTGATTGACCGTATTTTATTTTGTATGAAAATCGAATTGGAAGTTGTCGTTCATTGATTGGTGAGCTGCGGCTGCTGTTCGTTCGTTTCACAGTTTCCATCAGTGATAAATTGTATATTTTATAGGAATTTCTATTTACATTGAGCGAAATGTTTATTTAAGATTATAATCATGATTAAATTGTATTCCATTTATGTTTCTATTTTGTTGATATGAATCTTTTTTAAAAAAGAAAGTTCATTGGAGAAACGAAAAATCGAAGATTATTGGTATCATGGGAGTTGAAAACAAAAGCATGGAAAATGACTGAGAGTTCTTGTTAGAACAGAGACTGTGTGTTAGTATGAAAGTATCGAGTAGTTTTTCTGTCGAATTGTAATCCGATTACCCCGCTAAAAACTTTGAACGTTTTATGTGTTACTAATGAAGGTATACAAATATGTATTCATTGGTTGTATACAAATATTCATTGGTAGATCCTAAATCCTTCGAATATTGTAATCGTACACAACGATATTACCAGTGTTACTTTATGGATCTAAGAGAATATTCAAGGAGGGACTAATATCACATTTTTCTTGATGCTTCATTATATATGGGGACTTTTGAGTGAAATCGGACACTTTTTCTAAAAGTGGTTTTTGATTTCTTCTATTTCTTGCTGTGATGATGTTGCTCATCAGCAAAACATTTATAACATTTTATATAAAATGTTAAAATGGATGCAATTTTCGCGATTTAATATTTAAAATCGAATTTTATCAAAGATTTTACTCTTCGATTTTCTTAAAATGTTTGGTTGTGGGATTCGAATGATTACTATTTTTTATAAATCTTTTAGAATTTGTCAATACAATTTTTCGTTTATACTAGTGTGAAACATATGTCAATTTACCATATACATACTTATTTATTTATTTTTATTTATTTATTTTATTTGTTGAACGCCTGCACAACAAGACAGAATCTTATAATTACAGTACAGGCTTGATTGTAACGTATAATTTATCCAATTAGTTAATTGATATAATTATATGGTTAATTTAAGATGATAGTACAATTATAAAATTATATTAAAGTTACGTAAGATTAAACAAGAAATTTTGAACAAAAATTTAGTTTTTATAATATTTGAAAAGACTTTTTTTAAAAGTAAACGCGTTGCTGATGGTTTGGATTGCATTGGGAAGAGTGTTCCAAAGACGTATAGAATTAATAAAAAACTGCCATTCTGACACAAGGCTTCGTCTTCTTAATGGTATTAGCTTCCTGCCTCTGTTGGACCTAGTAAATTTCAGTTTTTCGAAGAGATATAACGGTTTCTGTTTTACTATAATTTTATGCAGGAATATTAGTATTCTTATTTTCAGAAGTGTATTAAAATTGACACCATAGAGAGAGTTGGCTAGATTAGATATATGTTGGTGTTTTTTTAATCCGTATATGTAGCGTATAATATTATTAAATGCTACGTTCAACTTACGTTGACTCGATGAGTCACTACTTGCAAAAACCTCACACCCATATATTAGTCCGGGAACCAGGAATGTTTTAGCTAGTAGTATTCGAATGTTAATTGGGGTAAACGAATGTGTGGACCATAATGCACGTAGTTTTGCATATGTCTGGCCGACAACAACATTTACATGGTTCGACCAACTCAATGTGCTATTAAACACCACACCCAGATTTTTGGCGCTGGAAACAATGTCTATATTTTGATGATTAATAACAATGTTAGGGTTTTGTACAGAGAAATGTTTGTTTTTATGGATTATAAGACATTTCGATTTCCGGGGATTTAATAAAAGCCCATTTGCTGTTGCCCATTTGTATATGCGAGAAAGGTCTTCATTTAGTTTTGAAATGCATTCGCTAACATCATTAACCAAACTGCATATTGAGACTTGTACGTCGTCTGCGTACATCATAACATTGCTATGTTCTAATTGGAGTGGAAGGTCATTGGCATATAATGAAAAAAGCAGTGGCCCTACTATAGATCCCTGAGGAACTCCTTTTGGTACTGTCAGCGGTCTAGATGTCGAGTTACCTACACATACAGATTGTAGGCGGTTAGTTAGGTAAGACATTATAAGATTATTAGCTGTGGATGAAAACTTAAACATATGCTTCAATTTATAGCAAAGATTTTGATGATCAACTAAGTCAAAGGCTTTTGAATGATCGAGCAAAACAAGAAAGCAAACTTTATTTTCATCAATTTCTCCTCGTATAGTTTCAGTAACTTCAGTTAATGCACTGATGCAGCTGTGGTTTGCACGAAATCCAGATTGTCTATCCGATAACAACGACTCACGATTAAGGTACTCGGACATTTGAGTGTGTAGTAGTTTCTCGAAAACTTTCGATAGGAAGCTAAGTATTGAAATAGGACGGAATTCATTATTTGTTTTGGGAATTGGTATAATTTTCGCATGTTTCCATGTTGTGGGAAATATAGAGGTGGTTAAAATGGTATTAAAGAAATATGTGAAGTAAGGTAGTAAGTGCGGGAGTAGAAAACGTATAAATCTAGGGTCAATACAATCAAGGCCGACAGCGTTAGACTTAACCACTTTAAAACTATGCAATACCTCATCAGGTGTAACGCACCTAAACTCAAAACTGTGCTCATTATCTGCGCTGACTACAGACTCAGCTTCAGATCCATAGTAAGAATTACATACTGGTAATTCGGGTACATTAATAAAGGTTTTGTTTAGTTCATCTATGTCTCCATGGAAGTTAGTAGCAGATTTTGTTTTACCTATGCCGATCTCGTTAACAATTTTCCATTTACTTTTTGAGTCAATGGCGGAATAAAACTTGGTCGAATAGTATTCGGTTTTTGCCACTTGAATGTGTTTGTTGGCTTCTCTCCTTGCAGACCGGAACTCCTCATACAGTTCTGGCGTTCTAAAGCGCTTCCATCTAGAATACGCTAGGTCTCTTTTATTGATGTATGTTTTTATAGAGGAGTTAAACCAAGGTTTACTATTTTCTTTGGGTCGCTTACATTTCAGTGGGACTAACTCGTTATACATCCATAGAATATTATCTTGGAGAAATCCAAGCTGTTGATCAACAGAATTAAGCGTATATATACTATTCCAATTAATTTCATATATTTTATTGTTCAGAGAAGTATAATTGAGGTTCCGATAATCTCGATAGAAAAATGTTTCCTCGCTTGTTTGTAGTGTGAAATCGTATGCAAGAAAGACAAGGTCGTGTTTTGAGAAGCATGAAGCAGATATTTGGTCATAGAGAAGAATATTTGAGTGGTTGTTGATGAAAAATAAATCTAAAAGAGTATTGGAACTTGGCGTAAAATGTGTGGGATTTGTGGTATTAACGGAAGAAAGACCAAGTGTTAACATGGATTCGATCAGCGACGAATTAACGAGGATATTGGAGTTGAAGTCTCCTGCAATAATAACATCACTGTAGCCCAATGTTGCCCTTTCTAATATATTATAAAGATGTTGTAACTCTATTGTATTGTTTGGTCGGTAAACACATCCTATTAAGACTTTTTTCGAATTTGATACAAGTTCGATAAAGATATATTCAATTTTGTCACCTAAAGCTGATTTGAGCCGAAACTTTGCTTTCAAATTACATTTTGCATATATTGCAACTCCCCCTAATACTTTAATTATAATACGTTCTGTTGTTTTATTTAGGAATTGTTCTTAAAATCTTCTTAATTTTTCGATTTTGAAAATGATTTAGCAATTATTGCACCAGCAATACTGGGTACTACTGAATGAAGTTTTTTGTGCCCGCGATAGGTTAAGTCATTGCGTATCCCAAATTAAAATCCTCTTTCGTATTTAAATTATAATCTTCTGAAGAAAACTTCATTTTAATATTTGGTAGATTATTTGGTTCGGATTCTCATTCATATAATTTCCGAGCTGTAGTTTTTTGATCATCAATTTATTTAGTTTATTGTCCGGCTGGCAGAATAATTGCTAAACCATTTAAAATAAATTCCTAAATAAAACAAGAAAACACATGTTAATAACACAATTTATTACAACTGTTTTACACTGGTATAAAGGAAAAATTGTATTGACAAATTTAAAAAAAAAATTAAGAGAAACCAGTAAGAAAAGGATCAAAGACGGGCGAGGCCGACTTTATGATACCTTACACCACTGTGAATATGTAATGTTCTATATCCAAATCTGAACCGATTTCGATATATTTTTATACCCTCCACCATAGGATGGGGGTATATTAAGTTTGTCACTACGTTTGTAACTACTCGAAATAATCATTGTAGACCCCACAAAGTATATATATTCTTGATCAGCGTGCAATTCTACATCGATATAGCCATGTCCGTCCGTCTGTCCGTCTGTCTGTCTGTCCGTCTGTCCGTCTGTGGAAATCACTCTAGCGTCCAAACGGATTGACGTAGGTTGATGAAATTTTGGGAAAATATGTTATATTTACGTAGGACTTTTGGTATTGAAAGCGGGCTATGTAGGTCCACGCTTTCGTATAGCCCCCATACAAAATGACGCGTGACGCGTCGTCGTTTTAAGGAATTTTTAAGATATTTGGCCCATTTTACCTATGAATTGGTTGTAATTTGGTACTTTGTGTCTCCAGAGGCCAAAAAATATTCCTACCAAAGTTGGGTTATATAGGTCCACGTTTTGGTATAGCCCCCATATAAGGCCCCATATAAAGTACGCGTCATTTTAATATATTTTGAATGTATTAGACCCATTTGACCAAAGAACCGGTTGTAACTTTGCATTTTGTGTTTCCATAGGCTAAGAAACATTTCTACCATAAAATGTTTATATAGGTCCACGTGTTGATATAGCCCCCATAATACAATATCTCCCGATTTTCGATATTTTGAATGTTTTAGCCTCATTATCACACCGATATGGCTGAAATTTGGTATTTAGTCTTCTTTAGGCGTATAAAACTTTCCCCCAGATATTTGAAGGTATAGGCTAACGCCATCATATAGCCCCCATAGAACGGTACCTTCCGAATTTCGGTATTTTGAAGGTTGTGGCCACATTAATCCACCGAAATGGCTGAAATTTGTGGTGGAGGGTATAAAAAGTTCGGCCCGACCGAACTTAACGCTTCTCTTACTTGTTTTACATTTATTTCTTGACCGAATTCAGTCACATTTTCCAAATTGCAACGAAATCGGACTGTATATACACGGTGTTTTGTGCAGCAAATACGTGAAATTGGGTGAAAATATATATGGGGACTATACTCAAATCTAAAGCGATTTTGATATAACTTGGCACATTTATTTTTGGACTGAATTTAGTCAGACATTTCAAATTTCGTCGAAATCGGACATATATAGAGTGTTTCGTGCATCTAATACGTGAAATCGGCCGAAAATATATATGGGAGCTATATCTAAATCTAGAACGATTACGATATTTTTTGTACATTTATTTTTAGATCAAATTCAGTCACATATCAGTCACGTTTAGTGCAGCAAATCCCTGAAATCTGCCGAAAATATATATGAGAGCTATATCCAAATCTGAACCGATTTTCGCCAAAAGCAATAAAATTATATCCTCCAAATTTTCAGCTGAATCGGACAATAAATGCGACCAATACGTTTCGAACGGACGGATGGACATTCATAAATCGACTCAGAAAGTGATTTTATGCATATCCCCAAAAGGAACTAAAGTTCTATCCCGTTCCCTTAAGCATGTTACATACAAATGCACAAAGATATAATACCCCTTACCACAGTGTGGCGTAGGGTATAAATAATAGTCATTCGAATCCCACTACCAAATAGGAGGTAAATGTTTTTGATAGAAAAAAATTTAGGAAAATCGAAAAGAAAAAATCGAAAATTACATGGAAGCTCATTGTGCAATTTTTTTCTATTTTTTTATTTATTTTGATAAAACCACAAAATTTTTTTTTTATAATTCGACAAATATTAAAGATGTTAGTCCGAATTTACATTAGGCGAGTTTACTTGCGGCAATTGTCAGTTTGATGGAGAGAGACACCCTCTCTCACCCACAAACTGACAATTGCCGCAAGTAAACTCGCCTAATGTAAATTGGGAAATATGAGTATTAGGATTATGACTTTTTGAAATTTTTTCTCAAAAATTATTCCCTGTAGTGAGACTGACTGAACTTTTGCTGAACTTTTTATACCCTATACCACAATGTGGAAAAGGGTATAATAAGTTTGTTTTCCCAAAAATTCATGTAACGCCGCGAAATATTCGTCGTAGACCCCTCATGTGGTATACCAAACTTCATATCTCGACGAGATAAAGCGATTTAGCGATGTGTGTCCGTCCGTCCGTCCGTCCGTCTGTCCGTCCATTAAAAATTGTAATCAAGCTAGAGGCCGCAATTATGGACCGATTGTCACGAAATTTAGTATGGAGGTCGGGTTTGGACCAGAATAGAACTGATTAGTTTTTGGCGATGATCGTGAAATGTTAAAGGGATGAAATGGACCAAAAACAAAATTTTTGCTCGATTTTGTAGCCGCTCTGTAGGTCGCAATAATAGTCCGATCGGCGCGAAATTTTAAACGTAGTTTTGGTTTGAGATGAAGAAGTAGCGTGCAAGTCAACGGTATGATCGGATAATATTTAGCGGGTTAAATTGATCAAAACTTTTGTGTGAAAATTGGTAAAATTTCTAATGCACATCTTATAACAGCTAGCCCGGAAAGCTAGTGCACAGGGATAGTGGTATAGGGTATCACATGGTCGGCCCCGTCCGACTATAGTCTGTTCTTACTTGTTTATAATAAAATGGAATGAAAGCTATTTTAGGCATTAAGACTAAAATAGCTTTCATTCCATTTTATTATAAAAAAGATTCCGCACAAAAAATATTCCGAACAAAAATATTAAACAAATTCTATGAAATTAAACAAAATCTCAAAAAATTATTTCCTGTAGCACGAATGGCCTTTTGCCTATTAATGACTAAACTAACTTTTATTCCATTTAAATTTTAAACAAAGTTCCCGCACAAACCACTTTTAATTTTTATGATATATGAAATAAAGTTATGTTATAATACTTTAAAAGCTTTTTGTGCGGAAGCTTTTTTATCGAATCACTTTATTTAGATTTTATGTAAACTTAGGTAAAAACGCATCAAAATATCATACAGGGATACGAGGTTGTAAAAAAAGTCATAACCCTAATGAGTATTTCTTTTTATATAGTTTTTACAGAATTCGACTTTTTCAAGTCGCGATATCTCTGGAACCGTTAGTCAAAAAAAATCTGAAAATATACTTAAATGTTTTGCTGTTTGAAGGGAAAAGTACACGATCCAGACCCGTAGAAGACTGTATAGGGGATTTCTGTGTGAATTCGGACACTTTTTTTTAAAAGTGGGTTTTGATTTCCG
The DNA here is from genome assembly GCF_047663935.1 of Musca autumnalis. Classification (NCBI taxonomy): domain Eukaryota; kingdom Metazoa; phylum Arthropoda; class Insecta; order Diptera; family Muscidae; genus Musca; species Musca autumnalis. The sequence goes on from NW_027411644.1 coordinate 160,739,586, forward strand.
TTATTTTTCGCTGTGGTGATGCTGGTCACCACAGCGAAAAATAACGGAAATCAAAACCCACTTTTAAAAAAAAGTGTCCGAATTCACACAGAAATCCCCTATACAGTCTTCTACGGGTCTGGATCGTGTACTTTTCCCTTCAAATTTCATACAATTTCGCCGCCATTCAGTTAATCTCTTTTTATACTCTCAGGTTTAGGCTAAACAGGGTCTATGATACGAAACCAGTTTCAGACAATTTGGAGTCGATTTTGATCTATATTTTTTTGTGGACAAGTCTATCCAAAAGGCTTTAAAAATCCTACGGTAAGCACCAACAATGGCTGATGGCCACGATATTCTTTATTATACCATAATATGGAGGGTATTATTAAATTTGTCATTCCGTTTGTAACACATCGAAATATTCATCTATAAAAAATATATATTCTTGATCAGCATAAAATTCTGTGTCGATATAACCTTGTCCGCCTGTCTGTTGAAATGAAGACAACATTCGCAATTGTTAAGATATGGCTTTATATTTATATATTTTGAAGGTAGTGGCCTCAATTCCACACCGACATGCTGATATTTGATATTTAGTCTTTGTTGAGGGTATAAATCATTCCACCTGAAATTTGTCGGCATAAGTCCACGCCTTCGTAAAGCCCTAATAAAATAGTACCACCCGATTTTTGGTATTTTGAATGTTGTGGCCTCAATATCCCACAAAAATGGCTGAGATTTTGCATGTGGTCTTCCTTGGGGGTATAAAACTTTCCACACCTTCATATAGCCCCCATTGGACGGTACCACCCGATTGGAGGTATTTTGAAGGATGTGACCTCAATATCTCACAAAAATGGCTGAAATTTGGTATTTAGACTTCGTTGGGGGTATTAACTTTTCCACCTGAAATTCGTCGGTATAGGTTCGCGTCTTTATATAGCCCTCAAAGAACATTACCCCCGATGTTCGTTAATTTGAAAGTTTTTTCAACCAAAATAACTGAAATTTCTCGGTACAGGTCAAAGTTTTATGCAGCCTCCATAGAACGGTACTCCCGATTTTCGTTATTCTAAAAGTTTTAGCCACATTATTCAACCGGAGGAACTGAAATTTGTATTTATCTTATTTATGGGTAGTCCCCATTGAAGATTTTATCCACATTTTTCTACCGAATTGGTCGTTATTTGGAATTTTGTGTCTACAGAAGATAGAAAACTTACTCGCAAAAGACTATCCATACATATGTATTAGTCCGGTCAAAATAGACATTGAAATAGCAAAAATTCCCACAAAGCTGAATTTTGGTGGAGAGCTAGGGTTTGCCATTAGAAGCAACGTCCTAAAAGTCCCCATCGATCCCATGTGTGCAAAAAAAATTATTCGGGGTCAAAGGTCAAAATTTATGGGTTTTTAGGTTTTCGGATTTATTTTTTGAAAACGGCTGACCTAATCAAAAAGTGACTAAAGTAAATATTGTAGACAGAAAAATTATCTACAAGTTTGACCCTTACAATTTTTTTCTTAGAAGGAACCATTCTTGAGATATACCTGTTCTAAAAAACTCATGATTTTTATGCACTTATAAGGGATATATGCACATATTCAGACGAACCGGCTAAAATAACCGAAGTAATCGGGTCTGTCCCCCAAAAATATATATATTTTCTTGAAGAGCGAAATTATATCTATCTTTTAAAAAAATTCCAACAAAATCGGAGTCTGTTTGGTAGAGTTATTCAATGTTAGAGTCATTTTATGCAAAAATAACCCATTTAACCCACATGTATAATCGAAAGTCCAACGGGAACGACCCCAACGAAAACTCTCCGATTTTTTTCAAGTTTTGTCCGAATGTAGGGTTTGTTGCTCTGATTACGGAAATGTATAATTTTCAACGGTTGCGGATCCGGTTCGCCGGTTATTAGACCTGAAAGTCCAAATTTAAAAACCGGGTTAGACACGGTTCTACTGAACCGATTACTGCAAAGTGAACATCGTTTGAAAGCTTACGGAAGTATCTAACACATAGTGTCGTTACTTTAACCGGTTCGCCTCATAATGTACTTACGCGGCTAATTTTTGACCTTTAGATCGAGATATCTCGAAAATGGTAAGTCTTTTTTAAGAATCATAAAGACCAATCTTGTAGACAATTATTGATTCTACAACTTTTACTTTAGCGAGCTTTTGCTTAGTATTACCGTTTTTGAGAAAAATTAAAAAAACTGAATAATGCTTCCAAAAATGACCTTTGACCCCGAATAACTTGTTTTGCACACATGGGATCGATGGGGACTTTTAGGACGTTGCTTCTAATGGCCAAAACTAGCTCTCCACCAAAATTCAGCTTTGTGGGAATTTTTGCTATTTCCCCCTTATACGCATGTCTATTTTGACCGGACTAATATCGAGGTTTAGGTCTAGCCGGTACTGCCCAATTTTACGTATTTCGAGTTTTTTTTTGTCAAATTTTCGAACCAAGGTTGCTGTGTGTTGTATGTTGCCAGAGGATACAAAAGCTCTATTCGAAAAGTTTAAATATTTTGGAAGGAACAAAGATGAGGCTCCATATTAGTTCTTTTAAAGGGAGTATTATCAGTTTAGATATTCTGATCCTGCAAGGAGTAAGCGGAAGTGTCTAGTACTTTCATAGATGAAAGGAGACTAATTGTACTTTTTAATTCAATACAGTTCGTGGTGAAGGGTATTAAAAGTTTGGCATGGCCGAAGTTAAAGCTGTTTTTACGCACTTTTAACTTGCATTATAGTCTTAATTAGCCTGGTAACTATCAGTTTCCCTTTGATGAGTTTTTATTTAAAATTAAATTTTGCGCAGGCAGTGAACACACTTGATGAGGCCATCCATCTATCACAAAACGATCGATTTGGTTTCTTATAAGTTGATCCGGAGACTGACATGTGGCATCATATATTTTGCCACTGCCAAGTATATAAATTCCGTTCTGTTGTCGAATGTTTCACTGTTGAGGTTAAATTTTCAATCCAAATTAGGCATTAAAATCGTCTTTTACAATTTTAATGTCACCGGAAGGAAAATTGTTGCAAATTAGACTACTGTTGAGGAATTTAGGTCTTATCTGAACTGTAGCTAGCCTTCCACCACTATAAACCCATATCCTTGTCCTTTTTCAAGGCAGTTATAATCTATTGCCTCACCATTCTGTAATATTGTGTCACTTTTCTGTAAAGATTTCAGAAATTCCTGCGCTACGTTCTCTGATTACTGTCCTTAAAACGTTTGCTAAGTTGCTAACATTTTAGTAGTTTTGAACCTTTTGTCAATATTCCAATTTTTAAGAATTTCTTTCAAGCCAAATGACCTCGATCAGAATGCCACAAATTTGTTTGCACGGCAACAGCACAGTTATGAGATTTCTTAAAGTAACACCCAATGCTAACAAATGACATCATAAAAATATGACACAAACAGGCAATCCTTTCAAATGACATCAAGGAAATGTCCTTCACGGAGAAATGACCTAATAAATTTTTGGAAAAAAAGAGTTCAATTTCATCAGAAATCCTTTATCAATGCAGAACGAACAAAAAAAAAACATAACTCGTAAGGTCATATTTTTAAATTATTGTAACATTAAATGAACCAAATTTCCCAATGACCTTCAACACAAATAACAATTAAAGTTCATATTTTACGGATGCATTTCTTGATATGGCGAAAGGCATAAATAAAAGAAACCCTTCACCAGTAAAAAAAATACAACAACAAAATTGAAAGACTATTACAAGACATTAAAATTTGCTCTAAAACCGTTAAAAACTAGAGCGCAACAGTTATCGCCTGCACACAAAAAAGGATTCAAAAATCATTCTGTCAATGACCTGCCGCTGAGAAGGCCTAACGATGATAGTATGTAACAGCATCACACACCCACAAACTAAACATGAAATGTTGTTGTTATTGTTGTTGTCGTCGTTGTCGTTATGAGCCATAAGTCATAAAATAATAAAAATATTAATGACCATAACAAACACTGTTTTACTTGGTGGCTTATAACTAGAACTGTCTGCATGCTGGCTGACAGCCTAGCTAGCTGACAGGCTGTCAAAGAGTTATTAAAGGCAGTCTTTGGTTAACACAAAAAACGCACACAGCCTTCTACTGTTTAACAAAGCAATTGCGGTACGAGGTCATTGAATTTTGGTCCCGCTGTGTATTTAGTGCGCATTTCTTCACAGTTCCCACCAGGCAGACGTGGACCATTGGTATTTCTTGTGTCATTGTTACACATTTCTAACAATTGCTTTAATAAATGTCAAAAAACATTTTCTTTGAAGATGCCTTGGAATTTGATTGTGTGATACGAATATTCTTCTGTGCGGTAGCCATTTTTATTTTTTTCAATGCCACCACCATTAAAATAAGTGTTAGTTTTCTTTTTGATTTTTTTTTTCTTTTTTGCATGAAAAGACAATTACACTTTGAAGTCCATTTTCTTTTTGATGTTCAAAACATGTGTGCTGCTATATTGCTTGAAAATTATAACAAATATTTTTTCGTTGACGAGTGTTTTTTAGTTTATTAATTTTATTTATTTTTTATTATGCAAATCATGTTCATCGGACATTTGTCAATAAAGTGTAATTAAATACAAAGACGGCATACAAATTTCCAAAGCCAGACAATCAAACTGACTACTGTAGGCACAATTTAATTTGAGACACGTATAGATATTCGAGTATTTAAAACAAATAAACAGCAAATTAAATACACTTGCTTTAGGTGGTGACAAAGTCAAGTTTAAGATTGTTAATATTGGAGGATGAGCTAATAGTGCACAGTGTGGTCATAATACAAATCGGTGAACTAGTAAATATATTAAAACGTATTAAAATGTTAGTACAAGTAGAGGAATTCTGTAACTCTGCTTTCGTAAACGAGAGTTAAAATGAAACTAGTAAATATAGTAACATGTAAATATTGTCGCATCTTTGTCGTAAAATAATTACAAAACCGGACTACAGATTTAATAACCAAACATGTAAGAAAAGTCTATAGTCGGACGGAGCCGACCATGGGATACCCTATACCACTATCCCTGGACAATCGCTCTCCACGGAACTTCTTTTCAATGATTGTGAAAATTTAATTATCAAATATCAGAGATGTAATGTATACTACTTATGACCAAAACCAAAAAGTTATCTAGCATGACAAAGACATTTTTGTAGCAGGAAAGGAAAATTTAGTTCACACAAACTAAAATGTAATGAAACCAACATATGTAGTGCTACTACTTCCGTTGTTTAACCGCTACGTTACTGAAATTTTTACCAATTTCACACAAAAGTTTCAGTCCATTTAACCCGCTAAGTATTATCTGATCTTCACGTTGGTTTGTACGCTTCTTCTTCATCATAAATTCAAACTTTGTTTAAAATGTTGCGGGTTATTATTTTGACCTACAGTGCCGCTGCAAAATTGGTTAAAATTTTGTTTTTGGTCCATTTCATTCCCTGAACATTTCACGATCATCAGCAAAAACTAATTATTTATATTCTGGCCCGAACCCAACCTCCTTAAAAAATTGGTTACAATCGGTCCATATCTCGTGGAGATATGAATTTTGGCATACCAAATAAGGGGTCTAGGACGAATATTTCGTGGTGTTACATAAACTTTTGGAGAGACAATATGTAACATAGGATAAAAATGTGGTTCTCTACACAGAACCCATTATATATTAGGCAGTAGGCCCGTTATCTAGCAAACACTTTATTGCAATTTACATCAGGGGAAAGGTCAGTAGCTCTTTCCCATATGTAGGCTACTTTGCGAAATATATATGTCCTCAAGGAATTAAAATATCGACCAAAAATAAAATTTTTATATTTTTCATACAGAAGTAATGGTCCATTTCACCCGCTAAAGAATATCAGATCATCATTCAAATTTGTAGGCAACTTTTTCGAACTATACTCTTACCTGGTGCAAAATTTCGTGACTATTGATGCATAATTGCGACTTCTAGCGGGTTTATTATTACACTACAAACAAATAACGGAATATATTAGTCTGTAACTCTGTTATCTGATCATGCACACCAACATAATTGGCATCAATTGAAAGGTCAAGCGTTCCACTTTCAAGTATATCTCACTTGTCCGGAATGTCACTTCCAGGAATTAAGATATAAGCTGTTTATTAAAAATTTTCACAATTTTCACACAAAAGTTTTTGTCCATTTAACCCACTTAATATTATCCGATCGCCATCTCAAATTGCATGCTTCTCCTTTGTGATATACTCTAACCTTATTTAAAATTACGCGTTGATCGGACTATTATTGAGACCTACAGAGCCGCTAGAAAATTGCATAAATATTATGTTTTTGGTCCATTTCACCCGCTAAATATTCCACGATCATCACCAATAAGAATAGGGATCTATTCTGATCTGAACCCGACCTCCATACAAAATTTCGTGACGATCGGTCCATAAGTGCGGGTGTTTACAATTTATAATGGACAGACGGACGGACGGACACACATCTCAAAATCGCTTTATCTCGTCGAGATATGAAGATTGGTATACCACATTGGGGGTCTCCGACGAATATTTCACGGTGTTACATGAATTTTTACCAAAACAAACTTATAATACCCTTTTCCACATTGTGGTATAGGGTATAAAAAGAAAAAAGAACATATATATGGGATTTTTTCGAACAAATTCCTCACACTTTACAAATTTGAACAAAATTGCAAATACATAGTGAGGTTAGTGTACCAAATACCTAATATCGGGAACACCTAAATTTTTGTTAATGTTAACTTATTTATCCCAAAACGAATAAATCTGCGTTATTAATCTTGTGGGGCTTGCTAGATCCTCCATCGGGACCCTCCCATTGGCGAATTGGGGACGTTCGGTGTGTTTCAACAACATACAGGACACCGGGGAAATAAAATACCCGGGGGTGACCAAAATCTAGCCTAAGGGACGGCAGCTGGTCCCTTAGTATCACTGGCGGGCAGATGTCGAGTCGACTAATATGGTCGCCTTTGGAGAGTGGGTGGCGTAGCAGAAACTGCGAAAGCGGCACACACACAGCGAAATGTGAATATCGGTTTGGAGCAAGCCAAGCACATTCCATTTTCATCGGTAGCGTCTGACCCATATTGGGCGGCTACAAACAGCGTCTGTATTCCAGAGGAACGGCTGAACAAAAAAGACGGAAAACTATAAACCCTTCAGAAGGCAACGGGAAACCACTGAAGTATAATCCCTTGAAAACCATACAGTTACAATGAATACAGGAAATAACAAACGGCTCTCAGTCTCCGGCAATTCGAGGGTGCTAAGAATCCCCGGAGGTAAAACCAAACTAAACATAGGAACGTGGAATGTCAGAAGTCTTTACGAACTTGGGAAATTGGACAATACCATAAACGAGATGAAAAGGTTACAGATAGATGTGTTGGGCATTAGTGAAACTTGGTGGACGGAATATGGAGAATTTGTATCTCATGATATAAAAGTTTATCACTCCGGAAACCCGGAAGGAATTCATAGAAGAGGTGTCGCAATTCTGATCAAGAACAAAATAGCTGCCAGCGTCGCTGGATGGGTTCCAATATCAGATAGGGTCATGATGGTGAAAATATCTGGAAAACCAATTAATATAAACATAATACAAGTTTATGCACCCACCTCTGATAGCAATAACGACGAAATAGAACAGTTCTACAACGACTTGGAAAAATTGTTGAAAATGACAAAACCGCACGACATCACAATAATCCAAGGGGATTTTAATGCCAAAGTCGGGCAAGAAGTAACAGCTGAAGTTACAGGCAAATTCGGACTGGGAAAACGGAATGAAAGAGGAGAGAAATTGATTCAGTTTTGCCAAGAATATAAATACAAAATCACCAATACATTATTTTGTCTTCACCCTAGGCGACTTTATACGTGGAAATCACCTCAGGATAATAATGGCAACATAGTAAGAAACCAAATAGACTACATTTTGATAAATAAGAGGTACTGTACGTGTGTGTCAAAATGTTCTACCTATCCTGGTGCTGATGTCCCCTCAGACCATAACCTTTTAATGTGCAATTTAAGAATTAAACTTGCTACCACTCGCAAGAAAAAGCCGGAACCAAGAATCAATATTGAAAAACTGAATGACCCATTAACGAAACAAACGATAAAGGAACAATTAAATGCCGACCTCACTGAAATAAATGCAACAATATGTAATGTCGAAAACCTATGGAACCAAGTGAAAAAATCCATAAAAGATGTCACAAAAAATATAATCGGAACCAACATGCGCAAAAAAGAAGATCCATGGATAACGGATGAAATTCGAGCACTTCGGAAAGAAAGAAGTAAACACAGAAATGTAAACTATGAAAGATATTGGGAGATAAACCAAGAAATTAAAATCGCAACACGTGCTGCAAAAAATGAGCAAATAAATAAGCAATGTCAGGAAATTGAACGACTTAAAATACTTCATGACGACTTCAATCTCCACAAAAAATTAAAAGAGACATCTGGTATTTATCCAAAGAGATCGTCAACATTTATCTACAATGATAATAAAGTAGCAATTTATGAAACTGCAGAAAAGAAAAAACTATGGGAAGAATGTATTAAGCAATTATTTATCGATCACCAACGAACATCCTTATCCAACTCTGGGGATGAAATTAATTTTACAGGGACACCCATTACTGAGAATGAATTACAACTAGCTATTATGTCAATGAAGGATAAAAAGGCAATGGGTCCAGACGAAATACCTGCCGAGGTACTTAAGTTAATAGACGGAAATAACACCAAGCTTCTTTTAAAATTATTCAACAATATATATAAAACAGGACAATATCCCCAAGATTGGCTCAAATCAACATTTATTACAATACCCAAGAAAAATAATGCGAAGACCTGCAGCGACTATAGACTAATAAGTCTAATGAGCCACGCTCTTAAAATATTTTTAAAAATAATACATAGACGAATCTATTCGATCTGCGAAGCACACATGGGACAAACACAATTTGGATTCAAGGAAGGCATGGGGACACGAGAAGCGTTACTAGCTGTACAAGTATTAATACAAAATTGTCGAGAGGTACAAAAAGATGTATTCTTATGTTTCGTAGACTACGAAAAAGCGTTCGATACGGTAAATCATGATAAATTGATAGAGATCCTACTTTCAATCGGATTGGAAGACAGTGACATAAACTGCATTAAAAACCTATACTGGAAACAGATAGCAAACATTCAAGTAGATAATGAATTAACTGACGATGTTCCAATTTCAAGAGGTGTAAGACAAGGCTGCATATTGTCCCCTCTTTTATTTAACATATATTCCGAGAAAATATTCGAAGAATCTGTACGTGGAAAGAATATTGGTATCCAACTAAACAACACCTTAATAAATAACATACGCTATGCTGATGACACCGTATTAGTAGCAAGCAGCATAGCTGGACTACAAAAATTAATAGACGCAGTAACACAAAATAGCGAAATATATGGATTAAAAATCAACGTCAAGAAAACAAAATATATGGTAGTAAGCAGGAATCATGCCGACAATAATACGCCACTAAAGATAAATAACGATGAAATAGAGCGAGTGACAACCTACAAATACCTCGGTATTCAAATCAACGATAAATGGGACATATCAAGAGAAATTAAATGCCGAATAGAAATGGCAAGAAACAATTTTTTCAAACATATCAAAGTTTTACTTAGCCACGACATAAGTCTTACTACAAAAATACGATTTGTAAAATGTTACATATGGTCCGTTTTATTGTACTCTGCGGAAACATGGACTTTGAAAGCTGTAGATGAAAAAAGACTGAACTCGTTTGAAATATGGATATATCGTCGAATTTTAAAGATCCCATGGACCGAGCGCATTACAAACGACGAAGTGTTAGAACGCATGCAAGTCGAACGCCAATTAATAAAAAATATAAAAACACAAAAAACCGCATATCTTGGTCACATTATGAGGCATGAAAAATATAAGCTTCTGCAAACTATTATCCAAACAAAAATCGATGGGAGAAGACCAAGAGGGCGACGGGAAACATCATGGCTCAAAAACATTCAAGATTGGACTGGACACCATAATGAAAGAACTCTTCTGAATGCCGCTAAAAACAGAAACCTATATATAAATTACTAAACTGATTTGTTAAATATACCAAATTATCATTATGTAATTGTATGATCGCTAAAACCCGAATACGGAATGGCAAATAAAGAAGAAGATTAATCTTGTGGGGATTTAAAGTCTATGATGTTCTGTATCAAACACAGAAAATTATGTTTCTAGCTCTTCGCGAAATGATTTTCTGATCAATTTTCCGATAGTACTATGAAAAATAGGAATTTATTTTTGGTCATCAGGATAGAAAAGTCACTTTATTTTCGCGAAATGTCGTTCGTTGGTAATGGCATCAGTTGAGAAAGGCTGGGCCGATTTGGATAATTCTTTTTGTAAAATGTGCGTCATAACCCGACTTAGGTTTAGTTAACCGAGTTTTCTTATATTGCCATGGAATGTACAGGGATGGCCCCCGGTTACAATAGGCTACAAATTTAGTAGAATTTCGGAAGGGGCGTGGTACTTACCCTATACCCTTTTTCTCTAAAAATGCTATATTTATATAAATAAACATCAAATGTCGTTCGTTGGTAATGGCATCAGTTGAGAACGGGTGGACCGATTTGGATAATTCTATCTGTAAAATGTGCGACATAAACCGACTTAAGTTTTTATGCAAAGAAAATTTGACCAAGCCCACTTTTTAAATTTTCAATATTAATCTTTTCTACAAAAGCTACTGAACTGATTTTCCTGAAATTGTCAGGGAATGTATAGCTATGGCCCCCGGTGAAAATAGGCTACATATTTTGTGGAATTTCGGAACGGGCGGGGTACTTACCACATACCCTATTTATTTAAAAACGCTATTTTTACAATAATTACGAATGTATCGGTTTGGAAATTAATTTACGAGACAATTGTGGTTGTGTCTCCGCCCTTACTTAAGGGGGTGGAGTAGCTCCCATATGCCATATTTAAAAAAACGCCATATCTTTATCATATTGGGGCCTAAATATCCGAACACGCCCACTTTTTTAAAATATGTTATATCTCCAAAACTACTAAACCGATTTCCATAAAATTTGCAGATGCTCAAATGCTCAAGGTTTGCCGTGGTAAAGTATATTTTATGAATTACGGAGGAGGTGGGGTACCTTTCCCACACCTTTCTTTTAAACGCTATATTTATATGGCAAACATATGATTATATCGGTTTCAGCATTGATTTTGAGAGGCAAGGTACATATTTGGAGCCAAAATCCCGGACCACTTTTTTAAATATGTTATATCTTGAAAACTGATGACCACGCCTACTCTTTTCAATATATTATTTCTAAAAAACTATCGCACCTAATTTCATGAAATTTAAGAGAATGTTCAGGTATGTCCAGTGGTTAAAAATGCTATATAATTGTAGACGAATTGCGGGGGCCTATCGTTTTATAATTGCTACAAGTCAATACTTCGCGAGATAATGACCTAACAACTGCAAGAAACCCTGAGGGCACCAACTAAAATGGCAAATCCCCATGATAAGCCTCGCAGGGAGTTTTTGATTGGTCCAACCTTTGCACATCGTAATTTTTCATCCATAGCAGGTTGAAATATGGACTACTTCGGTCCACTCCTTCGGATACCTCGTACACAAAATTTGGTCAAAGTGCTCAAACTGCCTCGGATATATTTGAAAGTTTTTGCAGAAGGTTGTTTTCGCGGTCCCTATGATAATGGTACAATTTTTTCCGGAGTAAGTCCATACTTCCTGAGATAATGTCCCAAAAGCTCTAAAGCACCCTGCCAGCACATACCAAAATGGCCAGTGGGCAAGATAACTGTCAAACTTTTTCAACAATTTCTTCCAAACTTAGTTTAACGTATTCGAATTCTCTATGAATCAGAAGTTTGCTTACTAAAAAATCAGTAAGGAAAGGATCATAGTTGGGCGGGGCCGACTATATGATACCATACACCACTGTGAATAAGTAAAATATAGGAGATATATATCAATTTTAACTGATTTCTATATAATATGGTGCACTTAATACTAGACAAAATTCCGTCACACATTCCAAATTTCATCAAAATTTGACATATCGGGCGAATATATATATGGGAGCTATATCCGAATCTGAACCAATTTCCATATAATTTTGCACACTTATTTCTATTCAGTCACACATTCAAAATTTCATCAAAATCGGACGTATATAGCGTGTTTGGTGCAGCAAATACGTCAAATCAGCGGAATATATATATATATATAGGAGCTATATCCAAATCTGAAGCCGAAATTTATGTAATTTTGCACATTTGTTTTTAGACCGAATTCAGTCACACATTCCAAATTTCATCAAAATCGGACGTATTTACCGTGTTTGGTGCAGCAAATACGTCATCGGCCGAAAATATATGTATATGGGAGCTATATCCAAATCTGAACCGCTTCCGATGTAGTTTGACACATTTTTTTTATACTGAATTAAGTCACATTCCAAATTTCATCAAAATCGTACATAGCGTGTGTGGTGCAGCAAATACGTCAAATCGGCCGAAAATATATATGGAGATATATCCAAATCTGAACCGATTTCGATGTAATTTGGCATATTTATTTTTAGACCGATTTCAGTCACATATTCCAAATTTCATCAAAATCGGACGTATGTAGCGTGTTTGGTGCGGACGAAAAATGCGACCTGTACGTTGCGAACAAAAATACATGGACATGGACATGGCATAAATCGACTCAGAACGTGATTATATGTATATCCCGAAAAGGAACTATAGGCCTATTTCGTTTCCTTTTGTATGTTACATACAAATGCACAAAGACGTAAGGGGTATTACGTCTTTGTGCATTTGTGGTGTAGGGTATAAACATGGAAAAGTGGGATGGTGTAGCCCCATATTACGGTACCTACAGATTCCACAATTTTGAAGCAAGCTCGTGATACAAAATCAGTATATTTTATATACGGCATAATTATAGTGATTGCTTCTTTTTTGGCCAGAAGCTGCGGGTATATCTCCGTCAGCACAGTTGACTGATACTTCGTTAATTGTTATTCTTTCAATTTCCGCTGAAGGTGTGTGTATCAGCCCTAGCTGAATAAGTGATACATGCTCTTAAATGCTACTTAGTCTTACTAGCTTTACAAATGGCTTTTGATTTCCAAAATTCTTCTTATTTGTCTTTGAGAGCAAGTAGTATCCTTGTCAACAGAAACAAATTGATTGTTAATGATGATACAAAGGCACTATTTCCGGGATATCGGATGATTCTGTCTCCGACTTTGTTGATTGTGATATATTTATGTATGCATCTTCTGAAGAGTTTTACAGTGGAAGAGCTTCACTGAGATGTATCTAGTAACATTAAGGTTGCTGCCTCCTATGATGAAATATTTCTGAAGTATTTACATAAGGATATTTAGACGTATGTTCACTAGGGTTATGACTTTTGAAATTTTTTCTCAAAAATGATTTCCCGTAGTGAGAATGAATGAACTTCGTCCTATTAATGCCTAAAATAACATTCATTCCATTTTAATATAAAAAAGGTTCAGCACAAATCACTTTGAAAAAAGAATTGAAAAAATTCTATGACATGAAAAAAATGTCTCAAAAAATTATTTCCAGTTGCACGAATGAATGGCCTTTTGCCTATTAATGACTAAAATAACTTTTATTCTATTTAAATTTAAAAAAGGTCCCGCACAAACCACATTTAATTTTTATGATATATAAAATAAAGTTATATATAATATTATGACGATAACGGTTATGACATTTCGGTTATGTCGTGTGCCCCCCTATATTGTTTTCAGTGAAATATGTATCTGCTTATAGTGACTTCAAAAAATTGTCAAAAGATTCTGATAAATAACAACTTTAAAAGCTTTTTGTGCGGAAGCTTTTTTTATCGAATAACTTTATAATTAAGATTTTATGCAATCTTAGGTAAAAGCTCATTAAAATATCATACAGATTACGGGGTTGTAAATAGTCATAACCCTATTATACAACTCTAATCGGAATAGTCTCAATATGAGGGCGCAGTTTAATTTTGTGTATTTTAGAAGTCACATTTTGGCTGATTTTAAAGTATTTTGCAATGTATCATTTTGTCAGCTTATGTATCATATGTCAAATTTTTTTTTCTGGCAAACTTGAAATTTTCTCTAAATATTCTTGCATCTGATATTTGTTGTTATGCCTGGCAAGAAGCTTTCCTTGAGATCATACTATTTTTCACAGGACTTTGAGGTATTATAATGTTACACCCTTTTTTGTCCTACTTCAATTCGAATTCAACCATTTCTGTTCATATTAATGACTGCTAACAACATCTTCCAATAGCCACTCCTTTGGTTGCTCCCTTATACTATGTAACTAAGGCGTTTCCTTTTTAAATCCAAACGAAAAAAATGAAACTATTTCCGGACGTCTGCCAAATCCATCCGTTTGTATTTCTCGTTAACACTTTTCTCACCTAAAAACTATAAATGTTGACGTGTGCCTTCATCATTTCTGACACAAACAAGTAAACAATAACAAAATAATAACAAATATTTACAATCGGTAATTGACATAAGACAGACGACAGCTAACAATGAACGGCCATAACGAAAAAGAAAAACAAAATGTTTGTTAGTAAAAGACGAACAAATAAATAAACAAACCGATTTCACTGACAAACGCCATACAAGAATGAATACTGCGGTATACCAAAAGATAAATATTCACTGAGAAATGGAATGAGAATTACGCATAGGAATCAAGGCGAGAACTCGAAGAAAGGAAAAAAGAACGGAATACATCAGTTAAAGATGTAATGGGGCGAAAAGAAATTTATTATATGCAGGTTCGATTTCGGTTTAGAAATACGGAACTAATTGAAAGCGACTTGAAACATAAAAGTGAGGAATCTCCTTCCTCTTCTACTCTTAGCGAAATTGGTGAAATCCTAAATTAAATTGTAATTACATCCTTACACTACTGCCTCAATTTGTGTGCTTAATTAAGACAAACAAAATTCGACACAAAAACAAGTTCAAAAAGAAAAAATTTTAGATTCGGGATGACTCTTTGATAATCATTTTTTCTTATTTAAGTTTCTTAGCTTTTGGTAGATAATTTTTGGCCAGCAAATCACGGTAACTTCCTGAAAGTGAAAACAGAAAAAACAAAGCATTTTTCTGACGCTTCCTGTCATTTACTTATAATGGCTTTGGGTAGGACGGAGTAATAAATGTTGTTCAAGTCATATCAAAAGGAAACGTTCTGGCCACATCTTTTAGCTCATGGGGTAGTTGTCTGTTGTTTAAATTTGCCAAATGGATATCTTACTCTATGCTTTACGTTTGCTTTTTGCTTTTGCCATTTTGACTTATGAATTATACGGATGAGTAGTTTGCCTGGCCATTCATTCGTTCAACCATTTATCATTCATAAATGGTTATAAACGACTTTTACGATCTTCACTGTCTTCTTGGCCCATCTATTGTTGCCATTCACATTCTATGGGTTATTTTCTTTTTGTTTTATTTTTTTTTTTTTTTTGCTTTTGATATTTCGTATTTGCCAGTCCTAAATGCCTTGTTGGCCGTTTACCCCATCAGTTGTCATTGGCTTAATAATCCATTTATTTTTAACGACATCCACACTGTCTTCTGGATTTTGGAATGGCGCTTTGTCCAATAAGAACAAGAACAAGGAAAATGTCCTTGTTAAAGTAAATAATTTCAATAACTACGAAACAACGAAGGAACTTTGGTAAATATGTAGTTTGGTATGTCAACTTAACAAAGGAAGGTTTCTTTGACAAATACACATTCCTAGTCTATTTTAATAATTTATTTCAATAATAACTGTATGTTGTATCTTCCCTTCTAGACATTTTTATCTGTGTGTAATAGAGTGGGTAAGTATTTTTTGGTAATATTATAGCCCAGTCAAAATAGACATGCGTATAAGGGGGAAATAGCAAAAAATTCCAATAAAGATGAATTTTGGTGGAGAGCTGGGGTTTGCCATTAGAAGCAACGTTCCCATCGATCCCATGTGTGCAAAAAAAAGACATTCGGGGTCAAAGGTCATTTGTGGATGTATTATTTAGTTTTTTCATTTCTCTCAAAAACGGGTAGACTTAGCAAAAACCGGCTAAGTAAACGTTGTAGATTAACCAATCGTCTACATGAATGGTCTTTTTAAAAAAGGATTTGGATTTTTAAAAAAGACTTAGCATTTTCAAGATATCGCGATCTAAAGGTCAATTAAAAAATTAGCCGTGTAAGTAAATTATGTGGCGAACCGCTTAAAATAACCAGACTATGTGTTAGGTATTTCCGTAAGCTTTCATACGATTTCCACTTGGCAGTAATCGGTTCAATAGAACCGGGTCTAACCCGGTTTTTAAATCTGGCCTTTCGGGTCGAATAACTGGCTAACTGCATCCGCCGCCCATGAAAATTATATTTTTCCGTAATCAGCGCAACAAACCCTATGACCGGACAAAACTTCAAAAAAATCGGAGAGTTTTCGTTTGGGTCGTTCCATTGAGCTTTCGATTACACTGATTTTGTCTAATGTTAAGTTTTGTTAAAAATTAAGATTGCCAAAGTTTGAGCTCAATCGGAATATGTTAACACGTGCCACTGGGGCCTCAAAGTTTCCATGGGCCCTTTATATAGCTAATATTAAAATCTGACCCGATTTTCAATATTTTTGTAGGAGTACTTGTTTAGCCACTACCTGTCTTTGACCCCGAATAATTTTTTTGTACACATGGGATCGATGGGGACCTTTAGGACGTTGCTTCTTATGACAAACCCTATAGTCCGGTCAAAATAGACATTGAAATAGCAAAAATTCCCACAAAGCTGAATTTTGGTGGAGAGCTAGGGTTTGCCATTAGAAGCAACGTCCTAAAAGTCCCCATCGATCCCATGTGTGCAAAAAAAATTATTCGGGGTCAAAGGTCAAAATTTAAGGGTTTTTAGGTTTTCGGATTTATTTTTTGAAAACGGTTGATCTAATCAAAAAGTGACTAAAGTAAATATTGTAGACAGAAAAATTATCTACAAGTTTGACGTTTATAATTTTTTCCTAGAAGGAACCATTCTTGAGATATAGCTGTTCTAAAAAACACATGATTTTTATGCACTTATAAGGGAAATATGCAATTATTTAGACGAACCGGCTAATATAAGAGAAGTAATCGGGTCTGTCCCCCAAAAAATATATATTTTCTTAAAGAGCGAAATCATAGCTTTCTTCTGAAAAAAATTCCAATAAAATCGGAGCGTGTTTAGTAGAGTTATTCAATGTTAGAGTCATTTTATGCAAAAATAGACCATTTAACCCACATGTATAATCGAAAGCCCAACGGGAACGACCCCAACGAAAACTCTCCGATTTTTTTCAAGTTTTGTCCGAAGGTAGGGTCTGTTGCGCTGATTACGGAAATGTATAATTTTCAACGGTTGCGGATCCGGTTCACCGGTTATTCGACCCGAAAGGCCAAATTTTAAAACCGGGTTAGACCCGGTTCTACTGAACCGATTACTGCAAAGTGGATATCGTTTGAAAGCTTACGGAAGTATCTAACACATAGCGTCGTTACTTTAACCGGTTCGCCTCATAATGTACTTACGCGGCTAATTTTTTATTTGACCTTTAGATCGCGATATCTCGAAAACGGTCAGTCTTTTTTAAAAATCATGAAGACCACTCTTGTAGACAATTATTAAGTCTACAAGTTTTACTTTAGCCGGCTTTTGCTAAGTCTTACCGTTTTTGAGAAAAATTAAAAAAATTGAAAAATGCCTCCAAAAATGACCTTTGACCCCGAATAACTTGTTTTGCACACATGGGATCGATGGGGACTTTTAGGACGTTGCTTCTCATGGCCAACCCTAGCTCTCCACCAAAATTCAGCTTTGTGGGAATTTTTGCTATTTCCCCCTTATACGCATGTCTATTTTGACCGGACTACTAGCTCTGCACCAAAATTCAGCTTTATGGGAATTTTTGCTATTTCAATGTATATTTTGTTTGGGCTATCAGTTGCATAATTCGTGTGTACATATATAATTTTTCCTAAAAGATTTTTTGTTATATTCGAAGTTTATGATATTAATATATAGATAGAACTTACCGAATACAAATCCAGGATGCTGAAAGAAGAGAACATATTATTATTACATTTTTGAAATTAATGTAAAAACCAGTGAGCAAAGGGTCAAAGTCGGACAGGGCCGACTATATTATACCCTACACCACTGTGAATATGTAAAATATGTATCGAAGATATGTATACATATATAAATCTGAACTGATTTCAATACAATATTGTATACTTATTACAAGACCAAATTCCGTTACACATTCCAAATTTCATTGAAATCATATATATAGTGTGTATAGCGCAGCAAATACGTGAAATCGGCCGAAAATATGTATGGGAGCTTTATAAAACTTTGAACCGATTTCGATAAAATTTGGCACATTTATTTCTAGACCGAATTCAGTCACACATTCCAAATTTCATCAAAATAGGGCATATATAGCGTTTTTGGTGCAACAAATATGTGAAATCGGCCGATAATGTATATAGGAGCTATATCCAAATCTTAACCGATTTCAGTATAATTTGGGACATTTATTTTAAAACGAATTCAGTCACACATTCACATGTCATCAAAATCGGATATATATATAGCGTGTTTGGTGCAGCAAATACGAGAAATCGACCGATAATATATATAGGAGCTATATCCAAATCGGAACCGATTTTCACCAAAAACAATAATCCCTAATTTGCAGCTGAACCGCATAATAAATACGACCTGTACGTTGCGAACAAAAATACATAGACAGACGAACAAAGACATAATACCCCTTACCACAGTGTGGTGTAGGGTATAAATAGTCTAAGGATAACGTTTTTTATAGCGACGTTGGTATTAGAATTTACCAAGATTGTAAAACTGGTAGCTTTTTTATACCCTACTCTACATTGTGGTGTTATTATAGCTTTGTTCCTTAACGATAATGTTTCTTAAAGTTGTACCAGTTTTACCATTTTTAACTCGGAAAGCCTTCCTTAACCCCAAAAAGTAGTAAAATTTAAAGCAAAACTTAAGAGAGAACATGTCAAATTGGCTTTCTCTTCTATTACTTCCTGCTGAACAAAAAAAAGTGGTGTAAAAAGTGGAAAATCTGTCAAACTGCTAATTTGACATTTATTTGACAATTAAGGCAAAAGAAAAAAGAAAACAACAAAGCAAAATAAAAAGAAATATAATAATGTAAATATAAATAATAAAAAAAATTAAACCAGTGAAATAAAAAATAGGAAACAGTGAAATTTATTTTGTTTGTTGTTATTTTTAGGGAGCCATATTTATTTTATTGACATTGCTGCCAGAGAGCAATTTTGACAGTTCTCTCTTTTACTACTTTTATTATTAAAAAAAAGTAAGGGAACAAACCTATTGAAGGCAATATAAAAACAAGTAAAAACACCATCAGCCCGTGTGAATGAAAACCTTACACTAAAATAGTATTTATAAAAATGTATGTGTTTACTGGCATTTAGAGTTTTCAAAATAGTTGCGGAGGAGGTACCTGGAAGATTGAATTGACATTGTCCATTTTAGAATTGATTAGTCATTTCAGTTGGTCTCCGTAATATTTAGAGATTTCAGAAGCATAGACTTGCACACAAAATACATAATATCGCTGTAAATAGGACCGTAAGGATCCAAAGGATCCGCGACCTTAAACTAGAGTTAAACAAAAACGTTGAACTTTTGTGAGGGAGATACCCAAAGGAGTTGACAGATTTGACCAATTTTTGAACTATATCTAGGTTTAGACAAAATATTAGACAAAATCCAAATCGGCTGAACCGTTCAAGAAAAATCGAGAGTGCCATTTTAGCGAATATTTTTGAATTTTTGCGTGGTGGAGGTACCGGAAGGAGTGGGTCGATAAGCATCATCTTCAAACTTTATCTATGATTCGCAAAAAAATAACGCAGTATCCATTTCGAGAGTTGTCGCATGAACCATCCGATACACATGGTGGGCGTAATGTTTTTTAAGTGTGGACTTGCCCCTGAAAAAGGTTGTACCGTTGTAAAGGGGATCTTGAGGACAACCGGTTGCAAAAAACAAAAGGATTGGAGAGAAGGTCTTAAGCAGCACTTTTCCGAAATTTTGTGTGGGAGGTACCGGAAGATGTGGACGGATATAGTCCATATTCGAACCTGACCTATGTGTGTCTGGTAGAAGCGTGAGCAGCATATTAGCGAACATTTTTGGACTTTTGTGGGGGGTTACTAGTGAAAGTGGCGCTTTTTTCAATTTTGATGATCCGTTCGAGAGTTATCGTGCGCTCCAGCCAGACAGACGGACGGACATTTTTAACTCGACTCCAAATAGGCTGAAACGGATTTCGTTCAAACATGTGGTCTAAAATCGTTATTTCGATGATGCACATTCTGGTCGTACATACATATATACCCCCCTTAGCCTGAGGGTAAAAAACATGATATCAAAACGGAAATCG